>NC_084481.1:154737656-155987656 GCF_030035675.1 Rhineura floridana | reverse complement strand
CTGCAGCTTCTGGAGCAATTTCAAGGGCAGCCCCATGTAGAGTACATTGCAGTAATCCAGCCTGGAGGTTACCAGTACATAGATGACAGTGGTCAAGCTATCCCAATTCAGAAATGGTTGCAGCTATCTTATCAGCCACCCTGGTAAAAGGAACTTGTAGCCACTGAGGTCATCTGGGCCACTAGCAACAGAAAGGGATCCAGAAGAACTCCCAGACTATCATTCTTTCAGGGGAAGTATGGCCCCATCCATAGCAGAAAACAAATCTGGTTTTAGCCTCAAAAGATTCAGCTGCTAGTGTTGTGGTACATTCTTTTTGAATGTATATTGTCCTGAGGAATTATTGAGTTCAGTAATTGTTGTATGAATGTGTATAAGTGTGAGTGAGTGTCTGTAGGTGGAGGTATCAGTGTGTTACAAGATGTGGAATGTCTGTGGATACTGAGTAGAATCCTCTGTTACGGGTTTTGATGTTTCCTCTGTTTTATTGTTTTATACACAGTATTATTTAATTTTGTTGGATTTCCTTTGTAAACCACTTTGCAGTATATAAAACCTTTCAATGAATAAATTTGGTGAGCTGCTGAGAATTATCTTCCTAACCCCCCCCCCCTAAACAACAATGGTGCTTAAACCCATTTACGTTTAATGTGCTCATTTCTGGCAAGGCAGCTTGTTAGGGATGTATGCTACTCTAAGACACAAAATAATTGACTAGCCAAGACAGTGGCAAACTTGAGGCAAACTGCAGGCACATGAGCAACATCTGTGAACATGGAAAGTTAGATTTCCTTCTCTTTTTTAAAGATTGTGTATATCGGTATGGGTATCAGAGTGAGTGCCAACACCATATCTCCTTGTAATGAGAACCTATATTAGAACAAATCAAGACCCAGGATGAACAGTAAATTCAGTTGCAGTGATCAGTTGCAACTTCGGGTCCCTGCTCTCTTGACAAAAATGTTCCCAAGTAACTACAGCTATTACTTTAAATAGAAGTCGTCATTCCACTTTAACATCATGTCTATGCTGCACAGAAATAATAACCAATTCTTTTTCCTTTGACAAAAGCACCAGTGCTCAGTGCAGATTGCCAGCCCACCCATTTCCTGCGAGGTATATTAGGGAAGAATGATACACCCACATGGGGGTTGTGTCTGCAGAGGCGTAAATGGCAAAGAGCACAGAGAGGAAATGTAGCCCTCACCAACTAGGAGCAGAGAGGGCCTCATCTGAAGTGCAGCCATTTGTTAAAAGTATTGGAATGATGTGGTGCCTAATGTATGCCCACTGTTGAAGCTTTTCTTCCAGTTACACAAACCATGGTAAACAAGCACATGAAGCTAAATGTGAAATTATAAAACAGCCTTTATGATTTGGGAGTTTATTGCTCCCAAAAGAAAAGTGCATCCAGTTCTGCTTGAAATAAATTGAGCAGATTCAAAGTGCAATTCCATAAACCAGAACGTATTACAATGACCAGAGGGAGGCCACTGAAAGCAGCAGGACCACCACAACCATTAGGCAATGTGAGGTGGCTGCCATAGGCAGCTGATTTTGAGTATCATGAAAAGGCAGCAAATTACTCATGATTTAATTTATTATTATTGTGCTTTTACTGCCAAGGAAGCTGAGAGTCACTTAGGGGATTATTTGCCTCAGGTGCCAAAGTAACTTGACTGGCCTATGGACATTGACATGGGCAGGGATAGGAACATTTTCTGTTTCATCTCAGGCAGCAAAACAGTCACTTTCAGATTACCTGTGTACTGAACATTTATCCTGATTTGTTTGCAGGGAGATTAGATGATATCCGTTGTTTCAGAAAGCATTTTATTCCATTTCCCCAACATTTCTTTACCTGTTAATTTTCACATTTTATGTGATCTTTCACATGACGTAAAAGCCACTTCTGAAAATTTAGCAGAATCAAGTGGAACTGTAGAGGTCATTTCCGTGTTACTTGATTCCAGAAAAAAACTGTTTGCAACCCCTTGAACCCAGACAATTTTAGGAGTTTGGCATTTTATTTTTCCCATGGTTTTCTTGGGATCATGCCACCACTCACATAATGAAATTTGGGGTGGTATTCCGGCATATAGACGCACACATGCGTATAAAGGTGTGGCAACTTCCAATGATGTCCACTGTTGTTGTGTCACAACACACTCACTGCTGTGAATGAAATTTAGCATGACATGGTGGTATATTGATGAAAAAACTGCAACAGGCATTGCAGTGCATTATAATCATTGTATTACATCTCAGTGTAGTATATAGCATTATAATCAGGAAAAATATCACAATAAACCCTGCATCTGAATGCAGTCATCAGCTATTTATTGAACATTCATTGTGGAAAGCTTAGATGATGTTGCTTCAAAGAAGTGTTATCCCACACTTTCCAGTACATTTTCACATCACTTTCCTTAATGCAAAACTCCTCTCTTTGGAGGAAGCAGGTTTGTGGCACAAGACCTCCCAATCAATTCTAATTTGTGCAGACTGAATTTGCCAGTGTGTGACTGAATCCCACCTGAATATAGCGACAGTCTGGAAGTGCTCAGTGTCTTGGGCCAGCTCTAGAAAGCAGCATCCCAGCAGGGCATTCTGAACATGCACGCCCAGCTATATAGAATGCAAAGAATAATTTCCCTCATTTTAAGAATGTAAAAAAATTAGAAAAAGATCCTTCTAGGATCTGACCAAAGACCTATCTGGTCCAGCATCCTCTTTCTCACACTTGCCAACCAGATGCCTATGGGAAGTCCATTGCCTATGGCAATAGCCCTCTCCTACTGTTGCTCCCCAGCAACTGGTATTAAGAGTTATACCTTACATTTATGGAAGAGGAGTGCTGGGGGCTACATAGGAACTTAGGAAGCTATCTTTTACAGAGTCAGACAATTTGCCCATCTAGCACAGTGCTGTCTACATGAACTGGACTGGCATCTCTTGAAGCAAAGCAGATGCTCTACCACTGAGCAACAACCCTTCCATTTTCCTGGCAAAGGCCAGGAACCCCCTATAATATGCAGAGCTGCCCCATGTGATGAGCAGGACTGCAATTTGGAGCATCTTTCTGGACAATCAAGGATTCTCAGCTCAGCCTCTGAAGCAACCCCATGCACTCAGACTGGCGACTGGGTGAAGAACAGCTACAAAAGGCTTCTTGTTAGGGCTGGGACTTTGTTTGGGCAACAGCAATCTTCTTGGCTCTTTTCCCCCTTGGTTTCCGGTATGATCTCCTAGGTTGACCCCTCCTTTCCCCCAGCACTGACGCACTGGCTCATCTCCTGACTCCTATGGCTCAGCTGCGACAAGGGACAACTTAGGATGGCTACTTATATGTGTTGCCAAAAAAGAGGAAACATATCTCCCTCCCCTCAAAAATATGACAAAAGAGGACAGATTTGCATAAAATGTGCATTTGCCCATTTATATGCATACATGCACATTTTAATATAATCACAATAATTTCAATAGACATGCTTCTCGCCACAGTGGGGAAGAGCATGATCAGATGTCCTGTGGGCCTGTTCAGCCTGTTGTCCAGATGCTGAGTGTTGATGGGCAACTTCAAGGCCCCAGCTCACTCTCCTTTCTTATGGTTCTGTGTCTTTACACCCCCCTCCATCTTCTATCCAGGCAAGCACGAGGCATGATTAGATTTCAAGGGCACATTCCAGCCAGGCAAAACTCTCAGGGAAGATGTGAAACAGTGAGAAAGGCTGGGGACTGACAGGGGGTGTGGCCTGGGGAGAGTTCCAAGGGCCTGATGGAGACACCTTGAGGACTGCATTCCGCCCCGGGCTGAGATTCCTCACCCCTGGACTAAGAGATTGTATCTCAGCAAAGGCCTTTCCAAGGGAAATTCCTTTAGGGAATGTTTATACTGGGGCTATTGAACTCTTCCTCATATTTGATTTCCCCTCCCCATTTTATTCTCACAAGAATCCTTTGAGATAGGTCAGATGCATCTGTTTTCTTGAGAGATGATTTTATATTTGTGATTGGTCATGAGGAATACCTCCGTCTTCCCTCCAGGTCAGGCAGCTAGCATTGCAGGGAACCTGCCAGCACCAGCTGGAATTTGTGGATGAAATGAGGTGAAACTCTCCTTGTCAGCATCCTCAGTGCTGTACCTAAAAGGATAGTGCAGCTGTTACAAGCACCCACCCACTGGTCTCCCCTACCCCACCCCACCCCCCAGTGCTGCCTATGCTTTTCCAATTTTTTGCCTTTTACAAAAGGTTTGTTTTGCTCTTTTTTAAAAAAAAAAGAAAGAAAATAATATTTTCCTGTTGAAGCCCATGAGCATTCATATAGCCCTTAAAACAAAATCAAAACCAAAGAGACAGTTACAATGGCCAGTTACAATGGCCTGTAATTTCAGAACATTATATCCTACATTATTTTTCAGAAAGGGTTTTCTGTCTTCCTCTTAGCACTAGAGAGCAGTTTGGGTTTTTTTCCTGCTTGTTTCAAGAAGCAAATATGCTTGTCTCCCACCAGCAGTGATAGTCCCTGTGCAACAAGATTTCTTTCTCATCCAATATAATATGATAGCTACTGGGTTATTACTATCAGTGCTAGTAGAATGATAGATCTAGAAGGGAAGCTGCTGCCATCAGTCCTCAGTAATTAATATTTCTGTATAAGCCCTCAGAGAACACCACTCTGCTCTGCTTGGAGACCTCTGTGCATGAAGGGGAGAGCACTGCCATTGTTCGGTGGGTAATGGCAGGGCTGCACTTGCACAAACATTTGCTAAATTAATAACCCCCTTAAATAATGAACAATCTGAACAACAGAGCTGATGCTGCATCTTTTTTTTTTAATTTTGCTGCTCCAAAGCGACTGCAGAGCTAGTAACAGGAGGAAAACAGTGATATATTTAAAAAGAAACAAGGCAAACAACAGCTGCTAGACTAAGAGGAAACAGTGCCCAGCAAAGAGAGGAAGTTCATAGAGGCCAAGCTCGCGATAACTCTTAATAAAATACAATACAGAAAATAGGATCTGAGAGTCTCCAAAATACAATATCTTAAGGGATTGGCAATAATACAAAATAAGGTTCATTATGTACAAACAATTTCTGCGTTTGGTCTCTGTACAACAATGTGAACTTGAGGCACGCATGGATTATGCCCAGTAGAATTTCTGACTAATGACATAGGTGCTAACTACTGAACAGTGGTTCTTTATGCTGGTGTTGGGTTGGGAGGGAGAAGCGTGTTTTTAGACGGGGGGGGCTGCAGTGGTATGTCTTGGTCCTGGTGGACTTGACTGGAGGAGAATTGTTCTGAAGGATCTCTCCGTTCCTTCTTACATATCTATTGAAAAGGAAATCACAGCTGTGGCTTGCTGATCTTTACATCTGTTCCAAATGGCACCAGGAACCATTAAAATAATGGAGGCGTGCAGGGAACACATGTCTGTCCCTACCCTCTCTGCCTAGTCTTCTGCACAGTAATGAGGAGCATATTGGGACGTAGCTAGACAGATCTCTTTCCTTAAGTAACTGATCTGAAGGCGCATCCAGTATGCAGTCTTAAAGGGGGCAATGTGAGAGAAAAGAAGGATCTCATTAAGCCTGCTTGTTTAGAGAAAACTGAATCTAAAGACTGACAGAAAGAAGGGTAAAAAACTTAAAGGAGGTATACAATGATCCACAATTCCTTATGCTAAGTCTTGTGGGCCACCCCTAATTCCTGTAACAGCTTCAGGCACTGAGTTGTACACAGTATTTTCAGCATAGAAAGAAGGAAAGAAATATGCCACTTCACTGATATGTCCTGGGAAAAGGCAAAATGGACTTCAAACCAGTACCTGAGACATAAAATGGAGTAAAGGTTTTGCATTACAGGATGGGATAGACTAATTTTGCTGCATTTTATGCATACTCAGCCACAACCGTCATAAAGGATTGATTTATAGATGGTGATTTGTGTGGATGGTGATACGTTGAATGTTTGATTCGAAAAAATCCTTCTTTGATTTCCCCCCTCTTCTCTTATCTGAACATTTTGTTTTTTATGTAACTATGTAAAAAACAAATACAAAAAGATTAAATCAAACTAAAACAGTATCTGACAAGGTAGAAATGAAGTTTTTCCTGACACAGAGCTAGACATGGCTGGGGATACTTTCTGTAGTACAGATTTGGAGTTGTGTGCTGAGAAGTTCAGAACTTTTGGTGGCATATTGCAGAGAGAGGAAAGAACATCACCAGTGGCCACGGGGATTGCGAGTTGTGATAAATTAGAGGCCTAAGGCTTCTGTCTAAGTTGCCAAGCGCTATCCCTGGTTGGTGATTGCTGTGAATCCTGACAGAGAGATCAGTTTTGACACTGGGGAGCAAGTGTACAAGAGACTGAACTCAGGGCCAGTTTGGAGATGTCTAAATGGAACATCCTCTCCCACTTACTGTGCGATCCTACGCATGTTTACACAGAAAAAAATGAAATGGACTGCCTTCAAGTCAATCCTGACTTATGACTACCCTATGAATAGGGTTTTCATGGTAAGCGGTATTCAGAGGGGGTTTACCATTGAAGAAAGTCCAATTCTCTTCAATGGATCCTTTCCCCTAAGCAAGTGTGTTTAGGATCGCAACCCATGTCCCTTACAGTGTAATCCTACACATGCTTACTCAGAAGTTAGTCCCACTGAGGTCAATGGGACATACTCCCTGGTAAGCATGCATGGAACTATAGCCTTAATCACTTGTCTAGGAAAGGATCCTGTATCCAGACAGAAGAGGCCCTGAGACCTGGCAGCTGCTACAAATATTCAGCGGCATCACTGGAGGTTCTGTCTCTGCAGAAAGAAACAAAGAAAAAAGCAGCAGTCAGCCATTTTATCATTTGGTCATTTGGTCACCTGCTAACTCCCCCCATCTATTTCCTTATTTCCCAAAATCCTAAAGCCATGTCTGTCTTCAGATGTCAACTGTCACAATCTCTGTTATCAATTGAGTGGGGTCTCTGTGTCTGAACTATAGTTCAGAGCTAGAGCACAAGCTTCGCCGCAAGAAGTCCCAGGTTCAGTCTCAGTATTTGGATGATAACATTGTAGAATGTTTAGGGCCTATAAATATAGTATAAGTATCGGAGAATGAAAAAGGGAGATACTGAAGAAAACACAAAATGTCCCAGTGTTGGTCAGTATTATGTTGTCATATTATGTATCTGTCTTGAGATGCTGGGGAAATGATGGTCTAGGTGGACAAATTGTCTGACCTGGCATAAGGCAGCTTTCCTATTATTATTGTTGTTGTTGTAGTAGTAGTACTAGTTAGTAGTGGTAGCAGTAGCAGTAGCAGTAATAGTAAATGTATTACCTGCCTTTCACCATCAGGTCCCAGGGCAGGTTACAACAGTTCAAAATACAGCAGTATTTAATCAGTTAAAACAAATTATAGTCACAGGACTATAATTTCCTCCTCCCTAGCTAAAATTCCCAGGGTTCCTTGGGAAATTCAGTCCAATTTATGATAGGTTTCATTCCAAAGCAATGGATTCAAATAAAACGAGTAAGGACTTAGGCTAAACATTGGGATACATTTCCTGATGGTATGAGCTGTTTGACAGTGGGGCAGACTCCTTGGAAGGTGGTGGACAATGAGGCGGTGCTGTGCTTCCACCCTCCTGGCTGCAGTGCTGCTGCCACTTACCAGGATAGTGCAGAGGCAGGGAAGGGGGTGGTTAGGTTAGGGCTGTGTGGGCACACTGTAGCTCCAGATTGAAACCACTGCTGCACACTCACAGCCGCAACCTTGCCCCCACCCTGTCCCACCCCAGTCAACAGCAGAAACACAGCCACTCCTGGAACTCTCCTTCGTTAGAGGCTTTTAAGCAGAGACTGGATGGCCACCTATCAAGAATGCTGTAATTGTGGGTTTCCTGCATCAGCACTGGTTGAATTGGATGTCATCTGAGATCTCTTCCAACTCTATGATTCTAAGTCATCGTGCATATGTATTACTTATGGCTACTTGATTAACATATCCTTGACAGTAGGAATGGCTCCATTTCTGGTACTGGAGATTTCCACAGGCCACAAAACCTCCCTCCCTGAGATCTGGGGATGAATCAGAAACTTTAGACCTATGGTTGCCAACTGAGAAGAAAAATATAGCCTGGCCTGCTCTTGTGCTTCTTGATCTACAGTAATCAGCGGCAAAGCTTTTTATGGCTCAGAAATGAACATTATGAGCTGCTAATGTGTGCAGATTTGGAAAAAGCACAAGCGCAGGGATTGGTTTTTTTTTTTTTTTTAAAGCTGGCAACCCTATTTAGAACCCATGTTGTGCTTTGGAGATGGAATAGCTGGTATAAGCTGGAAAGAGAGGCTAGTCCCAAGCCTGCTTACCTCTCATGGAGCTGCTTCTTGGGGTGAGTGAGAGCCGAGCTGGTATGGTTCTGATTTGGCCCCTCCAAGTGGGGTTTATGCAGATATTTGGCTGTTTCATGAGCCACAGCCAGGGGACTGTGCACATGCTCTTGAGGCTCCTCCTCCTCGTGTTGCCTTTTGTCAGCCTCCCACGTTTCAGGATGCTCCACAGAAATGAAAGAGCTGTACCCTTCCTCTAAGGAGCCCCCATGCTCATCGTAGAACAGAAGGCTCCGTGACTGAACTGCAAAAGGAGAGCTCTGTTAAGCACTGAGAACATTATTTTCTGAGGCTGCCCCCGGCCCCCTTCCATGTGCCAAGATGTACAGATACATCCACTCATGAGGTACACAAACATCTTCACCACCTCACATAAGCTTATTGCAAGGCCTTGCTCTTAATTGCTACATAGCAAGCAGGAATTCAGCAGGTGAGGCGTTCCTCTGCTGTATCTCCACAGCAATAAAAGCTGCACATCTTGAATTTCTGGAGGCTTAGGGCAAGGCCCAAAAAAAGGTGGCAACTGCACGAGAACATAGGTACCTGCCCAGTGGTATTCCCGATCTCTATGCATGGATGTGAAAGTTGGACAGTGAAAAAAGCAGAGAAGAGAAAAATCAACTCATTTGAAATGTGGTGTTGGAGGAGAGTTTTGCGCATACCATGGACTGCAAAAAAGACCAATAATTGGGTGTTAGAACAAATCAAACCAGAACTATTTCTAGAAGCTAAAATGATGAAATTGAAGTTATCATACTTTGGACACATAATGAGAAGACATGATTCACTAGAAAAGACAATAATGCTGGAGAAAACAGAAGGGAGTAGCAAAAGAGGAAGGCCAAACAAGCGATGGAATGATTCCATACTTGCAAGATCTGAACAGGGTGGTTTACAACAGATGCTATTGGAGGTCACTGATCCATAGGGTCGCCATAAGTTGTAGTTGACTTGAAGGCACATAACAACAACTGCTACTACTACTACCTATGTGAATTCATTGGGCATGTTAATTTATAGAAGGTCATATTGTTTGAATTTTAGGTCCCATAATTTGGTTTCAGGACAAAAATGCTTCTTTCTTTCATTTGGTTTTGGCATTTGGTTTTCATAAACTGTCATTGATGACTTGTTATAGTAATGTAACTAAATGCAACTAAAAAGTATAGTATCATACTGAAAATGTTTTTCAGTTTTCTGATCACCCGAGATAGCAGAACTGGGGCCAAGTCTACATATTGCAGGTCTTACAAATAAGCTTCTGTAAAACAACACCCTTATGTAAACAAGTTCTTCCCACTGTGGTCATGATGTGCAGTGTCACTTACATGTAGATCACCTGTATGTTATGGAGAATATTCCATGCCGATAACAGAGACTCGTGGCGACTGATACAAGTCATGCCTGCAGAGTGGGGAGGTTATCATAGAGAAGCTAATTCAGCTGACCTCTATATGGTTGGTGCAATGTGTAGGCTACTCCTTTGTTTGGGCCAAGAATGTGCTGATAAGGACAGCACCTTTGATCATGATGCCCTTAAGGAGCAAGTAAACTCCCTCTGCATGCAAACTTAGGCTGACTCACTAAGATGAGTTACAGTAGGCTGATGGAATAAAAAAAACGCTCAGAGAATGGCCTAAAGCCACATAATGCAGTTCCATGCCTATAGTTAAAAAAGAACTGTGTCTGTCCAATGTTAGATGGGAATCCTGTGTATGTTGCTCCAGTTTAGGGAAAGGATGGGATGTAAAAGGAAAAAAAGGGGAAAAGACTAATAAAACTGCATCTGAGGCTATAAAATAGACTATCCAAACTGCTCAAGGGCTTTAAAATAGGCCAGCTATTCAAAATTAGAGACAGCTATAGAGCACTATTCTGCCTTCGAGACTTTCAACTGGTCTGGCTACCCTAGGGCCAACATACACATTGCAGCAGCCTCCACATGAGAGCTGGCTGAGCCATAAACAACATAGGTGCGGTTGTGGCATCTATGCTGCAGGGCTTTAAAGCAGACCGTATGCCTATGGGCCTATGAATAGTGACAAAAGGACATCAGCTATTAGGGGGTTATCTGAGATTTTAAATCCTCCCATTCCAAAATGTTGGCTCAAGTGGAATGAGGAAGTACTTAGGCCTGTTTGCTAAATCTGTGTCTGGACTGTACCATTTCAGACCACAGATGAGGTCCCAACTGAATAAACAATACATATATTTATTTAATATTTTCCATCCTTTTTTCCATGGAGCTAAGGGAATCATACAAGATCTCCCTCCTCTGTATCCTCACAACAACCTTGTGAGATACTTTAGGCTGAGAGATAGTGACTGGTCCAAAGTCACACAATGAGGTTTATTTATTTATTTATTTATTTATTTAAAATATTTATACCCTGCCCTTTCTCAAAAGACTCAGGGCGGCTTACAATTAAAACATAATTAGACTAAAAACCAAAACAATTAAATCAAACAAAAATACAATTAAACAGTTAAAAGTACATTAAATCTTAAATAGATTAAAAAATGATAAACATTATTAATTAAAAGCCCATCTAAACAAAACAGTCTTCAACTGGGTACGAAAAGACGATAATGAGGGAGCTGTACAAACCTCATTGGGAAGAGAGTTCCATAATCTAGGGGCAGCCACTGAGAAGGCCCTATGCTGTGTCTGCACAAGAAAAACTTGCGAAAAAGATGGAATAGAGAGAAGAGTCTCGCCAGATGATCTCAAAGGCCGAGCAGGTTCATAAGGGGAGATACGATCTAACAGATAGCCTGGACCTAAGCCGTATAAGGTCAAAACCAGCACTTTGAATTTTGCCCGGAAACAAATTGGCAGCCAGTGGAGCTGGTACAATAGAGGGTTTGTATGTTCTCTAAGTCCAGCACCAGTTAACATTCTGGGTGCAGCTCTTTGTACCAATTTAAGTCTCCGAGCAGTCTTCAAGGGCAGCCCCGCGTAGAGTGCGTTACAGTAGTCTAATCGGGATGTAACTAGTGCATGTGTCACCATAGTCAAGTCTGACAAATCAAGGAACGGGCGCAGCTGGCGTATCAATCTTAATTGAGCAAAAGCACTCCCTGCTACAGCAGAGGCCTGTGCCTCCAGGCTCAAAGCCGAATCCAGGAGTACTCCCAAGCTGCGGACCTGTGATTTCAGGGGGAGTGTAATCCCGTCCAGCACAAGTTGGATCCCTATTCCCCGATCCACCCTCCGACTGACAAGGAGCAACTCTGTCTTGTCAGGATTTAATTTCAGCCTGTTCATCCTCATCCAGTCCACCACTGATACCAGGCATCGGTTCAGAGTATGGACGGCTTCCTTGGTTTCATTAGGTGGAAAAGAGAAGTAGAGTTGGGTGTCATCTGCATATTGGTGGCACCGAACCCCAAAACTCCGGATAACCTCTCCCAGCGGTTTCATATAAATATTAAACAATATGGGGGACAAAACTGAACCCTGAGGGACCCCATAGGTCAATGGCCAAGGAGTCGAACAGGCATCCCCCATACCACCTTCTGGGTTTGCCCCTCTAGAAAGGACCGGAGCCACTGGAACACCATGCCTCCAAGTCCCATCCCAGCAAGGCGGCCCAACAAGATACCATGGTCGATGGTATCGAAAGCAGCTGAGAGATCCAGTAAAACTAACAGGGACACACTCCCCCTGTCCAGTTCCCTGCGTAGGTCATCCACCAAGGCGACCAAAGCCGTCTCGGTCCCATGACCGGGCCTGAAACCAGATTGGAATGGATCTAAGTAGTCCGTTTCATCCAAAAACCTCTGGAGTTGGGTAGCCACCACCCGCTCTATTATCTTGCCCAAAAAAGGGATATTGGAGTCCAGGGAGGGTTTTTTCAGTAAAGGTCTTATTACTGCCTCCTTTAAACAGGGCGGAATTCTGCCCTGAAACAAGGAGGCATTAATCACCTCCGTGGCCCAATCAACCAGCCCCCCCCCTGGCATTTTTTATAAGCCAGGAAGGGCAAGGATCCAATATGCAGGTGGTAGGATGCACCCCTCCAAGGATTTTGTCCACATCCTCGGGTTGGACAGGCTGAAAGGAATCCATTCTAATCAAACAAGCAGGAGCCATAGCTACATCCCCAGAGACTGTATTAATTTTGGTGTCTATGTCAGAACGAATCTGGGCAACTTTCTCTGCGAAATGCCGCGCAAATTCATGACAACGGGCTGCTGAGTGGTCATCATCATGGTCACACGGGTCAGAGCTTAAAAGGCTCCTGACCACTCGGAACAGTTCTGCCGGACGAGACTTGGCAAACGCGATAGAGGCAGAGAAAAAAACTTTCTTCTGAGCCCGAACTGCCATAGAGTAGGTCTTTAAATAGCCTCTAGCCCGTGTTCGATCAGATTCGCTCTGAGTTCTCTGCCAACGACGCTCTAGTCTCCTTTTTTCGCGTTTCATCATACCCAGTTCCTCGGTAAACCAAGGAGCAGATTTAGGTCCAATCCGCGAAAGGAGACGCTTAGGAGCGATTGTGTCCACCGCCCTGGTCATTTCCTCATTCCAGAGGTCGACCAGAGCTTCGACAGAATCACCTGCCAAGGTGACAGGAAAGTCCCCAAGAGCCATCAGGAAACCATCTGGTTCCATCAGTCTCCTGGGGCGGACCATTCTAATTGGTCCTCCACCCCTGCGGAGGTTCTGAGTCCCAGTAAGTCTAAACCTGACCAGGTAGTGATCTGTCCATGACAACGGAACTAATGAAAGTTCCTCCACACCAAGATCACAAATATCTCCTCCAACACAGAAAACAAGGTCCAAAGTGTGACCGGCAATATGGGTAGGGCCTGATATTACTTGGGACAGACCCATGGTTGTCATGGAGGCCATGAAATCCTGAGCCACTCCAGAAAGTGCAACATCGGCGTGGATATTGAAATCGCCCAGTACCATAAGCCTAGGGGATTCCAAAACCAACCCCAAAATTACTTTGGTAAGCTCAGGAAGGGAGACGGTTGGGCAGCGGGGTGGACGGTACACCAACAGAATCCCTATTCTGTCCCGGGTACCCATTTTCAAAAAGACACATTTGAACCCTGAGAATTGTGGGAGAGGATACCTGGTCATATGTATGGTATCTCAAAAAACCACTGCGACTCATTGGAAAATTATATAGCCGCGAAAGTTTCTGTATACTATAGCCAGCATGGATTTTTCACATTCCATCATGTTAAATTGAAAATACCCTTTATGCCATTCTGCTGCTTTCCATAAGCTCATTTCAAAACAAAACTTTACAAAACATATAGTCCTGAACTCAGAAACAACCCTGCTGCTTAACAACCCTCTAAGTTTTCATGGTGATACATAAAACACACAGAGAGAATCCAGAGTTCAAAATCTAAATCAAGAGTAAATAAATCCAGACCTCTGTTGGACTTTTTCTGTCAGTGATCTCATAATTTGTTGAAATTAATTAAAATTCAGTCATGTTCTCAGAGTACCTGTAATCCTGTTACTGATCTTGCTCCATACTCTGTCCTTTCATCGTCTGCAGTTTAAAAGTTAAAAAAAAATACATGGCTGATTTTTAATTAATTAATAAAATTAAAATTGGAGTCTATGATAGTGCAGGTATGCTCAGTAAGAACCAACTATCAGTGCTAAAAGCCAGACTAACAGCTGCTTGGCTTGGCTTATCAGGGGGCCACACCCACACCAGACATTTATTCCACTTTAAACAGTTATGGCTTCCTCCAAAGAATCCTTGGAAGTGTAGTTTGTGAAGAGTGCTGAGAGTTGTTAGGAGACCCTATTCCCTTGACAGAGTTCCAGTGACCAGAGTGGTTTAATGGTCCACCCCTTTTTTCAGAGAATTCTGTGATTGTAGCTCTGTGAGGGGCATAGGGCTCAGAGACACATGTTACCGAATTCTTCCAAGCTACACAGGAAGTGAGTTGGACTGTGAAAGACCAACCCAAATTGTGTTTGCATTTTTACAAATTTGTAGGGCAGTACAATATCTCAGAGTGGAGGTAAAGTCTCCTGCTCCCCTGGTGCATTCACTATAGCTACCCAATTTCCCTACTTTTTAAAGTTTGATAGAAATCTGTTGGCTTTAGGTGCATTCTGAAACCATAAGGGTTAGTTAATTGAATCTGCCAATGCTAGTCTGACATTCTGAAAACACTGGCATGCTCCTTCATACCAACAAATATTCTATATATAGAAAATTAGATGTCATGGAGAAGGGAGCAGATGTTTTGTAGGCAAAAAAGTCCCAGGTTCAGTCCCTGTCATCTCCAGTAAAACAATTCAGGCAGCAGATGTTGGGAAAATCTCTACCTGAAATTCTGGAGAGCTGCTGCCAATCAAGGTAGGCAATGCTGGGCTTGATGGCCGATTAAGCTGATCTGGTATAAGGCAGCTTCCTATGATTCTTCCTGACATGTTAATTCTCTGTCCACCAGACATTAAAAAAAATTGGAGGAGCATTCCATCATGCAATTCCATCTTGCATGTACACAACCACCCTGTACAATCTAAAGCAGCATAGGCCACAGGTTTATCATATCAACTGCTTTTTGTTAGAACTAGGCCTTTGTTTTCGGCTTGAGTTCCTGTGTGTGCCAAGGAGACTTATTGGCCAGAAGAAGGATTTTAGATTAGAGCGCTGAGCTGGAATGACAGATATAGTTACTCAGAAACTGGACCGGGGGGAGAGGGCTGTCAGGTAGCCGAGGTGACAATAGTTTTAGAAGTACAGATTGCTGGGAAAGCCTAAATCTATTTTTGTCTAGAAATTCTGTCAGTTGAGCTAATCATGTAGCTTGTCTTTGTGTGCAAGGGTTCTCTTTCATAAATAGCTACATTGTGTGGCCAATCTAGATCAGAACCCTAGTGTAGGGAGTAGGAGAGCTTTAAGCCATTGCCCCCTACTCTGGACCCAGTCTGGATCAGGCCCTCTTGCACCTGCAATAATAATAATTATTATCATCATCAACACCAACAACATTTATTATTCACCCTTCACCCAGAAGTCCCAGGGCGCGTTGCAACAATTTTAAAATATGGCATTAAAAACAATTAAAAACAACCCAAAAGCACAAAATGGTGAAAGAAAAACAAACTGTGAAATAAAAGCTTGCATTCGAGGGCAGACTACATGATAAAGTTCACATGTTGTTTGGCCCCTTAGTTTCCAGCCTCATGGGCACCAGTCTGAATTTATTGATCCACTGAGGACAGCATTCCATCTCAGGTGGAAATAACTGATGCAACCCACACTGAACTGTGAGGATGGCTATGAATCAAAATAAATAGAACTCGGTTAACCCTATTTGTATCCCCATTTGAAACACTAAGAAAAAAAGATTAGATTTGTTGATAGACAGTAGTTCCCAAACATTTTCCCCCATGGACCACTTGAAAATTGCGGAGGGTCTTTGTGGACCATTTCATTATTTTTCTGCCTGTTGCAATAATTGTAATGTACTGTGATAGATTCTGTAGGATTTTAAATTGCATTTGTATTGCTTCTTTTATTTCTTATATATTGTATTTCACTGAATTCAAACAGTGATACAGTAAAATACAATATAAGAAAAAAAGAGAAACAATAAAAATACATTTATTTATTTATTTATTAGATTTATATCCCACCCTTCCTCCCAGTGGGAGCCCAGGGCAGCAAACAAAAGCACTAAAAACACTTTAAAACATCATCAAAACAGATTTTTGTTGTTGTTGTTATGTGCCTTCAAGTCGATTACAACTTATGGCGACCCTATGAATGAGTGGCCTCCAAGAGTATCTGTCATGAGCCACCCTGTTCAGATCTTGTAAATTCGGGTCTGTGGCTTCCTTTATGGAATCAATCCATCTCTTATTTGGTCTTCCTCTTTTTCTACTCCCTGCTGTTTTTCCCAGCATTATTATCTTTTCTAGTGAATCATGTCTTCTCATTATGTGTCCAAAGTATGATAACCTCAGTTTCATCATTTTAGCTTCTAGTGATAGTTCTGGTTTAATTTGTTCTAACACCCAGTTATTTGCCTTTTTTGCAGTCCATGGTATGCGCAAAACTCTCCTTAAAAACATATTAAAACAAAACATCTTTTTAAAAAAGCTTTAAAAACATATTAAAAAGCAATTCCAACACAGACGCAGACTGGGTTAAGGTCTCTACTTAAAGAGCTTGTTGAAAGAGGAAGGTCTTCAGTAGGCACTGAAAAGGTAACAGAGATGGCGCCTGTCTAATATTTAAGGGGAGGGAATTCCAAAGGGTAGGTGCCACTACACTAAAGGTCCATTTCCTATGTTGTGCAGAAAGGACCTCCTGATAAGATGGTATTAGCAGAAGGCCCTCATCTGCAGAGCGCAGTGATCGATTGGGTATATAAGGGATAAAATGGTCTTTCAGGTATCCTGGTTCAAAATCAATATAAATATTCACTGTAGACATGCTGTGGACCACCTCAATGAAGCTTGTGGCCCACTGGAGCCCCTGTAGTAGACTATGAGAAAGTCAACTTCAGGATGCTCACATCCATATGTGTGGTATATCTAAATTTTTAACCGGTTGGAGCTAGGAGTGGAGGAAAAGGTTGGAAGTGGTATCGTGTTCCATTATAGACTTCCTAAACCATCCAGATCTAGTCACTGCTGGACACATAATATTGGGAAACATGGTGTTTCCCAGAGGTATTATGGCATTTCTACACAACACTATAAGCATGCTTTGTTTTTCTTCCGTTACCTTTTAAATTGGCACTACTCCTGTCCTTTTGATGGCAGCCTGACAAATGAACTGGGAGATCACATGTTTATTTGAATTTGGCTTTTATCTTACAAGGTCAAGGGGATCTCTCAGGTAATTTGTTCACTTCTCCCCATGGGGAGAGGAGCAGGAAAGGGAGCATCTGAGCCTGAGGACAAGGAGGAGAATGAATCCTTCAAAAGACAAGGAAGCCTTTACTCACTTTGCAGCCAGGGGATGTAAACTGGAGCAAACAACTCTGGAGGAAAAGTTACCTAGAAAACAAAGGCAGTGCACCCCTCTAATCAAATGATGTGCCCCTGTAAATAAAATGAACTACTGGAACTGCTGGAGCTATCCTTGGGACTGAAGGATCATGTGCACCATATTCAGGAAATGGATGGCTGGACCAAGGAGCAACTTGGGGTAATTCTGGCTCTTCAGGAGAGTCATAGTAACAAAAAAGACCGCATTTGACTCACTTTTACTGGTTGTGTAAATGTCTGGTGTTGGAGCTGTTTTTACTGTCTGTGATGTTGCAGAGAATTCTGGGAGACATGGCATCAAAGAGCCCAGAACGAGAACAAAGCACAAAACTAGGACCTGTGGATGAGACATGTCAGAAACAGTCAATGCAGTCAACTAACAGGACACAGATGTGTGCATGAGTTCACACAGGGCAACTGAGGTGAAAAGGAAGGGAAATAGCAAACTATCAACAGAAAGCAACAGAATTCAGTTAGTGAGTACATATTTACTGTGCGCAGCTATTCCATGAAAATGCCAAAGGCCATTGTTATTGTTACAAGCAAACCAAACCATCTGACATCTGAATGTTAGTGTTAAACACGTTCAAGGTTTTTTTAAAAAATTATTTACTCCATTTCTGCTTTGCCTTTTTTCCAGGGACCTCAGGGCTACGTATATAACCCCACCTGCATTCTCACAACAACCCTGTGAGGTAGGTTAGGCTAGGGGAAAAGTGACTGGCTCAAGGTGAGCTTTGTGGCAGAGTGGGGACTGAAGCTGGATCTCCCTGCTCCGAGCCTGACTCCCTAACTACTGCACCTATAGAAGCAGAATATGAGAAACAATATTCAGAAATTCTTGAAATAAAATGTTTCATTCTCGTTTATACCAAGTTGATACCTTTTTTCTGGCACAGCTATTCTGACAGGCAGAAGTTACAGTAATGGAGAAAGCTTCACCTGCTGAATTTCTGCCCATCATGAATATGTTAAAGGTTCAGGACCCTTGCCAGAAAGGTTCATAATACATTAATGCATTTAATTTAGGCAAGCATTATAGTCAGAAGGTCCTGTACAGAGTATGGTAATTGGGAGCAGGAAAAATGGGTTTCTGGGTTTAGAAATCAAATAACGTACTCATATTTGGTCAATTTTATTAGCAGTGCCAAAAACGTGAATCTAAAGCTGTCTTCACTTTGTCTTAGAATGAAACTGGGGGGATTAAGTTTTTAATGACACCTGTACATATTAAACAGGTACAGATATTGTATTGTTTTTACCCAGGTAAAAATATCTTGCTGTGACAAGCTATCTGCTGGAGCTTATTAGCAGTACCAGCCTTAGACATTTCTAAACCTCAGTTGAAAAGTCCTATAAATATACATTCAAAAGAATTTCCTCGCTCTTTTTGATTCCAAATATACATAGATATGAAAGTCAGCAGCATGAAAATGGAACTTCTTATGGAGTCTGCTATCTAAAACAAATGTTCTGTGCCATTTAATAGTATGTCTGGCCCTACTCAATTCAAGGATTACATATTAATGGATAGCAAGAACAGTCAATATTACAGTGATGAAAATACAAATGCTCTTGATTTGGGGATCTCAAACCCCACTTTATCTGCATGTGTGTGTGAGAGGGGTGGTGGAGCAAGGAAGGGGGGTTACTCTTAAGCAGGCAAGTGCAAAGTTGCTGGGTGGAATCAAGCCAAGGAGTTCTGTTAGCACTTCAAGGATTTCTGACTCTGCAATGGAACTTCCCCTCCCTCTCCCCACTCCGCATGCCCTCCCCAAATCTGCTCTGGAGGGTTGCAGGAATCTCCAGAACAGATTTAGGGGGCACGCAGGAAGAGGAGAGGGAGGGGAAGTTCTGCTGCCCAAAGTCCTTGTGCTAACGGAACTATTTCATTGGATACTGCCCCTTGACTCTTGGTTTTCTTGCACTGAAATATGTAAAAGTACGTGTTGTTGAAATTGGCATTGCTAGGTGTGTTCGATTCCATTGCCCAGTTTTTGATCCTGTGATTGGATTGGGAGCCAGAGTGAACCAGAGGATACGGGGGCCTGGATCAAACATAACACTAAGCCAAACCGTAGCTAAGTATGAATATGTGAGCATGCAGGTACTCACAGTAAAAACTGGCTACTTCACTACTCTCCTGGTTATCCTGCTGTTGTGCTACCGAGAGCTAACCCAGAGTTTGGCTTCGTGTGGCATCCAAACCTGGGCTTGTGATTTGTCTCACTCCCAACAAACCTGAGCTCTAGCTAGGGATTGAATGATCTGTCAGTTTTGGTTCTTTCAGTTTTTAATTTTTCTGATCTTAAATTAAGTTCTCCACATTTCTGCAGCAATTAGTGATTTTTAAAAAAAATTCTCATAAAAATTCTTCAGCGTTTTAGTGCAAATTTCTGCTAATAAACACATTTTTGTATGCAATTTTGCCTAATATACTGCATTTTTATACATTATTTTCACTAATATTATTTTCATTTTTATGCACACTTTTTCCTAATGTATGCATTTTTGTAAACATTATTTGGTTGGAGAACTGCACTGCAATATTTGGATAAGTACAAATGTTGAAGAATGACTGTGTTTTGTTAAGTGCACATTTAATAGATTCGGCTTTAAAGCTAAACTGAATCAAATTTCTCCCTTGCTCTAGCTAAGGTTTCTTCTTGGCTTACCACTTGTGGTTTGTCTGGGTTCGCACGTAACGCTAAGCCAAACCACGGCACCCGTAGGACGACAAGGGGTGGAGCAACATGGTTGTGACTTTTACTGTGAGTACCTGCAACCTCGCATGTTCACTCTTAGCAGAGCTGGCACCAGCCTGCCAAAGGCCTTTGGGCATCAGATTGCTGTGGGCCCACGGCTCCCTCCTGGGTATGTACACACTTTAATATGCCCGGTTGTACCACCTCTTGCGTCACTGCATCTGCATATGCCTGCCATGTTGACACCCCCACTGCCATCTTGGGTAATGGCAGGCATGCATGCACAGCGCGCTGATACAGCAATGCAAGAGGTGGCATGACTGGGCATATTTAAGCACATGCTGGCTGCATGCACATGCTGGAGGTGATGTCACCTGGATTAATGGAGCTCCCGCTCCATGATTCGCGCCACCGTCTGGTCGCAGCCCTCAACCTGATTCAGATGGGAATCACAGAGTGGGAGTTCCACCCTCCCAGCCCCAGCTGCAGGGCCCTTGGCCAGTGCCCGGCCTGGCTGCCCGCCAGTGCCAGGGCTGACCCTTAGCTATGGTTTGGCTTAGTTTATATCTGAACTGGGCCATAATTGGAGTTTAATAAATGTGAGTTGTTAGAGTTGCTACCAAATTCCGGGCAGATGTATATGATGAAATGTGGGACAGAGGGAGTTTAACATGTTACCATTGCTTCCCAGATGTTCTTGTGTGCATACACACTGCAATGAGAGTTGTGTTGCATCATTAAGTCATACGTTATACACTAGAAAATCCCATGATAATATAATTGCAGTATGCACATGGAAGAACAACTGAGGCCTGTATAACATCACAAATAGAAAAGGATGGCATGGTGAAACGGGTCAGACAAAATCTGCAGAAGCACAGCCTTTACTAGCTATTTAAAACAAACACTCCAAATCCAAGATCACCTGGGAAGAGAATTATGTACATAAAGAAATAAAGCTCAGGACTAAGAAAAGAAGGAATGGATAACACCCAGATCTTACCATTAGGCAGGTCCCTGTCTGTGTGGAAGCCATTTTATATGGCCTAGAAACCTTCCCTGCAACCAGAGCTTGGAGCTTTTGTAGCTGCTGGAGGAGAGTCCTATGAGAGAGTATATTTTACATTTAAGAGAAACCATTTTAAAAAATCAAAGAAAGAAACAGAAGAAACCCACAGACATTACATATTCATATTATTGCATTCATTTTCTGTAGTCCAGAAAATATGAAGTGTAAAAGTCATTTTAAAAGTTATGTTGAAGACATAAGACCTCCAGGAGAATCCTGTATGAGTAAGACATGCAAACGGCCGGGATGGGAATTGCCCTAACGTTGTAGGGATTGCACATTCTCAGTCGTAGGTTAAATGCCTATGATTTAAAAAAAAGTTATTGGCCTTTGGCCTTAATACTTGAAAACCTCATTTGGCCATAGGTTTAATGCTGGATTTCCTCACTAATAGCTATCTTTAAAAAGAATGGTGTGGAACAGCTTGTGGATGTTATGTAATTACTCCTACTCATGGTGAACCATGGATTTAAACTACAGCTGGATTAGAATACGTAGAGCTGGAAACCATCTAATAGCTACTTTGATGCAGTATTACCAGGGGAGGAAAAAAGAGCAAGAGGGGAGGATCTATTATTCCAAATGCAACCAACAATTCAGGTACCTCCTCAATCAAGGGAAACAGAAATTCACAACAGATCACAAATTGTCCAGTAGATGGCAGTCATCAACAATCAACATAGCTACTTAGCTACAGAAAAGCAGAGAACATGCTTGACACCTCCAGGGTCTCTAGGGAGCAGCATCTAGCCGGGAAGGTAAGTCAGTAGCTGCTGTTAGGCAATCAGAGGAAATGAGTGTGACAAAGAGCCACTGAATGAGGGTAGGGAAAGCAAGGTCAAGTATGCTGGCAAGATTAAGTGAGGAGATAAGTCCTGGATAATAGGGTCACTGATTATAGTTTCCCCCATTTGGCTGAAATCTCACAAATTAATGAAAGCTCTGTGTCCAATTGGAAGAGCCTGGGAAGGGAGCATCTATGGCTGAGTACACAAGAACATTGAGCAAACAGTGTTAGAAGCTTCTCCAAAGGTTAATGAGGATGGCATGCTTTATGCCTGTACTGTTTATAAATGTCCTGTTCACATAGGAACATTTAATTCTGCTCCCAGAAGCCATGTGGGGACATCCCAGAGCTTCCTAAAGGGCAAGTAACCATACTCTTTGTGGCTAATAGAGAAATGTTGGAAGGAGAAGACCAGATCCTGTTTCTGTAATATGCACATAGACCAAGGATAGCCAATGAGGTGCCCTCCAGATGTTGTAGACTAGAATTCTTATCATTCCTGCCTATTAGCCATGCTGGCTGGGGCTGATGGGAGTTGTAGTCCAAAACATCTGGAGGACACCACATTGGGTACCCCTGCACAAAAAAGTACAAAGAGAAAGAGTGTTAATCCTCTTTAAAACGAAGTCTGTACTCCTGGGCCTTCATTTTCAGCGCCTTTTGGTGTGAATGCATTTGTAAAGCTGAAGAAACCATGTATATGAACCTGGCCTGTGAGTGTGCATGAAAAAAGAGTGAAACTAGAAGCCAGTAGCCTGCTTTACAGGAAGAAGATGTGAAGGTGTTGCCCCCAAACCTGCTGTCTTTTGCACATGTTCTAGGTGCTGTCACTTTGTTTTGCTTTGGCCCTTCTTGGGAGGCTAGGCATATTCCCGTTCCTTCCTGTTGTTTTTTCCCATGGCTACATGAAGTGGATATTTTATCTTTTCTGTAAGCATCAAAACGAAACAAATTCCTTGGGCAGAGATGTTGCCAGATGGGAACAAGGGGCCCCTATGGATTGTGCAGGCAGAGGCCCAGCTCATGGCAAGAGGAGATATCGGCTTCTTTGTTGTGGCACATATGATGCCTTACACAGGTGAAGGGATCTGACAGAGACAAATCTTCTTCAGATGAAGAACTGAGGATAAGGCCACAACCTGCTCTCAACACACCCACACCATACATTTAAAACACATGGTTTCCCCCAAAGAATCCCGGGAACTATAGTTTGTTACGGGTTCTAGGAACTGTTGCTCTGTGGAGGGTAAACTACAATTCCCAGGATTCTTTCAGAGAAGCCATGTCCTTTAAATGTGTTTAAGTATATGGTATGGATTTGGGTCTGGGGTCAGCAGTTCTTTGCATTGTTTCCAGCCAATTTGGGTTGTTAATAGGCCTGCCATAAGTACTCCCCTAAACTGCTCCTTATATGGCTACTATACCCTTTTCTAGGCTTTCATGCCTCTAGACAACACTCTCCCCTTTTCAAAGAACACAGGAAAGTGCCCCATTTAACATAATCAAAGGCCAAGGCCTCAAACATTCAGCACAGAAGGTCTGGGAAAAGGTAGAAATTCCTCACAGTTCCCTGTTCCTTCAGGAATCTCTCACGTTTTGATTGGCTCTGGGCTCAGCTGGCTGTATTTTCTCTTTCTTCATATAGCTCTTTCAAGAGATCAGCTTCTAACCTAGACATTTGGCTGATGAACTTTAGCAATTGAATCAGGAGTCAGACTGACTTGCTTGCTCCCTTCATCTCAGCCCCACTTAACCCTCTGTCTTTGACTTCTGGTCTCGCTTGCCTGTTCCTCCCCCTTGACTGTACAGAAGGCTTCCCAGGATAAGGATTCTAGCTTATTCCTTCTTGGCCTTGGTAATCACTCTCACCCTAGAAACCAATCCACAATTAATTTCACTTCAGCTGTCAGCTAGTTGGTCCCAAGGCCAAGCAGGTTACTGAGAACAGGAGGAAATTGTCACCTAAGAGGTGCTCTGAAGATTAGCACTCAGCGTGGAGTTGGGATCCACAGAGATGAGAAGGAGGAAGTTCTCCTAACCTATCCCATCCATCAAAAGTTCCTTCCTGGCTGTCATAACACAAACATTCCTCACTTGCTAACCAAACCCAGCTGACTTGCTGCTGCTGCTGCTGCTGGAGAAGGAAGATAAAAAAACCAGGGTGTACTGCAGGGTAGACCAAACTCTGCCAAAAAGCAAGGGAGGGTAATCTTTACTTCTCTTTTTGTTCCCAGCCTTCCCCTGCCCTCCCTGCTTGGCAACGTCCTTTAGTCAAAGGTCAAATTTGGATTCTCCTCACCTGTTTGCATTTTCTAATGTCTCTACTTTCTTCCATAGCTCATTGTTCTCAGATGTGTAAGTTTCAACTCTGGAGAAGTAAAAATAAGCCCCATTTAAAAATCAATCAATCAATCCATGAGCCTGATGCACATCCACCTCCAAATTCTCAAGAGCCAAACTAGATGTGACTGTTAATGGCACAAATGCCATTAACATGCATGTTTTTGTTATGTAAATAACAGTCCCAAGGAAGCCTCAGCAGCCTCTGGATTGTCAGAGTACATAAGGAGAGCCTGCTGGATCAGGCCAGCAGCCCATCTAGTCTGCTCACAGTGGCAAGCCTGAAGTGGGGAGGAAGTTTAACTCTTCTCTCACAATCATGGTCCTAACAAAAATGGCCTCTCTGACAGTGCAGTCCTACATATGTCTACTCAGAAGTTAACCCCACTGGGTTCAATTGAACTTACTTCCAAATATGTATAGGATAGCTGCCTGTAGCAGCTATTTGCATTTCAAGGGAAGCATTCATTGTGCCTCTGGGAGCCTTCGAAGTGCAAATAGCAGCTTCAGAAAGGCAATTTTATCAGGACTATGGCAGGGAGAAACTTCTGCTCAGCTGCTATTTTCATAACAAAAACACATCAGCTGGCATTTGACTGTGAGAACAGACTTAGCCTGCCCTACGATATAAAAGTTTGAAAATGGCTTAGCTCTGCAGCTGAAAATGCAGAAATCAGGACTGAAGTATAATTTTAAATGTATTTAGACTTAGATTGATATGCCACCCTTCAATTTGAAAAATTCAGTGCAGTTCATAAAAGAACATTATAATGCAATAGCAAATAAAGCAATTAATCAACAGTTAATGGTAACATCAAGGGATTCTTGCTGTTCCTGCATGGTGCCTGCTGTGCAGAATATATAGCAAGAAGCTATTGTTATGTCCTATATAGCATTTTTCTATGTACAAAATTCTTTACTATTCTAATTTCTCTTCACTATAGACCTGTGAAGTAGCCTAGGCTAAGAAGATTGTAACTGTCACAAAGCCATCTAATAAGCTTCATGGATGAACAAAACCTAATATCCTATTCGCTGATCCATCCTCTTTCTTCCACTCCCTTTTTCAAGGCTGACGATCAAGGAGACAGTAGTACATCCATGAAGTATAGCATGTTTGTTATCAGATACAAGGACTACAGACCTCTCACCAACCAGCAAATAGTATCTAAGGAATTTGTGCTGCAACAACTCTGGTTTCTCTTCCATCTTTACTAAGCTATCTGAAGTGCTTGGGAAAGCATAACGAAAGCTCCAGGGGTTTTGAATGGGCCTACGGAGAACAATCTCTCCCCCCTCATATTCATGTTTCATTTACACAATGGTTACATGGTGAAGCGTCTGATTTAAGTGGTATGGTTAAACACACATCATTTCACAGATTTATTTCCCCTCTGGGTAGCTAGTGGACCTCGTGAATCATTACATTCAAGACCTTGTCAATGGCATGCATCTTTCCTAAAGCAGGGAAGAGACTTGGGGAATGTGTGATTTTTGGAAGAGGCTGATCATACTGGCGCTCCAGTAATCTTCATGGTGCAGCCAAGTACAAAAGAAACCAGTATCCTTACAAATCCGGAATTAATGTAGCGTGAATGCTCAGAGAGAAGAACATACTTTTTCTCCAGGCACTCCACATATTCTTTTTTCTTCCTGCGACTCTCCTGTGCAGAAATCTGAGGAAGAAGGAATGCAAACATTAGGAACGCTAAGGTGACCACTTTGAAGAACAATTCCCATACTATAACTCTCCAGCCTGGTGTCCTCTGGATGTTTTGGACTACAGCTCCCATAAGCCCTGGCCAGCATGGCCAATGGTCAAAGATGATGGGAGGTTGTAGTTCACAACAGGTTGGGGAAGGCTGTTCTAAGGAGTTAAACTGAATGTGATATGAACAGGATCACTCACTTAAAAAAAAAAAGAATTGAAAAGCAACCACAGAGAAGCCTAATTTGGATGAGGGTCACAGCACTTAAGGAAGTTAACAACTTCTTTCCCACATCAAGCCGCTATTTCCCTGTCCAGTTTCCCTGGGGTCAATTAGCAATTTCTAAGGGATATGATATAAATAGGGGAAATGGCATGGAAGGAAAGGGTTAAAGACCCCCTTCCAGCATCACAGCCCCAGTCTAACTTAGTCCACTAGAAAAAGCAACACTGAGCTAGATGGACTAATGATCTGATGGGATATGTTCAGGGGGCTAAGAACATGCTTTACATGCAGACAATTCCAGATTCAGTACTTGACAACTCTAGTTTGAAAATTACATCTGGTAGCAGGGCTGGAGAACTCCTGACAGCCAGAATACATATTACTGGGCTAGATGGAACAATACACCAATTCAGTATAAGGCAGCTTCATACAGTGCCATGAAAAAGTATTTGCCCCCTGTCTGATTTTCTGCGTTGTTGCATATTTTTGGCACTGAATGTTGTCAGATCTTGAACCAAAACCTAATATTAGAAAAAAGGGAACCTGAGTGAACAAACAACACAAAATTTTGATATTTCATTTATTTATTAAAGAAAATAAGCAACACCCAATGCCCCCGTGTGAAAAAGTAATTGCCTCCTTAGACTCAAAACCTGGTTACTCCACCTTTAGCAGCAATGACTGCAACTGAATGCTTCCTGTAGTTCCTGATCAGTCTCTCACAGTGCTGTGGTGGACATTTGGCACACTCCTCCATGCAGAACTGCATTAACTCAGTGACATTTGTGGGTTTTCAAGCATGAACTGCTCCTTGCAGGTCCTGCCACAACATCTCAATGGGGTTTAGGTCTGAACTTTGACTAGGCCATTCCAAAACTTTAAATTTCTTGTTCCTCAACCATTCTGATGTAGACTTGCTTGCGTGTTTTGGATCACTGTCTTGCTGCATGACCCAGCTGTGCTTCAGCTTCAGCTGACAGACAGATGGCCTGACATTCGCTTGTAGAATTCTCTAAGACAAAGCAGAATTCATGGTTCCTTCAATTATGGCAAGTTGTCCAGGTCCTGATGCAGCAAAGCATCCCCAAACCATGACTCTGCCACCACCATGCTTGACTGTTGGTATGAGGTTCTTCATGTGGAATGCAGTGTTTGGTTTCACCAGACATAACGGGGCCCATGTCGCCCAAAACGTTCCATCTTTGACTCATCTGTCCATAGAACATTGATCCAGAACTCTTGAGGATCATCCAGGTGCTTTTTGGCAAACTCTAGACGAGCATTCATGCTCTTAGCGAGCAGTGGTTTCCGCCTTGCTACTCTGCCATGAATCCCATGTTTGCACAGTGTCTTTCTGATGGTGGAGTCATGAACACTGACCTTGGCTGAGGTGAAAGAGGCCTGCAGATCCCTGGATGTTGTTCTGGGGTCTTTCGTGACTTCCTAGGATTTTATGCCTTGCTCTTGGAGGGATTTTGGCAGGACAGCCACTCCTGGGAATATTCACTACTGTCCCAAATCTTCTCCATTTGGTTAATATGGCTCTGACTGTGGTTTGGTGGAGCCCCAGAGCCTTAGAAATGGTTTTGTAACCCTTTCCAGACTGATATGAATCAACAACTGTTCTCTGGAGGTGTTCAGGAATTTCATTTGATCGTGGCATGATGTAGCTTTGGAACCTGTGTGCTGGCAACTTCAGTCTGATGGCAAGCACCACAGTTAGTCAGATTTATATTGGGCAGGGCTGGCCCAAAGCAGGCCTGATTGTTTACCAAGGTATTCAAACTTCTGGCCCTAATAATTCCTTTCATTAGGTTGAGTTAATAGGGGGGGCAATTACTATCTCACACAGGGGCATTGGGTGTTGCCTAACTTTCTTTAATAAATAAATGAAATAAGTATCAAAATTTTGTGTTGGTTATTCACTCAGCTTCCCTTTTCTCTAACATTAGGTTTTGGTTCAAGATCTGACAACATTCAGTGCCAAAAATATGTAACGCAGAAAATCATAGAATCATAGAATAGTAGAGTTGGAAAGGGCCTACAAGGCCATTGAGTCCAATCCCCTGCGCAATGCAGGAATCCACATCAAAGCATTCCTGACAGATGGCTGTCCAGCTGCTTCTTGAATGCCTCCAGTGTTGGAGAGCCCACTACCTCTGTAGGTAATTGGTTCCATTGTCGTATTGCTCTATCAGGAAGTTTTTTCTGATGTCCAGTCAAAATCTGGCTTCCTGCAGCTTGAGCCCATTATTCCGTGTCCTGCACTCTGGGACGATCGAGAAGAAATCCTGGCCCTCCTCTATGTGACAACCTTTCATGTACTTGAAGAGTGCTATCATATCTCCCCTCAGTCTTCTCTTCTCCAGGCTAAACATGCCCAGTTCTTTCAGTCTCTCCTCATAGGACTTTGTTTCCAGTCCCCTGATCATCTTTGTTGCCCTCCTCTGAACCCGTTCCAGTTTGTCTGCATCCTTCTTGAAGTGTGGAGACCAGAACTGGATGCAGTATTCAAGATGAGGCCTAACCAGTGCTGAATAGAGGGGAACTAATACTTCACGCGATTTGGAAACTATACTTCTGTTAATGCAGCCTAATATAGCATTTGCCTTTTTTGCAGCCACATCAGACAGGGGGCAAATACTTTTTCACAGCACAGTGTGTGATTATACAGCTACAATGGATTTTTCACATTCCTCAATGTTAAATTGAAAATACCCCCCCATTACTATTATTATCTTTAACAGAGATGGCGCCTGTCTAATATTTAAGGGTAGGGAGTTCCACAGGGTAGGTGCCACCACATTAAAGGTCCATTTCCTATGTTGTGCAGAACGGACCTCCTGATAAAATGGTATCTGCAGGAGGCCCTCACCTGCAGAGCACAGTGATCAACTGGGTATATAAGGGATAAGATGGTCTTTCAGGTATCCTGGTCTCAAGCTGTATAGGGCTTTGCACACCAAAACTAGAACCTTGAACTTGGCCCGGTAGTAAATGATGATGATGATGATTAGTAGTAGTTATTAAATTTATGACATGCCCTTCCTCCCAGTAGGAGCCCAGGGCAACAAACAAAAACCCTAAAAACACTACAAAACATCATAAAAACAGACATTAAAATATATTAAAACAAAGCATCTTTAAAAACATTTTTTTAAAAAGCTTTAAAAACATCTTGAAAAGCAATTCCAACACAGACTGGAATAAGGGATACCTGCCTGGGACACTATGATAAAGTTCCCACAAAAGCATTATAACATGGTGTTTTGTGAGGTCACACTTAACATCCCATTTTAAGTACTTATGTGTTTATGAATCAAATTTATGTTATGATGAGAATGCAAACCAAGATATAACCAGCAACTATGAGTTAAGTTCTCTGTGGATCAGAATTTCCCAAAACAGCTGAATCATTTTGGCCAGATGGGCTGTATCTTACACTGAGTCACAACAGGTGACTAATGCACACTGTGGGTTCTTAATATGGGAATGTACATTTAGTGGGGATCCACAATTAATATTTCATATCACTCTGCAGACAACTGCTTGCTTATTCAGTTGGCTGAGAAACAGTTCCTTCTGGGCAAATAGCTGATGAGACCAACCATTCAAGTTGTCCATTATGTTCTCAAAGTAAAAAATGAGTGGGTAATACAGTTTTGATTGAATTGTACATTTATACAGATCTTCAAGGCTGATTTAATGTATTAATAAAGGAATGGGGATAAGGAGGGGAAAGAAGAGCTGTTTAGTTTTCTAAATTCTCCAACTAGAAGGCTCACATGTTGTCATCACATGAAACAACACATATGCATATAGATGCCCTTGATTTCCCTTATTCATCTCAAAATCTTCTTGAATAAATATATACATAAGAACATAAAAAGAGCTTACCGTTGGCCCATCTAGTCCAGCATCCTGTTCTCACAGTGGCCAGCTAGATGGAAAGTCCACAAGCAGGACCTGAGCACAACACACTTTCCCTTCCTGCAGTGCCCAGCAACTGGTATTAGAAGCATACCATCTCCAACTATGGAGACAGAGCAGAGCCATTATGGCTAGTAGCCATTGATAGCCTTATTTCCATGAATTTGTCTAATCTTCTTTTAAAGCCATCCAAGTCAGTGGCCATCACTGCTTCTTATTGGAGCAAATTCCACTATGTGAAGTACTTTCTTTTGTTTTTGAATGATGATTTTGAATTTTCCAACATTATTTCATTGGATGCCCACAAGTTCTAGTGTTATGAAAGAGGGAGTAAAATATTTCTCTATCCACTTTCTCCACACCATGCATAATTTTATATACTTCTATCATATCACCTCTTGCTTGCCTTTTCTCATACGGGAGTTGCTGCATCCCCTTGATCATTTTGGTTACCCTTTTCTTAACCTTTTCCAGCTCTACAATACCCTTTTTGAGGTGAGGCGACCAGAACTGTACACAGCATTCCCAGTATGGTCATACCACTGATTTATATAAAGGCATTATGATATTGCAGTTTTATTTTCAATTCCTTTCCTAATGATCCCTAGCAATAGATTTTGCCATTTTCACAGCTGCTGCACATTGGGCTAATATCTTTATCAAGCTATTCACTAGAACCCCAGGGTGGTATTAAACTAAATAATTGCGTGAGCAGAACAACTTCCACTTGTGAAACAAGACTTTCCCCCCTCTCCTCCCCCCCCCATGGGCCCAAGGAGAATCTCTGGCAAGGTTGGGAGGAGAAGCGGCTATCAACATTCGAGAGGACATTGCCAGCACTGACGAAGGCAATGAAGGGGTTACAGAGGATGCATCTCCAGAAGCCTCAAAGCTGGCTGCAGGAGTTACTGAGGAAGGCTCAGACAGCCTTTCCTTGTCTCAGCCGGCTGGTGAGGATTCTCTGTAGGCACCAAAGCCAAGCATAACGGCAAAAGAGATAAGTGCTAACAAAAACATTGGAACTTCTCAGGCAGAGGAAAATGAAAATGACTCAGCAGAGTCAGAAACTGGCCTGCCTCCAAGGTCATGGAGGACAGAGAAAAGATGGTTACAAATAGCCCTATTTCATCTACCCCAACCCCATTGTAGCCCCCCCTTGCAGCTTGTGCTGAAAAGAGCCTGAATTAATAGTGTTAAGTGCCCTTCCTATTTGCTGTTGCGACAACTCGCCTAGTATGCCTGTTCCTTTTTGAATCCTGGTTTAGGCCTAGCATGAGATGCTAGATCCCTGTTCTGATTTCTGCAATAAAGTTTTATGCAGAAAAACCCAGTCTCCGAGCCCTGAGTCTGCTTCTCTGGGTGGGAGCCAGGATACCCATTTGCACCCCACACCATTCCCATTTCTGCTGCAGAGAGTTAGGGAAGCCCCCCGAACAGAGTAAGCGGGCATGCAGGAGAAGGAGAAGGGGAGAATGTTCCCTTGCACAAAAAGAAATCCTTTTATTTATTTATTTATGTTATTATATTTATATACCGTCCCATAGCCAAAGCTCTCTGAGCGGTTTACAGCAATGCTGACATACTGTTCACTTTAGCATTATGTTGAATACAATCCTCTATGACTAATTCCTGGCCAGTCCTTGCCAGTTCAGGCCCCATGTGAAATTAAGATTTTCTGTCCTGATGTGCATAACTTTGCACTTGCTTACACTGAATTTCATTTGCTATTTTACCACCCATTCATTCAATGTATATACGCAAGCTAGAATTTTGCATGGGGACTAAGGCAATGGCGAGGAATGGATTAATGAAGCACGGATGTGTGATGAGGAGGTGAACAGCAACACATGAGTAGGGTTGAATGGAAGAAATGGCTGAGGGTCATAGGGAAAGAGCAACTTTTCACATGCAGCATCCAGCTCTCTGATCCTAACAAACCCTTCCAATTTATGTACCTTTAACAGAGGTCACCAATATATACAGAGGCAAACAGGAAGGCTGTTGGTCTACCTAACAGAAAAACAGCTATGCACAACGTGTATGTTTTGATACCCAGATATAGCTTGGCATATCCTTGGCTTAGTTTGCACATCACGCTAGGCCAACCATGGCTTAGTGCAAAAGCGCAGCTCCAGGAGAGGACAGTTACATGGGCTTAAGCTTAGTCATGAAAATAAAAATATTGGGACAAAAGCACAATATATCTTTTCAAGTCAAGACAACGGCCTGGTTCCCATGTCACACTAAGCCATACCATGGCTTAGAGTGAACACATAAGCCTGCAGGCTCCCAGAGAAGAGATTGCAGTTGCTTTGTTCCTTCCCAGTCCTTTGGCTGCTGTGCCACACTGAGATACACCATAGTTTGGCTTAGCATTTCATCTGAAGTTGGGCTTGTGGTTTAGTTCTCCCAGACAAACCACAAGCCATAGGATAGCTCATGGTTGGTCAAGAGAGAACTAAATCATGAGCCTGGACTCAAATGACATACAAAGCCAAACTATGGTTTAGCTCAGTGAGGCACAGCAGCCAAACAACTGTAGAGGAGTGAAGTGGCTGCAGTCTCCTCTCTACACGCTCATGTCTCCACAGTTTGTCTTAGTGTGGTGAGCAAAGCAGGCATTTGTTTTGATTTGCATAGATATGTTTGTTACCCTGCCCCAGTAGTATGACTTCGATAACTAAGCCTATGCCCACACAACTGAAACAACAGCATATTCTTTCCCTGTTTACCCTGGGCTCCACTTCCTTCTCCTCTCTTTGTTGTTTTCCTTGTGTCAATTTTTAGATTGTAAGCTCAGCAGTGTTGAGGCAGTGTTGAGGTAAGTGCCTTTTCTCTTGATGCGCTGGTGGCACCATATAAATGAATGAATAACGAAATAAATCATCGCCATCAAAAGTTGTCATGTTGGAAATGGTCTTGATGTATTTTTGGGAATTCCTCTGCTGGGTTCTAGACCCTCTTCCCAAAGCTTATGGCAGCATTCAAAGCCCAATCACTATAAGCAGTAGCGTAGTGAAAAGTCCAGCAATGCAGGGTTCTTTCATGATAGTCATGCCACGGCCCTCATTTGCTTGCTCACCATCATCATCTCCAAACTCTTCAGTCCTTCCTATGTGCACTTTCTCCCACAACAACAGACATTCCTAGGAGCCAATCAGCATAAAAGGGGAGTGTGTCATCTACTGAAAAGAGTCCTCTCAGTGGCTGACTCGCCTCCTTTCACTCTTATTGGCTCCAATCAGCAGGAAAGGACAAGGAAGCACATTAGAAGATTATTCTCAGTGTGCTGATTGGCTTATAGGACACTGGAGATATAGGGACTTGACTGGGACCCTGTTTCCCAAAAAGTAAGGAGTCCGAGACCCTGGACAACTACACCTCTAACTACATGGATTTATTTCACCAAGTGAACCTCACATGAGGCAACAAGTTAAAGATTCCTATCACACACACACAATCCTGATTTTCCCAAAATCAGTGGCATTACAGACCTTATTCTTGATCTTTCGTCTAACTCTTTTCAGTGCTTTCTCCTCTGCTTTGGTGAGAGGCAGCTTGGTTGGGATAGGATAGCCCTCAGCGATTAAGGTACGTTTCTCCTCCTCGGTTAGGAGCAGAGGTCCTGAGGTCCCTTGTAATTTCTGTAAGTGAAAAGGAGGAAGCAGCAACATTTTCAGAATTCATATCAACAATCCCGTTTCTGCTTCTCTTTGTCAAGATGCCCCCACCAAAGGATTTTATGGCATCCATGAGAACACGGAGAGGGCAGGGAGTGAGAAAATGGGAAAGAGGAAAGGAGTTCTTTGTGGTATACTCAGAGCCTTCACTTTGTATGGACTTATCTGCACATTCAAATGCAACTGTCTCCAAACCATTCTCTCTCCTCCCCCCCCCATCACTATTGTACTGCTTGGAATTCTGGAGTGCTGTACAGTATTGCTTTAGGCGGGGGGGGGGGAAGCAGTGCTCTTCATGTTCACAGTCCTGAGGGTCTAAGTACATGTTACATTAAATGTGTTGCTTGAAGCAATATCAGTAGGGTTGTTTTGTTTTTTAAAAATCCAATCAAGACCACAATGCATGAGGAGGGGAGGGGGTGGGAAATTGTAGTAAAAAAAAACCATTGGTGCCAGTGGGAGACTTTTTACTACTGCTATGTGCTGGGGGGAAGTCAGGATTAGGGGGGGAAGGAAAGGTTCAACCTCCTCTTCTCACTTGGTCCCAATCCAGATCAGGAGACTCTGCACTTGGTTTTAATTTTAAAAATAACTCTGACATCACTTCAAGGAATGCATTAAAAGCAGGGGTAGGGAACTTTTTTTAGTCCGGGGGCCCCAACCCATGGGCCAGCTTTGATGAGTGGGCAGGGCCACCTGCCTGTCAATCACATGACATCCCTTTGCTAGCATCCCTGCACTTTTCCTTTCCATTCCTGATGTCGGAGATGGAAAAAAGAAGTGCAGGGGGACTTTAAAGAGCAGCACTGGGAGGGAGAAGTGGTTTCCATTGAATGGAAACCGCTTCCCCCTCTTTGAGCAACAGAACTATTGGGAGCCCATTGTAAGCTCCCGATTGTTCCTTTGAAGCCCCGCCCTTACCCACCCCACCCCTGATGTCATGTGCAGGGCAGGTGGGTGTGGCTTCCCCCAAATGGCCTGGTAGTCCAAAGGGGAAGGCCTGGCAAGCCAAGTTTGATCTGTGGGCTGCAGGTTCCCCACCCGTTTTAAAGTAATGTGTAGTTAGGCCCTTAGCCACAGCTCCGAAAGGGAAGTGTGGCCTGGAGGAGGAGGAGGAAAAATGTGATTACTCATCTTTCACCAGACAGCAATTTAAAAATACAACGTTAAAATAAATTCAAAACAAAAGGATGAAGCACTTTTTTTTTTCTTGATCAGATCTTCAGCCATTTCATTTTGTCTGCTGAAGTTTCTGTCCACTTTTCATAGGCAAACACATGTTGTTTGCAGCAACTCAACTTTGGTGTAACAAAGGCGTGATCAAATAAATAAATATGGATAGGTCTGCCTTCTCTTAGAAACAAGTTCAGGTGGTGCATCAGCCTAGACTGAGCAACAGCACTCCTAGCCACAGCTGCTATCTTGCAACACAGATGCAAAGCCGGGTCCAGGACACTCCTAAACTGCAGTTCTGATTTTTAAAAATTTGTCCATAGTAGACGGAAACCCTACTGCAGGATCAGGAGCAATACTGACCAGCAGCACTTTCATCTTGTCTGAATTCAGCTTCAGTTTGTTGGTCCACATCCAGTCCATTACTGATCTACCAATCCAAAATCTCAACAGCCTCCCTGGACTGAGATGGAGACAGAGCTCAGTATTATCTGCATATTGATGGCATCAAACTCCATATCTCCATCTGACTAGAGAACTATGAGCTTTCAAGCAACAAAGCATGAAGAACTCAAAATGGTAACTTCTTTGTAAGTGGTTATGAATGATTTCAGCATCACAGGCTGGAGATGGATGAATCTGTCAATTTCAGTTTTTCTCAGTTTCTCATTTTGCCAATGTTCAGTTTGCCCCATTTCTACATTAGTTTGCTATTTTTTTAAGTCTGCACAAAACTCCATTCACATTTTGCCTAATATATGCATTCTTGCAAGCAATTGTTTCCTAATATAGTGAATGTTTATACATTATTTTCATTAATATAGACATTTGTGTGCACTTTCCCCTAATATACACATTTTAAAAAAAATAAAAAACACATTTTCACATGCATCTTTTAGTTGAAAAATTTTACCACAAAATTTGGAAAAATGTGAACTTTGAAGGGTAGCTGCATTTCAGATTGTGTATTGGTTCAGAAAGGGCAAATGAGGTAGGTCCATAGTGAAATGAAAACGGATATAATTACTCCCCTACCCTTATCCCAGTCTATTCTATTTATTTATCTTGCATTTAGCCAAAGGCCATTGCAAATACAACATACATCACAAATACAACAAATACCACAAAATGCGATAAAATAAAATAAAATCAGCCACCATAAGACCCATGCTGAGCCTGGTGAGTAGAAATAAAACATTTTAAAATTTCAGGGTTTCTGATTTTGAATATAAATCGTGCGTAACTTTTTAGCTGCCAAGACAAAGTTAGCTACGGCGATAGTCACGTGTTTAAAATTATCATTTAGGAGCTCTACTACTAGCTCCTTAGGGCATTTAACCAAAGGAGAATGGATGAATTGGGCCAAAAATTTCTGTCTCGGGTCGGCGTACAGTGGGCAATATAACAGGTAATGGATAATGTCCTCCACAATATTACACCCAAAAATACATTTCCGTTCCTTGATAGGGATTCCCTTATACCTCCCTTCCAGTCCTGATCTGTCACACATTGTTATGGCAAGATTGGGAACTCCAAATTGTGAGCCTTTGAAACACTTATCCTCTTTTTCACCTTATTCAGGGTTATAGCAAAGAGCCACCCTGAACCTCATGCTCCAAGCAAGGAGATGTCTTACTGTGCATGACAGTAACTCCCTTCTCCTTGCTTACATGTGGTGCTGTGAGGAGAGGAGAAGAAGAGATTGCCGTGGAAGAGCGAGCAGAAGGACGGACTGGGCTGGAGGGAGGGAGGGACCTTGGGCTCTGAGATCCGTCACTGTCACTGCCATGGCTGCTGGGAGGAGTAGGTGGCATCTGCATCAGGTCATCTAATGTGGGAGACACAAAGTGCAGGTTAACAAACAATAGCAGCATGCTGAGACCTAGATAGCAATGGAGAGAAGCTGTCTGATGAAAAAAGGGTGGGAACAAAAGAGTGTGCCCAGGTGAGAGCAAGGCGCACAACACAGTAATAAGGAGACAACATACATTAGGAGAAATCTCTGCAAAAGCTAGGAAAGGTTATATGAAGGCACCAGCACTAAAAGGTACTTGATCACAAGTTTCTAAATGAAGCAAGATTAAATTAAGCTGGGACCCTTCGTAAGCTCTGACAATGGCTGTGTATTAAGCCTCTTGAGATGGATTTTAGCTCAGTGGTGGAGCACATACTTTATTATCTCCTATGCAGAAAGTCCCAAGTGCAATTCCTGGCATCACTATTTAAAAGGATCTCCAGTATCAGGAAAGACCCCTGACAAGATACTGGAGAGCTGCTACCAGTCAAAGTAAACATAACTGGTCTGGATGGCTCAAGGCTCTGACTTAGCATTATGGAGTAGCCTTGGGATGACTCAGAATATTGAGTTTTGTTCACATCCAAGTCCCACATAGCAGACATATTTGGAATTGGGAAACAATTAATTAAGACATGCTAGCAGTAGCACAGGGTAGAGAGGCTGTTCCCTTTTGGCATAAAATGCAGCCTAGCTCACTTGCTTGCTTCCTCAGGAGCTAATCGTTCAGTGCACACCACTATACATGGGGCATATTGAGGACTGAATTGTGTGGCATGATCTGTCAGGGAGCTGGCAGACGAATATTTCTGTATCGGTGCAGAGGTTTGGACTTGCTTACATGTGGTACTGTGAGCTCTGTCATTCTCTGGATAGAAGCACACTTTGAACATCTTGAGACAACAGAAAGTCAATTTTTGGCCTTTGATTTAGGGTATAAGCTTGAGCCACTTGGACTGAGCGCCAAAGCTATTGAATACTTGATGCTCATTTGTTGTGACTGGCATTCGTTCATGCCATGGCATCAGTGATGCACACAGCAGTTTCCCAAATTAAATAAGATGAATATCTGAGTTCAAACTTGCAATGTAAAACTCATATAAGTGAAAACTAGCAAAGGAAAGGAGTGGAAGGGGTGGGAATCCTTCTTTGTTCTGGAATGTTTTGTCACATAGAGCATCCCTAACAGATGGCTTTCCAGCTTCTTAAGTGATTGGTTTCATTGCAGAACTTCTCCAATTTGTTGCTCTTAATATCCCTTGCCAGCCTCAGATGTTCAGGTTTCCTGATGCTGTCCCTACATGTCTGGGCTACTCGTTTGGGCTCATCTTTGGTGGCCTGTTCTTTCCATATCCTTTTTAAATTTTCAGCTCCACACTAAGCTTTTTGTGCAGCTGCATTGACTTTTTTAATATATATCTCCCATTGAAATAATTTCTGTTTCTGCCTTTAGCAACCCCTTCTTTGGGAACTCCCACCCATCCTGGACTCCTTTTCCCATTTGGTATATCTAGCCTTGGAATCCCACCTATTAAACATAGTTTTTGTTAAATCTAAGATACACAGTTGACCATGCTTACACTTTACACAAGATCATGAATTCCTTTGTTACACAGTCACTTTCCCCCAATTCTTTTTGAACAATTATATTCTTTAATTGCTTCATTCCAGTTATGAGAGTTGTCCCAACAGGTCTTTTTGAACATTCTCCCATCCCTTGTACCTTCTGCCAGAACCTGGATTTGTAAATTGCTGGTTCTCTAGTTTTCTGGTTTGCCGATGGAAGGTGGTGGGGTTGCTAATGTTTTGTGGGGATAAATAATGAGCTGAGCATTCAAAAGGGTCTAATATTTTGTGTGAAACATTGTTTGCTTGCTTGAATATGAGTGTCTAGTGCCTAGAGGGGATATTACATTTTACAGTAAATAAATACAGTAAATGTGCTCGTTTGTGCTAACAGACCCCTCTGTGGTGTGTTTGTGACTGCCAAGCTGCCTTCTTGATGTCATTACCCTTCTGGAAACAAATCTGAGATCCTTTACAGTGATACCAGCCATATAAAAACTGGCACCATACACTAACATCCTTCTAATGATTTGCCACAAAATGTCTTACACAAAACAAACACCCTTAAAATGTCTGATTATAAGAAGAGCGCTGCTGGATCAAACCAAAGGCCCATCTAGTCTGGCATTCTATTTCTTAGAGTGTGCAACTATGGAAAGCTCACAAGCAGGACTAATATTCAGCGGCACGGTGCTTCTGATCCTGGAGACAGAATATAGAGCAGGGCTGGGGAGCCTGTGACCCTCCAGAAGTTGTTGGACTCCAACTTCCACTGACCCCAGCAAACAAAGGTGGTCAGGGATGATGGAAGTTGTAGTCCAACAATACCTGGAGGGCTACAGGTCCCCCATCTGCAGTATAGAATATAATCATCATGACTAGTAACTACTGATAGCCTTCATGAATTTGTCTAATCCTCTTCTAAAATCATCTAAGTTGATGGTCATCACCACATCTTCTGGTAGCAAATTGCATAACAACTATGTATGGAGTGTCGAAGTACTTTCTTTTGTCAGTCCTGCACCTCCCACCATTCAGCTTAATTGGATGGCCCCAGGTTCTGGTATTACGAAACAGGGAGAAAATATCCTCTCTACACTTTCAAATAAGGGTTGCTGGAATTAGGTACACTTTTACAGCCTTCATTGTGAACTGCCTTCCACCATGCCAACAGGCAAACACAGAGTCAAGAACAAGACATTATTAGTTTAGCTTGTTTTTTGGGGGGGGGAGGGGGAATACACTTTTTCTTGGTGGGCTTCTATTTGGCTGAGATCTACTCATCCCAGGAACCAACTTTTTAAGAAGGCTTGTTGACATTTAGGGTTGTACAACCAGCTGAAGGATTCCTCAAACTCCAGGCACTTTGGAGTTTGCATTTCATGGGTATACTGTTTAGTCAGTGCTATGAGTCTGGGAGAAAGACCACTAAGGGAGGTATAACATTGCTATCTGGAGAAAGTACACATGGACACAGGAATCATGAAAGCACTAAATATTACCCAGAGAATTCAAGTACTTCATTACTCAAAAAATAAAATAAGAGCAAGAATGCAAATAAGTCCTGAACAATTATTTGTTACATTCTCCTTAGGTTAATTTAAGGTTAACTTGCGCACCAGAGGTCCACACTGCTGCTTGATTTTGAAATTTGTATCTGGTGATGCAAACAAGTAAAATATAGGAATGTAAATGCTACCTATATTTGCTCTTGCTTGATCTACATTTAAACTTACTGCAACACAGGCAGATATTGCATAAAAGAAGATTGGACGTGAACCCCACACACCCACAGCTAGCATCACTCATTGTCATTTCTGTGTGCATATGTGAGGTATATGTAACAGCTTCGGGTGCTTGTGCTAATGAATTAGTGGAAGATCCTCTTTGCCACAGATAGTTATTTAATAGTAGAAGACTGGAGGGCCTATGAAAGCAAGTTGAGTCTATTTTCTTACCTGTTGGTACATTTAGAAACTGGTTCACCTCTCTGGGTTCAGCTTTGATTACAGGTTGGGGTGTCATTTCTATGGGAGCCTGTATAAAAGAATACAGATGTACAATAGTTGGATTTTTCAAAGGCCATGCAGTGCAGACTCACATCATTCACAAGGTGCAAAGCATTGGGCTGCAGGTTGTCACTGGATTCTTGTCATTTACCATGGCCTCTGGGACCCACTCCTTTGAATGTCTATTGTTCTGTTCCATTTGAAATGGTTTTACATATTTTATCATGGTGATAATTCTAGCTGCTTTTATAATTGTATATTTTGTTGTTGCAACCCACCCTGGGACCTTATGACGAAGAGCGGGTAAGAAATCTTATGAAGGAATCTATCTATCTATCTATCTATCTATCTATCTATCTATCTATCTATCTATCTATCTATCTATCTATCTATCTATCTATATCTATATCTATATCTATATCTATCTACCTATATATATGGGTTCATTCTGAGACGATATGGCTCTGCACAAGTGTAGCGTGATTTCTGACACCCTCCCAGGTGCCACTGAGGCCTACACTTCTTTTTCCTGTGATATAATTCTGTGCATTAGTAGACACAGATTGCAGCAGATTTACTTCTTTTCTTGCCAGTGTCAGGATAGACAGACAGAGGGAAGGAATTATCAGGCGCCAGGACTGGAATTATTAGGCACTGGGGCATTCACAGCAGGAACCCTGCACCTTCTGAGTCTCCAGTCAGAAGAGAGAATTGCAGGCAATTCAAGCTGGGATGCTAACACCACAGACTAGAATTCCCTGGAGAATCATGTGATTCTGAAGGGCTAATCCCATGCCACCGCCTGATATATACTCCCCAAATGTGCTGCATTCCCTGAGTCTGGGGAGCTCGTCACTGAAAAAAGCCATAAATGAAAAGGAAGATAGTCCACCTTGACTTTCCTATAGGTCAGGGGATCTCTCACTTGGTAGCAGATAGGTTGTAGGCCAGGGATGGGGAACCTGTGGCCCTCCAGATGTTGAACTACAAAACCCATCATTTCCATCCTAGCTGGTGCTGGGGGGGGGCACAGAATCCCCATCCCTGCTCTAGTATTTCTCTCAGGACTCCCAGACTGGCTCCTTGGTTGCCTGCTGCCTCCTTGGCTTTCGGTACTTACCACCTCTCCAGCTGTTAGGGTTTGCACTTTTTCAGCACTTGTACATTGTCCATGCAAAGCCTGTGTTCTTTAACACTGAGCTATGGACCCTCCCAGATGCATGCCAGGGTGCAGTAGCTGCAGGTCAGTTGATAGCTAACTTGCACTGCCCTGGAATCAGATTTGTAGTGAGTACCACATACCCTGTGATTGCAGCCATAATCCTTCTAGTTTTTACGATGATTATCTCCTACACTCCTGGTTCCACCTTTTTCTTACCAACTTGCATAGCAAAAAGTCTGTTGTTCAAATTATTATTATTATTATTATCTTTATTTATACCCCGCCATTTTTCCAAAACTGGAAGCAAAATCTCTAAAAACTGTTTGTCTCCAGGGAAGACACAATCCAAAACAAGAGTGTTTTCTGCTAAGGGAAAGTGCACATCATGCAGGTGTGCTACGTGTGTATGGCACAGATGGCATTTCCATAGTGGAGAGAATAATCTTTGCCACTCTCCTTTCCCGTCCCTAAAAAGATCCATTATATTTTTCCTCCAGGTTGAAAGGGGAAGCTTCTCTTTCATCTGTTGTAATTTGAGTTGGGACTATTTGCACACCCTTTGGAGACACACAATAGCCTCTGCTGTTAACTGGACCTTCTGCAGGACCATTCAACAGCTGCTTCTGATCAAATGAGATAAAGAGTTAATACGAACAGCACTTAGTTCCCAGCTGCATCTGTTGGATCCTCTCTTACTGGCCTCCCCTTTCCACCAAAGGCCAGAGATTTTTAAAAATTATTATGTTTTTACATTAAATCGATATATTTCACACTGCCTCATACTGGAAACACAGCTTGGGAAGGGAACTTGGTATGGCTGTCAAACACACACACACACACACACAGAGATCTGCGTTTGTGGACACAATGAGGTCAAGCTGTGTAAACAGAAAAGGACATTTGTGTACAGGTTTGTCTGGAGTAGCTGGCTTGTTGCATATACTTTCTCTTACTCACCATTAAGTGGAAGAAAGATAACCCATATTAGGTTTTACAACAGCTTGGGGGCTTTTTCACTTCATACTAGACAGGCAGAAGTTTGTGGGCCAGGGGTGGTGAATCCGCAGTTCTGTAGATGTTGTTGAACTACAGCTCTCATCATTTCTGACTATTGGCTATGCTAGCTGTGGCTGCAGAAAAGTTGGAGTCCAACAACATCTAGACAGCCACAGGTTCTTCATCCCTGTTGTAAGCAATGTGAAAAAACACACCTTAACATTGCCTCTGACCTTCCAAAGTCCACTGTTGGCACACAGAGAGAATTGTGGCCCAATAGGCTCTTTACAAGTCTGGGGTACTGTTCTGGATTGAATGGGCACAGTCCTCTTTAGATGGTGATATGTGCTACTGACTTATTTCAAAATGTGGTTATGCCAGTTCTGCACATTTGGGTGCCCTGTAACTCTCTATTGAGTAGGGTCTTGGAGTTGTACCCTCAAAGTCCTGCCTTGACAGCCCCACTGCCTGGCTAGACATGGCTAGAAGTATCCACACAATTCTAAAACACCTCTGAAAACATCCCAATAGCAGCACAACACTATTGAGGGGGGGAAGAGTAGCATCGAGGGCATTATATGAAGGGGTATATTTTCAATTAAACTCCAGTTCAGTGACATGTAAATAGGACACAATGCATTAGGTGATGGTTTTGAAAGCAGTTGGATGTAATGTAGTCTACAGCACACCCTTCTAAACTATGCTCCATATAAACTGGTGTACCTTAACACTCCATCGGATCAAATGCCTTCTGAATTAATCAGTGAATGAATGAATGAATGAATATAATAAACAACAATAATAAGGGGTTACATAAGAAAGCCAACCCAACATGCCAATACTGAGGCAAAACCTGGACAACTCCTTTAGAGTTGCTCTGGAATTATGCTTGAAGAAACACTTTTGAAATGTCTCTGCATTTTGAAGAAAGAAGGCAAGAAGAAATATGAGCTCAACAGAAAAGGAATTTTCCTCAAAGAGAATCACAAGTGAAGAATTAATATATGACACTCAGATTTTGTCTTATTTTGAAACTGAGCAAACTGATGTTTATTTTTATCTATTTATTTATTACTTACATTTATAAGCCAGGGACCAAGAACAGTGAACATATATAACAGAAACCATAGAACAATCTGAACATCACTAAAAGCACTTTAGATCAATAAAGCAATTTAAAACAGTTTAGCAGCAGCATCTAAAACGGCCAAATGCTTGTGTGAACAGATGTCTTAAGCTATCATCTGAATGTCATTAGTGAGGGGGACAGCTTTATATCCATAGGGAAGTTCCATAAATGGAGCTACCACAGAGAAGGTTCTATCCCGTGTCACCACATAGCAAGCCAAAGGGGCCACAAAACTGTTCTCTCCTGCAGATCACAGAGCCGAACCTGGCAGATTATATCAATTCCATTGTAGAATGAAACTTTAAGGGTCCCCATTAGACGTCATCTAGATGGCAGCCCCCTCCCCTACATGACAGATTTAAAAGTGCAGTGCTAAACTTAGAACAAAAGAGGGTAAATACCTTTAGGAAGGGCTACCAACTGGTGCAGGAATTTTCTCTACATTTCTTCTTTTAGACTGTATGTAACAACTTGTGTTGTGAATTAAGGTCCTCACTTTCATGCTGGTCATACTAATCTTGTGCCTACCTACCACTTGGACTAGCAGCAATAGGCAAGAGGATCTGCACTCTATCTGGAAACACATTGCCATCTGTTCCCTTTGTTCCATTAGTTACTTATTTGAAATCAGTCAAGACAAAAATAAGAAATAATGAACTACTGATTTTTTAACCTTTTCCACCACATAAGGTCCCTTTCATTTGGGACGATCCCTTCCAGGATCATAGACAGCACCGGGATTTGAAGTTTGGATGCTCTACCACAGACAATGTTGATGAAGTGAACTCACCTCTTCAGGGACTGGCAACCTTTGCAGTGGCTTCAGGTTCAACATGGGCACTACATTAACCGGCAGCTGGGTCTCAGGGAATTCGGGTGCCATGTTCTGCTCCTGTTTCACCAGGATGGAACATAGCTTGTGCTGGAGGGACCACATACCGTTTTCCAGTTCTGAGAAAAGAACCACATCAAAGTCAAGTTGTCTGAGTATTGTGTAATGTAAGCAATACAAGGTGTGTGGGCCTCCCCAATGCCTTCTAATACATAGGAAAAGCAGCAGTAGTGGGAATGTTTCTTTTATACCCAGTCAGCTCAGCAATAAACTCTACTGTTTCAGAAGGCAACAGATATTATGTTAAGCCAGGGCTGGAGAACCTAAGGCCTGTGAGACAAAGGCAGGCCTCTCCATCCAGCCAGTGGGACTCACCCCAAGCTGGCCCTGCTCTTCACCCTCCACCAGTGTTTTTGCTTAGCAGAAATGTGTCCTTGAGCTGTGCTAATGCCTCTTGATTGCCTGGATAGAGAATGGAAGAATGTGTGTGTAGAAACCTCTGACTTTTGCATGGCCAGAATGTAGCTGAATGTACAAATGTAAGGGCCAGATCCCTCGCTAAGCCCACTTTTTGCTTCTTGCCATGGGCTACACTGGCATGCCTACAAGGAAATGCGTCCCTCGGGCACGGAAAGGTTGCCCACCTAAGTATTAAATGTTGGAATATGTGGTTCAACTCCAACTTGTGGGTTGAGGCTGCATGGGGTTAAAAAGGGTAGCTAGAGAGGAGACCTTCTGATTGCTAGGCTAATACCTATCCTTTGATCTCCTGCTGTCTCTCCCTTCCTGCTAGACTGATATGCACAGGATGTTGACCACATCTCCTTCCTTCTTCTTCTTTCTCTTGAGAGGGAGAGCAGACATATTCTCTTTCTCTCTCCCTCTCCTCCAAGCATGAGGGCAAACACTAGGCTTAGTGTTTGCATCTCCAACTCAGCTAATTAGCTTGATGTAGAACTCTTTCCTATCAAGTATGTATTTGCAGAATAAAGTAGTTATTTCTTATTTTAAAGCTTGAAGTCTCTGTCTGACTAATTTGCAGGGAAGGTATAATCTTTAGCAAAGATTCAAACACATAAAGGCTCATTCAGTCTCTCCATTCCCAATTTCGCTACTCTGCAACATTAAACTCTAAAAGAGGCAGTATGGTTAGAGTGTCAGACTGGGATCTGGGAGGCCAGAGTTCAAATGCCCGCTCGGCCATTAAGTTCACTGAGCGACCTCAGGTCAGTCATTTTTCGCCTAAACTACCTCACAGAGTTGTTGTGAGGATAAAATTGGGAGGAGGAGAATCATGCTTGTATGCCACCTTGAGCTCCTTGGAGGAAAGGTGGGATATAAATGTAATAAATAAATGAACTGGATATCTTGCCGCTCATCTTAAGAACAGAGCTGCGACTGACATTTAGTTCCTCACGTTTGTTTATTTATTAAACTTATTAAAAATGAAACAAACAGATAAATAAATAAATAAATATTAGTTTGTTTGTTTGTTTATTAAATGTATACGCCACCCTTCTTCCCAATGTCTTGGAACTGGATGTGTCCCTTTCATGGGCAAAAGTGGGATTCCTGACATAATTTCTCCCCTCTAGATGTCTAAGGCAGCAAGCCAATAGTTTCAAAGGCAATGTCCTTGGTCATTTATAGTCCTTGTGCGAGATCCTGCTGAAAAATTGTATTTCTGTAATTTAAGACTAGGATTGCGAGGTCAGAAGCATCCCAAACCCTGAGATTTCAGGAGTGGCCCCTAATGATGTCTTAAGGGCGTGTCCTAATGATGTAATCGGGAGGCTCCTAGTGATGTCATGGGGTGGGCCCTGGTGATGTCATTAAGCATGATATATTGAGCATCAACTACAGTTGCTTGGAGCATACCACTCAACAAAAAATTTCTCTGATTGGAAATTAAGATAGAAATCTTAGCTAAATGAGGGTGTTTCCAGGTCCAGCTGACGGGATGAGATCATTTTCACTTGCTTAGAGAGCCTGGGTAAAGAACATTTAATCTAGCCTACTTGCTTCTGGCAATAAGGGTTTAAGTGCCCTCAGGCCAGGCTAGTCACCAGAAGGCCATTGTAGAAAGAAAGCCTAGTGTTGTGGAGAAGTTAGATGGGAGCACTTAGGAGAAAAGATGGATGCCCTGAAGGCTGCAATTCTAAACACAGGGACTACTAAGGGAGTAAGCCCCCTAGAACTCAACAGGACTTCTGAGTAGATATTGTTAGGATTGTGCTGTTGGTAAAGCTTGACTAGGGATCCTCTGCAAAGATATCCATATCAAAGCAGGATTGGCAACCCCCTGCCTGGAATACCCTGACAGCCTTTTAATATGGCTGCTCCAAACTTCTTTAGAAACTTGAGCCTTCACTGCAGAGAGAGGTTTGAGAAATGAGTAAGAGTTAAGAAGATTCTCTACTCTTTCCTGCCTACTCTGTGGGCTGCTAAAAACTCACTTTGACAGCCAACCCAATTCCAGTGAGTAATAATTGAAAAAGAGAAGACACACATGCTTTGGTCTACCTTCACAGGCAGTAGACTGGGAACAACAGCAATTGAAGCCACAATTCCCAGTATGTGAATTCTCTTTTATATTGGGCAAGAAATAAACCATCGTGCAAATAACAAGGTGCATCATCAGTGGGTTTAAGGGGGTTGAGCTGACCACATGGCACCTTTGTATGTTGTTGCTTCTGTGGATGTAAGGGAGTAAGGTCAGAGGTCAATGAAATGCAAATAGAAAAAGAAGAAAAGACAGTGATGATTTCCTAAATGCAATACTATACCAACCACAACAAGATTCCTAAGAGTAAGACAGAAAGCTCAGCATCCCACAACCAGTAAGTGTTCCAAACCAAAACTAAAAAAATCCTGGCAGCCAGTCAGCTAAGGTTACAGAAATCCCCATGCAGGACGACCTGACCCAGAGGATGCAGTTAGTGCAGAATGCTATGGCAAGATTGCTGACATGAGTGAGATCATATCAGCACATAATATCCCTGCTCTGAAATCTGGGTTGCCAATTTGCTACCAGGTCAAGTTCAAGGTATGTTTTCCATGTTATGGGTGCCACATAGTACTTGTTCTCTTCTTGTAAGAAATCAATCCTTTAGCATGGAGGTACCTATGCTTTGGAACTCCCTGCCTATTTACATTAGGCAGGCCCCTCATTGTACTCATTTTGGCATCTGCTAAAACATTTTTGTTTAGGCAAGTCTACCTAGGAACATAGAAGCTATTGTGTTTTTTATCTGTTTTTAACTCATTGTTGGATTTATTATTTTGAATGTTTTTAAATACCTGTTTTTAACTGTTTTTGCCAATACTTTTACTGCTTTATCTCCTTTGTTTATCTAAACCACTTTGAGGTTTTTTACGATAAAGCAGTATATAAGTGTTGTAAATAAAATAAAATAAAATAATAAAAGTTATTTAATAAATAAATAAATTTTGGAGTCACTGTGGCCCTTGGGTCTCTTTCCTCTTTTAAGCACAAAGGAATCTGCCGTATACCTACTCAGGCCATTTGGTACCATCTAGCTCAGTACTGATGACATGGACTAGCATTAGCTCTCTAGGATTCCAGGCAATAGTCTCTTCCAGAGATTGAATTTTGGACCTTTGCATGCAAAGCATGTGCTCTACCACTGAGCTACTGACCTGTTTTAAAAAGTATGTTTTCAAATTGTTCCTTTCAGTTCACTAATGAATGCACAGCATCAGGGCTGGCTCCAGGAATGACGGGGCCCTTGGGCAATGGTAAAAGACAGCAGATGGGTAGGTGGGGGGGGCGTAGGGGGCCATGGATCACAGAAAGGGAGCCGAGGGGCGGCTGAGGGGCCCCCTGTAGCTCCAGGGGCCGTCAGGCCAGTGGCCCACCTGGCCACCCTTTAGAACCGGCCCTGCACAGCATACTAGGGCAGATCCACACCATGTATTGAAAGCACATTCAACATACATTTGAAGCACATGAACCCCACCACAGAATAATGGAAACTGTAGTCTGTTAAATATGGTGGGAGCTATAACTTTGAGGGGGAAACTACACTTCCCAGGATTCTTTGGGGGAAGTCATCCACTTTAAATGAGAGTTGGACGTGCTTTAAATGTGTTATGTGGATCTGCATTACTTCATAAACTTTGCCTGTATATAAATCATTTTAATTAAATTTTAACATGGAAATAAGCCACAAAGTTTATTGGGTGAGCCCATCTCTCAGCTTAATCTGCCCCTCAGGGTGAAAACAACAGAGGGGGACCATGACCACCCCAAGGAAGAAGGGCACACTTAAAATTTAGAGGGAAAAATAGTAAATAATAATTTACAACCATAGTGTGAAATCAGATACATATCAAGACATAGTACAAATAAATATTTATATAAGCATGAATGTGAAAGAGGTTTATTATTTACACAACCTGTAAAGGTATTTATAGTGCAATCCTATGCATGCTTACTCAGAAGCAAGCCCCAATGTATTCAATGGGGCTTACTCAAACAAGAAAGCATCCACAGGACTGCAATTCAGTGATAAGGAACTTCACTCACCCAATCCAAAATTCAAAATCATGCCACTTTAAGCTGTTTTGCAACTGTGTTATACTTGTTTTGTGGTTATTGGAGTTTAAATGGCTTTAGTTCTTGCTGTGAGCTGCCTTGGTTTCCAACCCTACCTCACAGGGTTGTTGGAAGTATTCCATATACACACACACTGGAAAATACATACACCCCACATAATAGTTTATTGTCAAAACCAGTTGGCCATTGCAGAGCATTTATTTTTTTTAAAGTATTAGTTTCCTTCCAAATAAAAGCAGTGATACCTAAGTAAGCCCTGCCTAACTGCTTTAAAAAAAGGATTGGAGGGGGAGAGAAAGATTTACAACACAATCCTTTTCTATGTTCATTCAAAAGTCCCATTGATTTTCAGCACAATTCTAACTATGTCTACTTAAAAGTAAGTCCTACTGAATTCAATGGGGGTTAACTCTCAGGTATGTGGAATTAGCATTGCAGCTTTATTCCCAGAAAAGCTTCATATTGGGAAGGTTATGGATAAGACAAATTAACTGTCCTCTTCAATAGTCCAGTAAAATTTAAACTTGTTTGACGCCTTAATTAGAAAAGTATAACACTGCAGCATGTATACTTTTTAAAACTTCTGTTCAAAATTTATTTGAAAGATAAAATATATGCCATTTTTGCAAGTAATTAAAAAAAACCCTGCATGCACACTTTTATTATTAAAATTGTTTACTGTGTACGCCCACCAAGATCCTGCTGTGATCTTCTGTTGTAGGGCAATCCTATGCATGTTTACTCAGAAGCAAGTCCCGATCCTGTACAGAGAAAATACTCTTCATGCTGCTGAAAGCTATAAATTTACTGAATTCCTGGTATGAGACAAGCAGGAAAAGGAAAAGGTTCTCAGAACTTGAAAAGGAGTTTAGGTATTGCTAGAGGCCAACAAATCTTGTCAATCACAACCCTGATTTCACTTATTGGCTAAAAACCTGAAAGGGCAGGGATTATAGCAGCTGATGGTAACATAAGTTACAGCGGAGGGGCGGAGGATGTTTTGGTTTATATCTTTTGAACCAGACCACCTAGAAACTTAATTTTTTAAAAATGAAAGCTAAGAATCTGTAGATTAAGCGAAGTTCCCAGAGACCCGGAGAGGACCCCCCAAAACCAGTGTCTCTGGGCAAAAATTGGACACCTGGCAACCCTAGACACAGTTACTGTAATACACTCCATATGAGGCTTCCCTTATTTCTGGTCTGGAAGCTGCAACTAGTGCAGCCAGACTGCTTATAGGTGCAGATTACTGGCAACATGTTATCCCACTGCTAAAAAAGCTGCACTGGTCGCCAATTTGTTACCAGGCCAGGTTCAAGATTCAGTACTTGTGTTAATTCACAAACAACAAAGTACCTTAAGGACTGCCTGACTCCCTATGTTCCATCGCAATCACTGAGATCTTCTGACAGGACACTTTTAGTGGTTCCTCACGCCCCTGAGGTTTGGTTGGCCTCCACCAGGGACTGAGCCTTTAGTGTGGCAGGCCCTGCCCTATGGAACTCCCTACCAATTGAGGTTCAGCAGAAACCATCCCTTCTTTTTTTTAGGAGTCTCCTGAAAACTGAACTTTTCAAACAGGCCTTTTAATATGAATTTTCTTTTCAAACCAATACAGTATCTATCGATGCTTTTATTATTTTTAATTATGCTTTTATTGGTTTTTAATTTTATAATGTTTTTGTGTGTTGTAAGCCGCCTTGATGTACTTTTATGAACAGTGTGGCTGATAAATCCTTTAATTAATAAATAAAATTATTAAAGAATCCTGAACATTAAAGATGAACAGTGCAGTCCTAACCACCCCTGATGTTCATGGCTAGAGGGTGTTACAATAGGGTGTTGGTGTTTCTCTGCTGGCCTCTACTGGTGAAAAGATGCGGGTGGTGATGGTGGTGAAACATCACTGCACTGAAGGCCCCAGTTGCACATAGGCAGGTGGAAAATTACTGCCAATGGTTCTCTCCCCAGTGGTAGCAGGTGGAAAATCCTGAAAGAGGGCATTTCCATTGTATCCAAAGCTCTGTAGATTTCCTAAGGGGCCCCAGGGTGCCCTGAGCTGCATCAGCTTGGAGCTGGCCAAGCGAAAAAGTAGAAAAAAAGCCATCCTTTTCTGTCCTGGCCAGTGCCAGCCAGTAGAGCTTGGGATGTGGGTTCAATCTCCCACTCCACTCCTTCCCAACCCCATTTAGGATTGTTCCACAACACATTTATTGTGGATTAAGCCGCCACAAGGAGCCAATAAGCTCCTACTTAATAGATTATGGTCTTGTCTACGAAGTCTTATTCCACAATAAACATGCTAGTCTTTAAGAGTCCACAGGTCTCTATGTTGTATTTGTTACAGCTAAATAAACAGGGCTACCCTTCTAAAGATGAAAGCCAGTGGGCCTAGTGGTTAAGGTGTTGGACTACGATCTGGGAGACCAGGGTTCAAATCCCACATAGCCATGAAGCTCACTGGGTGACCTTGGGCCAGTCACTGCCTCTCAGCCTCATGGAAACCCTATTCATAGGGTCGCCATAAGTCGGAATCGACTTGAAGGCAGTACATTTACATTTTTACCCTTGTAAAATTTGCAAAATTAATGTAGCTTCTTGTGCTGGCTACAGACTGGCCTCACCCCATCCTCAATTTGACACTACTACTGGAATACTTTATATTAGTGGAACCAGTGTTGATCCTCTTGTAAACACCATACCAGGCATTCTATTGTAGAGTCAGTTTCTAGCTAAACACAGAATACTAAATACATCAAGATCAGAATGTTTTTAAAAAGTGAATTCCTCTATTATTCTTTTCATTTTCATAAAAGTAGCTCAAAACAGGAGCTTTGAACATATATTTGACAATATAGTTCCTTCCTCTTGTTCCTTCCTTACCAACTGTTGTCTTCTTGACTTCCCAACAGCTGTTCTTGCTAGTGCAGGCAGATACCAGAGTCTACTACTAATTCCGGCAAAAGCAAACCACATGAAGATTACATACAAGCTGCATTAAAGCTTTTCAGTGCTAGGCACAAGAATGAAAATGGAAGGAAGGAGTGACTTAGGGGAAAACTGTTGGAATTGGCAAATGTTGCATGTTCCCTTTAAGGGATATTTGGGGAATATCCCATGTACCTGTTTTATCATGATGTAACTTCCTAATGGGTGGGGTTACTTACCTGACTTCCTCCTTCTTTGTCATGGGGGATTTTTGAATATTCTCCATTGCTGATCTTCCTACCTTTGAGAGACGCCGCATGGCATGATGCTCTCTGCTAAGAACATCAATACAAACACCAAGGTGGACTGAGACTTCTATATTTTCTTTCATCTAAGCTAGAGCCTATGTTTCTAACATGTGAAGAGGTCGTGAGTAAATGTTTTATCTTTTACCTAAGAAGGTTGTGTCTGTTGTTATTTATATAGAGAAAGGTGGGCCTGGTTTACATTCTCATTCTGCTGCTTGTATTTTTATATCTCTGCTAAGAAAAAGGACCAACCAAATTAGTTCCTATTTCTCTCTGGTATTTTTATAATACTGAACAAAAACTCCTTCGTGAGACCCGGAGAGCCGCTGCCAGTCAGAGTAGCCAATCCTGAGCTGGATGGGCCAATGATCTGCCTTGGTATAAGGCAGCTTCCTACGTTCTTCCTCCCAAAGGATGATCCCCTAAGGCTGCACATTGCACAAGGCGCTTCTCTGCTTCTTGTCCGCTGCATTCATTCATTCAGCAATAGCCTCAGCTGCACTAACTTCGGAAATAGGTGTGTTAGTAAAGTGACCATAATGGTTTCCTTCAGAAAGAAAAAGCAAATAAGAATGCTTCATCTCAGCAACTATAGCAACAACTCAAAACACATTCAGCAACATTTACTACTGAGGTAGTTCTCTAGTGGGAATGGAAGTGAAGCAAGGCACTAGCATTTTGTGTATGAAAATCCAAGAAGAATTAGCCACAGTCTAGGCTGGGTTACAAGTTGTCCCAAAATATGTTATTATACTGTAACTAAACAGTTGAAATGAACCTCACTAACATCAACTGCAATGTGTGTAATACAACTCCCATCAGCCCCAGCCAGCATGGCACTGGCTGGGGCTGATGGGAGTTGTAGTTCAAAAAAGTAACTTTTCCAAGCTCTGGTAATAGCAGGCTTAGCCTTAGAACTGGATAGTGTCTTACATACACACCCATGAGGTTCGGAGAGTTTGCATGTCCTAGAGCCAAGGGTAGAAGTGATTTAAAGCAGATAAGTGGCAGGCAAAGAAATGTTTTAAGTACCCTCACCTTCTCCACCACCTCTCTGTTCTAAATTCCTCTTCTAAAATGACTCTTAAACCAAACAACATCAGGGAATCAACTTATTTATTTAAAGAATGTTTATTCTTCATCTGAAAAGGCTCTTGGAGCATCTTACAGATTTTAATTTATTTTTAAAGGCTGTTCTTGTCCTCAGGCTTACAAGAACTAAAAGCCTTGTACTAAAAGCTCTGTAGTGTCTAAAAAGGCATGGCACAAAAGGAAAAAGGGATGGTGAAAGAGGAGGGAAAAAGCAGACTCGAGCACCAGTTCTTAAAGGTACTGAGTTTGTATATCAACAACCAGCTGGAATGGAAACAGTTTATGGAGAGGAGGTGCCAAAAGGAGAGTCTCTCAGGAGAGGCAATGGAGTGGGCAGACTCCCAGCTCTGTAACCTGATGTGTTTGTACGTAAAGAGATTCTAGAAGTTCAGTCAACTCCTTAACTTCTTACCAACCAGGCACTCTGGGGCTTGAACTAGGAGCCTTGCAAACTGACGCTTGGATTATCCTCTTGGACTATCTGGGGCTTCCATTGTACGCTTGTTGCTCAGAAGCCCTCTTGAGACATAGAAGGAAATAAAGTATACAAGCAAAATAAGTGGGCAGTATAATGTCCCTGGATTGGCCAGGCCTAGTATAAATGCCGCCTGTAACAGTGGGGCCAGCTGTATCTTGACCCTAGTGAACTGTAACATGCATGAAGATGAACACAAAATGCTACTGGACTGCTTCCCTTCCCTTCCCTTCTCACTTACTTATCCAGATAGTAAATGTTGTAAGTTGTGTTTGAGTTGCAGTTATTCTATAATAGGTACAGCCAGATCCATTCTGAAATTAAATGTTCTTGCATCTAGTTGTTGTTGTTTTTGGTTATGGTTAGTTTACAGAAAAAAAGAGAGACCTACTTCAGAAGGCAATACAGCAGGACAAGGCTATCATCCAAGAGTAAGTGAGCACAGTATATAGTAGAGAGAGGAGAAGCTTCAGCAGAGCTCAGACGGTGATTCTTGGTGTGAGAACAGAGGTTATTTATTTATTTATTTATTTATAGAATTTATTAGTCGCCCATCTGGCTGGCTGTCTTGCCACTCTGGGCGACGTACAACATAGGCATATAATACCTAGACACTGAAAATCTAAAAACAATGAAGATAAAATCTAGCCCACTCCAAAAGCCTGCCTGAAGCCAGGTCTTCAAGGCCCAGCGGAAACTCATCATAGAAGGGGCATGGCGGACATCATTTGGGAGGGAGTTCCACAGGGTGGGGGCCACAATTGAAAAAGGTTAAAGGGTTACATGATCAACCTGATTCTGAGAAGGCCCTTTCAACAGATGCACACTCGTTCCACAGACTTACCAGAGATTTCAGAGGAAGAAAGGCACTACAAACAGTGGAGAGGTGGCTGTAGAGATGGAGAAGAATTTTGTCTGGCCCACATTTTTAAGCAAACTGACCTAATTCACACCTCCCAGATTAATATACAGATCAGAACATAGTTGTCTTTCAGATTTCACCTTCTCCGAATTTCACAATATAGTCCTTGGCTCAAATATCATACCAACAATGTATAAAAATATACATACGCATTGAGAAATGCAAACATTAAGAAAAAATGTGTATCTAAATGTACCTTTTTGTACAGTTTTTTAAAAAAAGATTAATGCAGAAATGGGACAGATTTATGAATGTATACATGCAAAACTGAAATGGACCAGAAAGAGAGTGATCCATCCATCTCCAGATGGCTGCACCCTGCTGTGCTAGGGACGCCAAGAGAATTGGCTTAAGCAATCTCCCCTGGGCACTCTGTAGATAATCAGATACTTGGAATGTGTGTGTAGGAAACACTTGGAACTCATACTCTAAAGGTGTGAGAAACTAATTGATTCTCCAGAGCCACAAAATGGTACTGAAGAGAGATGAGTAGTCAGGGAAAGGTATTAAATGCACTGTCTCCCTTTCTCAGAGAGCCAGTGTGGTGTAGTGGTTAAGGTGTTGAACTACGACGTAGGAGACCAGGGTTCGAATCCATAAAGCTCCCTGGGTGACCCTGGGCCAGTCACTGCCTCTCAGCCTCAGAGGAAGGCAATGGTAAACCCCCTCTGAATGCTGCTTACCATGAAAACCCTATTTGTAAGGTCGCCATAAGTCGGAATCGACTTGAAGGCAGTCCATTTCTATTTCCTTTTCTCTCTTTCTCATTTTGCCTTGGGTGCTTCCCCTTCCTACCCCAGGCTGCAGCATGTGAAGGGACTTACACCACTCCATACTATGGAACCATTCACTCTCGCTCAGAGCCATTGTCTTCCACCTTGCTCTGAAGAAATGCACTCTGTAGCAGAACTGTAGCAGAACCCAGAAGCAGCTAGCTTATCTGGTGGCAATAGCCCTATCATTTGCAGAATGAGGCTGTGGCTTCAGGCAGCTGATTTTGGGTTTCATGAAAGGGCAGCCAGTTGTTAGTTATTTAACTGCATCTGTAGTCCCAGAGAGAGACACTTGTGGGGTTTTCTGTCTCAAGTGCCAAAGTAACTTAGGTGGTACACACCTTGACTTGGGAGTGGGGATACCATTTGCTGTTCCCTCTCAGGCAGTAAAATAAATTGGACCATCCTTAAGCACATGGCTTCCATTCAAACATGACATTATTACTTATCCAGTTTTACCGGGGGGCTCCACCTTGGGAGGAGAAGGATTCAGGGAGGTTTGTTCTGAGCAGAAGACCAGGGAGAAAGCAGATAAGCAAGATAGTTATACATTCAGTTGTAGAACTCTTCTGCCAGGCTCAATTTAATGCCCATCTGTACCTGAATACATGCCACATGATGCACGGTAAGATTGCAATCTCGCTAAAATATACATCTCGTGGACTGGGGAGGTGCTTGGAGAATATCTGTCCCAGCAGAGAGTACTTTGTCCTTCCACGCTTGATGGAAGGCAATCCCTCAGCAACAGTCTAAAGTGGTACAATCCAGGAACAGTTTTACCATGTGTCAAGCTCTTTCTCTAGATCAGACCCAATCATACAGTTAAAAAACAATGATCTACCAAAAAGGGGGGAAAGTGTGTGTGTGGGTAATTTTTCTGCTTCCTCTCTTCTTAATGTTTGGCATCACTCAGCATGGATAATCCCTGACCACAGCAGGGAAACCTGTTCCCTGCTTTTGGTGAAAAGGAGGCCTTTCTTCTCTTGTATATACTGAATCTGTGCCATTCTCTTTCCAGGCCAACTGTTGCCATTCAACTTCTGGGACACCCACATGGTCCCACAAATTACAGGATCCTCTGCTGGGGTTGCTCTAAAAATATCCTGACATCATGAATTATCCTAAAATGAATTGTTTTAAAAATAGGCTTTGAAATGACTGTTCCTCTCCGTCTCCTACTGAGAGATCCGCTGGTAAGAGAAAAAGCCACTTAGTCTTCCACATGTGCCAGTAAGCACTGGCTGCAGGCAGCAGCTTCTACTGTGTCTATTACCCCCTAGCCAAAGCTGCCAGGAAAGGCACTGACCTCTGGGCATCCACACCCAGCAACCCTCTTTCTACTGTTGCCAACAGCTTGCCAAAGGGGGGGGGGAGAGGGCAGGCTGACACCTTTTATTAGACCTCCTTCTTGGAATAGGAATGCATGAGTTTTACAGAACTTTTCCAGGCAGGTAGCAGAAAGTCAGGCCTTAGCAGAAGAAGAGCAGCTTTGCATAGGGGAAGAGCCATGGCTCAGTGGTAGAGCATCTGCTTTGCATGCAGAAGATCTCAAGTTCAATCCATGGGATCCTTCCATGGGATTCTTAGGTAGGACTGGGGAATATTCCTGCCCCAAACCCTGGAGAGATGCTGTCAGTTAGTGTCAACAATAATGAACTAGATGGACCAATAATATGGCTTGGTAGAAGGCATCTTCCTATATTCCTATGAGTAATGCCACCATACTCAGCAATCTGATGTCAGGGGCTGGTGAATACTGAGATACCCCACAAGTGAAGAATGGGATCTATAGTGGTTCCAGAATTCATCTTCCTAAGAATCTCAGTTTTCTTTCTTTCTTTCTTTCTTTCTTTCTTTCTTTCTTTCTTTCTTTCTTTCTTTCTTTCTTTCTTTCTTTCTTTCTTTCTTTCTTTCTTTCTTATTTAATTTGTATCCCGCACTTCCTCCCAGCAGGAGCCCAGGGCAGCAAAGAGCTAAAAACACTTTAAAACATCATAAGAACAGATCTTAAAATACATTAAAACAAAACAGTGTTAAAAATATTTTTAAAAACTTTAAAAAGGGTTAAAACATTATTAAAAACATATTAAGCAATTCCAACACAGACGCAGTCTGGGATAGGTCTCAACCTAAAAGGCTTGTTGAAAGAGGAAAGTCTTCAAAAGGCGCTGAAAAGATAGCAGAGATGGCACCTGCCTAATATTCAAATTTAATTAAAGGAAGTTTCCACCTCTTATAGTTGTGAAGATATTGTTGAGAGTGTGTGAGCAAGGCAGAGAAGGAATTATTCAAAGCAAGAGGAAATTATGCAAATGTGTTTTCTTTGCATCATACATGCAGATTTCAGAATCCCACTTTTCTCAGCAAAAAGTTGGAAGTGGGGGTCGTACAGAGCACACACAACCCTGCCTAGAGGCCGTTTGTTGGCTCAGAAATAAGCCAGGCTGTTTCCCGATAAGTCAGAAGTAGCTCCCCTTATTTCTTGAGGCAATCCAATTGCACCCACCTGCAGCGTCTCTCCAAAAAAACTAAGGGCCACCATGGCCTTTCCTCCTGAAATGCTAGCAGGGGTGCCAGAGAGGGAAGGGGGGGGAGAGATCCTATCTTCCTCTTTTCCTATCGCAGATAGAGACCTGCCAATGCTGTTGCTCCCACTCTGCTGCCCGGTAGATGTCATTTAAAACAATGAGAGAACTGAATTTGGAGGCTGGCAGGCAAATAAGTTGGCAATTCATCTCCAGCTTGCATTTTAATCATATACACAGGAAACTGCCTTATACCGAGTCAGATCATTGGTCAATCTACTTAGTATTGTGCCCACTGTCTGGCAGAGACTCTCTAAGTGATGGGTTTTTTTAATGATTTACTACATTAATAATAAATTTAGCAGCAAGCAAAGCATGTGCTCTCCCACGACCGATGGTCCTTTCCCATTGAACACCTGAATGCAAACACCTGTAAACACCTGCACACTAGGAAGGCTCTATTCCTAATCATGAAGAGACAGCCTTCTGCATGTACTCCTATAAGTATGGGGCTCCATTTAGGTGATCAATAAATGTGTGTAAGGAGAGGGGCAGGGTCTGCCATTCATTGAAAACACAAGCTGAATAACTGAACACAGCCCAGTTCTCTGTGTCAATCTGGGTTTGAATATATTTTGGTCCCTTTGGCATATCTAGATTTGGTTATTTTTCAAAACTAGGCATTCTAATAAAAAATCCTAACAAAACCTGCTGGATTTCCCCTCAATATGGTTAATCATTCTTTGATTGCCCAGACATAGCAAACAGTTCTTAAAAGTCTCACTGCCAAACAAATTCTAAAAATAGCAATTATTCTTTCTGCACTGCCTCCATTTTTGAGCATATTGGTCATAGCACACACAGATTTCTCTAAGCCTATGTGGACAATAGCTGCTTAAAGAGCAGTGACACCGTCTTGTCTGGGTGTGGTTTGAAACAAATCTACACCCAGTTATACATTATTGTTTGATGGAATATACCTAGCCCCACTGCTGATGTCAGAGCTTTTAGGACTGCCCATCTCAGATTTTGGAGTAAAAAGTGGCAGAGCATGACAAACGTCAGGTGTACATGGATTCAAAAAACAGAGGTGGAGAAGCAATGAAGCCAGTATAACCGCAAGTATATCTGTAGCCTAAGTTTAAGACGGATGAAGACATAGGCTGTAAACAGGTTGATCAACTACGAAATCTCTTTGAAGTTGATTTTTTTTTTTAAATGCAATCTAGCTGCTCCCACCAGATTTTACAGTAAAAAGGGGAGGGGTTTGACTAGTGTTGTACGCCTGCATTTTCAGAAGAGAGAGGCGAAGACGCACTGGAACCGGCAGAACAGTGAGTGTGTTTCTATCCATAGATAGAGTTATCTAGGGATGATCTTCCACTCAATGGGAGCATGGCGACTTCAAGTAAAGACTGTCATTGCCAACGCCCAGAGAAGTACAAAGGCACTTCTCTCCTTCTGTTATAATAAAGGGGGCCAATATCTTCCGGCAGCTATACAGGTTTTCGTGGCAAGCCTGTGTCTATGACAAATACGCCCCGCTTGAAAAAGTTCAAAACAAATTCCTACGCGCCATACTTGCCGTTCTATGTTGTGTCCCCAACTATGTTCTGTGGTTAGAGGTTGGACTTCCTACAATAGAATCCCACATCTGGATGTGCAGAATTAATCATGGCTAAAGATGATGTTTGCCCCAGTGGGTTTGACCCCCTACATCTTATCTGACCTTTTCCAGTCTAAATGGAAAAAGTCAATTAATGCCAAACTACTAAACTTAGGGTTCTCCACTCCCATGATTCGTCATCGGGGTTATGTAAAAGCAAAAGAACATATTCTCCAACAAATCCTTGATATTGACTTTCAAGCCCATCTGACTCTGGCTACAAAATTCAGGATTAATGCAAGACCATTTGTACCCACTAATTATCTAGCGACTTTGACTATCCCTAAATTCAGAAAAGCTTTCACATTGGCCAGGTGTTAACATCCTACCGTCAGCTCTTTTAGAGGGCAGATTTTTAAAAATCCCCTACGACGAGAGGGTCTGTCCCTGGTGACGGGGCAGTAGAATCAGCCAAACATGTGCTATTGCACTGCCTATTCTATCATGACCTTAGATCCCACCTAATTACCCCAATCCTACAAAACATTCCTGGCAGAAATGAGGCTATGTTGATTTTCCTTTATCTGATCAATCCCCCCAGATTTCGACCAAGATAGCTAGCTTCTGCTCTGCTGCAATCCATTGCAGAAGAACTCTCTTAAGTTGATTGATAATTTGATTATGTAGATTTGATTTTAATGAGATTTTAACTATCCTGTGCTGTTTTATTGAAAATTTTGCTCTTTTTAATGATGTTAATGATGTTTATATTGATGCTGGTCTATGACTGCAATAAACCTATTACAGATAGAGTGAACTAAGAGTAAGCCAGGATATGTTCCCAAAGGATCTTACTAGTCCAGTATGGCTCAGAGCAAACATTGAGCAGCAAGAACTACTTTAAAATATGGGAACACATAGAAGCATTTCGCAAATCATATGATTTGTTAGTGGGAGGTCAGTTCGTTGGACAAGATCCAGGATGCAAATAGTCAGTTCTCACAATAAATGACTGGAAGACAGTACATTTTCTCTCTCTCTTAAAACAGTGGGTTAGTGACTCTTACTGTGAGTCATGAAGCCAAAATCCCTGTTTAGTCTGTTGTTGTAGGCCCTGATTAAGAAACAGAGGTCACTGTTAAGTCTGGTATATATTTTTCATATATCAGAGCTCAGTTTTTATTTGAAACATTCAATTTCTGTTTCTTCCATTACTGGTATTCTGAACAAAGGACACTGGTAAACAAGGAAAGCTGAAATCGTTTTTCTTTGGTTTGCTGGAATTCACAGCATAATCCTGTGCATGTTTACTGAGGTATAAGTCCCAGTGTATTCAGTTAGGATACCCCTGATAGGGATGGATGAATCTGTCAAATTTGGTTCCTCTCCATTTTTAATATGTCCCATCTTAGGTTCAGTTTCCCCATATTTCTGCATCAGCTTGTGACTTTTTTAAAAAGTCCTTGTGACAATTCATCAGCATTTTAGTGTGTATTTCCCTAATATATTCATTTTGCAAGCATTTCCCTCCCCCCAATATAATGCATTTTAGATGTTATTTTCACTAATATATGCATTTAATGCACACTTTCCCCTAGTATATACTTTTTGTACACATTATTGGGTTGGAGAACCACATCATAACATTCAGAGAAATATGAATTTCAAAGGATAGCAGTTCATGTATTGTTTCAAATGCAAATTAGGTAGATTTGCATTAAAATGGGAACCAAACCAAATCCCCCCACACCGCATCCTTACTCTCTAGTAAGTGTGCAGCCTTTTTCTCTTAGAAGTTTTCCTTTCCTAGGCTGTTCCTACTTGGGTAGAGCACAATAAGAACATAAGAAGAGCCTGCTGGATCAGGCCAGTGGCCCATCTAGTCCAGCATCCTGTTCTCTCAGTGGCCAACCAGGTGCCTGGGGGAAGCCCGCAAGCAGGACCCGAGTGCAAGAACACTCTCCCCTCCTGAGGCTTCCGGCAACTGGTTTTCAGAAGCATGCTGCCTCTGACTAGGGTGGCAGAGCACAGCCATCATGGCTAGTAGCCATTGATAGCCCTGTCCTCCATGAATTTGTCTAATCTTCTTTTAAAGCCATCCAAGCTGGTGGCCATTACTGCATCTTGTGGGAGCAAATTCCATAATTTAACTATGCGCTGAATAAAGAAGTACTTCCTTTTGTCTGTCCTGAATCTTCCAACATTCAGCTTCTTTGAATGTCCACGAGTTCTAGTATTATGAGAGAGGGAGAAGAACTTTTCTCTATCCACTTTCTCAATGCCATGCATAATTTTATACACTTCTATCATGTCTCCTCTGACCCGCCTTTTCTCTAAACTAAAAAGCCCCAAATGCTGCAACCTTTCCTCGTAAGGGAGTCGCTCCATCCCCTTGATCATTCTGGTTGCCCTTTTCTGAACCTTTTCCAACCCTATAATATCCTTTTTGAGATGAGGCGACCAGAACTGTACACAGTATTCCAAATGCGGCCGCACCATAGATTTATACAACGGCATGATGATATCAGCTGTTTTATTTTCAATACCTTTCCTAATTATCGCTAGCATGGAATTTGCCTTTTTCACAGCTGCCGCACACTGGGTCGACATTTTCATCGTGCTGTCCACCACAACCCCGAGGTCTCTCTCCTGGTCGGTCACCACCAGTTCAGACCCCATGAGCGTATATGTGAAATTAAGATTTTTTGCTCCAATATGCATAATTTTACACTTGTTTATATTGAAACAATCAACTCCAAACAGCTTATCAGAAGGTCCTTGAAACATGTATCCAAAAAGAAAACAGGGAGAAGAAGCAGGACATGTACCTTTCCATTTCAGCTTAATGGGTATTTGTATTTTTCATGGACAATTTAGTAAACAACACCAGTTCTGTTATCATTAGACAGATTCAACCCAGTTAAAAGAGGATCAAATTAATTGCCTGGGGTCAAAGTTAACTCTAGACCAATCATACTGAAACTAGAGGTACAGGCCATCCCTTTTGGCTAACCAGATCGTCTGTCTTCAAGGGTAATGGCCCTTTGAAAGAGAACACACCCATCTTGGTCCTGTCAGACCAAGCTCCCCTTTTCTGTCAAAGCACTGTAGGATTTTAGGAAGTTTAGGTATGTGCTTCTTGATCCAGCATGCATGGTTTTTGTGTGCTCACCATTGGCATTCTCTTCTTCCTTGACAGGCATGAGGGGGCTCTGGGGAGCAGAGTCTCCACTGAGCGAGTAGCTGTGCTCTGCCTGGATGCCAGGAGTAGGAGGATCCAGATCCATGTCCAGCAAAGGGTTCTTTTCAGCCAGCATGGGGTCATCAAAGAAGCTGTTGAATAGTTCATTGGAAAAGTCCTCCATGTTCTCAGAGAAGTGGTCAAAGCTCTCAGAGAAATGCTGAGGAAAAAAAACAAGCGGAAGAAGAGCATTAGCATCATCTCCGTGAGAGACTAGAGGGCCTTCTACTGAAACGTATCCCAGGCCAGACACATCAGAAGCCAAATTATTTGGACAAGAAGCAGCTAACTACATCTTTTTTCTTACTGTTTTCCTAGCTAAAGAGAGTTGTTGTTTTAAAAAACGAATCAGCCAATATCCACAATGACATATCTGCCTGCATGTCTTTTATAACTTAATTTAACTATCCCAATTTAATGGATCTTTATCTCTTCTGCACTCATAATAGTCCATCTGTCCATCTTTTTCAACAGCAAGCTTAGTGTTATCAAGCGCTGTGGATTTCAGAATTGAATGATAGATTGATTGATTTTATTACGGTCAAAGACCAGTCCATACAGAACTGTACAACAAGTGCAAAATAGAAAAAAAGTAAAATAATATAACTCTTGTACATAATAAAAGCAAGCAGACAACAAAGATTTCCTTGTAAAACATAAAAATATTAGAGATTAATTTTAATCCTGAATTGGAGGAGGTTCAGATATTACTAGCCAGATACTCTAAAGACAAGGGGTGCAATTTTTCAGGTCTTTGTCTATCCCAAATGGTATTCAGACTTGGCTGAGGAATCCTGAATGGAAGTGTTGAGGAAGATATGAATGGCGAATTTACATATGTATCTGGTTTGGGGGCCTCTACAATCGACTATGTTATGGCCTCATATAACTTGCTAAACTTGGTGTCTAGCTATACAATAAGTAAACGAATCAAGAGTGACCATCTACCCTTGGTGCTATTCCTAAACCTTAGCAATCAGATTACCTGTGCAAACTATGCACCAATGCTAAACTCAGAGGGTGAAATAAGAGCTTTGAGTATCCAATGGTCACCTAGGGAAAGCTCTTACTGAACTACTGAATTCAGAAGAAAGTCTCACCTGCCATCATGCTATGCTATCAGTGATCTCTCCTGGATCAGTTTTAGATTCATACCAGGTATTGTTTATGTTCATACAAAATTTCTTGAAAAATAAAATCGTGGCCAGACATCTTTCCTCTAAGTCTAAACATTGGTTTGACTATGAGTGTATTGCCATTAAAAACACCCTAATTGAGAAATATAGATCATATAGGGAACTGAATCTGCCAACTCTCCCTTCAGGACGGTTTATATTAAAGAGGAGATATAAGCCTCCAATGAAAGGAAAAAAAGAAGCAGGCCCAGAGAGGGATATGGCAAACCCTAATTAAGGCCTCTAGAGCAAATGACTTAGTAACCTTCTGGAGGGTGGTTTCAAGGGGCTGGCCTAGTTCATTTCAGAATTTGCCATCATTGGCAGACTCATTTGAAACCATCAGAGAGTCTTTGTAATATTTTCTTTTATGCAGTGAAAGTGACCATTGGATATCCTATGACTCCTGGATATCCTATGACTCCTGGAATGTCCTTCTAGGGATCATAGGATTGCCCCCTATAACACCTCCTTTCATTACCAGTCCTCTAAGTAGTAGGCAGAGTGACAAAACAGGTCACTACCAGTGGCCTCTCTGGGGTTTAACAATAAAAGTCAGAGTTCATTTTGGGATACCATTCTTGTACTTATACATGGACAGACAAAAACACAACTGCGATAACAAATCATAACATAATTGCCTGTATCAGCTGAGGACTAAAGGTTGTATCCAACGTAGTGCTAAGTCGGGGTCCTCCTCTTCCCACCAGCCTGCCTCGGGCCCACAACACCATAGCCCAACAGATGGCACAGGGTTAATAAGTTTACCTATATGCCTCACCTATCTCTCATGTTTTGTGAATGACATGCACGTGTAGCACACATGCCTGCCATCAACCAAAATGGTGGTGGTATCATCCCTTTAGGGAAGCCCCTGCCACCACCTTGGGTGATAGCAAGCATGCGCACACAGTATTCACACTGATGGGAGAGGCAGGTGGGTCATGTGGGCGGGCTTATTGAAGTCCATACTGTCTGTATTGGGGGTTGCCTGAGAGCTCCCTCTTCGCAATCCGTGGCAGGGTCGGGTTTCAGGACCCATCGCTGCTGCAGATCATGGAATGGAACATCACCCTCCCACCCTAAGGAGGGGGCTTTCAGGGCCCCCTCTGGACTGCGGGGCCCTCGGCCAGGGTCCAACTTGGCCACCCTCTGGCACCGGCACTGTATAAAGTCCCACCAGATCATACTTCTCAGCTCTTACAGTGGTGGTTCATAATCTGTTTCTACCAAGTCTTTTCACAGCTTCAGTGTCTCTTGCTCCCCAATGAACAGAAACACAGCTCTGTAGTCAACCCATATTACCCAACCCACAATGTGTCTGGCAGTCTGCCCACCTGGCCAGGACCTGTGGAGATTCCTGTTGTCATCACATATCTTATGCACTTTTCATCGTGACAAACATTTGAGGTGTGTGCAATGGTGCCGGGGCCCTTGGGCATCAGCTTGCCCTGGGCCCCAGCATGTGTGTGTGTGTGCACGCACCCCCCACCTACCTGTCTCCTGTCTTTTAGCATTGCCATTAATCAAGATGGCGGCCATGGTTTCCCTAAGGGGAAGAAGCCTGCGCCACCATCTTGGTTGACGGCACGCGTGCATGCTACACTTGTGCATCTCTAGCATCAACCAAGATGGAGACGGGTTTCAGCACCTTAGGGAAACCTCAGCTGCCACCTTCATCAAGGGCAATGCTAAAAGGCAGGAGACAGGTAGGTGGGGCGAGGGAATGGTGGGCAGGCGGAAGCTCCTGCCTTGCGATCCGTGGCAGCAATCCTGCCGCGGATAATGGAAGGGGAGCAAAGGGGCCCCTGCAGCCCCAGGGGCTCTTGGCCAGGGCCCCACTTGGCTGCCCTTTAGAACCGCCCCTGAATGGTGCAATCTTGTCACAGATGTCTAAAATTCATCCATCAACAGTTAAGATGAAAAACAACCCAGAAAAAATGCAAAATTAAAGGGAAGCATCAACAAATCTTGTGCTCTGCAGATAACTTCCACTGCGATAATATGCACTCCCATATGCTCCTCAAACAGCAATACACACTCTTGTCGTCTCTGGGTTTACAAGGCCAAATGTTTCTGCCCATTTTTAAAAGAATGAATTTAATCAAAATAAAAGGAAAAGGCTGTGACATTTTAATGTCCTCAAGGACTCCAGCCATCTTTTGAGGGTTCTAGGAATATACTATAAAGTCACATGATGACTGTGAATATTTGACTCGCTGAGAAAGTTTAAATATGACCTCGTAACATTAATATGATTATACCACTAACATCCAATAAATCAAAGCAGCATTTCCAATTATCCAGCTTCTGATTTTATATATATATAAAACCCCAGACCTTTCCATATGGCCCATTATTGTTTGCTGGCAGAGGACAAAAGGATTCATCAAACAGTGATCAAGAAGTTACCCTCATAGAAACTAGAAAGGGGGAAAAGATTGCAGGAATACTTAACCCATTACATTTTCCCTACACAAAGATAGCTTCCATTTCCATGCCATACTGCATGAAGGTTTATGTGCCTTTTTTCCTTTGGCTACCTTATATAGATGGATCGGAAATGCCCCTATCTAAGGATAGAAACACTCACTTCTGGGGTGGAACGCCGGACTCTTGCAAGCCTGTGACACTGACGCAGCCAGGAACAAGCACCACAGTGTGGCAGGAAGCAGCTGCCCTTTCTATCCATCACGTGGAAGAAACTGCTGCCATTGGAGACCACTCCAGCACAAAAATCTCTCTCTTCTGAAAACGGGGGCACGTGATGCTAGTCAAACCCTGCCGTGTTTTACTGTAAAACCTGGTGGGATCAGCTCAAGTGCGGGTTTTTTCAGAGATTTTACAACTGATCGGCAGATCAACCCGTTCCCCCTCCAGGTGTGGCCAACGGAAAGCCTTTGCTGTAGGCAACTAGCGTGTTCACAGCCTAACATTTCTGCTTCTGTAAAGGAAGATGCAGTCCCCCTTGGTGTTAGACTCTTGCCAGCACCAACCCCCAGCCATGGGGAGGCAGTATGAGGGGGCAATTTAATTAGAATGATCTTTACTGTGACCTGCAGTGTGTTTTTAGAGACAGAGTATTTTTGGCTGGAAATCAAAGCCAGCCACTGATAGAAAATGAGCAGATGGAATGGGATTGTTTTTTCAAAGAAAAACCCAAAACTGTCTTCCACGCCATTTCGGCTTCCCTTTGGTCCTCTTCAGGCATTACAAATACTCAGGTACATAGAAGGTATGGAGGATTCCAGATTGCAGAGAGGCGTGTAAGTTGTGCCTTCAGCTAAACATACTGCAATTCCACATCAGACCTTTCTGGTCGACCAGGGAAGGCTGAAGTGGAGAGGGTGGGCCCAGTGCATGTGGCCCTTCCTCTTCTTCATTGTTCAACATTTATCATGCCTAAACATGGCTTGTGCAAGTACTGAAGCAGAGTTGCAGGAAAGTTTTTAATATTCAGTATTGTCTACTTAGACTTTTAAGGGGTCCTCCCCTTTCTTTTCTTCATTTGGTGCTGTCCCTCCCTCTCCCATTCCTATGAACTTCAGGAAGGGAAGCTTTTGTAGCCAAAAAGATGAGTGGTAGTCGCCCACATGTAAGGTTGCAGACCATCCTATACATGCATGGTTGGCCTGATCCAGCAGGCTTTTCTATTAACCATTGCATTTATAATCTTGGACAATATGGTGTACCTTGTTGTATTTGGTGCTATTGTTTGGAAATATTTAGGAAATATTAAGATGGAATGACACTGGGTAACTTACAGGTGAGGCCAGGTTTTTGAATATTGAGTTGAGTTGATTGTAGGAACGCAAGAACAGCCTGCTGGATCAGGCCAGTGGCCCATCTAGTCCAGCATCCTGTTCACACATGGTAGCCAGCCAGATGCAACCAGATGCCTATGGGAAGCCCGCAAGCAGGACCTGCATACAAGAGCATTCTCCCCTCCTGCTTTTTCCAGCAACTGGTATTCAGAAGCACACTGCCTCCAACTGTGGAGGCAGAGCATAGGCATCATGACTAGTAGCCACTGGTATCCTCATCCTCCATGTATTTGTCTATTAAATCCATCCAAGCTAGTGGCCATCACTGCCTTCTGTGGGAGCAAATTCTATATGTGCTACATGAAGAAGTACATCCTTCTGTCTGTCCTGAAGCTTACATTCAGCTTCAGTGTAAAATTATTAAATTATTATTGGTTCTTGATTACACACAGATGAAATGAAAGCACAATTACCTCTGTGTGTGTGCATGCTCACACATGCTCAGACTCTTTATAACACTGAGTTTCTGGTTGGGTTAAAATTCTGCTGCAAAGCATCAATTTATTGCTGAAAGATAGTATTTTAAGGGGAATGATATAAACAAGTATTTAATATGGTACTCTACACAAAACATCAGCAAGAAAGGATGTGCTTTGGAGTGTGCAATGCATGCTTTTAAAACTCCATACTGAGGCACACTTCCTCTTTGTAGACGGAGGAGGTGGGGCAATTGTTTGGCCTCCTCTTCAGTGACAAAATCCATCGAGCAGGCCCTGCTAGCAAAAAGACTGAAGGAGGAGTTGACCTGGCCACCCCGGATACTACAATGTAAGTTCCTGTTTCAACTGAAAGGTGTATGTTTGTTTTACTCTAACTCAATATCATTATGTAAATAGAAGCCAGGCAATGAGAAGGCTGCCAAGAGACTGGTTAAAGGAGCAGATAGCAGGTCTCTTTTGTTAGCCATCAGGCCTTGTTATTAACAGGGCAGAGAGATCTGAAGCGCAGTTGGAAGAGGGCTATAGTTAGGTATACCATCAGCCATCAGTGACATAAAAGAAGCTGCCACTGGGAATTATATGTGCACACAACCCCAACCCAGTTATAAGCACTGGTGAAACTTTTCAAAATGCACACAAAAGTTCTATACATGACAATCACAGCAGGTAGGGTAGTTAATACAGAGGAACATACATCCCAAAAGAAACCACAAGGTGAAAACAAACAATTCGTAAGATCTTGAATTAACTTGCCACTTGGATGCTTGCAAGGAAGGAAGGCAGAGAAGCAATGGACTTTCCAAAGTTTGTCTCCAACAGGCAACTGGACAGCCATCTGTCGGGTACTGTTTAACTTGCATTCCTGCACTAAACAGGGGGTTGGATTCAATGGACTCATATACTGAGATATAGTATTGAGAGATATACTGCCTCTGAACATGGAAGTTCCATTAAGTTATACTATGGCTACCCATCAGTCCTACCAACTTGGTCACCTCCTCTTTGTCTTTGTCATTGTCCTAGTTGGCATGCCGAGAAGATATTACAAACACATATCTTGCCAATACAAGACAATCTGGGCATGTTGAGTTATTACAACAATGTGACCCCCACGCGCGCACGCACATGCACACACACACACACACACACAGACACACAGGTTAATTCATTGTAGTATACATAAATGATGTCCTAAAAGTCTTCTGAGTAAGCCATTACTTCCTAAAAGGGAGAAAAAGATTTGGATGTGTTGGCAACCCTTTACATAAGGGATGGGGAACCTGTGGCTTTCTAAATGTTGTTGAACTTCAGCTCCCATCATCCCTGACATTTTGCCATGCTGGCTAGGGCTGATGGGAGTTGAAGTCCAGTAATATCTGGAGGTTAAAGTTAGCCACCCCTGTTATATAAACATTAAAATTTGCCATCTTTCTATTCAGCCAGACCAAGAGCTCAAGAGATTGACCAGCAGAAGCAAAGCAGAATGAGGATTGGAACAAGCTTCAACTGTTGCCTGCTCTCTCCTGAAAGGGGGGGCAACTGGACTGTGAACTAATAGGGGCCAATCTGCCTGAGCATTCTTCATCTTTACTTGGTGAAAAGGCACACAAGGGAACATTGCATTGCCTGAATCTGGTAATGAAGGAGAGTTCTTTTCATGGTGTACCTAGCTAAATCTGGGAGGACCCTCATTTTGCGTTTCTGTAACAATGGGGATTACATAAGAAAAGGTTTTGAAACCAGTATTTTTGAAAAATGTTTTTAAACCAGGTGCCATCTCTGTTATCTTTTTAGCATCTACTGAAGACCTTCCTCCTTCAACAAGCCTGTTAAGTAGAGACTTTACCTCAGTCTGCATCTGTTTTGCAATTGCTTTTTAAGATGTTTTTAAAGTTTTTTTTAAAGATGATTTTAAAATGTTTTATTTTTAAGATGTTTTAGGATTTTTTTTTAGTGTTTTGTCCCTTATTTACTACCCTTTTCTCCTTCTAGGGGAGAGGGCGGGATAAAAATTTAATAAATAATAATAATAATGATTATTAATAATATTTTAATTGCCATGGCACGGGACCACAAAACCCAGAGTTATATACTGCATCACTTTCAGACATTAACTCCCTCCACACACACACTCATTGTTCTGCCATTGGACAAAACTTGCTCAGTCCCATATGCTTTGCTTTTAAGTTGTATGGCAGAATGACATAGGCCTAGTTCTCACCACTTCAGATGACAGATGGAGTCTTACATGATGGAATGATTTTCAGCATAGAAAGCTAATATGTTAGGGGAAGGGTTCCAACGAAGCCTTTTCCCTGATATGATAGCTTTCTATGAGAAGGGTATTTTATTATATGGAGAGTGTTCCATCGTGTGAATATGCACCTCTAGTCTGAAGTGTTATAGCCCAGACAAAGATTTACCACTTCAATGAGAAATAAGCCTAAGTGGTACAGGCCCAAGACATTTTGCTGCCTGAAATGGTGCAGTGCTTTGCACCCTCCACCCCAACAGGGCCAACAGATCTAAAAGTCTTGTTGAACTAGACACCAATGACCACTTTAATCTATCATGGTGCCATCTCCAGTGGTGACCCTAAGATAAATACTGGTGTTAGAGAAGAGTTGAGGGGGGGGTGCTGGTGACCATCTGCAGGATGCTTAAAACTAGCAAGTAATCATATCAGATCTGCATCTTCTTGAAGGGCTGTCACACAGAAGAAGGCAAAGACTTGTTTTCTGCTGCCCCATTGGGTCGAACTAGATCTAATGGGACTTTAGTTATAGGAGGGTAGATTTCAGCTGAACATTAGGATAACCTTCTCAACAGTAAGAGCAGTTTGGCAGTGGAACCAAGAACCCAGAGAGGCAGGGCTGGTGCCAGGCATGACGGGGCCCTTGGGCACCAGCCTGCCCTGGACCTGCAGTGTTTTAGCCCAACACCCCCTCCTGATACAGGTGGCACAGGGGTAATATGCCTGCCTGCCTGCACATCCCACCTACCTTTTGTGTTGTCTGAAAGACATGTGCATATAGCGCGCATGCCTGCCATCAACCAAGACAGTGGTGGGGATGTCAAATCCTTAGGCAAGCCCGCCCCCCACCATCTTGGGTGATGGTAGGCATGCACGCATAGTGCACAAGTGTTCACCCTGACGGAGAAGTAGATGGGGCATGTGGGTGGGCATCTCAAAACCTGAGCTGTTTGGATAGGGGGATGCCTGGGAGTTTCCTCTCTGCGATCTGCAGCAGCAGTATGTTGCAGGACCCAACACTGTCGCAAATCGTGGAATGGGAGCACCATCCTGTTACCCTAAGGAGGGACCCTAGGCCAGGGCCCAACCTGGCCGCCCTCTGGCACTGGGCCTGTAGAGAGGAGGGCTCTCCCTTGCTGGAGATCTTTAAGCAGAGGCTGGGCAGCCACGGGTTATGAATGCTGTAGCTTGGCATTTCATGCATATGGAGCACAAGAATGGATGGCCTACAAGGCACCTTCCCTCTCTTTCCCCCATTGGCATATTTTCTTGATCCTTTCGCAAGTGCAAATGCTTTCCCAATCAGTGCCTGTCCCTTTTATCTCTGGACAAGTACTCATTTACCAGATTAGCACTAACCACAGCACTTTCTCAGAATGGGTTTTTCAGAGGTAAGTGCTTTCTGCACTTAAAGTAGTTTATGCACTGAGATTAGGGATAATTATGGTTATTACCAAAGATTGCATGAGGAGCAGACACCCCTAAAGAAGAAAGCCCTCCTAGAACACTCCAGGTTTGGAAAATGCTATTTAATTTCAAGGCAAGGCAACAGATTCAGGGGGTGAATCATAGTTTATATATTCAGGGGTGAATCAAGGGTTGAAGAGAGTTGAAAGGTAGTCAGCAATGCCTCCTGACAAGATCAGAGGCTCTTGACTTGCCCTTCTGTCAAGGTTGTTATCTCTGGTGGATGGAGATTGCACATTCATACAAAAACACCATGACCTGTCAATGACCCCCTTTTAAAGCCATCCAAGCTAGTGGCTGTCCCCACATCTTGTGACACTGATTTCCATAAATTAATTATCTGTTGTGTGAAGTCTTTTTTTTAGTCTGTTCTGAATTTTGTCCTGATCATTTTCACTGAATCACATCAAATTGTAGTACTGTGAGAAGTAGAATATATCCTTGCACTATACAAAATGTTCTAAATCTCTATCATGTCCTCCCTTAGGGTGTAGTCCAAACATACCACCGGCAGCAGAGAGTGCAGTTGCAGAGCATGTACACACACACCTCGCTAGCGGAGCCCCAAACAGCTAGGCAGAGAGTTGGGCAGAGGCAAACATCAGCCTCATCAAAAACCAGCCATCACATCAGATTGGGGTATGTGTGTGTTGGATTGCTCCTATTACTATTATTTTATTCATTTATTCAATTTATATCTTAACCTTCCTTCCAAAGGATCCCAGGGCAGCAAACATATCAATAATATTAAAAAACAACAACAAGCTAACTAAAAACATTTAAAAACATTCTATAATTATGATTTCAATATCTTTCAGCTATCAAATGGCTGAGTAAACAGGAATGTTTTTTAATTCCTCTTGAAACTCAGTAATGAAGGAGTCAGATTCACCGCACCAGGAAGCATATTCCACTAATGGGGAACTGCCACTTAAAAGGCCCTGTCATGGATCAACACCAACCAGGCAGTCCCCAATTGTTCTAAATTAAAATGTCCAAACAATTTAGCCTTTTCTTTTTAAGGGAAGGCACTCAAACTCCCCGATCATAGATGGAAACTGGAGTCCATCAACATCTGGAGGGCCACATGTTCCACATCCCTGCTTGAAGATTTTTGATAGTTCTCTTCTGAACTAAGGAAAACCACGGGGAAATGAATATAATTAGGAAGAAGGCTTAAGGCAGACTCTCATGAGGCTCTTGGTGACAATGGAGGGTTAAGTAAAGACAGAAGACGGAAGCAGGCCAAAAATCTTCAACCTTCTCCAAATCCAGAACAGTATCTTCTAGCTTTTTCTCAAAACCATATAAACACCCTTACAAACTGTTCACTGAGTGATTGAAAAGCTACTGAAGAGGGCTTTTCCAGTAAGAACTAACCTCACTGGGGCTTTTGTGAACTTGCCTTACAGATAAACAGTCACCAGTTTGGGGCAAGCCAATAGGGAATGTGACCAACATCATTTTGTAGGGAAACCTGCTTCCAAATGGGGCCTAAAGTTGAAACCAGAGTCCATATACAGTGTTCTGTTATCTCCTTCTCTCTTTCACCCTTGTGTTTGTTTTTTTTCTCTCTCTCTCTCCCCCCACCCTTGCCCTCCGCCCACCCCTCATATTTCACATCCAAGAAATAGCAAAATTTGTGTTTCCAAAGCAGCATTACCAATGAGCAGTCAGGATAGGGGCAGCCAAGGTTCATCCAGCCCCGTTGTGGGGTTGTGCTGATTTCCTGATCCAAGCCCAAGTTTCTGGCTGCTCTTTTCCCTCAGCTCTTTCCCATGCACTTGGAGATAGGAGGAGGTATACCTATTGATCTCATATGTTGGGGCACCGGTCTCCATACAAGTCACTCTTTTAACTCCATAGGAAAATCTGCTCATGCTTAAGCTGTTCCATTCCTGAAGCCAGCATGGGAGGCTGTCAGTCATTGGCTGCAGTACCAGCCCTTTCCCACTGACAGATCCATGATAGGCTGAGTCTTCCAAACATATTTCCACCACATGTTCTCATCATCACAACCCCACAGTAAAGGCTGCCTGAATGACACCACCAAAGCCTGTGAGGATCTCCACCAAAGCCTGTGAGGATCTCCTTTGCAGGGCCAGCCTTACCATTACACAGTGTGAGGCACTCACCTTAGGCGGCAGATGCTGGGGACAGAAGCAGTAGTGCACATGCACACGCACGCACACACACACACACACACACAGAGAGAGAGAGAGAGAGAGAGAGAGAGAGAGAATGAACAAAATGTTCCTAATGAGTCCCCTGGCCATTTGTCTCTGTATGAGATCAGAGCCACGTGAGCACAACACTGCCTGTCATGCACTAGCTAAACTAGCCTGCTGCCCTCAAATGCAGAGGAGGATACTAATAACCCATTGTTAGTGAAGTAAGTTTCAACTGTCAGCCCAGTCAGTTTCTGCCCATGGAATTGGGGAAGGGGGGGGCAAAACATCTTGGCCCAGCCCTCCTTTGCTGCTTTCTGCCCACGCTGGCTGGGGCTGATGGGAGTTGGAGTCCAGCAACATCTGGAAGGTACCATATTGAATACTCCTGGGCTTAGTTGAAGTTATACAAGCATGAACTCTCAATTTCTTTGCCACTGGGTTGTGCCCTCTTTTTACCTTTCTTTAATTTCAGGGAAGAGCCCTCCCCCCCATCCAGATTCAAACAAGTTCTCCCAGTCCTGACCTCTCTACACCAAAACTCACTCCAAAAAGAAGCCAGCAAAAGGCCAACACTACTGGACTAAAGCCCAAATTCAGAAGACTGAGGCTGCTTGGAAGTCAGAGGTTCTCCTTATGCTGGCCAACTGTGCCAAACCGGGAGGGGATTCTTCTAAGTTTTCTCTTTTACTTTTTTTTTAAAAAGTATTTTTCCTTCTCTGCCTGCCAAGATAAATCTCCAGTTCCAGCTGTGACATCTGCATTTTCCTTTCTCTGTTTTCAATAAGAAATGAACCCCCCCCCAACACACACACACACTCTAGCTTCATGGCTGAGGTTTCTTTTACACTCCAGGAAAGAAGCTGCATGCCTCCATCCGTTTTTTGCACTCTTTAAAAAAAAAGTGAATTTTAGTGCTCATGAAACTGACAGTCTGACAGTGTTAACAAGAGACAGGCGGCATATGGGTAGCTGCTAAGCATACTTTGGTCTTACAACCTGGTTAACACTCCTCCAATCTGATCCTCCTTATGACTGTAAGCCTCTTGCCACATTTCTAGCCCCCTGCCCTCTAACACTCTTTGTTCTTAGCCCATAAATATTTAACTCCTGCACTTCCATGCCTTCCATCATCTGGAGACTACCTCACACATGGTTTTTAGTATGTACATATGGTGAGATAGACAAATGTGTATTTTTGAGAACATATGCACACTGAATGAAAACATGTTCACATGCTCAGTATTTTGGGGACCCAGAGCCGGTGCAAGATAATTTTGCTGCTTTAGGCAAAGGACAGGATGTATAGAAGCCAACTGGAATGGCTGCGGAATCTTGTTGCCTCAACACTAGCAACAATGGGGCGGACAAGTCAGCCTATGTGGCTTTGTCTTCCAATGGAAAAGAAAGGCTGGAGGGCTCAGAGGGAACTAACGCTTTCGCGAGCCCCCCCCCCCCCAGCACTGGGAGCCTGAGGTGGCCATTTCACTTTGCCTAATGGTAGCCAGCCCTGCACAGATCCAATAACTTGACTCCTATAATGACTCAGTTCTGACATCATGTCAAACCACAGTTTGCACTAACCATAGTTTATAGCCCAAACCATGATTTAACCTTCCAAAGGTACAAAAGGCAAGCCATGTTTTTACAGCTGCTTGTTTTGTTTCATTTTTTATCCTCAGCACTCAGCTTCATAAATTCATTCCCTCTACATGGTGTGCTAGCTGGAACTATGGCCCATCAGTACAGACACCCTACACCACAGATAGACAAACCATGATCAGCTAACCCACTTCAGACTGTGACTATTGTGTTCCCTGACCGATCATAAACCAAGGATTGTCAATTCAGGCGTTATGCCAAAGCATAGTTAAATTTCATTGCACCCCTGAGACTGTGACACAGCCCTGGCAGAAATAAGTAGATACTTTTCTTTTACGTACATGAACAAGGTTTTCATAGTGTAGTGGTGCAAACCATATCAAATGAGAGCACCACTTCTTTGCAATGAAGTGGAGCGTAAGGCACTAGTGGAATATCCTTTCAAAATTAGCTTTGAAATGTGCAGTTCCTTACAACCTAATGAGCATATTTTCATATTTTGATATCTCAGATAGGGTCAAGATACTCTTGGCAAAAGTGTGGGATGTGGTGTAGCAACTCTTGGAGGAGAAGGAAATCACCCCAAATTGAGTGTAAGGCATCTTCTGTGACCAGACCCACTCTGTATCTGAAAGTTTCCCAAGCCTCAGAAACAGATTCTTGGGGACTTCACACTAAAATCTTGTGTTAAGTTCAAATTAAGCAAACATCACTTATATAGAAAATAGGTACTGTTCCTGTTAAAAAGATAGAGTTGGAGGTTATGGACCATGAAGTGCAATCCCATACAGTTTGGTCCTGAATGATATTTTCCAGTCCTGTGGATTGCTCAGCACTACACATGTCACTTACAGTCTACAGCTGGGGCTGCCAAATCACAAGTTCATAGAGACTTAACATGTGACCTTTTTCTTAGTGTGTTGGAGTATGACCTGGGAGACCAGGGTTCAAATCCCCACACAGCCATGAAGCTCACTGGGTGACCTTGGGCCAATATACCAAGGAAAATGACATTTAAAAGGTAAAAATCCTTATGGCCATCCCTATTATTAAGTAGAATGAGGCAGCCACCTGAGGCGACAGAGGCTGAGAGCAGCAGAGAGGTGTTAGGAGGAGACAGATGTATGTATCACTTCAGCCTGCCCTAAGCTAGCCTGCTGCCCTCAGGTGTTGTGGAGGACACTGTCCCATTGCCAGTGTTCAAGTAAGAGCCTTTCTGCTCTTACCATTTATAGCAATGTAGTTGCTGTTTGATTCAATGTTTTAAAGAGTGAATTTATAGCTGATTGTCTGCACCTTTGGTCACATTATTTATTTCTTGCCTTTATATCCCACCTTTCCTCCAAGGAGCTCAAGGTGGTGTACATGGTCCTCCTCTCCCTGTTTTATCCTGACAGCAACCCTGTGAGGTAGGTTAGGCTGAGAGACACTGACTGGCCCAAGGTCACCCAGTGCGCTTCAGGGCTGAGTAGAGATTTGAATCCTGGTCTCCCAGGTAAGCTCATGTGTTACTGTTATTAGGGAGCAAGCATAGAGTTTTCCTTTCTACACTAATGGTGGATTGTGCCCAACTTGGGAAAAGTTCCATGGCTGTAGTCACATCCTTTACGCACCCTCATGTTCCTTCAGCCAGTAAATGTCACAATTATGAGTATGCACATGGGCAGGGCTGGCTCCAGGCATGGAGTGCCGGTGACAGCTGGCACTGGTCAGAGGGAAGTGGCATAAAACAGATGTCTCCAAAACTATGCCCACCAGCCCTTACCCCCTCCACACAGAAACCGGGACACCGCTTGTACACATGCCAAATGAAAATATTGAGGATCCATTCCAGATCTTCCACAAAAGTCCCTTGGGCATCAGCTTGCCCTGGCCCCCCGGTGGGTGGGTGTGCACGTGTGTGCACATGCACGAACGTGCGGCACCCCCACACACACCCCATGTCCCCCCTACCTGTCTAGTCTTTACCATTGCCCTTAATGAAGATGGTGGCCGCGGTTTCCCTAAGGGGAATGAAGCCTCCACCGCCATCTTTGTTGATGGCACACGTGCGTGCTACACACGCACATCTCTGCCATCAACTAAGATGGCAGCAGCGGCTTCAGTACCTTAGGGAAGCTGCAGCCGCCATCTTCATTGAGGGCAATGCTAAAAAGCTGGCTGACAGGTAAGTGAGGGGCATGGGGGGGGTGGATCGCGGAAGGGGAGTGGAGGGCCCCTCAGGGGCTCCTGTAGCTCCAGGGCCCTCGGGCCAGTGCCCAACCTGGCCGCCGTTTAGAACCAGCCCTGCACATGGGGATAGCCCTTTCACTTTTTTCCTTTTGTATATAATGGCCAAATATTATGAAATTCTAATCTTGTGGGGGTATAGGGGATTAGAAGAAGTTAGACGAGAGGACCTATGAAACCCCACTACTATGGCTTGTTCCGCTATCTCCCTCTGCTATCTCCCATATCTGTCCTCTGAACGGAGCTCGCATCTGGCACCGGTGACAGCTGGCACTGGTCAGAGGGAAGTGGCATAAAACAGATGTCTCCAAAACTATGCCCACCAGCCCTTACCCCCTCCACACAGAAACCGGGACACCGCTTGTACACATGCCAAATGAAAATATTGAGGATCCATTCCAGATCTTCCACAAAAGTCAGATTATTTTGTGGGAGAAGAAAAAGTAGGGGGGTTAGTACATTATTCTGGAATACTAGCTGAATAACGATTATGGTCTGTGGCAGCATGCCAAAAAATGGGGGTGGTGCAGCAGGAACTATACCAGGAAGACCCTCAGATTCAACTGCCAAATCTAGTCAGCTTCTGTTGGTAGAATGGGGATTAGGGCTGTCATCTTGCCCTTTGCTTCAGGTAGCACAATGTCTTGGGCCAGCCCTGCAGAAATGTGGTTATTTAGTTCAAATTATGTGGTAGATTTATGTCATCCTGTTCTCTTGAACACAAGCAGATCAGCAGCTGCCCATGACTTCCCTCAGAGAAACAAAGACTCAGAGCTCCACTCAGGAGGGCGGCCTTTCCCAAGTGGGATAATGATGGACACAGAATTTCTAAGAATACAGAAATGTTATCATTTGAACATAAATAATGTCACTGAGTGTGGCCTCAGTATGTACAGACTTGGTTGTACTGATTGAAGACAAGCAGCCTGACCGGAAAGCTGGGGGAAGAGATGATTGAAGTAACCCCAGCTTGTGATGCCATCAGGGCAGGATCTTTGGGGCAGGCGTCCAGGCCCCCACAAAGCAGAATGGGCAGCAAGAAGCCCAAATGTAGCAAGAAGCCCAAATGCAGCAGGACTAGTTTACCACATTTTGAAGAAAGTAAAGTCTTACACATTTCCATCTAAAGAATGGAAGTCTTGTAAAACCATTAATTCCTGTTAATTCTAAATTATTATATTTTGATTTTAGACTGTACAGTTTTTTGTACAGTTTTGTATTGTGATATACTGTATTGTGTTATTTTTATTGTATTTTTAATGTTCACCGCCCAGAGAGCTGTTGCTAGTCGGGCGGTATATAAGCTTAATTAAATAAATAAATAATAAATAAATAAATTAAGCCCAGAGTCCAAAAGTACTTAATTGCACCACTGACAAATCACTTGACACCACAATCCTATGCATATTTACTTGCCCATAAATCCTTCTGTGCTTAATCTGGGTTACCCAGTCTCAGGTCAATATGTATAGGATTGCAGCCTAAACCACCTTTGCCTTTATCAGGAGGCTACTGCACTATCCCAGCTGTGGCACATTCAGAAGGTAATTGGTACCTAGTCATTACTTGAATTCACACCATACATTTAAACCACTCTTATAGCACTTTAGCTGACATGGCTTCCTCCAAAGAATCCTAGGAACTGTAGTTTATTAAGGGTAGTGCGAGTTGCTAGTAGATCCCACACAGAACTACAATTCCCAGACTCTTTTTTCTTTTATATCACTTCTGCAGGAAAGTCATAAAAAAGAATCCTAACCAGCTCTTTGAGTTCTGGAATCCTTGAGTTCCTAAGAGGCTCCAGGGTTGACATTCTTGGTTTTCTGCCAGCAGCAAAAATAAAGGGTGGTAAAAGGGGGGATTTTTACATAAACAAAACCAATGGAGATGAAAAATATTCATGAGACAGTAGTGAGTAATATTTTCTTCCTATGTGTTAACATTTTTTAGACCTTACAGTGGAAGGTGATATGTAAAGTATACTTTCTCTTTGGCTATAATCCTAGTCTGTTTAAAGAAGCCACATTCATTGTAGTGCAAATCTCCTTCCTACGAACAATCTTTGCCAAAGCTGTGGATTTACAGTTTATAATGCTGAGTCCCAGACACATACACACATGCTTGTCACAGGCACAAGAAACCCATCAAACATAGTTTGAAAGCTGCAGCAGGAACAGGAGTTGCCATTGTCCAGTACTTGCTAGGCCCCACATCTCAGCAGGAGGCCCACTGCCCGACCCTGGAGCCTCCTGGCCTGCCTGCTCCTCCTCCTCTCCTTCCATCTTCACTTGACCTCTCTGAACAAGCCAGCAATAACAGGAAGAAGGAGAATCAATGGCTTTGCTTGTTTTTCCTTCTGCCTCTTGAGACATATCTATTGAACCCTGAGGAAGAAGGCCATTGATAGGACAGTGGGAGCAGTGATAGTGGAATACTTGGGATGGGGGTAGGCACTGAGGATAGGGGCCCCAAGACCTGGAGCCAGTGCTGAGCAGGATATCAGAGTTATCACAACAGGGGCACTTCGGTCATACATAGGTCTGATAAACTTCCTCTTCCTTAGTATCTTGTTCATATATGCATTGCACCTAAGGACTTAACTCCACTTGGACTTGCTACTCCCATCACAACACACATAGACAATATCTGAAAATGTACTAGATTTCAATTGTTTCAGAGTCAACTGCCAGCCCAGAGTGCCCATGTTTACATGTAAGACTAATTGACAGATGCTCAAAGGTAAATTAGAAGCTTGAATCATCTTTGATTATTAGCGGTTTCCCTGATATCCAGCTACACACGGCTATTCAAATTAATTATGCCAAAATAGTTTGCATGGTGCAAGTGTTATCTTATTGAGCAAAGGCAGACTGATGAACTGTCCTGGCTTTAGGCTAGGTCCTGGTGGATAGAGAAGTTTATCATTGCTAGTGCCAATCCCACAACCATCATCAGAGGCAGCAGGAAGATAAGTGTGCCAACACACCTTTCACCAAATTCTAAACAAAACTTTAATATTAATTTGTTTTGAAAATGTATACTTTGCCTGCCTTTCAATTAAATGATCCTCAAGGTGGCTTACAAAAGATTGCCATTTTTCAAAAATGCTAGTGAGATCCATAAAGTTAAAAGTCTCAAATGCAGCAGAGGAACTGAGAGGTCTGTAGCATCCCTAAAGAAGAGGTCATTTCCTACATGCCACAGAAAATTTTATTTCTTAACATCTTAATATTATATTATACCAAGATTAACTTTCTAACTAGACTTTGAAGGAGAGAGCAATCTAAAATGGCTCTGCCATGTTTAGTAACTGCCAATGATACACCAGCATAAAAACTGCAGTATCCAAACCTAGTTCAGCTTCAGCTAGGAAAGACTTCTGCCTGCGGAGTGCAACTTCTTCCAGCAGGGGGTAAAAACACTGATGTGGGCTCACCTCCGGGGGAGGGGAACAGCAGATGCCTCACATTCTAACCTCTCCTTCAGTGGATTTGAGCTTGGATTGCACCTTAAATCACTTAAGGCAGAGTACTGGTTTTTATATAACTTTTGTTCACATATCTGGGGAGATAAAAACCTTCATAGCATCTATCCCAAGATGATGCAGCACTGGTATAGAGCCTTTCCACCCACTAGGGCTAACTTCCTATGTGAGCAGCCTATATATGTAACAGCAGCTGTTTGCTTCCAGGTCCAGTAGCGACCAGACTGTCCCTGTAGCCCTTGAAGTGCAGCAGTCATGCTCCTAACATGGTGAAGTGGATAACAAGATGGACTTGGACATGGGAGCCTAAATTCAAGAATGCTCCGTTGGCTTGGCAATGAACCTGACCAGTCAACTTTGGACAAAGTGGCTTTTCTCAGTCCAACCTAACCTCAACATTATTGCATGGATAAATGGAGATAGCAAAATACTCTGCTTATATTGGTTTAACTGTCTTCTCCCAAAGCACACTGGGAATTGTAGTTTGCAGGGCAGAGGCCAAGCAGCAAATGGAATCCTGCCACTCTCCCTGCCCCCCATCCCCAGTCTAGGCTGGTCAGGCTATTTTGGCATGCGTGGTAGAAAATCACAGAGGTGCTGCTCTTCCAGAACACTGAGAATTCTTGCAAGAGATTCTTCCACACAGAACTACAGTTCCCAGGATTCTGTGGGAAAAGAGAATAAAAATAATCTAGTTTTCCTCATGTATCCTGTAAATACTACTGTATGTGTATATAAATATAAATATTGGGTGATTGTCTATCGGCCCCCTGGCAGTTGTGCTGTGGGGTGCCGCAGGGTGCCATCTTGTCCCCCATCCTGGTTAACATCTATATGAAGCCCTTGGGAGCGGTCATCAGGAGATTTGGGGTGAGATGTCAGCAGTACATTGACAATACTCGACTCTATTTCTCTGTAACATCTGAATCGGGAGAGGCCGTGCAAGCCCTGGACTGCTGCCTGGACTTGGTGGTGAGCTAGATGAGGACCAATAAACTGAGTGTGAATCCTTGCAAGACGAAGATGCTGTGGGTTGGTAGTTCCTGAGTTCAGATAATTGATCAGTTGCCTGCTTTGGATGGGGTCGCACTCCCTCTGAAAGAGCAGGTCCATAGTCTGGGGCAGAGCTTGGAAAAGTTACTTTTTTGAACTACAAATCCCATCAGCCCCAGCCAGCACATGCTGGCTGGGGCTGATGGGAGTTGTAGTTCAAAAAAGTAACTTTTCCAAGCTCTGGTCTGGGGGTGCTCCTCGATCCATCTTTGTCACTAGAGGCCCAGGTGACCTCAGTGGCTAGGAGTGCCTTTTACCAGCTTTGGCTGGTAAGACAGCTGCAGCTTTTTCTGGATCGGGATAGCCTGACCACTGTTGTCCATGTACTGGTAACCTCCAGGCTGGATTACTATAATGCACTCTATGTTGGGCTACCCTTGAGGTTGGTCTGGAAGCTGCAGCCAGTGCAAAATGCTGCAGCGAGACTGCTCACTGGGGCAGGGTATCGCCAACATGTCATCCCACTGCTGAAAGAATTGCACTGGTTACCTATTAGCTACTAGTTTTGGTGTACAAAGCCCTATACAGCTTGGGACCAGGATACCTGAAAGACCATCTTACCCCTTATATACCCAGTTGGTCACTGCGCTCTGCAGGCAAGGGCCTCCTACAGATACCATCTTATCAGGAGGTCCGTTCTGCACAACTTAGGAAACAGAACTTCAGTATAGTGGCACCTACCCTTTGGTAATCGACTTGAAGGCACATAACAACAACAACAAATTAGACAGGTGCCATCTCTGTTATCTTTTTAGTGCCTACTGAAGACCTACCTCTTCCAACAAGTTGAGACCTTATCCCAGTCTGCATCTGTATTGGAATTGCTTTTAAATATGTTTTTAAACCCTCTTTTTTTAAAAAAAAAATAGATGTTTTAATGTTTTTAAACCTTTTAAAAATGTTTTTAAAGATGTTTTAATATATTTTAAACTCTGTTTTTATGATGTTTTAAAGTGTTTTTAGTGCTTTTGTTTGCCACCTTGGGCTCCTACTGGGAGGACACAAATCAAATAATAAATAAATAAAATATCCATAAACAACTTCAGACATCATATGCATGTGCACAGGAAGAGAGTGGGGTTGTGTGCCAACTTCCTTACATTCAAGTCTGATAGGGTAACCCACACATAGCAACTGATCAGGCAGAGGGCTCTCTCCCCATGACGAGAAACCTTAAGAAAGCAGGTACTCTTTCAGATTTTATAATGATCAGGAGGAAGTTGGTCCCGCGTCATCCACCTTCCTCTCCCCCACATGTGTGTTCAGCACCTGAAAAGAGCTAGTGTAGAATAGGATAAGCAAAAGGCAAATCCCCGCCTCAAAGATCTTACAGTTGAAATAGTGTCCCTCTGTGCTTACACAGAAAAGGGCCTCCAAAAGTGATTCGTAAGGATGATAATATTGGTCTTTGTTATAACAGAACCATGTGCGAGAAAGTATCCCGGGTTGATTAATCTAAAATATGAGTGTAAACTTCAAAATCCACCCTATATCTGGATTTTAGGAGGGCAGAAAGCGGGTAACAGAAACTCCCCATGCCTGAAATGATACGTGACTGTTACACTGAGAACAAAAATCGAAAAAAGGACGAGAGCTCTTGTTAAGCATTTAAAAGCGGAGTGGGAAAAGTTTTGTTCCTGGCTGATATGTATGTTGAGGGGAGGGGGCTACTTTGATTTTATTTGTGTCTAGACAATATATGGGATGACATTGCTGCAAGCATCCAAGGAAATAAGAAACAGTACAGCGTAAAGAAAAGAAAGGAAAACTAAGGGAGAATGCCAGAGGGGTGGGGAGCGCCGGGAAAACAAAACGGAAGAAGTGAACTCCCTTAGAAGCCAGCCAATCTAAACGCCTGCAAAGGGTTAACTGACTCCCAGAAGAGGCCCTCTCAAGAAACAATAAGAAACCTATCAGCCTATTGGACAGCTCCTAGCGACCTAGGGCCAATGGGAAGAGCCTGCCAACTGAAAAGCCTTTTTGCTGAGTAGATCAAGAGGAGTGCAGGGTTAGAATGGAGCAGTTGTTGCTTGTGCGTTTAGTCAGGGCTGAGGTAGGGGCCCCAGCGAGTTTGCTTCGAAGGAAGCTCACTTTGCTGCACGGCCTGCAGATAACCGAAATCTTCAGGATTTGTGGAAGATTCCTGCGGCTGCTTCGGAAAGACCAGCCGTGAAGCGTGAGGCATTGCAAAGCAGTTCGCTTACACTTTCTGTCTGTGCTGTGTGACTGCTGTTAACAGGTCCAGTTGTTTCTGCAGAGATTTGGGCTACAATCCGCAACACACCCGGTCCCTACCCGAGAGCCAGTGGGGCTTACTTCTGAGCAGACATTAACAGAATTGTGCTGTTAATCTTACTGTTAAAGGATCTCCTTTCAAAAGTGAGGGAACATGCAGCATTTGTGCCACGTGTGGGGAACCTCTGGCTTGCCAGATGATGCTGAACTACAACTCCCATTAGCCCCAGCAAGAATGGCCAGTGGCCTGGTGTAATGTGAGCTGTAGTTCAACAACATATGGAGGGCCAAAGGTTACCTGAGTTGTGCTATGGAACAGAGTAGTGAGTGATGAGATAGGAACAATATGGGTGGGCCTTATGTAGCAGATATGCAAACATCCCAAGCTATGCAGGCAAAAAGTATCTCCACCCTTGATTTTGTAAGTGCCTATATGCTTTGTTGAGTCTTTGTCACACAGTTCCTCCACTGTGTGACAATGGCAAGAGATAGCTGCTAAATGAAAATTCTCCTGTACGCCTCCCCCTTCCTCATCTGGTTCAGATTTAAATGGTATATATGTTATGCATTATAGGGAAATATGGAAGAAGCAAGTCCAGTAGGTCTTATGTATTTTGGGGGGGAGGGCTAGTGACTACCCTCGATTTGTGGATGACCTTGGAAAGGTGTGATTGGTGAATGCCACATTTTTGCCCCCCAAAAGTGCAAAATGACTTCTTTTCCTACACAAGGACCTTGGCCTCCCCAAGGCCCATACGCCTGCCCCCCTTTGAGTCATGCACCATGTGTGGGAGTGGGAATGGAGCCACGCAGCTAATGTGGATCCACTAATCAGCTAACAAGATGCTGAAAATCTCTTTTGAACAATTCCAATCTTCCCCTGAGGCCTATGAACTACTTCAAACTGTCTGCTGGCCAGTTAGCTGATACCGGTTTATAATTAGCTAGTAGTCTAAGCCTGGCTTTTCCATGGTACATTCCATTTATTTTGTTTAAAAACCTCTCTTCTGGTTGAATTCTGATTTGCTCCACCAACAAATAAATGCTTAGTGTAGAGCTGCACAAGTTTCACGCTAGCAATGCAAGCAGATAAACCTGTGGAAATGCTTAGAATCAGAGGGCCAGGCTGCACTCCATAAATCACTCTTTGATAATGCTGGTACAATCCCTAAGATTTCAACCAGCAGCACCACTATTTTGGAGTAACTTTTATGCACTGGGTATAATCTGTAAAAGACGGTCACACTGAGAATGGTCAGCCACTAGCACTGCTCCTCAAGCATTTGGTCTGCAGAGGAAGAGAACAGTAAAGAACACAAAAACCAAAAAGGGAATAGAACGACGGATCTAAACACTACGTCAGGTCTTCAGATCTGGTTCTGGTGATGTGGATTAACTGAATCCTCATTAAGGTGGAGGAAGGACCAGCATAAAACCACTGTTAATACAGCAGCAGGACTCAAGAGCACACTTGCACCGGCAAACCAGCCACAAACGAAGAACTGGAATTGGTCGAATCCAAGAGAAGCTTCTCCCCCCATCTGAGAAACAGCAGCATCTTGCCTCACAGCATAATGCCAGGGAGCAAAAGAGAGTCTTACTAATTGGAACCTCTGCTTTGGAGGCTATGGAATGAAATTACCTACTGTTCTATGACTGTTGTCTTAAGGGACTACCTGTGGATGTTCTGTAACTGAGTATATCTGTGATTTGATAACTCATGTTTTCTTCCAAAGGTATAAGCCATGGGGTTCCCAGACAAGTTATAGCACTTAGGGAGGGAGGAGTTAACCCTTTTTACATACTGTTTTCCTCATCTAAAATGCATCCCCCACAATGTTCTATTTGTAAAGTTGTAGGAAAGCATACAACAAGGCAAATAGCACTTTGGGGAGTGGGGAATACAGATTGTAGAAATGACATGCAATGGAAGGTTTAACCTCCTCCCCACAGCACTATGACCCCAATCCTATTGGGGAGGAGTCCCCCTGTAGCTTCTTTTACTTTTGGGAAAAACATAGATCTGATCAGAGATATCCCAGTATCACATCTTTTTTGGCCCTCAGACCATACTGGCTGAGATGCTATCCGCACATTCTGCCCACAGGGACTAAATAACATCTTACACTATTATTTGAGTTGATGTGCCCATTAAGCAAGTTACTCTTGATTTCACAGTCATTGCATCAGGGTCTGGTCATACCCAGACTCTGAGCCTAAGGGTTCAGCAGAGAAGCAACTGGAGCAGGACCTCCAGCAAACCCCAGCACTGACTGCAATGTTGAGGAATTTGCCATTCCTACAGAACCTTTGGACCCTGATGTTCCAGCCACAAGAGTAGAGGTGTCGATAATGGTCACCTGAGCTGCTGGCCACAGCTTGGGCCTCTCCCCCTTTTGCATCCAGGAGCAAAAGAGAAGGCAAGCTTAAGTAGGAGCTTCTGAGTTGCCAAGCTAGATTGTTCTACAGAAACTGCTAGAGGTGGTTGCTATAGACTAAGCCGTATGTACATCTTGTCAAATAAAGTATAAATGGCCACAAGAGGCTCCCTTTCATGTGAGGCTACTTAGGAGGTGGGGGAAGCCTGTATAGGCACTTGCCTGGATCAAGGCCTGGGTGAAAGCCAGGAAAGGGTGGAGCCTCTAGCACCTATATAAACCCTTAGTGTCAGCCAAGCTGTTGTTGAAGCAATAGTTTCTTTGGGGGCTTCCTGGCAAGTACTTATTTGTAGTTTGCTAGCTAGTTGTCACATTTGTACTTCTGAGCCTCTCCACACTGAGGGAGGGGGTCTATACAAAAAAAAAGTCAAAATGCCATATATGATCAATAAACTTCTAAAAGGTACTCTTAATTTCTTGGACACCAAAATATCCATCCTGGCTATTGCTTCTTTCTATAAAAGAATTACAAACGATCATGGATCAGAACGTGGAAGAACTAGTTACTATAGTAAAGTAACTACAGAGAGGACTGGCTAATTCCATTGGAAACAGCTGGGTTCCTTAAACTATGACCAACTAATCTATCATAAACTAAAGGCTGTCAGGGAATTCCCTGTAAGCTTACTTCAAACCCTTCCTCTCTGAAGAAATTTAATATTAGATGCATGTGATATTAGATGCTTCTCTCTCAATTCTATAATAAAGAAAAACCTCCATTCTTAGAGTTCTTGTTCTTACAAATGTGTATTGGTGAATCCATGCTGAGATTGACATAGAGGAAACTAACTGAGATTTCTCTCTTGGGATTGTACCAAACACAGTATCTATCATTCATTCCCTGGTTTTTGCTTTGGAATATGTATGTTCTTGGAGAGAGAGAGAGAAAGCCTTGTAATCTGTGCTGACTTGATTCATCAGCATACACCATTACCCTGCTGTCATGTCTTACTTTGCACCCCACTCAGCTATGCTGTGAGCTCATTGCTTGATTGCTGTGAATGAGTTTGGGGCTTGTAGAAGAGTGTTATGGTGGCCAGGATGTTAAGTATTCTTTAATGTTCAGTGGCTACTTGTGACAGCCACACCTTTTGTTAGGGAAATTAAAGATAAATGCTCAGGATGGGTTTTGTATGTCTCTTCACTGAAAGTAATTGTTAGAGTGATGGTTTCTTGATCATTCCTGAAACAGGAAAACCATCAGTGAGGCAGAGCTTGGAAAAGTTACTTTTTTGAACTACATCTCCCATCAGCCCAATCCAGTGGCCATGCTGGCTGGGGCTGATGGGAGTTGTAGTTCAAAAAAGTAACTTTTCCAAGCTCGAGAGGAAGATAAAGAATGAGAACTGATTTGAGGCCTATGTGGGAAAGGGACTGTAGTTATTTAGAGGGAGACAAAGTGGCAGTGCGTGAGCTGAAAGCTGAAAGTATTTTGGGGTGCCTCTCTGTGAATCTAGTGTGGGGCAATGCATCTACTGCTTGCTTATAGGAGTATTATGCTGTGTGCCTTCCAACTATATTGTATTTGTGTTAAATAAATCCAGATATCATTAAAAACACAATTTCTCCAGTGATCTCTCTTTCCTCAAGAAGCCAAGTCTAATTAAGCACTACCCCACAACTGGGAAATAGGGTGCATATATACAGTGTTAACTGGTGGATAATAGCACTACATTCTAGAGTTAATATCAAATAATTTGTGGTCTAGCCCTGTAGCAACTTTCCTGGAATGATGCTAGAGCCCAGACGTCTGATGTTATCTCTAAAATATCTCAGATATTAAATATTCAGGAGACCAGTTTACAAAATTAATCAACACTATATTAATTCCTTGTATATCTGTTGACCCTAGGGAAAAAAATCTGTACTTCGTACAATTTGAGCTATAGTCTTAACAATAAAAATAAATTATGTTTCTGATTGATTTGATTTGGATGGCAGTTGTGGACTAGATTTTGTGAGTTGTTCTGAATGCTAAAGACCAGCTCTCCTGCAAACTATCCTGGCAGTTCCTTTGTTAGCTTGCAAAGCCACTTTGTGAGGGTACAATTAAGAACAGAGGATCACCCCTTTCCTTGCTCTATGAAAATGGAAATGGACTGCCTTCAAGTCGATCCTGACTTATGGCTACCCCATGAGTAGGGCTTTCATGGTAAGCAGTATTCAGAGGGGGTTTACCATTGCTTCCCTCTGAGGCTAGTCCTCCTCAGCTGGCTAGGGCCTGCTCAGCTTGCCACAGCTGCACAAGCCAGCCCTCCCTTGTCCGCAGCTGCCAGCTGGGGGGGTACTGGGCTCCTTGGGACTATGGAGCTTGCCCGTGGCTGCACAGGTGGCAGGGCACGTAACCCGAGCCACTCACTGTGGGGGTGATCTTTAGCTGGCCCTTGACACCCAGGAGACACGAGCGGGGAGTCCCAGCCAGGCTCTCCTCCCCACTGTGCTATACCAGCTACACTTCCTCGCTCTATATACCTTCTCAGATTCACTGAGGAGACAGCAATTTGGAGCAAGGAAGTGGTGGGTAGGAAAAGGGCTATTTTCCACCTCTGCTTCTCAACAGACCCCTTTCAAAGCAGTTTTCCAAGCTAAGAAAACAAAAGGGTGTCAGAACATAGTTACACACATTTTATGCATATACAGTTTGGCCCTTAAAGATCAAGCCACCAAGAAAGAAAGAAAAATGCCAAAACGCTTAGAGAAAAATTATTTCTTAAGAAAGCCCAATGCATTTTGGCCTCTAGTATATTTATCATCCTATTTGTTTAATCTGTACACAGAACATACCATACGGAAAGCAGGATTGGACCAAGATGAAGGAGGTGTGAAAATTGGACGGAGAAATATCAATAATTTAAGATATGCAGATGATACCATACTACTAACAAACCAGTAATGATTTGAAACGAATGCTGATGAAAGTTAAAGAGGAAAGCACAAAAGCAGGACTACAGCTGAATGTCAAGAAGACTAAAGTAATGACAACAGAAGATTTATGTAACTTTAAAGTTGACAATGAGGACATTGAACTTGTCAAGGATTATCAATACCTCGGCACAGTCATTAACCAAAATGGAGACAACAGTCAAGAAATCAGAAGAAGGCTAGGACTGGTGAGGGCAGCTATGAGAGAACTAGAAAAGGTCCTCAAATGCAAAGATGTATCACTGAACACCAAAGACAGGATCATTCAGACCATAGTATTCCCGATCTCTATGTATGGATGTGAAAGTTGGACAGTGAAAAAAGCGGGTAAGAGAAAAATCCACTCATTTGAAATGTGTTGGAGGAGAGCTTTGCACATATGGACTGCGAAAAAGACAAATAATTGGGTGTTAGAACAAACTAAACCAGAACTATCACTAGAAGCTAAAATGATGAAACTCAGGTCATCATAGTTTGGACACATCATGAGAAGACATGATTCACTAGAAAAGACAATCATGCTGGGAAAAACAGCAGGGAGTAGAAAAAGAGGAAGGCCAAACAAGAGATGGATTGATTCCATAAAGGAAACCACAGACCTGAACTTACAAGATCTGAACAGGGAGCTTCACACCAGATGCTCTTGGAGGTCGCTGATTCATAGGGTCGCCATAAGTCATAATCGACTTGAATGCACATAACAACAACAACAACAAATATTAGGCTTCATTAGGGGCTATAAAGAAAACAGTATACTACATTAAAAATTTAAACATTTTTCCTATTAGAGATCTCTACAGATAATTTTAGATAAGTATTTTAAAACAAATTTCAATGTTTAGTTAGTGATGTATTAAGAAATTGTATTTTAATGTTGTATTTTCTGTTGTGATTTATAATTGTCCGTTTTTATGTATTAATGTAGCACAGTGTGTTTTTTTTGGATGCTGACCATTTTTTGTTTCCAGTTCTTAGAGACTAAGAAACGGCTCATTTGGGTTTTCCAGCTCTATCTGTGGCAGATAAAGACTAGCCTGTGTCCACACTGGAAAAAGAAACTAACAGAATTCATGATGATGTCAAGATCATACAGACACACAACTTAAACCACATCAAATGTTTGTGGCCAGAATAACGAAGTCATGAAAAAAGAGCACAACATTTTCACCATTCACTGGGAAGGAATGCTAAGAGACCCCAATAACTTTTTTTTTAACCTTTGTGTGTGGGTTGCTGCTGCTTTGCTTTCCTCATAAAACCAAGATGTAAGGAAAGTGCATCCAGGTCTCAACACTCATCCCACCAATGGGAATTCTCATCTTCATATAGATATAGAAACCATACCTGCTAATACAGCCCAACAGGATTTAGTTCTACCATATTCTTGTAATCTATAAGAACATAAGAAGAGCCTGCTGGATCAGGCCAGTGGCCCATCTAGTCCAGCATCCTGTTCTCACAGTGGCCAACCAGGTGCCTGGGGGAAGCCCGCAAGCAGGACTCGAGTGCAAGAACACTCTCCCCTCCTGAGGCTTCCGGCAACTGGTTTTCAGAAGCATGCTGCCTCTGACTAGGGTGGCAGAGCACAGCCATCATGGCTAGTAGCCATTGATAGCCCTGTCCTCCATGAATTTGTCTAATCTTCTTTTAAAGCCATCCAAGCTGGCGGCCATTACTGCATCTTGTGGGAGCAAATTCCATAGTTTAACTATGCGCTGAGTAAAGAAGTACTTCCTTTTGTCTGTCCTGAATCTTCCAACATTCAGCTTCTTTGAATGTCCACGAGTTCTAGTATTATGAGAGAGGAAGAACTTTTCTCTATCCACTTTCTCAATGCCATGCATAATTTTATACACTTCTATCATGTCTCCTCTGACCCTCCTTTTCTCTAAACTAAAAAGCCCCAAATGCTGCAACCTTTCCTCGTAAGGGAGTCGCTCCATCCCCTTGATCATTCTGGTTGCCCTTTTCTGAACCTTTTCCAACCCTATAATATCCTTTTTGAGATGAGGCGACCAGAACTGTACACAGTATTCCAAATGCGGCCGCACCATAGATTTATACAACGGCATGATGATATCGGCTGTTTTATTTTCAATACCTTTCCTAATTATCGCTAGCATGGAATTTGCCTTTTTCACAGCTGCCGCACACTGGGTCGACATTTTCATCGTGCTGTCCACTACAACCCCGAGGTCTCTCTCCTGGTCGGTCACCGCCAGTTCAGACCCCATGAGCGTATATGTGAAATTCAGATTTTTTGCTCCAATATGCATAATTTTACACTTGTTTATATTGAATTGCATTTGTCATTTTTCTGCCCATTCACTCAGTTTGGAGAGGTCTTTTTGGAGCTCTTTGCAATCCCTTTTTGTTTTAACAACCCTGAACAATTTAGTGTCGTCAGCAAACTTGGCCACTTCACTGCTCACTCCTAATTCTAGGTCATTAATGAACAAGTTGAAAAGTACAGGTCCCAATACCGATCCTTGAGGGACTCCACTTTCTACATCCCTCCATTGGGAGAACTGTCCGTTTATTCCTACTCTCTGCTTTCTGCTTCTTAACCAATTCCTTGTCCACAAGAGGACCTCTCCTCTTATTCCATGACTGCTAAGCTTCCTCAGAAGTCTTTGGTGAGGTACCTTGTCAAACGCTTTTTGAAAGTCTAAGTACACTATGTCCACTGGATCACCTCTATCTATATGCTTGTTGACACTCTCAAAGAATTCTAATAGGTTACTGAGACAGGACTTTCCCTTGCAGAAGCCATGCTGGCTGTGCTTCAGCAAGGCTTGTTCTATGTGCTTAGTTAATCTGGCTTTAATAATACTTTCTAATAGTTTTCCAGGGACAGAAGTTAAGCTAACTGGCCTGTAATTTCCGGGATCCCCTCTGGATCCCTTTTTGAATACTGGCGTTACATTTGCCACTTTCCAGTCCTCAGGCACGGAGGAGGACCCGAGGGACAAGTTACATATTTTAGTTAGCAGATCAGCAATTTCACATTTGAGTTCTTTGAGAACTCTTGGGTGGATGCCATCCGGGCCCGGTGATTTGTCAGTTTTTATATTGTCCATTAAGCCTAGAACTTCCTCTCTCGTTACCACTATGTCTCAGTTCCTCAGAATCCCTTCCTGCAAATGTTAGTTCAGGTTCAGGGATCTGCCCTATATCTTCCACTGTGAAGACAGATGCAAAGAATTCATATAGCTTCTCTGCAATCTCCTTATTGTTCTTTAGTACACCTTTGACTCCCTTATCATCCAAGGGTCCAATCGCCTCCCTAGATGGTCTCCTGCTTTGAATGTATTTATAGAATTTTTTGTTGTTGGTTTTTATGTTCTTAGCAATGTGCTCCTCAAATTCTTTTTTAGCATCCCTTATTGTCTTCTTGCATTTCTTTTGCCAGAGTTTGTGTTCTTTTTTATTTTCTTCATTCGGACAAGACTTCCTTCACGTTTCTCTAACTGCTTCACGTTTCTCTAACTGCAGTTGGCCTTTGGACATGCTGCCAAATATTGGAAGTACCTTTATAGCTAGGAAGATTATCTGGAAGGAGGCCAAACTTTAAAAAAAACTGCCAGGCCCGGCTTGGGATGAGCCTTTTGCAGACTGATTAATCAAATATGGAATACTCAGAGGGATTTCACTGTGATCTGCTCACTGTTTGGAACATTTGAATTCATGTGTGCCAGTGTGGTGTAGTGGTCAGAGTGTTGGACTGGGATCTGGGACACCAGGGTTCAAATTCCTGCTCAACCATGAAGCTCACTGCCTCTCAGCGTAACCTACCTCACAGGGTTGTTGCGAGGATAAAATCAGGGGGAGAGAACCATGAACACCACCTTGGCTCCTTGGAGGAGATATAAATGTAATAATAAATAAATGAATGTGTGGGTGAATGCTGCATTACAAGCCACGGGCTAAATATGAACTGATGTTAATTGCGTGAATGGAATTAATGTCTAGTCCCAAGTCCAGTTTAAAAATAAAGAATCGTAAGAAGGGAGAGCAGAGGCACTGAAGTTGCCCATCAACAGTTAACATCTGGAGACACACTTACTATTTAAATTACAGTAATAACTCAGTTAACAAAGGAGATTCATTCCTAGACATTATTTCTTTAACAGAAACTTTGATACCAGAGGTAGGAATAACATGTACAGAACAGGGATAGATTTCTACACCGGCTCATAGATGGTGGGGGCAGCTTCAATGGGGGCTTTAAAGGATGCCTACCCAGCATCCCCCCCCCACTCCCACTCCTTCTCCTCTGAATCCCTCCCTAGCCCTGGAAGAGAGCAAAGATATCTCTTTAATGCAAACCAAACACACAGGGTTGTCAGTTTCACCCTAGCAAAGCAAAGGTACAGGCTTAACAGTTTGTTGATAGCAAAACAAAAACACAGTCTGATCATTTTCATGTTAAAGCAAAGGTACAGGCTTGAAAGTTTATCCATAGCTAAGCAAAGCTGGTCAGTTTCACCTTAAAGAAGACTTTCTTAAAAGGAGTTTAGTTACTAGAGGATTTGTTAACTGAGGTATTACTGTATTTATTACTGTATATATTACTGTATATATACTGTATATATATTACTTTGTATCTATCCATTTTGTTATGTGCACCCCAATCTCAGACCGTTGATGAAATTCAGGGGTGCCAGCACATACTTTGGGTTCAGTTTCCTTGGAATGAAGGTCACTGGAGACTGCAGTGTCTTTTAGATATGTGGTTTTATTTATGCATATATACAACTGGAGCATAAATGGAAGGGCTCGCAGCATTAACATTCCAACATATCTTACTCCCCCATTAGTTTTCCAGGAAGGTCACCGTAGTCACAGCTTTTGACTCAGCGCAGTGAGCAAGCCCAGGCTATCTTTCCAGATCCAGAGGAGACTAGCCTCTAGTCTATTGATCTCCTGTCCCTAAGATGACTGCTGGCATCTGGCCAGGTGAGGGGGGGCTCACTAGCTAGTTGTTTCTATGGCAACACGTGTGGTTGACCAACTCTTTAGACATGTAAAAAGAGTGCTTAATTGGCTCAGCTAGGGCCATTAACTTAACAAAGAGACTGGGTTGACCCCTTCAGCAGTTACTTCTCTTACATACTCTCATCTTACAGATACAAAACCACAGAGTTTGAGGAGACCCCAAAATATTATCCAAACTAACTCCACGATATAAATCGGGTTGGGAAACTGTGCCCCACAGATATTGTTTGACTCCATTTTTCATCAGCCTCAAACAGCATGGTCAATGGTAAGGGGTGATGGGAGTTGGTCCAAAAACAAATGGAGAGATCCCCCCCATTTATATGTATATATGCATATAATATTATATGTACAGATGGATAATAAGGCTCTCTTTCTTGTAACCACCTAACTTGCTTCAGATAGTAGGAGCATCCATAGGAGGCCTTCTACTGAAAATCTTAAATGCATAGGTAGGTACATATTGAGACATGATCCTTATTTACAGATGGTTACTTATGGTTGCAATACCCACCTTGATAGGTACCATCGTATCCATGACGTCCTTGAATGGTTATGTGGTTAAGATGTCTATCTGCAGACTTAAATGGCCTGTGTACTAGCTGGGAGAGATTATGGGATGGGAAGTGGTACCAGATACAGCTAAAGCCTATGTAGAGAAACAAAACTCATATGCTGGCATTGTGTACAAGGTTTGCGATCAGCTCCAAGAGTTGTTTTCAATTTGGATCACAAGTGAAAAATGAAAGGAATGTACCAGTATTTTCCTTATTATAAAGCCACAGAATTGAACTTTAAAAAAATTGCTTGCCACAAGTATCTATGGCCAATAATTCAGAATGATCCACAAAAACTCAATATATACAAATAACAGAACATCTATACAAAATGTTTTTCATTATTTTGTGTAGGTTGAAGATTAAGCTATCCCCTCCTGTTTCACAATACGAGCAAGTCCACAGCTGGCAGGAGTCAGAAGAAATACTGACTTGAGAATTATTGGAAGTGGAATACAGAACTGCATAGAGTATGGAATCTAATTCATTATGGCATTTCTGATGTCCATAAGAACACAGAGAGCACAGTTCTATGCATGTTCAATGGGGCTTAGTCATGTTAAATTGGTATAGGATTGTATCCTTTATAAACAATCCTTGTAATGCACACAGGTTGGTTAAGAACATAAAAAGAGTCCACCAAAAATTCATCTAGTCCAGCATCCTTTTTCAAATACTGACCAGCTAGATAGGAAAGAGCTATAGCTCAGTAATAGAGTACCTGCCTTTCTTAATCATCCCTAACATTACATATGCCTTTAAATAACATTAAATATGCCTTTTTCACAGCTGCTACACATTTATTTTATGTACCCATTTAGCTATTCACCATCATCCCAATATCTACTTGTGTGTGTGTGTTTATATGTGCATACCTCACATTATGCATCACTTTAACTTTCTTGCCCTTTCAAATTTGGAGAAGTCTTCTAAAAGCTCTTGGCTATCTACTTCAGTGCTCACCAAACTGAATTATTTGTAGTCATCCACAAACTAGGCTATCTCCCTACTCCTCTTAGACTCCAGATGAGATTATCCATGAATATGTTACATATAGCACTGGCTCAGTACAGATCCTTGACGGGTCTAGTTGCTCCCATATCCCCATTGTGAGAACCTCAATTTATCCCTGCTCTCTGCTTCCTGCTGTTGAACTGCTAAGCTTACTCAGGACAGGAGCTTTCAACTTAAAAGTATCTGTCTGTTTGTTGACAAACAGTAAATTCTAAAAAAAGACTTTGCGGGATTGATGATGATATCCCCTCCAACCACTAGGTAATACTACACTATCTGGGTTAAATTGACTCTTTTACCTTGTATATCTTCCAAAATTGACACCTACCTTTGCTAAATAAAGATTATCATGTTTCTCTCTACTACTGCTCTCTGCCTGTCCAGGAAATTATGGTTTTGTACAAGGTGTGAAACAGAACTGGATTACAAGATAGGCTTTGTTTTCTCACAGAAATGGGGACAAGAACCTTCTTTTCTTCTTCATACCAGAATCCTAAGTATATAACTTATATATCAGTACCTGGGACTTCAATGGGAAGGACTTAGCCTGCAATCTCCATCAAATTGTCAGTAGTTTTTAACCTTTTTTGGGTGATGGACCACTTTGAGAATCCAATGAAAGTGATGAACCCCCATAAATAAATAAGTAAATATACGCAATTTATTTTCTTGCATTGGATTTTATTTTTTTCCACCTGGTTCACAGGCCCTCTGAAGCCCATCCACGGACCCAATGGATCACAGGTTAAGAAGCCCTAATCTCTGCTGATTCTGGTTCAAGAAGCCTGATTATTCTATACAAATAATTTTAGCTTCAGTGCTGCTTTCCATCAATTTATTTGTGATAGATTACCAATGGATTTTTAATTTCCTAGCTCCTTCCTGGATTCCTTAACAAAAAGTGGTGGTGGTATACTGCCTACTTCAAACCTTCCAGCAACAAGCTGACTTTAGTGACATTGCATGATTTTGTCAGAAGAATAAGAATTTCACATATAAATCTTTTAAAAAACTTTCAGTTGAATGTCATCCAGACTCAGTGACTTTGTAAGATTTGTTAATGAGCCCTAGAAGTATTGTTTATCTTTTTACTTCTTTATTGCTTCTGTTTTTGAAACAGGACTTTGTTCTTCCTGAGAAAAATTTGGTTTAGGTTTTCAGTCCAACATCTTTGGAAGCAAAGACTTGTGCAAAAAAAAAAATCAGTTATTTTTCTACTTTTTCTTTCTCTCCCACCTTCCCCCCCCCCAAAAAACCCCCTCAATATTATTTCACTGCTTTATTGGGTCATGGGCCAATCATCTCCCTGCTGATTTCCTGCTTCTGATATATTCAAATATATAAACAAATATATTGTTTGTGTTAATGTTTTAGCAATTTGTTTCTCAAGTACTTTTTTCCGTTTACCTTATTCTCAGATTACATTTGTTATGCCAGAGTTTATGGTTCTATTTTCTTCATTTGGGAAAGACTTCAGCTTTTAAAAGAAAACTTTCTTGCTTTTTATAGCTTTTCAGCCTGGCTTGTTAACCATGCTCTTGGGCTTCTCTGTACCTTTCCTAGTCTGTGGTATACATTTTATCTCAACTTCTGAGCATCCAGGCATCCTGAAGAGATTGGACCTTGCTCCCTCCTCTTACATTCCTTTTAAAAAGATCGGCTTTGTTATTGTATTTATTTTTTAGAAATTTTCTCTTGAAATTAAAAGTGATGGTGTTCAACGTAGAGCAACTTTCGACATTGATATATGCTAAGTTTATAAAAAAATGCTAACATACCACACTTGGACACTACTCAAGATTAACAATGTAATCCTAACCATGCCTTCTCAGAAATAAGTCCTATTGCATTCATTGGGCCTCACTCCCGGCTAAAAGGGGTTAGGATTGCAACCAAAGTTTAATTTAATAATAAATAAATGAAATAAGTCAATGACTACCTCCCCTCTAGCTGGCTCTATGACTAGCTGTTAAATCAGTATAGTTGCAATCATTTATTGCTTCTCCTTTGGCTATTTTCCCAATTTCTTTCTCAAGATCATCATCCCAGTTTGACAGGGGAGCAATAGCATGTCCACCAGTAGATCAGGAACTGGTTAAGTAACAGGAAGCAAATAGCAGGAATAAATTGACAATTGTCCCAATAGAGGGATGCAGAAAGTGGAGTCCCCCAAGGATCACTATTGGGACCAGTGCTTTTCTTCTTAAATGGTCAAAAGTTAGGGGTGAGCATCAAGGTAGTCAAGTTTGCTGATGATACTAAATTGTTCAGGGCTGTAAAAAAATAAAATCTTAATTTCATATATAAGCTCATGGGGTATGAACTGGCAGTTACTGACCAGGAACAAGACCTTGGGGCTGTAGCGGATAGCTCAATGAAGATATTGACCCAGCATGCAGCAGCTGTGAAAAAGGCAAATTCTATGCTAGAGATCATTAGGAACCAAATTAAAAATAAAACTGCCAATATCATAATGCTATAATGCAAATCTGTGGTGCAACCTCATTTTGAACACTATGTACAGTTCTGGTCATTGTATTTCAAAAAGAATATTGTCGAGTTGAAAAAGGAGAAATCCTTGCGCTAACAAAACAATCCTTATGTTACATCGAATACAACTCTGTGTTACCAATGGATGAATAAAATATCCCAAAAAAGATACTGAAGTGGTGTTACTTCATATGGCCATAGAGTCCAATCAACTAGAGAACGTCAACTAGAAAGCAGCCAGCTGATCTGACAAGGCAATCAGAACCTACCAGGCCTTACATATAGAGTCCTAGCATCTGGATCAGTTCCTCAGACCGATCAACCTGTCACTGGGAAAAGCTGCTCAACAGTCTTGCCTTATCTTGACCCCACTCTCCTCCTCCAGAATGACCAGCTTGACAGACCACATGGTCTGCCTCTGGCACTTTGGATCCTTGTCTGCCTGCTTCTGGGCCTGACCACTGGTCTGTCCTTAGCCATGTCATCTAGCCCTTTGGATTTTGATGTGCCTGTGCTGGAGTCTGATATTGAGATTTGTGTGTGAGTGAGCAAGAGATAGGGGGCGGTGGTAAAGAAAAATGAGGGACTGGTACTCATATGATAGACCTATCACCTGCATCCCTTGCCAGAAATCCTTTTCATGCACAATTCTCCACAGAACACTTTAGCATCTTTAAATGTGTGTCATTTGCTTGTATATACTTTTGACAAGTTTTTACCCTATCCACATTTTAATGACCTGAAACATTTATGCCACTATCATTCTTAAAGGATGAAGCATCTTGAACTGGATGCTCCCCAGTACTTGTTGACTTTTCCTCAGTGTAAAAGCTGGTTTTGTTACTCCCCCCCCCCCCGAGTCGACATGGACCTCTTTTGGAATGGCTCAAAACATGTTTTTCGTTCCTTTTTTTCCTCCTGGAACCTACCAAACATCCCATTGTTTTGGAGCCACATCCCATTGATTGCCCTAAATTTAAACTACCACTGCCATCACCATGTGGTCCATTCCAGACTGTAGTGCCTTACTAATGTTAGAAGTATGGTTCAGTTCATCTTCAGAGGCATCTGCTTCCACCCAACATGGTAATCTATTTTTGCATATTATGGTAATAATTTGCTTTTCTGTCACCAGCTGCACCCTATATTCATAAGGAATGCTAACTATCAACTAAGGCTAAGATTTCCAAATAGTCTAATTTTCTTTCTTTTGTACAGCTTACCACAACTTCTCTTCCAGCATCAGCAGTTCTGCCCTGGCTCTTTTATCACACTGAGCTTTCTGCTAATTCTGAGACTATTCCATTCTGATATTTGCTATTTTTATCCTTTTATGATTTTCCTGTAACCAATCAAAATGATCTAAACCTGTTTTTTCCTTGTTGATCCCGTCCATAAGAAAGAATACTGAGTGATCTTCTGTGGCCTTCATCAATAATCTGCAGAGCAAAGCCAGGAACAGTTCCCACATTGCTCAGGTATTATTGGGCTCCAGAAGATCAAGATTGCACTCTTAGGCATAGCATGCTGAGGTCTTCTAAAACAGGTGGTACAACTGATAGTGACCATTCTTTGGTTCTTCATTAAAGGTATAGTGCTGGTTTCCCACAATGCCCCAGGTCAGGAAGAACTGTGATCAACCCAGATGCAAAACTCTATTTCATCTAAATCCTGTTAAAAGTCAATCTGGTAAAATCTTCAGGACTACAAAAGAGTCACTTTCAGCGGGATGTTGATATAATTAGCAGACTGAACAGGATCTCACCAGCTGCTAGACTGTTCATGGTTTTAGTGATGTGATATGTCTAGGCACCATGGCATGCAAGGAGCTCTCTGGGAGCCTGTTGGCAGGAGGCATCTGTGTGCTTTCAGGCATTGTGGGTATTTTCCAAGAACTTTTGCTTATAATGTAGAATTCTGACCTGATGCCAGTAATCCAACGGAAAGCCTATGTCTTGCAATCAGAGAGATTATTAATGTTCAACTTTAACATCACATTCTGGCTGGGCAATGAGGACTGAAGAAACCAGGAAAAAGTGACAGTTCTTCCTTGTGCCAGAGAAGGCTTGGATCTTGAAGGCAAAGCTGCTGTTCAGTGTGGGTACACCCGATTAACAGCGCTCAACTGAAGTTCAGCAGGAATAATATTTTGACAGCCTGCACCCTGTGGAGGGATGGGGAAGGAATTCAGATCAGAATCCTATATTCAGCTGAAGACATTAGCTTTACAATCATCTATTTCAGTTTCAATATTCCTCAACATCATCATTGTAAAAGTGAAAATAGGAGTTTCACCAAGCCACTAACCTCATTATTTATGGGCATCCACGTTGCTCCTGACAGAAGCCCATAATTTAGGAGTCAGTTCTACTCAGGTAAAAGTTAGGCAAAGATTTCTTGATGACAAAGCCGTGGTATCAAGAACAGAATCCAAAACTAAACCAAGTACATTGGTTGTTATATCAAGCACCATGGCATCAGTATCCTCACAGGAAGATTAGGTCCCCGTCCCCCCGCTGCATTACAAGATGATCACAACTGTCTTCACTCTCTGGTGGCCTAAAGAACCAATTCCTTCTAATAGTAAACTATGAGTGGTGAGTGCCAACAGAAACTGAACCAAAGAGGGAACACTGAGAAACAAGAGGGGAGGTATCAGCATTCTCGAAGGAACCCAGAGATTTGCAGAGATGTTTTAAAATGACTGTGAGGTCATTGGCTGCCTTTGTTTGGCATGTGAACATAATTGCTGGCACAGTTCCTGATAGGTTGGCAGTGGTGTTTCCAGGGACACTGGACAGATGCATGTTCATCATTTTTTCCCTTTTTATTATTATTTTTAATTCATCTGAGAGCAAGCATAGGGTTTGCTGGTTCCACCAGCATAACAGAGGCAAATCTCCAGACTAGCAGAAGGAAAGTACAGGATTGTTCAGCCCATCATTTCCTGTCCTATGCCATTGTCCCCTGAACCCGAAATAAAGCAGCCAACATGATTTAAGATGAAGGCCTTACCTGCTTTCATAGTGTTTTATCCCATGACTGGTCTTAGGCAGGCAAATCAGTTTAAAATTACAAAGAAGGAAGGAATGGTAGAAAACACCAAGATACACAGCCAGGTTCACATCACTATGATATTTAAAACTGATATACACATTTAAATGCTTCTTCCCATGTAAGTTGCATAAATACACAAAGGTGCAGTAGAGATAGCTGTATTAAAGCCTTTTGCTATGGGTTTGGGATGCCCATAACTGGAAAAAACAACAGTGCAATGCTAGATATATCCACTCAAAGGTAAGCACAATTTAATTCAATAAGGCTTATGAGTATGTCTAAGCAAGGATGGGAGAGCAGGGCCCTACAGATGTTGCTGGACTCCAACTCCCATCAGTCCCAGCCAGCATGGGCAATAGTAAAGGATTATAGGAGTTGTACTTCAACAGCATCTGGAGGGCCATAGGTTCCCATGCCTGCTCACACCTCCTTGTGGCACACTCGCCATATCAGAGTTCTGTGGGTCTTTTTCCATGATGGCCCTATCAGCAAATTATTTTTAACAGTGCCTGGTGCTTAAAGAAATGTTACTAGCAAAAAGTATTATTATTGATCATGAAAACACTTTTTAAAAGAATAGCTACACAAAGTGTATTATAAAAAGCCACAACAGTCTGTGTATAAAGATATTATTCTCTTAGACCTTCTACTAAAATAATACTACATTTTATTTACTCTCATATGGCATCATTATATGGTAACTGCAAAACACCCTTTTCTGCCTTTTAAAAAAAACCCACCCATTTTTATTATATTGTCAGAAAATATATCTTCACAGGCAGATGAGCTTATAACCAAACAGGTCTTGATTCATTTAAGTTTGCTAAAAATGTATCTCACAAGGAGGTACAGTCACTGGCAAAGGAAGAATTCCAACGGCATGCAATGTCAACACTGCAAATATCCCTTGTGCCACCCTGAAATCAACCTTTCACAATGTCCACAGATTATCATTTCTCCAATTTTGAGTTCATTGACTTTAGCAAATGTTTCAATTCCCTATATAAATTTGCCCCCACTTAAATATCTTGGGTGTTTTTCAGCCAAAGCCAAGGACATTTTAGCAGAGCTGAGCCCAACTTACTCAACTATTTTTGGCAGGGCCAAAAGTTACCTCTTTTCATAATGAAATCTTGGCATGGCACTACTAGCAAAAATATTCACATTCGTTTACATCCGTGTGTAGCCACTGTTATGCCATTCACTCCGATCACTGATTGAGCAGGTTCAGCCATGTGACTAAGTAGAGGTGAAAGAAGAAACTGCAAGGCTATAAAAAAAGTCTGTTGAGAAGCAGCAGCCAGACCAAAAATGCCATACAGGTTTTTTAAAAAACAGTAAGACTCTACATATTCTCCCCAGTAGGATTTGGGAGGAGGGTGCTTCCCCACTAAAAATTCTATTTTCTATGAAAAAGTCAAAAGTAGAGAATATCTGATGCCACCGAGGTTTTGGAAAATTGTGTATACTATTGGTAGGGCATCTCCCTCACATGCAGAAGGTCCTAAGTTCGATCCCCGGCATCTCCAGGTAGGGCTAGGAATGTCCCCTGCCTAAAACCCAAGAAAGCTGCTGCCAGTCAGCGTAGATAGTACTGAGCTAGATGGATCAATGGTCTGACTCAGTATAAAGCAGCTTCCTTCTACACAACTGTTGAAGTGAATTAAAGTGCTCTGTCATCCTAGCACAGCAAATCCACTGTTAAAAAAGAAGTAGACTTTTTGCAGTAGGAAAGTGACAGAGAAATGCATTGAAAAGTGTGGAATGAACAAATGATTAACACCCTGAAAGCATATCAGGATGAATGCTCATTGTCATATAATTGCCCTGCAAACAAATCAGAAGGAATACTCAATTAATAGATCATCTGAAGGAGCCCTGAGGCAATCATTTGCCAACTAATTCATGTAACTACTATTTAAGGCAGCCTTAGACATTATGTTTTATATGGAGATCATTTCCCTTAACTCTGAAATAAAAGAGTTCATAATGGTTTTTATTTTATTATATTATTATATGGGTAGTGTTATTTTCCCTTCTGCCAAGATGCTGCTGCTGATTTAATAGATATTGTGCTTTTTCTTGGATTTTTCAATGTATTGCATAGGGGGTCTTCTCCTCTTCAAGAACTCATGAAAAGTGGGTTATAAATCCTTAACTAAACAAAATTTTAAAATGACATTGAGCACATTTACTCTGAAATTAAACTCTTGGATACAACATAACCCCTTCATCTTCAATATTCTTGTCCTCACAAGCTTTCTTCTTGCAACTGTGTTTCTTCTGGAATTCTGGACAAGTTTCTGCTTTTTCAGCTAGCTCTTATTTATTGTTTGCTGAACCTCTCAATTTCTTGAATTGTTTTTTCATGCTAATAGTAGTAACAGACCACTGTCAAGTCCTCCTAGACTACTTGTTTGACGCCTGATTGGCCATCAGTGTTAGAAAGGACCTCAGAGGACAAATAAGTCATTAAATGCTCTATAATCTGCACTTGAACTATACTTATTTAATTCCACAACTGTACAGTAGCAGTTATCCAAGTTATTCATGAGTCCAAGAGAGCATCCAAAATCTATAGCAACCTTTTGTGTATGACCATACAGCTGACTGACTGTCACTTCAAATGGATTGTCTCTAACATGGTACAGTCCTTTCATAGGATGGTGATATCTCTCAGGATGCAAATTAGGAATGGCTTGTTTGAAAGTACTTCCAGGTTGGGAATCTTCCCAAATCAATAGCTTATAAAAAACTTAGCCTTCTTCCTAATATGTAAAACAAGAATGGAGAACTTGTGGCCCTCCAGATATTGTACTACAACTCACATAATCCCTGACCATTGGTCATGCTGACTAGAGTTAATGAGACTTTGTCCAACAACCCCAAGTAATAATAAGTCCTTTGTGGCATTGACCACAGGTTCCTTTTCACTGATATAAAAGCTTTCCTATGCAGGAACGTTTTGACATACGGATGCTTTCAAACAAGCATTCTGTGATCGTTTAATCCAATAAGAGGACTGCACCATATCAAAACAGTATGCTTGAATAGGCTCTGACTGCTGTTTCAGAACTACTTGAACACATTCTCTTTAATCTCCCAACAATAAGTAGAAACACTTTAAAAAAAGGATACAACCACTGAAACTGAGCCAAAGATCAGGAACAATGTTAACTGTCTGTATGCCAACAATGCTTAACTGGTAAATGTATGCTACATAATGAACTGATTAAATATTCTAGTCTGAACAGCTTTATAAATCACAACACATTTTGTTCCCTATTATACAACACACAAAAACTGAACCCAGACCTATGGACCCACAATGCTTCCCTTCTATGAACCATAGCCTGGAAATGGTTTGGCCAAGTCATTCCCTCACCCATCTCCTCTTCCTTTAAGCCTTGGCCTCCCTCCCTCAATACACAGAAGCTCAAGCCTGATAGCAGTCAAATCAGACTGCCAAGTAGGCGTTGCTGTATTTAATAAGGCTGACTCTCCTAGGTAAGTGTGCACAGAATTACCAGCCAATACCCCTGCAATGCTCTTCTGTTTGCCTCACTTCCAGTCAGTGGTCCTGCATCTTTCCTTCTCCCTCCAGCTGCAAAAGATAGAAATATTACCCTTCATTCCTCTAATGTTAATTGATTATCTTTGGATCATTCTCTGGAGGATTTGAATGGCATTTTGGAAATGGTCTGACTTGGACAATAGGAGCTGTTGCTTTGTTCTAGACCTAGATGGAAAAGTCTGTCTGAGGAGTGGGTGATACATCAATATTGTGAGCTTCGACTCTTAGCCTCATTAACATTTCCTCCCCTCCTCTTCTGACTTGCTTTTGGATTCTGAGTTTTCCTGAGATTCCATTTTGGAGTTTCAGGCTGACTATTATTATCATTACTATTTCTAGCTCTCTTACTGACAGATGTGGCAGTCTCTTGCACTCTTTTGGTCTCTCTCCTCCTCTCTGTCCTAGCCATGGAAGGACCAGGGTGTGTATATACCTCTGTTAATCCCAACCAAAGCAATGACTCAAAGGCCCTGGCTTATGATCAGCAGTAGCACTTTTTAGCCAGGAGAACATTTTAAGAGGCCTTCCTAAGGGCTTCCTGGCTTATATGGGACTATATATTCTGGGATAACAACCTTGCCCCCTGCTGGCTGGTAGACAATTCTCGCCATTTCCCCTGCTGATTTATATCTGCTAGGGAAAGTCAATAAGAACTTCCTATCTGTTAGAGCGGTACGACAATGGAACCAATTACCTAGGGAGATGGTGGGCTCTCCAACACTGCAAGCATTCTTTTTTTTTTTTTTTCAATAATTTTTATTCAGATTTTCATAAAACATACAAGACAAAATCATAAAACATTCAAAGACAAAAAACAAAATCAAAAATAGTTAAACAAAAAGAAAAAAAGAAAAAAAAAAGAAAAATAAAAAATAAAGAGTAAAATATTGACTTCCCATTTGTCAAAGATCAAATCAGTTATAAGTCTATAATATATAACAATCCTGTCTCTTAAGTCATATTATAAAATCACTTTCCTCCAGTAGTTATCTTACTTAATCATCAAATCTCATAAACATTACTTTATTCTTTCCACAAAAAGTCAAAGAGAGGTTTCAATTCTTTAAGAAGTATATCTATCAATTTTTTTTTCCAGATAAGCATATCGATTAATCCATCTCATTACTAATTATGATAATCTTATTGTCATAACCATAGTCAAAATAAACATTTCAATTAATCCATCACATCAGAATCTGTTAGGTTCAGTAATTTCAGTAGCCATTGTTCTATTATCCCTATTAGTTCCATTTTCCATCTTCCATCTTCAGTAGTCTTGTTAAGTCCAGTAATTTCAGTATCCAATCTTCCATTATCAGTATTCCATAATAATCTTGCTGTCAAAGCCATAGTCATATAGTAAGAGTCTGATGGGAATTACCTCTATCCCAAATATTTTCTTGCCATCCATTCTGAATAGGTTGCTGAAATACTGCTGTAAAATCATATCTCTGTTCTTTTTTTCAAAATACACTGGGTCATCTCTTGAAAGTTTTTCCATTGTCACATGGCTGCAGTTAATTCCATAGATTTTCTCTATATTGGGCTCCATCACATCATTCCAGTCCAGAAGATTATCCATGCCATTGATAACTTTATCTCTAGAATCTTCATTAATTTCTTCAGAGATAACATTGAGTTCCAAACAATAGATTTTATTTCTAAAGTCCATAGACTCCAAATCTTGTTCCTGTTCCACGTTTGTTCCAATCTCCGGGATCTCCTCTCTCACAGGGACCCCTGTTCCAGTCTCCAGGGTCTCCTCTCTCACAGGGACCCCTGTTCCAGTCTCCAGGGTCTCCTCTCTCACAAGGACCCCTATGTCTTTAATCTCCTGTGTCTCCAAACAATAGATTTTGTTTCTAAAGTCCATAGACTCCAAATCTTTTTCCTGTTCCACGTTTGTTCCAATCTCCGGGGTCTCCTCTCTCACAGGGACCCCTTCCAGGGTCACCTCTCTCACAGGGACCCCTATATCTTTAATCTCCTGCTTCATTTTACTCAATTCAATTTTCAGCTCCTTACAACCCTGTCGCAGGTTTTGTTTCGTTATCTCAATCTCATCCATTATTTTCTGAAACATAGTTATTTCCAGCTTCTCAGCCACTTTCTTAATTGCCATTTTAAAAGAAAAATATAGGAAAACCACTTCTTATTTCAGCAACAATTGGGTTAATACTCCAAACTTGGTGACATCACAGTATAAACAGAGCAGACAGCCTTATCTCTCCATGCTTAAGTAAACAAAATGCAGTTCCCAGGATCGAAACAATTAATGGCGGTCGTCAGGAAACAGATTCGTCAAAATAAAATAGACCAAAAAGAGAGTAGTCTCAGACAATATAATATTCTTCAAAATAAAAATCTGGAATAGAAATCCCTCTTCTGTGTATATCTTTAGAATGCAAATCCAGGACAGCTTTTTGCAACAAAAACAGAGATAAGCTATTAATTAGTGAGTAGCAGAGAGAAGTTATGGCTCCCCAGTGAGATGTCAAAAACCGATCAATCTGGCAAATCTCTTTTAAACAGCAACAATTAAGTCAAGTAAAAGAAAAATATAGAAAGAAGGGTGCTTGCCTGTTAGTGCGTTCTCTCTTAGAAGATAAGATGAACGTTCGCTTTATCAGATAGAGCTTGTTGTTGAAAATCCGTCCCACCTTCGTCGGCTGGACCTCGTCCCATAAATTAATGAGATCTGGTCGTCCCAACAAAAATAGGCTTTGAGGTTAATCTCTTCGTTTCTCCCTACCCGGGAGAAGTTTAATCAGTCAAAAAAAAAAAAAATCTGACTGATATATCTGAATAAGCTTCTTTTGAGGCAGGAGCCCGTCTCAAAAGCAGGCACAGGCTAAGTCACCCTTCCCGGAAGTCAACACTGCAAGCATTCAAGAGGCAGCAGGACAGCCACTTGTCACGTATGCTTTAATTTGGATTCCCCTTTCAGTGGGGGTTGGACTCGATGGCCTTATAGGCCTCTTCCAACTCTACAATTCTATTATTCTATTCTATGATTCTAGAAGGGTCACTCCATGCAAAGCCTAGTTATCTCCACTCTGCCTGTAGGAAACTTTCGCTTCCTGCGCCTGGATGAAAGGCCTTTAGGCTTAGCCTAGGGGAAAAGGTGGGCTACATCAGCAAGCACAAGGGACAGATCTACCAGGCAATGCAAAGAGGGTGTCCTTCTGAATATTGGGAGGGGGAATATTGCCATCTTTATGGCAGATAACAATATGCATTTAACTCCTGCTGAAAGAGATGTGCGACAACTGGACTATCTGCATAACTGTACTTTAGAGGAAAAAACACAGTGTGCACAATATACAAGGGGCTGGCTTGAAGCCTGACAAAGCCACATCCAGCTGCTCGGAAACCTGGGTGGAGAGCATCCTTTCACTGAAGCAATACAAAACATAAGCAGCTACTGAGGAACAGCCAGGAAATCTCCACACATATCAGTAGGAAATCAAAACACCAGCTCCCAACAGGCACCAGATGCAGGGCCATCCAGAACAAGAGGAGGTTGGGGTGGTGGGGAAATCTGAGCTGGACTGTGGTGATTTCATCACACCATGGATAAACCCATATGCGAGTCCAGCTGAGGCTGTGCCAGTAAGTCCAGGTGACTCAGGAGTGTGCAGCATACGTCCCCAGCTATTTTCACTCTTTCTTCCCTATTTAAATCAGTCTCTTTCCTTTCTTGCTTACCCTTCCCTCAGAAACACATCTGAATAAAAACATGTCACTGAGATGCATGAACAACCTGACAGTGTGAACAGCACATTGGTCTGGGGGTGGGCCAAGTGTCAAAGCGAGGGCCATTCCTCAATGAATTTGTGTTCCATACTATGCAAGCCAGACTTCAGAAGGCAAAAAATAGAGCCTTATTAAAGTAGAAGCTTTTGGTCCTTTTTCCTTGATGGAGCAGTTTCTTGATAGAATATTAATCATTCCCTTTTCTTAACTAAAATGCAGCTTCCAACATGAGCTATCATCCAGAGCATAGCCACACAGAGGGCACATGTGAGGTGGAACTGATGTGGTGCTTTGCTGCAAAACCAACACCACCAAACCAGAAAGCTATTCCCCAGGTTCCAAAGTCAGAGGTCTGCCCAGTGCACAGAGCCCACTACTCCTTGCAGCTCTGCTTCTATGCATCAAAATCCAGTACTTTCTATCATCATGCTTTATAACAAAGTTTATGTTCTTGATTTGATTTCTGCTGTTGGATTCTCCATGTGTTCATTACATCTCAAATTCTAGCAAGAGCACTGAAAGGACACTCTAAATAGCAATCTGTTTTCCAGCTCCAGGTCAGTGAAGTGGCTGAGACATATACTAGTGCCTGTATACAAATCTGTCCCTACTCTATAGGAAATCTGGCATTTTGCTTCTTCAGAATCTCACCATGATTCTTTCCAAGCAAGCGTCTATTCTTCAGTTCAATTAGGCCGCAGTCTTATAGAAGCTTACCCCACTGAACACCAATAGGACTTAGTGAGTAAATATGCATAAGATTTCACTCTATCCATTCGTCATTACAAGACTCCAGAAAAAAAAAATTACAATCCAGACATCAAAACATCAAAAATCCATTCATAAAAAAATTCTTTAAAGGTAAAACCAAACTGTAAAATAAGACTTCATTTAATATCTATTAAACTGCAAATTACATTTCACTTTATAAAAACTGCTTGTGACTTGCCATACACCATTAAAAATGGGGCAGCTTTGCTTATTATCCTATGTCATTATTAAAAAGCATTTAAAAAAACACTCATCTTCTGAAGGTCAGATCAATGAGCATTTTTCTTTAAAATATCAGCAAGATATTTTTCAGTCACAGACTGAGACAGGAAATAAATGGGGAAGAAAATCCTCTATTTTCTTGGCCCTGCAGTGACAGAAGCAAGAATTGTATAGGACCTTAGGTATCCCCTCTCTAGTACCATAGATGCCATTAGGGCCCTCGTTAGCATGGAAATTAAATTCAAAATGTACAAGGAACATCTTATTAATCATGGAAAGCAAAAGAAACCTCTGGCCATTGAAGGCTCCAGGTGATAGTGCAAAAAGAGTGGCAGACAAAATGCTGTCACTGGGTCTTCTTCAAGTCAGAACAATTGCCTCTATTACATCTTGAAAGACTAACTCTGGCATTCGGAGGGGGAGAAACAAAAATAAAGATCAATGAAAAGACATTCTCAATATTCAGAATCCACTCTCTACTTATATTTAGGTATCTTAATTTTATGTGAATCCAAGACTATGACCCACACATGATCACCATTAAATTGAAGAGAGATTGTCAAAGAATCAAGTATATTACGCTACAATTCTGTGCACAATTACTTGGGAATTAATCCCATTGAACTTAATGAGCTGTATGTGAGCAGATATGCTTAGGACAGGGCTGCACATTTATTATGCTATCTGCCTATTCTCCTAGGTTTACTAAAGAACCACAAGGATTAAAACACCAGCTATCTGGGGCTGCTCTCAGGACCAAGGCCAGAGCTTGAGGAAGGAAGTTAGTTGTCATGATGGTACAACAAAAGCAAAGAATAGATACCTAGTAAGAGTTTTGTGGCTGTAATTTTCTTCTTTCAGACTTTCTCTTGCCACACGGCACATGATGGCGGTGATCAGCAGCAAAGAGAGAGTTGCTTGTTTAGTCAGCTTATATGAAAAGACTTTACCTGCTTGCAAAGGGAACCATGTAGCAAATTGTCCATAGTTATCTCCCCAAAGCAAAGAAAAAAAGAAAGGCTCCTGTATACTATGCTCAACTGAATATACAAGAGGGGTCAATCCTCCCACCATCCCCACTTCAATATCAAATGAAAGCGATTTCCTGCAAGATCTATTCTACCCAGTTTTACCTGGTTACAGTTCATGCTTATCCTAAAATCACAGCCTAGGTATAATTCACACAAATATTTTAAAAAATATAGTGAAGTTAACCAAGCCGGACTTTTTTCCACAGTGGATTTTGATATGTTAAACCAGAATGCTGAATCTATTGACATTGCAAATTCTACCTTGGTTCAAATCATTTGTAGAGGATCTTGCAAGATATCATGAGTTTAGTATCTGGATACAAGATCAGTTCAGCACACAAAAACCTCCCCCTGAAAACTTTGGTTGATTTCAACAAATTTTAAAAAATAATAATTATATGAATTGGCCTCTAGTTTCCTATCCCAACCATCAGCGGGCAATCAGATGCCACATAAAAGTCAAAGTCCTCCTTCTCCACTTCCTCCCCTTTTCTTAGGCCTTCTTCTCATAACATGTAATTAATTTATGAAACTTGCTGCTACAGGATGTGGTGATGACCACTGGTACAGAGAGCTTTAAAAGGGATGAAGATAACTGCATAGAGGAGGCGTCTATCAATGGCTACTACTCACAGCGGCTCTATGCAACCTCCAGAGTGAGAGGCAGCATGCCACTGAATGCTGGAGAGGGCCACTGCCTTCATGTCTGTTTGTGGACTTCCCAGAGGCAATTGTTTGGCCATGGTGGGAAACTTGATCCTGGATTAGAGGTACCATTGATCTGATCCTGCAAGGCTCTCATCAGGATCTTCTGATGGTCAGTTTGGAAGCATGGGAGTACTTAGCTGTTCCCTGTCTCCCTTGAAAGCCCAGGAAGAAGGTTAAAGAGGAAAAATGCCAACTGATCTCATTCTTCTATTCACAGATTCAAGGACTCGTGAAAGAGGGGAAGATAGCCACAAGTACTACTTGCTCTGAAAGAACAGGGATGCATTTTCCAGCCTTGCCTGGCCCCAGTCTTTCAATGACTACATCCTTTCATCCTCCTTCTGTAGTGCAGGAAGCTGGTCTATATTCACCCATACACTTGACAAGAATTATTATGCCTGTCCGGTTTTATAGATTGCTTATGCAAGCAGCACTTTCAGACATAGCCCATGTTACAATTCAGAATGCCAAAGGCCAAGAAAAGCCATTTCCAGTTGGATTTGTTTGCTCAATGATTTACTTAGGGATGTCTCTAAAAGAGGGAGGCAATTTCTAACCAGAATTTGTGCACAAAAATGAAAGGCACCTCTTCCACATGTAAAGATGCTGTTAACCTCTACTGCTTATGTCACAAACATTCATACGCTCTCACCATCCAATAAGCATTTAGTAAGTTTGTTTCGCAAACATTTTCACACAACGTTTTCCTATTGTCCTTCACAACTTTCCTTTTGTAAAGCATTTTCTTTCTTTTTCCCTCGATCTCCATCAGCAATGATTCTCCCAGTGATTAGGATTACCTCACCAGGTTGGTCCTCCTCTGCTGTGAGGGACAATCCCCCCTTTTAGTTTTGGAGCTAACCATGGTTAACATTACATTTGCACCAATGTTGATCCTAACTACAATTAGCCAAACCAGAGTTTGCAAACCTACTTCTAACTATGGTTGCAAAATATAATTTGGTACAAACTATAGTTAACAAAAAAAGTTGGACAGTGAAAAAAGTGGATAAGAGAAAAATCAACTCATTTGAAATGTAGTGTTGGAGGAGAGCTTTGCGGATACCATGGACCGTGAAAAAGACAAATAATTGGGTGTTAGAACAAACAAAACCAGAACTATCACTAGAAGCTAAAATTATGAAACTGAGGTTATCATATTTTGGATGCATCATAAGAAGACATGATTCACTAGAAAAGACAATGCCGGGGAAAACAGAAGGCAGTAGAAAAAGAAGAAGGCCAAACAACAGATGGATTGATTCCATAAAGGAAGCCACAGACCTGAACTTACAAGATCTGAACAGGGTTGTTTATAACAGATGCTACTGGAGGTGACTGATTCATAGAGTCGCAATAAGTCATAATAGACTGAAAGGCACATAACACACACACTAGTTAACAATAATATCAGTGGTAACCACAGTTAGTTTTAAAACTTAGAGAGGCAGGGGGATGTCCGTGCAAGAAGGAGGGAGGACAAGAACCAGAGCCTCCTACTCTTGATTACCTAGCCATGATTAGGCAAGCAAGCAGTGTTACATCTGCTCCAAACCTATGCCCTGCATAATCTGAAGAAAGTTGTCAAAGATAAACCTATATTAAAGAGATTACAGTCTCATAAGAAGATGTTATGAATCAACTAACTGTCTGCAGTTTATAAAATGGGAAGTATGACACTTTCTATGTAGGCCACAGTGCTGGCATCAGCTCTCCAGAGACATCTGTGAACCTCTCACAGCAACTGGGACAGCTTCCCACTGAGCTATGGAATCCAGCAGAACTGGAAACTGGTAAGAATTCCTGGCTAGTCTTTTAGTTCCAGCGTTTTTGGGGTGAGTGGAATGCTCAAGCAGAATTAAATGCATATGGCCTTTTCAATTAAGAGAAGTTTTTATACATTGCGAACACAGTATTTGCTGCTTTTAAATAAAGTAAAATAAAATAAAGCAAAACAAAACAAAGATATATGTGCTGACTGAGTAACTAACAATTGCATTTTTACTGTTCAGAAATATAGCCTGGAAAGGTCCTCCGGTAATATGAATTCACAACCTCCATGCACCTCAGTACCAGCTTCACCCAATGTAAACAGCCTGGGGTTGATGGGAGTTGTACTCCAAAACATCTAGAAGGGACTAGACTGGAAAAGGCTGATGTACGGCTTCTATTAGTAATGAGAGTACTGTGCATGGGCCTCCATCCTAGCTCAGTGGGACCTGGCTTAGCAGCCCTAACAGACTGAGACCAGTGCTCCACTCTGTGCACCTGTCTCTAGACCTCTCTCCCACTTCACCACAGCTTCCTAAGAAGAACCCTGCTGGATCAGACCAAAGGCCTATTTAGTCCAGCATTCTGTTGTCACAGTGGCTAATCAGATGCCTATGGGAAGCCCGTAAGCAGAACATTTGCAATAATGCAATAGCCCTCTCCCATTCATGATCCCTGGCACCCAGTATTCAGAGGCATTCTGGCTCTGATCCTGGAGGCAGAAGTACATAGCCTCCTTCAGGAGGAAGGTGGGATATAAATCAAATAAACAAACAATAGCCATCATGATTAGTACTGACTGATAGCCTTATCCTTCAGTTCCTCCCCTCTCAGCTGTTACTCCAATCTCACCGTGGCTATTTTACCACACCCAATACCAGGGACATAAATCATACTGCAGAATACAATCCCCAGATACCTTCTAGATTGCCAGATATTCATAGGGTCGCCATAAGTCGGAATCGACTTGAAGGCAGTATATATATATACACACACAGCATGTAAAATTCCCCTATTCCCAGATCTAGAAAATTAGCAGATAAAAATTGAATGCCTAGTAGTCACACAAGCATTGTCAGAGGTGTTCAGCAACATCAGCAGTAAGCAGGTCACCTAAAGCTGGCGTTGTGGTACCCCAGGTAGCGATGGCATCAAGTTAACAATGTTCTCAGATAATAATAGTGCATTACCATTTACACTGTCCCAAAAGACAAAGCAGATTCATTGTGGGTTTAAAAACCCAGAAACAGACAAATTCAGTGGCTCAGCGATGGCAGTGGCATAAAACAGTGAAAGGACTAGTGACTGTGGGCAAAGAAACAAAATAAAGCTCAAAAAGGTGACTGTGTCTGAAGTAACACTTGAGAGGTGCCATCTTAAGTTGCAACATTAATAAAAACAATGAATGAATAGGGGCATTCTGGCAAGATTAAACAAAGCTGCCAAAATCTACTGTTGACAACAGAAAGGTTAAAGCAGCAAGTACAATAATATGATGAGAAAGTTCACTGCAATCTATAAGTAAACATAACATGGAAGATTAATCTTACTGTGAAGACTCCTTTCATGTTTGAAACTCAGAGCAGGTTCCCAAGGTCAAAATAGGAGGTTGTGTGCCAAGATAGAAGAGAATCTGAGTCTACTAGAATGCACTCAAAGACCTGTTAAAATCAGGCTAATAGAAGAAACAAGTGGGACCTGCAGCAAAAGGTTGCCATGTAAGATTCCAGCCAACCATGCCCTTTCCCACAATACTCCATTTCATCCCCCCCCCATTCTCATCCATTCACACACACATAACAGTCCACTTCAGGTGTTTTCAATACAAGTGAAGTAAACATATGAGGGATAAGGGGGTGTGGGACATCACTATTTCAGTTACCCTAATGGAGTGACTGAATTGTCTACCGGGGGGCCGGGCTGAGCTAGTGCATTCATCCCCATGCCCCCCCATGTGCTTGCTTCAGATGCATTAAGAATTTAGAGGGCTAAAGTCAGTCAGCATTCTGTGCCCACTGAGTATGCTCAGTCCTCATTCAGCTATTTTTGAGATTCATCCTTTTAGGATTTTTTCCCCTAGACATTTTTTTACTTCTGCAAACCTTGGAGTTCCTCCAGTCTGCAATTATTGGGTTATTATTTGGTTTTTTTTAAAGAGTTGAGCTTTTCCTCTAATTATCATGTGAGTCATGTGAGATATGATACATCAGGAATCCCCAACATTTTGCCCAGGGGCACATTTGGAAGTCTAAGAAAATGTTGTGGGCACCAACATTTCACTGATGAAAAATTATTGATGCTCAGAAATGCCCCTCCCCCAAACAGGGAAAACATCTACACCCCTCCAAAAGAACAAAAGCACCATAGCTCAGTGGTAGAACATCTGCCTTCCATGCAGAAGATTCCAGGTTCAATCCCTGACATCTCCAGACAGGACTGGCAGAGAATCCTGTCTGAAATCCTGGAGAGCCGCTGGCAGTCAGTGTAGACAATGCCAATGGATCAATGGTCTGATTCAATGTAAGGCAGCTTCCTATGTTCCTAAATAAAAAGAAACAAAAAAGAGACACCCTCCAAAACGAATCCCCCCCAACCAAACAACAACAAAGCCTCAGTTTTCAAAAGTAAAAAATTAGGAGGGGGCGGGAGCCTGAGGGCACCATGGTGAGTTATAGCTATGATGGACTGCTATTGCAAAGCAACAGACCTCCCATGCAACTGATTGGCCCACTATGAGAAACGTATTTTGTTGATGTTCCCTCCTTTCCCAACCAGGAACACAGACAAAAGAGAAGATCAACCAGTTATGGAGGTCCAACTGTCATGGACAAGAATGCTTGTTCCAAGTCCAGAATTGTCTCCACCAGGAGGCATCAATACAAGTAACACACTGGATCCATATGACCCTTTCTTGGCAGTCCACTTCAAGTTACTCTTGCATTGTTCAGCTATCACAAATCCTGCCATGCTAAAAAACTAGAAAAGAAAGAGACTACAGAGAAGCTGTTCATATCCCCCAACCAGGTGTTTTCTAGCTGGTTTCAAACTGGCTTTTACCCGTCTGGTCCGTTTGGGATCATTTTGCTTCAGCCTCAGTGCTATGTGGTGGATAATCTTAAATGTACATATTTTTAAATATGAAAATGAGCAATGACTACTTTTTTTCCATTCTGTGCAAGAGGCAGCTGGTTTTTGATGGAGGAAAATGGGAGACTGCCAATGGGGAAGAGCTGTAACTCAATGGTAGAGCACACACTTTGCTTGCAAAAGATCCCAAGTTCAATGCACAGCATCTCCAGATAGGGCTTAGAATGTCCCCTCTCTGTAACCTTGGTCAGCCACTCAGCACTGTAGCCAGGGCAGGGCAATGTGTGTATCGCCCCCACCAGAGATGTGCTTTGCCTCGCCAAGGATTTCTTTTTTAATTGTCTTTTTAATTTGTGACATGGCAGACAACAACAGCCTCAATTTAAAGAATGACAGTTTTTTAAGAACAGGAGCAAATTTAAAATAGGACCCTTTGAAAAATCCAGTAAATAAGGCAGGGCTAGTGCACAAGAAAAGCCTCATCTGGAAGATCTCCACCCTCAGATTGCCTCACTCAAGACTTTTCATGACTTTCCAAAATACCCCACCAAGAAATGTGGCTGCCCCACCGAACAAGGAAGGCTGGCTACAAGGTTGCAGCCAGTGCTAATCAGTGTAAACAACACTGAGCTAGATAAACCAATGGTCTGACTCAATACAAGACAGCTTCCTATGTTCCTATAACCAACTCCAAATTATTAGAATTGGCCTCCTTTACTTTAGCAAATCCATTCCTTGCAGCACCTCAGTCATCTCTCACTTGGTTATTTCTTTGATTTTTTTTATCATTATGCGATTTAGTCCACCCACCCCAAAGCTTTAGACAGGAAACAACATTCAATTTCAGTAAAATACATTCATGAAATAGTTACTAAAACATGGACGTAGAGAAGTAACTGTATCATGTCATATAAACATATTGCTCTAGTCAGTCCATTATGCATGTCCCCATCACTATCTGCCTAATATAGACTGTAATCCCTCTAGTCAGGAACTGTGTCATTCCTGTGTTTTATGATGTATCGTGCTATTCCTGATAGTTAAATGTTAAATACTAGTAGTACTATACTATACTATAGTATAGAACTATAATAATTATTATTGTACTGGTGGTAGTGATGATGTTGACTTGAGCTCTGTTTTTAATTCATAATGAAGCAATTAAGTGAATCAATCAGTTAGTCCTTTCAGCCTTACCAACAGGGCAATTCTATAAATATCTACTCCGAGTCCCACTGAGTTCATTGGGGCTTACACCCAGGTAAGTGCGCACAGGCTGCAGCCTAAACATGTCATTTTAGATGGCAATTTTCAATGCTATGTTCTAAAAGGACAACTACATAATAATTAGGCTTTCTTACATAATACCACTCTGTGCCATCCTTAATTAAAATACAGTTTAATTAGATATTCTTGAAGACCCAACATCTACCATAATGAACAGGATTGTGTTTATGTGTAATCAACAGACATGGCCTTTAAATGCACTATATATAAACTGTGTGTGCGTGCACATTCACACACACACACTTAAACACATGCACCATTGGATGGCAAAGGCTAAGAATATGTGTTCGGAAGCCAATTGCATATAAATATTGATCTTTAGGAACTGACTCACTGATGATGAGAGAGAAATAATCATACATTTTCATCAGGCCAGCTTTGTGGTCACCATCAAAAAGGAACTGTAATTTAAATCAACCAGAAAAACAACATAGTGTACATAGCCAGCACAAACTCTTAGAATATTCACAACAAACCAAGTTTCCTCACACAAACTCACATTCCATATAGAGAGCAACACAGAAGGTAGACTGAGGGAGCAGCTGCACAAAATTGTGGGAGGTCCAAAACTGGATTTCCTGTTGTTGTTTTTAATGGTAAATGCAGCTTTGAAGGCTTTGATTTATATTGTCACTATGCGGGGGAGTTAATTCCCCATTTCTACTAGATGCCATTTTCTGAGCTGAAAATGAACTCTCAAAGCTACTATTTGCCCATTGGGTAAATTATAATTTTATACACGCACACACACTTTCAACTCACATTTTTATTTTACATTCTCACAATGCCTTTTAACGTAGATTGCTAATCCAGAATATAATCTCATTTATTTTAATTACTGCTCTATCCTATCAGCATTTTCAAGAAGAAAGAGGAAAATCCATGATTACGTAAACAGATTGCATAATTTGAATGGCATTCTTACAAGTCTCCTTACAACAGATCAGTAATATATGTCCACCATGAATGGATTACAAACAACATTTGCTGGGAACATACAAATATCTATTTTATATGGACTAGTTAAACCAGAAGAGCGGGATAAGGGTAATTTACCTGTAATCCCTGGGGTTGCTGAAGCAGCTGTGTTATTTTTATGAGGCAGCAAACATACGTAGATCTAATATAATGAACTACTAGAAGGGAGGAACCATTTGTTTCAAGTTGCTACTAAAGTAGATACCATAACAGGATACTACAACCTATACACTCAATGCTAAAATATAAAATTGTGGCATCCCTCAATACATAGGAACACAGGAAGTTCCCTTATGTCACACCACACTATTTGTTCACCCAGCCCAGTATTGCCTTCTCTGACTGGCAGCAGTTCTCAATGGTCCCAGATGGAGTTTCCACATTATCTGCTACCTTTTTGTTAACTGAAGATACCAGGTACTGAACCTGAGACCTTTCTGCATGCAATTCATGTGCTCTACCACTGAATGATGGCCCTCCCCAAGGTGGCTCCTAGAATTCCTTGCCTGTAGGATGGGACACCCAGGGCAAGAAAAAAGGTACAGAGGGAGAAAAGATTCCTAAAATAAAGTTTAACATTACAGCCAAGATGGCCCTTGGAACATACAACAAGAAGACAAGATTCACAGAAAGCTTCAAAGGTTTTATATCTTTGATATATTCAGTATTTAATTGCAGCAAAACAGTATATTTTAAGAGCATTTGTGGTGCTTGCTTTATAACCAGGAATGTATTTTATTTTACAAAATTTATATACCACTTGAATGTCAAGACTTCTAAGCGGTTTACAAAAATCATTAAAATTATCAATAGAACACTTAAAAACAAGTAATTAAAAACACATGTAAAACAGCTAAAAGTTTAAAATAGATCAACATCATCAATGTGTCTGGAAAGGCTTGCCTAAACAGAAAAGTTTTAAGCAGGCACCGAAAGAGGCACTCTTTACCAATAATCATGTGTGGTCAAAAATACAGAAGAAGGGGGTGAATGCTCCACCCCCAAACGCAACAGCGTAGTGGCAAATTCAGAAGTGCAGGGTCCCTTCATGTTAGTTCACAGCCACGCCCCTTCCATTTTTTGCTGTTGGCTTGAGAATGAGATCATTGTTAGTACTTTCTTCCACAACAACAGACATCCCTAGGAGCCAATATTTATTTATTTATTTATTTATTTTATTTTATTTATATACCGCCCTAAGCCAAAAAGGCTCTCTGGGCGGTGTACATAAGAGATAAAACAAGCACAATATATAAATACAATAAGTATAACAAAATCAAAGATCAAAACAAACAATAACAAAGAACCAACAACGTCAAAATACAACAATAATGAAAATACTGATAAAATACACTATAAAATACGATTTAAAATACACTTTAAAATGCCTGGGAGTATAAAAACGTTTTCACCTAGCGCCGAAAGGATAGCAGCGTCGGCGCCAGGCGTACCTCATCGGGGATACTATTCCACAGTTCGGGGGCCACTACCGAAAAGGCCCTAGTTCTAGTCACAACCCTCCAGGCTTCTCGATGGGATGGCACCCGGAGGAGGGCCTTAGATGTTGAGCATGAAATAAGCATGAAAGGGGAAAGTGTTAGCTATTGAGAAAGGTCTTCTCAGTAGCTGACTTACCTCTTTTCACTCTGATTAGCTCCGATTAGCAGGAAAGGACAAGGAAGCATGTTAGAAGACTCTTCTCAGTGGCTAACATGCTCCCCTTTCACACTGATTGGCTTGTAAGATCCTGAAGACATAGGGACCCTGCTCCCAAAAAAGTAAGGGGTCTTAAACCCTCTGAGACCCTGGACGACTACACCCCTGCCCAAACGAAACCTCAATCCACACTTCTTTGCATTCATGTAAGGAACTCCATCGATGAGCTCTCTTTAGGAATAGATGGCTGGTGCTAGGTTGGAGATAAGTTGCTAAGAGACAAGACTCCAAAAAAGCTGAGCTGAAAATAGCCAAGTGCAAAGCATTCTCCACCTTTTTCTCTGAATTGTGGAAAGGCAGGCTGTTTATTTGAGAAATAAATAAATAAATAACCCACCCATCCCCCGACCCTTCAGTCAAGAACTGAAGAGGTTTGTATCTTATTTCTCCCCAACCCACAGAAAAGGAAATAAGCTTATAAACACTGTAAATGGTTTCAACAGATATTCATCTTAATTCCCAGCCATTTTTATCTACTCTAGTGGTTCCCAAGCTTTTTACACCCATGGACCACTTGAAAATCCTGAGGGTCTTGGCAGACCACTTTATGATTTTTCTGCCTGTTGTAGCTATTTTAACATGCTGTGACACATGCTGTATGGTTGTAATTGTATTTCTATGGCTTCTTTCATTTCTTATATACCTTAATGAGCTGTATTCCACAGAATTCAAATTGTAATACAATAAAATAAGTTGTGGCCTTTCCTGTAGACTGAGTCCCTAGTGTAGCTTTGCCAGCCCACTAAAAGGGCCTCCATGTTCCTGCGTGAGACACTTTTTTGCAAATGCATAGGACCTCCCTGTGCTTCTGGAGAACTCTTCAGATGGACTCAGCCGCATGTGGTAGTTAGCACACAGACATGAAAATTTCAGCAAGTCACATTTTTTTATTCTAGAAGGATTAACCAGCAATAATGATCACACTTCACTTTGCCACTGCATACATAAGCATACACTGAAGGGGGAAATCCACCAGAGATTACCCAACAGATCTAAGAGCAGCTCAGGTGGGAGTCAGGATTTAGATGGAGGAAATGGCACAGAGGTGAGGTTTAACTCACACAATGCTACGACTCTGATATAAAATTGTAGCTCTCCCCCATCCCTGTTTCTAAAATAATTTTATCTAATTTGAGGCACATGTGCTGAACATATATTCAACTACTCACAACTTTAGGATCACATGGAATCCCTCCATTAAGTGCCTGAACATAGTAGCCTCTACAACAGAAAAAAAAGCAATGTTCCATCATTTGGTAGATGTGTGAATCCATTCTTAGATGACCTATTTGTTGCATGGTGAGGAGACATTTTGCACTCAGATCACAAGGAGTATCCATCAGGATACTATGCATGTTCACCTGTCCAGCCAGGCATGATTATCACTTAAAGGCCACACAGCAGGCATTGCTAAACTGCTGTGCCTCTCCAGATGTTGTTGAGCTCCACCTCTCATCAGGCACAGCCAGCATGGTCAATGGTCAAGGGTGATGGAAGCTGGAATCCAACAACACCTGGAGGGCCACAGGTTCCCTGCCCCTGCCATAAAGCACTAAGTGTGTGAAATAGGCATAGATCAAGGACCCAAGACAGCGTTTTCATTTCACCATAGACTCTGCTTTTCAACTGAGCCCCTTTACTAGTCAGTCATTAAGTGTTGCGAAATCAAGCCATGGGTATGCATTTGTGAATCAGCCCACAGCTTTGAACCTTGCCGGCGGAAGGGCGACTAAATTTTACAGGGTCTGTGGATCTGCATGTAACACGTGTTACTTAAAATATCCTGGCTGAGATTAAAATCCCAAAGAGGTCAATCCGGGGGCATCCTGGGACACAGCTAGTCTCCTTCCGACTTCCCCCCCCACCTCTTTCTGCTCACCTATGAATCTTTCCCCCGTGCCTTGGTCCAAAAGAGACCACCCCCAGTTCCAAAACCTTCGGGGAAGAGAAGCTGCTTTACAAACCTTCTCCCCCCCCTTTTTTTTTTGGTCCGCATCCACAGAAGCCTCAAACGCCGTCGAGCCGCTTCGCTTACCACATTGTTGAGAAAATCCGCTTCGTTTAATTCGCCCAGGTCCAAGAAGCTGGAGGCGCCTCCGGGGAAGAAGCGCTCCGACGGGAAAGGGTCCAGGATACTGTCCATGATAGACGAGACGAGCCGGAGAAGTAGGAGTAGGAGGTGGGGAGCAGGGAACCCGTTTCTTCTCCTCCAGCGCTGCGGGATCCTTCTCAAAGCTGACCAGCCGGTTCACTCCCGAGCAGCCCAGAGCAGCAGATCCCAAGGCGCTGGGCAGAGAAGGGCCATGCCTGCCTCTGCTCCCGAAGGAAGCCTGTAATCCATGGAGAGGAAGTGGGGGCTGGCGGAGATCGTTTTCCCCCGGGGAGGAGGGAGGGAAATGACAACGGAGGGCTCCAAGGGGTGGGTTGATGGGGCCACTCCGGTGGGGGAAAACGGAGGAGGGTGTGCAGAATCTGGGCTGCCAGGGAGAGGGGTACGCCCGGAGGGAGCGGGCCAGGGCTGAGGCAGCCTCCTGTGGCGACAGAAGGAGGGGCGCCGTCGTCCCCACCGGGATCTCTGCCCAGCTGTCAGGTCACACTCCGCAGACCATGCCCAGGCACAGCCGCCTGCCCAGACTCGATGACACGCCCCCTTCGCCCTCATGAATATTTAAGACACAGAGGCTACATTCCTCCGCCTCTGATGCAACCCAGAGCCACGCCTGCGGCCTACATTGCCCAATAGGAGCTCGGAAGAGCTTATACGGGGTGGAGCGGAGAGTCGCCGCTCAGAGCGAGCCAGGCCCGCGTCATGTGTTATCGTAAGTAGGGTAGGGAAGGAGCAGTCGCTTCTCGGTCGCGTGCGTGTGGTTGGGAAGCAACAGGCGTCTGGGAAGCGAAGCAGCCTCGTTTGAAATGCAGGAGCTATTATAATGACAGCAGTGGCGGATGCAGGCTGATCCTGCGTTAGTGGCTCTCCTCCCTCCGGGGAATATCTGCTTCTAGTGCTCTTCGTAGCCGAATTGGCTTTTCCCCTCATTGAGAGTGTGGGCAGCTGAGTCAGACCATTTGTCTATATCCCTACTCTGAGCGTCAGTGGCTTTCAGCGATGTTGCCTGAAATTGCAGGTGCTGGGATTGAGCTGGGGACTTTCTGCGTGCAGACCATGCGCGCTGCCTATTCTGCACTAAGCCATGCACAGTGTCTCTGCATTTTTTAAAAAAAAACTTAAAAAAACCATTTGCTGTCTGCGGATTATTAACAAGACACTGTTAATAATCGCGGCAACAAGACATTATTAACTGACTCTAATATTAGTTTAGTGATGTGTATGATATATATTCTGTCCAGAGTTATATTCTAGGGGATGGATGCCATCGCATCTCCTATAAAAACACAATCGTATCTGAAGAGGCCCAGCCACAGTGCACCTGTGGCTGCACAGCGTGATAACTGTTTTGTGGAATTCTCCCCAGCTTTGCTAAATCAAGGAAATTACTGCTTGAGCTTCCCCACCTGCAGCTGAGCAGAAGTTTGAGGCAGGCACCTGCCAGCTCTTCCTGTTGTCCTCACCCAGAGGGCAGGCACTGACAGTTTCTTCCCTAGGGAATTATGGCCCTGAAAATGGCTGTAGATTGTTCCACTGAGACATGTCTTTTTATAAGGCTGTTCCTGTGGGCCAGTTTCATGTTTATCAAGTTATAACTACTGTTGCTATTAAGTACTAAACCTGATTGTGTGAAGCAGTGATCACAGATGATTGTCATTGGTTTCATCACAGACAGTATAATGCATGCTCCGGATCTCTTCTAAGAGATAAATCTTCCATCTTTGCGAGGACATTCAGCATATTGGTTAACGCAGAAAGAAGAGACTCTTGTATTGAATTATACCAACTCCAGAGGTGTAACATCCCCCATCGGTTTCCTCATATCTCAGAGAAAATTGAATTCACAAAACTGAATTTGCAAAATATTCCAGACTGTTAAAAAAGACGACTCTCAGAGTCTTAAATAATGAGAATGTATTTTTGATAGCCAGTTTTAATACTGCTGTGTGCAAACAGCTTCTTGAAATTCAATATGTTTATGGGCAGAGAAGGGGGGAGTGACTGAATTTCTCCAGGTCGAGGAGGAATTCTCCCAACAGTTGTGTGTGTGTGTGGGGGGGGGGGTGGACTCATCAACAGCAGAAACACCTTTTTTTTTTCCTGAAAGGAGTGTGTGTGTGGCAGCCTCTGCAAGTGGCAACAGCAGTAACTGCATTCCATAATACCCCAGATCTAGCATCATTCTAGGGGGAGAAATAGCAGCTGCCACAAAAAATGGAGAATATTCAGAGAAAATTCTACAAAGTGGCCTTTTTCTGTGGAGGGGGTTGAGATAAAGAAATATTTGAGAGGTTTTCTCAGAAAAATGCCCCCTGAGAAATGTAGGTATGGTAATCAAGTAGCAAAAGTTACTTTGCACACCTAGTCTTCTCCCTGGTGTCACTGAAGAAGACCCTGTTGTATCCTCAGTGGGGAAACATATGAATGTAGGAAGTCCACATTTTTGCAAGTTCAGTGGAAAGCAAGCAAGGAAATCTGGCTACTGATCACCCTTACACTGCCAGTCACTTTGTCAATGCAGGTGGGCCTATTTCCTGCACCCCATCTAATCGCCCTGTAATTAAAGATTCAAGTGCCATTTTAGAGTTTCAGGAAGATTACAGGGCTTCATATAAATGAGATTACAGACCCTTGGCCAATCTCATCCACTTTTGCTAGACATCTAGAGAAACCTCTTAGAATAATCTTTTGAAAGAAGCTCAGCTACCTGTGACACAGTAAAGTGCTGTTAGGGCTTTCCCTTCAGCACATTGCAAAGGAGGCAAACAGTGTATAGACTGTAATCTTGTGCCCTTTTAATGGATGATGAAGGCTAAGGAAGTGGGGAAAGTTAGTAGCTCAGTGATGGAGCATCAGCTTTAAATACAGAAGGTTCCTAGTTTGAATCCCAGCATCTTCAGACAGGGCTAAGAAAGAAACCTGTCTGAAATCCCATAGAGCCATTGCCAGTCCTTGGGCCACATGAAGGGAACCTTTTCAGTCCAAGGGCCACATTCCCTCATAGAACAAGCTTCTGGAAGCCACATGCCAGGAGTGGTTGGGGCCAGACCAGAGACAAAAGTGGGTGGAGCAACAGATTATTATTTATATTTATTAATCGCTTTTCTCACTGAAATGATCCAAAGTGACTTGCATTAAAACCGGTTAAATAGTCAATAAAACCTACCAAAATGTGACTTACCCTTATATCAGTTGTTCCCAATCTTTGAGTACAGACCACCTTTGTAAGCTCAAAATTTTTGTGACACCCCCCCCCATTGTAATTTTAGTCTCTGTTAATTTAAAAAATGGTGTGTGGCAAAATCACATCTGCAAATATCCCTTTCCATAAAAAGCTCCCTGCAGACAGGAAGGTGTTGCTTTCTTTTCTTAATGCAAAGGTCCAATCAAATTGGGATCCCCCCCACAGTCTAAAGATGTACAGTCCTGTCTCCCAGCACCAGTGGTTTACAGTGTTGGGCTAAGATCCAGGTTCAACTCCCCACGCAGCCATGAAGCCCACTGGGTGACCTTGGACCTGACACAGTGTCTCAGCCTGACCTATCTCACAGGGTTGGTGTAAGGATAAAATGGAAAGGGGTGGAACCATGTGCACCACCTTGAGCAACTTGGACGAAAGGTGGAATATAAATGCAATAATAATTAAATAAATACATTTCAGCTGCAGTGTGTGGACTTCAGCCAACCTGCTGAGCTGCTGCTTCTTCCTCTACTTCTGATTATTATTATTATTATTATTATTATTATTATTATTAAAGAAGCAGCAAAGTGGTGGGGATGCTAGATTGTGAACACAAAAGGATGAATAGACTGAGGAGGGAGGTTAGTGCTTCCACCTCTGTACCTGACTATCTTCCCTCTTTATGACTTCCTAGCACTTTTGATTTTCAGTCTTGCCTTTTTCCGAGTCATCCTACATTCGCTGAGCCTCCTTCTTTAGTCTTTCTTATTTTTTCTACTGTGATTTTGTTCTTATGTTCAATTCTGAAGTGGTAGAAATGCAGTGAACTCCTTCAGATGATGCATGGCAAAATCACGTCTCCAAATGTCCCTTTCCATAAAAAATTTCTTGCAGACAGAAACCCAAAATCATTAAAGATTTGTGATGTGCTAGAAATGCAGTGAACTCCTTCAGATGATGCAGGGCAAAATCACGTCTCCAAATGTCCCTTTCCATAAAAAATTTCTTGCAGACAGAAACCCAAAATCATTAAAGATTTGTGATGTGCTAATCTTCTACTTGCAGGGAGGTGTTGCTTTATTTTTTAATGCAAGGGTCCAATGAAATTGGTATCCCCCTCCCCACCCTCAAACATAGTCTGAAGATGTATAGTCCTGTCTCCCAACACCAGTGGGTTACAATGTTGAAGCCCACTGGGTGATCTTGGACCAGACACAGTCTCTCAGCCTGATCTATCTCTGCAATAATAAATTAATACACTTCTGCTGCAGTGCCAAGACGCCAGCCTCAGTCAACCTGCTGAGCTTTTTTTTTTTTAATCGTAATCAAGAAGCAGCATTGTGGTGGTGATGGGGATGCTAGATTGTGCACTACAGACAACAGGGTGGATAGATTAAGGAGGGGGGTTAGTGCTTTTAGGCCTTGCAATGATCATCAGAACTGATGGCTTGGTTAGTGTGCACTTGGGGAATGAGAGTGGAGCAGAAGACAGATCAGTGCACGCACACACAAAAACACACATTTCCCTCCTGCAAGCACCTGAAGGTGTGCATGCATTTGGGCCCATGGAAGGGGGGAAGCCCTCAATGCTGCAGCATTTGGAGAGAGAGATGGGGGGCAGAGTGTAGGTGAAAGAAAGGGGAGACACTGGCACACACACTTAGCCTCGGATATGGGGGGCGAGCAAGTCCTGAGCTTCCTCACTGCTCCTTGGCTCTGCTCAGGCTGAAGGCAAGATCTGGGTGGCCTCGCAAATAAGAATAGTTTTTAAAAGGAGGTGACAGCTAAGCAGGAGCCAAGAAAGACAGGCCAGGCTCGCTGCCAGGAAGGAAAGGGGAAAGCAGGCTTTCCTTGCAGCCTTGCTTCTTTTTGCTTCACGAAAAGCCATCTCCTCTCATTCTGAGTAAGGGCGTCATCAGCAGCAGTAGTGCGAGGAGACGGGAGTCAGCAATAGTAATCCCCTCTTTTTCCTGGTAGTTCCACCATCGGCCTCCTTCGGCATCTGCCATGTGTTTTCTAGGCAGACGCTTGCCTTAGCACGCTTGAAAGATGCTGTGCCACTTCAGCAAAAGTCCTCCCCTTTTGTTTGGAGCAAGGGGAGGTATCATCTGCAGCAGCAGTGGGAAGCAGACAGCATCTAAGGAGTGAATACAGTTTTTTTAAAAATTAATAAATAATTCATTTCTTTACTGTTTGTGGCCCTCCCTGGATTACTTCGCAGCCCCTCTGGGGGGTCACAGCCACAGGTTGGGAACCACTGCTTTATATGGTAGGCTACATTCCAGCCATACAAAACTCATTAGTTTCTGCACAATACTCACATCTCTCCATCCTCCATCAAAGTACACAAGAGACATCATCACAGTTCAAGGACACATTCTAGCCAGGCAAAAGTGCTCGAGGATGTGGAGCAGGGATGGGGGGGGGAGAGATAGGGTCTAAGGAGGCCATATGGTCTAGGGAGAGTCCTGAGGGCCAGATAGAAAGACATGGAGGGCCACTTTCAGCTCCCTGGGTCTGAGGTTCCCCATTCCTGCAGCAGGCAGTACTGAGCTAGATGGACCAATAATCTGGTATTTGGCATAAGGCAGCTTCCTGTGTTACTGCTCCTAAGCTCTAGTAGTAATAATTTAAGCTAGTGCCCACACAAGGATAAATGAACATATTTAGAATCTATTGGCAGGTTAGGGTGAACATCTACACTTCTTTTCCCCCAAGCCATTTTGATAAGCTTGTTTCTCTAATACATGAACACAACTTCTAATGCCCCTAGTCCTCAAGGTGGAGTATCACAGTGGTTATTTGTCAATACAGTTCTCATGAGTACAGCTTCATTACTCCCAAAGATGTATTCATAATATGTAGTACTTACAACTCTTTCCGTCTTCAGATTGGCTTGCTGTGCTGTCCTTTCCTGTGTGTCCTGTAAAAAGGTAGGCTTCTTTGAAGACCCACACATTCTATTGCTGCTGTTAACACCTGTTTACCTTCTCTGAATCCCTCAGCACAAATATCCATAATGACTTCAGTAATATCCCAGTATTCTCAAATATTGAACTGAACTGTGTCAAGACATTATATATTACTGTATTTTATAAAGGGACTATTACAAATCACTGGTAAGAGGCAAAAGAAAGTGCCTGGCAAAGGGCAACACGGGACAAGTTAAGCAGGTATCAATGGAATCACTGGCATTTACTAATGAATACCTACATCCAGTACCACAGCCACACAACTGATATGAATCTTAACTGCCTATTCAAATGAAGAATTTTATCCTAACCATCTAAACATGGATTGAGCCATTTAACTTCATTGGTTCTGAGACTCATTATAAATTCATTTTCAAATGGAAGAATCAGACATTTAACATTTGTCTCTGTTACACAAGTCTTGGGGAAAGTGCAGTTGGCTAGAGTCTGGGAGACTCAGGCTCCAATCAAAACTCAGCCATGAAGTTCCCTGGATGATCTTGAACCAGCCACTAACTGTCAGCCTACCCTAACTCACAGAGTTATTTTCTGGGAGAGGAGAGTGCCATATGCTTCAAGCTCCTTGCAGGCAAGGTGGGATATAAAGAAAGTAGTACAGTCCTGTAGAAGTCCATTGGAATAGCCAGTTGAAATGTTTTATATTTGTAGATCTATAGAGGAAAAGTATTTCCTGATAAATATGGGCTAAGCCATCAATAGTAGGGGTGAGTAGAATGCTATAGGGCAGGGGTTCCCAAACTGTGGTCCACAAGCTCCATTCAGGTAGTCTGTGAAATGTCTGCACTAAATATTCATACAGATTTTTAATTGTGTTTTTATTGCTTCTTTTATTTCTCATATTGTATTTCAGTTTGAATTCTTTGGAATGTAAATAGTAATAGAGTAGAACACAATATAAGAAATAAAAGGAGCAATAAAAATACAATTCAACATCATACAGCATCTAGCACAGTACATTAAAATTGCTACAACAAACAGAAAAATCATGAAGTGATCCATCAATAATTTCCAAGTGGCCCGTGGGGGAAAAGGTTTGGGAACTACTGCTTATAGGGCAGGGATGAGGAACCTGTGGCTGGCCAGATGTGGTTGGACTCCCAACTTCCATCAGCCCCAGCCAGCATGGCCAATGGTCAGAGATCATGGGAGTTGTAGCCCATCCACATCCGGAGGGCACCAAGTTCCCCATCCCTGCTGTATAAGACAAAGAAGAGAGATACACATTGCAAACAGATTATTTTCTGTATTCTGTATAAAACCAATTTTTATAAAAGGCAACTGTGGAGCCAATTTGTCTGCAGGAATATTTCAGGATTGTCTAGTCAGATCCAGCTGGAATTGGGAGAGGTGTGCAGAGGCCAGAGAAAGAACTGAGTGGAGGGAACCCTATTTACCATAATTTGCCTCCACTGGAAAACTCACTAAGCCTGCTGTAGCCTGGTGTGTGTGTGAAGTGCAGGTGATTGCTGAATGGAACACAGCTGAGAGCAGCCAAGGAAGGTCTATCAGACCTTGGTGCCTACCCATAAAAGCAAGTCCTGCCATGGGTGGTGGGCCACCAATAGGGAAACACCAAAAGTATAATCCCTTCCGGTCATCCCTTGGAGGTACCACCCTATTTGATTTCTGACTATCATGGTGAGGTTGTAGAGTGAATGGAAAATATTAGTTACAACTCTGTATGTAGATACACCCTTGAAGTCAGCAGGTTCAGTGAACTCTCTTTGCTGTGAGATTTTGGGGTAACCCGCAAGATTTGGTCACATCTGCATAGGTCATAAAGAAAGGTAGATGTGTATCCAGACCTCATCCTTTACTAGTCTTGTCTCTATCCAGACAAACACAGGTGCAGGATTGGAGTAGTAGATCATGAGGGTTGTATAGCACAAGTTGGCAGCTGCCAACTGCCCTGCAGTGGTGCACAAATGCCAAATTGACAGGCTAGATCCTGCCATTGGGACTAAAACTAAGGAGTACAGTGCAGTCTAAGGAAAATCTAGCACCTTTGACTATTGGATTATAGAATCAGCTATCATGCAATCCGTTTTGTTTTGACTATTTACTAAATGTGAACAAGGGCAGATGGAGAATATTTGCAGCCGATCCATCTTCTGGAGAAAGTTCTAAGGATCTGAAGATGTCTGAACACCCCTCACCTCTCCCACCCACCCTGCCATACCACACACAGGAAGTCTGCATGCTTTTTTATTATCTTCCAAATGTAAGTTAAAAAACAAACTCCTTCCCTTAGTTGGAGCCGGATTCAACTGCTTTCCATTTCCTGCTTCCTTGTTCGGTCTGTCTCTTCGCCAGGTATAGAAAACACCTGTTACATACCACAGGAAGCAGCAAGAGAGCAAAAAGAGCAGGGACATAGCAAGCGTCACAAGAAAGCTTATGCCATAATAAATTTGTTAGTGTTTAAGGTGGCCCAAGCCTTTGTTTGACTTTGGTTGTTGTTGCTATCGCTTGTAGAGGGACTGTAACTGTTAGGGAGTTCACTTTTCCTCTTTCTTTCTTTGCAATGAAAGAATAATTATCTCACTGTACATCTGTGTTTGTGCATTTTTTTTGCCTGAGCTAACAATCATATTATGGTTCAAGTGCAGAGAACATTATATATAGACAGTGTGTTTGCAGCAGAAGCATGCACGTGCAAGGGAGGACATGTAAATCATTTTTATTTCTTTTTTGCTTAGATCTCTAGCATAGCTTGAGGGAATAGAAGGATTTGGAAAGAAAAATATTAATTACAACTCTGTCTGTAGATACATTCCATGAACACTGTGGCTTGATGAGCAACCTCAGGCTATGCCAGAAACAAAAGAAATCGCAAGCAGGGGTTTATGTAAAGTTTATATCTGCTTTGGTCTCTGATATCACTCCAGATCAGAACATCAGAGACTGTCAGAGCAATCTTATCCACCAATTATGCTGGATGGGGGCAGATTCACCACTCTACCTGGAGAAACAGCCATTGTGTTTTATACACATGCTCAGCCCATGATGGGAAGAGGAAAACACACAACCAGAACATACAAAAATTATGGATTATAGGAAGATGTCAGATATACTACCAACATTCCTAGAAACTGTCAGTGCCCACCAATCAGCTACTGTGCTGGCAACAACATCCATATGCTGCCCACACATGGAGGGAGCCAATGAACTCGCGTCAACAGGGACACACCCTCAGCACACACCCCTGCAATCTGTGCACATGCAACATGCAAAATGATGCCACAGCATTCCCAGTCCACCAGCCTTTGTGGTTCAGCCAGTAACTATCTCAGTACAGCCAGGCATACCTACAGGGTTTTAAACTCCCTTATGTGGCTCACAAGCACAGTTTTGGAGCACAACACACAAAGGGAAAGAAGGAAAGCCCACAGGCCATAGCACTCACACAGTTCCCTGAGCTGGATGCCTGCAGACAGTGCACACAGCCCTCCTGGGACAAGGGTTCAAGTCCTACTCATAGAAGGAAACACTCATTTGACAAGCAGGCAAAGGGGGAGGGTTCAGGACAAGCAACAAGGGGAGCAATTACACTGACAGCAGCAGCATCCAGTGGCTCACAGGAGGTTGGGACAAAGGGAATACGTCCCTAATTATGTTTTGCATGCCTGGCAAGATGATGATGATGATATTGTCAGCGGCAAGAAAGAAGGCTTGAATCTACAGTGCAAACTCCAGGAAGCAGCTCCCTAACTAACCACACAGCCACAGTAGCAGACAAGAAACAAACACATTGATACGCCTTATTTCTTCCTCTCCACCCCCAGCCACAAGGCCCAACTGTTACCAAAAGACTCAGCCTCACTGCCATTTGGGGTCTCTCCCTCACCACCAGGAAATTGATCATACACCAAAACAAGATATGATGATAATCATGGGGGAGTGGGATGCAAAAGTAGGGAACAGAGAACAACTAGGAATTGTGGGGAAATGGGGCTTAGGAGACAGAAATGAAGCAGGAGGAAGACTTATTGAATTCTATGAAGCCAAGATTTGTTTTTTGCCAACACATTTTTTGAGCAACCAAAAAGACGGCTGTACACGTGGACATCACCAGATGGTCAAGATAGGAATCAAATTGATTATATAATTGGAAACAGAAGATGGAGAAGTTCCATACTTTCTACAAAAACAAAAACAAGACCAGGAGCAGACTGCGGTACAGATCATGAACTGATCATATTGAAAATCAGAGTAAAGCTAAAGAAGAACAACAAAGCAATCATAATGCCAAAATACAATTTAAATAACATCCCAGAAGAATATAAAGATCAAATAAGGAACAGATTTGAGGCTTTAAACTTAGTTGACAGAGAACCAGAAGAACCATGGACTGAAGTCAGGGACATTATCAGGGAATAATGCAAAAAGACAATACCTCTAGTTAAAAAGAGAGAAAGACCTCAATGGATGACTGAAGAAACTCTTAAAATGGTTAAAGAGAAAAGGAAAGCAAAAGCAAAAGGAGATAGAAACACGGTCAGAACCCTAAATGCAACTATACAACGATTAGTATATAGGGACAAAGAAAACTATTACAATAATTATTGTATAGAAATAGAAAAGGACAACAAAATGGGAAGAACAAGAGCCCTATTCCAAAAGATTAGAGAAATGAAAGGGAAATTTAAACCAAGAGTAGGGATGTTGAATAATCAAAAGGGGAACACACTGACTGACCGAGATGAAATAAAAGGAAGATGGAAGCAATACACTGAACTCTATAAAAGAGATGCAAGGATGACAGATTCATTCATGGAGGAACCATATGATGAAGAACCAGAAATTTTAGAATGTAAGGTGAAAGCTGCTCTTAAAATTCTTGGAAGAAACAAATCACCAGGAACAGCTGGCATACCAATAGAGTTGCTACAAGCTACTGAGACTGAATCTGTCCAAATATTAACAAAAATCTGTCAAGAAATATGGAAAACTAAACAATGGCCCACAGACTGGAAGCGTTCAATATATATCCCAATTCCAAAGAAAGGGGATCCCAGACAATGCAGTAATTATCGAACTATTGCCTTAATATCCCATGCAAGTAAAGTAATGCTCAAGATTCTACAACAAAGGCTCTTACCATATATGGAGCGAGAAATGCCAGACGTCCAAGACGGATTTAGGAAGGGAAGAGGCACCAGAGATCATATCGCAAACATACGTTGGATAATGGAACGGACCAAGGAATTTCAGAAGAAAATCACCCTGTGCTTTATAGACTACAGCAAATCCTTTGATTGTGTAGATCATGAAAAGCTATGGAATGCTTTAAGACAAATGGGGGTGCCACAGCATCTGATTGTCCTGATGCGCAGCCTATACTCTGGACAAGAGGCTACTGTAAGGACAGAATATGGAGAAACCGATTGGTTCCCCATCGGAAAGGGTGTGAGACAGGGGTGTATTTTATCACCCTATTTGTTTAATCTGTATGCAGAACATATCATACAGAAAGCGGGATTGGACCAAGATGAAGGAGGTGTGAAAATTGGAGGGAGAAAAATCAATAATTTAAGATATGCAGACGATACCATACTCTTAGCAGAAACCAGTAATGATTTGAAATAAATGCTGATGAAAGTTAAAGAGGAAAGCACAAAAGCAGGACTACAGCTGAATGTCAAAAAGACTAAAGTAATTACAACAGAAGATTTAAAGTTGACAATGAGGACATTGAACTTGTCAAGGATTATCAATACCTCGGCACAGTCATTAACCAAAATGGAGACAATAGTCAAGAAATCAGAAGAAGGCTAGGACTGGGGAGGGCAGCTGTGAGAGAACTAGAAAAGGCCCTCAAATGCAATGCTGTATCACTGAACACCAAAGTCAGGATCATTCAGACCATGGTATTCCCGATTTCTATGTATGGATGTGAAAGTTGGACAGTGAAAAAGGTGGATAAGAGAAAAATCAACTCATTTGAAATGTGGTGCTGGAGGTGAGCTTTGTGCATACCATGGACTGCGAAAAAGACAAATAATTGGGTGTTAGAACAAATTAAACCAGAACTGTCACTAGAAGCTAAAATGATGAAACTGAGCTTGTCCTACTTTGGACACATCATGAGAAGACATGATTCACTAGAAAAGACAATAATGCTGGGAAAATAGCAGGGAGTAGAAAAAGAGGAAGGCCAAACAAGAGATGGATTGATTCCATAAAGGAAGCCACAGACCTGAACTTACAAGATCTGAACAGGGTGGTTCATGACAGATGCTGTTGGAGGTCACTGATTCATAGGGTTGCCATACGTCGTAATTGACTTGAAGGCACATAACGACAACCCTCACCACCTTGACTCCAAAATCTCCATCTCATCTGGAAGGCAGACTAAGCTGCGACTTAGGCAGCCAGGACAAGCCCTTTAGCAGCCAGACTCAAATATAGGATTGCACCCTAAAATGAAAGAGATCTGAAAGTTATTGTTATTATTTTAAAATACCAAACTCAGCATATTTAAGGTTAATACTTACAATATGCTACATATTTGCTGTGGGTCATGGGTTGCCTTTCACAGCTATGTTTTCAACACTACTCTCCCTTCCCCCGAAGTCCATGCAAAAGATTACAATCTTCACAGACTAATCCTATGTGTCCTGACTAACCCCCTCCGTATCAGACTTGGGATCACTGACGTGTTCTTCTCTGTTACCTTTAATGCAGAACTTAACATGCAAGCGATACATAGATCAGACTTCAAACAGCACAGGCCTATAGATCTGTACAAGGCATTTCTACGCATGACTACTCAAGCAAAGACAATGTCACAACAATTTGACACACACCCTGTGACCCCTTAAGTAGGATTAGGACCGGCACACTACTTGCATGGGAAACGTCTCTTAGATCGGGACTAGGCTGGCAAATGGGAACTCCTACGAATGGCTGGGAAATCAGGCTCAGTCTGTTCTCACCTGTGCAAGCAGCAGCACATCCTTGGCGATGAGGGGGCAGAGACACCTCAGCCAGTTCATCCCCAGACTCCAGCTGCCTCTGATGCAGGGGGCAGAGGGGGAGGTGGCTTGAGAAGCTGAGAACTGCCCAGAGGCAGTGTGATGAAAGGCCATTGCAGGAAGAAAGGGGCCTAGTGTTGTGGAGATGTTAGATAGGAGCACTCAGGAGTAAAGATGGATGCCCCTGAAGGCTATAATTCTAAACACACTTACTAAGCCCCATAGAACTCAACAGGACTTACTTCTGAGTAGATATGGTTTGGATTGTGCTGTTGATAAAGCTTGACTAGGGATCCTCTGAAAAGATATCAGTATCCAAACAAGGTTGGCAACACCGTGCCTTCAGTGCCCTGCCCGTACCTTTCAACATGGCTGCTCAAAACTTCTTTACAGATTTGACCCTTCACTTCCAAAAGGTCTGATAAATGAATAAGAGTAAGAAGATTCTCTACCCTTTTCTGTTTACATTGTGGGCTGCTATAAACTCACTTTTACAGCCAATCCAATTTCAGTAATAATTGACAGAGAGAAAACACACATACTTTGATCTACCTTCACAGACAGCAGTTTGGGAACAACAACAGTTGCAGCCACACTTCCCAGTATGTGAATTCTCTTTTGCCACTATTGGGCAAGAAACAAACCATCATGCAACCAACAAGGTGCATCATTAGTGGGTTTAAGGGGGTTGAGCTGAGTGCATGGAACCACTGTTGTTGCTTCTGTGGATGTAAGGGAGTGAGGTTAAAGGTAAATGGAATGCAAACAGAAAAATAAAAATAAGACAGTGATGATTTCCTAAATGCAATACCATACCAACCACAACAAAATTCCTATGAGTAAGGCAGAAAACTCAGCATCCTACAACCAGTCAGGATTCCTAACCAAAAACCAAAACTAAAAAGCTCCTGGCAGCCGGTCAGCCAAGGCCACAGAAATCCCCATGCAGTACAATCTGACCCAGGGGCTGAAGTTAGTGCAGAATGCTGTGGCATGATCGCTGACAAGAGTGAGACCCTATCAACACATAATACCTCTCCTCCGAAATCTGCACTGGTTGCCGATTTGCTACTAGGCCAAGTTCAATGTGTGCTTTCCATGCTATGGGTGCTACGTAGTACTTGTTCTGCTCTTGTAAGAAATCAGTCCTTTAGTGTGGCAGCACCTATGCTTTGGAACTCCCTGCCTATTGACATTAGGCAGACACCTTCATTGTACTGTTTTCAGCACCTGCTAAAAACATACTTGTTTAGGCAAGCCTATCCCAGCATGTAGAAGCTATGGCGTTTTTTATATATTTTGAATGTTTTTAAATACCTGTCTTTAACTGTTTTTGCCAATAATTTTATTACTTTAATTCCTTCTGTAAACTCCTTTCAGTTTTTTATAATAAAGCTGTATATAAATGTTGTAAATAAAATACATAAATAAATTTTGGAGTCACTGCGGCTCTTGGGTCTCTTTCCACTTTTAGGAACAAAGGAATCTACCTTATACCATCTCAGGCCATTTGATACCATCCAGCTCAGTACTAGGGTTGCCAGGCTCAGGACCTGAGACTGATCCTGTATCTTTAGGAGAAGAGAAAGTCAGCCAAGTGCAGGTGTTCTTGCAACTCTGTAATGGGAAAAACCACAAGGTAGAATTCTCCCTTCCCCCTGCACAACTTTTAAAGATACAGAAGACCTCTTAGAGGCCAGGCCTGGCAACCAAGAGGTCTTCTGTATCTTTAAAAGTTATGCAAAGGGAAGGGAGAATTCCACCTTGTGGACACCTGCACTTGGCTGACTTTCTCTCCTAAAGATACAGGATCAGTCTCAGGCCCTGAACCTGGCAACCCTACTCAGTACTGATGACATGGACTAGCATTGGCTTTCCAGGATTCCAGGCAATAGTCTTTTACAGAAATTGAATTTTTGACCTTTGCATACAAAGCATATGTCCTACCACTGAGCTACAGCCCCATTTTAAAAAGTATCTTTTAAAATTGTTCTTTTCAATTCACTAATGAATGCGTATCATACCTAGGGCAGATCCACACCATTCATTTAAAGCACATGAATCCCACCACAGAATCATGGGAACTGTAGTTTGTTAAGGGTGGTGGGAACTATATCTGTGAGGGGGAAACTACACTTCCCAGGATTCTTTAGGGGAAGGCATGTGCTTTAAATTAAGAATTATTTATATAAGCATGACTGTCCAAGATGTTTATTATTTACACAACCTGTCAAGATATTTGTAGTACAGCCCTGTGTTTGTTTACTCAGAAGCAAGTCCCAATGTATTCAGTGGGGCTTACTCAAACAGGGAAGTGTGCACAGAACTGCAGCCTCAAGTGATAAAGAACACTCATCCAACCCAAATTCAGAATCATGCCACTTTAAGCTATTTTGCAAATGCTTAAACTTGTTTTTATGGTTATTGCATTTTAAAGGGATTTATTTCTTATTGTGAGCTGCCTTGGTTTCCAATCATCAATCCTACCTCATAGGGGTGTTGGGAAGACTCCATATATACACACATACACTGGAGATGTAAAAATACATAGACCCCATATAATAGTTTATTGTCCAAATGAGTTGGTCATTGCAGAACATCTTTTGAAAAAAATTAATCAGTATTAGCTTCCTACATAATAAAAGCAGTGATATCTATGCAATCCCTGCCTAATTGCTTTAAAAACAGGATTAGAGGGGGTGAGAAACATTTACAACACAAACACAGTTCTTTACTATGTTCACTCAAAAGTCCCATTAATTTACAGCCCAATTCTAACCATGTCTACTCAAAAATAAGTCCTATTGAATTCATTGAATTCACTGCCATCTTCAGCAGCCCAGGAAAATTTAAACTTGTTTGAGTTATGAACACAAGAGAAAAAAAGACTTGGTACTTACAGAGGAAAAAACAATAATTTTCTACCTTTGCAATGGAGTCTAGGTACTGCCTGGAGGCCCAGAAATCCCTTGTCAATCACAACCCTGACTTCACGTATTGGCTACAAACCTGAAAGGGTGGGGCTAGAGCAGCCAGCAAAGAGATCGTTTCATGTAAGTTGCGGGTGGGGAGCAGCTGACGTTTTGGTATATATCTCGAGAACCAGACCATCTAGAAACTTAATTTTTTTAAAAAAAAAAAGAAGGCTGAGAGTCTGGAGATTAAGCTGACTCACCCAGAGACCCAGAGAGGACCCCCAAAAGCTGGAGTATCCAGCCAAAAACCGGATATCTGGTAACCCTAACTAGAGAAGGAGTGGGGAAGGGCCATAGCTTAGTGGTAGAGCATCTACTTTGCATGCAGAATATCCCAGGATCAATCCTTGGCATCTCCAGGGAGGACTCGGAGAGACTCCTGCCTGACACCCTGGAGAGCCGCTGCACAAAACTGTGTTGACAATATGGAGCTAGATGGGCCTATGGTCTGACTTGGTATAAGACACCTTCCTATGCTCCTATGTACTTGGACAGCAAGTTGCAGTGGTTCTTGTTTGGTTTTCCCCACACTCTCCATTATGTCGCCTATTGGGTACTGTATTTGAAAGTATCACGTCCTCTTGTGGATAAGGGATTGGTTAAGAAGCAGAAAGCAGAGAGTAGGAATAAACGGACAGTTCTCCCAATGGAGGGCTGTAGAAAGTGGAGTCCCTCAAGGATCGGTATTGGGACCTGTACTTTTCAACTTGTTCATTAATGACCTAGAATTAGGAGTGAGCAGTGAAGTGGCCAAGTTTGCTGACGACACTAAATTGTTCAGGGTTGTTAAAACAAAAAGGGATTGTGAAGAGCTCCAAAAAGATCTCTCCAAACTGAGTGAATGGGCGGAAAAATGGCAAATGCAATTCAATATAAACAAGTGTAAAATTATGCATATTGGAGCAAAAAATCTGAATTTCACATATACGCTCATGGGGTCTGAACTGGCGGTGACCGACCAGGAGAGAGACCTCGGGGTTGTAGTGGACAGCACGATGAAAATGTCGACCCAGTGTGCGGCAGCTGTGAAAAAGGCAAATTCCATGCTAGCGATAATTAGGAAAGGTATTGAAAATAAAACAGCCGATATCATCATGCCGTTGTATAAATCTATGGTGCGGCCGCATTTGGAATACTGTGTACAGTTCTGGTCGCCTCATCTCAAAAAGGATATTATAGAGTTGGAAAAGGTTCAGAAGAGGGCAACCAGAATGATCAAGGGGATGGAGCGACTCCCTTACGAGGAAAGGTTGCAGCATTTGGGGCTTTTTAGTTTAGAGAAAAGGCGGGTCAGAGGAGACATGATAGAAGTGTATAAAATTATGCATGGCATTGAGAAAGTGGATAGAGAAAAGTTCTTCTCCCTCTCTCATAATACTAGAACTCGTGGGCATTCAAAGAAGCTGAATGTTGGAAGATTCAGGACAGGCAAAAGGAAGTACTTCTTTACTCAGCGCATAGTTAAACTATGGAATTTGCTCCCACAAGATGCAGTAATGGCCACCAGCTTGGACGGCTTTAAAAGAAGATTAGACAAATTCATGGAGGACAGGGCTAGCAGTGGCTACTAGCCGTGATGGCTGTGCTCTGCCACCCTAGTCAGAGGCAGCATGCTTCTGAAAACCAGTTGCCGGAAGCCTCAGGAGGGGAGAGTGTTCTTGCACTCGGGTCCTGCTTGCGGGCTTCCCCCAGGCACCTGGTTGGCCACTGTGAGAACAGGATGCTGGACTAGATGGGCCACTGGCCTGATCCAGCAGGCTCTTCTTATGTTCTTATGTTCTTAATGCCACCCTGAGAGCCAAGGTGATATAAAATCCCAGGCCCTGCAGGAGAAAGAAAGCATCGCCCCAAGGGAAGGAGAGGCTGCTGCTGCTGTGCTGCTGCTGCTGCGGGACCACCACCTCCACCACCCTTCCCAGAGGGACTTCTGCCTGGCAGGACCAGGCCCCAGGTACCCAGCCAGCCAGGACTGATTCTTACCACCTGTCCCTCTTTGGAGGGATACATAAGCCGGCTGGCTGAGGTGGCCTGGGAGACCCAGGCCCTGCAGGAGAAAGAAAGCATCGCCCCAAGGGAAGGAGAGGCTGCTGCTGCTGTGCTGCTGCTGCTGCGGGACCACCACCTCCACCACCCTTCCCAGAGGGACTTCTGCCTGGCAGGACCAGGCCCCAGGTACACAGCCAGCCAGGACTGATTCTTACCACCTGTCCCTCTTTGGAGGGATACATAAGCCGGCTGGCTGAGGTGGCCTGGGAGACCCAGGCCCTGCAGGAGAAAGAAAGCATCGCCCCAAGGGAAGGAGAGGCTGCTGCTGCTGTGCTGCTGCTGCTGCGGGACCACCACCTCCACCACCCTTCCCAGAGGGACTTCTGCCTGGCAGGACCAGGCCCCAGGTACCCAGCCAGCCAGGACTGATTCTTACCACCTGTCCCTCTTTGGAGGGATACATAAGCCGGCTGGCTGAGGTGGCCTGGGAGACCCAGGCCCTGCAGGAGAAAGAAAGCATCGCCCCAAGGGAAGGAGAGGCTGCTGCTGCTGTGCTGCTGCTGCTGCGGGACCACCACCTCCACCACCCTTCCCAGAGGGACTTCTGCCTGGCAGGACCAGGCCCCAGGTACCCAGCCAGCCAGGACTGATTCTTACCACCTGTCCCTCTTTGGAGGGATACATAAGCCGGCTGGCTGAGGTGGCCTGGGAGACCCAGGCCCTGCAGGAGAAAGAAAGCATCGCCCCAAGGGAAGGAGAGGCTGCTGCTGCTGTGCTGCTGCTGCTGCTGCGGGACCACCACCTCCACCACCCTTCCCAGAGGGACTTCTGCCTGGCAGGACCAGGCCCCAGGTACCCAGCCAGCCAGGACTGATTCTTACCACCTGTCCCTCTTTGGAGGGATACATAAGCCGGCTGGCTGAGGTGGCCTGGGAGACCCAGGCCCTGCAGGAGAAAGAAAGCATCGCCCCAAGGGAAGGAGAGGCTGCTGCTGCTGTGCTGCTCCTTTCTTTTTCTTTTTTTTTACTTTTTGTTGGTGTGTTGATGCAATTTGAGATGAATGGGTGCCTGATTATATGAATGTATGTTTGTTTATATGCTGTATATATGGCTGTATATATAGCTGTTTTTATACGTTTAATTGTTGTATATTTTAGTTGTATTATGTGCTTCAGAGAGAGTTTTATCCATCAGGCGGGGAGACTTGAGGGGGCCCCAATTGCCGTAGTGACGGGCAAAGGAAGGTATGGCGCTGTGAGAAGGACGTGCCAGGTAAGGGGAACGCGGTCCAGACATGTTGTGGCTGTGCCTTGTTCCGGTCCTTCCCACACCCGCAAGGTCGTTGGTAGTCCTATCAGCCAACTCTCAGATCTCCAGTTGCTGTTATTAAATGCCAGATCGGTATATAATAAAACCTCCCTCGTCCACGATTTGATTGTGGATGAGGCAGCCGATCTGGCATGTATAACCGAGACCTGGGTGGGTGAGCAGGGAGGAGTTGGTCTCTCTCAGCGCTGCCCACCGGGGTACCTGGTCCAGCATCATGGTAGATCTGAGGGTCGGGGAGGTGGGGTTGCTGTCGTCTATAAGAGTTCCATCTCACTCACCAAGCACCATGTTCATTCAGTTACTGGCCTGGAGTGTTTACACCTTGTGTTGGGCCAGAGGGACAGGCTGGGAATCCTTTTGGTGTACCGCCCACCTTGCTGCCCAATGGCTTCCCTAACTGAGCTGGCGGAAGTGGTCTCGGATATATTGTTGAGGTCCCCCAGACTAATAGTACTGGGGGATTTCAACATTCATGCCGAGACCACTTTGTCTGGCGCGGCTCAGGACTTCATGGCTTCCATGACAGCCATGGGGCTGTCTCAATATGTTAGTGGTCCAACACATGTATCGGGGCACACTCTAGACCTTGTTTTTGCTACTGAGCATGGGGAAAGTGATCTGGATGTGGGGAGTTTTACAACACTCCCTTTGTCATGGACAGACCACTGCTTGCTGAAGTTTAGACTTTCAGTAACCTCTTCCCTCTGCAAGGGTGGGGGACTTATTAAAATGGTCCGCCCCCGGAGACTAATGGATCCTGAAGGTTTTCAAAGGGCTCTGGGGGATTTTCCGGCTGATAGGACTGGCGCTCCTGCTGAAGCCCTGGTCGCTCTGTGGAATACGGAGATGACCCGGGCTGTAAACACGATCGCTCCTGCACGCCCTCTCCTGTGTAGAGCTCATACAGCTCCATGGTATACTCCGGAGCTGAGAGCGATGAAGCAAGATAGGAGGAGGCTTGAGCGGAAATGGAGACGAACTCCCGACGGATACAATTATGCGCTGGTTAGTGCTTCGACTAAGCTCTATGTAGGAGCAGTGAAGGCAGCTAAAAAACATCATTTTGCTGCCACTATTAAATCATCTCTTTGCCGCCCAGCGGAGCTCTTTCGAGTTGTCCGGGGGCTTCTCCATTCAAATCCTCCGGACAGGGTGGAATCATCGGAGGCCCGCTGTAATCAGTTTGCCGATCACTTCCAGAATAAGATCTCATGTATCCGCCGGGACCTAGACTCTCAAGTTATAGCAGTAGATCCTAGTGAGGTGTCCGGAGCACAGTCTTGTCCTGTTTTGTTGGATGAGCTTCAGTTGGTTCAACTCGAGGACGTGGACAAGGTGCTTGGACAGGTACGTGCAACCACTTCGGTACTGGATCCTTGCCCCTCCTGGCTGATAAAAACTAGCAGGAATGGAACAGGTAGCTGGGCCAAGGAAGTGATAAATGCCTCTTTACGAGAGGGAGTGGTCCCGGGCTGTCTGAAAGAGGCAGTGGTGAGACCACTCCTGAAAAAGCCTTCCTTGGACCCAGACAATTTTAACAGCTACAGGCCAGTGGCGAATGTTCCATTCCTGGGCAAGGTCTTGGAACGGGTGGTTGCTGGCCAGCTCCAGGCGCTATTGGATGAAACTGATTATCTAGATCCATTTCAATCGGGTTTTAGGCCCGGTTTTGGCACTGAGACAGCCTTGGTCGCCCTGTACGATGACCTATGTCGGGAAAGAGACAGAGGGAGTGTAACTCTGTTGATTCTCCTTGATCTCTCAGCGGCGTTTGATACCATCGACCATGGTATCCTTCTGGAGAGGCTTGCGGAGTTGGGAGTTGGAGGTACTGCTTGGCAGTGGTTCCGCTCCTACTTGGCGGGTCGTCTCCAGAAGGTAGTGCTTGGGGAACATTGCTCGACACCGCGGGCTCTCCAATATGGGGTCCCGCAGGGGTCAGTTTTGTCCCCCCTGCTTTTTAATATCTACATGAAGCCGTTGGGAGAGGTCATCAGGAGTTTTGGAGTGCGTTGTCATCAGTATGCTGATGACACGCAGCTCTACTTCTCCTTTTCATCTTCTTCAGGTGAGGCTGTCGATTTGCTGAACCGTTGCCTGGCCTCGACAATGGACTGGATGAGAGTTAACAAACTGAAGCTCAATCCAGACAAGACTGAGATGCTGTTGGTGGACGGGTTCTCTGATCGGATGGTGGATATATACCCTGTCCTGGACGGGGTTACACTCCCCCTAAAGGACCGGGTTCGTAGTCTGGGAGTCTTTTTAGACTCTTCCCTCTCACTTGAGGCTCAAGTAGCCTCGGTGGTTAGGAATGCGTTTTACCAACTTCGGTTGGTAGCCCAGCTACGTCCCTATTTGAGTAAAGAGGACCTTACATCAGTGGTACATGCTCTGGTAACCTCACGTTTGGATTACTGTAATGCGCTTTACGTAGGGCTACCTTTGAAGACAGTTCGGAAGCTACAACTAGTGCAAAATGCGGCGGCCAGATTGCTGACAAGGACCAAGCGGTCCGAGCATATAACACCTGTTCTGGCCAGCTTGCACTGGTTGCCAATATGTTTCCGGGCTAGATTCAAAGTGTTGGTATTAACCTATAAAGCCTTATACGGTGCGGGACCACGATACCTTGCGGAACGCCTCTTCCGATATGAACCGGCCCGTGCACTACGTTCTACTACGAAGGCCCTCCTCCGGGTTCCAACTCACAGGGAGGCCCGGAGGGTGATGACAAGATCTAGGGCCTTCTCAGTGGTGGCCCCCGAACTATGGAACAGTCTCCCTGAGGAAGTACGCCTGGCGCCGACTCTGCTTTCCTTCCGGCGCCAGGTCAAAACCTTCCTATTCTCTGAAGCATTTTAAGTTACATTGATCTAATTTTAATAATGTTTATTGTATTGTTGATTGTATTTTAATATTATTTTGTTATTCATTGTATTTTTATACTATTTTATATTCACCGCCCAGAGAGCTATCGCTAGTCGGGCGGTATATAAATTTAATAAATAATAATAATAATAATAATAATAAATCTGCTCTATGTTTTAAATTCATAAATAAATATGCACCCTTCTCTCCTCTCTTCCCTTGGAGCTTGGTATCTTCCTAAGGATGTTGGGACTGACCAGATGTTTTAATTCAGGCTTTAAAAAACTAAATAAGTGGATGTACATTATAGCAGAGGAACATAGGAAGATGCCTCATATTGAAGATGCCTTATACTGAATCAGATCATTGGCCCACCTAGTTCAGTACTGTCTACATTGACTGGCAGCAGCTTTCCAGGATTTCAGGCAGGAATCTCTCCCAGCCATACCTGGAGATGCCAGGGATTTAATCTGGGATTTTCTGCATGCAAAGCAGATGCTCTGTTACTGAGCTACAGCCTTTCCTCAAGGGCTGTGTAGAGGTCATCATTTCCCCTCATGGAAATATTAGTTCTTTGACACGGGACTAAGACTGCAATCCAATACATGTCTACTCAGAAGTAAGCTCCATTGGGTTCAACGGGACTTACTGCCAGGTAAGTAGGTATTGGATTGCAGCCTAAGTGACTCTGGTGGGACTTGAACCCACACCTTTGAATTTCTTCACTAATCATTGCAGTATAGAGATGGGGAATCTGTGGCCCTCCAGATGTTGTTGGGATAGCCAGTATGGGACCCTCCAGATGTAACCGGACTACAGTTGTCTTCATCCCTGACTATTGGCCATGCCAGTTGGCCCTGATGGGATCTGGAGTCCTGTAACATCTGAGGCCCACCCTGCCATAAAACTCAAAAACACCATTTTAACCCACTGTAATTAGAATAATTTTCCCCTAAGGAATCCTGGGGCAGTGTGTTGAAATGATGTGATGGAGGACCCCAGTCCATGTCAAAGAACTTATATTTTCATGATGAGCAGTGATGACATCTACACAGGCCAAACCTGGCATTCTCAGCCATGTGGAGCAGAGAATTTGTGTGCTTGTCTAAGTAGACAGTATTCTTTCACAGCTGTGTTCGATGCCATAAAAGAAATACCTCCATCAGTTCTTTGGAGAATTAAAATTTAAAAAAGAGGTTGGACTCCTCCACAGAACTGTACCAAGAGATAAATGAAAAGCAGTAATCCAGTCATGTTTCATCATCATCCCAGTTCAAATAACATTGTTTTAGTCCCTGGCAGCCTCACCCCATGGTGGGTAATTACAGACTTTAACTTGGGGAAAACAGAGACAAAGAGGAGGAAACCTTCATTAGAAACCCATCTTTCATACAGAAACCCCAAAATGTAATGTCTGCGGCAGCATGCCAGAACCACAGCTCGTCAGAAGAAAGCTTATGCTGATGCTGCAAAAAGGGGGAGAAGTGTTAAACAGCTTTCATAGGATCACTTTCATAAAGTTGTTCAGCTGCTGCATCTGGGGAGGGAAGGGCTTTAGGAGAATTGCAGTGTTTTCCTTCAATAATAAAGAATGTCTTCTTTCATTTTCTTCCTCACTTGTTCTTCCTATATGGGCAGAGCAATCCTATACTCACATTAACCCAGGAACACAGATACGCCACTGCTATGCCAGTTAAACAGGCACCATATTCAATGCATGCCGACCCTGGGAAGAGAACAACATACAACTAGAAAGCACAAAAATGGCTGTGGAAACACCACCATAGTCCACCAATCAGGGACTGTAATGGCGATGATGCCCACACTCAGTGAGAGCCAATGAACTCATGAGCACAGCAGCATGTCTTCAGCACACACCCCTGCATCTCACACCCAGCCTAATTCTAGTGCACCCCCTGTCAGGGACCAGGAGACAGGTTCTTCTTCGTTGGATGATGGAGGTGAAGACTCTGAACCGGAAGGAGATGGGCACACAGGGCCCGCCCCAAAAGGATCACTGTCAAATGAATCTGCAGGTCCAGTACCCACCCTCTCACCCTCCAAGGATGTGGCACCACCATCCTCTGCTTCAGAAGACCTGAGGCTCCCTTATAGCAGGTGATTACTAGAGAAGGAAGCTGAGCCTCTTTCAATGAGGAAGCTCCTATAGGAGAGGTGGGGAAAACAATTAGGCTGTACCTGCTTGGACTTTTACTGTATAAGGGCTCATTTTATAGTGTGTTTGATAGTGTGTCTGGTTGTTGCTATTTTATATTTATATTGATTTATCATGTTTGTTTATTGCACTTTTGTATCTAATGTAATGTTATTGTATTTTCTTTCCTAGTCATCTGTTCACTACTTTGGGGGGCTTTGGCCTAAAAAGCAATCTATAAATAAACCAATGGATAAATGAATATAAGGGTTCATTTTCACTTTGTTCCTTATTGGAGCAACTACCGAGCTCTGCATACCCCAGAGCACCACCTGAATCCTGTCTTGTATTCAGCCTGAAACTTGCCTTGCCACATCACAGAGCAGGACACCCTGTGTCTGTCAGCCCCAGTGGCACAGCCTACAACAACCCAGCTACTGTACCGGGGCTCGGCCTTGGTCTACAGCAGTGGTTCTTAATCTTTTTTGGGGTCACTGATCCCTTTGATAATGTGATGAAAGCTATAGACCCCCATAAATATGTGGCCCTCCAAATACTGTACTCCATCTCCTACCATTCATGACCATTAGCCATACTGACTGGAGCTGACAGGAACTGAGTCCCAACAGTACAATATCCTGAGAGCCACAGATTTCTCACCCTTGTTCTATGCAACTGGGGCAGAATTGTGTTTCGAACACATGGTTCTGCCACCATAACATTTATTTTGGCCCTTTGAGAGACTCCCTGTGATGATTCTCAGGATTTTGATTTCTGCTGCTACATCTGAAACAATCAAGGAAACCTCCCAAATGCCCCTGACAAAGTGCCTTGGGCCCAGTGAACTCCCCCATCTCTGATGCTCTGTGGAGGTTTTCTCTTCCAGTTTCCTTCATTCTCCCCCTCCTGTCTTTCCTCTGACATTTGGGAGATACCCTATGACGTGGGTTCAGTTGATGTCTTTAGAACTTCTGCTTTGGAGTAATAGGAAGAGGAAGGTTTAATCAGATGATCATGTCTGTGTAACGCACTGTATGAATGTTAATCTTTTCTCATTTCATTGAAGGGAGCTGAGGAAAAGGGGTTTTACCTTCTGGCCTTTCCATTCAGATATGTTGACATTTCCATTTGCTCTTTCCCATGATGCAGAACTTTGACGTCAGGTGGGCCGGTTAACAGCTTAAAGTGTGTATGACTCACTGAGCAGTGGGGTGTGGGGGGTATGTAGCATGCCCTTTCCTCTTTCATATCGCTTGTTGGGGCTGGTTTTAAAAAAACAAAAAAAAAAACGTGAAACCTGATTCACAGCTTGAGAGGAGGTGCAGCTCAGTTCAGGCTCTAGTAGGCATCTCCATGGTAACTAATTTTAGAGGCATACTTGAAATGTCACTATTACAGCAAGCCCTCATCATTGTTCCTTTTTGTCAGCTGTGGCAGGCAGCGTCTGTTCCCTCTAGAAATCCATCTAGCCAATCAGGTTGCAGGACTCACCGGATTCAACCAAAAGCCACTGGAGTTCAAACTATCTTTTCTAAATCAAACCTAATAGAAGTAGTTCCATGTTGCATTTGAAATTTTTTTCAATGCAAGAAATTATAAAGTACTACTGTGCAGTTCAGGGTTAGCCACCTTAATGTAGCAAATGTTATTCTGAGGTAGTAAGTTGATCTGTTCACTTTACTTGCAGGTATCCTGAAATAGGACTGCTGCTTTGGGCAATTTGAAACTAGGCATAAGTGTCAGCCTTTACGTTGTTCCCATCAAGCCTCAGTTTTTAGCTAAGCTTTCGTGCTAAGCATTGTGTACATGTTGACTTTTAAAACCACTGAAACGAATTCAGAAATGGAAATGAACAATGTCTTCCAAGGCAGCAAGGTACCAACTACGCATTAAGGGAAAGGGCAGCTCCCTCCTCTCTTATGTAAATTGTTCCTATGCTTGACACTGTTTGAATCGATCCAGAATAACCAGATAAATAGTAAATAAACCAAACCCAGTTTAAGAAGTCCACACTCCAGAGCTGCCCTTCCTCTTGGAATGTCATCTGAGGCTATTATTGTGCCTAGAGGGGCCTGCTGAAGCAGGTTTTGCACTGGCTGGATACCAACTAAGCTGGAGATGACAGAACCAATTTCAGGGATGCAACAGGTCTACATCTTGCCCCAGGCAGCCAAGAATTCCAGGACCCACTAAGAATGATGAATCAGGGGTACATCAAAGGGCTATATTTGTGGGTGATCAGATTTTTATTGATTTATTACACTGTATATAGTTTGATGGGCTTGGGGGCCTCAGTAAGGTCTTGTTGCTGCACTGCTTAGAGAGAATTGCTAGTTTTTATGTTTGTATTTCTCTCTCAAGTAGCTGTATGTTTTAATTTAAAAACTGCAGTTGATTGGTTAAATAGGCAGTCTTAAGGTGACATTACTCAGCAATAAAGTGGATTGATTCATAATATATGAGCAGGAGGCTGGCTAACATGCCCTATATCCAAAGGAAGAACCCCCTATAACTTTTCCATCATGGGCATGTTTAAAAGGATGTAGCAATGTAAGTGTATCATAACTCAAACTTTGAACATTTGCAGACAACAGATCATACAATTTATACTGTGTTATTTTTGGGGGGGGGGGTTAAGGACATTTTTACTGTACCTCCAGATGTGTTCTAAAGTCAATGTTTCTGAGGGCTGCATACCAGCAGTGGGTGTGGCCTGAGTGAAAAGTGGGCATGGCCACAGTCAGTGTGTGTCAGTCACACACACACACTGTGCAGATCAGCAGGGTAGCAGAGAGAACATTTTCCTCCCCATATCAGTGCTGGGATGGACAGAATGCTTTAAACCTATTCGAAAGGAAGATAAGTTTTGCCCTGCTCTCAATTACTCCCAAGAACATAGTACTAGTTATTGATACCAGGTCTTCACTATGGATGGAAAGATCTGTCAATTTCGGTTCTCTCAGTTTCTCACTTTTCTAATGTTAAATTCAGTCCTCTACATTTTGGCAGCAATCTGTGATTTTTTTTTTTAATCCTCATGAAAATTCTCCACCATTTTAGTGAATTTCTCCAGATAAACACATTTTTGTAGGCAGTTTTGACAAAGGTACACATTTGTGCAAGCCATTTCTCATCACATCATGCCTTTTTGCATGTTAGTTTCACTCAAATATTCATTTTTATGTACACTTCCTCTAATATATGCATTTTTGTAAATAGTGTTTAGTTGGTGAACTGCATCCCAAAATTCTAATAAATGCGAATTTTGAAGGATGGCTATGTTTCGGTTCTCATATTGTTCTGGAAAGTGCGAATTTGATAAATTCTGCTTGAAATGCAAACGGAACCAAAATTCTCACCCATCCCTAGTCTTCACAAACCAAAGATATAGTAGGGAATCAAAGATTATCACTTTGGGTGGGGGAGGTCGGAGACATTACAGTACCCTGGAGGCCCTTTCAGAGATTCTTGGCAGCAGAGAAGAGTTGCTTGGAGAGAGCACATCAACAGTCTCTGCAGTTCAGAACTTGCCTACTTTAAACAAACTTCAACAGCCAAAAGGTGTTGCAGCCTCAATTGGAATTCTCCCTTCTACAGCAAAGGTTCCCAAATGGTGGTCTGTGGACCACCAAGCTTCATTCAGGTGGTCCAGGGTATATCCTATATTAAATATTCATATTGATTTTTAATTGTATTTTTATTGCTTCTTTTATTTCTTATATATTACTGTATTACAGTTTCAGTTCTATGGAATGCCAATTATAATACAGTAAAATACAATATAAGAAGTAAAAGAAGCAATAAAAATACAATTTAAAATCAGACAGCATCTAGCATAGCACATTACCATTGCTACAACAGGCAGAAAAATCATTAAGTTGCCTGCCAAGACCCTAAGCAATTTTCAAGTTGTCCACGAGAAAAAAAGTTTGGGAACCTCTGGTCTAGAGCATATTTTTTCTCCTCCAGGCAAATATAGTTGTTGCGGCGGCCGTGAGCCTCATAGTGTTCCCCTATGCTTCCTCCTAATTTGTTATGTGACTAATACATATGGACTTGTGGACCCTATGCCTGTTGACTCTATGCCTGATTTGCATTAGTCCTGAAATAGTGTGCCTCATTCCTCTTATGAGAGCTATGTAGCTTAGCTTTTTAAAAAGGCCATCCCATACTTTCAGAACCTTAGTTAGGGAGTGTATTGATATAATGACCTTTTTGACCAGAATTGTACAAACCCTCCCTATAGACCAAATACCACTGGTGCAGCAAACATGTCAGCATAATTATTACTGATAGTAGGACACTGGGATTGCTGCTCTGTAACAACAGACGTTATTTGCACCAATGATACTCTACCACTAGTTCAATTAATTTCTAAGTGGCTATTCTTGAACAAGAACGCTTCAAGGAGAGACTCCATCATAAAACTGCATATGACAACATATCAAGAAGTTCAATTCTGTCATCTGTGGCTTGTATCGTAATAATGGTATTGTGTCCCACTAAAAAATAGTAATTAATTTAGCAATGCTAGGATGTTTGTGTTATTGTTAATTACTGTTGTGAATGGTCATTTGGCACATAATTAAGACTAGACTTTTTGCATTTCATTTCCATCTGACCTCTCTGCACCCATGTGCACAGCTTGGAAAAGTTACTTTTTTGAACTACAACTCCCATCAGCCTCAGCCAGCATGGCCACTGGATTGGGCTGATGGGAGTTGTAGTTCAAAAAAGTAACTTTTCCAAGCTCTGCCCATGTGTATATATTCCTGACCACTGAAGATATCCATCCTCATGCATCTGATGATGTGGACTGTGGTCCACAAAAGTGTATGCCATAATGCATTGTTAGTCTTTAATGTGCCATAAGACTCTGTGTCTCCAGCATGGAAATGGCATTGCCACAGTCCCCCTTTGTGTCCAGTCTTGAGATGCAATGTGCTACCTTTCTGCTCACTTTATTTCTCAGGGACTACACCTAGGAAAAAGAAACCAAGTGCACAGTTATAAGATGGGGGATACTTATTTATTTATTTATTTATTATTATCATTATTTTTACCCCGCCCTTTTTCCAAAACTGGAACTCACGGCGGCTTCCAGATAAAAGCACACATATAATTAAAAACATACAAAAGTCTAGATTAAAATCAAATTAAACAATTTACAGTATTAAAACCATTCATACATACAGTTAAAATAATTCAAACTCAGTTTAAAATAATACAGTGAGGCAACAGCAATGCAGCACCCTTCAAGACCTGTCCTTGACAGCTTTCAGTTCCAAAGGCTTGTTGAAATAAAAAAAGTCTTTGCTTGCTGACGGAAGGACTGCAAGGAGGGGGCCATTCTTGCTTCCCTAGGAAGGGAGTTCCAAAGCCTCGGGGCAGCCACCGAAAAGGCCCTATCTCGCGTCCCCACTAGTCGTGCTTGTGAGGATGTAGGTATTGAGAGAAGGGCCTCTCCTGAGGATCTCAGGGCCCGGGCAGGCTCATATAGGGAGATACGGTCTGACAGATAGCCTGGACATAAGCCATATAGGGCTTTATAGGTCATCACCAGCACTTTGAATTGTGTCCGGAAACAGAGTGGCAACCAGTGGAGCTTTTGTAACAGGGGAGTCGTATGGTCCCTGTAACCAGCCCCAGTTAACATTCTGGCTGCAGCACGTTGCACCAACTGAAGTTTCCGAACAGTCTTCAGAGGCAGCCCCACATAGAACGCGTTACAGTAATCTAAGCGGGATATAACTAAGGCATGTGTCACCGTGGCCAGATCAGATGGCTCAAGGAACGGGCACAGTTGGCTCAGCAATAGTACATGCGAGAAGGTTCTTGGGATTGTTGTTGTTATATGCCTTCAGGTCGATTACGACTTATGGCGACCCTATGAATCTTTTGGATATATTCTTAGGGGTTACATGGTAAGAGGTATTCAGAGGTGGTTTACCATTGCCGTCCTCTAAGCCTATGGCACCTGGTATTTCCAGGCAGTCTCCCATCTAAGTACTAACTAGGCCTGACCTTGCTTAGCTTCTGAGATCAGACGAGATTGGGCATGTTCAGGGTAGTATGGCCGTAGTGTTGTTGATCACAAGCTGAATATTAGTCAACAGTGTGATGTGGCTGCAGAAAAGGCAAATGCTATTTTAGGCTGCATTAACAGAAGTATAGTTTGCAGATCGCATGACATACTAGTTCCCCTCTATGCGGCACTGGTTAGGCCTCATCTTGAATACTGCATCCAGTTCTGGAACAGGTTCAGAGGACAACTAGGATAAGGGGACTGGAAACAAAGCTTTATGAGAAGAGACTGAAAGAACCGGGCATGTTTAGCCTTGAGAAGAGAAGACAGAAGGGAGATATGATAGCACTCTTCAAGTACTTGAAATGCTGTCACACAGAGGAGGGCCCGAAACACTTTTTGATTGCCCCACAGTGCAGGACACAGAATAATGGGCTCAAGATGCAGGAAGCCAGATTTCAACTGAACATTAGGAAAAAATTGACAATGGAATCACTTACCTAGAGAGGTGGTGGGCTCTCCAACACTGGAGGCATTCAAGAGGAAGCAGGACAGCCACCTGTCAGACATACTTTAAGTTGGATTCCTGAATTGAGCAGGGAGTTACTCGATGGCCTTATAGGCCCCTTTCAACTCTACTATCCTATAATTCTATGACCCTAGGGCACAGAGCAAGTGAAACAATAGCATGCCAATAGGCCAATGCCCCAGAAAGGCAAGGAATGATAAATTGTTTATATATCAGTGCCGCAAGTTCATAACTGTGCAAATACCATGTTGAATAATTATGACATCAGTAGTCTTCCATTGCCAATGAAGTCTTGTACAGAATCAACAGAGCTGCAATTCTAACCCAACTTACCTTAGAGTAAGCCCCACTGAATTCAATAGGACTTATTTCTGAGTAGATATAGTTCAGATAGCACTAAATGTGTATGCAACTGCCTTGCTTGTGAGCATCCCATAGATATCTGGTTGAACTCTATGGGAAACAGTATACTGGACTACCGTACATAGGCCTTTTTTTTTGTCTAGAAGAGCTCTGCTTATGTTCTTGTGACAAATGTATGTACTAGCAAAGTCTAATTTCTGATCATACTTTCATCTTTATTTTGTGAAGAGTTCCAAAAACTGTCATTGTGGTTTTGGGTTTTGATATTTCTAGTAAGAAATAAAACAAATATAAAAATCCCAGGTCTAGAGATGAAAAGCAGTTGCAAAAGGCAAAAAGGGTTGATCCACGATGACTCTAACCTAAATTGCTCACTCTCTGTATGTGGTTTGGGGCTCTGAATGATACTGGTATGGCTTTTTAACTAGTGCTTCAAAAGGGAGTGGGAGGCAAAATGGCCCTCCTGAACCAGTGGCATTTGCTTTGGGAAGGGTTGACCCAAGGGATGCCACAAGCCAAGGAAATTAAAACCCGCTGTCTCCTCCTAGAATCAAAATTGAAGGTCACAGAGCAAAGGCCCCATGTAACAAATAGTGTCATGGGACTGAAAATAATTTCATTTCATGCGCAAAATAGTGTTTAGATAAGGAGAAGTACCAAAAGGAATGAAACTACTCAGATGCTCAAAGCCTGGGGATGGAATGGGTAGATGGAAGAGTATCAATATCTTTTTAAAAAAAAATAATCTACATGCACAACAGTGTCAACTATTTTTAAAAAAATCATTTCAAAGGAAACATGTTTGGATCTGGAAAGATAGCAGAGATAATAATTGATTGCATCAACACTTTGCATTTCTTCATGTTTACCTTCATCCTGCCTTATCCCGCAATGTGATCCACATCCATCTTGCTTACAGTAGGTAAACAGACCCACCTACAAAAACAGAATTGATACTCATTCCTAGGGATGCCAACAACATGTCCTCGGCCCAGTACACTGTGTATGGATTGGGCACCACAATCTAACTTAGCCTAGCCTACCTCACAAGGCTGTTCCAAAGATTACCAGAGGAAAGGAAGGATAATGTATACAACCTTGAGTTCCTAGGAGGAAAAGCAAGATACAAATATGTAGCATCATTCACAGATCATATAAAGAAAAAAAAATTCACAAAGCCAGAAAATCACCCCCTTGCTTTAGCTGGATATTTACAGTAAAATAGCAAAACAAAAGTGTCAATCCTGATAAATAATGACAAGCCAAACAAAAATAAAAATACTCTAAGTATGTGCAGTTTCACAACTTTGATATCTGAACTACCAACTCTCAGCCTAGTCTACCTGACAGGACTGTTGTGAAAATAAAAGGGGGCAGGGGGAGACAATATACATAGTTACTGTAAACCACCCAGAGAGCTTCAGCTATGGGGCAGTATACAAATACAATAAATAAATAAATAAAATAAAATAGCTGTGAACTCCAAGAGAGAAAAACAAGATACAAATATACAACAACAATACCGTAACAAGTAACAAGTATCCAGAGGGGATCCCGGAAATTACAGGCCAGTTAGCTTAACTTCTGTCCCTGGAAAACTGGTAGAAAGTATTATTAAAGCTAGATTAACTAAGCATATAGAAGAACAAGCCTTGCTGAAGCAGAGCCAGCATGGCTTCTGCAAGGGAAAGTCCTGTCTCAGTAACCTATTAGAATTCTTTGAGAGTGTCAACAAGCATATAGATAGAGGTGATCCAGTGGACATAGTGTACTTAGACTTTCAAAAAGCTTTTGACAAGGTACCTCACCAAACACTTCTGAGGAAGCTTAGCAGTCATGGAATAAGAGGAGAGGTCCTCTTGTGGATAAGGAATTGGTTAAGAAGCAGAAAGCAGAGAATAGGAATAAACGGACAGTTCTCCCAATGGAGGGCTGTAGAAAGTGGAGTCCCTCAAGGATCGGTATTGGGACCTGTACTTTTCAACTTGTTCATTAATGACCTAGAATTAGGAGTGAGCAGTGAAGTGGCCAAGTTTGCTGACGACACTAAATTGTTCAGGGTTGTTAAAACAAAAAGGGATTGTGAAGAGCTCCAAAAAGACCTCTCCAAACTGAGTGAGTGGGCGGAAAAATGGCAAATGCAATTCAATATAAACAAGTGTACAATTATGCATATTGGAGCAAAAAATCTGGATTTCACATATACGCTCATGGGGTCTGAACTGGCGGTGACTGACCAGGAGAGAGACCTTGGGGTTGTAGTGGACAGCACGATGAAAATGTCGACCCAGTGTGCGGCAGCTGTGAAAAAGGCAAATTCCATGCTAGCGATAATTAGGAAAAGTATTGAAAATAAAACAGCCGATATCATAATGCCATTGTATAAATCTATGGTGCGGCCGCATTTGGAATACTGTGTACAGTTCTGGTCGCCTCATCTCAGAAAGGATATTATAGAGTTGGAAAAGGTTCAGAAGAGGGCAACCAGAATGATCAAGGGGATGGAGCGACTCCCTTACGAGGAAAGGTTGCAGCATTTGGGGCTTTTTAGTTTAGAGAAAAGGCGGGTCAGAGGAGACATGATAGAAGTGTATAAAATTATGCATGGCATTGAGAAAGTGGATAGAGAAAAGTTCTTCTCCCTCTCTCATAATACTAGAACTCGTGGACATTCAAAGAAGCTGAATGTTGGAAGATTCAGGACAGACAAAAGGAATTACTTCTTTACTCAGCGCATAGTTAAACTATGGAATTTGCTCCCACAAGATGCAGTAATGGCCACCAGCTTGGATGGCTTTAAAAGAAGATTAGACAAATTCATGGAGGACAGGGCTATCAATGGCTACTAGCCATGATGGCTGTGCTCTGCCACCCTAGTCAGAGGCAGCATGTTTCTGAAAACCAGTTGCCGGAAGCCTCAGGAGGGGAGAGTGTTCTTGCACTCGGGTCCTGCTTGCGGGCTTCCCCCAGGCACCTGGTTGGCCACTGTGAGAACAGGATGCTGGACTAGATGGGCCACTGGCCTGATCCAGCGGGCTCTTCTTATGTTCTTAACAAATACTCTAATCACATGCAGTTTCAGACACACACACACACACTTTTTTTTGCCAATCTTGATAAACAAAAAAAGTATTGTGCTAAAGTTTAGTCTATAGAAATTATTGTGACAAGCAAACCAATAGTGGTTGTATGCAGGACATGGAATATGGGGGGTTTGGTTTGGTTTAGTTTTGGTTTTTGCAATATCACATATTGATATCACATGTTGAGCTGCACACATTGATAAAATTAGGCCTGAGTTACAGCCTAGGTTGACAGCCAGCTAACTGTAGTATGCACAGCAGTATTTCTATTGCTTTAGGGCTTTTTTCATCCTTTGCCATGGAGTATTTATATATTTATTTATTTATTGCATTTATATACCGCCCCATAGCCGAAGCTCTCTGGATGGTTTACAGCAATTAAAAACAATAAAAACAAATATACAAATTGTAAAACACAAAAAACAATTTAAAAACACAATTAAAAAAAATTAAAAAATTTTTTAAAACACATGCTAAAATGCCTGGGAGAAGAGGAAAGTCTTGACCTGGCACCGAAAAGATAACAGTGCTGGCACCAGGCGCACCTCGTCAAAACAATCATTCCATAATTTGGGAGCCACCACTGAGAAGGCCCTCTCCCTTGTTGCCACCCTCCGAGCTTCCCTCGGAGTAGGCACCCGGAGGAGGGCCTTAGATGTTGAGCGTAGTGTATGGGTGGGTTCCTGTTGGGAGAGGTGTTCCATCAGGTATTGTGGTCCTAAGCCTTGTAAGGCTTTATAGGTTACAACCAGCACCTTGAATCGAGCTCGGAAACATACAGGCAGCCAATGCAAGCGGGCCAGAATCGGTTTTATATGTTCGAACCATCTGGTCCCTGTTACCAATCTGGCCGCTGCATTTTGCACAAGCTGCAGCTTCCGAACCATCTCCAAAGGCAGCCCCACATAGAGCACATTGCAGTAATCTATCTTGGAGGTTACCAGAGCATGGACAAGTGAAGCCAGGTTACCCCTGTTCAGATAGGGGCGTAGCTGAGCCAACAACCAAAGCTGGTAGAAGGCACTTCGTGCCACCAAGGCTACCTGGGCCTCAAGTCACAGAGATGGTTCTAGGAGAACCCCCAAGCTATGAACCTACTCCTTCAGGGGGAGTGTAACCCCATCCAGAACAGGTTGGACATCCACCATCCAGTCAGAAGAACCACCCACTAGCAGCGTCTCAGTCTTATCTGGATTGAGCCTCTATTAGCCCTCATCCAGTCCATTGTCGCAGTCAGGCACTGGTTCAGCACATTGACAGCCTCACCTGAAGAAGATGAAAAGGAGAAATGGAGCTGCATGTCATCAGCATACTGATGCCAACGCACTCCAAAGCTCCGGATGACCGTGTGACATCCTTCCCCAGCACCACCTGTGAAGCCCTCACTTGTGGCTACCAGCAGACAGGATCGTCAGGTTTATTTTTACCTTTCACCGCACTAGCACAGATCTCAGAAGATCCCCCTGCTAGGCCTTACTACCCAACACTCTGTATCTCTTATAACCTTTAGACTGTGCCTTAGTCTCTGCGAGGCTATCTCGATACCTTGTGTCTATGGGTATAGGTAATTCCCAACCCCCCCTGCAGCCTCTTGCACTGAAGCTTACAGCCCTGGGTTTCTCTGTGGTACTGGATACAATATCTGTTCCTCCGCCGCTGCCACCATTTGATACAACTGTTCAGCCTTGGTTACTTGCTATCCCCCCTGGTTTGTGTTTCCCAGCTGAAGGAATCAGGCTTTTGTTTAACCAAGAAATATTTATTAACAATTAGAAATAACAAGATTACTTAAGAAATGTTTCACAAGCGGACTTCCCGGAAGGATTGCTCCGCCTGTGGCTGCCTCTGAGATGAGCTCTGTCTCAGAGGAAGCTTTTTTCAGTTTAAAATCAGTCAAAAGGGAACTTTGACTGGTATAAATGTTCTCCCAGGCAAGGGTGAACCGAAGAGATTATCCACAAAAACTTCGTTGGGCTGTCGGTGGCTGGAATTGATCAGGAATTCCCTGGGAAAGGAAGACATACCTAGCAGCCGAGGACGGAGTTAGGACTTCCAGCAAGCTGGGCTGAAAAAAGCGAGATGTTTTTTCTTTTAAACGATCCACAACGGGCGAGCTTTCTTCTGTCTAATCTTATCATTTGGCTTAAATTACTACAGTAAAAGAGATTTGTTTAAGAATCAGCAATTAAGATACCTGGGTGAGTTACACTTCTCTCTTTTATACAAGGAATTAAGGAGGAGGAAAGAAAATTTAAAAAGCTTATCTTATTTTTTATGGCAAAAAGCTGGCCTGAATTTGGAAACTATAAAGATTAAAACGGATGAGGGGCAACTTACCCGAAGAGAAAATCTGATTTAGATGATTATTTGATTGATATATGTCTGGGACTACTTTTTCTTGGACTACTTTCTTTAGACGAATCTGCTGTTCGTGTATGTTACTAATTGTTCGGCACTGTGAACCAAATTTGTTTTGCATTCTTGGACGTGCGGGAGAAAAGAATTGTGCTGGCCAGATGATGTCAACAGGCCTGGAATATTAACTCCCTTATTGCTGGGAAAAGAAGCAAATTACTCTTTGCTTGGGAATTGTGGCTATATTGGAAATTTGAAGGGTTTTTTTTTTTTTGGCTTTAAGAATGACAATCAAAGAAGTGGCAGAGACCCTGGATGTACCCCTGGAAGGGTTTTCCCCTCTGGATATGTTTCAGAAGATAATGGATGAGATTTAGATAACGAAACAAGAACTGGGACAGAGTAGACAAGAGATGGCAACTGAATTTGGTAAAGTGAAACAGGAGTTGAAAGAAATAAAGGATTATATGAGAAAAGAAGCAGATGGACAAGCAATAGAAGAAGAAAAAGAAATTAAAGGGAAGGAGCAAATTTTGGAGATTGGATCAGATATATCAAATGTGGAATTGGAAAAAGATTTGGACTTTATGGCAAAAATTGAAGGGAGGATGCAAGTCCTGGAGATTGGAACAGATATATCAAGTGTGGAACTGGAAAAATATTTGGAGTTTGTGGATCCTGGAGATAAAGATTACTGTTTGGAATTCGGCGTTGTCCCTGGAGAAATTGATGAAGATATCAGAGATAAAGCTATCAATGTTTTGATGGAATTTCTGGACTGGAATGATTTGATGGAACTTGAAATAGAGAAAATTTATAGAATTAATTCCAGATATGTGACAATGGAAAAACTCTTAAGAGATGTGCTAGTGCATTTCATAAAAAAGAGGAACAGAGATATGGCTTTACAACAATATTTCAGCAACACATTCAGAATTGATGGCAAGGAAATATTTGTGATAAAGGAAATTCCCATCAGACTCTTACTATATGACTATGACTATGACAGCAAGATTATTATGGGTGCAAGGATGGAAGTTGGAAGATGGAATTAACACTGATAATGGAAGAATGGCTATTGAAATTACTGGACCTAGCAGACTTGATGAGATGGATTAATTGACATGTTTATTTGGAGAAAGATCGATGGATATATTTCTCAAGGAGTGGAAGCCTCTCTTTGACTTTTTGCGGAAAGAATAAAGTGATGTTAATGAGATTTGATGATTAATTAAGATAACTACTGGTGGAAAGTGATTTTGTAATGTATTAAGAGACAGGTTTGTTATATATCATAGACCTATAACTGATCTGCGACAAATCGGAAGTCAACATTTTATTTTATTGTTTAATTTGTTTCTTTTTTGTTTTGTTTTGTTTTGTTTGAAAATTTGAATAAAAATTAATGATAAAAAAAAGAAATGTTTCACAAGCGTATGGTTTCATCTATATTCTGTTATGTACTTGACTTCTTACTAATTGCCTCAGAACTCCGACTCACTCTCAACAACAACAGCCTCCAAACACCACCTCACAGCCACCACCTCAATTCACCACCAAACCTCCACCCAGATTCAACTGTCATTCTTCCATTTATACTCCCAGCCATTCAAACGCTCAGCCAATCATTCAGCATTCTACTGCTCATGTATTCCCCCTCCTCTTTCACTCCACTTACCATATATCTTCTATATAACCAGCACTTACCATATTTACAATATAAGCAGGAACATCACAGACCGCACCCAATGGTTTCATGTAGATGTTGAACAGCATGGGGGACAGAACTGACCCTTGCAGAACCCCATACTGGAGAGTCCAGGATGCCGAGCAATGTTCCCCAAGCACCACCTTCTGGAGCCGACCCGCCAAGTAAGAGTGGAACCACTGCCATGCAGTCCCTCCCACTCCCAACTCAGCCAGTCTTCCCAGGATACCCTGGTCGATGGTATTGGAAGCCTCTGAGAGATCAAGGAGAATCAACAGTCACACTCTCCCTATCTCTCTCCCAACAGAGGTCATCAAGGTTGTTTCCGTGCCAAAATCAGGCCTGAAACCCAACTGCAATGGATCCAGATAATCAGTCTCATCCAAGAGTGTCTGGAGCTGGCCTGCCACCACTTGTTCAAGGACCTTGCCCAGGTATGGAACATTTGCTACCGGCTTATAGTTATTAAGATTTTCTGGGTCCAGGGAGGGTCTCTTCAGGAGTGGTCTCACTACTCCCTCTTTCAGGCAGCCAGGGACCACCCCCTCTCACAGAGAGGCATTAATCACTTCCCTGGCCCAGCCGGCTGTTCCATCCCTGCTAGCTTTTATTAGCCAGGAAGGGCAAGGATCCAGCACAGAAGTGGTTGCATGAACCTGTCTGAGCACCTTGTCAACGTCCTCAAGCTGTACCAACTGAGTACTAAAGAAAAAGGAAAAATAGCCACTATGACTGTCAATATACTGCTTTAAAAGAGTAAAGGGGTAACTTAGGATAGATATTTTTTCATATCACTTTAAGTTATCTCTTTCTCTGTTTAGCAATAAGCACCCAGTTCTACTCTACTCATAATAATAACTGCATTAAACAAACTCTTCTCACTGCAGGCAAGCATGCTTTTTAAATGCTGGCTGGGTAGAGAACACAACTGAAACTGAAACTGAAAAGCAGAGCAAAGGAAAATCCAAGAGGTGGAGTCTAACTCTAGCCCATAATACAAAGTTCTAATATTTAACTGCTCAAGGGTTATGTTACTATACAGGCTGCTTTTCTGAGGATCGCTTAAATAATTATAAGGTGATTGTGACCATGAAAAAGTCAGGGAAAGTCTTAAGTGAGCAGACTTTAGGGGCTCTTCCAGATTAGGTTTTTGTTGTGCACTCACCCTGTCTTATTCACTGAATTTTTCAGAGGGTCCATTTTTTAAAATGCTCCTGTTTTAAAATAAACGATCATTCTTTAAATGGAGATTGTCATTGTCTGTCATGTGACATGTCACAAATGAAAAGGACAATTTCCCAAAAAATACCCACAAAACCTAGAGGGGGACAAAGCACAGATCGGGGAGGGCCGGTGCACCCCCTTGCCTCACCCTGCTTACAGGACTGTGCTCTGGGAGACCCCTTTTCTGAGTCCTGGGTGAGGTAGCCAGCATTTCTTCCTCTGATTGCTTAGCAACATTGATTAAGCAACAATGCTGCCTGGCAGGTGCTGAAGCCTTACATGTTTGCTGTCCAACCGTTTTTTGTTGATGTCCAATCGCTTTTTAAAAAAAAAATTAAAGCACAGAATCCAGTTACATGTGTAACCCCTGTACCACCTGCCAGTGGCCCTGCTCATTCCCACTCTGAGCCCATATCTAAGGTGTTTTTATTTATTTAATTAATTTATAATCCATGTTTCCTTCCAGGAGATCAAAGCAGCACTTATGATTCTCTCCCTACCCATTCTAACTGTAGGGTGACTGTGATCATGAAAAAGGCAGGGAATGTCTTAAGTGAGCAGACAATCACCCCACAATCACAACAGCCCTGGTAAGATAAGTTAGGCTGAGAGAGTGTGACTGGCCTAAGGTCATCCAGTGAGCCTCATGGCTGAGTGGAAGCTTAAACCTGGATCTCCCCAGCCCTAGTCCAACACTCTAACCCAATGATAGCCAAAGTGGCACCCTCCAGATGTTCTTGGAGTACAACTTCCACCAACCTTAACCATTGGGTGGAGCTGATCGGAGTTGTAGTCAAATGACTATGTTGGCTATCCCTGTGCTAACCACTACACCACACTGGTGGTCCTTACATTCTTGCTCTGTTAGGCTTTCGCAATAGTGGTGGCAAAACATCATAAGGATTTTGTGAAAAAATAATTTGGTCAGTCATACAGGAGATATATTTTAATTTGTTGGTATTTGATACTGACCGAAAGATTTATTTATTTATTTATTTTATATGATTATACTGAATGGGTAAAACAAATTCTGTTCCTTGTAACCTCAATACACTTGGGCAGAGCCTAGAAGGGAAAATGTGGTGTTGGGATAAGTGATGTGAGGGGTCCATACCATGGTGCATTTCTGCTGAGGATCAACTTTTAAGGCCCCTCCTGCTTGCGTTGCTTGCTTATCCCTCCCAGCAAGTGAAACCCAGTGAGCGTCATGGCGGAGGAGGACTTAGACACCAGGTTTCCTTGGACCATCTCCAATATAGGGTTACCAGCTTCTGAACTGGCCTTCGCCCTGTGCTTTTAATAGCATCTTGATGGGCACATAGCATGTGATAATACTTGTCTCCATGCCACAAAGAGCTTCACCTGCTGATTCCTATAGCTGAAGGTGCTGTGAGAGGCATAGGATCAGGCCATGGCAGTAGTTTCTGCTCTGTTGGCAATCCCAGTCCTGTATTGTCCTGTTTGCAGCACCGGATAAAATGGAGCTGAATCACACAAAGGTGCAGACTAAGGGCAATATGACATATCTCTGAGTCTGAAACAGCAAGGAGAATTTGGCTTTTTCACAGATTCCTCCGCTGCTGAGGTAACTGGAAAGGTGGACACTTGTAGGAAACGATCAAAGGAAGGAGAACATTTAACACCTTCCTGACCAATTATCCAGTCAAGTCCTGCAAAAGTCTGTTCAAGGCATCGTTACCCTTAGATACACAACTCAGTTTCTATGCCCAAGTGAGGAGTGGAGTGGGAGCGAGGTGGGGGTTATTGGGAAGAATTAGTAGACAGGGGGAGGGTTCAGCGATCTTCTCACACTCGTCAATTCTCCACCACAAGTGTTCCCCAATCCCTGCACAACAAAGCACAGATTTGGGAAACTTGGATTTACCTTGCAGTGATTGCGTCAACCCTAAGACTGTTTCTTAACTTGTTTGCTTCATTTTAACGGGGGTAATCAGTAACTAATATATTTCCTTTTAACCTTTTCTGCAAGTGCCTACCATTCCAGTTACCACTAATGTCCTGTGGTTGCCATGGGTCAAATAGAGCTAGTGTGGTGTAGTGGTTAGAGTGTTAAACAACACTGCCATAAAACTCACTAAGTGACCTTTGATCACTCATTGCCTCTTAGCCTAGCCTACCTTATATTGTTGTGATAATGAAATGGGGAGGGAGGACCATGTCCCCCAACTTGAACTCCTTGGAGGAAAGGTGATATTATAATTCTTACATTTTTATTGCTACTAGTACTGGTATCTTTCATTTCCTCATTTAGAAAATTCTGAACTCAGTGCCAATTATAAAGAATAGGCAATAGGAAATGTCTACTGGGGGGATGAGGGCTGAATAAGGTCAGACCACAGCATAAATGGAGGCCAACAAAAATGTTTCCTGGAGTGTCTTAGTTTCCTGAGAGCTGTGGAGGAGGGCCATGGTGGGGAGGGGAGGCGAGCAGTTGGAAGGTTAAGAATCCGATAAGCTGCCTGACAATATTTCTTCGGTTTATTTTTCCTTGCCATTCCATGTCAGCTGTTACCCTCCCTTGTTTTAATGGTTGCCTGGGGATAATTTCTGTCTTGGGTCATACAAGCCCAAATGCTTCAATTACTCTCTGACCTCAAAGGCGAGCGTTTCCAAATTACACTTCTTCAGAAAAGCCTCTGTCTAGTGGCTTTTTTTTATTTTTATACCTAAATGGTTAAATAGTGGGTGTGGATGAGGAGAGTCAAAATGGAGGAAGGGAAAAAAGGAGGATGATTAGCAGCAAGAAGGGTGAAGAAGAGCAGGCAAGGCCTTTTTCAAAATGGCCAAAGCTTTCGGCTGGAAGAAGTGGAAGGTGCCCTCCATTGTTATTCATCTTTTATGTAGTACAGCAGCATTGCCAACCTGGTGCCCTCCAGATGTTTTGTACAATAGCCATGCTGCTGGCTGGGGCTGATGGGAGTTGCAGTCCAAAGCATCTGGAGGGTACCAAGTAAGTAGATGTTTTGCGTATTGAGGCAAAAAAATCCTAACTTCATATGCTGATGGTGTCTGGGCTGGCAGTGACAGACCAGGAAAGGGAACTTGGGGTTGTGGTGGGTAGCTAAACTGAAACATTGACCCAACGTTGTGAAAATGCTGAATGGGGATCATTTGAAAAGTAATTTAAAATAATACTGCCAATACCCTAATAATAGGAAGCTGCCATATAGTGAGTCACACTGTTGCTCCATCTAGCTCAGTATTGTCTACACTGGCTGGCAGCAGCATTCCAGTGTTTCAGGCAGAGGTGTTCCCCAGCTCTACCTGGAGATGCTGGGGATTGAACCTGGGACCTTCTGCATGCAAGGCAAATGCTCTACCACTAAGCTATGGCCCTCTCCAAATTGAAACATAGGAGGCTTCTTAAAGCCTTTTAAGTTGAGACCTATCCCAGTCTGTGTCTGTGTTGGAATTGCTTTTTATTTTTTTATTTTTTATTTTAAAAAAACTTTTCTTTTTAAAACAGTATGTTTTTAACCCTTTTTAAAAAGATGTCTTTAAAGCTTTTTAAAACATGTTTTTAAAGTTGTTTTGTTTTAATGTATTTTAAGGTCTGTTTTTATGATGTTTTAAAGTGTTTTAGTGCTTTTATTTGCCGCCCTGGGCTCCTGCTGGGAGGAAGGGTGGGATATAAATCAAATAAATAAATAAATAAATAATAAGACCACTGGTCCATCTAGCTCAGCACTGTCTACATTGACTGGCAGTGGCTGTCCAGGGTTTCAGGTGGGAGTCTCTCTCAACCCTACCTGGAGATGCCAGGGACTGAACCTGGGACCTTCTGCATGCAAAGTAGGTGCTCTCCCACTGAGCTACAGCCCTTCACCTAGGGACTCTATGGTGACACCACATTTGGATGACTGTGCAGTTCTGAACAACACATCTCAAAATGATATCGTCGAGGTAAAGAAAGTTCAGAAAAAGGCATGCTCAAGGAGTATAAGATTATGCATGGGGTGGAGAAAGTGGCTAGAAACCAGGGTCATCAAATGAAATGGAAAGTTAGGAGATTTCAGGCCGGACAAAAGGAAACATTTCATTACAACAGCACAGAGAATGTAGTGATAGCCACTAACATGGGCAGTTTTCAAGGGGGATTAGACCAGTTCATGGAGGATGAGGCTATCAATGGCCATTTGTCATGATGGCTATATATTACCACCAGTACTAGAGGCAATAGGCCTCTGAATACCAATTGCTGGGAAGCATGATCAGGAGAGGAGTGCTTTTGGACTGATATCCTGCTTGAGGGCAGGCTCTGGTTGACCACTGTGGAAACAGAATGTTAGACTAGATGAGTCTTTGCTCTGATCCAGCAAGGCTCTCCTTATGTTCTCATGGACTTAAATACAATGGGTCTAATAAATATTGGAATTCTGCCAAATTTCAGGTAACTTTACCTTCCTATATACCCTCTTGAGTATCACTCCTTCTATTTCTGATAGACTAGATGTGAGTGCCATTGCTTATGTTGCCAAAATGGCATCACCCCACACAAGAGGGAAGTATTGGCTGTGTATACACCTTACGTTTAAAGCATATTTCCCCAAAGAATGCTGGGAATTGTAGTTTATGCATCACAGAGCTACCATTCCCAGCACCCATAACCAACTACAGTTCCCACAATTCTTTGTACTTTAAATATATGGGGTGCATGCAGACCCAAGGTTTGGGGAGCCCCAAGGCTTGCAAAAGTACAAACAGTAGCCATGGGATGCCAAGTTACTGTCTGTGGGGAAAAACAGAAACCGGGAGGAGGGAGGAATATAATGTGGTCTCTGAAATCCTGAAGAGGGAGTGTTCCACACAGTGCAACATTTTGTTTCAAGTTCCATGTGTGACAATATCTTTTTCTATGTTGTCTGCTTAGTATAGGCTATTAATCATAGAATCACTGAATAGTAGAGTTGGAAGGGGCCTATAAGGCCATCGAGTCCAACCCTTTGCTCAATTAAGCAATCCAACTTAAAGCATACCTAACAGGTGACTGTCCAGCTGCCTCTTGAATTCCTCTAGTGCCAGAGAACCCACCACCTCCCTAAGTAATTGGTTCCATTGTCATGCTGTTCTAACAGTTAGGAAGTTTTTCCTGATGTTCAGTCAACACCTGGCGTCCTGTTACTTGAGCCCATTATTCCATATCCTGCACTCTGGGATGATCAAGAAGGGATCCTGGCCCTCCTCTATGTGGCAACCTTTCAAGTACTTGAAGAGTGCTATACCTCCCCTTAGTCTTCTCTTCTCAAGGCTAAACATGCCCAGTTCCTTCAGGCCCTCCTCACAGGGCTTTGTTTCCAGTCCCCTAATCATCCTCATTGTCCTCCTCTGAACCTGTTCCAGTTTGTCTTAATTCTTCCTAAAATGCTGTGTCCAGAACTGCATGCAGTACTCAAAATGAGGCCTAACCAGCGCCAAATAGAGAGGAAATAGTACTTCTTCACGTGATTTGGAAATTACATTTATTTATTTTTATTTATTTATTTGTTTCATTTATAAACCGCCCATAGCAAGTAGCTCTCTGGGCGGTGTACAAAAAGGTTAAAATACAAAAATTTTTCTGTTAATACAGCTTAAAATAGCATTTGTCTTTTTTATAGCCATAATCGCACTGTTGGCTCATATTCAGCTTGTAATCCACAATTCCAGGATCCTTCTCGCATGTAGTATTCCTGAGCCAAGTATAACTTTGCATGTATTCCTGTTAAATTTCATTATGTTGTTTTCAGCCCAATGTTCTTGCCTATCAGGATCACTTTGAATTTTATGTATGTCCTCCAGGGTATTAGCTATCCCTCCCAATTTTGTATCATCTGCAGATTTGATAAGCATTCCCTGCACCTCCTCATCCAAATTGTTAATAAAAATATTGAAGAGCACTGGGACCAGGACTGAGCCCTGCACTTGTTACTTCCCCGCACTTTGAGAAGCAACCATTGATAAACTCTCTTTTAGTATGATTCTGTAGCCATCTGTGGATCTACCTGATAGTTGTTTCATTCAGCCCACATTTAGCTAGCTTGCTAATCAGAGTATCATGGGGCACTTTGTCCAAAGCTTTGCTGAAGTCAAGCTATATTATGTCCACAGCATTTCCACAGTCTACCAGAGAGATTACCTAGTCAAAAAATGAGATAAGATTAGTCTGCCGTGATTTGTTCTTGACAAATGCATGTTGGAATCTAGTAATCACTGCATTGTTCTGAAGATGTTTACAGATTAATGTCAAACTTGTGCTCTCTCCTCCATTTCAGAATTAGGTGAACTGATTTCTGTTTCTAGGTTATGAAATTCCCTAGTGTGCTGGAAGAGGGGGGAAGTATTGCATACATTTTGCCCGCACACAGAGAGACAGAATAAAAGCTTTATCTATCTTGATCTTATCTACACATACAGGCATACCCCGCTTAAAGTCGCTTCACTTAAAGTCGCCTCGCTATAAAGTACATGCTCCATACTCCACCATACCCCACTTTAACGTACGCGCTTCACAATAACGGACACAATGGCATGACACCGCTGCCATCTAGTGGCGATTGCAGTGCAGTACATGCATAGATAATTGCTTCACTTTAAGTACATTTTCACTTTACGTACAAGCTCCAGTCCCATTGTGTATGTTAAAGCGGGGTATGCCTGTATTTATTTAAGGCAAGACAGGGCTGTGGTTTTATCCTTTACTTTTGCAGCAGAACCAGATTTCTGCAATGGCCATAAAAGGAGGGAGGGGACATAATGTGATCTCCTGGCATATTTGTAAAAAGGTAAAGGTGTCCCCGCACTTGTAGTGCGAGTAATTTCCGACTCTTAGGGTGACGTCTTGCGATGTTTACTAGGCTGACCGTATATATAGGGTAGGATTGCTAGTTCCTTCCCCGGCCTTTCTTTATCCCCCAGCATATGCCGGGTACTCATTTTACTGACCACGGATGGATGGAAGGCTGAGTGGACCTCAACCTCTTTTACCGGAGATTCAACTTCCTCCTTCCTTTAGAATTGAACTCCGGCCGTGAGCAGAGCTTTCGGCTGTGTTACCGCTGCTTACCACTCTGCGCCACAGAGGATCTTCATATTTGTGGCCACCCTAAATTCAACTGAACAATCCTTTTCCATCTACTTGCATCTGCTGGGTATCAGTATCCAAGACAGAAGCCAGAGGTACAGCCCTAGTAAATTCCAATGCAGGTTCTTTAATTAATTCAGATAGTTTTGTTCCCTTTTTTAGTCTTGGGGTCAATCAGCCATCTACAGCAAGGGGGGGAAAGCTTAATAACATTCAGCATGAAAAAAGGCTTCCAAGACTCCCCCTGGTCTTGCTCCTCCCGCCACCACGGTATATGTCCTCCATGCACATCTGGATAAAAGCTTGCACTCCAAGACCAACAGAAAGCATTAGCTTTGGGCACCAAGCCTCCAGAGCAGGGCTGTGCTCCCAAAAAGCATTGCAAATTCTTGCATCATATGGCAGCTACGGGAGGAAGATCTTCTAGGACACCAGAGAGGCCTCCCTGGCAGCTACTCCTGCCCTGTGGTGTTGTTGACTCAGAGAGTAAAGGAAGGCGTTTGGTTTGGTTTTATTTATTTATCATCATTGTTTATTTGCTTTATACCAGACAGACCTTCCTTGGCCTTTCAAATGCTGATGCTGCAGGCAAGGCTGAGCCAGTCAGTCAAAATGGGACTGACAAATCTAGACCCAGCCATTCAGCTTTATTGATGACAAGAGCCCTAAAGAGGTGAAGTCCAGGCACATTGATGAAATGCATGCCCTCCATCTTTCCCTTCAAGAGCACAAAATATATCAGAGAAATATTTCTTAGGATTTCCCCACCCCCACCCCTCTCTTGGTCGGAGTCTAGTAAATTTTCCTGGATATGAGATGACATTTATTCTAATAAAATATTGGGAAAGTGAGTGTGTGTGATTGGCTTCAGCTCGCAGACTAGGCTGGCAGACAATAGAAAGCCCTGAAGAGAATGTTTATTAATGAATTCCTTGATTGAGCAAGTAATTAGCCCCTTTTACAGTACTTGTAAAATGCTATTTTATGGTAATTTACTTGCTGGAGTGTCATTTATGGGATAGGTAGTCCATGGGCACTGAAAGAACACAGCCATCTAAGCCATTCACCATCTAAGAACAGATGTAGACAGAGGTTTGGGGAGCAGATCAGGTATTACATTTCAAGGGCAAGCAAGAGGGGCAGGTGAGCCCATGTCTCCTCCTCGTCCTCGCACACATTTAAAAGTCCATGTTTACCCAATCTCATGTGTCAGAGAGAGGCCTGGGAGCCTCAGATTGGAGAGAAAGAGGTTGACAACACCCAGAATCCTTCATCTCCATCCCTGGCCTAACAGCAATGGTTTGGAGGGACCCCAGGTAAGCTTCCTCATCAGCTGTCTCAACCCTCCTTTTAAAGAGAGTGCCACATGCCATGGAGGCATGTAAAGGCCCTTCAGCTTCTTGCATGGCATCTGGGATTAGGGTTATTGAGCCCTAAGAGACCATGGCATGGACAGTGGTCTGTTGCTATGGCAATGTTGCTGGCACTGCCGGTTCCTACTGACATCTGTTGCCTGTCCCATTTCTCTCTGTTACCCTCAACAGATGCTTTATGGTGGGTTGTCACAGGATTGTTGAGGAACCCCCTTGTTCCTGCTGCCCAAGAGTTCTTCTGCCCTTGAAATAACCCTTCTGGCCTCTGGAGTCATTATCAGATGCTGTCATAATGGGGGTAACATTCCTTATACCATAGTGAGGTGCCATGCTGCTTATGTACCTCTAAATGGGTGTCTCTGAACATACAGTGTTTTGGAAATGTGGAATGTAGCCGCCTTTTTAAAAATCATAATTGTGATTTCTTATTATTGTTCAAATCACATTAGTAAAGGATAACTCACTAATGGTTATAAACAAACCTCTCAACAAGGTATTGTACCCTGTGTCCCATTAACCATGCAGGGCCACGACACATCGCTCACACAATGGAATCATCTTAGACCTCCGCCCCTTCTCTTTGACTTAATCCCAACAGAAAGGTGAATCTTAAATCCTATACATACTCACTTGTGAGTATGTCCCACTGAACTCAGGACAACTTTAGAGATCTAAAGGCCTGGGAACAAAATTCAGAAAAATTAGGAGGGGAAAACCATTTGTTTGGGTTTGGGGTTTCCTTCCACTCCAGTGCTTTCTTGTTTTTCCCACCAAAACATGTTTAAAATACCAGAAAAAAATGGCAGGGGTGTGTGTCTGAATTTTTCTGATTTTTTTCTGGGCCTTCACATCTATAGGCAACTCCTGAGTAGACATGCACCGGATTACAATGTAAGTGTAGCTAAGCCCATTGATTTCAATAGACTTGGGTCCACAGCCGTTTCTGTCTTGCATTTCCATAGACACATTTTTGTTTGGTTTCTTCATCTGCTTTTGGCCTACTCCCAGCCTTGCCTCCTTTGGCCCTGTCTGTGAAGCAGACTCAGGGCCTACTCAAGGCAATTTCTCATGGAATGGAAAACGCAGGTGGAAGAACCTGCTGCTTTCCCCTTGGGTCTGTCTGCACACGTCTAAACAAAGCTGGGGTGGACATAAAATGAAGGCAGCACCACACGTGGCCCAGTTTCTCCTCAAGCATGCATGTGTCTCTGATGTGTGCATGCACACGAGTGTACGTGTGTTTATGTATAATGCAGAGCTTGGAAAAGTTACTTTTTTGAACTACAACTCCCATCAGCTCAATCCAGTGGCCATGCTGGCTGGGGCTGATGGGAGTTGTAGTTCAAAAAAGTAACTTTTCCAAGCTCTGGTATAATGATACATGTCCATCTCCCTTGTGTGAGAGAAAAAGTGCATGAAGTGTACTGGGAAACTTAAGATATGCATTGTGCCTCTTGATGAAAAGGGTTATTCAGCCCTAAGGGACCATGTGGTGGTGGCAACACATATTTCTGAGCATGTTTCACAATCAGAAATGTTAAGATAGTTGCTTAATGGTAGGTTTATTTGCAGGGAACACCAGTGTACATTAACATAATAAGATCAGCCCCAGCAGTTGGAACTTCCAGGAGACTGGGGGACAGGACTTACCATCACTGCCCTCCCCAGCATTTCCCTTGTGTTGCTATCAGCCTCTTCGGGAGGAGAGATGAGGGAGCCAGCTATAGCCACCAAGCCTGGTGAGAAAGACCCTCCTCCTCTGAACTGTATTTCAACCAAGCTTTTAAGGCTCCTTGGAGTGCAGCAAGATTGGCTCCTAGGACTTGATTGGCTGTTAACTTCTGGTTTGCTTTGTACTTATGTAGTGAAGTCTAGATTATTTATTTATGGTAATACTATTTTTTTCTGTGTTGAGAATAAATGAATGTTTGTTGTAAACTGCTTTGGGCACTGTGGAAAGGTGGCATATAAATAAACTCAATCAAACAAGCAAGCAATGCTAAGTTGCATGTCGTTTTTCTCTGAGCAGGCTGTTTTATTTTTAGGAAATGCAGCTGTGGAGACTGCAATCTGCACCAGAAGACTGCATAGGAAAAGAGTGCTAATTTTTTCTTGATCAAACCCATTTCCCAGCTACTTTTTTCAAGTGGGGGACGGGGGAGGGAGTATTAAGAATAGGGCCGGCGCCAAGCATGACTGGGCCTTTGGGCACCAGACTGCCACAAGTATCACCTCATCTTGGGTCATGGCAGGTGTGCGTGTGTTGACACAGTGACATGGGATGTGGGACTGCTGGGCCTATTGAAGCCTGTGCCGGCTGCTTGGGGGAAGGTTACCTGGGAGGGTGGAGCTTCTGTTCCACGATGTGCAGTAGCATCGGCCTGGCTGCAAATTATACTCCACAACCTGACGCTGCCATGGATTGCAAAATGGGAGCCCCACCCTCACAGCCCCAGCCTAAGGAGGGGCCCATGCCCAACCTGGCCACCTGCTGGTGCTGGGCCTGATTTTGAAACCCCCCTGCAGTATACACACAGGGCTCTTCCAGGGCAGGTTGCAGTCTTCATGATTACATTTGGTAAAATCCACAAGCAAAAGCCAACCACACAAATGCCTCAGCATTAAATAGACCTTAGCCCTTGATTTCCAACCACAGTGTATATGGTCATTCTGCTGTTTATGCTGTGCAGGATTGTCAACATTTAAAAGCTGATGCAAACTGTGGTAACATGCTCTATCCTCCCTTTCTATATGAGAAGAAAATAGCCACCATCCTCTGAAGGTGGGAATTTTAAAGGAACCATTGAGAACCATGGGCTTTTCCACACTGGAACAAAATGTGGATTCACACTGACCTGTCCCACCATTATTGCAGAGGTGTCCACATAATGCCATTCCCATCCCAGTGTTGTTCCTGACCTTTCCCCCTTTAAATGTGTTTTTTTGTCTTTGGAAAATCCAAAATGGCTAGGATTTTTTTAAAAGCATTGAAAGGGAGGAAAGCTCCAGGACAACACTGGGGTGGAGAGGACCTCATATGGACATTCCTACGTTAATAGGGAGACAGGGCATTCTGCTCTGATGTGGATAAGTATCACTGGTTAGATAGCTTACACTGTTTAGATGGAAGTTAAGATAGAAGTCTTAGTTAATTGCAGGGAAAACATTAGGGACCTGCTGTATAGCTTATTTAGCCTAATGGTTAACCCAGCCCTGGAAAGAGCTGTACCCTTCCATTACTGGTGATAATGTGTGAGTCTGAAAAGGAGACCAAGGTAATATCAAGATGTGGGAAACAATGAATATTGAAATTAGACCCATACGTAACAGGCCTAGGGCTTCTTCAGTAACTGATTTATTGTTAGCTGGTTTGCAACATCTGATTTCATCTATCAAACTTGTGAAGATATATACGTCACAGAAGTGTTTAACATAAGATGCCTTGAGGCAACATCTGTCATCTCCAGAATTAGGAGGTAGAGCGAGGCTTAGGCGATGTGAAGTTCACTTCATTTGTTGGGTTATTTCTTTGAGTAGCTGAGTGGTGCCCCTGCCGTCCCCTCCAGCACTTATGAGCTGATATCTTCACAGTTTAGACTCCAGGAAGAAAACAGCCAGAAACATTTTATAGTCCTTTGAACGTTAATTAGATTTTCTTTACTTAAAAAACATTATTGCAGGGGAAATTCAGAAGTTCACTTTAATTTTATTTTATTTTCTATCTCTCTGTTTATGTTATGGGAGAGGACTTTCCTGACTTTTCATTGCTTACCTTGTCTGCATATTTTGTACAAAATAAATAAATAAATAAATTTCCTTATATGGCCCAATTGATAGTCCATCTACTATAGGATATACAATAACTATTGGTGCCTTACACCAGGTGATAGTGTTACATTGTCTATCCCAGTATTGTTTGCTCTGACTGACCGCAACTCTCCAAGGGCTTGGGCAGAGTCCACCCCAGCCTTGCACCCTATGGCCCATTTAGATGAACATGCTAAACCATTGAGCTGCAACTCTTCTTTCTTCAATCACCATCTAAATGCTGTTTAGTAGCAGCCAGCAACCATTCCTTATAGGGAAGATACAGCCGGGGATGGGGGCAGGGGATAACACAATTGATAACATGTGAGCTTCTGCAGTAGGAAGTCTAGTTCTCTCTGTCTTGGTAAACGGCTGTCGATATGTTAGATTCCTTTAATAAGAAGTGGCCAGTACTAGACCAGGCATATTCTCTTCTGTATCCCTTCCTGGTAGGAGCAAGGTTTAAGTAAAATGCAAGAAAATTATCTTCTACAAGAAGGAGACAGCAGAGCAAAACACAAATAGCCAGTTTAACACGCTCCAAAGCTGAGCCCTGAGACTGGAAATCAGTTCTGGGGCTGAATATTGGGGAGCCCTAGTTCAAGATAGCACTTCTGTTTGCCACCCCGGGCTCCAGCTGGGAGGAAGGGCAGGATATAAATCAAATAATAAATAAATAAATAAGAATGAGCCCTCTGCAAAAAATCCTAACATTTGGTGCATACTTTTGATACTATAGGTTCTCTCATCTTGACTTCTATGACTTTAGTAGTTGTGCTAACTGCAGGAACAGAGAGCAGGTGATAGGCATTCATTCTTGTTCATCAAATGTGTCACATGGTAAGGGTAGTTTTCCCTTGAGCTCCACTGCGAAAACAGGTTGTTGTGCTAGAATGGACCTTTTGCCTGATCCAGCAGAGCTTTCCTTGTGTTCTAATTAGCTAGTACTATAGAAGCTATTTTACTAATCACTTGATGCAAATGTTTTACAGAGAGGTCTGATTCTATTTTAAATAGCATTGCCACAGTCGAACACCAAAATCAATTGCTTTGATCAAAACCATAAGCTTAATTCTTTGTTGGATTATGGTCACTATCTTTGGATTGTGGTCACTGTGTTGGGGAATCTATGGCTCTACAGATGTTGTTCAACTCCCAGCAGCCCCACCCAGCATGGGTAATGGTCAAGGATGGAAATTAGAGTCCAACAACATCTTGAGGGCCATTGGCTCCCCAACCCTGTTCTATGTTATGGGTACAGCACAGAATCCTGAGAAAGAGACCCATGGTGCACTATGAATAGCAAGAATTTAGGGTGGACTTTGGACATATACAAATTCTCGATTTCCCCAAATTAGGATAAATGTGATGTTGTCACAAGCTCAAGCTGACATGGTATGCACAGTGAATAGGCCCGGCACCAGTGGGCAGCCAGGTGGGGCACGGGCCTTTGGGAGTGGCCAGGTGGAGCACAGGCCAAGGGCCCTGGCCACTCCCAAGGGGCCTTTGCCTAGATCTATAGGCTGGGGCTGAGAGGGTGGAGCTCCACATTGTACAAAGGCATTTGCAACTACAAATCATGCCCCGTAACCCGATGCTGATCATGGAGTGGGTGCTCCACCATCCTCCTAAATGACACCCCCCTGCGGCTGGCATGGCTTGTGAGTCATCATATCAGTGCATGCGCACGCAGCATGCTAATGTCATGATGCAGGAGGTGGGGCAGCTGCTGGGAGGTGCTGGTGCCTGAGGGCCCACTCCAGCCTGGTGCCGCCCCTGACAATGAATGCTGCCCTGGGCTTCTGCATGGAGGAGGGGCAGGATATAAATTAAATCAATAAGGAGAACAGGGACTTCAGAAAGCTGAACATATAACCTCTTCTGTGTAATATATCTCCATGGAAAAGCAGCAGCAACACTGCAAGCATTTGTGCATTGCTTAGAAATTCACACTTTTAATGTATGTGTGTGAAACCCAAGCACCATCTCAGTTACACCAACTGACTGTTTCTTGATATTCAGTGGAGAGTAGTTATGAGGGCTTTCAAGCTCAGTGCAGAAATATAGAAAAGCTGCCCTCTGCTGGCTGGACAAAGCACATATCCCATTGCTCCTGTCTCTGGAGGTAGATGGGCCACTTCATATGAAGATTTCCATTTTAAAAAACCTCTGTGTCACTTGTGAAGTGCAGCACAGATGCTTATTTTGGACAAGTACAAAGGTCAGGATGCTGGTGTCAGGAAGGCATTTGTACATGTTTTTCCTACACAGAGATTATCTCCATGTAGAAAATGCATAGTGTGTGAAGCAGCCTTTATAGATGATGGATTTTATTTATTTATTTATTTATTTATTTTATTTTATTGGATTCTATGCAAGTGGTAAATTTTAGGCTGGTGGAGAGACTATCCATTTAAAAAATACATTATTATAAGTGCATAATGTTGGATGAATGTTCTTGGTCACTTACAACTGCCAAAAGATAAGCCTTTAATACAAGATCTTGTAGCAAACAGAAAGAATACAGAACTTTTAACATCACCGTGCCAACAAAAAAACCAAGAGGATTTCAAAGAGGCACTAGTGCAGGGGTAGCCCTCATGGTGACTTCCACATGGAGGGCACCAAGTTGGCTACCCCTGCACTAGTGGATGAATGTTGAGTAGTGAGAATGTTGAGAACACTTTAATCTGTACGCAGAACATATCATACAGAAAGCGGGATTGGACCAAGATGAAGGAAGTGTGAAAATTGGAGGGAGAAATATAAATAATTTAAGATACGCAGACGATACCATACTCTTAGCAGAAACCAGTAATGATTTGAAACGAATGCTAATGAAAGTTAAAGAGGAAAGCACAAAAGCAGGACTACAGCTGAATGTCAAAAAGACTAAAGTGATGACAACAGAAGATTTATGTAACTTTAAAGTTGACAATGAGGACATTGAACTTGTTAAGGATTATCAATACCTTGGCACAGTCATTAACCAAAATGGAGACAATAGTCAAGAAATCAGAAGAAGGCTAGGACTGGGGAGGGCAGCTATGAGAGAAATAGAAAAGGTCCTCAAATGCAAAGATGTATCACTGAACACCAAAGTCAGGATCATTCAGACTATGGTATTCCCGATTTCTATGTATGGATGTGAAAGTTGGACAGTGAAAAAAGCAGATAAGAGAAAAATCAACTCATTTGAAATGTGGTGTTGGAGGAGAGCTTTGCGCATACCATGGACTGAGAAAAAGACAAATAATTGGGTGTTAGAACAAATTAAACTAGAAGCTAAAATGATGAAACTGAGGTTATCCTACTTTGGACACATCATGAGAAGACATGATTCACTAGAAAAGACCATAATGCTAGGAAAAACAGAAGGGAGTAGAAAAAGAGGAAGGCCAAACAAGAGATGGATTGATTCCATAAAGGAAGCCACAGACCTGAACTTACAAGATCTGAACAGGGTGGTTCACGACAGATACTCTTGGAGGTCACTGATTCATAAGGTCACCATAAGTCGTAATCAACTTGAAGGCACATAACAACAACAAATTAGAACACTTCAGCCATGCAAAACAACCTGGAGGGTAACTGTTGCAGCAACGTCCCCATGAACTCATGGAGGGATATGATACAATGGACCACTCTGAGAGGTCTGAACCAGTGTGACTACCTCTCTGGTGCCTTCGCCATTCACTTGATTCTCATCAAGAGACTTTGGCTGTTTGCAACTCCATAGCAGCAGATAAGTTTAGTGGAGAACAGGTGACAACGAGATGGCAACTGGGAACAGCATTAGGATGACCTATTTACCTATGGATAGTCTTGTTTTGCAGGAGTTTAGAACCAGAAATAGAACTGGGAATAAAACACAGTGTTTGCAAAACACACACCCTGGGTTGCCTGCTTTTACAACTTTTTTGACGTTCAATGAGTGAACCTTAGGAGAACCTCAGATTTTCCTGGCTCAGCTTGAACATATTCAGCTCTACTTTCCTTGGCTTGTACCCTGAGATTCTTCAAGCGCCAGAAATTGAGACATTAAAAGAAGTTTAATACAATAGCAGAGGACAAGGGGGGAATTCTTCATGATCCAATGGGTCAACGGGATGCATGTTAAGTACATACTACAAGCCACATACATTTTTAAAAAATCAGTTTCTAAATAAACGTTTTGAAGTCTTGGAAGATTTAAGAGCAGATACTCAGCAATGGCAATAGGTTTCTTAATGGCTTTATATTTCAGAATGAGAGACCCAGAATATGAATGGAATGTAAATGATAAAGAATAGGGGAATCTGGGGCTCACCCAATTTGTGTTATTATTATGATTCGTTTCAACTGAACCACCAGGCAAAGACTGAAACCTCCAAGCTGAAGGGCACTCCAGTAGAGGTGATTATTTTTCTGCCTCCTAAATGTAAAATTTGGGGAACCTGTTGCCCTCTAGATATTGGACTACAACTTCCATCTCCCCTGTCCATTGGCCATGCTAGCTGAGGCTGATGGGAAATGGAGTCCAACAACATCTGGAGTGCCAGAGGTTCTCCATCCTAATGTAAAGAATGGACAGTTTCAGATAACCCTTGTCTCTGCACCACCATGATTGTACGGAAAATTGTATTCCACACTGGCCCAATGTCAGTCCCCTCTCCTTCTGCTGGTATATAATCTGTCCTTCTGTACTGATGGAAACAAATAGAACTGCTGTGGTGAAGGGATCAGGGCCTGTTCAGGATGCAAGACTTTTATTCGGAAAGTATCCTGTTGTCCTATGAGGACCTAAATACAGTAGAAAGCTTTGAGGGGCTTCAGGTGAACTGACTTTATGTGCAACAAGTTACTGTAAGTATTTTGTTTCTAATGTAGCTATTAGGTAACAAGCTATGACTTATCACATGATTTTAGACTTTGCGTTTTGATAATAAGGGAATTGGTGGCTTAGTGTCTAACATTTATGGTGGTATCCTTGATAGGGTTGCCAGGTTCATGGCCTGAGACTGATCCTGTATCTTTAGGAGAAGAGAAAGTCAGCCAAGTGCAGGTGTTCTTGCAACACTGTAATGGGAAAAACCACAAGGTCGAATTCTCCCTTCCCCCTGCACACCTTTTAAAGATACAGAAGACCTCAGCCTCCAAGTTTTTTGTGGATGAAAGAACCTCCAAACTTTGATCAAGAACCAGAACTAAAAATCCTAAGAATGACTTGAGTGTTATTTGGTGCATCCCCCAGCCCCTTTTTGCTTGCTGCTACCATAAGATATCATTTAAAACAATATCAGAAGGAATATCCAGATATCTGCCAGATGCTTGATGAATGCCTGTATGTTGATGACTTCATAGCTGGAGCTAACAGCACAGAGAAAGCTGCTAGTATTGCCATGAAGACCAGAGAATTGCTTTCAACCGCTGGAATGGACCTCTGGAAGTGGAATACCAATTCTAAGGAACTGCAAACATCCTGGCAGAAGAATGAACCCAATGTAGAGTTGGGAGAACAAACTTTAGGACTTTCATCATTAAAGGTCTTAGGTCTGACCTGGAAGACTGAGAAAGATGAGTTCATATTTATTCATAACCTGCTAGAATTCATGATAGGTAGAAGAAATACCAAACTTTTTGTGCTACAAGCAACAGATGTATATATGATCCAATTGGATACTTGTCACCCTTTGTTATCAGAATGAAATGTTTGTTCCAAGAACTGTTGGAACAAGGTCTTGAATGGGATGAAGAATTACCTAATGATCTAACAGTGGTTCCCAACCTGGGGGCCGGGACCCCTAGGGGGGTCATGAAGTAATCCAGAGGGGTCTGTGAACAGTAAAGAAATGAATTATTAATTTTTTAAAAAACGTCTTCACTCCCTCGACACTGTCTGCTTTCCACTGGCGCTGCAGATGACACCTCCCCCTTGCTCCAAACGAGAGGGGAGGCCTTTTGCTGAAGCACCAGAGCATCTTTCAGGTGCACTAAGGGCAGGCATCTGCCTATAAAATACATGGCAGATGCCAAAGGAGGCTGAGGGTGGGGCTACCAGGAAGAAGAGGGGATTACTATCACTGATTCCTGTCTCCTTGCACTGCCGCTACTAACAACACCCTTACTTAGAATGAGAGGAGAGGAGTTTTTGTGAAGCTAAAAGAAGCAAGCATGCAAAGAAAGGCTGCTTTCCCCTTCCTTCCTGGCAGCCAGCCTGCCTCTCTGGGGGGAGGGGGTCACAGAAATTTTTCAGCTTATAAAGGGGGTCCCATGCTCATAAAGGTTGAGAACCACTGATCTAACCCCCAAGTGGAACTAATGGTGTCCTGAGCTACCACATTTACAAGAACTAAGCATTCCAAGATGGTGTTTTCAGGGCACTTTGAGAGCACTATCAAAAGTACGGCTGCATACATTTTGTGATGCCAGCGAAAGGGCATACAGTGCAGTAGTTTACCTCCGGTATGTAACAGAAAATGGAGAGACAGGTGTGAGTTCGATAGCAAATCAAGAGTAGCTCCACTAAAAAGAGTGACACTTCCATGACTTGAATTAATGGGAGCATTCATTGGAGCAAGACTGGTTAATTACCTGAAAACTGTGCTAAAAATGGAAGGTGTGGAAGTCTACATGTGGACTGATTCAATGATCACCCTCCACTGGATTCATAGCACTGCAAGGCAGTGGAAGCCTTCTGTCGGGAGGCAGAGTTGGGGTCCCGGGGGGTTGGAAGAAGAGGATTCAGATGGATGGCAGGGAGGAGGGGGAGCAACTTCGCCCGAGTGGAGCGAAGACGAAGCAGAGGAAATGCCAGAGATAGGGTTGCTTAGCAACGGAGAGCCTGAGAGCTTTGGAGTTTCAGAATCTTCACTAGACATTCCCACGCCTCCCCTGCTCTGAAGCTCAGAACAGAAGGGGGAAGAGGGAGGGCTGCTCAAGGCAGAAAAGCCACGAGTCAGTTTACCATCAGCCCCCCATCCCCCATACTGGAATCGGAACCTTCAGAAGAGGAGGGGACGATGCTTCCCCCTTCGCCGCGCACACGAAGGCACTTGAAAAGACAAGAGAGAAGGGGGGGAAGACGGGTAGTGCCTGAGGGGCAGTTAAGGAGGAGCGAAAGGTTGCGCGCCCGTTTGGCCCCTTCTTAAAGAACTGGCGGGAAAGCAGCCCCTTGCTCTGTCAACTTTCTCTCAATGCCGCAGGACCTGTATTTCTGTACTGCTTCATGAGAAGACGCAGTCTTTGTTTGGACATTACTCTAATAAAAACTGAATTACTTACAACCCCTGGTCTGGTTCCTGAGTCTCATCCTGGGCCTGACAGCTTGACAGAGCCACCTCAATCACCCTCAACACTCTCTTCACTTGACTGGGACAAGATGTCAAAGGGAGCAGGGGGGAGACGAGCCCCACTTCCGAGACGGAAAAAGTGAAACTCTTGAGGACTAAGGTAGCTGATTTGCAGACGGATGTCCAAGCCTTGCTAGCAGCCGTCAAGGCGTTGAAAACGGATAATCAAGCCTTGAAGACCACGATAGACCAGATGCGAACAGCCCCTCCAGTTGCCGCAGTAAAGGTTCCCATTGGATTGCCCCCAAAATATGTGGGACAGAGTGATCAGTTGGCAACTTTCGTGGCTCAATGTGAATTATATCTGGATGTCAGGCACACAGAATTTCCAGATGATGGGGCTAAAGTCGCCTTCGTGATTAGCCTTCTGGAGGGAGAAGCTGCAAAATGGGTGACTCCATATCTGGTGAGAAAGGATACTGTCTTAAGAAGATACAGAGGATTTATACAGGAGATGACCGAGATGTTTCAAGACCCGCAAAGAGCTGAAACAGTAGCGCGGCAGCTAGGCGCTCTGAAGCAAGCTAAAGGGACTGTTTCCGAGTACACTAACGCTTTTAAAATTTTGTCCCAGGAAACTGGGTATAATGATGCAGCCCTGATGTTTATGTACCGGAGTGGACTAAATGCTGAAATCCTGGATGAGCTGGCCAGGACCACCCCTCCCACTGACCTGCCAGGGCTAATCCGGCTATGCCTACAGATAGATCACCGGATGGAAGGAAGACGCCTGGAAAAGAAGCAGGAGGTCCCGAGATACTCAGCCTCGGCATCCCGCAGCAAGGCCCTTTCCACTGCAGGGGCGGCAGGTAATGCAACTGAGGGACAGGGAGGGGCTAGGCGAAGATTGTCAGAAGAAGAAAAGGAAAGACGACGTCGAGAACGTTTATGCTTTTATTGTTCAAGACCGGGCCATGTGGCCAGAGACTGTGGACTGAAAGGGGGGAAAGCCGAGCCGTCGGGAAACTAGAACACCCAGTCCTCTTGCAGGCCGGTGGACTGGGGGCCGCGTTGTATAAAGGCCCTCCAACGATCCAACCTCCCTCAAAAGGGGTGTTGGTCTTACCTATTTGGATTACAACTTCTAGAGGAGTGGTGTTTAATTCTACTGCCTTGATTGACAGTGGAACCTCCACAAATTTTATTGATGCAAAGCTAGCCAAGCGTCATGGAATTTCCCGGTGGAAACTGGACGCTCCCCTGTCTGTGGAGACCATCGATGGGAGACCCCTGAAGTCAGGAGGGGTGACACAAGCCACGGAGGAAGGGAAACTTCAAATCCCTGGGCATGAAGAGTTCATTTCGCTATACGTGTCAGATCTCTCGAACTTTGAGGTGATTCTGGGAATGCCCTGGCTAGCAAAGCACGAACCCAAGATAAGTTGGAAGGAGGCGGTGGTGTGGTTCACCTCACAGTATCGTCAGGAGAACTGTCAACCCGAAGGAATCAAGAACACCTTGGCGGCCGCAGCGCAGGAGATTGAGCAAGTGACCCTGCCGCTTAAGTATGAGGAATTCAAAGATGTATTTGATGAAAAAGAGGCAGAGACTCTACCCCCCCACCGCCCTTACGACTGTGCGATTGATCTCGTGCCAGGAGCCAGCATCCCATCAGGGAAAATTTACTCGCTCACAGAGACTGAGAGGGAGGCCCTGAAAGAATTTCTGGATAAAAACCTGAGGCGAGGATTCATACGTCCCTCACAGTCCCCTGCTGGAGCACCACTATTGTTTGTGAAAAAGAAAGGGGGGGAACTCAGACCTTGTAACGACTATCGCGCATTGAACCAGATCACCATCCCTAACAGCTACCCGCTGCCCCTGATTTCAGAGCTGCTAGACCGACTGCGCTCCGCAAAAGTCTTCACGAAGCTGGATTTGAGGGGAGCGTACAATCTGATCAGAATGAAGGAGGGAGATGAATGGAAAACGGGATTCTTGACCGCTTATGGTCAGTTTGAGTACCTGGTCATGCCGTTCGGGCTTTGTGGAAGTCCAGGAGTTTTTCAAAAGTTCATGAACGACGTGTTTAGAGACTTGTTGAACATGTATGTAATCTGTTACTTAGATGATATCCTGGTGTTCTCAAAGAACCAGGAAGACCATGATCAGCATGTGAAAATGGTGCTGAAGAGACTGAGAATCACTTGTATGCCAAGTTAGAGAAATGTGGATTTGACCTCAAGTCTTTGGACTTCCTTGGGTACCGAATCTCAGCAGAAGGAGTGGAGATGGACCCAGGGAAAGTAAGTTGTATATTGGACTGGGGCCTGCCTGTTACCAAAAAGTATGTACAACGGTTTCTAGGGTTTGCCAACTATTACAGAAAGTTCATTCCAGGGTTTTCCAAATTAACAGCTCCTCTGACTGACTGCTTAAGGGGAAAGAAGAAGTTTCAATGGACAGAGAATGCCACCAAGGCCTTTGAGGAGCTGAAGAGAAGGTTCGCTTCCGAGCCCATTCTGCGCTTTGCTGACCTGACCCACCCTTTTGTCGTGGAAGCAGATGCTTCGGATTTTGCCATCGGGGGGGTCCTTCTGCAATTAGACCAAGGGGGGAGGGAGCTGCACCCCTGCGCATACTTCTCTAGGAAGTTAAAGCCAGCAGAGAAGAACTACACAGTATGGGAGAAGGAGCTGCTGGCCATCAAGGATTCTTTTGAGAACTGGAGACAATACCTAGAGGGGGCCTCTCATCAGATTGAAGTGTGCTCCGACCACAAGAATCTGGAAAGCCTCCAAACAGCCAGAAAGCTGAACCAGAGACAGATAAGATGGTCCCAGTTCTTCACTAGATTTAACTTCAAGATTATTTATCATGCCCAAGCCAAAAACCAGAGAGCAGATGCCTTATCCAGACAGCCACAATTCAAAGAAAGTGAATCAGATGACCAGCCTCAGTACGTGATCCCGCCAGAGAAGTTAACGTTGGGATCGTGTTAGCCTTCATGGGAAGAGGAACTCAAAAAGGCACAACAAGAAGATGTAGACATGCTAAGATGTAGGCAGGAGACGGGACAAGATCAAGACTCAGAAGTAACTTTCCACTGCAGGAATGGACTGTTATGGTTCAAAACAGCCAGATATGTGCCAGAAGGGGAATTAAGGCTCAGAATCCTACGCCAGTGCCATGATTCCGTCACAGCGGGACACTTTGGGATTTACAAAACCATTCAGAACGTGGCCAAGGACTTTTGGTGGCCTAAAATGCGTCGGGATATTGAAAACTATGTAAAGTCCTGCTCTGTCTGTATGTGGACAAAAACACAAACAGGAAAACCAGCAGGACTGTTACAACCGTTACCTGTCCCACACGAACCCTGGAAGGACCTATCCATGGATTTTATAACTGATTTACCCAAGTCCCAAGGAATGACAGCCATTCTAGTAGTGGTAGATTTACTCACCAAAATGGCGCATTTTCTTCCTTGTACAGGGGCCTTAGAGGCTAAAGAAACGGCCAAGTTATTCATCAAAGAAGTCTGCCGGCTGCATGGGTTGCCAAACAGTGTAGTCTCGGACCGAGGAACTCAGTTCACAGCCAAATTTTGGAGAGCCATGTGGAAACAGCTGCAGACGGAGTTAAAACTCTCCTCCGCCCATCACCCCCAGACAGACGGCCAGACGGAACGCTTGAACGCCGTTCTGGAAAGATATTTACGTAGTTATGTGTCCTATCAACAGACTGACTGGGTATCTTATTTGCATTTTGCAGAGTTTGCCTACAACAACTCCCTGCATTCCAGCACTCAACAAACCCCGTTTTTCGCTAATTATGGATTCCATCCTAAAGTCTTTCCAAGCAGCTCAGAGGGTATGCTGGTACCGGCGGCAGAGAACTTTCTTAGGGAATTGCAGGCGGCGCAACAGACGTTGAAACAACAGTTAAACGAAGCCAAAACGGAGTACAAGCGAGTTGCTGACCTGCACAGGAAGGAGGGCCCCCCCCCTGCAGCCGGGAAATCGGGTCTGGCTGTCCACCCGCTTCCTCCAAATGCCAGGTAAATGTAGAAAATTACAAGACAAGAGGGTGGGTCCTTTTGAAATAGAAACTCAAATTAATCCCGTGGCGTACCGACTGAAGCTGCCTGACACGTTTAAAATACATCCTGTGTTTCATCGATCCCTGTTAACAAAAGCCACCCCTCCCAGTGAGTTACGGCCGGAGGAGCCTCCCGGAGCTCCGATCCTGGTAAATGAGCAAACTGAGTTTGAAGTTGAGGAAATCCTAGACTCCAGAATAAGACGCCGCAAGTTGCAGTACTTGATTCACTGGAAAGGCTATGGACCAGCTGATAGATCATGGGAAGATGAAGCTGACGTGCATGCTCCAGACTTGGTAAAACTTTTCCATCAACGTTTTCCCCACCGCCCCAAGTCAGCAAAAGGGGGGGGCAGCTTGGGAGAGGGGATGATGTCGGGAGGCAGAGTTGGGGTCCCGGGGGGTTGGAAGAAGAGGATTCAGACGGATGGCAGGGAGGAGGGGGAGCAACTTCGCCCGAGTGGAGCGAAGACGAAGCAGAGGAAATGCCAGAGATAGGGTTGCTTAGCAACGGAGAGCCTGAGAGCTTTGGAGTTTCAGAATCTTCCCTAGACATTCCCACGCCTCCCCTGCTCTGAAGCTCAGAACAGAAGGGGGAAGAGGGAGGGCTGCCCAAGGCAGAAAAGCCGCGAGTCAGTTTACCATCAGCCCCCCCTATCCCCCATACTGGAATCGGAACCTTCAGAAGAGGAGGGGACGATGCTTCCCCCTTCGCCGCGCACACGAAGGCACTTGAAAAGACAAGAGAGAAGGGGGGGAAGGCGGGTAGTGCCTGAGGGGCAGTTAAGGAGGAGCGAAAGGTTGTGCGCCTGTTTGGCCCCTTCTTAAAGAACCGGCGGGAAAGCAGCCCCTTGCTCTGTCAACTTTCTCTCAATGCCGCAGGACCTGTATTTCTGTACTGCTTCATGAGAAGACGCAGTCTTTGTTTGGACATTACTCTAATAAAAACTGAATTACTTACAACCCCTGGTCTGGTTCCTGAGTCTCATCCTGGGCCTGACACCTTCTGTAGCCAATCGAGTGACTGAGATTAAAGCTTTAACTGACCCTCTAGGTTGGTCCCATTGTGCAGGAGATGAGAATCCACCTGATCTCCTATCAGAGGGCAACATATTGAGGACCTCAGAAAATGTCACCTTTGGTGGAAGGGGCCCTACTGGTTATTACTGTCTGAAGATGAGTGGCCACAGTGCACATTGTCAGAAGAAGGTTCCATAAAAGGGGATCCAGATCTCAAAGCAAGTCTTCAGCATGGATACAGTGTTTTATATACAACCTCTGAAATCCACAGCAAAAACAGAGAGGTCCTCTGATTGCTGAAGAGATATTCATAGCTGAAAGATACTGGATTGGGAGAACTCAGGCAGAAACATTTGCAGCAGAATTCAAACAGCCGACAAAAGGTGTTCCCATAAGAAGAGACTCAAGGCTGGTAGAGTTCAATCCATTCTTAGACAAGGATGGTTTGATGCTATAGGTGGAAGACTATAGAAATCAAATCTCACTTCGGAACAACAACATCCATGGATACTACCACCAAGGCTGTTCACAGAGCTCCAGATACAGTATCAACATGAAAGATTAATGCATGCTGGATTGAGAGACACACACAAATCAGATAAAATTTCTGGATTATAAAGGGTAGACAGTTAGTAAAAACAATTATTCAGAAATGTAATATGTGCAAGCAGCATCAAGCACAACCAGGAAAAGAAGTGGCTGCTCCATTACCAAAGGACAGAATCCTAGAAGCACCACCATTTGAGGTGACTGGAGTAGACTTTGCAGGACCCTTATATACAAAGACAAAGAATTCACTAGAAAAGGCATACATTGCACTTTCTACATGTGCTGTGACCAGAGCAATTCACTTGGAACTTGTCTCAGATCAAGGCACAAAGAGCTTTCTACTGGCTTTGAGAAGATTTGTTGCTAGGTGTGGACTGTGTAAAGTTATTTACTCTGACAATGCCAAGACCTTTAAAAGAGCAGATCAAGATTTGAGAGATCTTTGGTCACAAATGGACCACCAGCAGCTTCAAGACGTCTTTGGTAATAGAGGTATTACTTCGAAGTTTATTGTAGGACGAGGTGCCTGGTGGGGTGGATTTTGAGAAAGACTCGCTCATTCTGTCAAAACCTGATTAAAGAAAACAGTGGGAAGGGCAGCTGTATCATATGAAGAGCTTGAAACAACTTTGACTGAAGTAGAAGCCATACTGAACTCTACACCAATCACCTTTGTTTACAATGAAGTGGAGGAACCAACACCTCTGACACCAACTCACTTCCTTGTGGGTCAAAGATTAACAGCTTTACCTCCTCAGAGGTATCCTATTCCAGTGACTCATACAACTACTCAATGTGAACTCAGTAAAATGGAAATACCAACAAACATTGATGAATCATTTTGGAAAAGATGGCGACAAGAGTATTTATTGGACCTACGAACAGTTCATCGCAGTGTTCCATCAAAGCAAAAGGCTGAACTCAAAGTAAATGACATAGTTTTGATCAGAGCTTGGAAAAGTTAAGAACATAAGAACATAAGAACATAAGAAGAGCCTGCTGGATCAGGCCAGTGGCCCATCTAGTCCAGCATCCTGATCTCACAGTGGCCAACCAGGTGCCTGGGGGAAGCCCGCAAGCAGGACCCGAGTGCAAGAACACTCTCCCCTCCTGAGGCTTCCGGCAACTGGTTTTCAGAAGCATGCTGCCTCTGACTAGGGTGGCAGAGCACAGCCATCATAGTTAGTAGCCATTGATAGCCCTGTCCTCCATGAATTTGTCTAATCTTCTTTTAAAGCCATCCAAGCTGGTGGCCATTACTGCATCTTGTGGGAGCAAATTCCATAGTTTAACTATGCGCTGAGTAAAGAAGTACTTCCTTTTGTCTGTCCTGCATCTTCCAACATTCAGCTTCTTTGAATGTCCACGAGTTCTAGTATTATGAGAGAGGGAGAAGAACTTTTCTCTATCCACTTTCTCAATGCCATGCATAATTTTATACACTTCTATCATGTCTCCTCTGACCCGCCTTTTCTCTAAACTAAAAAGCCCCAAATGCTGCAACCTTTCCTCGTAAGGGAGTCGCTCCATCCCCTTGATCATTCTGGTTGCCCTCTTCTGAACCTTTTCCAACTCTATAATATCCTTTTTGAGATGAGGCGACCAGAACTGTACACAGTATTCCAAATGCGGCCGCACCATAGATTTATACAATGGCATGATGATATCGGCTGTTTTATTTTCAATACCTTTCCTAATTATCGCTAGCATGGAATTTGCCTTTTTCACAGCTGCCGCACACTGGGTCGACATTTTCATCGTGCTGTCCACTACAACCCCGAGGTCTCTCTCCTGGTCGGTCACCGCCAGTTCAGACCCCATGAGCGTATATGTGAAATTCAGATTTTTTCTCCAATATGCATAATTTTACACTTGTTTATATTGAATTGCATTTGCCATTTTTCTGCCCATTCACTCAGTTTGGAGAGGTCTTTTTGGAGCTCTTTGCAATCCCTTTTTGTTTTAACAACCCTGAACAATTTAGTGTCGTCAGCAAACTTGGCCACTTCACTGCTCACTCCTAATTCTAGGTCATTAATGAACAAGTTGAAAAGTACAGGTCCCAATACCAATCCTTGAGGGACTCCACTTTCTACAGCCCTCCATTGGGAGAACTGTCCATTTATTCCTACTCTCTGCTTTCTGCTTCTTAACCAATTCCTTATCCACAAGAGGACCTCTCCTCTTATTCCATGACTGCTAAGCTTCCTCAGAAGCCTTTGGTGAGGTACCTTGTCAAACGCTTTTTGAAAGTCTAAGTACACTATGTCCACTGGATCACCTCTATCTATATGCTTGTTGACACTCTCAAAGAATTCTAATAGGTTACTGAGACAGGACTTTCCCTTGCAGAAGCCATGCTGGCTCTGCTTCAGCAAGGCTTGTTCTTCTATGTGCTTAGTTAATCTAGCTTTAATTATACTTTCTACCAGTTTTCCAGGGACAGAAGTTAAGCTAACTGGCCTGTAATTTCCGGGATCCCCTCTGGATCCCTTTTTGAAGATTGGCGTTACATTTGCCACTTTCCAGTCCTCAGGCGCGGAGGAGGACCCAAGGGACAAGTTACATATTTTAGTTAGCAGATCAGCAATTTCACATTTGAGTTCTTTGAGAACTCTCGGGTGGATGCCATCCGGGCCCGGTGATTTGTCAGTTTTTATATTGTCCATTAAGCTTAGAACTTCCTCTCTCGTTACCACTATTTGTCTCAGTTCCTCAGAATCCCTTCCTGCAAATGTTAGTTCAGGTTCAGGGATCTGCCCTATATCTTCCACTGTGAAGACAGATGCAAAGAATTCATTTAGCTTCTCTGCAATCTCCTTATCGTTCTTTAGTACACCTTTGACTCCCTTATCATCCAAGGGTCCAATTGTCTCCCTAGATGGTCTCCTGCTATGAATGTATTTATAGAATTTTTTGTTGTTGGTTTTTATGTTCTTAGCAATGTGCTCCTCAAATTCTTTTTTAGCATCCCTTATTGTCTTCTTGCATTTCTTTTGCCAGAGTTTATGTTCTTTTTTATTTTCTTCATTCGGACAAGACTTCCATTTTCTGAAGGAAGACTTTTTGCCTCTAAGAGCTTCCTTGACTTTGCTCGTTAACCATGCTGGCATCTTCTTGGCCCTGGTGGTACCTTTTCTGATTTGCGGTATGCACTCCAGTTGAGCTTCTAATATAGTGTTTTTAAACAACTTCCAAGCATTTTCGAGTGATGTGACCCTCTGGACTTTGTTTTTCAGCTTTCTTTTTACCAATCCCCTCATTTTTGTGAAGTTTCCGCTTTTGAAGTCAAATGTGACCGTGTTGGATTTTCTTGGCAATTGGCCATTTACATGTATGTTTAATTTAATAGCACTGTGGTCACTGCTCCCAATAGGTTCAACAACACTTACATCTCGCACCAGGCCCCGGTCCCCACTGAGGATTAAGTCCAGGGTTGCCGTCCCTCTGGTCGGTTCCATGACCAACTGATCTAGGGCATAGTCATTTAGAATATCTAGAAACTTTGCTTCTTTGTCATGACTGGAACACATATGCAGCCAGTCTATGTCCGGGTAGTTGAAGTCACCCATTACTACCACATTTCCTAGTTTGGATGCTTCCTCAATTTCATATCTCATCTCCAGGTCTCCCTGAGCATTTTGATCAGGGGGACGATAGATCGTTCCCAGTATTAAGTCCCTCCTGGGGCACGGTATCACCACCCACAACGATTCTGTGGAGGAGTCTGCCTCTTTTGGGGTTTTGAGCTTGCTGGATTCAATGCCTTCTTTCACGTATAGAGCGACTCCGCCACCAATACGTCCTTCCCTGTCCTTCCGATATAGTTTATATCCAGGGATAACCGTATCCCACTGGTTTTCTCCATTCCACCAGGTCTCGGTTATGCTCACTATATCAATGCTCTTCTCTAAGACCAAACACTCCAGTTCTCCCATCTTGGTTCGGAGGCTCCTAGCATTAGCGTACAGGCACTTGTAAGCAGTGTCTCTCTTCAAGTGTCTTTGGCACTTGTGGTTAGGACTGTGGTAATTTTGCTCTTCTGAATTTATATCCTGTGCCCCTGCTCTCACAATGCCTACTTCTAGGCCTACCCCTTTTAAAATTTCATCATTTCTTTGGTTTTTATCCCAGGGGGGAGGTTTACTCCGAACCGGACCTTTCTCAGCTCCTGTTGGGTTTCCCCCCTCAGTCAGTTTAAAAGCTGCTCTGCTACCTTTTTAATTTTAAGTGCCAGCAGTCTGGTTCCATTCTGGTTCAAGTGGAGCCCGTCCCTTTTGTACAGGCCCGGCTTGTCCCAAAATGTTCCCCAGTGCCTAACAAATCCGAACCCTTCCACCCGACACCATAGTCTCATCCACGCATTGAGACTGCGAAGCTGGGCCTGTCTGGCTGGTCCTGTGCATGGAACTGGTAGCATTTCAGAGAAAGCCACCTTACTTAGTTACTTTTTTGAACTACAACTCCCATCAGCCCAATCTAGTGGCCATGCTGGCTGCGGCTGATGGGAGTTGTAGTTCAAAAAAGTAACTTTTCCAAGCTCTGGTTTTGATTCATGAAGATAAAATGCCCAAACACATGTGGAAGATTGGTAGAATTGAAGAAACGTTCTGAGGATGTGACAATAGAGTTCGTGCATGTGCTGTGCGACTTTCATCTCGAGCAGTTCTGAGAAGACCAATTCAACTATTATATCCATTAGAACGTTAAAAAGATGAACTTGCATGAAGTTCATCAGACTGGAGGATGTTGAAACTGTTTGTTGTCTCTTTAAGGGGAATGGTTTGGGTGTAAGACATAGAGAGGCCTAAAGGGATATCTTTTTGTGTAACCCCTATTGAATATTATGAGAAGTGAAAGCAACTAGTTATCCTGCCCTTTTTCTCTATTATTTTCCCATCCTTTTCCTCACAGTTTGTAGAAGCAGAGTTTATCTGAAGGACCACCTCCAGTATCACCAAATAGGCCGCCTTACAAGATCAGCCACGCAGAATTTTCTCTCGGTCCCACCAGTCAAAACAGCTAGGCTGGTGCGGACCAGAGAGAGAGCGTTCTCGGTGGTGGCCCCCACCCTCTGGAATTCTCTCCCCTACGATCTCCAACATGCCTCCTTCCTGTTGAGTTTTCGCCGAGCCTTAAAGACCTGGCTATTCAGGCAGGCCTATAAGAATGTTGGGGTAGAGTAGTTTTTTGTATCTTTTAATTGCTGTTTTTGTGATGTTAGATTGATTGTTGAATATGTTGGTTTTATATTGTATTTTAAAATGTTATGTAAGTCGCCTAGAGTGTTTGTTCAGTCAAACAGATAGGTGACTAACAAATAAAATTTATTATTATTATTATTATTATTATTATTATTATTTAGTTTTGTTGTAAGCCAAGTGTGTCAATTAATAAATATAATCAGAGTTAAAGAAGTCAAGCTTCCAAGAACCATTATTCCTGTTAAGAAGACCTTAGCTGTTGCAACAGGGACAAAGTCTAGTACTGTAAAGTCTTCGCCTTCTGGTCAATTTCAGCTGACATTCAAGAGTATGCCATAAAGCTCATACATTTTTGGTATTCCACTCCAGTCCATCTTGCTAGAATCTCAAGTACTGGATCTATGTTATATTGGAGGGGATGTAGGCAAAAGGGAACAGTTTGCCCCCTGGTTGAAACATTTTGGATGACAATACTAGGTGAAATGGAGCATATTATTAATGCTCCAATAGTGAAAGATCCAAAGCTTTGCTTTTCATTATTTTGTGCAGATAATGTGGACATCTATGCCAAGGATCTGGCTAACCTCATGAATATTACAGTATGGCGGGTTACAACACATTACTGGAGAGAGACTATCAATCTGACCTTACAGGGATAGTATACCAGGTTATGTTCTATAACACTTGAGGCATTCAAGAGGCAGCTGGACAGCCACCTATTGGGTATGCTTTAAGCTGGATTCCTGCACTGAGCAGGGGTTGGACTTTATGGCCTTATAGGCCCCTTCCAACCCTACCATTCTATGATTCTATGTTCAATGGCTATAAAGGACAAGCTGGATTGTAACATTTGTTCAATAAGGGGTAAAAAAAACTGAGCACTTGCGTAGCTGTTTGGCAATACTTTATTACACTTACAAATAAATCAAGCTGCAAGACAGTTTCGCTCATGCCCTATGCACTCCTGTGGAGAAGTTAGATGAGATCTCATATGCTACCTCAGGTAGTTGAGGCTGGTCCTTTAGGGCAGGAGGGACACTGCCCTACCAACCTCAGCCTGCACTCACTTGCCTGCCTTCTTATTTACATCCAGTCCAGGGGGTAGCACTGTGTGCCAGGCTTCCTCCTCATTCTCAGTATTGCCCTTGTACAACTCAGCAGGGAAGAGGATGGGGACAGTATTAGAATCAGTTGGCTTCACCTATCATTGGCTCTGGCTTCACCTACTGTTGGGTACCCTGCCTTCTGCCCTACCAATCCCAATTGGCACCAGCCACCACTGACCTCAAGTAAGCTTGTGATATGTTAACATCCTTGGCTCTATTTAAAGGACAGTTGGTCTTAGTGCAGTAATAGGCTCCTGACTTGCTGAATCTGAAAAGACAGTTTAGAGAACAAATATATGCACCTCTCCATTGTTTCTTGTCATTATGCTAGTTTTGTTCTGTGTTCCTGTTATTAACAGTGATGATACTAAAACTAACTTTAAAAAAAGAACAGATGCTTTGAACCCTCAGCCCACACAAAGCCAAAAAAAGGAGCCTTTAATTCTAGAGGAACATAGGAAGTTATTTTATACAAAGTCAATATTAAAATAATTTAACTTAGTGTTATCTAGTAGCAGTGGCTCCCCAGGTCCTTAGGCAGAGGTCCATCCCATCGTCTGTTTTCTGATTCTTTAAAAAAATAATCCTGGAATTGTCAGGAAGTGAATCTGGGACCTTTAGCCTACAAAGGTTGTTTCCCTAACAAAAAGATCCTGCAATGATGCAGGATCAGCTACCTCATAGCAGAGCTGGGACTTTCATACTGGATTCTGACAATCCATCTCGCTCTCTCTGGCTGTGTACCCACCATATATTTAAAGCACATGACTTTCCCCAAAGAATCTATTTAATCATGGTATTCCGTTTCAATCACAACTCCATTCAGCTGCACAGTTGAATTCCTCCTACTTGGCAGTGGTGTTGTCAGGGCAGAGCTCGGGCAGAGGTCCAAGGCCCCATGCACCAGAATGGGCAGCATGACCCCCAAATGCAACAGCATTGACTGACCACATTTTGACATAAACGAAGTAACACATTTTTCCATCTCAAGGGGAAAGGTGCGGGTGTGTATTGTTACGGGTTAATTCCTTTGTAACAGTACAGCTTGACATCTCCTTGAAAGTTATCTACTGTTATGGCTTAGCACCTCCATCTTACAACAGATATTCTGTATCCGCCATCTCAAGGATGCAAGCTGGTCTCGTACTATAGGCGTGCTTAGCTGCATGAACAGGGTATGACCAGAAACATGACTCGGGGAGTAATCTGGGTATGACCGGATGTGTGCCAGGTCTACTGTAGAAATTGTGAGCTGGGAGAGCTAGTTTGAATGTGACACACTGTAGTATTACCTTATTTGGAGTTCCTACTGTAAGCTTCCCGTAAGTCACATACTGAGGGGTTATAAATATCAAGGGACGAAGACAATTGGGTTATCGACTGCATCCACTTGCCTTTTGTCTCTTGTGAGTGCCTTTTTAATACGCTTTTTATATTTTGCTTCTAACTGCTGTCTAACAACTGTATCTGACCAGAGCAAGACACAAACATTTATACTCACAACAGTATGTATGATCATTAAGTTCAGCATCTATATCTATCTGACTGCACCACTGCTGTCAAGTAGATGCTGACTGAACACCAGGAGAGCCTGCTGGATCAGGCCAGTGGTCCTTCTGGTTCAGCATCTTGTTCTCATAGATGCCTATGGGAAGCCAGCATGCAGGACCGGAGTGCAATAGCACTCTTCCCACTTGTGATTCCCAGCAACTAGCATTATTCAGGGGCTTACTGCCCCTGACAGTGGAGGTAAAAGATTGGAAGGAGGCGAGCCAAGATTACAGAAATGCAGCCGCTTCTTTTGATGGTACTTTGGGCTTGCAGGAGCCTTTAATCAGCTACTTAACCCAAGTGCACTGACTTGCCCCAGCTCATAGTTTGGGACTTACTAATGGCCAAACTAGACATTAGGGCACCACAACTTGGGCCATGCTAAATTAGCATGAAGCAGACACAGGAGGTGGGCCATGCCTTTTAAATGCAGTATGGGTAGAGAGATTTGAAGAGTGAGTCTCCCTGCCTGCTCCATCACCAACCCACTACAAAAATACTTTCCCCAGCCATTTTTCTCCTGGTGGTTGCCATCCTGGGAGCACCAGTGGTGAAAAACAACTGGATCAAATCGATTTCAAGGGACAAAGTTCAGGCTGGGTGGGCTTTCAGCTCCCCATACCCTTCCACCCGCACTGGGCTTTTAATGCACCTGCCCCCTTTCCATGTTTTGTTGTTTTGGAAATGATCAAATTCTTACAGATATTTTGGCCACTCTAATGTCTAATTTGAGTTGCTGGACTACAGTTCCCGTCATCCCTGACCATTGGCCATGCTGGCTGGGGTTGATGGGTGTTGGAGTCCAACAAGATCAGGAAGGCCACTGGATCTCCTTAACTCCTCACATTCCGCATTTTTATCCACTGCTTTTAATGTGTTTCTTGTCTCTGTATTTGTTACCAGCAATGGCCAATAGAGGGCACCAAAGGAGAGGAAATGGTAAAACCCAAAATGTGGAGAACGAAAGACGGGCTGGCACTGCGCTTCTGTGTAATTTGTTACTTGCAGGATTTCAGCGGACGGTCTTGCCACACACCTCTTGTCTTTTAAGGCTAGGCTTTGCGATGCAATCAACTTCACATCCACACAATATCCTCAAAGCACATTTAAAGCAAATGGCTTCCCCCAAATAATCCTGGGAACTGTAGTTTGTTAAGGGTGCTAGGAACTGTAGTTCCGTGAGAGGTAAACTACCGTTCCTGGGATTCTTTGGGGGAAAGCATGTGCTTCAAATATATGGTGTGGATGTGATTCTTGTTACATTCCCACTCTCCTGCTTCTTTCAAACCCGGTGCTCCTCCTATGGAAATCCTCCCTAGAAAGTCCTTTCCCTTAGCAAAAGTCTAAGAGTACTGTGACCATTCTAGTCCGTGTAGTGGAAACAATGGAGAGTGCAAGCAGAAGGCTCTGTTCTGGCCTTTGGCTTTCCTTGCAACTTGGCCCTTCCATCTCAAAAGATCCAATAGACAAGGGACAATGGGCAGGAAATAATAAAAGCATTTAAAACCAGGATCCAGCAGTGTCAGGGGATTTCTTTACCTTATTTATCAGAAGACTCTGCCCTGCCCCAACTCTCCATATGTCACAATCTGTTTCACACACTTACACAGAGCCCTCTGCTATCTGTAGCATAGCCTTCTACAAGCTGGCGCCCTACAGATGTTGTGGACTACAGCTCCCATCAGCACTGATGGCTGGGGCTGATGGGAGTTGTAGTCCACAACATCTGGAGGGCACTTGATTGGAGAAGGTTGCTGTAGTGTATAATCTAACTCCATCTTTCTAAAATCCATATAATTTCAGTCGGGCTTCTGGGGGCTTAGCTCCAGAAACTGCTTGCTCTCCCAAATTTCACCTTCAGGATGTGGTCATAATAAAGGGGAAGGGTCCTAGGGCCATTTATTGAAGAGGCTGTCCATCAAAATGAAAGAAAGAGATAGCATCCCAGTGGCTAGATGGGAGGGAAGGCATGTTGCCTGGAGTGTAATGTTACACACATCCATTTGCTCCTCTGGCCCAATAATTTTGAACAAATTGCATTAAAATTTTCTTTGTTATTAGTTGTATTGGTTTCAAAGTAAGATACGTGTTTTCAGCAGAGACATTCTCAGTACATTACAAATCAAATAGTTTTAATTCTTTCCCCCATATATCATCCGTTATGTGTGAAAGAAAATATAAACAACCCCTTCTAACCCCCACTTCCCCGACAAACCTCCCTCCACCCCCAAGGTAGTACTGTATAACTAGAAAAAGAACAAATGTGTTGCTGTCATTCATAGCTGCTGGGGCCCTTTAAGCATAGGTATTGCCTGAATTAGCTGCAAAGAGACTAAACAATAGGTTACTTGTTCCAGATACTGGCATTATAACATTATAGGGTGGTGGGTTTTGATTGTTCTCTTTCATGTAAACATAAGCATGGAAACCATACTGAAGCAAATTTGTCTGTTTTGAGAGCACCACGTGCTGTCCTCCGTTTAAATGTCAGTTTCTCCATAAAAGCAATAAACCAAACCTTACAGTACCAATATTGTATTGTAGCATTGTGTAAATCCTTCCAGTGTCTTACTATGGTAAGGCATACTGCCATTAGCAAGTGCCCCACTCATGGTTTAACCAGCAATCTATATTTAAATTGGCTAGAAAATTCCAAAGTGCCACCTGCAGTGTCTACAGGTTCAGATACAACCAACTGGATCTCATAAAAGATCAAGTTCCAAAATGTCTAGAGCCATGGACATGACCACCACATGTGGTGACATGCCCCAAGATGCAAACATCCTCTCCAACAGTGTCCCAATCAAGGTACATCTTGGTTCTTGTTCAAAGCACCTGTGATTGCTCACCCTGTTCCATGAAATCTAAGAGCACTGGTGGTATAGGATTTTGATATGCAGGGGCTCATCATGGCAGCTCCCAAAGACACCAGTCACACACACCCCAAGGAAAGTCCAAAAAGGCGGACAGTGTTTTCATTATATAGACACCCCAAAGACCAGCAGTACATAGCATAATACCCAGTTTGTTAGGATCAACTGACAATAATAGAAAAGTGAGCTAGCCAGGGCCAGCCTTCTCATTAGACAGAGCAGCTGCTCAGGTGACAGCTATTGGGGGGCATGGTGTGGCAGCAAGGTGTTGGTGGACAGAGCTATGTGAGCCATGTGTCCCCTAAGCTTGCCTGTGCCCTCAGATATGTGGGGATACTGTCACATTCCCAATATTGAAGTAAGATTCAAATGCCAGTCTGGCAGGCGTCTGTACACGGAATTTGAGAGGTGGTATATTGTCCTTTGTCTGAAGCAGCAAAATGTCTTGGGGGGGCCTTAGAGCTAGTGAAGGGAGGTGTAATGGTTAACCTCTTGGGATTTCCTGGGGAGACCAGAGTCTACATTCCTAATCAGCCATGTGGCATGCCTCATGAGTGCTATTATTATTGTTGTTGTGTTGTGTTGTTTTGTTTTATTTTTATTATTGTTGTTGTTGTTATTGATCACCCTTCACCCAAGGTCCCAGGACAAGTCACAACAGTTTTAAAATACATAATTAAAAACAGTTTAAAACAAACCAAAATCACATCACAAAATATAGGGTGGGTCCTATTAATAATTGAACTCAGTGGTTGTGCTTCCTTCTAGCTGCATAAGTTCAATCCATAAAACACATTGAGCTTTCAAAAAAAGATCTTCAGCCCCCCTGAAATGCAACCTTTTGCTTTTAATTAGAAATGCAAACAATCTTGCAAAGAAACACGCAGCATTTGAGCTGCTAGACAGAAGTGGAAGCAGGCACCATTAAAGGAAAGAAGTTTCCAGGCTCTGCTTGAACCTTTTTCTCATTTTCCAGTTTCTTCCTTGTGGATCTGTCACAACAAACAATAATAAAATCTGAGAGCCTCCTCATTACCTCATTTACTGGCTAGAGCAAGGAGGATCTGTCCATCACCCTGGTGCTCCTGCAGATGATGTCATTGCTCCTGCTCTGAAAAAGAGGGGCACTTCCCATTGCCCCTCTTCCATCATATCACCAGGTGAGCAGCTGCACTATGCAAGTCAGACAAAGAAAAGGTCTTTCTTGATATATTTGCATGTAAGTGCAAATTAAGCAAATTTAGCTCACAAACGCATACCCATGGAGGGGGGGAAGGCCGCATCCAATGAAGTTGTCCTGTTCACACAAGGACTTCCACTTGTGCAACAGTATTTCCCCTCCCTCTTCCTGCCCCATACAGCCCCCCAAAATATTCTGAGCATACCTGGCCACCATACTCCTAGTTAGAGGGTGGCAAATCAGCATTAACATATATCTGTCTGTCTGTGGAAATATCAGACAGCTGGAGATTCCACTGGTTCAACTGGTAGTTGATGTCTTCATATCTATATTGGGTTAGCCAATGTAGTGTCCTCCAGGTGTTGTTAGATTGCACATCTGTTGTTGGACTACATACCTCTTTACCCTGGCATACAGAAAAATATACAGAAGGTGTATATTTTTAGGACCCACACTCTTTTCTGATTCTGGTTGTTTTTAATTGTTTTTAACACTGTATTTTAAGGTTGTTCTAACCCATCCTGGGACCTTTGGGTAAAGGGCAGTTAATACATGGTGATGCTGCTGCTGCTGCTAACAACACAGTTCCCACCATCCCTGGCTATTGACCATGCTGGCTAGGTCTAATGGGAGTTGTAGTCCAACAATATCTAGAGGGCACCACCATGTTGGCTACCCCTGAACTATAGATTTAGAGATCAACCACCAGTTAACCTAGTGGTATCTGTCTAGCCCTCTAGCCCTTGCTATTTCCACAAACAGAAGGAGATTCTATAGCAAACACCATAATGGGCACAATCCATCACAAACTCCAAATATAGTATCCCAATGTTTTTATTGCCCAGGTTATTCTGAGGTCCTCCCTTTCCAAAACAGCTGTCTTCTGCCATGATAACTTTCTGCTTGTGTACCAAAAGCCTGAGACAATACAGTCCACCATCCACCACCACCATCAGTCTCATGCTGGAGGCACCAGTCTGAAGGCTGAAATGATAGGCAAACTCATCATTGGTTCCATGCACACACGTGTGCACAGAGTACAAATCTACTTCCAACTATTCCCAAGCTCCAAACTATATGGGTTGGGGGGGGGTAGGATGAAGCTATAAGTAATATGGGCACAGAGATAAACTCTGGAATAAATTTACTATAGCAACTCACCAATTCTGTTGTACTTCCTTTTATTCTCATCAGTACCTTGGCCATAACCTGCTGAAGAGCAATGCCATGAATGCTAAATGTCATTCATATATTGGTCCTAGGAAGGTTATTTTTTATTTAAAGGACTTGGTATCTGCCAATAAACCTTAGCAAGATCAAGGGAACATAAATATCTGGGTTGCCCAACCTCTCCAAAACCGAATTAACCTGTGGCATGGATTAGGTGTCAAATTTAGAAACAGTACTAAGTTTCCTAAAATCAATACAAAAATGAACATTCTCATTCAGTGTAGGTACTAACTAGGGTTGACACTGCCAACAACTATGGGATTCTTCAATTATCTCCAAGGACAACATTGTTTCAGCTTCTTGATCTATCATCTCACACAACTGTTGAGGCCAGGAACATGACACATGCATTACCACTTCCATGTGATAAGCTTCTATGTAATGGGTAATCATGGGCATGATGTTTTATTTAATTTATTTATTTATTATTTAATTTGTATCCTGCCCTTCCTCCCAGCAGGAGCCCAGGGCGGCAAACAAAGTGCTAAAAACACTTTAAAACATCATTAAAACAGATCTTAACATACATTAAAACAAAACAGCATTAAAAACATTATTAAAAAACATATTAAGCAATTCTAACACAGACGCAGATGTTGGGTTGCAAGTATGGGCTCCCTTTGACTGCTGCTGTTGATTCACCAAATACTGTAAGAGATGCTGTTCCTATGACTTGAGTGTTGCTTTTTACTCAACTGTCCCAGCCACTCAATAAAAACATTTATATTAAAAAAAAATCCTAACCTAGCCATGCATCTGTATTTAAGTGACATCTTGAGGGAGACCCCTGAGAGGTAACACCTGCATTCTCCATGTCTGCAATCTGGGCTTGCCTGCCTGATTTATAAACACCAAAAGAGAACTAAGAAAAATGCAGAAAAAAAGCATTTATTGGCACACTTACAAGAAGCTGTAACTTGAGCAGTCCATCTTTGAATTCCAACAGCTTTTCCAGTCCTCAGAATTTTGACCAGGTGTAGTTGGCCATATTGCAACTTCCCATTGGCTCATGGGAGAGAAACAGATTGTTCAGACTTCTTGACCGGCAACCTTAACCTATTTGAGGCCTTCCAAACAGACTGTAAGCTCTAACATCCTCCTTTTTGCTAGCTCTCTGCAGTTTTAATGGTGCTCCCTAGCAATGCCTTCCCCAATCTGGCGCCTTCCAGATGGTTTGGACTACTGCTCCCATCAGCCTCTACCAGCAATATCAACAGTCAGGAATGATGGGAGTTATATTCTAAATCATCTACAGGTCTTGAGATTGGGGAAGGCGGTCCTAGCTGGAAACAGACCCTCTTTCTCTTGACTTCCTGTCTTTGGTCCTGAACCACCTTATCCCTTTTTCTGCTTTTTGATTAGACTGTTCCAGCACCTTTCTGAAAGTCCTTTGTCACCATCACACTAACAAATAAATGAGGGCGAGAAATATCAGAGCTAAAGCTCAAGTTGACACTTTGTTCACTTTATTTTATTTTCAGACCACACTCATAAAAAATGAGCAAGGCAATATACAACATTGTTGTTGTTATGTGCCTTCAAGTTGATTACGACTTAGGGCGACCCCATGAATCAGAGACCTCCAAAAGCATCTGTCACGAACCACCCCATTCAGATCTTGTAAGTTCAGCTCTGTAGCTTCCTTTATGGAATCAATCCATCTATTGTTTGGCCTTCCTCTTTTTCTACTCCCTTCTGTTTTTCCCAGCATTATTGTCTTTTCTAGAGAATCAGGTCTTCTCATGATGTGTCCAAAGTAGGATAACCTCAGTTTCATCATTTTAGCTTCTAGTGACAGTTCTGGTTTAATTTGTTCTAACACCCAATTATTTTTCTTTTTCACAGTCCATGGTATGCGCAAAACTCTCCTCCAGCACATTTCAAATGAGTTGATTTTTCTACTTTCTGCCTTTTTCACTGTCCAACTTTCACATCCATACATAGAGATCGGGAATAACATGGTCTGAATGATCCTGACTTTGGTGTTCAGTGATACATCTTTGCATTTGAGGACCTTTTCTAGTTCTCTCACAGCTGCCCTCCCCAGTCCTAGCTTTGTTCTGATTTCTTGATTATTGTCTCCATTTTGGTTAATGACTGTGCCGAGGTATTGATAATCCTTGACAAGTTCAATGTCCTCATTGTCAACTGTAAAGGTTCATAAATCTTCTGTTGTCATTACTTTAGTCTTTTTGACGTTCAGCCGTAGTCCTGCTTTTGTGCTTTCCTCTTTAACTTTCATCAGCATTCGTTTCAAATCATTACTGGTTTCTGCTAAGAGTATGGTATCGTCTGCATATCTTAAATTATTGATGTTTCTCCCTCCAATTTTCACACCTCCTTCATCTTGGTCCAATCCCGCTTTCCATATGATATGTTCTGCGTACAGATTAAACAAATAGGGTGATAAAATACACCCCTGTCACACACTCTTCTCTATTGGGAACCAATCGGTTTCTCCATATTCTGTCCTTATAGTAGCCTCTTGTGCAGAGTATAGGTTGCGCATCAGGATAATCAGATGCTGTGGCACCCCCATTTCTTTTAAAGCATTTCATAGTTTTTCATGATCCACACAATCAAAGGCTTTGCTGTAGTCTATAAAGCACAGGGTGATTTTCTTCTGAAATATATAACATATAAGATCAATAAAAATCAATAAATATTCAATAAACATCAGTAAATGATGTTTATTATTCCCTCTGGGAACAAGGACTATAGGGTGGGCAGTTGTGGGGGAGCCTTCTCACCAATGGGCAGCCTGAGCACCCAGGTTTTGGTGGGGGAGGGCAGGAAAAGAACACATGCACAATCCATGGATTCCTTCATGGCCTCCACTCCTTGGAGGAAGACCATAGCAGGTGTATTGCCAGTTAATAACTAGTTAATAATAAATAATATTGTGAGCCAATGTGTTTTCAACTTCTTCAATCAGATTCTTCAAAGATCTTCCATCCACAGAGTGAATTTGGAGAGTTGCGTATGTGTGCATGCATATTTATGCATAAGCAATGCTTGCAAAGTGCACTCAACAGGGATGCAAATGCCGTATTCTGCCAAGATGAGAGAAATGTCTTCTGCCTTTCCTTGTTAACAGATGCCCTCAAGGTGCACATGCTTATTTATTAGGCATTAAATAAATATTATTTATGCATCATCATCATCACCACCACCACCACTATGGTGAGTGACCTTGGGCCATTCAAAGGTCATGCATCTGGCTATTTTTAAAAATATGTATTTATTATACATATATTCTGCTCGTAAACTGTACTCTCAAAAGGCTCACATTCAGATTGTAATTCAAGCCACACCTATTTTGCTTCAGTAGCACCACAGCTTCTGATGTTCCCAGACTGTTTGTTGTGTTTAGCACACATTTATAGTAGAAAAAGTAAAACTGGAATGGGTGAAATTATATCTCAATGAACGATTTGCCAGACATTTATAGTGATGGCCATAAATGTATCGAACGTGAGCAGTTTTTTTGTTTTAATTGCAGCCCAGATATGCCCTGAATCTACCTTCTTGTAGTTTAAACACATTGCTTCTCCTGGTGAACATCTTCTGCCCCCCTTCCTTGCCTGCAACATTCTTTTCATTATTTGAAAAGTGCTCACTAGCTCTGCTTAATTTTCTGTTCTCTCTAGGCTAAACATACTTGATGTATTCAGCTTTTCTCCATGTGACTTGTCTTCTAAGTCTTCTGACCATCTTCATAGGTCTGTTCTAAATCCTTTCCAATTCACTGGCTTGGATTCTAGCTCCTAAAATTTAACACAAAACACCAAATGAGCTCTTTGCAGAGACAATTGCTGAGTGGACTACTACCAGTTCCTGAGCCTTGATATAATCCATTTTATACAACCTATATCATGATGCAGAGATTCATCTTATGAGTTTTGATTCTTTCTTTTGTGTAATACTCTACATTTATCATTGTCTGCACTTTATTAAAATATCTTTCAGCACCGTGTCATGGGGGAGGGGGGAAGAGAGAGAACCAATGGAAATTGCACAGTGTTCTCCAACATCATATCCTAGGATTGGTTCTGCAGTGTCTCAGAATTGCCTTTCCTAAAACAGCATCCAGGCTTCCTGGTGCAAATGTATATTCACATCTGCATGAATTATGAAAGTTGAGATAACTGCAAATCAGCTGATATAAACTTCAAACTTTAGTTAGTAAGCCCTCAAAAATATACTGGCTCCCAGTATCCCTTTGTGTCATTTGGAGCTCCCCAGTATGGAAAGGTATGGAAACCTACCATACTCAAACACTATCAGTTTGTCAGCCCTACTGAGGAATTGCTGATACAATACAAGCTTCTCTCCTGAAGCAAATAGCAACTTGGGAAGGGGGATTTTTGTCAGGACCATGGCAGCAGGAAGGTTTTATTTGTTTGTTTGTTTGGATTTATATTTTGCCCTTCCAATATATTATCAGAGTGGCTTACAATAACATATTGTAAATACCATAAAATAACTAATACATAAAACAAGCTAAAAACAGCAGCTCTATCAAGCTTTTCCACCCCACTCCCTGCAGTCCAAAGCCTGCTCAGACTTCTCCTTGGCTGCTATTTATATTTTAAAAACATGCGCTGTAATTGCATCCCAGCAATTTACATGTTCCCTTTGGCCCTGAGGGTGCCTAACATCCCAGGGCACACATGTTCATTGCGCATAGGCTTGGAATTGCGATTTCTGTTGTGAGAGGAAGGATGGGTGGCAACGGTAGGATGCTCCTTCCTTCCCCACCCCCAAGGTACCTCCTTGTACTTCCATGCAGTGATCAATATGCAATCTGTACCCATCACAGACCATTTCATGCAGCGTAGCAACTCAATAAAAACAAACCCAGACCTAGCCAAGCACTACTGCAGTTGTCACACAAAATAACCTGTTCTTTGATCCATCTCATAAAGCTTTGAAACAGTCCCCCAAAAGATAGAAATGTACAAAATATAAAACTGCAGCAAGGACATGAAAAGCTCATATTTTAGCCAAAAGCTATAAACCAGTGAAGAATAGGTTTCCATTAGTGTCACTGAAGAAGTTCACACACACACACACACACACACACACAGAGAGAGAGAGAGAGAGAGAGAGAGAGAGAGAAGTATCAGGCATCCAAGTTCCTTGTTTACAAGTTAAACACATTGCATCTTAAACTTGCTGGGCCAAGTTCAAGGTGCCACTTATGGTGTACGAAGCCCTATACAGCTTGGGACAAGGATACCTGAAAGACGGTCTTACTCTTTATATACCCAGTTGATCACTGCACTCTGCAGGCAAGGGCCTCCTGCAGATACCATCCTAAGTGGCCCTTTAGCGTTGTGGCACCGACCCTTTGGAATTCCCTCCCCTTACATATTAGACAGGTGCCATCTCTGTTATCTTTTTGATGCTTACAGAAGACCTTCCTCTTTCAACAAGCCTTTTAAGTAGAGTCCTTATCCTAGTTTGCATCTGTGTAGAAATTGCTTTTTAATATATTTTTTAAAATGTTTTAACAATTTTTTATTTTAAAAATGTTTTTAAAATGTTTTGTTTTTGAGATGTTTTAAGATTTTTTGTTTTTGAGATGTTTTAAGATTTTTTAGAGTTTTGTTCTTTGTTTGCTGTTCTGGGCTCCTGGGAGGAAGGGCAGAAGGATAGAAGTTTAAATAACAACAACAATATTATTATAGTACTGCAATGAATATTCACCCATGAACAATTCTGGCACACAAAGGTTTAAGAACATAAGAACATAAGAAGAGCCTGCTGGATCAGGCCAGTGGCCCATCTAGTCCAGCATCCTGTTCTCACAGTGGCCAACCAAATCTTGCTTGAACATCTCCCTGACTTCTCCAGATATTTTCATGCCCATTCATACTGCTGCTGCTTGGGTGCCATTTCCCCGCCCCCGCCCCTTTGTTAGGGCTACTTTCTAATTTATGACATGATCCCAGACAACCAGGGATCCAGTAGTGAACATAATGACATAATGGTACTATGTGGTCAATAAGAACTGGCTGTGTGACAACATCACTGAGGGCAAATGAAGCTGACTAAGAGTGAGATTAATGCTTCCTGGGCACAGTGTGCCCTTCTGAAGAAAAAACAACCACCCACCAGTGTTATTAACAGTGCTTTTCCTTAACTGTGTTAGTTTCACTGGAGAGCAATGCATGGGTGGTGTGAGGGAGGGTGAACGTGTGGTCATGGCAAAACAGGAAGAATTGGTTATGGATGCTGTGCAATGCCTATTAATAGAGATGAAAGAAACACTTCTGTCCAGGGATGAGAGGTTAAAATATGAATAAAGGCATTCCCTATAGAGGGGAAATGGTGGGTGGAGGAAGAAAAATGCACTTCAGATAGAATACATCTGTTCACAAGTGAAACAAACCACACAGCAACTTTGAAATATTATTGTAAATCCACCTTCCTTCATGACCACCACTTGATTAAAAAAATGGATACAAGCGCACTCAGAAGTGCATTTCTGTTGAATAAAAAGGTGCTGGGAGCAATAGAAAACCCATTCCTAAGGGCTACTATAACAGCTTGGAGTACATTGGCAAAAAACTAGCCCCATTACAGTCCCCTCTTCTCCCTATATTGATGCATTTTAGATTTAGACATGAGGATAAGTTTCTACAGTATAAAGACTGGAAATCAAAGGGGATTTTTTGAATTCGTGACATATATAAGAATTATCAGAAGGCAAGATATGGGTGAAAGTGGGAGGGTTAAAGTCCTCTTGGCTTCATCTTTTTCAGGTTAGGTCCTTTACTTGTGTTATCTTAGTGCAAGGGGACACACTCACAGATTTTACATGGTACAAACATGTATAAAAGAGAGAGAAGACTACAAAATAATAATTTCTAGAATTTAGCAGGCTTTAATTATAGAACTAATGGAAGACTCCATGGGAGTCAAACAGAGCTGGGAACTAGATCTGGGTTGTGTAATATCCAATGAAAAATGGAACATTATATGGGGGAAAGTCCCATTTAAAGCGATATCAGCTAAAATTCAAGAAGGGTCATTCAAAATAATTCACAGATGGCACTGGACACCATTGAAGTTACACAGGATTAACCCAACCATCTCCGGAGAATGCTGGAGAGGATGTGAGGAAGTTGGTTCATTCATCCATTTATGGTGGAAATACAGCTTTGCCAAAGAATTTTGGACTAATGTGTTTAGTAAAATTTCTGACATCTAGTAGTGCCAGAACCTTCCTTGGCTCTCTTGCTGTTAGATCTTTCAGACAGGCCTTTGCTGTTACACTGGGAGTTAGTTGCACCCTTCTTGCTACCGCATGACAACAACTAGCCTCCCACTGGAAAACTACAGGTTTTTCTATGAAGGGGTGGTTGGACAAAATTTGGGACATGTGTCAGACCTCCTCTCTTGTGCTGGCTCCGGCACGGATCTCTCACAATCCCATAAGTAGGTGTCACTACCTGACACACTGGAAAGCAATGCTGCTCTGAGACTTTGCCTTAGTCTCCTCCTTTAACAGATTGCTATTAAGTGTCTAGGTACATTTTCAGGCCACACACATCCCCTGTATCTTTCTGCCTTTAAAGACTACAGCCCTGGGTTGCCTTTGGATACCTGCTGCTGATACACTAACCATTCACCACTGCCACCGTAGATACTGGTTCCAGCTTTGGGTTTTGCTCTGCCCACCCTTCTCCTCTATATGAACCCAGCCAAGGATCAGGCGTGTTGTTTAACCAAACAGATTTATTAAATAACACTGGGAATAAACAAGATTACTTTGAATTCAGTTGTCATGCGTATGGTTACATATAAATGATCTTCAACATATTATAGTTTGTCTTACTTCATATACTTTAGTCCTAAACCTACCTCACTACCCGTCTAAATACACATCCACCCTTCACCTTCTTTAACTCCAAACCAGAACTGAACTCCTGACCAACTGTCATTCTCCCATATATACATTCAACCACCCAGATGCTCAGCCAATCACAACACAGCATTCCTCAGCATTCCATCACGTGTACTCCCCCCTCCCAACTCACCATATTTAACCTACAAAACCGGCACTTACCATAAATATTATACAAACTCTACATGGACATCACAACATGGCTCTTTCAGAACGCCTTGTGTACCAGAACAGGATTATTTATGGGCGAGCCAAGAAAGATAAATTTGAAGCTATATGGTATCCTCTTTTGTCTTATGTAAACTGCGCAGAGCTTGGAAAAGTTACTTTTTTAAACTACAACTCCCATCAGCCCCTGCCAGCATGGCCGCTGGATTGGGCTGATGGGAGTTGTAGTTCAAAAAAGTAACTTTTCCAAGCTCTGAAACTGCGATGATCAATTATTGCAATCACCTTCAAGTCAAGTACAGTTATGGTGAGGATATGTCAGGGGGCAGTAATCAGGAACTAATATGTTAATATCCTCTATGACTTCTTCATGCAAGGGAAAGTCCTGTCTCAGTAACCTATTATAATTCTTTGAGAGTGTCAACAAGCATATAGATAGAGGTGATCCAGTGGACATAGTGTACTTAGACTTTCAAAAAGCGTTTGACAAGGTACCTCACCAAAGGCTTCTGAGGAAGCTTAGCAGTCATGGAATAAGAGGAGAGGTCCTCTTGTGGATAAGGAATTGGTTAAGAAGCAGAAAGCAGAGAGTAGGAATAAACGGACAGTTCTCCCAATGGAGGGCTGTAGAAAGTGGAGTCCCTCAAGGATCGGTATTGGGACCTGTACTTTTCAACTTGTTCATTAATGACCTAGAATTAGGAGTGAGCAGTGAAGTGGCCAAGTTTGCTGACGACACTAAATTGTTCAGGGTTGTTAAAACAAAAAGGGATTGCAAAGAGCTCCAAAAAGATCTCTCCAAACTGAGTGAATGGGCGGAAAAATGGCAAATGCAATTCAATATAAACAAGTGTAAAATTATGCATATTGGAGCAAAAAATCTGAATTTCACATATACGCTCATGGGGTCTGAACTGGCGGTGACCGACCAGGAGAGAGACCTCGGGGTTGTAGTGGACAGCACGATGAAAATGTCGACCCAGTGTGCGGCAGCTGTGAAAAAGGCAAATTCCATGCTAGCAATAATTAGGAAAGGTATTGAAAATAAAACAGCCGATATCATAATGCCGTTGTATAAATCTATGGTGCGGCCGCATTTGGAATACTGTGTACAGTTCTGGTCGCCTCATCTCAGAAAGGATATTATAGAGTTGGAAAAGTTTCAGAAGAGGGCAACCAGAATGATCAAGGGGATGGAGCGACTCCCTTATGAGGAAAGGTTGCAGCATTTGGGGCTTTTTAGTTTAGAGAAAAGGCGGGTCAGTGGAGACATGATAGAAGTGTATAAAATTATGCATGGCATTGAGAAAGTGGATAGAGAAAAGTTCTTCTCCCTCTCTCATAATACTAGAACTCGTGGACATTCAAAGAAGCTGAATGTTGGAAGATGCAGGACAGACAAAAGGAAGTACTTCTTTACTCAGCGCATAGTTAAACTATGGAATTTGCTCCCACAAGATGCAGTAATGGCCACCAGCTTGGATGGCTTTAAAAGAAGATTAGACAAATTTATGGAGGACAGGGCTATCAATGGCTACTAGCCATGATGGCTGTGCTCTGCCACCCTAGTCAGAGGCAGCATGCTTCTGAAAACCAGTTGCCGGAAGCCTCAGGAGGGGAGAGTGTTCTTGCACTCGGGTCCTGCTTGTGGGCTTCCCCCAGGCACCTGGTTGGCCACTGTGAGAACAGGATGCTGGACTAGATGGGCCACTGGCCTGATCCAGCAGGCTCTTCTTATGTTCTTATGTTCATGCATCTCACTTGCTTCTCATAAAGTAGAACAAAATGGCTCTGTCCAAATCTGATAAATGGTTGACATCTCTTCCTGTAGTCGTGAGTATCTTGTACGTATATGTACTCAATTTCTTGTTATTTATGTAACAGTATATTTTGTTATTTGTAGTTACTTATTTTGAAAACTAATAAAAACATATTAAAAAAAAGAACTGCATTTCTGTCTTACACATGCACACTGACAGTGGAATGGAGCCCCAAAAGCACTTTAGGTCACATGTGTGAAATTGGTCTGGGATGTACAAGAAAGTAAGCTGAAAATCATTTTCTGAATAAGCTCTCTGGTTCTTACAGTAGCAGCGAAAACTGTGAAGTTAAAATCTACCTCAACGTATGTATAGTGCTCCAGAAAGAGTTAAGGTACAGACATGAATACGTTATAAAAAAATATCAAAAATTTAATGTATACAAACAGTATGAAATCCTTGTAGGTGTTCTCATGTAATAATGCAAAATAGGCCAGAAAATTTTTGAAAATAACTCAGTGCCCATACTCAATGCCCATGTAATCTTCCATATTATTTTTACACAGAATCATTGATTTAACATACAATCCACATATCAGTCCATTTCTCAGCATACAAAATATAAAAGTAAGTGGTTTCATGACATCTGTTATATCAGTTATACAATATTTTTTACTTGAAGGAATTCACCATGAGCAGCTAATGTTTTCTTTTATTTCTTGCCCTTTGTAGTGTATATCCATTTTCATGGCCACTGAAGAAGACTTCTTGTCGAAACACGTTTGGCTTTGTTACACATTTTGTATTTTCATGGGCATTAGGTTATGCATATTGGCCTTTGTTTATAAGTTGCCCTTTATGTTGATATTGACATTGTTTTGACCACATTATATATTTTGGTTTCTTACTATGTATGGGTTTCTGAGCATAGTCTGTTTCTGTTCCATGCAGCCTCTTGAGGCTCCTGAGCCATTTGAGCCAATCCTGCTTCTCAGTCACTGACAGGTACTATAAACATAGTGATAAGAACATTTTGCAAGAGTTGTGCTAAAGGCTCTCACCTGGATATCTACCAACTGGAACCTCATTGAAGTTTGACTGATTGCACTCCTGGTCAAGTAACAGAGCCTGTGCCGTATGTACAGAGATGGATTTTTCTTTCTTTTTTGCTCAATGTGATTCCATGAATTAAACATACTTTTTTTCCCCAAAATGTTAAGACAGTAGTAGGAAGTGTCTTTGTTCTGGTCTGTGGAAATTCTTGAGCGTATGGAGAATCTGCTTACAGGCGTGCAGCAACACCCCCTTATAATGGCACCACTTTGGGGGCCAAACTACACATTACATCTAAAGAAAGCAGTAATTTGGAGCAGAAAAACCCATCACTCCCACCCTTCACTTTTCTGCAGATTCCTACCAACAACCAGTTTCACTTCAATGGAATTCCAGTGCAGGTGAATTCCAGACCCTCAGAGCTGGCACTCTTGGGAAACAGGTAGGACCCCACAGCCTTTTCAATGGGGCCTACTCCTGATCTCAGTCTTGAGCCCCCTTAAATAAAATGTGACCTGGCACTCCAAGCAGATCTAGCCACAATTACATCTTCTACAATGTAGAAGGCAGCATTGTTGGAAATTAGAAGGGTGGCTAGACCCAGCTACCCAGTGCTGCTTGGAACATAAGAACATAAGAAGAGCCTGGTGGATCACACCAGTGGCCCATCTAGTCCAGCATCCTGTTCTCACAGTGGCCAACCAGGTGCCTGCGGGAAGCCCGCAAGCAGGACCTGAGTGCAAAAACACTCTCCCCTCCTGAGGCTTCCGGCAACTGGTTTTCAGAAGCATACTGCCTCTGACTAGGGTGGCAGAGCACAGCCATCATGACTAGTAGCCATTGATAGCCCTGTCCTCCATGAATTTGTCTAATCTTCTTTTAAAGCCATCCAAGCTGGTGGCCATTACTGCGTCTTGTGGGAGCAAATTCCATAGTTTAACTATGCACTGAGTAAAGAAGTACTTCCTTTTGTCTGTCCTGAATCTTCCAACATTCAGCTTCTTTGAATGTCCACGAGTTCTAGTATTATGAGAGAGAGAGAAGAACTTTTCTCTATCCACTTTCTCAATGCCATGCATGATTTTATACACTTCTATCATGTCTCCTCTGACCCGCCTTTTCTCTAAACTAAAAAGCCCCAAATGCTGCAACCTTTCCTCGTAAGGGAGTCGCTCCATCCCCTTGATCATTCTGGTTGCCCTGGCAGTGGAGTGCTGCCACCATAGCCAGGTAAACCTGCCAGGGCCCACTAGCAGAGGAAGGGGCCCATAAAAGGACACATTGCCCAGGCCTTGTTTATCTATGTAAACAAATCTATGTAAACAAACTATGTAAACAAATGTCTACAACCCTGTGGAGGGAAAGCAGCTAGTAGCAGTTGTAATGGAAAAGTAATTAATCCTGTTCTTCTTGCTCCTACTTTCTTGATGAATATCAACCCCTCCCAAAGGTAGTTTTCTATATACAAAGGTAGTTTTCTATATAAATGGAGCTTTAAATATATGCATTTGAGTGTAACATGTTGTTTGGCCCTAATGTTCAAATACCAGGTCCTCCAAATTGGATGAGATGGGAGGTGTCTGTAAAGAGTATTGCTTATAGTTCAAACTGGAAAGGCTAAAAATATTTTCTAAAACAGTTCATAATTCTTAGTAACCATTATTATATGTCTGTGTCAGTAGTTATTATATGACCATTATTATATGTCTATGTCAGTAGTTATCAACCTATAGGATGTTCTTTCCCCAAGGGCACAAAACTCTTGAAGGGGAAGAGCCAGACCTGTAGCCAGGTGGGGCTAATGGGTGCATTGACCCTGAGCGGTAGTCCCTACCCCCAGAATTTTTTGGGGAAAATTGTCTTTTTAATTTGAGACATGACAGACAATGTCAGCCTTCATTTAAAGAATGACAGCTTGTTTTAAGAACAGGAGCAATTTAAGAATAGGGCTCTCTGAAAATTTTAATAAATAAGGCAGGGCTAGTGCACAACAAAAGCCTCATGTGGAAGAGCGCACCCTCCCAAAGTCTATTCACTCAAGACCTTGATTGAGGGTGGATAATTACAGGATTACAATCATCCTGTAATTATGTAAGTGATCCTGAAAAAAGCAGCCTGTATAGTAACATGAGTTAAACATTAGAACTTTGTATCATGGACTAGAGTTAGACTCCACCTCTTGGACTTTCCCTTGATCTGCTTTTCAGTTTCAGTTTCAGTTTTGTTCTCTATCCAGCCAGCAATAAAGCATGCTTGTTTACCTGCAATTAAGACATAAAAGTTTGTTTATTCTGCAGTTATTATGATGAGTAGAGGAGGGTTGGGTGCTTACTGCTAAAGGGTGAAATAAAGAGATAACTTAAAGTGATCTGAAAAAAAATCTACCCTAAGTTACCCTTTACTCTTTTAAAGTAGTCACTGTACTCACAATCATAATGGCTCTTTTTTTTTTTGAGTGCTTGATGGCAAAGGATGAAAACAGCCCTAGAGAAATAGAAACACTGCTGTGTACACTACAGTTAGCTGGCTGGCTGGTCACCTACACTGTAACTCAGGCCTGATTTCTAATTTCACTGGTGTGTGAAACTCAGCATAAGGCCTTTTCATGGTTTCTGGACAGAAAAATCAACCCAGCAACCAGTAAAAAAAAAATCCAATTGCTTTCCACAATTAGTTTCCAGTTACTTAGTTAGTCCTTTATAAAGTTAAAAAACTTTCCCTTGATTGTCCAACAGGAAAGAAAGCCTAAAGTTCAGGAACAAGACTAGAAGGAATGACCCTCAAGGAGGAGTTAACACCCTTTGGTATCCCCTTGTTCACTATATCCTTAACATCATTTTTCTTATCAAACCAAAAATATGCCAATCATTTAATTCCTGATGTTCATACCAAATTTTCTGTTAACTTGACTTTTACATAGCTTATTATTTCAGTTAACACATTCTGTGCATAGAGGAGATATGAGGGGGCAAGATGCTGCCTTTCCCTTCCCCTGGCCTGACCTTTTCCATCATTGGCTGGCACTATGTGCCTCCTTCCCAAAGATGCCCCACCTAGAAATGTGGTTGCCCCACCTAACAAGGAAGGCTGAGAGGAGTTTGTGAAGTTCAAAGGACTTCACCAAGAGGAGCCTGAAACATCTGGAGCCAGAGCTACATTCTTCCAAATGGCAGAACCCTAAATATTGGCTTTAAAAAAACTGCCAGAGGTTTTAATGTTAAATTGGTTTATTATGATATAATTGTACACCACTTCAGGTGCCATTCTAATGGTACAGAAAGTGTTATGTACAGTTCAAATAAAATAAATAAAAACAGTAAGATTTTAACTGATCTGACTAAAGGCCATGACTCTGTTAAAAGATGCATGAAATCAGTTGACTCTGGGCATTCATTTTTGTCACTTGTGAATAGATCAGCAGAGTATAGAGGAGGTTGGAGGCTTGTACCCTCCATGTTTAGCCAGCTGAGGCACATAGTGAATAATGACATAGTCCCTGTTCATGCCTGAATATTCATTGCTTGATGGTCGCAACATGGGATGCCTCCAGCTGTCACTATTTTGTGAGAAGGATTCAAACACATACCAAAAATTTAGGTTTGTGCAATTAAAGTGGATTTATACAGCCACAAGAGTGGCTGTATACTATAGCCAGTGTGGATTTTTCACATTCTGCAATGTTAAATTGAAAATACCCCCATACCATTCTGATCCTTCCCATAAACTCATTTCAAAACAAAACTTTACAAAACCTATAATCCTGAACTCAGAAACGCTTGCTTAACAACCCTCTAAATTTTCATGGCAATACACAAAACAATCAAAGAGAATCAAGAGTTCAAAGTGTAAAAAGAGAGGGGGGAAACCCAGGCCGCTTTTGGACTTTTCTCTCTCAGAGTTCTCATAATTTGTTGAAATTAATTAAAAATCAGCCATGTTCACAGAGTACCTGTAATCCTACTACTGACCTTGCCCCATACTTTGACCTTCATCTTCTGCAGTTTAAAAGTTTAAAAAAATGCCTGGCTGATTTTTAATTAATTTTAAGAAATCTTACATTGAACTGAATGATAACATTGGGCATGCTCAGTAAGAACCAACTGTCAGTGTTCTAAAAGCCAGACTCACAGTTGCTTGGCTTGGCTAATCAGGGGGCCACACCCACACCAGACTTTGATTTAATGTGAGACAGTCATGGCTTCCCCCAAAGAATCCTAGGAAGTGTAGTTTGTGAAGGGTGGTGAGAGGAGACTCCTATTCCCCTGACAGAGCTCCAGAGGCAAGACTGGTTTAACAGTCAACTGCTCTGATTGAAGCTCTGTGAGGGGAATAGGGCATCTCATAGGATAATAGAATAGTAGAGTTGGAAGGGGCCTATAAGGCCATCAAGTCCAACCCCCTGCGCAATGCAGGAATCCAAATCAAAGCATTCCTGACAGATGGCTGTCCAGCTGCCTCTTGAATGCCTCCAGTGTCAGAGAGCTCACTACCTCTCTAGGTAATTGATTCCATTGTCGTATGGCTCTAACAGTTACGAAGTTTTTCCTTATGTCCCGTCGAAATTTTCTCCCTGCAACCTGAGCCCATTATTCTGTGTCCTGCACTGTGGGACGATCAAGAAGAGTTCCCAGCCCTCCTCTATATGACAACCTTTCATGTACTTGAAGAGTGCTATCATATCTTGCCTCAGTCTTCTCTTCTCCAGGCTAAACATGCCCAGATCTTTCAGTCTCTCCTCATAGGGCTTTGTTTCCAGTCCCCTGATCATCCTTGTTGCCCTCCTCTGAACCTGTTCCAGTTTGTCTGCATCCTTCTTGAAGTGTGGAGACCAGAACTGGATGCAGTATTCAAGATGAGGCCTAACCAGTGCTGAATAGAGGGGAACTAATACTTCATGTGATTTGGAAACTATACTTCTGTTAATGCAGCCTAATATAGCATTTGCCTTTTTTGCAGCCACATCACACTGTTGGCTCATATTCAGCTTGTGATCAACGACAATTCCAAGATCCTTCTCACATGTCGTATCCCCCATCTTATAACTGTGCGTTTGGTTTCTTTTTCCTAAGTGTAGATCTTTGCATTTATCCCTGTTGAATTTCATTCTGTTGTTTTCAGCCCAATGCTCCAGCCTATCAAGGTCCCTTTGAATTTTGTTTCTGTCTTCCACGGTATTAGCTATGCCCCCCAATTTGTATCATATGCCAGTTTGGTAAGCATGCTCTGTACCTCCTCATCCAAGTCGTTAAAAAAAATATTGAAGAGCACTGGGCCCAGGACCCTGTGGTACCCCACTCGTTTCTTCTGCCCAGTTTGAGAAGGAATCATTGATAAGCACTCTTTGAGTACGATTCTGGAGCCAACTGTGGATCCACCTGATAGTTGTTCCATCCAGCCCACTTTTAGCTAGTTCGCTAATCAGAATATCATGGGGCACTTTGTAAAAAATCTTTGCTGAAGTCGAGGTATATTATGTCCACAGCATTCCCACAGTCTACGAGGGAGGTTACCCTGTCAAAAAATGAGATAAGATTAGTTTGGCAGGATTTGTTCTTCATAAATCCATGTTGGCTCCTAGTAATCACTGCATTGTTTTCAAGGTGCTTACAGATTGACTGCTTTATAATCTGCTCCAGAGTTTTTCCAGGGAAAGGCTGACTGGTCTGTAGTTCCCCGGTTCCTCCTTTTCCCCTTTTTTGAAGATAGAGACAACATTAGCTCTCCTCCAGTCATCCAGCACTTCACCAGTCCTCCACGATTTCGCAAAGATAATAGAGAGCGGTTCCGAGAGTTCTTCAGCCAGTTCTTTCAATACTCTAGGATGCAGTTTATCGGGCCCTGCTGATTTGAACTCATTCAAAGTGATTAGGTATTCCTTGACCATTTGTCTATCAATCTCAAGCTCCAATTCTGCCCCTTCTACTTCATGTTTCACAGGAAGGTCACAGTTCCTTTTTTGGGAGAAGACTGAGCCAAAGCAGGAATTGAAATCTTCTGCCTTTTCTTTGTCATCTGTTATCATTTTGCCATCCTCATTGAGTAGCTGTGCCACCATTTCTTTTCTCTGTCTTTTACTATGGACATACCTGAAGAAAGCTTTTTTGTTGCTTTTAGCATCCCTCGCTAACCTCAGCTCATTCTCAGCTTTAGCCTTCCTGACCCCATTCCTGCAATTCCGTGATACCTGCCTGTACTCTTCCTTTGTGGCCTGGCCTTCTTTCCACTTCCTGTATGTGTCCTTTTTTGTTTTCAGGTCATCTCTAAGCTTTTTGTGAAACCACATTGGCTTCTTCTGCTGTTTCCCCCCTTTTTTCCTTGTTGGAATTGCTTGCCATTGCACTTTTAGAATTTCCTTTTTTAGCAACTTCCACCCATCTTCGACTCCTTTTCTCATTAGGGTGGCTTGCCATGGAACTGTACTTACAATTGTTCTGAGTTTATTGAAATCAGCTTTCCTGAAGTCCAGGGTGCACGTATGGCTACTCTCAGCTTTTGCTTGTTAAAATCAAGAATTCAAGTATGGTGTGGTCACTTTCCCCCAGAGTTCCCGTAACAGCCACTTCATCCACGAAATCATCTCTATTGGTGAGAATCAAGTCAAGGATAGCTGATCCTCTGGTTGCTTCCTCCACTTTCTGTAGGAGAAATTTATCTCCAACACAAATCAGAAATTTCTTGGAGGGGCCGTGTTTGGCAGAATTTGTCTCCCAAGAGATATCAGGATAATTGAAATCCCCCATTAGTACTATATCATGCCTCCTCAAAACATTGGCAATTTTCTTTTCAAAAGTTACATTCTCGTCTTCTCCTTGATTGGGTGGTCGGTAATAGACTCCAAGCACCACATTCCTTTTAGTACTTGCCCCATTAATTTTAATCCAGATACTCTCGGTGGAGCTACCAAGCTCATCTTCCTGTATTTCTGTGCAGGGATGTATATTTTTAACATATAGCGCAACTCCACCTCCCTTTTTATTCCTTCTGTTCTATTTGAACAAGTTATATCCTTCAATTGCTGTATTCCAGTCATGGGAGTCATCCCACCAAGTTTCAGTTATACCTTTCAAGTCGTAATTGCCCTCCTGTATTAAGAGTTCAAGTTCGTCCTGCTTGTTTCCCATGCTCTGCGCATTAGTATACAGGCATTGAAGACCATGTGATTTATGGCTTGGCTTCCTTACTACATTTTTCTGAGGACTGTCACTGGTCCCTATTACAGCCAATCTCTCTGTTCCCATTACTGTGCACAAGCCTTCATCAGTCGTTACCACCAAGTTCACATCTCTCTCCCCCTTAGGATTCAATTTAAAGCCCTCCTGATGAACTTAGCAACTCTCAGCACCCTTCAATAACTACACTTCTCAGGATTCTTTCAGAGAAGCCATGACTATCTAAAGTGAAATAAAAGCCCGGTGTGGATGTGGCCAGGGACAGCTTTGGTTTAAATTTGGGTGGGAGGCTACATGTGCCCGCTGTAGAATAAAAAGACGGGGGAAACCCTGAAAAGCAATGATACTGTTCACAATGTTTTCCTTTTGGAAAGGAAAGGGGCTTCCCCTCTGCCCAGTGTCCATCCACACAATCTCTTCACCTCCCCCTCCCCTTCCTGCCCCTGCCCCCAGGTCAGTTTCACCTATCCTAAACATGATTCCACACAAATAAATCCCACTGAACTCAAAAAGTATGCAAATGATCAAACCCACCCTCCCTTCTCCTCCCTCCTCCTTCTTGGCCCTCCTCTCCCCCTCCCCTTCCCCCTCCCTCCCCTTCCCCCTCCCCTTCCAATCTCCTCCCCTCCCCTCCCCCTCTGCCCCCATGGTCAGTTTTATCTATTTTAAGCATGATTGCATGAGAGTAAATCCCAGTGAACTCAATAAGCATGCAAATGATCAAACCTGCCCTCCCAACACCTCCCTTTTGCCCCTTCCCTCTCCCTTCCTTTGCCCTTCCCCTTCCAATCCCCTCCTTCCCTCCTCCTTCTGCTCTCATTTCCCCTCCCTTTCTGCTTCTCTCTCCTCTCCCCTCCCTCTTCTCCTCTCCCATGGTCAGTTTTATCTATCCTAACCATGATTGCATGGGAGTAAATCCCATTGAACTCAGTAAGCATGCAAATGATAAGATCTGCCTTTCCCCTCCTTCCCCTCTCCTTTCCCTTCCTCCTCCCCTCCCCTCTTCCTTCTTCCTTCTCCCCTGCCCACTCCAACCCTCCCTCCCTCACCCTGGTCAGTTTTATCTAACCTAAGCATGATTGCACGAGAGTAAATCCCACTGAACTCAATAAACATGCAAATGATCAAACCTGTCCTCCTCCCCTCCCCCTCCTGCCTGCTCCCCTCCCCCTCCTCCCCTCTGCCCTTCCTCCTGTCTCTCCTCCTCCTCCTCCCCTCCCCATCAAAAAAGCAAAAGAAGCAAAGTAAGAAGAACACCAACAAACATACAAAAATATAATTCTCCATCTTTGGAAATGGCAGGTGTTGCCACCACTCACCATATGATCAGAGGCACATGTTACCAAATTCTTCCAAGCTACGCAGGGAGTGGATTGGACTATGAAAGACCAACCCAAATGGTGTTTGCATTTTGACAAATTTGTAAGGCAGTCCAATATCTCAGAGTGGAGGTCAGGTCTCCTGCTCCCCTGGTGCATTCACTATAGCTGCCCAATTTCCCTGCTTTTTAAAGTTTGATAGAAATATCTGTTGACTATAAGTTCTTAAACCACAAGGTTTTTTGCCTATTAATGAATTTCTCTGCTTTTTAATCTGGGAAGTAAGAAATGGGATCCTGTGCAAGTTTACTGAGAATGGATTGATCATTTGTATGCTTATTGAGTTCAGCAGAATTTACTCTCCTGCAATCATGCATAGGATAGCTGAAACTGACCACAGGGGATGGGGAGGAGAGGAGGAGGAAGAGGGAGGGCAGAAGGTCAGAGGGCAGTACAATATCTCAGAGCGGAGGTCAGGTCTCCTGCTCCCCTGGTGCAGTCACTATATGCCCAATTTCCCTGCGTTTTAAAGTTTGACAGAAATATCTGTGGACTTATAGGTATGTTCTTAAGTCATAAGGTTTTTTGCCTATTAGTGAATAAAGTATTCTGTTGCCCTAGCACAAGTCAGTTGTTGTTTTTAAAATGGACTTCTTGTGGTTAGGACAGTGACGAGGAAATGCATTGAAAACAAATGATTAATGGGAAGATGTATGAACACCCCTCAAGCAAATCAGGATGAATGCTCATTATTGTATAACTACCCCACAAGCAAATCAGAACAGATCGTCTATGCTCTGCATAAGTTTTGTGCAAGAAAATCAAGATGAATGCTCAATAAACAGGTCATCTGAAGAAGCTCATAAAATGATTTGTGTGAAAGAGCCATCAGCAATTAGGTACCAAAGACAGAAATTTCATATCATCTCAAGTGCAATACTTTTTAATGAAGTCTAAACCTTCAGCTGCACTTTATCAAGTGCCAAATAATAACACTAAGAGAGAAAAAGAGCTGTATGTGCATGTGTGAACTGGCTATAGTTGCAAGCACAAATCACTCAGCTGTGAGACAAATGGCTTGTTTCTGTGATGATTTGATGCCAGAGTGCAAAACAGAGGACTTAAGGGCCTTTGCCCCATTCCTGTTGTGCTGGTAAAGGGGCCTGCTCCTGGTTCTAGAGCTAACAACTTGGCAGACCTTGATAGTTCTACTACAGTGAGGATTTTTCCCTGCCCTGAATGATATTATTGCCCGGTGGAAGATTACGGGAAAGTGTAAATATACCAATAGTCTCATTGCATGGCTGTTCTAATTGCTTGAGAAGAAAATAGTGAGTTCCAGGCTCATTATTTTTATATGTGTGTGGTATAAAGACAAATGACCCCCACAACATTTCATATTCAACAAAAATAAAAGATTAGCATGGCTAAATCAGAGCTTGGCAAAGTTACTTTTTTGAACTACAACTCCCATCAGCCCCACCCAGCATGGCCACTGGATTGGGCTGATGGGAGTTGTAGTTCAAAAAAATAACTTTCCCAAGCTCTGGGCTAAATATACAAATAAAATTAGGCTTTTACCAATAAGGGGGGGGGAGGGGAATTACTATGTTCCACAAATACAAAAACCACAGAACTGCAAACAGACAGGAAATAACCACTAATGTTAGCTATTTTATTTATTTAAAATATTCTTATTTTATCTATTAGTTCAAAGCCCCTCAAGATGCCACACCACATAAGCCAGAAGAAGAGAAACAAAAGTTAACAAAATAGAGCAGAAAGAAGAAACAAGGATGATGTCTACCTGAAATGGTACGAGAAGATGTTGTCAGCCTATCTAAATGTCAGTGAGGAGGAGCCCAGTCAGGCTTCCTGCGAAGGGATTTTCACAACCTAGGCGTCGCTATAGAGAAAGTTCTGTCGCATGTCACAGCCAATCAAGTCTTGATGGCAACAGAACATGGTGCAAGGCCCAATGAATGCAGTGGGTGGGTCTTGTGTGTGGGAAAAGGCAGGCATTCAAGTGTCTTTGGTTTGTATTCAGCTAAGTCCTGCTCAGAGCAGACCACGTAAATCAGTGACCCAATATTAGTTTTATCAACTACAATGGGTTTATGCTGAGTAGGACTAGCATTGGTCTTTGCAGGTAATGTCCAACCAGCGCTTTAAATTGTGGCTAGAAATGTACTGGTAAACAATGTACTGGTAAACAAAACCCTTAGCCAAGAATTGCATCGAAAACTGATATATAGATTTAAATAATAAAAACATCACTAGATTTTATTAAACTTTTCTTGTGCAACATTGTAGGATGAGGTATACAACAGCATTTCTGTGAGTACGGGATGCTTTGCACATGAGGTAGGGCACCTTTGGATCTAACCCTTCCCCCTCTTGCTTTTAACATTTTGTCAAATGTCAATCAATAATACTATGGTTCTCAAAATCCTAGGTGATGATCACCTGTTTTAAAATCAAATGAAACAATGTTTATAAAGGAAATATTAAGGACATTCTGATTTCAAGTGTTAACCACTGCAGATGTTATTGTTTAGCATCCAAGGCTTGCAAATAAGCTGTCAAGTTACTAGCTCCAAAATATGTAAAGCCTGCCTGCCTGCCCTTCCCTTATATTTCAACAAGGTATAGCCTAAAACAGATAAGAGAACCCTGTTCCATTCTAGATGTTGCTGAACTTCAACTCCCATCAAAACAACAAAACCTTTTCTAAAGTTTTCTTTTTTGCTCACTGGAGGTGAGTCAGAGGCAAGCAGGTGAATGGCTGCTTACAGACTCCTATTAGAGTGTGCTGCTGTTTCTTGTCCGTATCAAAATTATTTCTCTCCAGCACTTAATGCTATGGCACTGCCCTGAGTATTACATTAGAAGGAAAGCAGTTTTATTACATTTATATCCCACCCTTCCTCCAAGAGAGGCCAGAGCAGTATGCATGGGTCTATTCCTCCACCCCATTTTATCCTCCTACCAATCCTGTGGAGTAGGTCAGGCTGACAGAGTATGACTGGCCCAATATCACTCAGTATTCTTCATCCCTGAGTGGGGATTTGAATTATGCTCCTCTGAACCATAACTATAAATATAAGCTGTTGTTTAAGTAAACCAGCTTGCAATATTGTACCTTAACAAAGGTACAATAACCATGAACTACTTCAATGTGATGACATTCTCCATTTGATGTGTTTATACTGTCTGTGGGTAAGAGTTATACCAAGACATTCTGAATATGAAGAGGCATGGGAAATGAGAGGTAGAATAAGCGATGTTCTGCTTACCAAGCCTGTTATACCCCAAACTCAAGAATAATGGCACTGAGGTTAGAACTAAAAAAATGTGACCATAGTTAAGGGATTTCTGGTGTGGTGATTTTGCTTTGACAAATTACTGAGTATTGGATAGACATCCTTTATCATTACCTCTGAAATTGTTCACAACTAGCCTCTATAATATCCTATTATTATGTTTCATCAATAACTTCTATTTTACTAATATTCAATTCAAAAATTGTATGACTGACCAGTATAGTGCAGAGAAGCCTTCCCCTGGTTCAGCAGGCAGCTGGAACATGCTTAACTACAGAGAGATACAGGGAACTGTTCTTGAATACTCATCTCTTCCTCTCTGTCACTCCTGGCTGTCTCTGCACCTCTACCGGTCTCCTAACTCCATTTACCCAGGACTGGTTTCCACAGGTTTTGCCTCTCTTTACCAACTGTTATCTACCCCACCCTTTGTATCTCCTGCACCTTCCTGCTTAGGCCTCTTGAGATGGCAGGCTGGTGTGAGACCACAGTGGTGGCTTGTCACATCTCTGGTATTGGCCTCAAGAAGTTCCTGGAGATCAAGGTCAATCGCTGGATTCCAGGCCTGACCTGGAGGATTGGCAATTCTCCTCAAAATAGACTTTAATTCCTGGCCATTCCAAACCAAACATGGAGGATTAACAATCCTAGTAGAGAAGGAATTACTTGGTATCCTAATCCTGTCCCGCCAGCACCCAAGGTGTTAAGATTGTACTGCAAGATTGTTTTAAGCACTGCAAAATAAAATCTTTAGGAATACAAACATCCCTGGCATGGGAAGAGCAAGAAATTCTAGGTATCATGTCACTACGAGTCACTATTGGTGTCATAATCAATAGTCCACAAGTGCTATGACACTTACACAAACACAGCTAACACTGTTCTGACACTTGTAGTGGAGAAAAGCACATTTTCCCAGCAGCTCAATATTCTGTTCTGAGTTCTGGGAAAGAATGATTTCCCAGCAAAAATTAAATAGAAATTTAAACCAAGCATAGGGATGTTCAACAGGGGAACACACTGACTGACCGAGATGAAATAAAAGAAGATGGAAGCAATACACTGAAGAACTCTATAAAAGAGATGGCAGGATGACATTCATTCATGGAGGAACTGCATGATGAAGAACCAGAAATTTTAGAATGTGAGGTGAAAGCTGCTCTTAAAATACTTGGAAGAAACAAATCACCAGGAACAGATGGCATACCAATAGAGTTGCTACAAGCTACAAAGACTGAATCTGTCCCACTTCTGCAAAAATTTGTCAAGAAATATGGAAAACTAAACAATGGCCCACAGACTGGAAGGGTTCAATATACAACCCAATTCCAAAGAAAGGGGATCCCCGGGAATTCAGTAATTATTGAACTATTGCCTTAATACCCCATGCAAATAAAGTAATGCTCAAGATTCTACAACAAAGGCTCATAACCATATATGGAGTGAGAAATACCAGACGTCTAAGCTGGATTTAGAAAGGGAAGGGGCACCAGAGTTCATATCACAAACATATGTTGAGACAAGTTAGAGCGGGTTCAGAAGAGGGCGACAAGGATGATAGCCGGTATGGAGAACAAGTCTTATGAGGAAAGGTTGAAGGAACTTGGCATGTTCAGTCTGGTGAAGAGAAGGCTGAGGGGTGACATGATTGCACTCTTTAAGTACCTGAAGGGCTGTCACATAGAGGAGGGTACAGATTTGTTCACTGCTGCCCCAGAGGGTAGGACTAGGTCTAATGGTTTTAAGTTGCAGGAGCGTAGATTCAGATTGGACATTAGAAGGAACTTCTTGACTTCCGGGAAGGGTGACTTCGCTTGTGCCTGCTTTTTGAGACGAGCTCTCGTCTCAGAAGAAGCTTTTTCAGTTTTAAAATCAGTCAGAACGTTCTTTTTGACTGGTAAAGATTTTCTCCCGGGCAGGGAGAAACGTAGAGATTAACCACAAAAGCCTGTTTTTGTTGGGAGGACTGGATTTCATTAATTTATGAGAGAAGGTTCAGCCAGCAAATGCCGGACGGACTTCCAACAAGCTCTAACTGATTAAGCGACATGTTTATCTTTTCTTTAAAGAAAAACGGACTTTAACAGGCAAGCATCCTTCTTTCTATTTTTTTTCACTTGGTTTAAATCGTTGCAGCAAAAAGAGATTTGTCAATGAATCAGCTATAAAGAATTTCTGGGTGAGTTATAACTCTTCTCTTTTATTCACGAAATTAAGGAGGAAAGAAATTGAAAAAGCTTATCTTTGTTTTTATTGCAAAAAGCTGGCCTGGAAGTGCATTCTAAAGATACAAACGGAAGAGGGATTTCTATTTCGAGGAGGGGAAAAAAAACAAATAAATTTGATTTATGAACTTTGGAGTATTATATGTCCAGGACTATTTTCTTTTTGGTCTATTTCATTTTGACGAATCTACTTGTTCACGACGCCACTAACTGTTTTGAAGCTGGGAACTAAATTTGTTTTGTATTCCTGAACAAATAAGAGATAAGGCAGGCTGTACTGTCTACACTGTGATGTCATCAAGCCTGGAATATTAACCCAATTGTGGCTGAAATAATTTTTGTTTTCGTGGTTTTAAGAATGGCAATCAGGAAAGTGGCTGAGACCATGGAAGAAATTATGTTTCAGAAAATAATGGATGAGATTGAGATAATGAAACAAACCCTGAGACAGGGTAGACAGGAGATGAAAATTGAATTAGGCAAAATGACGCAGGAGCTTAAAGAAATAGGGGATCTTGTGAGAGAGGAGATTGATGAGATTAGAGATGAGAAAAGAAAAATTAAAGGGAAGCTACAAGCCCTGGAGATTGGAACAAATGTGGAATTGGAAAAAGATATGGAGTTTATGGATATTAGAAACAAAGTTTACTGTTTGGAATTCAACGTTGTCTCTGAAGAAATTAATGAAGATATTAGAGATAAAGTTATCAATGTCTTGGATAATTTTCTGGACTGGAATGATGTGATGGAGCTTGACATAGAAAAAATCTATGGAATTAACTACATATATGTGACAATGGAAAAATTCTCAAGAGATGAGCCAGTGCATTTTGTAAAAAAGAAGAACAGAGATATGACTTTACAACAATATTTCAGCAACATATTCAGAATTGATGGCAAGGAAATATTTGTGATAAAGGAAATTCCCATCAGACTCTTATTATATGACTATGGCTATGACAGCAAGATTAATATGGGATACTGATAATGGAAGAATGGATACTGAAATTACTGGACTGAACAGGACTATTGAAGATGGAAGATGGAATTAATATTGATAATGGAAGAATGGCTATTGAAATTATTGGATCTAACAGGTTTGATGAGATGGATTAATCTATATGTTTATTTGGACTATGGCTATGACAACAAGATTATTATGGGATACTGATAATGGAAGAATGGCTACTGAAATTACTGGACTTAACAGGATTATTGATAATGGAAGAATGGCTACTGAAATTACTGGACTTAACAGGATTATTGAAGATGGAAGATGGAATTAACATTGATAATGGAAGAATGGCTATTGAAATTATTGGACCTAACAGAATGAATGAGATGGATTAATCGACATGTTTATTTGGAGAAAAATTGAAAGATATATCTCTCAAGGAATTGAAACCTCTCTTTGACTTTTTGTGGAAAGAATAAAGCAATGTTTATGAGATTTGATGATTAATTAAGATAACTACTGGAGGAAAGTGATTTTATAATATAATTTAAGAGACAGGATTGTTATATATTGTAGACCTATAACTGATTTGATCTGCGACAAATCGGAAGTCAACATTTTATTTTATTGTTTAATTATTTTTGTTTTGTTTTGCTTTTTGTCTTTGAAAATTTGAATAAAAATTAATGATAAAAAAAAAAGAAGGAACTTCTTGACAGTAAGGGCAGTTCGGCAATGGAACCGACTGCCTAGGGAGGTGGTGGGATCCCCTTCGCTGGATGTCTTCAAGCAGAGGCTGGACAGCTATCTGCGGGAGATGCTCTAGCTGTGGATTTCCTGCTGTGAGCAGGGGGTTGGACTCGATGGCCTACAAGGCCCCTTCCAACTCTATGATTCTATGATTCTATAATGGAACAGACAGGAATTTCAGAAGGAAATCACCCTGTGCTTTATAGATTACAGCAAAGCCTTTGATTGTGTAGGTCATGGAAAACTATGAAATAATTTAAAAGAAATGGGGGTGCCACAGCATCTGATTGTCCTGATGCACAACCTATACTCTGAACAAGAGACTACTGTAAGGACAGAATATGGAGAAACTGATCAGTTCCCCATTAGAAAGGGTGTGAGACAGGGGTGTATTTTATCACCCTATTTATTTAATCTATATGCAGAACATATCATACGGAAAACGGGATTGGACCAAGATGAAGGAGGTATGAAAGTTGGAGGGAGAAATATCAACAATTTAAGATATGCAGATGATACCATACCACTAGCAGAAACCAGTAATGATTTGAAATGAATGCTGTTGAACGTTAAAGAAGAAAGCACAAAAGCAGGACTACAGCTGAACGTCAAAAAGACTAAAGTAATGACAACAGATTTATATAACTTTAAAGTTGACAATGAGGACATTGAACTTGTCAAGGATTATCAATACCTCGGCACAGTCATTAACCAAAATGGAGACAATAGTCAAGAAATCAGAAGACTAGGACTGGGGAGGGCAGCTGTGAGAGAACTAGAAAAAGTCCTCAAATACAAAGATGTATTATACACTAAAGTCAGGATCATTCAGAGCATGGTATTCCCGATCTCTATGTATGGATGTGAAAGTTGGACAGTGAAAAAAGCGGATAAGAGAAAAATAAACTAATTTGAAATGTGGTGTTGGAGGAGAGCTTTGTGCATACCATGGACTGCGAAAAGACAACTAATTGGGTGTTAGAACAAATTAAATCAGAACTATCACTAGAAGCTAAAATTCACGAATAGGCAAAAAACCTTGTGATTGAAGAATGTACCTATAGCCCACATATATTTCTATCAAACTTTAAAAAGCAGGGAAATTGGGCAGTTAGAGTGAATGCACAAGGGGAGCAGGAGACCTGACCTCCTCTCTGAGATATTGTACTGCCCTACAAATTAGTCAAAATGCAAACTCAATTTGGATTGGTCTTTCACAGTCCAATCCACTTCCTGTGTAGCTTGGAAGAATTTGATAACATGTATCTCTGAGCATATGGTGAGTGGTGGCAACACCTGCCATCTCCAAAGATGGAGAATTATATTTTTGTATGTTTGTTGGTGTTCTTCTTACTTTGCTTCTTTCCTGTGTTTCTACAAAGAGTCAGTGTCATATGATGGTGAAGACAGCCTTTTGTGTTTCAAACTGGAGGTTATGTTCTATTTCTATTTTGGGTGCATAAACAGTTGAATCTGAAACTGTAAAATCAGACTGATTACAATATGTTGCTACTTCAGCAATGACTCTGAGCCAGTGTGGTGTAGTGGTTAAAGCAGCCTTTCCCAACCAGTGTGCCTCCAGATGTTGGACTACAACTCCCATCAGCCTCAGCCAGCATTGCCAATGGTCAGGAAATATGGGAATTGTAGTCCAATAACACCTGGAGGCACACTGGTTGGGAAAGGCTGGGTTAAAGTGTTCGACTACAACCTGGGAGACCAGGGTTCAAATCCCCACACAGCCATGAACCTCACTGGGTGACCTTGGGCCAGTCACTGCCTATCAGCCTCAGAGGAAGGCAATGGTAAAACCACCTCTGAATACCACTTACCATGAAAACCCTATTCATAGGGTTGCCCATAAGTCGGAATCGACTTGAAGGCAGTCCATTTACATTTTTCAGCAATGATTCTAGCTGTTGGAAAAAAGAGGATGTATGTGTTCAGCCTGCTATGTTTAAACCACTTCATTAAAGGCAAGGTGGGCATGGTCAATTAAAAACATAGAGCACACCTAGAATTTTGCTAGAATATATTTCACCTCACAGTGTTTTATCTTGTGCAAACTGAGACACTCCTGATGTCCACTGGAGACTATTCTGCAGAATAGTCAGTGCCATTATTCCACAGTTATTTTGGGAGTTTTTAGGTGTAAATTTTGCAAAGTGTTGCTGTACTTCACATATTCACAGAAATAGAAACAAAAGAAAATGCTTTCCTATAGGAAACTTCACTAAAATTGCAAAGTAAATCAGACATATTTAAAGTGACCATCTGAACTATATCAACTGTCTTAATAATGTTGCTTCCTCCCTGCTAAAACAACATCAGCACAGCACATCTTCTTTTTATTATTTGGGCTGATTGCAGGTGTTGCCACCACTCACCATATGATCAGAGGCACGTTATTAAATTCTTCCAAGCTACACAGGAAGTGGATTGGACTGTGAAAGACCAACCCAAATTGTCTTTGCATTTTGACAAATTTGTAGGGTAGTCCAATATCTCAGAGAGGAGGTCAGGTCTCCTGCTGCCCTGGTGCATTCACTATAGCTGCCCAATTTCCCTGCTTTTTAAAGTTTGATAGAAATATCTGTGGGCTACAGGTACATTCTTAAACCGCAAGGGTTTTTTTGCCTCAGTGAATTTCTCTGCTTTTTAATCTGGGTGTAAGAAATGGGATCCTGTGCAAGTTTGCTGAGAATGGATTGATCATTTGCATGCTTATTGAGTTCAGTGGGATTTACTCCCCTGCAATCATGCTTAGGATAGGTGAAACTGACCACAGGGGATGGGGAGGGGAGGAGAAGGAGGAGGGAGGGGAGGGAGGGCAGTGTCATGCCCTCCTCAGAGGACTCATCTCAGGAAGAAGAGGAATGGGAGACTGCAGACCCAGGAGTGGGGACAAGATCCTGAATTGGCGGCCCTACTGGAGTTCATTGATAAGAACCTACACTGAGGTTTTATCCGACCCTCTACTTCACCAACTGCTGCACCAGTGTTGTTTGTAAAGAAGTGTGGAGAGCTCCAGCTTTGCAATGATTACCGGGCCCTTAATCAGATCACTGTTTGGAACCAGTACCCTTTGCCTCTGATCTCAGAACTCCTGGAGCAGTTACGTGAGGCCTGAATCTTCACAAAGTTGGATCTATGGGGAGCCTATAACCTAGTGCACATTTGGGAGGGGGATGAATGGAAGACAACCTTCCGCACCAGATACGGGCATTTTGAGTATACTGTGATGTTGTTTGGTCTATGCAATGCTCCAGTGGTCTTCCAGCATTTTATGAATGATGTCTTCCGGGACTTCCTTGACTGCTTCTTGGTGATTTACCTGGATGACATCCTCATCTACTCCCGAAACCCCACCACCACCAGACTTCCTAGTCAGACTACCATCGACTTCCTAGGCCACCGGATCTCCCCCTCCGGTATTCAGATGGACCCAGCTAAGGTAGAGACCATACTACAATGGCAGCCCCCACGCTGCATCAAGGATGTGCAACACTTATTGGGCTTCACCAATTACTACTGCTGGTTCATCTCTCACTTCTCCAAGCTAACTGCACCCATTTCAGATCTGGTCCTGTCTAAAGGTAAGTTCCACTGGACTGATGCAGCTCAGCAGGCATTTCATCGCCTCAAGGAAGCCTTTACCTTGGAACCCATGCTCCAGCAGCCCGACCCTGCTAGGCCCTTCATCGTGGAAGCCGATGCATCAGACAAAGCCATAGTGGCAGTACTGCTGCAGCCAGTAGACAAGGGACAGACTCTGCTGCCATGTGGGTTTCATTCCTGGAAACTCAACTCCTCAGAGAAAAACTATACTATTTGGGAAAAAGAGTTGCTAGCAATTAAGGTGGCTTTCGAGATGTGGCGCCACCATCTAGAAGGGGCACGTCATCCTATGCAAGTACGGACTGATCATTGGAACCTAGAGTACTTTCAGACTGCCTGACGGTTGAATCAGTGCCAGATCCAGTGGTCCCTTTTCTTTTCCTGGTTCAATTTCACCATCTCCTACTTTCCTGGCCATCAGAACAAACAAGCGGATGCGCTCTTTCGCAAACCAGAGTACCAGACTGAGTCAATTCAGGTTCCCCTGCACCCCATCCTACATCCAGAAAATTTTGCAGCCACCCAGCAACCCCAGTCCTTACTGGACTGGGTGAGAAAACACCAGCAGAAGGACCTGTATGCGCGAAAGCACCTTCAAGACCTTGCGTCAGGAGCCACAGCCACTGATAGTCCACTCTCACTACACCATGGTGCCTTGTACCACTGGAACTGGTTATACATGCCCCCGGGGGTCCTAAGAGGAGAAGTGCTTCATCTGTGCCATGACAGCCGGCCAGCTGGGCACTTTGGGACCTATAAGACCCTCTGTGACGCCCTTCCCTGGCTCTGCCTGTCAGGTTCCTACCTGCGCGTGGCTACTGCCTGTCACTAGGCACCACCAGGGACTCCACCAGTCCGGACTGTCCTTTTTTATGGTTTCTCTCCCCGCTCTAGCACAGATCTCAACAAATCCCCCTGCTAGGCAACCACCAGTAACGTCCCAATACTAGTATTCCCAGAGACTCTGAATACTGGTATTGTTATTCTCTTCACCGCTGCCACCATTTGTTACAGTTTCCCTTCAGCCTTGGTCATTACCTTACCCTCCCTTCTGGTCTGTGAAACCCCAGCCAAGGATCAGGCCTTTGGTAAACCAAATTAAGTATTTATTACAGATAACAAAGCTAACAAGATTAACAAGATTTCTTCTTAAAGCACATAAGCATATGGTTTTACTCAATACTAATCCGAACTCCACCTCCCTCCTTCTCCACTCTCTCCTGTCAAACAACTCTCTAAACCCTACCAAGCAACCCACTCAGTTCTCTTCTCCCCCCCTGATTCCACTCTCCCTCTTCCTTTTATACGTTCAGCCATTTTAAACACTCAGCCAATCATCTAGCATTCTACTGCCCATTCACTCCCCCTCCTCTTTCACTCCACTTACCATGTATCTTCTAAACAACAACACTTACCATATATACATTAATATAGGAACATCACACCCTCCACCTAGTGTTGCGGGAGTTCTGGTGGCCCTGAGTCCATGCGGACGTCAAGGGCTATGTAGCCACTTGCGATACCTGCCAGTGGGCAAAGGGCCACCCCGGGAAGCCACCAGGGCCCCTGCTTCCACTACTGACTCTCCCAGGACCCTGGTGGTTGGTCTCCCTGGATTTCATCATGAATTTGCCTGCCTCCAGGGGAATGACTACTCTCTTGGTAGTGGTAGACCTGTTTAGTAAGATGGCCCACATCCTCCCATGTACCGGACTTCCCTCAGCTCCTGGGATCACCCAGATGTTTCTTGCCCAAGTATTCCATCTTCATGGCCTTCCAGATCATCTGATATCGGATCAAGGAGTCCAGTTCACATCCTGATTTCGGCAAGCCCTGTTTTGAACCCTAGATGTCCAGCTCCATTTGTCCTCGGCCCATCATCCTCAAACAGATGGTCAGACGGAACGCACAAATGCCATGGTGGAGCAATACTTGCAATGCTATACCAGCTTCCAGCAGGACAATTGGGTGGATCTGCTGCCTCTGGCAGAATTTGCATATAGTAACTGTCTGCATGCATCCACACAACAAACCCCCTCTTTGTGACTTATGGCTATCACCCCGTTTTTTCTCATCAGTCTCACCTCCCTCGCCGGTCTCTGCCGCAGATCTCATACTGCAAGAATTATGGGCCATCTAGGCAGTCCTGAAAAACCAATCAGAACAGGCAAAGGAATCATACAAATGCTTTGTGGACCGTCATTGCCAGCCTGGCCCTCCATTGAAAGTAGGGGACGGGGTGTGGTTCGCCACCAGGTACTTGTGGCCCCAAGGGCTGACCTGGAAGCTAGATGTGCAACACATCGGCCCCTTCCTGATCACCTGCCAGATCAACCCAGTGGCTTTCCAGTTGAAGCTCCAAGCATCCCTGCATATCCATCCGATGTTCCACCGGTCATTGCTCAGTCCGTCTCGCCCACCTCACCCCTTGAGTGCTCAGCCGCAGCCTCCACTCCCTGTCAATGTCGATGGGGAGGAAGAGTTTGAAGTGTCCCAGATCCTGGACTCCCACAGACATCGGTGCCAGTTCCAGTATCTGATAGACTGGAAAGGGTATGGCTTGAACAAAAGATCCTGGGAAGATGCATCTCAGGTGCATGTTCCCCATCTGTTCCGCCGGTTCCACCTTCGTTACCCAGCCAAACCAGGACTGGAGGATCGGGGAAAGGAGGTCCCTGGGGTGGGGGATAGTGTCATGTCCCCTCAGAGGACTCATCTGGGGAGGAAGAGAAATGGGAGACCGCAGACCCAGGAGAGGGGACAAGCAGGGAGACAGCCCAGGATCCTTCACCAGACCAGAGACAAGCCCCTGAGGGAGCCTGCCTGCCAGAATCAGGAAGCAACCAGGAGTCTGCCCCTTCCCTAGCAGAGAGAAGACACCAACAGGTGTTCAGCAACTAAGGCAATCAGCGAGATTAAGGAGCAGGAGAGCTCGCAAGAACACAGGCTGATTGGAAGCACCTGGGCCAGCATGCAGAGTACAAAAGGCTGGAAGGAAAGGGAGACTCCTTGCTAGAGTCAATGTCAAGCCTTGCTGCACACATTACTCCAGCTCTCCTGTTAAACCCATGCCTTGAACCCTGCCCTGTCTGATCGGATCTCTTGGTTTCTGAACATTTGGACTCCTTTAAGGACTTCTCTACCTCCTCCTTCAGCGCTTCCCAAATGGTAAAACATGCTGCCTGTCCTCCTGGATCCTCATGCCTGGCAGATATATGGTCTGGCCTTATCTGTTCATTAGCTGCATGCCTCTGTGAACCCCCGCATTTGACAGGCAGAGGGGAGGAGGGAGATGAGGGCAGGCAGGAGGGGGAGGGGAGGGGGAGGACAGGTTTGATCATTTGCATGTTTATTTTCAGTGGGATTTACTGCTGTGAAATCATGCTTAGGATAGGTAAAACTGACCGGGGGGAGGGAGGGAGAGCTGAACTGGGCAGGGGAAGAGGTAGAAGGAAGATGAAAGGGGAGGAGGAAGGGAGAGGAGAGGGGAAGGAGGGGAAAGGCAGGTCTGATGATTTGCATGCTTAGGATAGGTAAAACTGACCATGGGGGGAGGGGGAGGGGGAAGGAGCGGATTGGAGGGGGGCAAAGGAAGGGGGATGGGAGGGCAGGTTTGATCATTTGCATGCTTATAGAGTTCAATGGTATTTACTCCCATGCTTAGGACAGGTAAAACTGACAATGGGGAGGAGGAAAGGGAGGGAGAGGAGGGGAAAGGGGAAGAAGGGGAGGGAGATGGGGAGGGAGAGGCAAAGGAAGGGGGAGGGGAGGGGCAAGAGGGATAGGAGAAAGGAGAAGGGAGGGTGGGTTTGATCACTTGCATACTTACTGAATTTAGTGGGATTATTTCTGTGCAATCATTATTGAAAATGGCAATGGATTGGCTTCAAGTTGATCCCGACTAATGGCGACCCTATGAATAGGGTTTTCATGATAAAAGGTATTCAGAGATGGTTTTGCCATTGTCTTCCTCTGTTGCACCCCAGTTCCCCCAGGTGGACCAGGGAGAGATGTCAGAGGAGGATGAGGCTTTCAAGGACACTGAGGAAGGGGGAGATGCTGACCATCTGCAAGTACCCATGGTCAGCCCTCCCATCAATTGTTGGCGTGTGTATGTTGTTGTGTGAAACAGCATACATTACTTTGGAGTTAAGTTGAGCAAGAAACTTCTTCAGAGCATGTTAAGAGTCTTTATTGAAAGACATTAAGGCCAGAGGCTTAAGAGTAAATACATGTAGAGATTCTTCAGTCACCCCCCTTCTGGTACATCACTCTCCATAGATAAACACAAAAGACAGCCTCTTAGCTCAGAGGCATAATTCAGAAGACAACACATAGACTCTGTTAGAACTTTCCCAGTCGCTATCAGATGGCTACCATAGCAACGGCCCTGGCCGTCCATTCCCAGACAGGGCATAGACATAACTCCCCCTTAACCACAGTTACATCTTCACACTTGCAGGCTTCATGGAAAACTACTAGAGACAGTAAAGCCTACTGGTCACCAGCCCAACAGCCTCCCTTTTTTTCATTAAGACTGCAAAATACACATGAAATACATCTCCATAATACATAGTCATACAGTCATACATTTCTACAATACCTCTTGCAATACATTTCAGTACATTGCATTTTCAGTTCAGTACAGTTCAAACTTACATCTCAGTACAGTTCAAAACTTTATTCACTCAAACTTTGGTTCAACACATGTCAAATAAAGTGTCTCAGGATCCATGTCTACAACTTTATTCATTCCAGGACTTGTTATTAATCCCACAGTAAATCTGTCAGGCGGTTTGCCTAAATTCGCTCTCGTGGAGCGTCTTAAAGGAACCAGAGCTTCGGCTCTCTCTGCCCCCCCCATTTGTGCTTGTGCTTGGCACAACCTGCGCAGGAGCTTCCATTTCCTCAGCTTTTCGTTTCTTTGATCTGCGTTTTCCAGAAATGAGCTCATTCAAAGCATCTCTGAGAGGTATTTGTGTACCTTCCACTTTAATGTTAACATCTGGCTGAAATTTCTGTGATTGTGTTCGTGTTTGTGTTTGTGTGTCATTTGTTCCTGTAAGAAGGACTGTCTCCCTTTGATCCCAAGGCTTTTCTGAGACTGTAATGCTTCTGCTCAGAATTAACTGCTGTGTTTCTGGACACCAAACTCTGTAATATGCATTCTGAAATCCCAAAACAAAACCTTGCTGTGCTCTGGGCGCAAGCTTGCCCCTCCTTTTTCCCTGTGGAATGTGGATCCAGCACCTTGCCCCGAATTTTTGAATGTGTTGTATTCTAGGCTTTCTGCCAGTAAGTTTCTCATAAGGAGACATTCCAATAGCACTGTGTAACACCCTGTTGTGAATGTAATTCGCATAAAGAATTGCTTCTGCCCAGAAAGAATTCCCTAAACTGCAATCCAGCAGCATGGCTCTCATTGCTTCCCCAAGCACCCTATTTTTTCTCTCAGCAGTTCCATTGGAAAACGGGCTGTGTGGAGCAGTGAAATTCTGGTTTATTCCCTTACTCTCCAGAAAGTCACTCAATGCTTTACTCGTAAACTCCCCACCTTGGTCCGAGCGTATAGCCCCTACCGTGACCAAGTGTTGAGTTTCGATTCTCTTAATGAACAGTTTCAGCTTCTGTTCAGCTTCACTTTTATGCTTTAACAGAAAAACATGACAAAATCTTGAAAAATCATCTACCAGTACCATGTAGAATTTCGCACCTCCTCGTGAAGCATTTATTGGCCCTGCTAAATCAAGTTTGTCAAATTTCACCAGACCTTTAGCTTTTACAGATTTCCGTGATCCATCAGCAAGTAAAACAAAGTCTTTTACTTCTTCTGAAACGTAAAACAAACGTCTGTCTTTAATTAATATATGGCTTGCTCCGCTGTCGACAATAAAGTTAATTTGTTCCAAGTCTTTAGACTTCTGTTTACAAACAAAGTTCACACTTCCCTGCTTCAAGCCTCCGTCCCTGGAGTTTCGCTTGATTGCACAATCTTTACGGAGATGCCCACGGGCCCCACAGGCAAAACAAGACTTCAGCCGCTGCTGCTCCCCCTTGTTTTCCTGTCTGCTTTCGACAGCCTGCTCCAGTTCGGCACATTTCTCCTCCTTGCTTCTGACAGCCTCCACCGGCTGGGCTCTCTGCGCCTCCTGCCTCCGCTGCCATTCCTGGGACAAATCCTGCAATGCGTCCCACGTCTGTTTAGCCGATGGCTCATCTCTCACACACATCAGTTGAGAATCCGATAGAGCCAAGATTATAAATGCCTGCGCCCTCTGGTCTCGACGCTTCCAGGCCGCGGTCGGTACCGCCGGGGGGTTTCCATCAACAATGTCCCATAAATCCTCTGTTATCAGCAAAGCCCGCATCCTCGGCTTCCAGCTGCCATAATTCTTGTCATTAAGTCGTTCCATCGGCAAGCCTCCCCCAGACAGGTTTACAGCCATGTTGCTCACCTCCGTCTGGTACAATCAATCAAGCTGCCCTCTCTGGAACTCCGTCTGCAGTTCAGACCAGCAACTTACTCCCGTGTAATGCGCGATGGATCGAAACCATTCTCTGCTACCACTGTTGGCGTGTGTACGTTGTTGTGTGAAACAGCATACATTACTTTGGAGTTAAGTTGAGCAAGAAACTTCTTCAGAGCATGTTAAGAGTCTTTATTGAAAGACATTAAGGCCAGAGGCTTAAGAGTAAATACATGTAGAGATTCTTCAGTCACCCCCCTTCTGGTACATCACTCTCCATAGATAAACACAAAAGACAGCCTCTCAGCTCAGAGGCATAATTCAGAAGAAAGACAACACATAGACTCTGTTAGAACTTTCCCAGTCGCTATCAGATGGCTACCATAGCAACGGCCCTGGCCGTCCGTTCCCAGACATAACTCCCCCTTAACCACAGTTACGTCTTCACACTTGCAGGCTTCATGGAAAACTACTAGAGACAGTAATGCCTACTGGTCACCAGCCCAACACCAATGTGGCGCCCGTTCCAACTGCAAGCACTCCAAAAGAGCCGTTGGGAAGCGATCTCTCTCGCATGCCAACTCAACCCCTCCAGGGTTCCCTGCCTGGAACTTCAAATGCTTCCCCGACAACCTGCTCCTCACCCCCGAGGTCGAGCTGGCACCTAGTGAGCCTTTGCTGTCAGATGAGCAGCCAGAGGCTCACCCCCTCTCACCCTGCACGAGATGACATGAGAAGTGGGACGGTCAGAAGGTGGTTCTTCGCAGGAGTCAGAGATTATGGACAAAAGCCTTCCCTATTTAAGGTGGCACCCCCCTGATTGAGTTGCTGAATCAACTTACTCCACACGCTGCAGAGAATGCCTAGGTAGCTTAGCTAGGGCCAGTAGTGAGTTAGCATAGTCAAGTCTATGAAGCGCACTGCTTTTGATGTAACCATTACTGTAATAAAACAAAAATTAATTCCAGTTTCGCCTCCATCTCATGTCTCGCACTCTGGGCAGGACAGCTTGACTCAGCCCTCATCTCTCTTTCCCGATGCTCCCATGATGGACAACATGGAGACTAGCACTGCCGCCGAAGGGGGACTCCCAATGACCCTCGAAGCCTTGTACACCAAGCTCCAGAACCTCCAGGTTGTGACCCAGAACTTACAACTCAAGAACCAGAATCTTTGAGCCCTGATCACCCAGGGGTGTGTGGCACCAGCACCCATGCCACCTGCCAGAATCAAGTCTCCTGTGGGGCTACCCTCCCGCTATGGCGGCCAGAGTGACCAGTTCACCACATTCCCTGCCCAGTCTGAATTATACATACACGTACGTCAAGCCGAGTTCCTGACCGATGACTCGAAGGTGGTCTTCATCATCAGCCTTCTGGAAGGATAAACCGCCAAATGGGCCATCTGATCAGAAATGATCCCATCGTAGGGCAATACACCACCTTCGTCGCCACCATGAACGAAATGTTTCGAGATCCTCAATGGAAGGAGACAGTCACCAGCCAGCTAGGGACTCTGAAACAGGGAAAAGGCTCCATGAAGGTCTACACTAATACATTCCGTGTCTTAGCCCAAGACACTGACTACAATGACCCAGCCTTGATGTATTTCTGTTGGAATGGCCTGAGGTGTTGGACGAGTTGGCACGCACCTCCCCACCTGGCACTTTGTCAGAGCTGATCCAGTTGTGTTTGCAGCTTAACAGCCATCCTGAGGACCGTCACTTAGAATGCACAGCGGAGCCGCTCCATTCCCAGGCACCTTTACCTCTCCCCTGTGTCCATTATCCTCCTAGCGTGGGAACCTCCACCTTGTCAGGGGTGGAGCCCATGCAAATTGGTGGACCTCCACCACGCTTGTTGGAGGAGGAGAAGGAGAAGCGCAGGAGGGAGGGGTGTCAGGACCATTCCTGTCAGGATCCCACCTTAGGCGCCACCTGCTAGGATCCCATCTGTGGTCACCGCCTTGTCACTGTCCCCCCTCAGGGTCCTGGTCTTTAAATGGTTCTCTCACCGGCTCTAGCAAAGATCTCTCAAGATCCCACTGCTAGACAGCACCACCAGACCTTCCTGTAAAACAATATTGCCTTGAGACTGTGCCTTAGTCTCCTCTTGGATTATTGCTACTTTGTGTCTGGGTGCACTTGCAGGCCACAACCCCCCTGTATCTTTGTGCCTATAAAGAATACAGCCCTGGGTTGCTCTGGATACTTGATGATGTTACACTATCTCTTCACCGCTGCCACCACTGATACTGTTTCCCCACCTTGGTATAAGCCCTGCCCACCCTTCTGGTCTGTGTAACCCAGCCAAGGATCAGGCGTTCTGGTAAACGAAGAAATATTTATTTATATATACAGGGAATAACAAGATTACTTAAAGGTATTGTTTAACAAGCGTATGGTTTCATCAGATGTGTTACTCTTTAAGTTTTTAGCCGTCAATAACCTGCCTCACTACCGTCTAATTCAAACCAACCCCAACCCACTAATCATCAACCAACCGCCTCAGTCAACCCCCCCTCTCAACTGTCATCCTCTCATTTATACCTTCAGACACTCCAACGCTCAGCCAATCATAATACAATATTATCCAGCATTCCAGCCCATGTACTCCCCCCTCTCACTCAGTCTACTTACCACATATACTCTAATAAACCCGCACTTACCATATTTACAGCATTATAAATACAGGGGCATCACAAAGGGCTGTGCCTATACTGTGGAAAAGGAGGACACCTGGCTGGAGGATGCTCTTCCAAAATAAAAAAGGCCCCGGTGTCAGAAAACTCCAAATCCCAGCCCTTGTAGAGGCCGAAGAGTTGGGAGCCAAGGCAACGAAGCTGCTCATCATCAGCCCCTCCCTTCGCAATTTGCCCCACTCATGCCAGTGCAACTGACGTTACCCTCGGGACAGAGTTTTCAAGCCAAGGCCATGCTTTGTCGAGTTTCATGGACTGGGACTTTGCTCATGAGTATGGCATACCCCTTCAGACTCTTGAACAATTCTTGTCCGTCGAGACCATTGATGGGCAGTCCCTCAAGTCAGGAACTTTGTCCAGGGTGATAAAGTCGTTAAGGATGGAGATCCCAGGACATGTGGAGGAAATATCATTCTATGTGGTGTCTTTGCCTCATTTTCCTGTGGTGTTGGGAATGCCGTGGCTGGTACAGCACAACCCTACAATTTTCTGGGATGAGGTGGTGGTGGTTTTCACATCGAAATATTGTCATCAGTACTGCCAGCTTTGGAAGAAGCCAGATCCTGATGTTGTGGCTGGAGCGGTTCTGCAGGAGGGGACTCCTTTGACCAAGAAATATGAAGAATACCGAGACATGTTTGACAATAAGGAAGCCAACCAATTGCCCCCCCCATCGCCCATACAACTGTGCCATCAACCTGATGCCAGGGGTGTGCATCCTGTCTGGGAGGATCTACTCCCTGTTGGAGCTGGAGCTGAAGGCGCTGAGGGAATTACTGGACACGAACCTGGAGAGGGAGTTCATTCAACCCTCTCAGTCCCCAGCAGGAGCACCCTTGTTGATCGTGAAGAAAAAGAATGGGGAATTACGCCATGTAATGATTACCGGGCACTGAATCAAATCACCATCCCCAACAGTTACCCCCTGTCTCTCATCACGGAAATGCTGGAGCGCTTATGGTCTGCCAAGATCTATACCAAGCTGGACTTGAGGGGGGCTTACAACTTGGTGTGAATAAGGGAGGGGGATGAGTGGAAGACTGCGTTCAAGACACGCTATGGCCAATGCAAATACTTGGTGATGCCATTTAGACTATCTGATGCTCTGGGGGTCTTCCAAAACTTAATGAACGACATCTTTAGGGATTATTTGGATTGATTTATGATTGTGTATTTGGATGATATTCTGATATATTCAGATTCCCCAGAGGATCACAAAGAACATGTGCAGGCAGTGTTGCAGCGCCTCCGTGAACATCGTCTCTATGCCAAGTTGGAGAACTGCGGGTTCAACTTGACAACATTGGACTTTTTGGGGTATTGCATTTCGCCATCCAGGGTGGAAATGGATCCGGGCAAGGTCCACTGCATTCTCACATGGCAGCCTCCCAGAACCAAGAAGGATTTACAACGTTTCCTGAGCTTTGTCAACTACTACCTATTCATCACAAATTACTCCGACAAGACGGCACCCTCCCATGGACTGTTTGAAGGGGTTGCGGCCCTTCTGCTGGATGGAAGTCACACAAAGACCCTTTGAAGAATTGAAGGTGCGGTTCGCCTCGGAGCCCATACTACAACATGCAGATCCCACATGCCCCTTTGTGGTTGAGATGGATGCATCAGACATAGCCATTGGAGCAGTGGTTTTACAACCAGTGCTGAAAGGGGGGTGTCTAAGACCTTGCTCCTGCTTCTTGTAGAAGTTGACATGTTCAGAGCAAAACTACACCGTGTGGGAAAAGAAGTTGCTGGCCATCCAGTATGCCTTTGAGACTTGATGACATCACCTGGAAGGAGTGCATCATGAGATTGATGTGCGCACCAATCATTGGAATCTGGAGAGCCTTCACACTATTTGCAAGCTGAATCAAAGACAGGTGCACTGGGCCCAGTTCTTTGCTCATTTTCATTTCAAAATTCACTATATCCCTCAAGTGCAGAACAAGCGAGTGGATGCATTTCCCCGCAAGCCAGAATACTTCAAAAACCCAATTCCAAGACTGCCACAACTGATTATACCCCCGAGAAGATAGTAGCACAAGTGTGCCAGGAATCCTGGTTGACTGATCTGCGGGCAGCGCAAGAGCAGGATCCATTCACCAAGGAGAAGTGCTCAGAGTTGGTGACATCATCCTCTGGGAGACCTGAGGATTTCGCACTGAGGGAAGGGTACTGCATTACCATGACGCCATGTATGTGCCTCCTGGAGAAATGAGAGCCAAGGTGCTGTATCAGTGTCACGACTCCCCCTGCAGGACATTTTGGCATCTACAAAATTTTACAAGCAGTCGCCAGGGAATTCTGGTGGCCTCAAATGAAGCAAGAAGTGGAACATTACGTCTGGTCCTATCCCACCTGTACTTAGCCCAAACATGCCACTGGGCCACCCGCAGGGCTCTTGGAGCCACTCCCAAACCCCCAAGGACTCTGGCAGATGGTCACCATGGACTTTGTCACTGACCTCCCTTCCACACAAGAGATAACGACAGTGCTGGTAGTAGTGGATGCCTTCACGAAGATGAAGCACTTCATTCCGTGCGCGGGACTCCCAAATGCTCAAGATACGGCCCGTCTGTTTGGTCTCTGACAGTTTGGTCTCTGATCAAGGGACACAATTCACTGCATGTTTCTGGCGAGCAATGTGGCAAATCCTGCAAAGTGAACTGAGACTTTCATCATCCATCACCCACAGACGGATGGGCAAACAGAAAGGGTTAATGCCACATAAGAACAGTACCTGCGCTGTTATGTCAACTATCAGCAGGACAACTGGGTATTCTTCTTGCCCCTAGCAGAGTTCGCTCACAACAATGCCGTACACGCAACCACACAACAGACTCCATTTTTTACCAACCTAGGATATCATCCTTGAGCTTTTGCTGCCCCCTGAGCCAGCCCATCCGTCCCAGCAGTGGAGGACTTTGTACAAGAGCTTCAGGCTATGCAACATCTGTTGAAACAGCAGGTACAGCGGGCCAAGGAGGACTATAAACAAGCAGCAGATCAGCATCTGCAGGAGGGCCCTCCGATCCATATGGGGGACAGAGTGTGGCTGTCTACACATTATTTGCGATGCAGGGACACTGTCATAAGTTAGAGGATCGAACAGTAGGACCCTTTGAAGTTGAGGCTCAGATCAATCCAGTAGCCTTCCGCCTGAAGCCCCCCACCTTCAAGATACATCCTGTGTTCCATCGTTCCTTGCTGATGTTAGAACACCCTCCCGATCCCCACAGAGCACCTGTGAAGCCGCTGCCTCCCCTCATGGTGAATGGGCAGGAAGAATACAAAGTGGAGCAGATGTTGGATTCATGTAAATGCAGGGGACGGCTTCAATATTTAATTCACTGGAAGGGGTATGATCTGTCGGAGTGTTCCTGGGAAGCGGTGGATGTCCATGTGCCAGACCTGGTGAGAGAATTCCATGATGCCTATCCAAACAAGCCCAAGCCCAGGGGGTGGAGGGGAATAGTGCATGGAGTGGGAGATGATGTTGCACCCCAGTTCCCCCAGGTGGACCAGGGAGAGATGTCAGAGGAGGACGGGGCTTTTGAGGACACTGAGGAAGGGGGAGATGCTGAGAACCTGCAAGTTCCCATGGTCAGCCCTCCCATTGACGCGGTGCTCGCTCCGATTGCAAGCACTTCAACAGAGCCGTTGGGAAGCGATCTCGCTCACGCGCCAACTCCACCTAACAGGATTCCCCGCCTGGCACTTCAAACACTTCCTCTCCAATCTGCTCCCCGCCCCTGAGGTCGAGCCGGCACCTAGCGAGCCTTTGCTATCAGATGAGCAGCCGGAGGCTTGCTCCCTCTTGCCCCGCACGAGACGACACGAGAAGCGGGATGGTCAGAAGGTGATTCTTCACAGGAGTCAGAGATTACGGGCAAAGGCCTTCCCTATTTAAGGCAGCGCCCCCCTGATTGGGTTGCTGAGTCAACTTACTCCACATGCTGCAGATAATGCCTAGGTAGCTTAGCTAGGGCCAGTAGTGAGTTAGCACAGTCAGGTCTATGAAGCGCGCTGCTTTTGATGTAACCGTTACTCTAGTAAAACAAGAATTAATTCCAGTTTGCCTCCGTCTCGTGTCTCGTACGCTGGGCAGGACATCCTCTGAGGCTGAGAGGCAGTGACTGGCCCAAGGTCACCCAGTGAGCTTCATGGCTGTGTGGGGATTCGAATCCTGGTCTCCCAGGTCATAGTCGAACACTGACCTGGGGGAGGGGCAGGGAGTGGAGTGGAGGAGATTGGGTGGGTGGGCACTGGGCAGAGGGGAAGTCCCTTTCCTTTCCAAAAGGAAAACATTGTGAACAGTATCACTGCTTTTCAGGGTTTCCCCCACCTTTTTATTCTACAGCAGGCACATGTAGCCTCCCACCCAAATTTAAACCAAAGCTGTCCCTGGCCACATCCACACCAGGCCTTTATTTCACTTTGGACAGTCATGGCTTCTCTGAAAGAATCCTGGGAAGTGTAGTTACTGAAGGGTGCTGAGAGTTGCTAGGAGACACCCTGTTCTCCTCACAGACCTTCAATCAGAGTGGCTGACTGTTAAACCAGTCTAGCCACTGGAGCTCTCTCAGTGGAATAGGAGTCTCCTTTCAGCACCCTTTACAAACTACACTTCCCAGGATTCTTTGGGGGAAGCCATGACTGTCTCACGTGAAATCAAAGTCTGGTGTGGGTGTGGCCCCCTGATTAGCCAAGCCAAGCAGCGGTGGGTCTGGCTTTTAGAACACTGACAGTTGGTTCTTACTGAGCATGCCCGACACTATCATTCAGTTCAATGCACAATTTCTTAAATTGATTAAAAATCAGCCTGGCATTTTTTTAACTTTTAAACTGCAGAAGATGAAGGTCAGAGTATGGGGCAAGGTCAGTAATAGGATTACAGGTACTCTGTGAACATGGCTGATTTTCAATAGATTATGAGAACTGTGACAGAAAAAAGTCCAAAAGGGCCCTGGGTTTTTTCCCTCTCTTTTTAGACTTTGAACTCTCTATTGTCTCTGACTGTTTTGTGTATTGTGATGAAAATTTAGAGAGTTGTTAAGCAGGTGTTTCTGAGTTAAGGACTATATGTTTTGTAAGGTTTTGTTTTGAAATTAGCTTTTGGGAAGCATCAGAATGGCATGGGGGACTATTTTCAATTTAACATTGTGGAATGTGAAAAATCCATGCTGGCTAGAGTATACAGCCACTCTCATGGCTGTATAATGATGAAACTGAGGTTATCATGCTTTGGATGCATAATGAGTAGACATGATTCACTAGAAAAGACAATAATACTGGGAAAACAGAAGGAAGTAGAAAAAGAGGAAGGCCAAACAATAGATGGATTGATTCCATAAAGGAAGCCACAGACCTGAACTTACAAGATCTGAACAGGGTGGTTCATTACAGATGCTATTGGAGGTCACTGATTCATAGGGTCGCCATAAGTCGTAATCGACGTGAAGGCACATAACAACAATAATCCCACCCTTCCCTTCCAGGGGGTAATGTAGAACATTTTTTTTCTTTTTTGAATTCAGTTTCCATAATATAGTAAAATTCAAATTTCATCAAGATATATTTGCTTATAAGGAGAAAAAAGAAAAATTGACTATGCAAACCTGCACATGTCATCTCTACTCAGAAGTACGTTCCACTGAGTTCATTGGGGTTTACTCCTATGTTAGTGGCTACTGGATTAAACTGAGCAGACATTTACAGGATTGTGCTGTACAACAAGAAGAGATCACTTCAGCAAGAATTGGAAATCATATTAAACTGAAATATTCCAGATTATTCCAAAATGAGTACTATAAATTATTACTGCTTCCCAACATTCTACAGTTTTCTTGTAATGGCTTGTGTCTATGATACACTACCAGTGTAATCAAACTGATAATAACCACTATAACTTTATATAACCATATCTTTTCAGTTGGTCACAAAGGTCAACCTGGCAGCTATTATTAAACACAGATTTTTATAAATACACCAATATTATCAATTTTACATAATTAAGTGGGAACAATAAGGATGTGAATTTGCATTTATTTCAAACATTTCATTAATAGTTTCGGCAACCCTCTTCCAGTATTTAGATGCTCTGTTGCAGAGTCACCACATGTGACAGAAATCTGTTTTTTGCTCTTGGCAGAGCCAATATTTTTATATATACTTTCATATTTACATATATACATTGAATTTTTACTACAGATTTCCTACACATTAGATGGAGAAGCAGGTGAGGGCCTTGCCTTCTTCACTGTAATACTGTGGAATGCCCTCCTCCTGAGAGGCCTGGCTGGCAGTTATTGGTCTCATTCCAGCACCAAGTCAAGGCCTGGCCTGGCTATTCACTCAAGCATTTGGTGGGGATGGGAGAATAGTTGCAGGTGTATATGAGCTGCTACTATTGATTTTTACTGCTCATTGTTGGATTCTATGTGGAATATTGACAGGGTCATCTAAGACATTTTACTCCCTGAGTAGGGTTGCCAGGTTCAGGGCCTGAGACTGGTCCTGTATCTTTAGAAGAGAAAGTCAGCCAAGTGCAGGTGTTCTTGCAACGCTGTAATGGGAAAAACCACAAGGTGGAATTCTCCCTTCCCCCCGGCACAACTTTTAAAGATACAGAAGACCTCTTGGAGGCCGGGCCTGGCAACCAAAATGTTTTCTGTATCTTTAAAAGTCTCACAGTTGTGGAGTACATACATTAACCTTCAACTTTAAAGCCCTAAATGCCTTAGGTCCAGGATATCTTAGATTAGGGATGAGGAACCTCAGGCCCAGTGGCCCTCCAAGCCTCTCTGTCTGGCCTTCAGGACTTTCCACAGGCCACAATCCTCACCAGACAATGTCTCTGACTGCTCCATGTCCTCCTCAAGTGCCTTTGACTGGCTGGAATGTGTTCTTGAACCAATCAGTCTTAGTTGCCTGGATGGAGAATTCTGAATGGGTGTTAGAAACATCTGGCTTCTGAGTGGGTAAAATATAGCCTACTGTACAAAGATAAGCCTCACATCTGTCACTCTGCCCACTTTTGCCTCTGGCCCAGGTTCCCAGTTACCACTGGCATGTAGTCCTTGGGAGCGCCCATAAGGGAATGCAGCTCTCAGGCTGAAAAAGCCCCCCTCCCTTTAAGGATTGCCTATCCTTCTCTATTATGTTTTTCATATACCCAGAGGGTCACTGCAGTCTGCAGGAGAACTTCTACAAGTTCCAAATATCTCAGAAGCAACTGAGAGTAGAGCTTTCAGTGTGGCTGCCCCTGTTCTGTGGAATAGCAGATATGACAGGTGCCCACTATCTGCACCTTCTTGAAACAATGTAATTGAAGACATATTTGTTCTGAAAAGCCTTCCCAGCTGGATGAATGGGTCTGTGGCATTGATGTCAACTTTGTATTGGTTAAAAAAAATCCAGTGTTTTCTGTGTTTTTAACTGTTTTTATTGTGTCATGTACATCACCTCTAGACACATGTGTGGGAGGTGAAATGCTGCTTCTGCTGCTGCTGTCTCACCTATGGTGGAAGAACAGCTAGGTGAAACAAGATGGGGAGCCTTCTCAGTGGCTGCATCCAGATTATAGGACACCTTGCTCTATGTAGTATGGTTAGTCCCTCTCTCACTACTCACAGTTATTGAGGACCTTTTTATTCTGTCAGGCTTTGTATTGTATGAAGTAGCAGACAAATATTTTTATGAGTTTTTTTTAATTGATGCCCCTGTCTCTTTTGCAATTGTTTCATACAGTTTCTAAGAAGTTGTAATTTATATATGTTATATATGTTATAAGCTTACCTGAGTGATGTATTTTTACTTGGAAAGTGGGATATAAATGCTCTAATAAATAAAAATTAATAAGATATATTTGCATGTTTCATACAGGACTAGAAGCCTGCATTCTCTGATTACTTCAAAGCCATATGTGAAAGTCAGCCCACTCTCCACTGTTTGTTGGTTCTTGTTGCCACTTTAGGATTGCTGCAAGGTCACAATGTTGCAAACAGGAGAAGCTATAACTGACATGTTTTAAATTCACAACAGCCGCTTTCATGATCTAGGGCAGTGATTCCCAACCTGGGGGCCACGGCCCCCAAGGGGGTCGCAAACCAGTAAAAAGGGGGCCGCAAACAAGAGTGCAGACTGCAGAGGAAATGCCGCTGCTGCCGCCACCGCAAGAATGGAGGCGGGGAGGACAGAGCCTGCCTGCCTGCCTACTAGCCATGACAGCACCATCGTGAGTGCTGAACAGAGGGGGAGGGGATGGGGACAGGAGGCTGGAGCTGCTTCAGCTGCTTCTCCTGCACCTCTGCTGATTTAGTCCCTGAGGGGACTGCAGCCGGTGCGCGTGCACAGGTGCACCGGGGATAGGGCTCTGCTTTGCGGGCCTCCCTGCCAGCTTAAGCAGAGGAGGAGTCTATTCCCTCCCCTCCAGATGGGGCTTGGCTGTAGCATGCCCGTTGGCCCCTGCTTGTGTGCCGAGGGCAGACGTGACTTGGCAGTCTGTGTACTGTGTTGGCAGTATTGGCAGCGGCTGCTTAGTTGAAGGCCAGGGTGACCTCAAAGGGAGTTGGAGGGAAGCAGGCTCAACAGCAGCAGGAGCCTCGGCAGCGGCCACTTAGTTGGAGGCGAGGCCAGGGTGACCGTGGCTGGGGTGGGAGGGAAGCAGGCACAACAGCAGCAGGAGCCTGGCCCGCCCTCAGCAAGGGTCCCAATTCCTGCCTTTGTCAGCAAGGCCTGTGAGCAATTCAGCAACAGAACAAGGTGCCTAATTAGAGAGTAGGTTCTTCATTCATGCTTTGGGTTGAGTGGGAAGGTGTGCACTGTGATGTCATTATATGTTAAAAACTGTAAATATGGTAAGTGCGGGTTTATATAGGGATATATGGTAAGTGAATTGAGTAAGAGTGGGGAGTACACGGACTAGAATGCTGGAGAATGTTGGATGATTGGCTGAGTGTTTGAATGGCTGAAGGTATAAATGAGAGGATGACAGTTGAGTTGAGAAAGTTGGTTGGGGAGTTGAGAGGAGAGTGATTGGAAAGGAGTTGAAGAGGGAGGCAGTTGGGATTGAGTTGACAGAGGTCTGAGGTACATTTGGATTCTATTAGGCTGATATTTGTACAGAATATATATATAACTGGAAACATAAGAGTGACACTATATGAAACCATACGTTTGTTAAACATTCCTAAAGTAATCTTGTTATTTCCTAGTGTTACCAAATAAATACTTTTATTGGTTTACCAAAAGCCTGATCCTTGGCTGGGGATATACAGACCAGAAGGGAGGGCAGGGTAATTACCAAGGCTGAAGGGAAACTGTATCTAACGGTGGCAGCGGTGAAGGAAGAAATTGTAACATCGTCAAGTATCCAGAGCAACCCAGGATTGTATGCTTTATAGACAAAGATACAGGGGGGTTGTGGACAGCAAGGGCACCCAGACACAAAGTAACAAGCCATAGGGAGACTAAGACGAAGTCTCTAGCAGTATTGTTTACAGGGAGTGGCTGCAGTGGGATGTTGAGAGATCTGTGCTAGAGTGGAGTGAGAAAAAAATAAAAATGACGATCCTGACTGGTGGTGTCCTGCGGTGGTGCCTAGTGAAAGGCGGTAGCCACAAGCAGGTGGGAACCTGACAGGTGGAGCCAAAGGTGGGAACGTCACATGCACTGCAAGCTCTTTTGAATAGGAGTGATTCAGCTTGCATGCATAGTGGCTGCACAGCTTAAAATTACTCAACATGCATTCTATATCTGGTAATTTTCTGCCTGGCAGCCACTACACATGCAATCTGGATCACTCCCATTCTAGAGTGCCTACATTGCACACTTTCCCACCAAACACGGCATGCAGGAGGAAACCAGCCCAGATAGAAAACCAAAGGGGCAAGGGAGTGGAGGCAGGAGCGGCTTTTACAGAGACGCCTTTCTCCTCTCTCATGAAAAGGGAGCAGCGTTGAGCTCAAAAAGTCAGAAGGGATGTTTTCTTCTTCCCTCCTGGCAGGGTAGCTTCTTGAAAAGTAAGAGGAATCCATCCCTTCTCTTGGGGGGGGGGAGGAGAAAGGGGGAGAGAGACTGACTGTTCTCTCATGTGAGTCATTAACCTGGGGCTTTATTCTTCACTGGGGAGAAACTGTTGTAGTTACATTGCAGCTGCTGACAGATTTAAAGTCCCAGTGAAACTGCTGGAATCTGTGTGGGAGTTCTGCTGTCTCCCTGGTCTGTGTATATGATGTCTCTCTTATTGTGTGACCTTCTCCTCAAGTGAGTTGTTTGGCATCTAATCATAATTCCAATCATAAACAACAACCCCCCCCTCTGTGTGTGTGTGTACATGTATGGGGTTGGCGCATGAAGCCCCTAGTTATCTACGTTGAGTATCCTTCAAATTTTGTTATAAGTTGTTTACATTCTGTAATCTGCCCTGGGACTTTCTGGTGAAGGGCAGATAATAAATATCATCATATTTGTTGTTGAGATGAATAAAAAATGACATTACAACACTTCATTATGTATTTTTTCCAATTAACAGATACTAAAATTACAACAATTAGCATGTGGGGGTCACAATTTTTTTTGAGACTAAAAGGGGGTCCCGTACTCATAAAGGTTGGGAACCACTGATCTAGGGCTAGGCTTTTGACCTAACAACTGTATTTCCCCTTGGCTTCTTGGCTTTTATTTATTTATTTATTTATACATACATGCATACCGCGCCTTATGGCCAAAAGGCCCTCAAGACAGCTTACAAGAAAAACACAAATACAGGAATACATCCATAAAACAATACAATTTACAATATTAAATAACAAATAACATTATTAAAAAACAGCGATTACAAAACTTCCAATGAAAATACAGTGTGGTGCAGGTGCCTGGAGCGACAGAAACATCTCAGGCTACCCCCAACAAAGCTGTGGGTTGGTTCTCTCTCTTTCCTTCTATACGTGCAAGTCCGACACCTTCAGTTGAACTTCTAATCAGCTTCTCTGATGGCAAAATATTTCTACTTCCTTCTTGTCGCTTCCCTTTTGTCCTAGTCGTATTTTGTCCTTGTCTCCACCACCCATTGTATTCTTGGGTTTCTTTTTTTAAGCCCCCTGCCTGTTTTGTCCAACTTGTTTTAGCTATCCTATCCCATGGTCAGCCTTTCTAGCACACTTGACCCCCTTCCAGCATGCATCCCTCCTGATTTTAAGCACTGTATGGTTTCTTCAGAATCTCTTTTTTAGCATTATGTCTTGTTTCCTCATTCTTCTTCACAATCCCTTTTCCTTCACTTACCATTTGCTTTGATTCTTGTTTCTCAGAGTCAGTTAATGGCCCCTTGTCTCATCACCTTGCCCCTTACCTTCTCTAACTACCGGACTTCTTATTATTTATTTATTTATTTATTATTTTATTTATATCCTGCCCTTCCTCCCGGCAGGAGCCCAGGGCGGCAATCTTCTCAGCCTACCCTGCAAGACCTGTCTGTAAAGCTTGTAAGAGTGTTTAATCCCAGCTACCTGACAATTTTTCTTTCCCTCAAGAATTTTGGATTGTAAACAGTATTTGTTTCCCAAACTGCTGGAATGTTTGTGAAAAAATATTCCATGCCATTCAGTAGCAGATAGCATGGTAGGGCAGAGGCACTTACCTGACCAGGTGAGTTGCTACTGCTTACCAGGAGGGGGAAGGCATGAGGGAGGGCAATGGGGTGCAAACTAATTGGCAGGAAGACCAGATTGGCTTGGCTAGTGCATTTGTACTGCACCAAACTTGCTGCCACCTTGCCCATTCCCCTTTCAGTAAGCAGCAGCGACTCACCTGCCAGGATATCAGGTAAGCACCTTTGTCCTGCTACACTGTCCATCTACTGATACCATTGCATAAGCTGAACCAATCAGCATCAGAAATGTCACTAACACCATACAGATGAACAACGAAGTGTGTAATTTCTCTCTCAAAATTTTGAAGGCAGTTTTATTTCCTAAAGGAAATATGGTTATGCAGAAATATTGCTAACCTTGAGTCAAATGTGGTAGGACCAGTAGAGATATTTTTTAAAAATATCTCAGTCCACAAGCTGCCAACTGGCCATTCCCTTCTATTTAAAACATGCTGTTTATATCCGGGTGCCTACTCCGAGGGAATCTCAGAGGGTGGCAACAACGAAGAGGGCCTTCTCAGTGGTGGCCCCCAAATTATGGAATGATCTCGCTGACGAGGTGCGCCTGGCACCATCACTGTTATCATTTTGGTGCCAGGTCAAGACTTTCCTCTTCTCCCAGGCATTTTAGCATGTGTTTTTAAATTGTTTTAAATTGTGTTTTAAATTGTGTTTTAAATTGTTTTTAAAAGATGTGTTTTAAATTTGTATATCTGTTTTTAATGTTTTAAGTTACTGTAACCCGTCCAGAGAGCTTCGGCTATGGGGCGGTATATAAATACAATAAATAAATAAATAAATAAATAAATAAAATGCCACCAATCCTCAAAAGTCTGCAAATGACCATACTACATTCTCATAGAGAGAACACTCAATCTCTCTAGTGTCCTTCAATTTGGTAATGTTCATTTAGCTATTCTAATACCAACCTTAACCCAGCAAGCTCATAGGAAAACCAGAAACATTGGCCTAAAACCAACTACGTGATGACCACAAGGACAGAGCTCAATTGGGAACTGGGCTTACCTTATTTACATATCATTGATAAAGATACAAAAATCTGGATTATGTGGTTGCACATAGTTTTCATTGGCGATCACTCGTGACTGAGTAAGATTGTCTTCCAAAATAAAGTCTTTAGCAGTGGGTCCGTAAGTGACTGTGGAGGCCAATCCTAGATCCATACAGCCTTCCACAGATGGAAGATGGGTACGATGAGGATTTGTTTGACGTGCCTTCTGCTAGGTTCGTTTGTCCCTTTTGCTCTGTATTCCTGCTTCTTCAGAGTCCATAGCACCTTTGATAATAGCCAACCTCCATTTGGGACGCTCATCCGCCAAGACTTCCCTGTTCTTGATGCTCATGTTACTTTTTAAAGGTTATTTTTAAGAACATCTTTAAACATCTTTTGCGGTCCACCAATATTCCGTTTTCCATCCTTAAGCTGGGAGTGGAGTAGCTGCTTTGGAAGACGATGATCAGGCATTCGAACAACATGGCTGGTCCAGCAAAGTTGATGTTGGAGGATCATTGTTTCAATGCTGGTGGTCTTTGCTTCTTCCAATATGCTAACATTAGTCCGCCTATCTTCCCAAGTAATTTGCAGAATTTTCCGGAGGCAGCATTGGTGGAATCTTTCAAGAAGCTGGGAGTGGCTTTTATAGATGGTCCATGTTTCACAGGCATACAGTAATGTCGGTAGTACAATGGTTTTGTAAACAAGCATTTGGGTCTGCCTGAGAATATCCCAATCCTCGAACACACTACTCTTCTTTCAGGAGAATGCGGCATTCGCAGAGCTCAGACAATGTTGAATGTCAGCTTTTACAGAGAGATGGCTGCCAAGTTAAGAAAAGTGATCAACATTCTCCAGCGTCACACCGTTAAGCTGGACTGATGGTGCTACAGATGGACTAGTTTGCACCTGCTGATGAAGCACTTTGGGTTTTTTTTATATTAAGCGAGAGGCCAAGCTTTCCATATGCTTCTGCAAAGACATTTAGGATAGTTTGAAGATCTTCCTCTGAATGTGAGGAGACTACATTATCATTGATATATTGAAGTTCTACGACGGAGGTTGTAATTACCTTACTTTTTGCTTTCAGCCTCCTACTGAGATTAAAAAGCTTTCCATCTGTTTGATATGTGATTTCCACACCAGAGGGAAGTTTCCCCTCAACAAGGTGTAGAATCATGGCAATGAAAATGGCAAATAAGGTTGGAGCAATGATGCATCCCTGTTTTATGCCTGATCCCACTCTGAATGGATCGCTTTGAGAGCCATTGTTATCCAAAATTGTCACCGTCATGTTGTCATGGAGGAGTCGCAAAATATTCACAAATTTATCAGGGCATCCAGTTTTCAGAAGGATGGTCCAGAGAGCAGTTCGATGTACAGTATCAAAGGCCTTAGTCATATCAATAAACACCATATATAGAGGTTGGTTTTGCATTTTTCTTGAAGCTGTCGTGCAGTGAAGATCATGTTCACTGTCCCCCTGGAAGGGCGGAAACCATTTTGGGATTCGGGGAGGATGTCTTCTGAGATAGGTAGGAGGTGATTTGTGAGGATCCTTGCAAGGATTTTACCTGCAGTAGCAAGAAGAAAGATACCTCGGTAGTTCCCACAATCTCTTCGATCACCCTTCTTAAAAAGAGTGATAATTATGGCGTCCCTAAGGTCTTCCGGGATCTCCTCCCTCATCCAGATCTTTTCAATGAGCTTATGAAGTTGTTGTGTAGGTTCAGGCCCACCTTCTTTAAAGATTTCAGCAGGAATCCCATCAAGTCCACTTGCTTTGTTATTCTTCATTTGTTTGATAGCTTTACTGACTTCATCCAGATTTGGGAATACTGCAAACTCATCTCTGGTTTGTTGCTGAGGAATTTGTGAGAAGACCTCACCAGCCATGATAGAGTTGCAATTAAGGAGGTCGTGGTAATGCTCTTTCCAATGTAGTGCAATAGACTGTTTATCCTTAAGATGTTTGGTACCATCCTTTGAGCGTAAGGGATTCGTACCATGATTTGTTGGTCCATAGATGGCCTTTGTGGCATTAAAAAAGCCCCAGTATATTGCACATATACTGTATGTGTGTGTGTGTGTGCATATCTATAGACTTATCTTTCCTGTTAATTGGTTCATTGTGGGAAAGCCCTTGCTGCCTCTCTCCCATAGATGAGGGGGGAATGTGGCTGTGAGCTCCCTAACAGCACCAGATATACCAGTACAACTAAGGAAGGTTACATCTGATCTTTATGGAACAGCACTGACACAGATGCCTGCTGATCCTTAATGGTGTAATTACAAAACAAAGACTACCATGTGTCATGTGAACTGGGTTAATTGTCTTGTTATAGCTGAATTAAAATGGTGAGGGGATTGCACTTAACTTCACTAGACTTGATTGACTGCTTCCAGCTTTGTTGCCTGTGCCCAACATTTCAGCCCCATGTGCTGTAGTCTTAGTGTTTGCCGGAAGATGATGTGCAATTCCTGTAAACCCACAGAGTTAGACTTCTTCCTCCCACTAAGATGTTTAGGATCATGGCAATAACAGCACAGCCCTGTCATTAGCATGAATGGAAGAATTGTAGGGATGGACCACACTCAGACCAACAGCCAGAGATGCCAACAAGATTTTCTTGGCCCAGTAAATTGTAAATAGATTCAGACTGCAACATTCCTACCCACCTCCTGGGAATTTACTGGCAAGAACTGTTGCATAGGTACATATATTACCGATATGAACAATTATTTTGAATTCCTGATAGCAGCAGCATCATACAAAAATGTATGTGCAGCTTCAAACATTGGTGACAGAACTGACTCTCAGCCTAACCTACCTTACAGGGTTGTTGCAAAGATGAAAGGGGGAGGGAGGACCCAGGAAGAAAAGTGAGGTGCAAATATGTCATATTCAGAGACTATGCAGTGAGGTCTGCATGGTGGGAAACAAGCACAAAGCCAGCCTCCCCTTGCTTTAACTGCAGCATCCAACTGCAGCAGCTTTAACTGCAGCAAAAGAGTATTTTGTGTGTGTGTGTGTGTGTGTGTTGGCAAGCTTTTTGGGGGGGGCAATTGGCTGTAAAATATTAGGACTGAGGAATGTTGCAGTTAAAGCAATGGGGGCTGGCACACGAGCTGCTGCTGAAAGCTATAAGCTTAATTAACTCATGTGATATGCACACGCACACCATTAACCAATACACAGAGGCAAGCAGGAAAAGGCAGCTCTTTTCAGGACTTGCAAGTTTTCTAGCTATTGCTAGGTGTTCAACAAATCTCTCATCAATCACAGTTATGACTTCATTCATTGGCTAAAAACCTGAAAGGGTGGGGATTGGAGCACCTGGCTAGTTCATTTCACAGAAATTGCAGGGGCGGGGGCAGAGGCTCACATTTTGGTATACATATTTTGATCCAAAAGAGAGTCTTGGGCCACTCTTGGCCTTGGCAAAAATGGACCCTTTCTCATCTGTTGGCAGCCCTGCCAACAACCCATCTAGCTCAGCATTCTGTCCCTTGATAGTGACTAACTGGAAGTCAGTCAGACCAACTAGAAGGCAAAATGATGCCCCCCATCATGTTTTTCTAGCTGTAACAATGTGACAGTCTTCTTCCCTTGTCAGAGCAATCCTTAAGGCAAAATTCCCATGATCACAGCTGCCATTTCTGCAACTCAGGACTCACAACTAAGCCAATCATTAAATGAAAAAAGTCATGCAAATCAAAGCATGTCCTGTGCTAGTCATCAGTTTGCCTACATCAGAAGTGAGTAACCTCAGGTCAAGGGGCCAAATCTGCCCAACAAGAGTATTCATTTCTCAGGAATCTCTCTGGGCTACGGTAGCAAATGTGGTGCCTTCCAGATGTTGTTGACTACAGCTCCCATGATTCCTGGTCACAGGCTATTCTGGCTGGGGCTGTTGGGTGTTGTAGAGTACTACATTGACTACCTCCACCTTCGACTATATTATTACTCCAAGACACACCACATCTCTCAAGTGCGCTTGCCTGGCTAGAATGTGTGTTCTAACTGTGAAAATGCCTCTTGCTTGCCTGGATGGAAGATGAAAAGATGTGTGTGAAACTGCTGACCTTTGTGTGACTGGAATGTAGCCAACTTTACAAAGGTAAGAGTCATATAACGTTTGCCTCCTGCCCCTGCCTCCAGGGGTTCCCCATGAGGGCATGCAGCCATAGGGTTGGAAAAGGTACTCCATCCAGCTTACATCTACAGTTTTACAGGTGAACACCCCCAAATAATGGACAAATGTAATAAATAGCTGATAAAATGATGATATAAACATAATTCCCTATGGTATTTCTTTGTTCTCCAAGAAAAAGATAGGTAAAATGTCTACTTGTTGAGTATAAACTACAGAAAATAACCAAACTACACAGACTGTAAGCTAGTTTGTAAGTTTTTAAGAAAAGGCAACTTTCCTGTTTTTTTCTGTTATTTTAATTGCTTAGCAATTTTGCTACATTGCTTTCTCAGGGGATCTCTTTGCTTTCCTGTTCTACAATTGATCCTGCTGAGAAGTGGGAATAGTATGCACAGGTATGTAGGGACCTTTGTCATGTATGCCGACAGCCATCTCCTGGGTGCCACATGCTATTGCTGTTGTCTATGGCTACCCTCCAAAGAGAGGTGGAACTGGGACTGCTGACTAGATCTTTTCTTCCATGCCTACCATTGCTGGCTCCAATTCTAACTACCCTAAAAAAAAGTGCATAAAAGAGGCACCCTGATTTCTAGAACACATTTGTGTAAAGGCTACAAGAAGCAGCAGAAAGGGAGAAATGGACAGGGGGTTCTGGACAAATGCTGTCAAGCTTCTTTCACTCCAGTGTGCTATTTCAAGATTGGGACAATTGCAAGCAACTGTGACTCATGATTGTTGGATGCTTTGAGCTAGCAACACTGAAATAAATGTGTGTGTACTTAAACACCTCAGCATGATGTGGGAAGATTCAAATTAAGGAGGCTGATTAGACTGTTGACCAATCATGAGTCAGGCCCTTGGTCCATTTAGCTCAGGATTGTGTACACAGGCTGTCTGGTGCTCTCCATGGCTTTAGGCAGGGGGTCTTTCCTAGCCCTTGCTGCAAATGCCAGGAATTGAACCTGGGACCTTTTTTCATGGAAAGCATGTGCTCTCCTACTGAGCTATGGTCATTACACAGTTCCCAATGTCTTCCGCATGTATCATTCACACAATACCAAGATTATAACATTTTAAAACTCCATGTTTTAAATTCCTTGTTACTGTCTTCCTCTTTGTGATGCTATCATTTTCTTTGTGCCACTCTATCAATGCAATCATCCAACTTTAAATTGGTTTAATCCTCAGTACTCTTTGTTCCTTGGGCACATGAACTGAGCCCAAGGGACAGACAGTATTATGGACTAATGAACTTGTTCCCTGTCCAAGCTTTTAAAAGAGTTTTGGAGTTCTACTGCCATCTATGGGTAATATTGTCAACCTTCGCCAACCTGGTGCCAACCAGATATTTTGGACTACAACTCCCATCAGCCCCAATCAGCACAGCTTGCATTTGCAGATCCCCATGAATGCCCATCAACACATTTGGTAATTATTTCATTAAAATTAATACTTACAAAGTAAATGTTGAGAATGCAATACAACGGTTCCTTGCTTTGAAATAAGGTAAAAGCTAAGCTAAGACTATTCTGTCTTGTAAGGACGTTAAGAACATAAGAACATAAGAAGAGCCTGCTGGATCAGGCCAGTGGCCCATCTAGTCCAGCATCCCGTTCTCACAGTGGCCAACCAGGTTCAAGAAATTGGCTGCTACAGTGCCTCTCTTATCATGTTTTCTCGTATTTACCCCTTGTATGTACAGTGGGGAGGACAGCCTGGCTGGGAGTCCAGAATCTGTGAATTCAAATCCCTGCTTGTGTCTCCTGGGTGTAAATGGCCAGCTAAAGATCACACCCACAGTGAGTGGCCCAGGGGTTACGTGCCTGGGTGCCACCTGTGCAGCAGTGGGCAAGCTGCATAGTCCCAAGGAGCCCAGTTGCCCCCCAGCTGGCAGTTGGGGACAAGAAAGGAGCTGGCTTGTGCAGCTGTGGCAAGCTGAGCAGGCCCTTGCCAGCTGGGGAGGACTAGCCTCAGAGGGAGGCAATGGTAAACCCCCTCTGAATACCACTTACCATGAACACCCTATTCATAGGGTCGCCATAAGGGGATCAACTTGAAGGCAGTCCATTTCCATTTTGTCCCTGTTTTCATCTTCAGTTTTCTGGCTTATAGCTGTGCATTGGAATGTTTATTTAAACAGCCACAAGAGTGGCTGTATACTATAGCAAGCATGGATCTTACACATTCCGCCATGTTAAATTGAAAACATCCCCCATGCCATTCTGCTGCTTCCCATAAGCTCATTTCAAAACAACATCTTACAACACTTGTCCTGAACAAAACTCAATCCTGAACTCAGAAATGCTTGCTTAACAACCCCCTAGGTTTTCAAGATGATCCACAAAACACTCAGAGAGAATCCAGACTTTGAAATCTGAAACATGAGGGGGGAAATCCAGACCCTGTTGGACTTTTTTCTGTCAGTTGTCTCATGATTTGTTGAAATTAATTAAAACTCAGCCATGTTCACAGAGTACATGTAATCCTATTACTGACCTTGTCCCATTGTCTGACCTTTATCTTCTACAGTTTAAAAACGTTAAAAAAATGCATGGCTGATTTTTAATTAATTTAAGGAAATTAAAATTGGAGTCTATGATAGCACAGGCATGCTCAATAAGAACCAGCTATCGCACTTCCGGGAAGGGTGACTTCGCTTGTGCCTGCTTTTGAGACGGGCTCCCGCCTCAGAAGAAGCTTATTCAGATATAAATCAGTCAGAACATTTTTTTTTTTGACTGATGAAATTTCTCCCGGGCAGGGAGAAACGTAGAGATCAACCTCAAAAGCCTGTTTTTGTTGGGAGGACTGGATTTCATTAATTTATGAGAAAAGGTCCAGCCAGCAATGCCGGACGGACTTCCGAACAAGCTCTATCTGATTAATGCGACACGTTTATCTTTTCTTCAAAGAGAAAACGGACTAACAGGCAAGCACCCTTCTTTCTATTCTTTTTTTTTACTTGGTTTAAATTGTTGCAGCAAAAAGAGATTTGTCAAATGAATCAGCTTTAAAGAACTTCTGGGTGAGCTATAACTCTTCTCTGTTATTCACAAAATTAACAGCTTATCTCTGTTTCTATTGCAAAAAGCTGTCCTGGAAGTGCATTCTAAAGATATAAACAGAAGAGGGATTTCTATTCCGAGGAGAAAAAAATAAAAAATATGAACTTTGGAACATTATATTGTCTGGGACTATTCTCTTTTTGGTCTATTTTATTTTGACGAATCTGCTTCTTCACGACGCCACTAACTGTTTTGAGGCTGGGAACTAAATTTGTTTTGTATTCTTGAACATAGAGAGATAAGGCAGGCTGCTCTGTTTATACTGTGATGTCATCAAGCCTGGAATATTAACCCAATTGTTGCTGAAATAAGAAGTGGTTCTTCTTTATTTTTGTTTTGTTTTGTTTTCGTGGTTTTAAAAATGGCAATCAAGAAAGTGGCTGAGAATCTGGAAGTAATTATGTTTCAGAAAATAATGGATGAGATTGAGATAACGAAACAAACCCTGCGACAGGGCAGTAACGAGATGAAAATTGAACTGAGCAAAATGACGCAGGAGCTTAAAGAAATAGGGGATCCTGTGAGAGAGGAGAATGAGATCAGAGATGAGAAAAGAAAAAATAAAGGGAAGATACAAGCCCTGGAGATTGGAACAAATGTGGAATTGGAAAAAGATCTGGAGTTTATGGATATTAGAAATAAAATCTACTGTTTGGAATTTAACATTATCTCTGAAGAAATTAATGAAGGTATTAGAGATAAAGTTATCAATGGCTTGGATAATCTTCTGGACTGGAATGACGTGATGGAGCTTGATATAGAGAAAATCTATGGAATTAACTGCAGCCATGTGACAATGGAAAAACTCTCAAGAGATGAGCCAGTGCATTTTGTAAAAAAGAAGAACAGAGATATGACTTTACAACAATATTTCAGCAACTTATTCAGAATCGATGGCAAGAAAATATTTGGGATAGAGGAAATTCCCATCAGACTCTTATTATATGACTATGGCCATGACAGCAAGATTATTATGGAATATTGATAATGGAAGATTGGACACTGAAATTACTGGACTTAACAGGACTATTGAAGATGGAAGATGGAATTAATATGGATAATGGAATAATGGCTATTGAAATTATTGGACCTAACAGATTTTGATGAGATGGATTAATCGATATGTTTATTTGGACTATGGTTATGACAATAAGATTATTATTATTATTAACGAGATGGATTAATCGACATGTTTATTTGGAGAAAAATTGATAGATATATTTCTTAAAGAATTGAAACCTCTCTTTGACTTTTTGTGGAAAGAATAAAGTAATGTTTATGAGATTTGATGATTAATTAAGATAACTACTGGAGGAAAGTGATTTTATAATATAATTTAAGAGACAGGATTGTTATATATTGTAGACCTATAACTGATTTGATCTGCGACAAATGGGAAGTCAACATTTTATTTTTTTGTTTAATCATTTTTGTTTTGTTTTTTGTCTTTGAATGTTTTATGATTTTGTTTTGTTTGTTTTATGAAAATTTGAATAAAAATTATTGTAAAAAAAAAAAAAAAGAACCAGCTATCAATGTTCTAAAAGCTAGACTAACAGCTGTTTGGCTAATCTTGTGGGAGTAATGTTATTGGACTACAACGCCCATCATCCATTATAATGGGCATTATAATCAGCAGAGAAGGTCTTGTTGGTGGTACAGCCCACTTGGTGTTGACCCATAGCGGGGTCTTCTTGGTGGTGGTTCTCTGCTTGTGGGATGCCCTCCCCGGCGAGGTGCATCTGTCCCCTCTTTATTAAATTTCAGGATAAATTTTAAAATATTATTGTTTACGCAAGCATTTGATGGCTGAAAATTTCTGTTCCTCGCAACCTTTAATACTACTACAACTGGGCATGCTAGTTAGGGCTGATGGAGTCCAACAACATCTAGACAGCCATAATTTTACCATCCATGATTTAAGTGCTACTAAAAAGAAAGTATATTTTTACTGAGAGGTAAAGTATTTCCTGATTCATTTTAAACTTTCCAATATGTCCAGATGTTCTTGTCTGGGATATTGGACCAAAATATTTGGTCTCCAACCTCTCAAAGACCTTTACACCACTTCTTTCTGCAGGCCTTCCTTTCTTTCTGTTCCCCAAAGTGCAAAAGCTGTCCTACCTCCTTTCTTTATGTATTTTGGAAAGCAAAGATAACAATGATTTTAGGGAAGGAGTCAAGAAGAATTAAGTTTCTCTTTCTCTTCTCTTTCTCCAAGAGCTGATATTGCTGAATTCAAATGTTTTATTGAAAACCAATTATTGAACAGAATATTATTATTTTTAAAATCTGAACTCAAATTGGCAATTGTGGTATCTCTGTTGTTGTAAGCATATCATTTGGGGCAGAAACATTTTGGCATCTCTGTCACTTTCTGGAACCAACTGTCAGCAGTTCTTCTTACATGAAATGTTACTACACTCTATGTTTTCCATTGACGTTACTGAAAATATTAAATCTTTGATCCTGAAATGACTTATAATAAGTACTTGGAGCCATTCATAAACAATTACTTTCAGAATTGTAATGTAACATTCTCATTCACTGTGTAGAGTTCCTTCTTTAGGGGTCTTCCAGGCAGTTAATATTTTGTAGGTACAATTCACTGCATACTGGCAAATTCAGGTTGTACAGTTAAAGTAGATTTGAGCTCCTGTTTTTTAAAGGCTTTTTGTGGAAAGAAAAGTGATAGGGAAATGCACTATGTGGGGTAACTATTGCTTGATATAAGTTACATCATATAACTTTCCCTTAAACAAATCTGAATAAATACTGAATAAATAGCTGACATCCCTGGGTGCTTCCAGACTGTTGCTATTTTCAGGTGGGATTCAATCACACATCAGGTTATACAATTATAGTTGATTGGGAGATCTTGCACAATAAACTTGCTTCCCCCAAAACCAGATTCCTGGTGATAAGGAAAGGGAAATGCACTTGACACAACGTCATCCAACTTCCCTGGAAACAAGTCTGAATGAATGCCCAGCAAAGAGGTTGTCTGAAAGCATCCTTAAACTCACTGTTGGGTTTCACACTCAAAAGATATGTTGAAGTAACATCACATACTTTCACAGCAACTAGTTCAGGACGGGAGCAGAGGTCACTTGTTAGGGAAATCACAGAATCTACCATGGATCAAACTGCTGAGGCTATCAATACTTATCATCCAAATTAAGTGTCAGGGGACTGTTTTGAGGAGGGCTCCAAGTAGGATTGCCAATTTTCTATGCCTATACCTTTCATAGCAACTTGATGTTCAGACCTTAGTAGCTGAAAAATTATCACCTCCATGTTATGCCACTTCATCTCCTGATTTCTGCACATCAGGCTGCTGATAAAGGCATAAGGGGAAGTCTGGCAAGTTTTTCTGGTCTTTTGGCAGCTTATAACTTGTAGCTCAAGCTGGTAACTTAACCATGCACTGCAGTAATCAGAGCTTGGAAAAGTTACTTTTTTTGAACTACAACTCCCATCAGCCCAATCCAGTGGCCATGCTGGCTGGGGCTGATGGGAGCTGTAGTTCAAAAAAGTAACTTTTCCAAGCTCTGAGTAAGCTGAGTATTGGTCAGCTGTATTGGTCAACAATATTTCAGAGTTGCTTTAACATAGTAAAGATTACTCTAATTAATTGCATTAACATACTTTTATTTAAGTTATCTTGTTTGTTTAGAGGATATTGAAGCCTTAACATGTGGAAGGCCTTTATTACTACAATACTTGGTTTTTGTTCTTAACTTTTTGCAATTTAAATTGCAATACTTCCCCACCCCCACCACACAGCCGAGTAAGTCATTTATATTTATCCACTCATGAATTAAGGATTAGTACAAATTATCCTAGAATACTCAGTCATGTTGATTGACTAAACATTCTGATACCACCTGCAAAATAATAAATGGCATCTCCCGCAGTGGGGCTGCTAACATCTAAGGCAGGAGACTGCCAGTTTCACACCAAGATAATTGTGATAAGAGGTCAAGCAGAGTTTCATTTCATAACTATTTTCCTCCTAAATAATTCCACTATTCAATATTCCTGCAGCACAGGCCCGGGCCACATCGTTTAAATCTACCCTCTTGACAGCCTAAGTTATGGTTGCCACTTTTTCTCAACTGAGGGCCCTGTGCCTTCAAAAGACGAAGGACAGGCAGATCCAATAGATCACTTTGCCCATTACTTCATTGCCAAGCCATGGGAGGGCTTTATCTGTTATATTTCTGCCTGGCATGCAGCTGCTAGAGACACAAAGCATCTTTCAGGACAAAAGAATAACCCTAATGGCACAAATGCATTTAGTCACTTGAATTAATTGCTAGTCTTTGGAGAACGGCTGTTGCTCAGTGGTACAGCACAAGCTTTACATGCAAAAAGTCTGAGGTTCAGTCTCCAGCAGCGCTTGGAAGTACCTAGTTACAAAAAACAAATTACTTGCAATTTATTACTTTTTTGAGGAACAAGTGGGTAATTCCTTTACATTTTGATTGTAATAGAGGAGTAATTTTATTACTTTTGAGAAGTAATTATGTTTCCAGCATTACTTTTGGGCATTACTGTGGGGGAGCAGGGGAAGTCTTCTGCTCCTCTGATTCATGGATGAAAAACATGTGCCTCAAACTGGGCTTCTGCGCAGCGTCCTCTTCCCTCGTGCTCTGTGGGTGTTTAGGAGGCAATGAGGGAGGAGGTGGAGAGCGAGACAGGGGTAGAGTGGAGAAAACAATTGTTAAAAAAATGGGCAGTGGTGGAGAAGAGTGGAGTGAGAAAGGTGACAGAGGGCAAAGACATGGATGAAGGAGGAGAAGGAGGCAGCAGCGGAATGGAGATAAAGAACTGTGGAGGTGAGAGACAATGATGTGTGTGTGTGTGTGTGTGTGTGTGTGTGTGTGTGTGTGTGTGTGTTAATACTGTGTTTGCATGTGGCATGCAAAGCAGCCTCTGCTGCCCTCCCTAGCTACTCTGCTGCATTTGCAGTGTTTTAACTTTTTTGTACCCCAGGGGAAAATGTTTGCTTGGGTGGGTGCACCTTAGTGGCAGGGTGGGGTCCAGGAGGTGGTTGAGTGAGAGACATGACACTTGCTGGCTGAGTGTGTGTGTGTGTGGGTTGTACTTGGTTTGACGTGCAAAGATCTAAGTAGTGGCCTCTGCCTCCCTCCCCACCTCCCTTACCAGTGGAGAGACCACCACTGCTATCTTATGGATAGAAATAATTATTCTATCAATACCTTGGCACAGTCATTAACCGAAACAGAGACAATAGTAAAGAAATCAGAAGAAGGCTAGGACTGGGGAGGGCAGCTATGAGAGAACTAGAAAAGGTCCTCAAATGCAAAGATGTATCACTGAACACTAAAGTCAGGATCATTCAGACCACGATATTCCCGATCTCTATGTATGGATGTGAAAGTTGGACAGTGAAAAAAGCAGATAAGGGAAAAATCAGCTCATTTGAAATGTGGTGTTGGAGGAGAGCTTTGCTCATACTATGGACTGCGAAAAAGACAAATAATTGGGTGTTAGAACAAATTAAACCAGAACTTCACTAGAAGCTAAAAAGATGAAACTGAGGTTATACTTTGGACACATAATGAGAAGACATGATTCACTAGAAAAGACAATGATGCTGGGAAAAACAGAAGGAAGTAGAAAAAGAGGAAGGCCAAACAAGAGATGGATTGACTCTATAAAGGAAGCCACAGAAGTGAACTTACAAGATCTGAACAGGGTGGTTCATAACAGATGCTCTTGGAGGCCACTGATTCATAGGGTCACCATAAGTCGTAATCGACTTGAAGGCACATGACAACAACAAACCTCTCTCTCTCTCTGTTTATTTTTAATGTTGTTTTAGGTTACTTAGGTGTGCAGCAGCCAAGGCTAGCACTTTGTAGGCACTCTAGGTTTTTTTTTTTTAAAGTAACAACTGTAATTGTAGTGATTGCTTTTGAGTAATGGTAAACCACCTCTGAATACCACTTACCATGAAGACCCTATTCATAGGGTCACCAGAAGTCAGAATTGACTTGAAGGCAGTCCATTTCCATTTCAAAGTAATCAATTCCTTTCAGAACAATTGTAATTGTAATGGTAATTTATTCCTTTTTGGGGCCATGTAACAGTAATGGTAATTTATTCTGTTTTAAAAGTTATCTTCCAAGCTCTGGTCTCCAGATGGTGTGACATGGACTTCTGACTGAAACTCTGTCATTACTGGCAATATGAGCTAGATGGACCAATGGTCTGACTTGATATAAGGCAGCTTCTTATCTTCTTATGTTGGTTTACAGTACCTATACTCTTCCACTCAAAAGTAAGTTCCATTCAGTTCAATGGGCTCACCCAAAGGAAGTGGGCATAGGAGTGCAGCCTAATGCTGTGTTCACATTACCAGCTTAAAACTCGGCAAGAGTCGTTCTTTCCTCAATTCAGATTGAAACTGGTTTTGGGAAAAACAAATCAAAACAAAGTAGTTAATAAGAAATTGCAGGATAGAAACAGGATAGGAAAGGATTGAGACTAACGACATGTGTACACCACTTCCCAAACCAACAGTGCAGTGGATGCTGAGTAAACAGGAGTGTGTGAACAATCTAAAAGTGTTTGGGCTCCAGTATTATGGAGTAACTCTGTCACCTCACTTGAGACTGAACTTCCCCAGAAGAGCGAGGTGTGCTGTCTGAGTGTTCCCCTTGATCATGGCTATGGTGTAGGAATAGATTGCTTTGGTGACTTTTGAGTTTATTATTTTTAATAGAGACTTCCAGGCAAAAAAAATCACTGCTAATTCAACTGCATAAATTACAGTCGGCTGACTTGCTCTCCCTGGGAAGAAGCCTAAATGCTAAGATCCTTTTGCTGCCTTCTTCCTTTTTACGAAGATAATTATTTATTTTCTTAAATCAGTGGAAGCTGCTCTGTTAGGGCAAATGGGACACTGCTCTGCCAACCTCAACCAACTTCCTCCTGCCTGCATTCTAAAACCAGTCCAGCAGGATAGGATTGCCTATCAGCTTCCTTCCCAGTCTCAGTGTTGCCTAGTTGGCTCTGCCTGTCATTGGCTCTGGCTTTACCTACTGATTGGGCTCCCTGCCCTTCGTCCTACCAGCCCTAATGGGCACTAGCCACCACTGACTTAAATTATATGTAAGTCACCTTTCAGGGCAAGGTTTCCCAAGGGACAGTAAAAATATTGTTTAAAACAATACAGCAAAAACACATCATAATTAACTAAAAAGAAAAAGCAGAAGCAAGATAAAACAAAGAAAAAACCAGCAAGAAAATCACACAAAGGTCTGGCATAAAAGTTGTTAGGACCTGCCTAAAACTTGGAAGTGAGAAGGCCAAATGGGTTCTCTGTGGAGAGAGTTCTGAATATGTGAGGTCACCACTGAGAAGGTTCTGTCATTGGTACTTGCTATACAATTGCTCCTGCCCTAGGTCTTATATGAGTTTTATTCCTCACCTTGACACCTCTGTTACAAATTATGGAGGGACATTTGAAAACATTTTTATAATTCAGCCAGACTATTCAGAAGGCCAGGACTGGCTGAAGGTTAATGTCAAGCATGTACCTCAGTGCAAATCCAGGTTTGCTACCAGGTTTAATGTGTGAAAGGGCCACAGATGTAAGCAATTTGAAATGAATTACTTGGAAGTGATGATTTTAAACCCTATTATTATTAAGCCTTTCTTCTGATTGCCTAATGAAAATATATGTTATTAAAAAGAGATTGTCTTTGCTCTTGGCTGGAACATTAAAACTGAGTCCATTGGTGCTTACTCCCAGGTATGTATTGGGTCACATCCCAGGTCTAGTATATGGCTGTGTTCACATGTAATGCTAAACCATAGTTTAGCACTAGAAGAATGAGCTGCAGGAAGCCATGAGCTCCTGCTTTTCCTGCTTGGATCGGCCACAAGGAGTAATTCAGAAACGTTTGTTTTAGATTAACTGCAGCTCATCATGATATCTGATCCTGGACAAAGTATGGCTAATTCAACTATGGTTTGCTGAAACTGCCAATCCCAAACAGTAGTTTATGAAGACAGTTCAGATTAACCACAGTTTTGGGTTTGGATTTAATATTGCCACCACACAAGGAAAGAGGAGGGGGCCCCAAGGCACACTATGGCTTGTTATCTAATGCAGCCATCTTAGCTTTTCCCTGGCAAGAGATAAAAAATACCAGGAATGTTTGCAACTAAAGTTTATAGCGTATCTAGCAGTAAAGCTCGAGTAAATTCCAAAAATATCTCCGCCCTGCAATGCCTTGAGATCCATGGAGCCATCTATGGGCACTGCTTGTTAAGCAGTGAGACAGGGCCTTCTATGTAGTGGTGACCCATTTGTGGAATTCTTCCCTGTGGGACTATGCTTATCCCTCTCATTGACAACTTTTTAGGATCAACTAAAGTTGCATCTGTTCCCTTGGACATTCAAGGGATGAAGTACAATCCTGAGCCTCAAAGTTAGTTTTTGTCTGATGTTGTGGTTGATCCTTTTTTTTAAGATATGTAATTTTAAAATGTTTTAAATTATATTTTTAACTGGTGGTATTTTATGTGATTGTGCTGTACATAGCCCTGGGATCCTATGGAAAGAAGGTGGTCTAGAAAGAAAACAAACCAATCAATCAATCAATCAATAAAGGAGTGAAATCAATGACAAAGCTGATTTGGATGCTTGTTCCTGCTACAGCTTCAAGATGTCACTACAGTAGTAAAAGAGGGGCAGTGGAAACTCTTGACAATGACAATGTGTCAGTCATTACGCAAAGAAAATAAAATGCAGTAGTATTCAATGCTATTCCTACTTAGAGTAGACCCATTGAATTTAATAGACATACCTAACTTAGGTGCATTCATTGAATGGGTCTGCACTGAGTAGGACTTAGGTGAATAACAACACACTAAACAATACATTGTCCTAGCTTACACACTGAAAGCAATACTGGATACAATACTTCATTACCTGAAATCAAACAGAAGGTTTTATAAGAGTAGTTCCGCTCAGTTTAGAGTAAAACAAATTTTCTGAATCACATATTTAAATATAACACTGTGTGTGTGTATTTAATAGAACTTAGTCCTGAGTAACTTACAAGATCTGAACAGGGCGGCTCACCACAGAGGCTCTTGGAGGTCACTGATTCATAGGGCCGCCATAAGTCATAATTAACTTGAAGGCACATAACAACAACAAAGTCCTGAGTAGGACTAGGTGTTACATTAACATGGAAGATCCAATTACTACTAGGAACAAAAAAAGAAAAAAGGAAATAGTAGGGTGGAGCAGGAATCTAATTAGGGGAGTCAGTCTTTTTCTCCAGGAAATATCTGAATAACTGATTAGCAGGATGGAATGTAATGAAGAGAGAGAGAGAAATAGGAAAGTTATCAATGCACTTGATTACTTGGAAGTTTTATTGAACTTAGTAGAACTTACTTCTGAGTAAACATGCAGAGAAATGGGCTGAAGGTTAGTCCCACCAACTTAAGTGGGGCTTATTCACTAGTTAGGGTCTAGGACTGCAAATCTATGTGGTTTGAACACACATCCTAGACTAGTTAAGTCAGACCTTTTTAACAGCCTAGTTAATAATAATAATTTTAAGTTAGTATTTCTACTACTATTTAATTTATATACTGCTTAATGCCAAAATAGGCTTCTAAATATACAAGGAAGTTATACAAACTTATAAAATACAAATCTAGTGGAGAAAACTATATAAAATATATAATGATAGAGAACATTTGGCTAAGGAGCAGGGTTGCCATATTCCAGTTCCAGAAATCTGGACATGCTAATTTGCATATTATGCAAATCAAGCACATTAATGGTTGCATTGTCCAGTTGTTTTGTTTTTGTGTCTAGTAATTATCAATAAAAACTGGGGGCGGATGTGAGGGATCATTTTTTTTTAACTTAAATTTTCAGCTGCAAATGCCTAGACACTAGTTTCTAACACTTTGGAATATTTATTTCTTTACAGGATTTATATCCTGCCTTCAGGGCAGCTTACAAAAACAATAAAAATGCACACAATAAGTCAATTAAAAGCAATTTGTGACCAAGAGATTGTCTTAACAACAATTAGGAAGTGTGAAATGAACGCTACAACCTGTAACACAGATAGAAATCAAGATTTCAATATTATCAGTTCAGTCAATAATTTTAGCTAATTAGCTTCAAATCAAGCAGCACTTTCACAGAATCCTTTCCAACACCAGACTATACTTCTGTACAAATCCGAAGTACTGGAAGCCACCCAGGCTTATGCTTATGCTGAGCAGTAAACTGAAGATCAGCAAGTAGATAGGTATGATGTATTTGATCTTTATAGTATCTAAAATGCCACTAGAAAGAACAGAACCTTGGCGGGCAGCAAGGTTTGCCTGAACTTCAGAGTATTTTGAGCAGAGCTTGGAAAAGTTACTTTTTTGAACTACAGCTCCCATCAGCCCCAGCCAGCATGGCCACTGGATTGGGCTGATGGGAGTTGTAGTTCAAAAAAGTAACTTTTCCAAGCTCTGATTTTGAGCATACAATGTATATGGAGTCCTGCCAAAAAATAGTCATAATATTAACAGTATTTATATACTGGTTTTCAACAAAAAGTTCCCAAAGTGATTTACATAGCAAAAAATAAAATGCTTGAAATTTGGTTGTATAAAACAAGATAGCTACAACCCAATCATTTTCATTTCAAATTTTAAATAAAGGAAATTCTCCCCAGTCCCTGCAAAAACAAGAATTGGGTTTTGAATATGTAAAATAGTAATAAAGAAAATGGATCCTCTAAATATGTGCTGAGTGCATTCCACAGCACTAAATTCTAAGCTTGCCTGTATTCATTTGGCATTAGGAATAAGGGATTTCAGCCGCTACCAGGTGGCAGGCATGTAGCACCAAGAGCAAAATATACCACATGATAAGCAAATAACATGGTCAGAACCCTAAATGCAATAATAAAGCAACTAGTAAATAGGGACAAAGAGAACTATTACAATAGTTATTGTATAGAAATAGAAAAGGACAACAAAAAAGGTAGAACAAGAGCCCTATTCCAAAAGATTAGAGAAATTAAAGGGAAATTCAAACCAAGAGTAGGGATGTTGAATAATCAACAGAGGAACATACTGACTGACCCAAGATGAAATAAAAGGAAGATGGAAGCAATACACTGAAGAACTATGTAAAAGAGTGTCAACAAGCATATAGATAGAGGTGATCCAGTGGACATAGTGTACTTAGACTTTCAAAAAGCGTTTGACAAGGTACCTCACCAAAGGCTTCTGAGGAAGCTTAGCAGTCATGGAATAAGAGGAGAGGTCCTCTTGTGGATAAGGAATTGGTTAAGAAGCAGAAAGCAGAGAGTAGGAATAAACGGACAGTTCTCCCAATGGAGGGCTGTAGAAAGTGGAGTCCCTCAAGGATCGGTATTGGGACCTGTACTTTTCAACTTGTTCATTAATGACCTAGAATTAGGAGTGAGCAGTGAGGTGGCCAAGTTTGCTGACGACACTAAATTGTTCAGGGTTGTTAAAACAAAAAGGGATTGCGAAGAGCTCCAAAAAGACCTCTCCAAACTGAGTGAATGGGCGGAAAAATAGCAAATGCAATTCAATATAAACAAGTGTAAAATTATGCATATTGGAGCAAAAAATCTTAATTTCACATATACGCTCATGGGGTCTGAACTGGCGGTGACCGACCAGGAGAGAGACCTCAGGGCTGTAGTGGACAGCACGATGAAAATGTCGACCCAGTGTGCGGCAGCTGTGAAAAAGGCAAATTCCATGCTAGGGATAATTAGGAAAGGTATTGAAAATAAAACAGCTGATATCATAATGCTGTTCTATAAATCTATGGTGCGGCCGCATTTGGAATACTGTGTACAGTTCTGGTCGCCTCATCTCAAAAAGGATATTATAGAGTTGGAAAAGGTTCAGAAGAGGGCAACCAGAATGATCAAGGGGATGGAGCGACTCCCTTACGAGGAAAGGTTGCAGCATTTGGGGCTTTTTAGTTTAGAGAAAAGGCGGGTCAGAGGAGACATGATAGAAGTGTATAAAATTATGCATGGCATTGAGAAAGTGGATAGAGAAAAGTTCTTCTCCCTCTCTCATAATACTAGAACTCGTGGACATTCAAAGAAGCTGAATGTTGGAAGATTCAGGACAGACAAAAGGAAGTACTTCTTTACTCAGCGCATAGTTAAACTATGGAATTTGCTCCCACAAGATGCAGTAATGGCCACCAGCTTGGATGGCTTTAAAAGAAGATTAGACAAATTCATGGAGGACAGGGCTATCAATGGCTACTAGCCATGATGGCTGTGCTCTGCCACCCTAGTCAGAGGCAGCATGCTTCTGAAAACCAGTTGCCGGAAGCCTCAGGAGGGGAGAGTGTTCTTGCACTCGGGTCCTGCTTGCGGGCTTCCTCCAGGCACCTGGTTGGCCACTGTGAGAACAGGATGCTGGACTAGATGGGCCACTGGCCTGATCCAGCAGGCTCTTCTTATGTTCTTATGTTAAGAGATGCAAGGACGACAGATTCATTCACGGATGAACCGTATGATGAACCAGAAATTTTAGAATGTGAGGTGAAAGCTGCTCTTAAAATACTTGGAAGAAACAAATCACCAGGAACAGATCGCATACCAACAGAGTTGCTACAAGTTATTGAGGCTGAATCTGTCCAAAATTTGACAAAAATTTGTAAACAAATATAGAAAACAGGTATGGAAATGGCCCACAGACTGGAAGCATTCAATATATATCCCAATTCCAAAGATAGGGGATCCCAGGGAATGTAGTAATTATTGAACTATTGCCTTAATATCTTGTACAAGTAATGCTCAAGTTTCTACAATAAAGCCTCTTACTATATATGGAGCAAGAAATGCCAGATGTCCAAGCTGGATTTAGAAAAGGAAGAGGTACCAGAGATCATATTGCAAACATAATGAATTTCAGGGGGGAAATCACCCTGTGCTTTACAGATTACAGCAAAGCCTTTGATTGTGTAGATAATGAGAAACTATGGAATGCTTTAAAAGAAATGGGGGTGCCACAGCATCTGATTGTCCTGATGTGCAACCTATACTCTGGACAAGAGGCTACTGTAGGGGCAGAATATGGAGAAACTGATTGGTTCCCAGTCAGAAAGGGTGTGAGACAGGAGTGTATTTTATCACCCTATTTGTTTAATCTATATGCAGAACATATACAGAAAGCGGGATTGGACCAAGATAAAGGAGGTATGAAAACTGGAGGGAGAAATAATTTAAGATATACAGACGATACCATACTACTAGGAGAAACCAGTAATGATTTGAAACAAATGCTGTTGAAAGTTAAAAGAGGAAAGCACAAAAGCAGGACTACAGCTGAACATCAAAAACACTAAAGTAATGACAACAGAAGATTTATGTAAAGTTGACAATGATGATTTTGAATTTGTCAAGGATTATCAATACCTTGGCACAATCATTAACCAAAATGGAGACAATAGTAAAGAAACCAGAAGAAGGCTAGGACTGGGGAGGGCAGCTGTGAGAGAACCAAAAAAGGTTCTCAAATGCAAAGATGTATCACTGAACACTAAAGTCAGGATCGTTCAGACCATGGTATTCCCGATCTCTATGTATGGATGTGAAAGTTGGACAGTAAAAAAAGGGGATAAGAAAAAAATCAACTCATTTGAAATGTGGTTGGGAGCAGCGCTTTCAGCATACCATGGACTGCGAAAAAGACAAACAATTGGGTGTTAGAACTAATTAAACCAGAACTGTCACTAGAAGCTAAAATGATGAAACGGAGATTATCATAGTTTGGAAACATAATGAGAAGACATGATTCACTAGAAAAGACAATCATGCTGGGAAAAACAGAAGGGAGTAGAAAAAGCAGAAGATCAAACAAGAGATGGATTGATTCCATAAAGGAAGCCACAGACCTGAACATTTGAACAGGGTGGTTTATAACAGATACTATTGGAGGTCGCTGATTTATAGGGTTGCCATAAGTTGTAATCGACTTGAAGGCACATAACAACAACAACAAAGCTGCTGAGTGTGGGATGAATTTTTCTATTCCTATTGGTCTGGGGGGGGGGAGGATGTTCCATCCCTCACTGCACTGAATATGAACCAGATAATAGAAAAATCAACTCATTTGAAATGTGGTGTTGGAGAAGAGCTTTGTGGATACCATGGATCGTGAAAAAGACAAATAACTGGGTATTAGAACAAATTAAACCAGAACTATCACTAGAAGCTATAATAATGAAACTGAGGTTATCATACTTTGGACACATCATGAGAAGACATGATTCCCTAGAAAAGGCAATAATGCTGGGAAAAACAGAAGAGAGTAGAAAAAGGGGAAGGCCAAACAAGAGATGGATTGACTCCATAAAGGAAGCCACAGACCTGAACTTACAAGATCTGAACAGGGTGATTCATGACAGATGCTCTTGGAGGTCACTGATTCATAGGGTCGCCATAAGCCATAATCAACTTGAAGGTACATAACAACAACAACATGTATATATGTATATGCAAGTGTGTGCGCACGCACGCACGCACGCGCACGCACACACACATTACCCCTGGGGTGGAAATGAAATAGGGTGCTCTTTGGTGGGGAGATGCCTGCCAGTCATTTTGAAGAAGGATCTGTATTAAAATACTAGCCTTCTCTGTATTGCTGAACAGAGGCTCTGGTGGGAAACAATATGAACGAGGTTGCATTCCAATGCAACTTTACTTGGGAGTAAGTACCAATTAACATGGTGAGGGCAGGGCCAAAAATGCAAATACCTGCCTGCTCCCATCCCCCTCCTCCCTTCTGCCCTTCCTCCCCTCCTTCCTCCTTTTCTTCTCCTCCCCATCCCCCTGTGGGCAGTTTCACCTATCCTATGCATGATTGCAGGGGAGTAAATCCCACTGGACTCAATAAGCATGCAAACAATGAATCAATTCTCAGCAAACTTGCACAGGATCCCATTCCTTACCTCCTGGATTAAAAAGCAGAGAAATTCATTAATAGGCAAAAAAAACCTTGCAGTTTAAGAACGTACCTATAGCCCACAGATATTTCTATCAAACTTTAAAAAGCAGGGAAATTGGGCAGCTAGAGTGAATGCACCAGGGGAGCAGGAGACCTGACCTCCTCCCTGAGATATTGTACTACCCTACAAATTTGTCAAAATGCCAACACAATTTGGGTTGGTCTTTCACAGTCCAATCCACTTCCTGGGTAGTTTGGAAGAATTTGGTAACATGTGCCTCTGAGCAATCATGAGTGGTGGCAACACTTGCAGTCAGGACTGCATCTACAAAGATGGAGAATTATTATTTTTTTGTATGTTTGTTGGTGTTCTTACTTTGCTTCTTTCCTGTGTTACTACTGTAAGGAAGGGGGAGGGAGGAGCAGGGGGAGGGCAGGTTCGATCATTTGCAAGCTTATTGAGTTTAGTGGGATTTGCTTCTATGCAATCATGCCTAGGATAGGAAACTGACATGGGGGAGGAGGGGAGGAAGGATAGGGGTAGGGAGAAACGTGGAGAGGAGAGGGAGGAGGAGATTGGATGGATGGGTTCTGGGCAGAGGAAAAGCCCCTTTCTTTTCCAAAAGGAAAACATTGTTAGCAGTATCATTTTTTTGGGGGGGGGGCTTACACCCATATTTTTATTCTACAGCAGAAACATGTAGTCTCCCACCCACATTTAAACCAAAGATGTCTCTGGCCACATCCACACCAGACATTTATTCCCCCTCACAGAGCTACAATCACCAGTATTCTCTGGGAAGTCACTCTAGCCCCTGGAGCTCTGTCACAGGAACAGGAGTCTCCTAACAACTCTCAGCACCCTTCACAAACTACACTTCCCAGGATTCTTTGGGGGAAGCCATGAATGTTTAAGGTGGAATAAATCTCTGGTGCGGATGTGGCCCCCTGATTAGCCAATGCAAACAGCTGTTAGTCTGTCTTTTAGAACACTGACAGTTGGTTCTTACTGACTATGCCTGCGCTATCATAGAGTCCAATTTTAATTTTCTTAAATTAATTAAAAAACCAGCCATGCATTTAAAAAAAAAAATTAAACTGCAGATAATGGCCAGAGTATGGGGCAAGATCAGTAATAGGATTACAGGTACACTATGAACATGGCTGATTTTTAATTAATTTCAACAAATTATGTGGCCATTGACAGAAAAAGTCCAATAGGGGTCTGGATTTTTTTTTTTTACTCTTGTTTTAGACTTTGAACTCTGGATTCTCTCTAAGTGTTTTGTGCTATGAAAACTTAGAGGGTTGTTAAGCAAGCATTTCTGAGCTCAGGACTGTAAGTTTTGTAAGATTTTGTTTTGAAATGAGCTTATGAGAAGCAGCAGAATGGCATGGGGTATTTTCTATTTAACATGGCAAAATGTGAAAATCCCATCATTTCTGGCTATGCTGACTGGAGCAGAAGGAACTTGGAAATCCAGAAACATCTGGAGGACCACAGGTTCCCCTCCCTGCCCTAAAGACTTCTGCAGCCTCTATTTATTCACAATCTAAGTAGGTTTTAGGAGGACAAGAAGAAAGTGCTAGTCCTAAAGCAACAATAGAATGTATTGTAAAAACTGCTTCTGCACTAGAAAATGTTTACACCTCTATAGGCAAAAAAACCATGTATTATTTTTCAGCTTTCCTGACCACACTCCCAGAAAGTGTTTCTAGTCTCTGTCCTGGAAAGAGGTTTTGATTTTCATTGAAGGCTCCAGAAAAAATAAAAATATATCAAAGCCTGAAAGGAGGGCCACACTACATAAGGGACAGCATGACTCACAACATTATGTTGGGAAACAAGCTACAAATACAAGCATGCAGCAAATACAGCAAAGTTCAATTAGCCTGACCTTCAAAGACTCCTGGCCCCGTCAGTGTGCACTGATAGCAATTGATGTTAAAAATGCCAAATAGCTGTTACTGTTGGAAAGAGTTTGTTTGCATAAGTGTGATTTGTTATGCTGCAAATTTAAGGACAACATGCAGCCTAATTCTACTATGTTTTAAGTACCATTGAAGTCAATGAGACTTAATTCCAGATGCAGCCTTGTAGCTTTTCAGTGGAAATTATCATCTAATTCTCTTGCCCTGCAACCTTAAGCATATTTGCTTGAAGTTCATCCCATTAAAAGCAGTGGGACTGACTTTTTGAGTAGGTTACCATATATCCTGATCTTAGAATTATTTACTAGGACTTACTGCCAAGAAAGCATGATTAACGCTACAATCCTAAGCATGTTTACTCAGAAGTTAGTCCCACTAAGTTCAATGTAATTTACCCTCAAGTGTGTAGAGGGCTGCAGACTAATACTGCATTCCTTGGTTTACAGCCTCTGGCTCTATCATTTATCTTAGAAAAGTCCCATTACTAATGAATGGGTGATCTTATTTTCTCTGGAAAATCCCATCTCAAGAGAAGCACCCATGAATAGCTGAATAACATATACATGTTAAATGTCTGTAAAATGTAGCTTATTTGCAAACATATGACTGTTTAAAAGCAGCAGAGATCAATACTACAGAAATTCTGATAACAGGCAACACAAAGAAAATAAAGATGTAAAAACGTGTATTTTATTAACTTATAAAGGTTTATATAGGATGCACCTACATAATTTCTGTGTAATTTTGAATAATTTTTCCCACTTGTCAAAATTTGGACTATGCACAGAAACAGAACCTTTAAATTAATTAATGAACCAATCCCACCCAAATAAGAAACACAAGGCTGTATATTCCAACAGCCAGATCATTTATACTTTTGGGGTTTGATGCCCTGCACTCACAGGACAGTCAGAAATTGTGATACATAAAACTGAACCAATATATATGCAATCTATGTAAAGGATAGTCTCATAAAAATCTGTAAGCCTTCCCCTTTTTAAACATCTACAGAAAAACTCTGGTTGTAAAATGTACCCTGCTATCAAATTACTCTCATCCCTTACTGATCATGACTGCATTATAACTCTAGTTTCACAATTTTGTAATGAGTTCACTCTGCATTCTTGCAACATCTATAGTGATTACACAGAAACGATAAACTTGCAAAAACTCTGTCATGCTGTACTGCTGTAGTCCTACAGTACAGTTTTACAGTTAAGAGAAGCACAGCTCAAGTATCAGAATTCCAAATTTAATGTAGCTTCCTAAGATACCACAAGACCATGTTTGCAATTATTATTACTTACAGTGTGCTTTCAGTTCAAGATAGTCTAGAACTCTAAGCGTATGTTAACAGCATATATTAAAAACTGCTCCATGTTATATCCTGCAATCTGATAAAAATAAACAAATAAATGAACTATGATCAGATCCAAAGGACCATGAAAGGAGTTTGATTACACAATGTGGTTTTCCAGTCTGCCTTCCCATTGCAGTTCCACCATGTAAAAAGGTGTTCCTGTTGAGTTGGGGTACTCAGAAGATTATTCAGTGTGGTGTAAACAGGTGTAGAATCAGTAATCCCTCCCTTCCATTCACTCACAGGGCTCTTGGGATCCTGACCACTGACACTGGCATATCTTACCACAAACCTGGACTGACATCACTACAATATTTGAATTATATTATGGTTTGCAGTATTGTGTAGGCTCAAGCAGCCTTCATTTTAAGTATATTTACCCTACAATGACATGTCTCAAGGTTTTTCTAGGCAATAATTACTCTGTGACATCTTAAAAGTTTTAACAAATTTAGATCACATTTAGATGCCTCTGATGAAGTAGGCTCATAGCACAATACATTTATTAGTCTAATATTTAAAGTGCCACAAAGCACTGATGTTTTCCCTGCAACAAATAGGGATATTTTTTCAGAATTTCTAAAAAGTATTTTTCCCCACACAATTAATGTGCAGGTATTCCATGGGATCCAGAAATCTTGTAGCACTTATGGTGAACTCATATGGCAATGTCTTGTCTTTCTGAAAACATAACTCTTTCTCCTTAGTAGTTTAAACTGCCATGAAGACTATGGTTATACATTGACCTTAGGAATCTTGCAGGCTTGTTTGTGATATTATTTATAACAATATGGCAGTCTAGGCCTTGCACAACCACATATTCTTTTATATATTTGTCCCACAAAGGCTCCCACTTTATTTCAGAAGCTCTGTGACATGAGGACAATGTACAAACCAATGCAAACACAGCAGAAAAAAATGAATGGGGAATGATAAATTATGAGGCAGAATCTATTGTAAAAGGCTCCTTTAGGGTAGTTCAGGGGCTCACACTTACCCAGCATATTTTTTTATTTTTTGTGTGTCTTTGAACAGTTCTTGTGTTGTATCATAAGCTGCTTTTGCAACTCCTTCAAATATCTTTTGCCATACAGCATTACTGCTGCTTTTCAAAAAACACAAATCCAAAGAAAACACATGGAGCTCCTGGAATCTTTGGATTCTAGCTATTGCCTAGAAAGATCTTTAGGATCCAGCTCTATACGTTTCTTCATATATATCTATACAAACTTATTTAAAACATAAACATGAATTGTGAATGTCTCTGTAAATCTTGTTAACCTGTTGCTTTGGCCAGTTGTACGAAATTCCACATCACTCCAGAATGGATATGTCCTGCTGGATAAGGCTGTTTATCTAGTCCACCATCCTGTTCTCACATTTGCCAACCAGAAGCACATGAGAAGCCCACAAATGGAACTTGAATATAACAGCACTCTCCTCACCTGCAATTCCCAGCAGCTGGTTTTCAAAGACATACTTCCTCTGACTAGTAGCTATTGAAGCCTTATCCTCCATGAATTTGTCTAATCTTTTTTAAAATGTGTCCAAGTTGTGTCCTATAGTACATAAACTTTAGAACTTTACTATAACATGCAGTATGCAAACTATGCATCTTTTCATTTTCGATTGATTTATTTTTAAGAACCATTAATTGCTTGATCAAAGCAATGCATATCTGAAACGAAAAAACAAAACACTGTATCTTCCAGCAGAATTCTAACTACACCTGACTGGAAGTCAGTTCTGCTTCCATTGCAAGTTAATTGGCAAAAATTAAGTATAGGTATATCCCCATTGAAAGCAATAACATAGAACTTCAGTCCCAGTTATCTTAAATCCCATTGATTTCCTTTGGTTGGATTGCACCAAATATGTTTATGACAGAGGTATTAGCTTTACCATCTTATTAAAATGGGTCTCTAAGCAAATAATTCACATTATACCACTACTGCATAGTCCCTTTAAAATTATGCTTATCAAATTATAATTAATATTTTATATAAATAATAAATTTTAGAAAAATTTCCCATGTCAATGGGGTGTCATACTCTGCATATCTAAGGTAACTTACAAAGTTTTAACTTGTTCTTAATTTTACAAAACTTTAGTTTACAGATGCTTGAAGAGTGGGTTTTCTATGGGAGCCTATGAACACAAGGGTCAGATGAGTACAATAAAATGTTTTTAAAATCTGGGGATTTTAACAGTATTAAGAAGAAAAATTATAACGAGTGGATAAAATATAATTTATCCTACATACAAACAAGTAACAGTGTATATTAATTCTTCTGGATAGGACACTACCCTGCTTTAGTTATGCCTTGATGCTGTATGATGTGCCTCTTCTCTGGTACATTAGCAAAGAGCCTCGTATTTATCGAGATGTCACTCGTGTCCCCACCCTCTGGTTTGATTTATGCCATTATCCTAACTACTCAATGGTAAGTAATCCCCATTAATTTCGGTGATATTTGCTTCCAAGTAAGTAGGTGTAGTACTGAAACCATTGCCGTGCAAGAGAGCTGTTTCCATTGTTAGGATGGTTCATGTATAGTTATTTTTGTGTCTTGTCGTCCCGTTCTCCCCCACCCCCTCAGAGCCCTTGCTGCCCTGTTGCATCAACTTCCTGTGCAAAGCTCCTCGCTTTGGGATGATGATTCTTGTTGTCTCTCACACCCCTTTCCCTCCTCCGGTATGTCAGCTTCCTGTGCAGAATCCCGTACGTTAGGACTAAGGATGCTTGTGTAGTCACTGCTTTGGTGCATCAACTTCCTGTGCAAAGCCCCTTGCATTGGGGCGATTATTCATGTTTTCTACTCCTGCCCTTGGTGCATCAACTTCCTGTGCAGAATCTTTTGCAAATGGGGGAAGAGAATGTTTGTAAGAACACTAGGTGCTTCTTATGTTGTTGTTTTTGCTTTTGCTCTGGTGCATTAGCTTCCTGTGCAGAATCCTTTGCAGTGGGGCGGGGTAGGGGGGTGAGCAAGTGAGGATGCTTGGTTGTGTGTTTCTCCTCATTCCTCGGTGTATCCGCTTCCTGCGCAGAGCCACTTGCATCAGGGAAAAAAAAAAGATGCTCGCGCTTCTAGTTTCTTCCTGCTACCACCGCCTGCCCCAGTGCACGATTCCTTCTTTCCATTCTCCCTCCCTTCCCCGCCCGGCCCAGTGCATGATCCTTTCCTGCCTCCGCTGCTGCTGCTCTACTAGAGTTTGCTGCCCTACTTCACTCTACTTTAGTTTCACTCACTTTACATCCGGGTTTTTTCCCTAGGCAATGGGGGCCGCAGCACAGCCCGTTCCTTAGGCAAAGGGAAATAAATTCGCTGCACCGACACATCAAGTAGTCCCTCAGGAGGAGCTGTGAGGCGCCCCCTCCTCTTCCCGTGGAGGCCGACCCCTCCTCCCTCATTCACAGGGAGAGCGGGTGGAGAGCCCGGGTGAGGGGGAGCCCGCCTCCCCCTCAGCTTTTGTCCCCTCCCTCGTCTCCTCCTCCTTCCCCCCCTCGCTCCGGAGAGCGGCTGGAGTAGCAGTGTGTGTGTGAGACAGAAGGAGTTGTGTCGGGGGCGCGCAAACAGCAAGTCGGGAGCGCGCGCCTCTGGCAGGCCAGGCGAAAGCATAGCAAAGCAAAGCAAAACGAAGGGAGGCCGGTGGCGGAGTGATCCAGGCGTGCGTGTGCTGCGGCCGGGCCGGGTGAATGGGATTGAAGAAGAGTTCAGCTTCTCGGCTTGTTTTTGTGTCACAGTTTCTTTTCTCCTGCGCTTCTTCTGCTTCGTTCCTTTCTTTCTGCCCGTCTCCTCCTCGCCACTGCAGGAGGAGCCCCCCGAGGAGAGGGGAAGGAAAAGGACCCCTCAGAGGAGACAGAGAAGAGGAAAAGCAGAGCAGCAGCAGCAGCAGGAGGAGGTGGAGGAGGAGGAGGAAAAGGGAACAACCAGCCAACCAACCATCTTCCACTCCCAGCTTAGATTAAAGAAAGTGAGAGGAGGAGCAGGAGGAGAGAGGAGAGAGGAGCCAAGAAGAGGGGGACAGGGAGGCCCAGAGGAGCAGCTGCACCACCTTCTCCCTATGAAGAGGAGTCTTTTCCCCTCAAAGAGAGGTCCTGCCAGGGGGACCCCAGCCAGTCAGCCAACAGCAGCAGCATCATCACCACCACGACCAGCAGGGTGTAGTATCCCACCTTTTGGATTCTTTCCTCCACCTCCCTGTTTTCTCTGTTCTGTTCTTTCTTTCTCTCCCCCCCATCCAAGTAGTGTTAGCACCCCACGCGTGTCCTCCGTTGTCTATCTCAGGGAGTTTATGTGGGGGGGATAGAAAAGGAAGGATTTGGGAGGGGGGCTAAAGTCCACCCTAAGACTCCTGAGCCAACTTGGAGATAAGGAGCAACAACTTCAGTTTAATTTGCCCCCACCCTGACGTATATATTAGGCGCGAGATGCGGGAAGGGGGCATGCCCTTTCTCTGTCACCTGTGAGGATTCAAGTAAGTTTCTGAGAGAGGAGGGGGTGGAGCGGGAAGGAGTAGGTGACACATTGGAGTGGTGAGGGGGGGAGAGATGACACATTTACGGGGAGGGTAGATATCTCCCATCCTTTCTGGTTTTCCTCAGGATGATTATTTCCAGGCCGTTTTTCTATTGGGTTGATTTTCTTCTGTGATGCTGCTGGGGAAGTTTTATTATATTGGAAATGATGCTGCTTTGATGATTGAAGATTCGTAGTAAAGCTGCGGCGGCGACGGTCCCCCCCCCTTCTTTTTCTTCTTCGCCTTTAATTTGTCTTGGTGGCCCCGAGTAGTGCTGGGAAAATTCCGTTTCTTCAGCAACTTGTTATTCTGAAGTCTTTCTTGCCCGTCTCACCCTGGGGCAGCCCTTTCTGCACGGATGCAAAGCTCAGTGCAAGGACACCTTTGGGATTTCACACCCCTACTGTGGCACATGTTTGCAGTTACTGGAGATGTGTACCTTCTTTTTCCTCTTCCATTTCTGCGTGTGTTATGTAGGAGCAGTAGGGTTGTATGTGGGGCTGCCATTTGGTCAAGTCCTCTTATGTTTGCACTGCTTGGAATACAAATACACTTTTTCGTTGGGCACCTTGGCTGTTGGGGTGGGGATGCTTGCAGGTGGCAAGGAGATTCTTTTGATGCCACTGCATTTACACTACATGCAATAACAATAATTTTTATATCATATGAGGCTTTGTAGACATACTTGAATTCTAGTACAATCAGTGATATATACTCCAAGTAAATGTAGTTAGGACCAGGGTGTTTAATTTCTCTGTTTTGTTTATTGTGATTAAACTTATGTGAGCCATTTGTATATTTATACTGAATTGATATTTGTTCAGGCCAATGCACTTGATAATAGATTTTGCTTGAATGACTGGGATTTTCAGATATGTTTCCAACAGGGATGTAACTTTTTTTAAAAATGAAAGTTATGTATAAGGTCTCTGCATATAAAATGTAGTACATAATCTGATGTAGGTCAGTTTAACACAGTACTGCTAATAAAGCTATAAATTTCTGCATTAATATTGGACTAGAAATTAGTACACTTGATCATGTTAATCACAGCAAGACACTTATTACAATACTTGGGGAGAAGTTGCTGTTCATCTTTGCTGAAACAATATAACAAAGGACAGGAACTATAGAAGGCATCAACAATAAAGAACTTTCAAAATACTACACTTTGTGATACTAACAGAATATTTTGGGTTAATATCTTATTGCACATGTTGCCAATCCTAAACATTTTTAATTAGAAATAAATTCCATTAAGTTCTCAGTATTGCAGCCTTTCTTGGAAGTACATTGCTTTTCAAAAGGAAAGGGTTAGGGATGTAATAATTTTAGGGACCTCCTTTCATACATTAACTTGTTTGCATTTTATTTATAATTTCTTCTCACATCCCTTGGATGTTGGGTTTCACTTTGTGACAACTTCCTTTATTGTTTTATATGCAGCAACCACCAAAATCTGTTGCTGTTTAATTTTACTATACAGGTGTTGAATGCTGCAATAATAAATTTTACCCATGAAAAGTAAGATGAAATAGGGTTGAAAATTTTGTTTTTTGATATTGCTCTGTTTAGGGTAAAAAACTGAAGGTTAGCATTATTAGATTATTTTTGTGATGTAGCTGAAAATGTGGGGTTAATGTGGGTAACTTTACAGATTCTTAACTGACAGTACTACATTCCACTGAATATGCTTTAAAATTTTAAAGTAGAGTGATGTTTAAATGGCTTTTCAATAATGACTTTCTTCTCTATAATCATCTTATTAAATACACTGATATTAAATGAGAATTCTGAGTAAGAGAGAATCCGACTTGTTTTTATATATTATAAGAACTTGTTTATTGACAATGTAGATTTTTTGCTATGGATTTATATAGTACTTAGTAAGTACTGCTCCATGGTGGGGTTTTAGGGGCAGCATCAAATTTACTGTACAGTGCATATAAATTTGGAATTGGAATTTGTTATCATCTTTTCGGTTTTCTTAGATGAAAAGCTTATGTTTAGGTTCTGAATTATCTTCCACAATGGTAGCTGTATTTGCCAGTAGAAGTGAAAATGGCACAATGCAATAATACTTTAAAAAATGGGTTATTTTCAGTGTTTTGCTGGAGCTTCCAGCTTTGTTCTTTGTAGTTGGTACAGCAACTTCTGTGAAATTAAGTCACTTACTGCTGGAATGTTCATGGCAGGGATGACTAACCTGTAGCCCCCCAGCTGTTGTTGGACTCCAGTGCCCATCAGCCCCAGTTAGCATGGCCAATGGTCATGGCTGATGGGAGTTTTAGTCCAACAAAATCAAGAAGAATGCAGGTTAGCTACTTCTGGCTTACAAGGAAAGAAAGTAAAAGCATCTTTAGCTGGAGTCCATTTGACTTATATACAGTGGTCTTTAAAGCTGAGCAGCAGGAAATGGGAACTCAGTTGAACCCAGTGGGTTTTACTTCTGAGGAAACATGCACAGAATTGTGCTGGAAAACAAGGACTGCAAGGAAGATTCCCCCCCCCAAAGTATTTTAAGGTTAAACTTTGTTGTTGATGTAAAAGCTTGTATTCATGCATCATTGTGCATAGAGGAGTGCTTCTGCATTTTAAGCTCACATGTAAGTGGTGGTATAAGTGTTGGGGCATATTTTTCTATATTGTATTGGACAAAATGATAAAAAAGAGATGGCTAGGATTGACTTGTTTTCCTTCTCAAGTGTGCCATCTTCCCACGTTATAAGTAATTAAAAGTAATAGGGTTAGTGTTCTAAGGTTGATATTGAAATGCTGTATACAATTTCTTATGATCTATAGAGCTGAACAAGTGTTCACTGTTGGGCTTTAAGATTTATTTCCTCTAGATATCATAGTTTTGTAGTTGCAGTAACCTACTTTGGGCCAATGTAGCCAAAGTTAATCACTTTTTAATCCTTTTATTTTTAGCGGGAGTGATGTGAGCACATGCTCATCACTCCCATTGAAACCAATGCAACTTGAAAGTGATTAACTTTGTTTGGATTTGTTTCCTTCTGTATTAAATTTATTGGTGATCAAGACAATATGAGAAATTATTCTTTTGACATACTTGTCTTTTATAAATACCGTGGTTTAAATCAAAACTTAGGCTGCAGTCCTAACCAAGTCTACTCAGAAGTAAGTCCCATTGAATTCATTGGCACTCTCAGATAAGTGGGGTTATGATTGCAGCTCTAGTCATGCTTTGAGTACACCCATTGAAATCGGTAGACTTAGGTTGAACCTATTGATTTCATTGGGTCTACTCTAAACATGACTGAAGTCTAAACCAGCTGTATAGTATATTTAGTTTTATTTGTATTACATCTTTCTCCCTCCTTTGCTCCAAGTAGCTTAAGGTAAATAACATATTTCTCCCCCTCTCCATTTTATCCTCACAACAACCCTGTGAAGTAGGCTAGGCTGAGAGGCAGTGACTGGCCCAAGGTCACCAAGTTGGCTTCATGGCCGATTGGGGATTTGAATTCTGGTTTCCCCAGTCATAGTCCAACACTCTAACCACTTCCCCATGCTGTCTCTCAAAGTATACTTCTTTGTAGCACAGCAGAGTTCCACTGCTGCAATGTTTCAGCTTGTTTATTTATTTGATTTATATCCCACCCTTCCTCCCAATAGGAGCCCAGGGCTAAAACTAAAAACACTTTGAAAATGGAAATGGACTGCCTTCAAGTCGATTCCGATTTATGGTGACCCTATGAATAGGGTTTTCATGGTAAGCGGTGTTCAGAGGGGGTTTACCATTGCCTTCCTTTGAGGCTGAGAGGCAGTGACTGGCCCAAGTCATGGCTGTGTGGGGATTTGAACCCTGGTCTCCTAGGTCGTAGTCCAACACTCTAACCACTACGCCACACTGGCTCTCTAAAAACACTTTAAAACATCATAAAAACAGACCTTAAAATATATTGAAACAAAACATATTTAAAAACATTAAAAAAAGATTTTAAAACATCTTTAAAAAAGGGTTAAAAACACAGGGCTTCGGAGTCGGGAGCAATTTTTGGTGGAGTCGGTAGAAATATACCGACTCCAACTCCTTCATAAATGGCAAATGTATATTAACTAGTAATAACAAATTTACTGTAGTCAAATGGTAGCACAAGGCATTTCATCACCACCATGTGAATCCAGAGCTTGGAAAAGTTACTTTTTTGAACTACAACTCCCACGAGCCCAATCCCTGGGGCTGATGGGAGTTGTAGTTTAAAAAAGTAACTTTTCCAAGCTCTGGATTCACGTGGTGATGATGAAATGCCTTTTGCTACCATTTGACTACAGTAAATTTGTTATTACTAGTAATATACATTTGCCATTTATGAAGGAGTCGGAGTTGGACAGTAGAAAAATAGAGGAGTCGGAGTCAAAGGTCTTGTGTACTGACTCCACAGCCCTGTAAAAACATGTATTTCCTATGTTGTGCAGAATGGACCTACTGATAAGATGGTATCTGCAGGAGGCCCTCATCTGCAGAGCGCAGTGATCGACTGGGTATATAAGGGATAAGATGGTCTTTCATGTATCCTGGTTCCAAGCTGTATAGGGCTTTGTACACCAAAACTAGAACCTTGAACGTAGCCTGGTAGCTAATAGGTAGCCAGTGCAATTCTTTCAGCAGCGGGGTGACATGTTGGCAATGCCTTGCCCCAGTGAGCAGTCTCACTGCCGCATTTTGCACCAGCTGCAACTTCTAGACCTCCCTCAAAGGTAGCCCCATATAGAGTGCATTACAGTAATCCAACCTGGAGGTTACCAGTGCATGGACAACAGTGGTCAGGCTATCCTGCTCCAGAAATGGCCACAGCTGTTTTACCAGCTGGAGCTGGTAAAAGGCAGTCCTAGCCACTGAGGTCACCTCAGTGCACCCCCAGACTATGGACCTGCTCTTTGAATGGGGTCGTACTCCCTCTGAAAGCAGGCAACTGACTAATTATCTGATCTTGGGAATCACCAACTCACAGTGCATCTTGCTAGGATTCCGACTCACTTCATTGGCCCTCATAAGAGTTTAGTGTGTGGTAGAAATAGTTTTGCTAGTTACTAAGAGTTGTACTCTGTGCCATGGGGAGAATATAGAGTGGAATGAGTTGCTCCTGTATCACAGCAATAGCTTTTCCACTGGAATTTCTTTCTGAATCACAGTGTGCAAGGAAGCTTCATTTTTATAATTTCATTCTACCCACTTTAAACTAATGTAAACATTGTTAAGAGCTAAGATGAGTATGTTAAAAGAAACATGTTTCACTTACTGGAGTTTAGAAGCAAATAGTATGGCAAATGGGCAAATTGTTCTGGCTGTTATAACTTGTGGAGAAAGATGTTGCTGATAGTTTTTGTGATCTAAGAGCCAGCTTAAAACCTGTTATATTTCAGTGCGAAATAATAGTAAAAGCAGTAGAACTGCAAAGCTATACAGATCTTTGCATGTGCTTAATCTACAGGGAATTCAATATATCTGGACACTGAAAAACATTACATTTATAGTGCTGCAGTGAACATATGTGGTGGTTTTATACATCTCCTTGGAAATCTTGGAGACTAATCTAGGTCTCTTCCCTACCTTTGGCCATGTAAACTGTTTCCACTGTGTGTGATGCAGAAGAATTTAGTGTATATGCAAGAGGCTAAAAATGAGCCCTGAGGCAAGAGCTGTAGTAATGGCCATAACTGTAATTCAGAACTGGGTCTGATTTTTTCTAATTCAACAGTTTTTTTAGGATTAAGGTTAATACTGGGAAATGGCTGTGTATATTGATTGCAACAAGGGATGTTTACATCTAATTTCTATGAGCTCAACATGTTTGAGAGAATAGCACGTTCTAGGACAGTGGTTCTCAACCTTTTTTGCTCCATTCCCCCCTTTCACCATTGTTCAGAATATAATTCTCCCCTTCCCAAGATAGTCTCTCATAGCGTGTTGACATTTCACGAGTGATGGTGGTGTTTCTCGTGAGAGAAAAATTTCTTAGTTTATATTATAACAGAATTTCTTGGAGCAATTTCTGGTCTTTAAATAATTTAATTTTGCAAATGAAAATAATGCTGCATGTTCAAGAATCGATTTTAATCTGTGACATTCAATAAACTTTATTGAATGTCGCAGATTAAATTAAAAACAAACTACAATTTTACAGATTGTACATAATCTACAGGACATCACACTTTGCTGAATAGTGGTCCCAATTCCACCCCTGGAACCCTAAAATTCCCCCCGGGGGGGAATTCCCCCCTTGTTGGGAACCCATGTTCTAGGAGATACTATAGGGGCAGATTTGTATGCTGGTACCTTGATAGGTAGCTTATTGACACTGAGGAACATGTTGGAAACATAATGTGTTAAGAAAACAGAATGAGGGAAGCCAGGCAAAGCTGGAAGCTATATCTTCAAATAATTTATGTGCAAGTTTTGGTGTTAGGCTAGATATAGCGGTTCTTTGGTAGAGAGTGGTTCTTTGATGGAGAGAACTAATAATTATACCTAAAAAATTCATTGCTCACATGTTTGCTTAAAATGTTATCTTGCATGATATAGAAAAGATAGTTCAAGTACATATGACACGTAATTTTGATGAGAGACCATGGACATCCTGTAGAAGGCCAGATGGAAATTCCAGTGTTAACTGCCATGTTTTGGAGTCTTTTAATTGTTAACTCCTGACATCAGTGTACAAATATTTGAAATTGTGATTAGATATTAAAATTTGTCATCCGTGCTCAAATTCTGAATGCTTGGGGTGACATTTAATGTCTTATGAGCAGTCTTCTCCTTCCTCTGCTCCCATACTCCTCAAGTCTACTCTGGAGGGTTTCCCATCTTCTGAAGCAGATTTTGGGTGGTATGTGGTAGACTTCCAGGGGGAGAGGGACTCTGTTTTGCCAAAAAGGGATGCTATTGGATTCTACTGTAAATCTTGGAAATACTTCTTCTGCATTTTGTATTTGTGAGGTCTAGGATCTACTAAAATGTAAACTGATGTTTTCAATTTCTGAGAGCTTGAGGCCTGTACAAAAGTGTGCTCTGTTTTGCCAGCTTATGAGACTGGGTGCATAGAGCAGGTCTTAGTTTGTAACACTCCTGAAAATTAAAAGTTAAGGGCTGAATTATTGATTGAGACTGATCAACTTTTCAGACATCATGTTTTCTTTGAAGAATTACAAGCAAATTATCTAGTATGTCAGCAGTGTGTTTCTGAATAGGTTGGCCAAAATTTATAGGTAATTCATCTTTCAAAATATAATGACTTGTGCCCTTTAGTACACCATTAACACTTATCAGTCTCATTAACATCAGTATTCTGGCCTTGGCTGCTGGTTTATCCAAACCCAGACTCTATCTCATGTTGTAAATGAAAGCTGAAAGCCTAAGGATTATATACAGTAGTAGAACCAAGTTAACCAGAATGGCCAGCAACAGGGTGCTTACATATATGAAAGGAGCCTGATCAACTGGACATAATTACTGAAAAATACATGTTCTCAGTTTTCACGTTCTGAAAACAAACTGAGTTTTCAACAGATACATCAAACATAGCTATGCAACACATGGGTGAACATTTTGTTTTTCAGCAGTACTGAGATATAGCAACTTCTACATTATCATTTTATTTAACTCAGTCTTATACCTAACTTTTTGGCAAATTCTGGCAGCTTCTGGCTTCCCCTCCCGCCTCTAAATCTTTTTTGCCTCACTGTGATCCTTCAGTAATCAAAAAGAGCTATATTATGTTAACTTTGAAAGTTTAATGTCTGTCTACCTTTTTAGAGAAAGAGAATGGTTGCGTTCTTCATAAAATTAAGAATAGGTTTTTAAAACCTCTTCGCTGTATTTGATAGAAAAATGAGCAAATTTTGCTTAAGTGTGGAAATGGAAAGTGGAAGAGTATGGGGCTTTGCATCTTGACGCCTTATACTCTGATAGCACTTTTTAGACTGTCAGTAGGCCTAAGGGGGGAAATCCAGCAAATATAACCCAAAACATGGTGTTCTTCCTGTTTTGTTTTGGTTGCAAACTGTCAGTACTTGAAGAGGAGCACTAGCAGAAAGGCATTGATTTCTTTTCCCCCCTCTTTCTTTCCTGCTGTGTTTCCAAGTATTGTTAAACATGTGCTACTCTAAAGCAATATACTTGCATGCAAAATAATAGTTGATCTCCTCAGTCAATTAGTGATCCAGGCATTAGCATCTTATAAATCCAAACTTCTGAGTAACCACAATATTTTTTTTCCTGATAAACTGACTTATAGTAGCTATGGCAACAGCTGTCTTGGCTTTTTATGGACAGTACAGTTGCTGCATCTGTAAGCTTCATCAATACTTGCTGCCTACAGAGGGAAGTGCAATAGAATGTCTGTTTTATGGTTTTAGCAGCATTGCATATTGTGCCGTTGCAATATTGGATGATTTTCATGTTCCAAAACTTTATGGTGCACTTTTCGTTTTCCTGCCAAATAGTTGTATAAATGCTGATATTGCCACCACTGGTGAAATGCTGTGACAATAGTGTTATGTGTTCGAATATAGATTGTGTCTAGATTCTTCTCTAAGCTTAAGGGGGTTGTTTTAAAGAAACAGTTGCAATAATAGAACTAACACAGCATGTTGTCTTCTGGTGGGAACTTTCTTGAAATGGTTTATCCCTTTTTACTGAACTGATATAGAGGGAACACTTCGAAGAGGCCTCAGCTGAAAGTCCTTTTAAGTTTTAGTTTATGCCTTTCTGGTTTCATAAAAGGTAGATTCCCACTGTAATGCATAGTGGAGAAGTGGGAATCGTGTTTTTAGGCAAATTATTATTCAGACGGGTAAGACTCAACTTTCAGAATACAACTTTTAAATATTGTAGTCTATAGTATGTATTTTCCAGAAAACTTTGAATCTGGAAAACTTCTGCTGTTCTAAATCAATATAGATCTGATATAGCATATTTATTTGGTTTACATTTTGTAAAAGAAAAAAAAATCCCAAACTAAAAAAAAGTATATACCCTGTTAATTTTATGTGCTTTATAAACATCTGAAAAAGGTTTCCAAGTGCCAAAACTAGTTGAACTAAAATTTGATTCAGGAAAAAAATTCAATAAAGTGCGCTTAGTGTGGCTTAAGTGTTATATTCAAAAGTATTCCAAGCTTTGCCTGGAAATTTTTATTAGAGTACTTGTCAATATTTTAAGACATGACATCACCCACTTTCCTTACAGTATTTAGATTTTGAAGGGAAAAAAGCAAAGGCACTTAAAACTGTTAACATATGAACATACATGTAGAACTGTACAGCACAAAATGTGCTTCCTAGAAATAGCTATGTAGGAAAAAGGTTTATTACGACATTGGTTGGATCCAGAAATAGATGAGTGGAATGGCACCCTTATAATGGGACTACTTTGTGCAAGTGGAGTGACTTTACACTTGCAAAAACACCTCTGGATCCAAGCCGTTGATTTTTCCATTTGAGTAGTAATGTAACTTTTCCAGTTGCCTACTTTGATTTGTGTTGTGTTCGTTCATTATGTTACTAATTCATTTTATGAAACAATGCAATTTTAAAAATAGAAAAAAATCCACAGAAAAATACTGTTGTTGATTATTCGATTTATACCCTTACCCTTCTGCCTGAAAGAGCCCAGGGTGGCATGTTCCGCACATCGTTGGTTATAGTATTCTAGATAAGAGATTTAAAATTTTTTATGTGTTAAGATGTTCTAAACAGAATGATCTTCCACTGTTGGGGGGAGGTATCTTGATTTGCATTGGGAGTCATGTTGAATCTATTCCTGAACTTGAACACTGCAGCTATTCATGTTTTGATACAAATGGATGACACAGCTAGTATATCACTTTTTGAAAATGACTGATGGCAAATCCTAGCCAGTATATTGTAAATACAGTAGGGCCCCGCTTATACGGTGGGTTAGGGACCAGGCCCCCGCCGTAAAGCAGAAATCGCCGTAAAGCGGAACCCATTGACTTTAATGGGTCACGTCGCGTGAAAATGACGCGAAAATGCCACAAACCGGCAAAATCGAATTTCCCCTTATCGAAAGCCGCCACGTCAGTGGAACGCCAGAAAGCGAAATGCCGGAAAGCGGGGCCCTACTGTATTATTTTGTAATCTGTAGACGCGCAGGTCAGATCAGAAATAGGCTTTGGGCCTTTTATTGTAGGTTTTTCACAGGCATCTGGTTGGTCACTGTGAGAACTATTCTGAGTAGATACATACAGAGTTTCACAGCACAGTCCTATGGCTGTAAGATGTGCGGGACTCTTTTATACAATACTTAAAATGTTATTTATTTTTTTTAAATAGGGGCCATTGGCTCTTTCTTTCTTTCTTTCTTTCTTTCTTTCTTTCTTTCTTTCTTTCTTTCTTTCTTTCTTTCTTTCTTTCTTTCTTTCTTTCTTTCTTTCTTTCTTTTCTTTTCATGATAGAACCCCAAGGCGGCTTACGTATGGTTCCCAGGCGGTCTCTCATCCAGGCACTGACCAGACCTGACCATGCTTAGCTTCAGCATTTTATTGTAGAGGGCTGTGAAGTTTAGCACAAAAATGTGATTGCAAGTTGTTTGCATACTTAAAAATTAAATCCAAATATCCACATGTGGAAAGAGATCTACAAAATTCTGTGGCCCATGGGATCCCCTCCTGGGGACCATTGAATTCTAAAGCTGGAAAATGCCTGTTAGAATGATGTTCTACTTGGGGGCATACACATCTACCAATATTTCATTCTTCAGAATAGATTTTCACAGTCCCTTTACTGCTCTTAGGAATTTTTGCCTGATAACAAGCTCATACTAACATAGCACTTGATCTGCTTTTTTAATGAGAAGCTCCAGGTTTGGAAAAAAACTTGATTGCCTGGACTTATGGGAGTTTGAAATATTTCCCTGCCCTAGTGAGATTCTTGTTATGCTGACTGTATGATGTTGATGGGCAGTAAAACTGATAAGGGGATTGGTCATTGGTATAAGCATGGATGGGCTCTTAGTTTTGGAAGTGTGGAACATGGGAGTCTATAGGTCATACTCTGTACATAATCTTAAACAGCCTCCATAGATAAATGTGAGCTACTTTTTGAAATGTGCAATTTTTATGGGCTAAAACATAGAACAGTTTTAAGAATCTTTTAAAAATAAATGTAGTTGTGCAACAAGGTGGGATGGGACTACCACCAGTTCACAGAAGCCCTTTTGGACTGCTTCTGTTGCTAAGCATTTCTGGGCTTTGAATTAAGCCACAGAATTGATGGTCCTAATTGGTTCTTGTAAGTACAGTATGCCTTTCCTTGACAAACGACTGTAGTTTATATCGTGTGCATCACTGTATTTTATTTTTAAAATGCTTACCTATAATTTGTATGTGATCCAAGGTTTTTTTATGTCTCTTTTTGTTTGTACTGTTTTTGAAGAATTTCCAATAAAAATATTGTTCAAAATATGTAGTTGTGATGTTCTGAGAACTGCTTTATGTGGCTATTAGTTGGGCAGTTTGGGATTTGGTGCCATTCACATCACATGGTCTATGTCTAGGTTCTGAATTATCACCAGTTGCAATCAATTACTTGCCTAATCTGTATCATGTTTAATAGCACTAATCTTTTATTTTCATAGGATGTTCTAATTGATATAAATGAATGTTTATGTGTTTCAAGTAAACTGTTATGGATGGGGAGTGCATAGTACTAAGTTCTCCCTCTGCCACTCAAACTGTTTTTTAAGCTTAAACGTATAGCAATATATATTTTTTATTTATTGAGTTTGTATCCTGCCCTTCCTCACAGAAGGAGCCCAGGGTGGTAAGAAAGAGACATAGCTTGTAGCTTGTAATGTTGTAGTTAAAGATAAATTGAAAGATTCTTAAGTGCCTAGCTCTTTGTTCATTGTTCTGTGTTTATTTTCATAGGACAAGTATATTTCATAATTAGCCTAAATTTTTTGTTTCCTCAGTTACGCATGCTGACATTGCTATCCCCAATCAATGCGCAAAATCCTCTGGAATTTACTAAATAAGAAATATAGGTTACCCCTTTGATTCTCCCCCCTTTACACAGTATTCAACTTATTGGAACTTACTTCAGAATAGATGTGTATATAGTTTCACAGCACACTGCTTTGGCTGTAAGATGTATGGGACTCTTTTCATACAATACTTAAAATACTCAATTTTTTTTTTAAATACTCGTTTGGGTTGATGTCCTAAACTTGTAACTGTTAATGGGATGCAAATCAGTGAATTTGAATTAGCTTGTTAAATATGTGTGTAACTTCAGTGGTTGTTTCAAGGTCAGGTACTTAAGACTTTATGTATCAGCTTCTAAATAGGATTCGACACTAATACACCAATTCGTAAATTGTGTTGTATAACTTTTAGAAAGCACACATTTTAAGGTCACTTTTCTGACCTTACTTTTTTACATTCAGTTTTTTACTGTCAGTGAAGATGTGCTTTTATTTCTGGGTTGAGTTGCTTAGAATAACTTTCCTTAATATCTGGTTCCTGAAAATGCTTGTAAAATAATATTCTTTTAGTACAGCAACTTCTGTATTTCAGGTAATGGTGAAGCTTTTACAACTGACAAGGATTTTCAGTAAAGTTGGTGCCATCTAATAAGAAGGGTGTAACAGTTATGCAGCATGTGTGTTTCAAGCATATCATTACATAAACATGTGCAATATAAAATACAGGAAAGAGGGAGATGAGATATGATATAACCTGGCCACTGTTAAGCATGCTTTGGTAAACTCCAGCCTAGACATCTGTGATGTATTCTAGCGGGATTGCCTTTGAAGGCTGCTAGGAACCACCCACCATTTGCTCAGAGGCACATGTTACCAAATTCTTCCAAGCTACACAGGAAGTGGATTGGACTGTGAAAGACCAACCCAAATTGTGTTTGCATTTTGATAAATTTGTAGGGCAGTCCAATATCTCAGATAGGAGTTCAGGTCTCCTGCTCCCCTGGTGCATTCACTCTAGCTGCCCAATTTCCCTGCTTTTTAAAGTTTGATAGAAATATCTGTGGGCTATAGGTACGTTCTTAAACTGCAAGGTTTTTTTTGCCTATTAATGAATTTCTCTGCTTTTTAATCCAGGAGGTAAGGAATGGGATCCTGTGCAAGTTTGCTGAGAATTGATTCATTGTTTGCATGCTTATTGAGTCCAGTGGGATTTACTCCCCTGCAATCATGCATAGGATAGGTGAAACTGCCCACAGGGGGATGGGGAGGAGAAGAAAAGGAGGAAGGAGGGGAGGAAGGGCAGAGGGGAGGAGGGGGTTGGGAGCAGGCAGGAGGGGGAGGGGAAGAGGACAGGTTTATCATTTGCATGTTTATTGAGTTCAGTGTGATTTACTCATGCAATCATGCTTAGGATAGGTAAAACTGATCATGGGGGGGAAGAGGAGAAGAGGGAGGGAGGGCTGGAGTGGGCAGGGGAGGAGGAAGAAGGAAGAGGGGAGGGAAGGAGGAACGGAGAGGAGAGGGGGAAAGGCAGGTCTGATCATTTGCATGCTTATTGAGTTCAGTGGGATTTACTCCCATGCAGTCATGGTTAGGATAGGTAAAACTGACCACGGGAGAGGAGGACGTGGAGCGGAGAGGAGAGGGAAGGAGGAAGGGAGGGGAGAGGGAATTGGAAGGGGAGGGAGGGGGTGAAGGAAGGGGGAGGGAAGGGAGGAGGAGGAGGCAGATTTGATCATTTGCTTATTGAGTTCAGTGGAATTTACTCCTGTGCAATCATGCTTAAGATAGGTAAAACAGACCATGGGGGAGGGGATAGGGGAGTGGAAGGAAGAGATTGGAAGGGAGAGGGAAGGGGCAAGAGAGAGGGGATAGGAGGGGGGAAGGCAGGGTTGAGCATTTGCATGCTTTTTGAGTTCAGTGGGGTTTACTCCTGTGCAATCATGCTTAGGATAGGTGAAACTGACCTGGGGAAGAGGCAGGAAGGGAAGGAGGGGGGAGGGGAAGAGATTGGGTGGGTGGGCACTGGGCAGAGGGGAAGCCCCTTTCCTTTCCAAAAGGAAAAAATTGTGAACAGTATCATTTTTCAGGGTTTCCCCACCTTTTTTATTCTACAGCGGGCACATGTAGCCTCCCATCCAAATTTAAACCAAAGCTGTCCCTGGCCACATCCACACCAAACCTTTATTTCACTTTAGACAGTCATGCCTTCTCCCAAAGAATCCTGAGAAGTGCAGTTAGTGAAGGGTGCTGAGAGTTTCTAGGAGATGCCCTGTTCCCCTCACGGAGCTTGAATTGGGGTGGCTGACTGTTAAACCACTCTGGCCACTGGAGTTCTGTCAGGGGAGTAGGAGTCTCCTCTCAGCACACTTCACAAACTATACTTCCTAGGACTCTGTGGGGGAAGCCATGACTGTCTAAAGTGAAATAAAGTTCTGGTGTGGATGTGGCCAGTGACAACTTTGGTTTAAATTTGGGTGGGAGGGTACATGTGCCTGCTGTAGAATAAAAAGGTGGGGGAAACCCTGAAAAGCAATGATACTGTTCACAATGTTTTCCTTTTGGAAGTGGTGTGGGTGTGTGTCAGGTCCAGGATGAGACTGAGGAACCAGACCAGTGGGTGAAAGCAATTCAGTTTTTATTAGAGTGACATCCACACAAACGCTGCGCCTTCTCATAAAGCGCCACTGACTTACAGATCCTGCGACATGGAAAGATAGTTGACAGAGCGAAGTGCACTTTCCCGCCCAACTCTTAAGTAGGACCCAAACGGGTGCGAAGCCTTTCACTCTGCCTCAATCCACCCTCAGGGGCCACCTGTCTCCCCCTCCCCCTTTCTTGTCTCTTCACTCGTCGTCGAGTACGCGGTGAGGGGGGAAGCGCCGGCCCCTCCCGTTCTGAAGATTCCGACTCCGGTATGGGGGTAAGGGGAGGTCCGGGCGGAGGGGGAGGCGTGTGAACTTTCAAGGTTGGCTCCGAGACTCTGGCGCTCCCAGGATCTCCGTTGCTGGGCAACCCTATCTCTGGACATTTCTCTCCTTCTCCTTCGCTCAAGTCTGACAGGGGGCTCCCCTCCCCCTCGTCTTCTGACTCTAAATCCCCGGGACCCCAATTCCGCGTCCCGACATCATCCTCTCTTCTAGGCTGAGCCCCCCCCCTCTAACTGGCTTGGGACGGTGGGGAAATAACTCATGAAACCGTTTCACTAACTCGAGCGTGCACATCAACTTCATTTTCCCAACTCCTATCTGCAGACCCGTACCCTTTCCAATGGATCAAATACTGCAATTTCTTGCGTCTTATTCGGGAGTCCAAGATGTCCTCAACTTCATACTCCGTCTGCTCATTTACCCTGATCGGAGCCCCTGGAGGTTCCACTGGCCGCAACTCACTGGGGGGGGGGGCTGCTTTGGTGAGCAGAGATCGATGAAACACAGGGTGTACTTTGAATGAATTGGGTAACTTCAGCCGGTACGCCACCGGATTAATTTGAGTCTCTATTTCAAAAGGCCCCACCCTCTTATCTTGCAGTTTTCTGCATTTGCCTGGCATTGGGAGGAATCGAGTGGACAACCATACCTGGTCTCCTGCTTGAAGGGGGGGGCCTTCTCTCCGGTGTAAATCGGCAACTCGCTTGTACTCCGTCTTGGCTTCGTCCAGTTGTTGTTTCAGGGTCTGTTGGATGGCTTGTAACTTCTGTAGAAATTCTTCAGCGGTGGGCACCAACACTCCCTCCGAACTGCTAGGAAAGGCTTTAGGATGAAATCCATAATTTGCGAAGAACGGGGTTTGCTGAGTGCTGGAGTGTAAGGCGTTGTTGTAGGCAAACTCTGCAAAATGTAAATACGAAGTCCAGTCAGTTTGTTGGTAAGAAACGTAACAGCGTAAATATTTCTCCAAAACGGCATTCAAGCGTTCCGTCTGACTGTCTGTCTGGGGGTGATGGGCAGACGAGAGTTTTAACTCCGTCTGCAGCTGCTTCCAGAGCGCCCTCCAAAACTTAGCCGTAAACTGAGTCCCTCGGTCCGAGACTACACTGTTGGGCAATCCATGCAACCGGTAAACCTCCTTGATGAATAATTTGGCTGTTTCTTTCGCTTCTAAGGGCCCCGGGCAAGGGAGAAAATGTGCCATCTTGGTAAGTAGATCTACCACGACTAGAATGGCAGTCATCCCTTGTGACTTTGGTAGATCAGTTATAAAGTCCATGGAAGGGTCCTTCCAAGGCTCACTGGGGACCTTTAACGGTTGTAACAGCCCTGCCGGTTTTCCCGTTTGATGTTTAGCTCGCATACAAACCGAACAGGATTTCACATAGTCCTCAACGTCCCGGCGCATCTTCGGCCACCAAAAGTCTTTAGCTATATTCTGAATGGTTTTGTAAATCCCGAAGTGTCCTGCAGTGACAGAGTCATGGCACTGGCGTAGAATTTTGAGTCTTAAGTCTCCCTCTGGCACGACCCTGGCCGTTTTAAACCACAACAACCCATCTCGCCAGTAGAAATTCACCTCTGAGTCTGGATCCTGCCCTGCCTCGTGAATGTACTGCTGCATGCCCGTCCCTTCCCGTTGCGCTCTTTTGAGCTCTTCCTCCCATGAAGGTTGGCATGATCCTAGTGTTAATTTCTCCAGCGGGATCACGTACTGTGGCTGGTCCTGGGGCTCACTCTCCTTAAATTGCGGCTGCCTGGACAAGGCGTCGGCTCTCTGATTCTTGGCTTGGGCGTGATACGTAATCCTGAAGTTGAACCTGGCGAAGAACTGAGACCATCTGATCTGCCTCTGGTTCAGCTTCCTGGCCGTTTGCAGACTTTCCAGGTTCTTGTGGTCGGAACGCACTTCAATTTGATGGGAGGCTCCCTCCAAATACTGCCTCCAGTTCTCGAAAGAGTCCTTAATGGCCAGTAACTCCTTCTCCCAGACCGTGTAGTTCTTCTCTGCAGGCTTTAACTTTCTAGAGAAGTATGCGCAAGGGTACAACTCCTTTCCCTCGGGATCTCCTTGTAGCAACCCCCCCCCGATGGCAAAGTCCGAGGCATCAGCTTCCACTATGAAGGGACGGTTCGGATCAGCGAAGCGCAAAATGGGTTCGGTAGCGAATTTCTCTTTTAACTCCTCAAAAGCCTTCGTAGCGTGCTCCGTCCATTGGAACTTTTTCTTTCCCCTTAAACAGTCGGTCAGGAGAGCCGTTAGTTTGGAAAACCCCGGGATGAATTTCCTGTAGAAGTTAGCAAACCCTAGAAACCGTTGCACATCCTTTTTCGTGACGGGTTGCCCCCAGTCCTTTATGCAACTCACTTTCCCTGGGTCCATCTCCACTCCTCCCGCTGAGATTCGATACCCCAGGAAGTCCAAAGACTCGAGGTCAAACCCACATTTCTCCAACTTAGCATACAGGTGGTTTTCTCTCAGTCTCTTTAACACGGTTCTTACGTGTCGGTCGTGATCCTCTTGATTCTCCGAAAACACCAGGATATCATCTAAGTAACAGATTACATACATGTCCAGTAAGTCTCTAAATACATCGTTCATGAATTTTTGGAAAATTCCTGGACTTCCTGAAAGCCCGAACGGCATGACAAGGTATTCAAATTGATCGTAACACGTGAGGAACCCCGTTTCCCATTCATGTCCCTCCTTCATTCTGATTAGATTGTAGGCTCCCCGCAAGTCCAACTTCGTGAAAATCTTGGCTGAACGTAGCCGATCTAGCAACTCTGAGATTAAAGGCAGTGGATAGCTGTTAGGGGTGGTGATCTGATTCAGTGCACGGTAATCATTACACGGCCTGAGCTCCCCCCCCTTCTTCTTCACGAACAACAAAGGCGCCCCGGCCGGAGACTGTGACGGGCGAATGAATCCTCGCTTCAGGTTCTTTTCCAAGAACTCTTTCAGAGCCACCCTTTCAGTCTCTGTGAGCGAGTAAATCCTTCCCGACGGTATGCTGGCCCCTGGCACAAGATCGATCGTACAGTCGTAAGGACGGTGGGGGGGTAAGGTTTCCGTTTCCTTTTCGTCAAACACATCTTGGAATTCCTCATACTTCGGAGGGAGCATCGCTGGCGCGCCCTCTGGTATGGCTCCCGCTAAGGTGTTCTTGATTCCTTCTGGTTGGCAGTTCTCCTGACAGTACTGAGATGTGAACCACACCACCGCCTCCTTCCAACTTATTTTAGGCTCGTGCATGGCGAGCCAGGGCATCCCCAGAATCACCTCAAAGCTTGAAAGATCTGACACATACAGTGAGATGAGCTCTTCATGCCCGGGAATTTGAAGCTTCAATTCCTCCGTGGCTTGCGTTACCCCCCCTGACTTCAGGGGTCTCCCGTCAATGGTCTCCACGGAAAGGGGGGTGTCCAGTGTCCAGCTAGAGATGCCATAACGCTTGGCCAGCTTTGTGTCGATGAAGTTGGTGGAGGCTCCACTGTCGATTAAGGCAGTAGAGTTGAACATCACTCCTCTGGCAGTTGTAATCCGCACAGGTAGAACCAGCACTCCTTTGGAGGGAGGCTGGGTCATCGGGGGGCCTTTGTACAACGCTGCCCCCAGTCCACCGGCCTTCACGTGGACTGGGTGTTCTAGTTTTCCGACGGCTCCGTCTTCCCCTTCTTTAGCCCACAGTCTCTGGCCATATGGCCCGGTTTGGAACAATAGAAACATAAGCGTTCTCGGCGTCGTCTCTCTTTCTCTTCTTCCGAGAGCCTTGGTCTGACCCCCCCCTGCCCTTCGGTCGCGCTACCCGTCGTTCCCGAAGTGGAGGGATTCTTGCTGCGAGGCGCCGAGGCGGAGTATCTAGGGGCCTCCTGTCTCTTCTCCAGGCGTCTCCCCTCCAGTCGGTGATCGATCTGCAGGCACAGCCGAATAAGTTCTGGCAGGTCGGTGGGAGGGGGCGGTCCTGGCCAGTTCATCCAGGATCTCCGCGTTCAGTCCGCTCCGGTACATGAACATCAGGGCTGCCTCATTATAGCCAGTCTCTTGGGATAAAATTTTAAACGCATTAGTATACTCGGAAACAGTTCCTTTTTCTTGTTTCAGAGCGCCTAGCTGCCGCGCTACAGTTTCCGCTCTTTGCGGGTCTTGAAACGTCTCGGTCATTTCTTGTATGAATCCTCTGTACCTTCCTAGGAGAGCATCCTTTCTCACCAGATACGGAGTCACCCACTTTGCAGCTTCTCCCTCCAGGAGGCTGATCACGAATGCCACTTTAGCCCCATCACCCGGAAATTCTGCATTCCTGACGTCCAAGTATAGTTCACATTGAGCCACGAAGGTTGCCAACTGATCACTTTGTCCCACATACTTTGGGGGTATTCCAATGGGCACCTTTACTGCAGTGGCTGGAGGGGCGGTTCGCATCCGATCGATCATGGCTTTCAAGGCCTGATTATCCGTTTTCAGCGCCTTGACTGCTGCCAGCAAGGATTGAACATCTGTCTGTAAATCAGCCACATTAGTCCTCAAGAGTCTCACTTCTTCCGTCTCAGAAGTGGGATTTGTTCCCCCCTCTGCTCCCTTTGACATCTTGTCCTCGTCCCGTGGAGAGAGCGTTGAGAGTGATTTAGGAGGCTCTGTCAAGCTGCCAGGTCCAGGATGAGACTGAGGAACCAGACCAGTGGGTGAAAGCAATTCAGTTTTTATTAGAGTGACATCCACACAAACGCTGCGCCTTCTCATAAAGCGCCACTGACTTACAGATCCTGCGACATGGAAAGATAGTTGACAGAGCGAAGTGCACTTTCCCGCCCAACTCTTAAGTAGGACCCAAACGGGCGCGAAGCCTTTCACTCTGCCTCAATCCACCCTCAGGGGCCACCTGTCTCCCCCTCCCCCTTTCTTGTCTCTTCACTCGTCGCCGAGCACGCGGTGAGGGGGGAAGCGCCGGCCCCTCCCCTTCTGAAGATTCCGACTCCGGTATGGGCGTAAGGGGAGGTCCGGGCGGAGGGGGAGGCGTGTGAACTTTCAAGGTTGGCTCCGAGACTCTGGCGCTCCCAGGATCTCCGTTGCTGGGCAACCCTATCTCTGGACATTCCTCTCCTTCTCCTTCGCTCAAGTCTGACAGGGGGCTCCCTTCCCCCTCGTCTTCTGACTCTAAATCCCCGGGACCCCAATTCCGCATCCCGACAGTTTGGCCCCTTGATTAGCCAAGCCCAGCAGCTGTGAGTCTGGCTTTTAGAACACCGACAGTTGGTTCTTACTGAGCATGCCCGGGCTTATCATTGACTCTAATGCTAAATTTCTTAAATTAATTAAGAATCAGCCAGGCATTTTTATAACTTTTAAACTTCAGATGATGAAAATCGGAGTATGGGGCAAGGTCAGTAATAGGATTACAGGTACTTTGTGAATTTTTAATTTAATTCTTTTAATTTTTAATTAATTTCAACAAATTTTGAGAACTCTGACAAAGAAGTCCAAAAGAGGTCTGGTTTTTTCTCTCTCTCGTTTTACACTTTGAACTCTTGATTCTCTCCAACTGTTTTGTGTATCACCATGAAAACTTAGAGACAGGGCTGTGGAGTCGGAGTCGGAAGCAATTTTGGGTGGAGTCAGTAGAAATGTACCAACTCCGACTTCAAAATAAATTTTGATTGACAAATTTTTTAAAATATAAATTCAAAATGTCAAAGAAGCTTCCCATGAAGTCAGCTGTAGTTGAGCATTTCACCGTAACTCAAGATGGAAAACATTGTATGTCAGTGTATGACACAAGACCCAGATGAAGGCAAATGCTGTGATGACAAGATCAGTGCATGTTCAGGCAGCGATAAAAATGCTCCTATGAGTGCTTCGAATTTAAAAAGACATTTACAGCCCTTTCCAGGGCTGTGGGAAGCAATTTTGGGTGGAGTTGGAGTCGGACAGTAGAAAAATAGAGGAGTCGGAGTCGAAGGTTTGGCGTACCGACTCCACAGCCCTGCTTAGAGGGTTGTTAAGCAAGCGTTTCTGAGTTGAGAAGTATAAGTTTTGTAAGGTTTTGTTTTGAAATGAGCTTATGGGAAGGATCAGAATGGCATGGGGGTATTTTCAATTTAATATTGCGGAATGTGAAAAATCCATGCTGGCTATAATATACAGCCACTCTTGTGGCTGTATAATAACTATACTGAGTTCTGACTAATTAAAAATGCCATTGCTTAACTTTCATGGCCCTAAAAGGGGCTGGAGCCAGGATACCTTCAGAACATCCGTTTCCAGTGTACTAAGATCTTCATGTGGGCCCTTGCTATTCATCTGAAACTAGACTGCTTTGAATAAAGGGCAGGACCTTCTCAGTTCAGTGGTGTCTACAGACTAGTTTTGCTGTACAGCTCAATTTTCTCTCTTAAGAGAATGTTAAGAACAATGATTCTTGCTGACAGTTAAGAGCATAGCTGAATATTTATTGTACTGAACATTGTAACTTTAGTACTCTTTTTAGGCTGCTTCTATACCTTCTTGTTGGTAGTTTTGAGAGTTTTAATTGGTTTACATAGGGATAAATTGTATTTCTTCTTCACTTGATATATTGTTAGCTGCCCTAATGGAGAGCTCTGAAGGGCCATATGGTTTGGTAAAAATAATTTTTTGGGAGAGGGGTAATCCTTATTAGAGATCCTGTGGGCAGCTTTTCATCAAGTTAACATTTTGTAGGGCTGCCTTGGGTCTGGATTTGGTCTGCAGACCACCTGCTGACTATCCCTGTTCTAGTAAATGCTACCCCCCAACCCCCCCTGAAAACCTGTTTGAAACGCCATGTAGGGCTGTGGGATAGAAAATTTGCATTGGATCATAAGCATAGGCATCATGAAAAAAGACATCTCAACATGTCCCAGGCTATGGTCTGAAGGCACATAAGGCTAGCTCCCTGCTGAAGGTAAGCAGGGTCAGGTCTGGTTAGTGCCTGGATGGGAGACCGCCTAGGAACCATATGTATAAACCGCCTTGGGTTTCAGTCATGAAAAGAGAGGTGGGGTTGAAGTGCAATGAATAAATATTTATTTTTTTTTTTCTGAACCTTTTGCTTAATTGGTGAATATACATTTTGCAAAGGACTTTGTGTTCACTATGATTTAAAAATACAGCCACCCTGCATCAAGGAAAGCTGACTTCATCTTGTTTGAATTGTGCGAATTAACATTTTTGCTTATGTTGCATAATACAGCTTCTGTGAGATATGGGGAGAGGCAAGAGCTGTCCAAGTTTTTGTAGTGCTATTTCCTAATTCTTGAATGTTAGGCTTCTCCCACACCTTTTTTTAGTCTTTTTGGGCTTTGGCCACATGGTGTCCTATGTTTATACATCCGCACAGTCTAGCAACTTTGTTTTTAAAAAGAGAGAAAACAAAACAAGTTGGGATTCATAGGATGCTGATTTCTACACCTAGTACAAAATTCTGTGTTTTCCTGGGCTTTCATGGAAACATGGTGAAATGATTTGGTTTCTTGTTTTTTTGTACAAAATATTTTTATCCTGCCTTTCATTCCAAAGACCCTCAAGGCTGTTCATATCTCAGGCTAAAATGATCTAAAAATGAAATGAAATGAAAACGGTATCAAAACCTAATAAAATAGAGCACAGACATAAAAACAGGGTGGAGTTGGGGATGGGAAGCCTAATTGAAGGTGTAATGGAACAGAGAGGTTGTAACCAGAGGGGCAGTGACCCTGGATTTAAGTGGTGCCCAGGACCTGATGCAAGATGTAAGCATTGTCGAACTGATTGGGAGCAGTAACCATAGTGCTATTAAATTAAATATATACATGAATGGCCAAGTGCCAAGAAAATCTTCAAAAGAGGAAATTTCCCAAAATTGAGGGGATTGGTAAAAAGAAAGTTGAAAGGCAAAGTCCAGAGGGTCAAATCGCTCCCAACTGCTTGGGAGTTGTTTAAATACACAATATTAAAAGCTCAATGTGTGCATGCTGCAGATCAGGAAAGGTACCACCAGGGCCAAGAGAATGCCAGCATGGTTAACGAGCAGTCAAAGATGCTATTAGAGGCAAGAAGGCTTCCTTCCAAAAGTGGAAGTCTTGTCTGAATGAGAAGAATAAAAAGGAACATAAACTTTGGCAAAAGAAATGCAAGAAGACAAAAAGGGATGTTAAAAAAGAATTTGAGGAGCACATTGCTAAGAAAGTAAAAACCCAACAACAAAAAGTTCCTTAAATACATTCAAAGCAGGACTGTCTACGGAGGCCTTTATAATCTTTATAACCTTTATAACCTTTAGATGACAAGGGAGTCAAAGGTGTGCTAAAGCAGTATAAGGAGATAGCAGGGAAGCTAAATGAATTCTTTGCATCTGTTTTCCCAGTGGAGGATGTAAGGCAGATCCCTGTGCCTGAACTAACTTTTGCAGGAAGGGAGTCTGGGGAACTGAGGCAAATAGTGGTGATGAGAGATGAAGTTCTAGGCTTAATAGACAAAGTAAAAGCTGACAAATTGCTGGGTCCATATGGCATCCATCAAAGAACTCAAGTGTGAAATTGCTGATCTAAAAAAAAGTGTAACTTGTCCCTTAGATCCACCTCCATACCTGAGGACTGGAAAGTGGCCAATGTAACACCAATCTTTAAAAAGGGATCTGGGGGATCCCGGAAATTACAGGCCAGTCAGCTTAATGTATGTCCTGGGAAAACTGGTAGAAAGTATTGTTAAAGGCAAAATAACCAAGCACATAGAAGAACAAGCCTTGCAGAAGTACCCTTGCAGCAGCCATGCTAGATGTAAGTTCTGTCTCATTAACCTATTAGAGTTCTTTGAGAGTGTCAACAAGCATAGAGGTGACAATACATAGAGGTGATCCAGTTACATAATGTACTTAGATTTTCAAAAAGCTTTTGACAAAGTGCCTCACCAAAGACACCTGAGTAAGCATACGAGTCATGGAATAAGAGGGAAAGTCCTTTTGTGGATCAGGACCAGGTTATTTAACAGGAAGCAGAAAGTAGGAATAAATGGACAGTTCTTTCAGTGGACAGCTGTAGAAAGTGAAGTCCCCCAAGGGTATGTATTATGACCTGTGCTTTTTAACTTATTCATAAATTATCTAGAGTCGGGAGTGAGCATGAGGTGGCCAATTTTGCTGATACTAAATCATTTAGGGTTGATAAAACAAAGAGATTGAGAAGAGCTCCAAAAGGACTTCTCCAAATGGAATGAAATGACAGTAAATGCAGTCCAATGTATACAAGTGTAAAGTGATGCGCATTGGGACAAAAACCCCTTAATTTCATATATACGCTCATGGGGTCTGAACTGGTGGTGACTGATGATGAACAAGACCTGGGGTTATGGTGGATAGCTCAATGGCAGATAGCTCAATGAAGATGTTGACCCAGTGTATGGCAACTGTGAAGAAGGCAAAGTTCATGCTAGGAATCATTAGGAAAGAAATTGAAAAAAATTGCCAAAATCACAGTAATGTTACACAAATCTATGGTTTGACCGCATTGGGGTATATAGTTCTGGTTTGCTCCCCTTAAAAAGACATTGTAGAATTGGAAAATGTAAAAAAAAAAAAAAGGGCAACCAGAATGATCAAGGGGATAGAGCAACTCCCATATGAAGAAAGGTTACAGCATTTGGGTCTTTTTAATTTAGGAAAAAGGTGAATAAGAGGCAACACGATAGAAGATTATAAAATTATGCATGATTAGGGATTGCGGTTCAGCTCGTTCCACTTACCAACCCTCCTAATACTCCCCTATGTAAACCCCCTAGAGTTTTCTCTTCCCACCCTGTGCAGCTACTTCGCTCTGTTTTCACCTTCCCAACCCAACTTCTATTCTGTAGCCCTGCTTTGCATCCATTTTCACCTTCCTCCCCATGTCCATGTCTCCTCTTCCCCCTTTTGTGCAACTTCCTCTTGCACACAGATCACCCCCATGGTATCCTCCTGCATTTTCCTTCTCCCACATGTTGTAGCTACTAAGCACTCTTTTCACCTTCCACCCAATTATGAAGCTACCATCCCCTCCTTGTACCCCCACTTCCATCTTGACCCCCATTCCCATATCTCCTCCCTCCTTTTTTGCAATCCCCCTTTGCACCCCCATTTTTATCTTTACCCCCTTTCTCTACTTTCCCTCCTTTTCGTAACTCCCCCTTGCACACAGACCACCCCCATTTCCATGCTGTTCTTCAACCTCCTTTGCACATACTGTGTCTTTAAGATGTTACTATATCTTGAAGATGAATAGACTCTTAAGAGTAAGGCTGTTCATTTAGAGGTTACATTCAGTTGATGGATGTTGTACATATATGGATGTTTGCTTGTTAATAAAATACCTGTTCTAATTTACTACATTGAATCTGGAACTTCACGTTGAAGACCACATTGGTACCAGGAATGAAATACATTGTGTGAAGGTACTATGGAATATTTGAGGGCTCCATATCCTTCCTTTATCGCTCTCACATAAGGCAGCTGAGGAATGGAAGAGGGACACTGAATGGGAAAAAGTGGTGGTTTTAAACAAGGACAGGTTTGAATAGAGTGAGCAGGAGTTTTGTAGTGAGAAGGGAGTTGGGAACGGCTCTGTTGTGTTAGCTTCTGTGTTGTACCAGTCTCTGCTATTTCTCCTTGTTCATGTTTTTTTTTAAAATAGCACCCCTTAATGTTCTTCCCTTCCCAATGTATTTAGATTTCTCTTGTTTTAAACCACCACTTTTCCCTGTCCGTCTCTCCCTTCTCACTCCAATGCCATGGCCACTGCTGTTGTGCAACCTCTTTTGTTCTCCTACCCCACCCTGACTTCATGCAAATCGATGATTGTGATGCACTACAAATCGTCCAATGGGGGCTGTGTGAAGACACTCTTACATTTTATTCTTTGTAAGATATGGAGAAAGTGGATACAGAACATTTTTTTGTACTCATTTATTTCATAACATTTATATACTGCTTGATTGTAATAAAACCTCTTAGTTTACAAAAGCATAAAAACCGAAACATTTAATTCAGGGCTGTGGAGTCGGTATGTCAAACCTTTGACTCTGACTCCGACTCCTCTATTTTTCTACTGTCCAACTCAGACTCCTTCATAAATGGGAAATGTATATTAATTTTTCTACTGTCTGACTCCGACTCTGACTCCTTCATAAATGGCAAGTGCATATTAATGTATTAATAAATTAATATTAATATTAATATTAAAATATTAATTTTATTTTGAAGTTGGAGTCAGTACATTTCTACCGACTCTGACTCCACCCAAAATTGCTTCCGACTCCACAGCCCTGATTTAATTATCAAAAAAAGACATCCAATGAAGCTGAATGTTGAAAGATTCAGGACAGACAAAAGAAAGTACTTCATGCAGCACATAGTGAAACTATGGAATTTGCTCCCACAGGAGGCAATGATGCTTTAAAAGAGGATTAGATAAATACATGGAGGTTGAGGCTATCAGTGGCTACTAACCCTGATGGCTATGTTCTTTCTTCATTCAGAGGCAGTGTACTTCTGAATAATAGTTCCTAGAAAACTGCAGGAGGGGGGAGTACTGTTGCACTCAGATCCTGATTATGAGCTTCCCATACGCATCTAGTTGGCCACTGTGAGAGCAGGATGGTACTAATTCCAAAAGTAATTTATAGTGTCAGTAAAACTGGAAGATGAGGTTCTAACTTGTGTGTGTTCTACAGCGGGCAGGGGTATTTGTTTACCAGGTTTTGTATAACTGGGTGAATGTAGTTGGGGGGGAATGGAAAGGGCCTTGTGATCTCTGAGCATCCGGCAGTTAATTGAGTCGAGGCGTCTGAAAAGGCATCTGTCTGCGCTTTGTATGGTTGGATGTTACATACGTAGGTTTAAGTTGTGGGTTATATCATATCTGTTCTATGGACAAGGTTTAAAGCCAGTATGTTCAGGTTCATCTATTTTCTAGAGCAAGACTGGGGAACCTGTGGCCCTCCAGGTCTTGGTCTCCAACTCCCATCAGCCCCAGCCAGTATTATCCAGTCAGGGATGATGGAAGAAGTAGTCCAACAGCATATGAAGGGCAACAGGTTTTCCATTCTTGTTTTAGAGCACAGTTTGCAGTGTGCTTGGGAGGAGAGGGGCAGGTACCATTGGCTTGCTTTGTCTAACTGCCACCTGTGCCCTTGCCCCCATACCTCTTGGGCTCCATCAGTAGCTCTACAGTAGAGGATGGGAGAATGAAGTCCCTTCTGCTGGCCCACTTGTATTCTATATTCCTTTTAACACTCTGCCTTGAGGTTTTTCTGTTGAAAAAGAAAGGCAAGATAAAAATAAACTTGAAAGATACCAGAGTTATAGCTCAGACTCTGACTGACTTCCTTTTATTTGCAAGTGGTTTTGTGATACAGTGGTTCATGAATTTCTTTCATGTGTAGACATTCTGGGTGTATGGAAAATTATTACTTTTTACCTGCATCCATATGCTATATTGCTAAGAGATTAAAGTAAAAGTGTCTGTCCATTTTGCTTGCTTATAACTCTTTTGCCTAGGAATAACATACTCCTGGATTGGCAGCATTTTGTATAACAATATTTGTAAGAACTTTCTACTCCTTTCCCTGTAAAATTACTGTTCTTTATGGAACTATCAGCTGATGTCCATGGTCTGGACTTCATTTTATTAACAGAAATAAAATGTTGTGTGAACATGGTTAAAGAAGTGAATATTAATTATTACATTTCTGTGCTGTTTCTTGGCTAAGAGGCTTCCAAGGTGGTTCATAAACATTAAAAACAAAGCACAGTTAAACTCTAAAACAACACTAAGCAAGGAACAACAAGCATAACAGTAATGGAACTAGCCTTAGTAAGCCACAACAGAGGAAAAACATTCACTATTAAAAAAAACTCATTGATTTGTGAAACAATAAGGTTTTTTTATCCTCTGATAGAAGGAGGAGAAGGGGCCAAGTGTGCTTCATGGGGGAAGGCATTCCAGAGCCTAGGCTCCACCACTGAGAAGGCCCCGTCTGACATGCTTGCCATTGTAATATCTGTTGGTGGTGAGATGCTGAACGGAACCTCCTATGATCGTGGCAAGTAGGTAGACTTATATGAGGTAAATGATCCTTTCAGCCTGCTGGACCCAAATCATTTAGGGCGTTAAAAAGGTCATAACTTTTGCTTCTGGTTCAGTTCAAATGAGGAGTTGGTACAGTATTGGAGGAATGCACTCTGAATAGTTATTACAACTGGGGTAGAATGTTATCTGAAAACTCTTCAAAGACAGCCCCACTTAGAGTGTGTTGCAGTAGGCTAGGCTGGGTATACTGTTTGATTCTTAAACCTACTGAAGCACCCAAAAGAAAGATAGATGGTTTATGCATAGCCTTATGTACAACTCCTCTGCTTTTAGCACTAATATATTTAATCAAGGGTATTTGCATGCAAGTACTTCTGTGGAGAGATTTAAGGGTTGTTGCATATTATATCTTGAGTCTCATAAACCTTCCCAGACTGTATGAATTTAGAGTGGGAAATGTGTAGCCATTACTAAACCTTTACATATGGTTGAAGCAGTGCTTCCCCAACAAGTGCTACCTTTTGCAAGAGACTCTGTTTCCTGGAATTCAGTATATTAACACACATACATTCCTCTCTTGTACTGTTTTAGCAGGATTGCTAATTATGCATTGTGGACAATAACCTGGTGAACGTCTAACAAGACTACCCCAAATGCAGCAAGCCGTGGCACTAAGCAGTTTTTACACAGAAAGGAAAAAAGTGTAACATATCTAGGTCTTGCCTTGCAAGTGTATTTTGGGACATAGGATGCTGCCTTATACTGAGTCAGGCTGCTGGTCCATCTAGTTTGGTACTGTCTACATCAGGTTTAGGGAAACCTATGACCCTGCAGATGTTGTTTGGGTTCCAAATCCCATCAACCCCAGCCAGCAGGGCCAATAATTGGGGATGTCAGGAATCGTAGTTGAGCAATGTTTCAAGGGCCACAGGTTTCTCACACCTGGTTTACATTGACTGGCAGTGACTAACAGAGTTTGACATGAGTCTTTCCCAGCTCTATTTGAAGATGTCAGGGGTTGAACCTGGGACCTTCTGCATGCAAAAATGTGTTCCACCTCTGAGCTGCTGTACATCTCTTCCCTCCGCCCCCACTTTTACAGGGAGATGAGAGACATAACCACAGAAATTGGATCAGGGTAGGACAACTTTAGCCTGAAAGGATATTCCTAAACCTGGTCTCTGTGTATGTGAGAGGCTACTAATCTTCTTGTTGGTTACAAGTGGCTCTCTTCTTTTGAGGTAAAGGAAGGGCCACATGCTGACTCCTGCAGAAAGCAATCTGAATGCCTAGTGAGGAAGGCTTGACATTGCTCTACATGTGTGAATGCTTTCCTATTTGTGGAAAGAAACTATATAAATCTGTGACATTGCTGTGGTGTTGTTTTCCCTAACCCCTCATAATGGAAGAGTTGGGTACACAGATACTTTTCCTGAAAATACTGTCACAGGCATATGGAGAATTATATTTTGCTTTTTGGCTGTTTCACTGTCTGTGAACAGGATAGTATTGGGGAGAAGGATGTATTTGAGACAAAATGTGAATCCAGCCTAGTCTTCAACAGTGATCCAGAAGAATAAAGAAGTCATAGCAGAGAAAGATTTTGATAGATTCCCTTCTGTCTATTTTTCATCTTTTGGCAATACAATATGCTTTGCAACTAGGTTTACCACTAGGCCAACTGGGAACTGAAAATGGGATGTAGGGCTAATGCTGCATCTGCTTCCCAAAGCTTGCCATTGCCCTCCCCTTTATTGTGTAGTCTGAGCCGTAAACTGTCCTGTTTGCAAGAAACTGTGAGTATGCAGTTAAATATTCTGTTGCTTTCCTTTGTACTGCACTGCCCTCTCCACCCACTGAACTGACAACTCATTTTCCCTCCCCTCCATTGAAAACATGGTTTGGGGCAGCTGCACACTTATATTTCTGGATTATGCCCATGTTGCATTGACTTGCATGCTTGATTCCAACCTAGCCTATAGTACCACTCAAGCATTCCCTACATTTTCCTCTCATGGGTTGCCTTTTAAATTCTTGTATTCTGCCTGAATTTCCAGTGATGGAAGAGAGGTGACCACTGTGCAGTGCTAAAACTGGAAAATCTTTTCTCCATCTCAGACTTGGAATAAGCCCCCTGTGCAGCCTCCATAGAACTAGTGATACTGAGCCAATGGGTCATGGTCTCCCCCTAGCAAAAAGAGAGAATTCTGCTGTGTCTGAACAAATGTAGAGGAACGTGTTCTTTTTCTCTGCTTGCTGGGGATAACGTATACGTGAGTGTGTATGTGTAGACTTCTGGTGGCTGGGATATGATGTGTTGTTGGGAGAAGATTCTTGCCTACCACAGATGAGCAGCTTTTTGAAAGCTTGGTTTATTCTGAATTGATTGTTCTGTTGCTTCTCTTGTAAAAGTAAACATGTTGTATGCAAGCTTTAATATACTTTATATCTGAGTGCATTGCTTCAGTACCAGTGAAACATTTTTTTTCTTCTGGCTGTTTTTAAATAAGATTGTTCACAAGTGGGGAAAGTGGTATACATTTTCATAATTTAGGTTGCAATCCAAATCATGTCTACTCAGAAGTAAGCTCTATTGGGTTCAGTGGGACTTACTCCCGGGTAAGTGTGTATTGGATTGCAGCCTTAGTCTCAATCTGTATTATTTTGAGTTACTTCACCAAGTAAACCTCTGTGATGATATTTGGGATCTTGGCAGAGAATGCTTCCAGTTTTGTCTAGACATTAAGATTGACACCCTGATACCTTACTAAATAGTTGGAGATAATGCTGTATTTTATTAATTTGTCAAGTTTTGTTCTGTTGTCCCTGTTGCTACTGCTGTCATAGTTCCACAAGTTAGCTTTTGTGCTGCAGCTGATTTAAAATACAGTAGGGCCTGCTTTACGGCACTTCGCTTTACGGCGCTTCGCTAATGTGGCAGTCTCAATTAGACGCAATTAGACTAAAGCCCCACTCATACAGTGCTTGTTCCACTTTTACGGTGGTTTTTGGGCGTCGCGCACCATTCTATTCAATGAGTTCTGCTTTTCAGCATTTTTTGCTTTTCGGCGGGGGTCCAGAACGTAACCTGCCATATGATGGCTGATGGGAGTTGTAGTTTAAAAAAGTAACTTTTCCAAGCTCTGAATTCACATGGTGGTGATGAAATGCCTTGTGCTACCATTTTACTACAGTAAATTTGTTATTACTAGTTAATATACATTTGCCATTTATGAAGGAGTCCGAGTCGAAGGTCTGGCGTACCGACTCCACAGCCCTGCTATGCAGGCATTCCTCCTGTTTGCAGATTTTATATACTTTAAGTCAGCGGTTCCCAAACTGTGGTTCATGAACCACCGCTCCATTCAGGTGGTCATACAGCATCTAGCACAGTGCATTATAATTGCTATAAGAGACAGAAAAAACATTAAGTGGTCTGTCAAGACCCTCAGCTAATTTCAGGTGCTCCATGGGGGGATAAATTTGGCAACCACTGCTTTAGGTGAATTATGGAAATCTTTTTTTTAAAGTGGAGGGGGTAATTTCTTGTCTTGGCATCTGTGTTTTGACCTCAGCAGAGACAATAGTAGTAGCAGCAGCAATGGTTTGTGTCCTGCTGCTGCTGCTTCTGCTTAGTCACCACCCCCAGCCATTTGAATGGTGGTTCATGTCAGTTAGTCTATAATGTGTTCAATGTTAACAAGTAAATTACACAGACAGTGACTCAGTTTCAGACACCAGACCAAACTCCATGCCTAACCATAGTTTAAAACGTGATCTGTGACTCTGCTTCCAACATGCAACAAACCATGGTTTAGACCTGCTTATACGCTTTCATTTTCTGTTCCCTTAGTTCTACAAGTTCACTCCTGGATCTGTAGTGCAGCACTCTCTAAAGAGTGATGATTACAGTAGGGCCCCACCCATATGGGGGGTTACGTTTGGGACCCCCGCCGAAAAGCGAAACTCTTTGAATAGAATGGTGTGCGATGCCCGAAAACGGCCGTAAAAGCGGAGCAAGTGCCGTATGAGTGGGGCTTTAGTCTAATTGCGTCGAATTAAGACCGCCGCATTAACGCAGCGCCATAAAGTGCAGTGCCGTAAAGTAGGGCCCTACTGTACATGGTTTGTCAGTTCAGGTATTGTGCCAAATCATGGTTTCAGATTCCAGTTTTCAAATTGGTTGTAATGTATGTGTTATTTATTTATTTAATTTAATTTATATACCGCCCTAAGCCCAAGGGCTTATCTTATCAGGTCAGGCATCATAGCAAACAATAGTTAAGCAATTGAACCTTTATGGTAAGTTACAAGAAAGGCATCACTTTCTGTACTTGGCATTTTTGTATGTAAATTCTTTGATGTGTTTATGGTTGGAGGGGTTTTTTGGGGGGTGATAGTTTGTGGACAAAGTTACTTCCCCAATTCTGCCTGTGATGTTGAATCAGGCTGGAATACTACCCACACCCATGAACTTTCTTATGAGTAGCTGTCGTCATGCTTTCTGTTCAATCTAAGTCTGGAGCAGGTGAGGATCCGGAGACCTGCAGATTAATTTCTAGGGGTTGGGGAGGCAACTCTTTGCAAACTCTCCTCGTTACCTCCAGGTAGAGCTCAAACTATAGGAGTTGATCTGACCCAGCTTTGCCTATCTGGATACATGGTGCAACACCAGCACAGAGTGCAGGGACAGGGGGGAGGAGTTGCTGTAGTCTACAGAACTTCCATCTCTTTGACAGGAAGCCACTCTGTCTTGCTGGCTGTGAAGGCCTACACCTGGTGTTGGGCCGAGCAGACCGTAAACTAGAGTTGCTGCTGGTGTACTGTCCACCCTGATGCTGGGCAGCTTCTCTGACGGAGCTGGCAGAGGCTGTCTTGGCTGCGGTGTTGGAGGAGCCCAGAACGATAGTGTTGGGTGATTTCAATGTCCATGTGGAGGCTGCCTCTAGTGTTCCAGCTCGGGCCTTCATGGCCTTCATGATGACCATGGGGCTGTCTCAAGTTGTCAATGGCCTGACACATAGGGCAGGGCACACCCTTGACTTGGTTTTTGCTCCAGATGGAGGAAGGGGTGTTCTGGAGATGGGGGTGGTGGATGTCACCCGCTTGTCATTGTCAGATCACTACCTGGTGAACTTTAGACTTATGGCTCCAATCCTTCCCTGCAGGGGTGGTGGACAGATTAAGATGGTCCCCCCCGGAGCCTAATGGAATCCACAAAATTCCTGAATGCTCTGGGGGAGTTCCCAGTAGATAGAGCAGGTGACGCTGTTGAAGCCCTTGTCACGCTGTGGAACAGCGAGGAACGTTGGGCTCTTGACACGGTTGCCCCCGAGCGCCCTCTCCAGCATTGTGAAGCCTGGTTTGCACCTTGGTACACCAGTGAGCTAAGGGCAATGAAACTGGCTGGACAACGGCTAGAGCGCAAGTGGCGAAAGACATACTGTGAGGCTCATCGGGCACGAGTGAAACATCATCACCGTGCCTACACTGGTGAGGGCAGCGAGGAAGGCCCACTTCTCTGCCTACATCGCATCCTCAAGTAGCCGTCCAGTGGAGCTTTTTCGTATTGTCAGGAGTCTGTTGACATCAACTCCAGGAAATGGAGTTTTAGACCCTTCGGAGGCCCACTGTGAATTGTTTGCAATGCACTTTGAGGGTAAAGTTGCTTGCCTCCGTAGCAGTCTTGATGCCCCATGCACATCTACTGTAGTCCCCAATGAGGTGTCCAGTGCAATGTCTGCTCCAAATTCTTGGAAACGGTTTCAGTTGATGCAGCCTGATGACGTAGACAAGGTACTTGCGATGATGCGGCCAGCAACAAGTCCTCTGGACCCTTGTCCTTCTTGGCTTATTAAAGCTTGCCAAGGGGGTTTGACCTAGTGGATCCAGGGTGTGGTCAACGCTTCATTCCAGGATGGAGTGTTTCCAGCTGCTTTGAAAGAGGCGGTGATCCGACCACTCCTGAAAAAGCCCACCCTGGACCCATTGGTTTGTGACAACTACCGACCGGTTGCAAATACCCCCTTTTTAGGGAAGGTGATTGAGAGGGTTGTGGTGCAGCAGTTGCAGATACTCTTGGCTGAAACAGATTATCTTGACCCATCCCAGTCTGGGTTCAGGCCTGGTTATGGGAACCAAGAGTAGGGATGTTGAATAATCCACAGGGGAACACACTGACTGACCGAGATGAAATAAAAGGAAGATGGAAGCAATACACTGAGGAACTCTATAAAAGAGATGCAAGGCTGACAGATTCATTCACAGAGGAACCGTATGATGAAGAACGAGAAAATTTAGAATGTGAGGTGAAAGCTGCTCTTAAAATACTTGGAAGAAACAAATCACCAGGAACAGATGGCATACCAATAGAGTTGCTACAAGCTACTGAGACTGAATCTGTCCAAATTTTGACAGAAATTTGTCAAGAAATGTGGAAAACTAAACAATGGCCCACAGTCTGGAAGCGTTCCATATACATCCCAATTCCCAAGAAAGGGGATCCCAGGGAATGCAGTAATTATTGAACTATTGCCTTAATATCCCATGCAAGTAAAGTAATGCTCAAGATTCTACAACAAATGCTCTTACCATATATGCAGTGAGAAATGCCAGAAGTCCAAGCAGGATTTAGAAAGGGAAGAGGCACCAGAGATCATATCGCAAACATACGTTGGATAATGGAACGGACCAAGGAATTTCAGAAGAAAATCACCCTGTGCTTTATAGATTAAAGCAAAGCCTTTGACTGTGTAGATCATGAAAAAATATGGAATGCTTTAAAAGAAATGGGGGTGCCACATCATCTAATTGTCCTGATGCGCAGCCTATACTCTGGACAAGAGGCTACTGTAAGGACAGAATATGGAGTAATCGATTGGTTCCACATCAGAAAGGGTGTGAGACGGGTGTATTTTATCACCCTATTTATTTAATCTGTACGCAGAACATATACGGAATGCGGGATTGGACCAAGATGAAGGAGGTATGAAAATTGGAGGGAGAAATACGAATAATTTTAGATATGCAGATGATACCATACTACTAGCAGAAACCAGTAATGATTTATATTGAATGTGATGAAAATAAAAGAGGAAAGCACAAAAGCAGGACTACAGCTGAACGTCAAGAAGTCTAAAGTAATGACAACAGAAGATTTATGTAACTTTAAAATTGACAGTGAGGACATTGAACTTGTCAAGGATTATCAATACCTCGGCACAGTCCTTAACCAAAATGGAGACAATAGTCAAGAAATCAGAAGAAGGCTAGGACTGGGGAGGGCAGCTGTGAGAGAACTAGAAAAGCTCCTCAAATGTAAAGATGTATCACTGAACACTAAAGTCAGGATCATTCAGACCATAGTATTTCCGATCTCTATGTATGGATGTGAAAGTTGGACAATGAAAAAAGCGGCTAAGAGAAAAATCAACTCATTGGAAATGTGGTGTTGGAGGAGAGCTTTGCGCATACCATGGACTGCGAAAAAGACAAATAATTGGGTGTTAGAACAAATTAAACTAGAATCTAAAATGATGAAACTGAGCTTATCATACTTTGGACACATCATGAGAAGACATGATTCATTAGAAAAGATAATAATGCTGGGAAAAACAGAAGGGAGTAGAAAAAGAGGAAGGTTAAAGAAGAGATGGATTGATTCCATAAAAGAAGCCACAGACCTGAACTTCCAAGATCTGAACAGGGTGGTTCATGACAGATGCTCTTGGAGGTCGCTGATTCATAGGATCGCCATAAGTCGTGGTCGACTTGGAGGCATGTAACAACAACAACATTATGTCAGAACCGTTGCCTGGCATATGTTTAGTGTGTCCATATGAATAAAAAATGCCATAAACTGTGCAAAAATATTAAGTTTGCAATTTCTAGGAGAAACCATGCTTTAGAGAAATGTTCTTTTGAAGTCTGGTGGTGCAGCCTGAAAGCTGATATTTGAAGAGGAGTGATTCTTCTTCTCCAAGCCTTTTTTTTCACTTGTCATATAAAACAGTAGTCTTCTATGTTTTCAGACCTAGGGCCCACTTTTAACCCAAACATACATTTGGGGATCTAGTTCTTAATTTTTCAAACATTATACATTTAAATGGTGGTACTGCTGCTATTCTGACCCATTTTGGATGACACCATGACCTGGTAGTGGTCCAGAACTACCAGTCAAAGACCAGTGTCTTCAAGTTTTCTATGAAAGCTCATTGCTGATGAAGCAGAATTTCCTATTTTACTATTTCCCTCCCATATTTAAGGAGCAGAGGACCTTATTTCTTTTCAGGAATGGGCAGGAGCTGAGCCTGGCAGTTAAACTTATAGCAAAGGCTTGCCTTTTTGGTGCAAGAGTCACTTCTTAAAGTAGTAACTGGCTACTTTTATTTTAGTGGAAATAGCTGATGTAAGGGAGAAAAGCTGATGTCTAGACAATTGGGGAAAGAAATACCAGCTCTGTACTTATACCATTGGCAGGGTGATATCCAAAGGTTATGTTACCTCTTAGGTTTTTTTATGTACTGTGCTGTCTTCATGTGTATTAGTTTGTGAAACTTAACGCAGAAATTAAGTAAAAAACTACAGGCGGTTTAGATGGCTGCATGCAAGATTGTATAAAATAATTTCATCGGTATTAGGCATAACAGATAATTTTACATTTCTTATGATACATCTGTTCAGTTTGTCACAAAATCTTTCAGTTTCAACATAGCTTTTGGTGTAGAATTTGTAATATTAGATTTCTCCAAGCTAGATTACCATATTTATTTTTTTAATTTATTTATTAGATTTGTTAGACGCCCATCTGGCAGAGGTTCATCTGCCACTCTGGGCGACGTACAACAAAATACAATACAATCCATGTAAAAACAATTCAAAAAGCAAACAGTATAAAATTTAAAAACTGAATAAATCCCCACAGAATTACCCTCTGTCACCCTAACCCCCTTCCCAAGCCTGGTTAAAGAGCCAGGTTTTCAAGTCCTGACGAAAGCATTACAAGGAAGGGGCCTGACGGAGGTCAGTTGGGAAAGAATTCCAGAGTGAGGGAGCCACTACTGAAAAAGCTCTGGACTGTGTCCTCCCCAATCTCGCTGCTTTTGTTGGGGGAATAAGAAGCGAACCACTCAAGGACGGTCTTGTAAGCCGGCGTCCCTGGTGTGAGCGGAGGTGACTCTTTAGGTAAAGTGGGCCAGCCTCGTGGAGCGCCTTGAAAGTTAAAGCCAGGATCTTAAATTTGGCCCTAGCAACCACCGGTAGCCAGTGCAGTTCTTTAAGTACTGGGGTAATATGATCAAGGCGGCGGGAGCCCTTAATCAGGCGAGCCGCCGCATTCTGCACTAGCTGCAGCTTATGGATCATTCTTCAGGAAAGACCCACATATAACGCATTACAATAGTCCAGCCGGGACAGAACCAGAGCATGTACCACATTAGGGAGCAGGTGGTTCGGGAGGTAAGGCCGTATCCTATGAATGAGGTGAAGTTGGTAAAGCGCCGCCCTACTAACAGCTGCTACCTGTGCCTCCATGGATAGCTGGGAGTCAAGAATGACCCCCAAACTCCGGACGTGGTCTCTTAGGGGCAGTTGTATCCCATTAAGCACCAAATCCGTAATCCCCAGCTTCTCTTTATCATTCACCAACAGAACCTCAGTTTTATCAGGATTCAGTCTAAGTTTACTCCTGCTCATCCAATCCCTCACAGCCTCCAGACGATTGGATAGCCTTTCTATTGCCACCGGTGGGGGGGACTTAAATGAGAGGAAAATCTGGGTATCATCTGCGTATTGATGGAATTGCAGTCCAAATCTCCTGATGATATTTCCCAGTGGCCTTACACAGACATTAAATAACGTCGGGGAGAGTATAGAGCCCTGTGGTACCCCACATGTAAGAGGCCAAGGCTCCAAGACTTCCTCTCTCAGTACCACTCTCTGGTGTCTCCCAGAGAGGAAGGAGCGGAACCACCGTAAAACGGTGCCTCCAATTCCCAGAGTCTCAAGGCGATCTAACAAGATATTGTGGTCGACAGTGTTGAAGGCCCCCGAAGGGTCCAGGAGAACAAGGAGGGTATGCTCCCCTCTATCTAGTGCCCTTCTCATGTCATCCACCAGGGCTACCAGGGCTGTTCCTGTCCCATGTCTGGGTCGGAATCCCGATTGAAATGGGTCAAGGTAGTTCACTTCATCTAAGTATGCCTGTAATTGGATCGCCACCACTCATTCGACCAATTTACCCAGGAATGGCAGATTTGAAACTGGGCGGAAGTTGTTTAAATCCAAGTGCAGCCTTATCCAGCCTGGTGCTCTCTAGATTTACAACTTCCATCAGCACTAGTCAGTTTGGCTGTGCTTGCCTGGGCTGATGAAAGTAGGAGTTGAAAACCTCTGGAGAGCAACAGGTTGGGGAAGGTTATGTTATGTAACAAGTATATCTGCTTCTGGAATTGCAGGAATGCAATTGAAATCAGACCCCTAATTCCGGTTATTCCCAAGTATGATTCCGTTCTTTAAAGATATCCGTAGAATTAGTTCTTCAAATGCTATATTATGATAACAAAAACTTTGATATTTGTGAATAGAGTGCCAGAATAGCTCTACTTTTAAAAGACCACTGGAGGACTCCTTAAAATTATATTTCTTTTTAGGCTGCTCCTTAAACTTGTAGAACAGCCATAAGATTTTCCATGGTATGGGACTAAGAACTGAAGTAAACCTGAAATGTTGTATCATTTAATGTGTTGCTGTTAATGCACCTTGAATTATTTTGTAATACATTTCCGTGTATTGTAAACAGGGCTTGTGCATCAAACAAAACAAGTTGCATCATGAGACAATTACAGGATTGTTACAGGAGTTTTTGTAATTTTGAACATTTCAGTCCTATAACAGCCAAAGTTGAAAGATTTGTTTAAGTGGAACAGAAATATAACAACTTGTAACATTTTTATAAAATTATAGCTTGATGAATTGTTTTGTCCTTGCATAGAGAATGTGGAATGCATATTTTAGCATTCCAGTTAGTGGTGGAGGTCTAGACTGGTGCCTGGACCTAAAAGCAAAGAACAGTCCATTTTTCCTTGCACAGAGGGAAGTTGCAAAGGTTGGATTTGATAAGCAAGTGAGTTGGATATCAGTAACAATATAGAGAGCATAAAAACAAACACACAGAGAAGGAAATATAAAAGCAGTTGTATCAAAGAGTTGACTCTTCACTGAATACAAGGTGAAAAAAACTAATCTTGTCATGTCTGACAGCCCAAATGTTAGAGCACTAGCCCAGGAACTCATTATCTTCAATAGTGTAAATGGAGAGAGCTGTTCTGACTTGCTCACACCAAGTGATAACTTCATTGGGAGACCTCTGGTAGCTCAGCAGGTTTGTTGCATTTGAAATATGTGCAGAATGTATGCAGGAGGTTGCATTTACTTTCTTGAACTTACAGTGCTAAGCTATTCTTACCTAAATCTTGAGCAGCCATTTAAATTTCATAATTCTAAGTAGCCTAAAAATCCTACTTCTGTTTTAGATACTGTTTCCTCTGTTTTTGTTCAAGAAAATTAATTGGAATTAGAAAAATATAACAGTTCACAATATTGTAATAGTACATATTAAATAAAAATACACTACTGCTTTATCTAATTTTTGTGCATCTGTATATATGTGTATGTGCTATATGTATATTAAAAGCTCGGTATGATAAATAGCTGCTGAAACTAAATTTTGTTCATTTGAGCTGGTTTGCGTGTTTGCATTAAAACATAGTTTTAAATTGTAGTTTAATGTGCTTGAGCTCTTTGCTCCTCCCCAGATCCTGATTGTTCCGCCCTGGAAAGGAAACAAGCCCTAAATAAGCCAGTCTCGCTTGTCATGACATGTGAATCCAGGTTTCTGCAAGCTCTTGGTTTGCTTCCCTCTAAGCAAACCATGAGCAGTTGCCAGTAACAAATCCAGATAGTAGCAAGGGAGATTGCATATCACAACAAGCAGAGTATCTGTGTGTTTATCCTTTCTATAATTTTGATGCTCAAGTGACTTACAGTTAATTTTAAAAAGCATATTTAATAAAAATATTTTAAAATATCCAACAGTACACCCAAACACTACCAAAGTTTTAAAGTCTTTTCTCCCAGGTCTTCTCCAATTGGTTTAAATTTGCCTCTGGTTAGATATTTTATCATTTTGTATGTATTGTTTTGTTTTTTAATGTTAACTCTATACACCCCTTGAGATTTTATAGAAGCCAATATAAAATGTTTTAAATAAAAATGCTGACAACAATTCATAGACGGTACCCATCAAGAAAACATCTGAGAGAAGTTTTTATTTGCCATTTACCAGGTTTTTTTTCTGAGAGATAGGATTCTAGAGGTGGAGTACCATACCTGAAAAGGTGCCATCCTTGTCTCATTTGAGGAGGCCCACTCCGTGGGGCCTCTATTGATGACTGTAGTGATAGGCAGGTTCATGTGGGACGAGATGATACTTCAGCTGTCATGGTCCCTGACTCTTCAGGTCAAAACCAATATTTCAAATTGGATTGAAAACATAAATATAACCAGTGTAGATTTTTCAGTGTTGGGGGTAATATGATTAGTATAGTGAGTTCTTGTTAATAACTTCATGAAAATGGTTAGAATCAGAGTTTAAGATACTCTAAATATGGCACATTATAGTAATCAGTAATGACATTGCAAGAGTACAAAGCACTGTGGCAACATCATCCATATTCAATATAGTTTGTATACCAAACAAAATTGGTGAAAGGCATATTGAACTACAGATTCCCCTGGAGAGAAAGATGGATCTAAAATTTACCCCCAAGCTTATGAATCTTAAGGTGGGGATACAACTCCATTCAGTGCAAGATGCTGATCATGTGCATAAGACACAATAATAAAATATTTCCAAGTTAATGCTGCTAAAAGAGAGATTATTTATTTATTAGATTTATATCCCACCCTTCCTCCCAGTAGGAGCCCAAATTTTAATTTGTTTGAATATAGTAAACCGCACTAGTCATTTTGTGTTTTTATTGAACAAATACATTGCTAAATAAGATTATAATTGACAATTTCAGATTTTTCAAGATTTTTTTCTGCAAAATATTACAGAAAACTCGTATCACTGGATATGACCGATGGTCTTGAAGGCATGCTGAGAAGTCCAGAGGAATCAATGGAGTTTCATCCCCCTTTCCGTCTCTTGGTGCAGCAAGTTCCATGGCAAGCTTTCAGTACTCAAAGCCAGGCTAGGAGACCAGATTGAATATGTGAGCCATGTTATTCACATGGTCTGGTGTTCATGTGCCACCAACTGTTTGAGACTATCCATAAAAGTGATATTTGTTGCCTGTTGCGCCATGTATATGTGTTTTCATACAGTAACAAAGAAGATGTGAACAATACAATCAACATACCTGGTGAACACAAAGTTCACAAAGTATGGCTACAGCCCATACTTTATCCATCCCTTGATTGTGGATTGGGACTTGCCTTTCCAATGACACAATATTTCTATACGTGCAGCAGCTAGGAGCATGCAGTGTAGTTCTTTACAAGTCACTGAGGGATTCCTTTCACTCTTAAGTGATAGTAGAGCCTGGACTGGGTTGGGGAGCAGCAGTTGGCAGATAAACCTGATAGAATTAGAAACACCTGCTGCCAAATGCATTGTACGTCAACACATTCCCACCATATATGATATAGCGTACCTCTTATACCACATTCCCACCAACATAGTGGAGAAAAATTCACTATCATGTGGTATAAGCACACCCGGATCCAGTGCCACTTTAATAAGAGTTTCAATGTGGCCTCTAGTATTCTGGCAGAGATGGTTTTGAGGGGAGGGTTTGTCCATACCTGCTCCCATTGAGCATCATCTAGTTGTAATCTTAAATCCCCTTCCCATATTGTTTTCAAACCTGCCAATGTGCCCATATCTAGGAGAAAAGGGTCATCCCTGTTTTGTACCTTTGTTGAAATATATATTGGGGAATCCAGCGCATTCGCACTGACTACAGCCTGTGACAGTGAGTACACTTGGTCAGTTATGTACAGAAAGTGTTCCCCAAACCTCATTACCTTAAAGTGAGGCTTCAAAAAGGGCAACTCAATTCAATCAAAAGCCTTAAAGACATCCAATGAGAGCAAGGTAGTCTTGACACCTTTAGAATTTGTTTCATAGATAACATTCAAGACTCTTCTAATCGAATCAGAAGTGTTTCTGTAGGGATGAATCTGTCTGATCTGGGGAAATGTAGTCCCCAATGAATACATTCAACCTAAGTAACATCACTGCTGAGGGGAGTTTAGCATCTACATTAAGTAGAGCTATGGGATAATAAGAGTCTACTTTTGTTGGGTTTCTCCCTGGTTTGGGGAGAACAACCAAACAGGAGAGCTTCTAAGTGTTAGGAATACTCACCCCTCCCAATATATCATTGAAAGGCTTTGTCAACCACAGTGCCAACTCCAAACTAAATGCCTAAACCACCTAGCAATTTGCCATTTTTAGACCTTTGATGACCTCAGTGACCTCTGTAATAGGACTGTTTAGTAGTGCTTTGTGTACATCAGCTAGTTTTGCCAGATTTGCACTTTGCAGATAGGATGCAATGTGGGGGAGGATTATCAGAAAAGAAAGGTATTTTTTTTAGCAAATTCTTCCCTTACAGATTTGGCATCATATATTAAATCACCCTCTTTGCTTGCAATTGTTTAGAAGCCCATTTTTTCCTTTGCACAAACAAGATTTATCCCAAAATTCTGTAGTATTTGCTACAGAGTTAAGCCATGGCGTTGTGTATTGTTTCAGCTTCCAACACTTGCAGTTCAGTTCTTTTTGTTTTTAAGGCTCACTACGGTCTGTTAAATCCGTCCTGCTTGAAGGCTTTGTCCCAAGCTTCAATGTCAGCTAGTAACACCTGTGGGTCTTTATCTCTTTCCTTTTTTAACCTGTTCGCCTCACTGACACAGTGGCCCCTGGTGACTGCCTTTATAGCATCCCAAAGTGTACAGAGCCCAATTCCTGGAGTGGCACTCTCCTTGAAGTACAATTCCAGATTATGTTTTAAGTTCTCTTTGGCTACTGTGTCAACAAGTGAGCTTAGCCTTAAAAATCCAATTGTAAATGGGAGATGAAGCATTTCCAAAGGACTCCTGTCACTGCATCTGAGGCCTCCCTTATTTTAAAAATATAGTCAATCCTGGTGTGAGAATGAAATCTTGAGTAGAATGTGAAATCATTTCATTGCAGGTTTCTTGCTTGCCAGGAATCAACCTGTCCCTATTTGTCTAGCAGTTTTGAAATTTTTTGTTTTGCAGTTTTGCAAGGATTTGACTTGACTTGTCCTACTTCTGTGTACCTTTTCATCTAGGCAGATGTTCAGGTCTCCCCCCAATATTACTGTGCCCTGTTTAAAGCTCATCAAGGTTCTCAACATTGTAATTGATCATTATTTGGGGCATAGATAACAGACTATATGTTTTTAAAGATGTTTTGTTTTAATATGTTTTAAAGTCTGTTTTTAAGATGTGTTTTTGTTTGCTGCCCTGGGCTGCTTCTGGGAGAAAGGTCGGGATATAAATTTAATAAATAAATAATACCTGCTGAAAACGTTTCCATGCTGACAGGTTTATGCAGGCAATTGAAAAGATATCTTTCTGCAATAGTTACGTAATGATTTCTGGTTTTAAATTTTACATGGTTTTATAAAATATATAGCTATGATGTAAACTGCTTTGATGTTTTTTATGAATAGCAATGTACAATTTTTTCTGAAAATAAATAAAACCATTTACAATTTTCTCCTGATGGGAGTCTCCCTGTTTGGCAAGAAGTATCCAGATAGGAAGGACAAGAGTTGACCAAACAATACTTTGGTTCCAACTCTTCAAGCAACTTACGAATTTAGGCTGTTTTAACTGAATCTCATCCAAGGGTTATTGACCTGATGATGCTAATGGCCAGCTGATGTCAGTATCAGTTCTAAAGGGGAATCCAAACTGGAGTGCATATGAGCACTTCACAAAGCGCCTAGCAAATGTGTCACAGTGAGCTGTTAAGTGCTCCATGTGATCTCCTTTAGAGTCTGCCCCAACAGTACTATTCAAAATACATCTGCTAGATGATTCTATGTGGATGCAATGAAAACACTTCTGCAGAGTACGATCTAAAGTCAGGTATAGCCAATGTTCAGGTTTTTTCATCCCAAGTCATCTGTCTCTATGCTCATGCTATCGTTGCTACTTCATTGCCATAAGTTTCCTCCAAATCCATTCAAACTCTAGTCAATGGAGGTGTTTGGGATGGATCATGTCAACTGCCCTGGTTACTTCCACGTTGCACCAATCTGGGCTTTGTCAGAATAGTCAGCCATGTTGTGTGGAAATTGTCCAAGAGCTCTCTTGAACCCTCTTTGAGCCACCAGTCCCCAGGGTAGACCATCTAAATATCCTTTACCATGCAGAGGAAAAGGGCATTCCTAAGTTTTAGGCCATACCAGGTAGTGATCAGGTCATGGCAAGGATATGGATAATAAATCCCTAGGTTCACCCTCAATCTGCCCAGCAGAAAATACTAAATCATATGATCTCAATACATACATGACAAAAATAGTTGGTCCCAAGCTCTGGTCTGAAGGCACATGAGGCCAGCACCCTGCTGGGAACCATATGTAAGCTGCCTTGTGTTTCTATCATGAAAAGAAAGGTAGGATATAAATGTAATTAATAAATAAATAAAAATACTTTGGGATAGTGCCTTGGTTGTTACAGCACCCATGAAGGCCTGAGCCACCCTTGATTAGATGACCTTTGCACAGATATTGAACTTCCACAGCAACAAAACTCTGGTGGTTCTCAACACCAAGACTTGATCACTTCTCTTGGTTCAGGAAGAGTGACTTTTAGGCAGTACGGTCTTTTAAGCAGGATCTCTAATATAGCCAGCATGACACAAGAGCCTGTTAGATCCGGCCATTGCCTATCTACACCAGCATCCTGTTCTCTTAGGGGCCATCCAGTTTCCCATGGGAGGCCTGAAGCAAGATCTGAGTGCAAGAGCACTCTCTATTCCTGTGGTTTGCAGCAACTGATATTTGGAAGCATACCACCTATGACTATGGAGGCCATGCATACCCATCATGGATAGTAGCCATTGATAGTCTTATCCTTCATGGATTTGTCTAATTCATCCAAATTGGTGGCCATCACTGCCTCTTGTGGGAGTGAATTAACTATACACTGTGTGAAGTACTTTCTTTTATCTGTCCTGAATCTTCCAACATTCAGCTTCATTGGATGCCCATAAATTCTAGTGTTATATGAGAGGGAGAAAATTGTATAATTTTATAGACTTCTATCATGTCACCTCTTACTCACCTTTTCTCTAAACTAATAAACCTCAAAAGCTGCAACCTTTCCTCATAGGGGAGTCGCTCTATCCCTTTGATAATTTTGGTCGCCCTTTTCTGAATCTTTTCCAGTGCTACAATATCCTTTTTGAGGTGAGGCGACCAGAACTATACATAGCATTCCAAATGCAGCCACACCATAGATTTGTATAACAGCATTTTGATATCGGCAGTAGTACCTTTCCTAATGATCCCATGGAATTTGTCTTTTTCACAGCTGCCGCCAGGGCTGTGGAGTCGGAGTCGTGGAGTTGGAAGCAATTTTGGGTGGAGTCAGTAGAAATGTACCGATTCCGGCTTCAAAACAAAAACTTTCATAGGAATTTAGGAAAGTTTTCTTGTTCAGAAATGTTAATCAAATAAATATATTTTATGTTCTATCAATCTAGCCTGATGATTCATGTGGTGGTGATGAAATGCCTTGTGCTACCATTTTACTACAGTAAATTTGTTATTACTAGTTAATATACATTTGCCATTTATGATGGAGTCGGAGTTGGAGTCAGACAGTAGAAAAATAGAGGAGTCAGAGTTGAAGGTTTGGCGTACCGACTCCACAGCCCTGGCTGCGGCACACTGGTTTGACATCTTCATTGAGCTATCCACTACAACCCCAAGGTCTCGTTCCTGGTCAGTCACTGCCTGTTTAAACCCAATGAACATATATGTGAAATTAAGAGTTTTTGCTCCAATATGCATAACTTTACACTTCTTTACATTCAATTGCATTTGCCATTTTACTGCCCATTCTCTCAGTTTGGAGAGGTCCATTTGGAGTTCTTCGCAATCCCTATTTATTTTAACAACTCTGAACAGTATCCAATACCTTGAAGTCCTGAAGTTGGTTGGTGGTGGCAGTAACTTTAGAAAACTGAATTCATGGTTATTGCCTAGGATCTTCTTTGCTGGCGACTGAAATTGACTAGAAGATTTTTTCTTGCGGGCCTAAAACCCACCTTTAACACTAGCCTGCTATGTGGGACCTACTTTTAGAGTTTACTGTATGCCAGTCCTTGTCTTATTTGTTAAAGATGCTAAGCAGCAGAAAAGAAAAAAGGGATGGTTCTATTGGAGAGACATAGTTGAGACAACCCACATGTTGAAGACTAATGAATCAGAATGGTAGGCTTGTAAAAGAAACTGACCGAATGAAAGTTGATAGACAAGGGGAATGTTAAGCTCTTAATTGTCATAGCTGAAATAGTTGGAATAGTAGCAGATGAGTGGTGATTTGTGGGCTAAATCCAATTGCTAGCCAGCTATCCCACCATTCAGTTATACGCTGGTATATAAAAGGAGGGTTTTTAGTCCTAAGTAATCTCTTCACAGCTGGCTTCAGGAGTGTGGGGGAGTTTGCCAGGAACACAGTAGCATCTCTACCCACGTGTTCTGTAGCTTCCTTCCTCTTAAGCAGACTATGGACCTTTAAGCTTCAGCCAGCAGTTGGTATACTTCCAGGGGAAAATCAGTAAGGGGAAGAAATAGCTTAGGACCCTGGCCTGTTCTCTGGCGAGTCTTCTTATAGTCTGCTGTATTGGCCAAACATCACTGTAAAAAATTCAGCAGTCTCCTTTTTGTTCACTTTTCCAGTGTTGACCATTTTATTTACTCCTTTCAATACTCCTTTTGTTTACCCCTTACCATTTTATTTACTCCTTTCAAGAGGAAAAAACATTTACATATATATCTAATAATAATGAGAAGCAGCAATTTAGGAAAGGAATAACAGTACATCCAACACCATCCATATATGGTAGTGAAAATTGTATGTTTCTTAGATCTTACCTTGCATCGTTGACCTCACTTTGGACTGGGTTTCCCCACTCAAGAGAGTGCTTGCAAGATCTAGCCCACTTTTACTACTAGTTTGTAATGCATAAATAAAAGAGTGCTCAGTAATTAGGACCAGGGTAGTCATGTTATTAATTAAAGAATGTCTCATTATACTGTCAATTTTATTTAGAGCAGAAAATACTTTTAGATATAAATTCATCCATTTAACAGGTATTCATTTAAATGAGTTTCATTGTATTTTGTTTCCATGGAAATGGTGTACAGCTAATGTTATTTATAAGGTGGAAGTAAAATAGGGTGTCTAATGGGACCCCCTGCTGCTCTGATGAGGAGACTTGGGGGGGATAAAGGCTCATGGGATTTTGAACAAAGTTTAATGGAAGACTCTTGTAACTGCTTGTAAAAGGCCAGCATTAGAAGTAAACAAATACTTTTTGGTTATTGGAAGGACGTACCTTGAGTTTTCTATCCCCTTTTGAATTCCTCATATTTGATTTTTCAACACTTTGATTTTGTAGGTATAGGCTTAATATGTTAAGAAGAGCTTTCAAAACCTTCATGCATATCTGAAAGTTAAGATTATGGAAGTCTCCATTACAATAACTTGTTTTCACATGTATATAATTGTCTTAAGTATTTGTTTTTGCTGACCTTCTCAGCTATTAGCTTTTTACTTAAATGGCTTTTACAAAAAAAAACCCAGGCAAAACGTTCAGTCATCAATTACATACATGAAAAATGCTTCTATTAAAGCGAGTTTGCTGCTTTGTCAGCCTTATGTCAAAGGGTTTTCTGAATGTAAGTAGTAGAAATTACATTTTACTTGTTCTTGCTTCCCAAAGTTGCTTATCAGTTTGCCTGACAATCCATACTTTAATATAGATGTAGCATATTTGCCTTTTGCCACTGCACTGTGAAGGCAGCATTATGCTCTTCTTAATAGAGCCTCTGGATTTGTTTGTTCTTGGTTTGAGGCTTTTTTCCTGCCCCCTCATCCAATTTATTAGTGATTCTTTTTAGCTTTTCATCTGGTTTAACACTACAGTTTATGAAGCAAATTGGTTCCCATTCGGCTTTTCATTTATATACTCTTGTTATCGCCTTTCTCAGTACAACATTGTTTAGATGCTAAATCTTAAGGCTTTCCTTCTATTTATGTAGTTAGCGTTTTTTCCCACACAGCCAGATTTGATTGGATGTTTCTGGCAGATGCTTTGTTGAGATTTATATAGTGAGCGTCTTGGCAGGAAGTATGAAATCCATCTCAAAGTGTAGCGGTAGCACTCTTTTCTGTTTTGTGCCCCAAAGAAGGCACATGCTCTGATGTGATTCCTTTGTGGCTACCTATCTAAATTGCCCTTCTCACCCAGGGACTGCATAGAGATTCCCAGTGCAAGGATACACTTGAAAACATCCCAGAAAACATAGCTTGTTTCCTCCCAACTTGTTCAGTGAAGAAACTTCTTAAGCCTCCCATAAGCTATACTATTATAAAGATGTTTATGGTCAGTTTCATTCCATTTTCCTATATGGAACATTGAAACCTTAGCTTTTTTTAAAAAAGGTGAAAGTATCCCTTAGGAATTGACACATTCATGAACACTCTCTCTAGTGTTTTTAAACTGCTTAATTCTTGCTCTTAATTTCTAATTACTGATGGGTACCACTTGTTTGTAAAATAAATAAAATAATGCAGACTTCTTTGACTTTTTGATATTGTCCAGTGACCTCCATTGGATCAGAGGTAAATCAGCCATTAGCAAAATTCAGAGTTTTACTTGTGTTTGGACAGTGTGGTACTTACAATGGCTGTATATATATCCATGCAACTAAATCCTGATGCTGAACTATTATTAGGATGATTTGGTGCAGTGATGAACCTACATGATTAGGTTGGAACTAGATGTTACAGGAAACACATGACTACTGCTAAAAACAGCAACTCCTCTCCTGGGAACAATAATAATTTAATTTATCTGCCACTTTTCCACAGTGGACTGTGCCCACTGCTAATGTAAAGCTCACATTAAACATCAGCTTACTATGTTTATTGTGTTTATCAAAATGCAAAATTACTTTGATTTTGTTTATTAAACATCAGTACATGTGATATTGTGGTGAAAATTTTCCCTGTCCTGCCTAGCTTAAGTGGTTTCTGTTTGCAGGGAGTATCGTGCATTATTCCCACAGCAGAAACTTGAGATACGATGTCTGAACTGCACACATCAAATAAGTAGCAGTTGTGCATTTGTTGCACTGAAAGGCCAAGTCCTTAAGCGCTGAATGGAAGTCCCTATCTCCATTGCCTGCCTTCTTTCTGATCACACAACTTGTGATTTTCACATGCATATATTTACTAAAAAAAAAATACAACCCATAAAAAGTTGTATAGGGTCACAGGTTTGTAAGTGGTAACATACTATTTCAATAAGAAAAGTGGATCTAGGGCAGTGGTTCCCAGACTCCCCACCCCACTCCGACCACTTGAAAATTGCTGACTGTGGTGGTGAACCACTTAATGGTTTTTCTCCCTGTTGTAGCAATTGTAATGTGCTGAGCTAGATGATGTATGCTTTTAATTGTATTTTTACGGACACGCTGCAGACCGCCAGAATGAAGCTGCTAGACCACTGAAGGTCCATGGACCACTGTTTGGAACCCCCTGATTTAGGGCTTGTTATCATTTGTGTATAATGAGCACCTTCTTCCATGGGGCACTGTTTCTTTCTCCGTTTGGGTACTGATGATGACAACCTTCCTTGAATGAATGTTGATGGCTACTTCTTTAATATGTAATTATACAGCCAGTGGGGATTTTTCACATTCCGCAATGTTAAATTGAAAATACCCCCATGCCATTTTGATTGCTTCCCATAAGCTCATTTCAAAACAAAACCTTACAAAACTTATAGTCCTGAACTCAGAAACACTTGCTTAACAACACTGTCAATTTTCATGGTGATACACAAAATAGTCAGAGAGAATAGACAGTTCAAAGTGTAAAAAGAGAGAGAAAAACCCCAGAGCCCTTGTGGACTTTTTTCTCTGAGAGTTCTCATAATCTGTTGAAATTCATTAAAAATCAGCCATGTTCACAGAGTACCTGTAATCCTAATACTGACCTTGCTCCATACTCTGACCTTCATCTTCTGCAGTTTAAAAGTTTTAAAAAAAATGCCTGGCTGGTTTTTAATTAATTTAATAAATTTTTGCTAGGACCCTATGATAAGCCCGGGCATGCTCAGTAAGAACCAACTGTTGGTGTTCTAAAAGCCAGACTCACAGCTGCTGGGCTTGCTGCACACCAGACTTTGATTTCACTTGAGACATGGCTTCCCTCAGAGAATCCTGGGAAGTTTAGTTTGTGAAGGGTGTTGAGAGGAGACTTCTGTTCCACTGAGAGAGTTTCAGTGGCCAGACTGGTTTAACAGTCAGCCACTCTGATTGAAGTCTGCGAGGGGAACAGGGTGTCTCCTAGCAACTCTCAGCACCCTTCACTAACTACACTTCCCCAGGATTCTTTGAGAGAAGCCATGACTGTCCAAAGTGAAATAAAGGCCTGGTGTGGATGTGGCCAGGGACAGCTTTGGTTTAAATTTGGGTGGGAGGCTACATGTGCCCACTGTAGAATAAAAAGGTGGGGAAACCCTGAAAAGTAGTGATACTGTTCACAATGTTTTCCTTTTGGAAAGGAAAGTGGCTTCCCCTCTGCCCAGTGTCCACCCACCCAATCTCCTCCACTCCGCTCTCTGCCCCTCTCCCAGGTCAGTGTTCGACTACGACCTGGGAGACCAGGATTCGAATCCCCACACAGCCATGAAGCTCACTAGGTGACCTTGGGCCAGTCACTGCCTCTTAGCCTCAGAGGAAGGCAATGGTAAAACCACCTCTGAATACCGTTTACCATGAAAACCCTATTCATAGGGTCAACATAAGTCAGGATTGACTTGAAGGCAGTCCATTTCCATTTTTGCACACAAATAAATCCCACTGAACTCAAAAAGTATGGAAATGATTAAACCCACCCTCCCTTCTCCTCCCTCCTATCCCCTCCCTCTTGCCCCTTCCCTACCCATCCTCATCCCCTTCCAATCACTCCTTCCCCGTGCCCCTACTCCACATCCCCTTCCTCCTCCCCATGGTCAGTTTTACCTATTTTAAGCATGATTGCACGGATGTAAATGCCATTGAACTCTATAAGCATGGAAATGATCAAACCTGCCCTCTCCTCCTCCTCCCTTTGTCCCCTTCCAATATGCTCCTTCTCCCTTCCCCTCCTCCTCCTCCCCCATGGTCTGCGTTTCCTATCCTAACCATGATTGAATAGGAGTAAATCCCATTGAACTCAATAAGCGTGCAAATGATCAGACCTGCTTTCCCCCACCTTCCCCTCTCTTTTCTCTTCCTCCTCCCCTCTCTTTTCCCTTTCTCCCACCCTGCCCACTCCAGCCCTCCCTCTCTGTACCCCGTTCACTTTTACCTATCCTAAGCATGATTGCACGGGAGTAAATCGCACTGAATTCAATAAACATGAAAATGATCAAACCTGTCCTCCTCCCCCCCTCCTGCCTGCTCCCATCCCCCTCTGCAGTTCCTCCCCTCCCTCCCCCTCCCCTCCCCATCCCCTGTGGTCAGTTTCACCTATCCTAAGCATGATTGCAAATCCCACTGAACTCAATAAGCATGTAAATGATCAATCCATTCTCAGCAAACTTGCGCAGGATCCCATTTCTTATCTCCTGGATTAAAAAGCAGGGAAATTCACTAATAGGCAAAAAACCTTGTGGTTTAAGAACGTACTTATAGCCCACAGCCATTTCTATCAAACTTTAAAAAGCAGGGAAATTGGGCAGCTAGAGTGAATGCACCAGGGGAGCAGGACACTTGGCCTCCTCTCTGAGATATTGTACTGCCCTACAAATTTGTCAGAATGCAAGCACAATTTGGGTTGGTCTTTCACAGTCCAATCCACTTGCTGTGTAGCTTGGGAGAATTTGGTAACGTGTGCCTCTGAGCATATGGTGAGTGGTGGCAACACCTGCAAACAGCCCAAATAATAGAAAGAAGACATGTGCTGTGCTGATGTTGTTTTAGCAGGGAGGAAGCAACATTATTAAGACAGTTGATATAGTTCAGATGGTCACTTTAAATATGTCTGATTTACTATGCAATTTTAGTGAAGTTTCCTATAGGAAATAATTTTCTTTTGATTCTGTTTCTGTGAATATGTGAAGTACAGCAACACTTTGCAACATTAAAAAACGTCCAAAAACAATTGTGGAATAATGGCACTGACTATTCTGCAGAATAGTTTCCAATGGACATGAGGAGTGTCTCAGTTTGCGTGGGAGGTGAAATATATTCTAGCAAATTTCTAGGTGTGCTCTATGTTTTTAATTGACCATGCCCACCTTGCCTTAAATAAAGTGGTTTAAACATAGCAGGCTGAAAACATGCATCCTCTTTTTTCCAACAGCTAAAGTCATTGCTGAAGTAGCAACATAATGTAATCAGTCTGATTTTACATCAAATTGCAGTTTCAGATTCAACTGTTAATGCACCCAAAATAGAAATAGAACGTAACCTCAAAGTTGACACACAATAGGCTGTCTGCACCATCATATGACATTGACCAATAAAAAGGCTTTGAAATTAATAAAAATAAATTGACACAGATTTCTAGAATGAATAATGAGGGAAATAAAATGTTCTAGTTTAGATTCTCTGTAGAAACATTAGTAACACAGGAAAGAAGCAAAGTAAGAAGAACACCAACAAACATACACAAATATAATTCTCCATCTTTGGAGATGGCAGGTGTTGCCACCACTCACCATATGCTCAGAGGCACATGTTACCAAATTCTTCCAAACTACACAGCAAGTGGATTGGACTGTGAAAGACCAACCCAAATGGTGTTTGCATTTTGACCAATTTGTAGGGCAGTACAATATCTCAGAGAGGAGTTCAGGTCTCCTGCTCCCCTTGTGGATTCACTCTAGCTGCCCAATTTCCCTGCTTTTAAAAGTTTGATAGAAACATCTATTGGCTATAGGTATGTTCTTAAACCGCATGTTTTTTTGCCTATTAGTGAATATTTTCCCTGTAGGGAAATAATAATGATGTAGAGAAATATATACCCATATGCTTCACATATACAACTTGTCCCTGTGAAGGTAAAAATGTGTGTAAAGTAGTCATGTGCTGTTGAAATGGTTATTTATCCTCCACTCTTACGTCTGATCCAGGATGCTGGAGGAAGCAAGTGCTGATGTCTTCTAGCTGCTCACCCATCAGCTTTGTCAACCACTGTGCTCTCAGTCATATTCTTATTGTATGGCTTTATCTTTTTGAGAGTTAAGTTTACTTATGGATTCCAGTTCTGATTGCAAAGATATGATGCATTTGTATCATTGCTCCCACTTCAAAACCATTCTCATGCCTCCATAAAATTACTCTGACAAGACTACTGCTCTTCCTCCACATGACTTTTGTCATAATTTCAGAACTGCTTAGAACATGAGTAGAAGTGCTGGAACAATCATGGATGGCTTCATAACAACGGGAGAGTTTTCTTTTCTGAAAAGAATACTTTAAAAAATTTACTGGGTGTTCTAGAAGACCAAGTTTAAAGGCTAACTCTTTTGACCCTCCTGATAGCTCATCCATGTTGTGTGGCTGTGGTTATCACAGTATATAGGTCTCTTATCTGAGGGATGTTTTGGGAAAGGAGAATACAAATACAGTACCTGAACTTCAAAATAGTTTTTTCTGAGGGAAAACATGTTTCGGATAAAACTGAAGCATACTATATAGAACTGTAGCATGCTTTGCCTTTTTTCAACTGGAATAGTCATGTGACCATTTTGTAACATGCAGCACATTTGTGGTTGGCACTCCTCTGGAGGAGAACTGGGCATATTTGCTACTGTAACACACAGAATGGGTTGGATGTAACTTTCCCTATTCCTTGTTAGTTACATGGTTTTATTTTCCCAGTCAATCCAATCTGTGCGTGTTTCTTGGAAACTATGTTTGGTGTGATTTATTCCCATGTAAGATTATGTAAGCTTTCTTGGAGTGTGATGGGACTTCACATGCCTGAAAAGTAGCTTCACCTTCTGTGTGGTGAAGCCATGCTATACTACCAGCTGTAAATAAATGCATACTGGATTCATTGCATGACCCGAATTGAATTGGTCTTCAAATCCTACTTGTTAAACCTGAATCTTTATTTTAATCAGATTTATTTTATTTTGAATTTCAGTTACAGTAGATGTCCTTTACCTGGCTTAAAATATCTGTATGTAGGCAGTGTAGATCAAATAAATTAGCTGGGGAAGGATACTTTTTAGATATTTTTTTCTTTTAGGATTATAGGAATATTTAACTTCATTATTAACTATAATATCAATGTATTAATTACAGTCTCAAGGTGTTGTACAATACAACAGCAAAAAACAGTTGAAACACAAAAAACAGCAGGTATATTTTTAAAAAACACAATACAAAACAGATTCTCATGGCAGATGCCCATTCATCCAACTGGGTAAGCCTGTCAGAACAAAAATGTCTTCAGTTGTTTCCGGAAACTGCAGATAGTGGGCATTTGTCATATCTCAACAGGAATGCTATTCCAGAGAACAGGGACAGCCACATTGAAAGCCCTGCTCTTAGTTCTGTGGAGTGGGCTTCAGACAGCAGTGACCTGCTAGGTAAATAAGGGATAAGGTGGTCTTTCAAGTAACCTGGTCCTGAGCTGTATAGGGTCTTTTATGTTAGTACTAACATCTTGAACTTGGCCCATTAGCAGATTTAAATTATTGATGTGATTATTTATTAGAAATGTTAAAATTGTATTTTAAAAAATGTTACAGTATTTTGATTGTATCTTGTTGTAGTATATTGCATTAAATACACTTATATTTTTGTTAAGAACAATAAAATTTATTTTAAAAATTAAAAAATCTAAATATAATATGAACTTCTTTGTATGCACTCGTAATGCCTTAAAAACTGAATTCATGACCCTCTCTATTAGACACATCTTAGTTAAACCCTGCTTTTTATGAGGGTTGGGGTAGGGAAACAGGAGAAGAAGGTAATCTGAGGCCAAGCATTATAAATATGCCATGGAGGGTCTTTTTTGTAGTATTGTTCAAACTAGGAATACTTGGATTGTCAGTTAAACTGCATGGGCATTTATTTCCTATGTCCTTGTGAAGTACTCTTCTGTAGTATAATACCAGTTCTTCCTCTGGCATAGTTGTAGGTACAACTTCACATACATTGGGTGTGCTTAGTGTTCTTGTGTGTGTTTGTGTAGAAACAGAGAGATACATAATTTCATAATGGCTCCTGTAAGCAGATATAATTTCTGTAGTGCAAAGGGTACATAGGCTGAATAAACAGATTTTGGCCTATGCTCCTGGTAGTGTAAAAGCTTAATTATGTTACAAACATATTTATTTGTTATAGCAACTGTCAGTATGCTTTGTTCAGTAACTATATGAATTAGAAAATAGAATTGGAAAATGTTCAATTGATCACTTGAAATTCAGCCATTTTCTTGGTGATTTAAATTGGTGATAAAATTGATCCATCCTTCATAGCAACAGCCTAAAATATTTTGTACTTTACAACTATATTAGCGTTTGTGGTTCAGTAGCAAATTTCTGAGTTTACTTCTTAGAAAAATAATACTTTTGTTATAATTCACTTCAGAGTACTATCTACCACTTCCTTTCATAGACTGTGATTTCTGTGTCTCATCCTTCATTTCCAATGCGAGAGGGAATGTTGTTGCATTGAGCCAAGATTATAGATGCAACTAAAAGTATGTTTGCAGGAAATGTAAGGTCTAGTTTTCTCAAAGATGATAAGTCTGTGTCTGGGCGTTACCACTTAAGACTGCAGGTGAGGACTCACATTTATGGAATGTTACTTCATGTAGAAAACTTGCATGTTAAGGAGAAAAGGTGTAGCCTGGCCTTTTTGTAATATGCATGCTTTCTGTGTGTAGGAGCATGTGTTCATGGAAAACCATTCTGACATACAAACATTTACCTGTAGTCTGAAGTGGTGCTGCCCAGTTGGCAGTCTGCCCCATCAGTCAAAACTAGTCTGTAGTGTGTCTGCACAAGGGAAATTGCTCCTTAATAGGATAATCCCAGCTTCTTTGCTCGTAGCCCAAGATGGATGAGATGAAAATAATTCATTTATTTTATGGTATCTCTTTATTTTAGAGGAATATAATAGGTTTAAGCTTTATTACAGGGAGTCAAATTAAAATTCAGATTTTTAAAAAACTCCTGTTTTTGTCATTGTTGAAAATGTATTGCTTGTTTGCTAGTTAATTAGCTTTTAACTTTGTGTGATTTTTTGAAGTTGTATTTGAATAGAAGTTGAAATTCAATTAAAATGCTCAAAAGCAGCTTTTTGAAATTTGTTGCTATTAAATAAAATTACATTAAATGTGTTGGATTGTACATAAATGAAAAGAGAAGTGTTTCTGTTAAGCAGGAACTGACAATAGTAATTAAGGCAAAAGCTTTTTCTGCACAAGGAAAAAAGGTAGTAGTCCAGATATCTTGGAGAGGAAAACATTTTAATATCATGGTGTTTTGTTTGTTGTATTTGAGTATAAAAGCTAGGTGACTGATTTTTCACTCACTTGTCTGGACCCAGGGAGCAACTGTGAGGTGCAATACCCTATTTCCTGCCCCTACCTAAACTTTTTTTGTGTTGCTTTTATGCCCAGTTTGCCATAGCTTTATTTACAAATGGGGCTAGGTGTCTAAAACCCTCCTTGTATTTCCAATTCCTGACAGAAAGTAACCTTAATGAACACTAGGCTGAGAGTGTATACCTCCTGAACCCACAAGAACATTATAGCCATAAGTGCAGCAAAATCTGTGCTCGTGTACCCCATTCACTGTGACGCAGAACAAGGCTGCTGCATATGACTCAGTGTTTTTCTGAATGCAAGCTTTCTTCCCATTGAAAGTAGCACCTACACTTTTGCTACTAAGCTGTGCCAACCAGGCTACATGTATTTTAAAGCTGATCTCTGTTTCCATGGGGTACAAAAACTTGTTTTGCTAAAATAAAAAAAAAGATTGTCAGACTTCATGTTACAAAACTGGTGATCTTATTGATGAATTTCAGCAGACAGATCCATAGTCAAAACTCTTTTCCATATAAGGGAAGATATAGAAAATTACTGGAAAAACACCAAGTAGGAAAGCACTAACCTCATAAGAGCAAAACAGTGAGAAACGTAGTTTAATTCCTAATCTCTTCCTCCTGAAGAATATATCCAAGTTTGAAGTATGTTATCCAATACATTAATATTGCAACTATTGGTTTAATCTCTGTATTGTTTTTCTTTCGTTTTTAAACATCTCACTGACTGAGCATTTTAATGTACTAATGAGTGTAGATATTGTTATTTTATTTCAGTCAAAGACCAGCATAAAATAGAAAATACTTTCTATTTCTAAAATAGAAAGTATCAGAAATGCACTGTACAGAATGCAGAAGCTGACTTAAAAAAACACAAAACCTACAGTACTGATAATAATAATGAGTGTAGATGTAGTTATGCAAAACTTGTTGGCTGCTGTAAGAGGACTTCTTGTTAAGTTGCACTTGGGTCATCTCCTTGATTGCTTTCCTTGAGCCTTGCTATGCTAGATTAGCCACATAGGTAAGGGACCACATAGATAGGATGCTGAAGGTGTTGATTTTTATTGATATATTTACCAGTCACAGGGCATAGTCCGAGCGTACATGGTACAGCAGCAACTTTACTGAGGCTAAACAAGTCTCTCTCTGAACTTGTTTGGATGAGAGGCCATCTGGGAATCACACGTATGCTGCTTTGAGTTCCATGATGGAAGAAAGGGGGGATATAAATGAAAGAATAAATAAACAAATGTAAAAAAGAAAAGTCTATGTACACCTCAGAATTTCAGTGTTCAGATAACTTTAGTTCTGAACTACTTACCCTTAAATATACTTTCTCATTTCATGGGCTTAAGTTTAGCTACTATATGTATTTTGAGGCATGCAGCAAAGTTTTGTAAAAAATATTTTGTTCCTCCTACCCCTGGTTTAAATACTAAATTTGAACTGCAAAACAAGTTCTATAGGCCAGAGCCGGATTTGTGCTTTATAGTAGTAAGTTACTTATAATCTGCAAAAAAAAAAAAAAAAAATCTTTCCATAGGTATATGATCTAGTTTGTTCTCTTTCTGTAAGGTGTAATGATGCATATTTTGCTTATAGTGTGTGGTACATGGGCAGGGCTATGCCTTCTTCATAAACTGCATCCATTTTCAGCAGCTGCATCCATTCCAGCCACATAAACCACTAGAGGAGGGGATTGTCAAGTGCTTGAACCAAGAGAGCTTGGCTACACTTACTAGAATTTTTGCACCACTTTTTGTAATTTTAGTTATCAGGGTATTTTGCATGAAATAGAATACAGTAAAATTACACATACATAGCTAAAACCAGATCTATAAAACAGCACAAGGTTAAAACAGTTAAAAGTTTGAGGAAATGAAAAAAGGTCTTTAGTTGATATCTGAAACCACCTGGTTAATCTCTATATGAGAATTCCAAAACTGGGGTGCTAAGACCCTTCTCCTGTCAACCCACTGGATAAAACTCATGAATGGATGGTACATAGGAAGCTGCCTTATACTAAGACAATTAGTCCGTCTAGCTCAGCATTGTCTACACTGACTGGCAGTGGCTCTCCAGGATTTCAGGATGTTCACTGATCAGATCCAGGATGAGACTGATTTTTCAGGATCCATTTCAGTCTGGGTTTATGTCCTAGCTCACACCCAAAAATGACAACAGATACACTTTCTTATAAGTGAAGAAGTGAACATTTATTATTGCAGTTTGGTATAAACTCACTGTTGTGGACAGAGCAGACCAGGCGCTCTTGCAAGGGAAAGGGATAGCAACAATAAGTCTGGTTCAGGATTAAGGCCAAGGTTCAGGTGTTCAACATCAGTAACAAGGGTTTCAAGACTACATGAGAGCTATGAAGTTGTTGCAGTAGGTTTCCCCGCTTACCCATTAAACTTTTAAGCAGAGGTGGAGAATGCCCACTACTTGTGAGAATTTCCTTCCTTGTGAGAATTTCTGGCCAGAAGGCAGGTGCTCTGCATAGGGAGATGACTCTCCTCTTTTTCTATTGATGTGCCGCCTCTCCCTGGGAGACATTGCTCCCCTTGAATCCTCCTGCTGTGTCATGGCAGACCCTGAGCTCTCTGGGACTCTTGCCTCATCAGTAGATACAGGTGTGTCCAGAGGTGGTGGGGTGTGTGTCAGCAGGGCTGTGCTCCATCGTCTCATCTTTCCCTTCAGAGTCCTCTTCCTCAAGTGCCTCCCACTTCTGGTCTGAATCATCGTACTCAAAGGGGATCATGACAGTTTAGGCTTTGGTTGTGCTACGTAATTACCTTTGTTGGCAGAGACAGAAGGGGAGTGTGATCCTGTTGATTCTTCTTGATTTTCCAGTGGCTTTTTGTACCATTGACCATAGTATCCTTCTACGGTGGCTGTCAGAGTTGTCGGTGGGCAGTACTGCCCTGCAGTGGTTCTTCTCCTACTTGGGTGATCGGCTGCAGAAAGTTCTGTCGTGTTCAGTCTTATGCCCCATGCAGTTCAACATCTTCATGAAACTGTTGAGTGTGGTCATGTGGAGGTTTGGAATGCATTGTCACAGACAATGTACAGCTATATATCTCTTTTTCATCACAAGCAGTGCAGCAGCAGACGTGCTGAACCAGTGTCTGACTGTGGTAATGGACTGGAAAAGGGCAAATAATTGCCTTTTATCTCAGGCATTTGGTTTGTAATTGTTTGGCTGCTGTTGGGAAATTTTGTGATGATGTTGGTGTTGGGGATTTTTTTACAAGTTTTAGTGGGATTTAATGCAGGATCACTTTTAATTTCGCTTACTGAGTGTTAATTGTGTGTATTTCTATTTGTTCTATATCCTATTGTAAGTCACCGTGAGACCATTATTGGTATATGGTGATAAATAAATAAAGATTATGATGATTATTAATTTAAATTGTTTTCATCTGTTAAATCTATTGAAGCTTTTAAGCTGGAAGAGTCAAGGTTGTTGGAGTATGGTAGATTGGGTGTTGGGCTTGGACTGAAGAGACCAGAACTCATTGTGTATCATTGTTGTTGTTGTTAGATTTACAGTAGGGCCCCACTCATATGGCGGGTTATGTTCTGGACCCCCGCTGTAAAGTGAAAACCACTGTAAAGCGGAACCCATTGAATAGAATGGCGTGCGGTGCCCGAAAACTGCCGTAAAAGCGGAACAAGTGCTGTATGAGTGGGGCTTTAGTCTAATTGCGTCTAATTGAGACTGCTGTATTAGCGAATCGCTGTAAAGCAGGGCCCTACTGTATATCCTGCCCTTCCTCCCAGCAGGTGCCCAGGGTGGCAAACAAAAGCACTAAAAACATTAAAACATCATAAAAACAAACTTTGAAACATAATAAAACAAAACGGCTTCAAAAATGTTACTTTAAAAAAGCTATCAAAACATCTTCTAAGATTAAAAAAGGTTAAGAACGTATTAAAAAGCAGTTCCAACACAGATGCAGACTGTGACAGGTCTCAAAGGCTTGTTGAAAGAGGAAAGTCTTCAATAGGCGCCAAAGCGTCTGCCTAATATTTAAGGGGATGGAATTCCTCAGGGTAGGTGCAGCCACACTAAAGGTCCGTTCCCTATGTTGAGCAGAACAGATAAGTTGGTATCTGCAGGAGGCCTTCACCTGCAAAGCGCAGTGATTGACTGAGTATATAAGGGGTAAGATGGTCTTTCAGGTATCCTGGTCCCAAGCTGTATAGAGCTTTGTATACCAAAACTAGGACCTTGAACTTGGCCTGGTAGCAAATGGGCAGCCAGTGCAATTCTTTCAGCAGCGGGGTGACATGTTGGCGATACCCTGCTCCAGTGAGCAGTCTCGCTGCCACATTTTGGACCAGCTGCATCTTCCGGACCAACCTCAAGGGCAGCCCCACATAGAGCACATTACAGTAATCCAGCCTGGACGTTACCAGTGCGTGGACAACAGTGGTCAAGCTATCCCAGTCCAGAAACGGCCGCAGCTGTCTTACCAGCCAAAGCTGGTAAAAGGCACTCCAAGCCACTGAGGTCACCTGGGCCTCTAGCAACAAAGATGGATCCAGGAGCACTCCCATACTATGAACCTGCTCTTTCAGAGGGACTATAACCCCATCTAAAGCAGGCAACTGACCAATTATCTGAACTCAGGAACCACCAACTCTCAGTGCCTCCATCTTTCTTGGATTTAGACTGTTCATTGGCCCTCATGCAGCCCACCACCGAGTCCAGGCAGCGGTCAAGGGCTTGCACGGCCTCTCCTGATACAGATGTTATGGAGAAATAGAGCTGGGTATTGTCAGCATACTGCTAACACCTCACCCCAAATCTCCTGATGACTACTCCCAAGGGCTTCATATAGATGTTAAACAGCATGGGGGACAAGATGGTACCCTGTGGCATCCCGCAGCACAACTGGTAGGGGGCCAAAAGACAGTCACCCAATGCTATTCTCTGAGAATGACCTTGGAGATAGGATCGGAACCACTGTAAAACAGTGCATCCAATACCCATCTCACCAAGTTGTCCCAGAAGGATACTATGGTCAATGTGTCAAAAGCTGCTGAGAGATCAAGTAAGAATAACAGGGCTGCACTCCCCCATCCTTCTTCCGATAAAGGTCATCCATAAGGGTGGCCAAGGCCGATTCAGACTGGGATGGGTCAAGATAATCTGTTTCATCCAAGAGTACTTGCAATTGCTGTGCCACAACCCTCCCAATCACCTTCCCTACAAAGGGGGTATTTGCGACTGGTTGGTGATTGTCACAAGCCAATGGGTCCAGGGTGGGCTTTTTCAGGAGTGATCGGATCACCGCCTCTTTCAAGGCGGCTGGAACCACTCCATCCCACAATGATGCGTTGATCACTTCCTGGATCCACTCGGTCAGACCCCCTCAGCAAGCTTTAATAAGCCAAGAAGGGAAGGGTCGAGAGGACACGTTGCTGGCTGCATCAATGCAAGCATCTTGTCTACTTCATCAGACTGCATCAACTGAAACCATTCCCAAGAATTTGGAGCAGACATTGTACTGGACACCTCATTGGGGACTACAGTAGATGTGGATGCGGCATCAAGACTGCTACGGAGGCAAGCAACTTTATGCTCAAAGTGCATTGCAAACAATTCACAGTGGGCCTCCAAAAACTCCATTTCCTGGAGTTGATGTCAACAGACCCCTGGCAATACGGAAAAGCCCCACTGGACGGCTACTTGAGGATGCGATGGAGGCAGAGAAGTGGGCCGCCCTCACCACCACACAGTAGGCACGGTGATGTTGTTTCACTCGTGCCTGATCAGCCTCACAGCACGTCTTTCGCCACTTGTGCTCTAGCTGTTGTCCAGCCTGTTTCATTGCCCTTAGCTCACTGGTGTACCAAGGTGCAAACCGGGCTCCACAATGCTAGAGAGGGCGCTCGGGGGCAACCGTGTCAAGAGCCCAACGTTCCTCGCTGTTCCACAGCGTGACAAGGGCTTCAACAGTGTCACCTGCTTTATCTCCTAGGAACTCCCCCAGAGCATTCAAGAATTGTATAGATTCCATTAGTCTCTGGAGGCGGACCATCTTAATCTGTCCACCCCCCTTGCAGGGAAGGATTGGAGCCATAAGTCTAAAGTTCACCAGGAAGTGGTCTGACAATGAGAAGGGGGTGGCATCCACCCCACCATCTCCAGAACACCCCTTCCTCCATCTGGAGCAAACACCAAGTCAAGGGTGTGCCCTGCCCTATGTGTCAGGCCATTGACAACTTGAGACAGTCCCATGATCATCATGGAGGCCATGAAGGCCTGAGCTGGAACACTAGAGGCAGCCTCCACATGGACATTGAAATCACCCAGCACTATTGTTCTGGGCTTCTCCAACACCACAGCTGAGACGGCCTCTGCCAGCTCTGTCAGAGAAGCTGCTGGACAGCAGAGTGGACAGTACACCAGCAGCAACCCTAGTTTATTGTCTCCTTGGCCCTACACCAGGTGCAGTCGCTCACAGCCAGCTCCAAGACACAGTGGCTTCTTGGTGACAGAGATGGAAGTTCTGTAGACCACAGCAACTCCTCCCCACTGTCCCTGCAACCTGTGCTGGTGTTGCACCAAGTATCCAGGTGGGCAAAGCTGGGTCAGATCAACTCCTCCAAGCTCGCCCACCCAGGTCTCGGTAAAGCACACTAAATTGGCACCTTCATCCACAATTAAATCATGGATGAGAGTGGTCTTATTGTGTACTGATCTAGCGTTAAACAACAACACACACAGGCCAGTGTGCACAGCAGATGAGCAATAAGGAACCCATCCATGAGAGGAGTGGCACCAAGGAACAAAGGCAGATAGACTTGTCCTTGTCTTCTAATTCACCACATCCCCATGGCTATATTTCTCTCTACCTGTGGTCACAGAAATTGGGGTGGCATCACTCATGTTCCTCTATACTAAGAGTCCTCCTAAACACCTGATATGGACCCAACACGAGCCCACCAACAAACCTGCCTGAGCCAATTATCCCAGTAGGCCTTTGCGAAAATTGGGAACAGTCATACCCATTCAAACTTTTTCACACAGGTCCCATCTACTCCCCCTCCTGTCTCACACCCAGGGAGGGCCAGCCTTCTGCCAGCTACAGACTCTCACTCTGAAGGCATCTGGTGACTTTCTGCTATCATTCAGTTCACGGCACAGGCTCTCACCCTGTGTAGGATCTACACATGCACCACACACCCTCCCCACCACTAATCTTCTCTAGATTGGTTTAACAGAAATATAATAAAACAATTAAAAAAAGGTAATAGAAGGGGAGTAGCACCCTCACCCTTGGGACTCTCCTTCAGTGGCAACCCTGCCAGCGGCAGACCCGCCGCCCAAGGGCAGCTGGGCTTTTATGTCTCCTGACCCAGCCAGCAGCTGATGCAAGAGGCTGGCAGGTTAACTGCAGCCTCTCTCTGGAGCTAGGGTCAGGCAGGGGGTCCCAGTCCTTGCAGCACTAACCAGGGACTTCAGCTGTCTTGAGGGACAGCGACCCAAAGGAGTGAGCAGCAAGCACCCAGATGCTCAGATACTCACTCCCAGGGCAGGTCTTCTCCAGTCGCCTAGTGCCGTGGCTGTTCCCCTAGGACCTATCACCCACATTCTGCCTAACCAACTGACAGGATTGTTGAGCAAGATAGATAAACACCAGTGAATGCTACCTTGAGCTATACTTCCTTTGGATTTGATGTAATTTGGTTTTAATAAACGTAAAAGAATAACGGCAGTTGAGTTGCTTCTACTATAAATTCTTTTGTTCCAGTTTGCAAAGGAACTTGAACTCCAGTTTGGTTTGCACAGACTGTAAAAGAGGTTTTCTTTAATTTACTAAATTTGCTTCTCTCTTCTTATCTGTCTGTTGTCATAATTTCTTTAAAAATACTTGTTTGCCACATTATATTCTGAATGCGTTTTTGTTTTGTTTCTAACTCAAATGTTCAAGTGTACTGTCTGTTGATTCTTCTTTGTTTCTTCTTTGTAGGGGGCCTGCAGAGCTGAAGAAAATACTTGTTTTCCAAAACTGGTAAGTCCCCCCCCTTTTTTTTATCACAGTGACTTTCCAGGCAGAATATACATTTTGTTTCGTTGACATCCATAAACAAGCAGTGAAGCTTTGTTGTGTGATATGTTAATATAATGTTTTAAAAGTGGAGCTTAAGCACCAGTAAACTTGCTGTCATGTGACCATGTTAATAAAAACAGGATGGGTACCATATTCATTTATAGTTTTTATCTGTAGTTAACTGATTTATATAGATATTCACGATACTTTCAAAACAAAATGCTTAGCACATGTTGCAAATCAGTTATTGGAAGAATTGGTTTGTTCCAGCCCCTCGTTCAATTTCATCTTACTTGCTTGAAGCACACTAGTATTACTATTCATTTGCCTAATTCTTACTTATGAATGTATATGTTTATCTAATATTTTCTCATTTATGTAATTTAATTGATCACTCTGAAAATAAAGTTGCAGTCCTGATTAAATTTGCTTGGAAGTAACTTACATTAAATTTGGTAGAACCTGCTTCCAAATAAACATGTAGTTCTTAGCTTTTAGTATTATGAAACAGATACATTGCAAGGAATGCACTGTATTGGGTGCATGCCATCTATGAGAAAGTCCATAGATAAAATGCAGTGATCATGTACTTTTGAGACTCAATCTTGTAAAATGATAGGTTGTTTTGAACAGGATTTCAATATTTTCCTTTTATTTACTGATAACAGTAAAATATATTTTGCAGCAACAGCATAAAGAACAGAAGATTTCATTTACTCTGAACCAAGTGTCTGAAAGTGGTGGGGATTTAGTAATCTCAGCAGCTCAAGAAAGTGGAGAAGGTAGAGAATGGAGTTGCAGACTCTACAGGAGGCTCTGAAAGTGGAAATTCAGGTTCACCAGGTAAATTGCATTCTCTGCCTTGAGTGTCTTACTTGAAATATTTAGTTAAAGTGGATGTTAGACTTTAGGAGGTCAGACTAAGCAATAATAGTTTCTTGAATCATACGTTCTGGTCTGCTTGCCAGTATCACACTATACTATCGATTTCCTCTGTTTTTATTTATTGAATTCATAACCCACCATATCTTTTGAGCTCAAAGTGTCTTTCAGCTGTTTCCCCCAGACACACATACTTCTGTACCCATGGTGCTTACAACTGGAGTAATTTGAATAATTAAAGACTCAGGATATAAAAGAGCCAGAAATTAAAAATAACAATTCATAAAGATAAAAAAGTGATTAAACAGTTTAGTTGTATTTGTTGTCCCAATATTTCCAGTCTCTCCACCTCCTAGTTTCTCTTCTACCTGCACTCTCAATTCTTTCCCCAAAGTTTCAGAAACAGAGCAAATATACAGTATATAAAACTACAAACGGCCTTCAGAGTAGCAACAACAAGTCTTACCACCTTTCTCCTCTCTTTCAGCTCATAAATTGCAGCTGTTGAATCTGAGTTGATCATTTCCAATCCTTTCACAACATTAAAAACAAAAAGAAATGTGGGCTATATTTATTAATTTCATTTATGGATTGCTTCCCATGATACATCCTGAAGCAATTAACAATAAAAACATGCAAAAATATCAACAGTACAAACATATATAAAACAACTTCAAATCCCACAGATGGAGACTGGGATAAGGATCTCTGCTTAAAAGACTTGTTGAAAAAGGAAGATCTTCAGTAGACACTGAAAAGGCAATAGAAATGAGAGGGAGTTCCAAAGGGTAGATAGATGCTGCTAAAATGGTTTTGCAGGAAGTTACAGACTAATAATTGAAAATAGTAAATGCAACATGTTTGTAGATGGAATGGTGTGATTTTTTTTTATTAAATGGAGCCTTATTTATATTTGGAGTTTTAGGCCTCTAAGGACATAACAAGCTTGTCCTCTGAAGAAACACTTAAGATAATTCTTACTACTTTATAAGAGAGGCATTAGTGCAAACCTGACCTGCATTAATTACTAAGACCTGGGTGGATGGGCTGCAAAGATCCTTTTCAGCTGTGTCAATTGGGTTCTTGCTTTAGCCCCAGCATAGGTTAGGTCAGATTGCTGTTGTCTACAGGAATTCCAGTTCCCTCTTTTTTTTTTATCCATTGCAGTTTGGACATTGAAACTGCTTTGGTTGCCCTGAGGAAAACGTCAGGGGAAAGGAGACCCTAGAGATTATCCTAGACCACTTGATGGCATTTATGCTACTGGGTCAGTGCTTTCTGGGAATTGGGGGGTGCTGTGCTCTAGTGACTTCATTCATGGATAGCCATTTACACAAGGTGGCAGTAGGAAACTATTAATCTGTTCCATGGCTGTTTGCTCTGGTGTTCTGCAACATTTTATCTTATCCCATTTTGTGAAAGAGCTATATGAAAACCTGCTAATGAGATCATCCAAGGAATAGGGGTGAGGAGCAAGTGTGCTGATGACACTCAGTTCTATATGTCCTTTTCGTCCGATTTGGGTGAGACAGTGGAAATGTTTCAATCATTGTTAGGTATCAGTAAAGATCTGAATGAAGGCCAATAAGCTGAAGCTCATTATAGAGCAGACGGGGTGTGTGTGTTCAACCAGTTATATAAAGTTCACAGTAAAAGGCAAAAAGATTTGTGATCAGATTTGAGAGAGACAAGAGATTTGACCCTCCCTCCCTCTCTCCCTCCCTCTCTCTCTCCCTCCCCCTCTCTCTCCCCCTCTCTCTCCCTCTCTCTCATATTTGTACTTGATTGCTGAGAAATCAGAATGGATGCAATAAAAACTATATTTTTGAATGTCAAAAAAGGTTCAGTTTGGCCATGCTGTTAGATCTAGCCCTGTCTCTGGATGCCCAACTGGCATTGGTGACATGAAGCACCTTGTATCAGTAGAAGTTGGTGTGTGTGGTCACCTTGGTACTGTTATCCATGTAATCTCCACAGCAGATGACGGCAATGCGTTGTATATTGACTTCTTAGGAGTTTCATTTGGTCCAGTATACAGCTTACTAGACCATGAAACCTGCAGCCTGCAAGTTGGGTAAGATCTATGGGGTGTCCCTATCCAGCCCTGGTATTCTCTTCTTGCCCTGCTTAGGTTTTAGGCTTGGGGGGAAAAAAACTATTAGAGCCAATAGGATGCTTTTTTAAAAAGCCATTTGTGGGGTGTGTGTGCACAGGTCACAGCTGGGGAGGGAAGGTTATCATTTCCCTTCTCATGCACTACCACCCCTCCTGCTGCCTAGGCTTGAAAACAGCTTTCTTTTTGTGCCAATGGAAGGTTCTTTTGAATCCTAATTGCTGCTCTGGGGAGTATGGGTGATCTTCATGGAGAGTGCAACTGGGGAGAGAAGTTGCAGCCTCCATGAAAATCACCTCCTTCAATAACTAGGCTTAAAAAAGGTAAAATGCCTTTTCATGCCTAATTATTGGGGCAATATGGAGGGGAGTGTGTGCGGGAGGAGAGAGAAAGAGATGGTCCTCTTCACTACTGGCGTCTTGCCCCTAGAGTGTTAGCGAAGGGCAGCTGTGGTCCTCTGGCTGAAAAAGGTCCCCCCTCCCCTGTGCCAGACTATTGACTGAGAGTAGTTAGTTGGAGCACATCTCAAGAGATTTTAAACAGGGTGCTGGTTGTTGCTTGACTTCTGAGCACAATTCAGAGTGCTTTAACTTTTAAATCCTGGGTATCTAAAAAATTGCCTATTCCCACACAAACTTGCTCAAATATTGAGATAATTTTAAGATGTTCCTGTATCTTGAGGTGAGGCTGGCAGCGACTAGGAAAAGGACTTTCTCAGGCATCTCTTTCCGGAACTCCAGAGAGTCTTTTGTTTTTTAGCATCTGGCAAAGGCCTTTATATTATATTCACCCAGGCCTTTAATATTCTGTTAATATTAGTTTCTGCTTTTTTTTAGTTTTGTATTGCAGTTTTTATTGTATAAATGTAAATTGCCCTGAGAGTTCTACATAAATGGGATACCAAATAAGTGGGATATCAAATTTCATAAAGATTTTAAGAATGATTCTTGATTTACTATAATTTCTGCTCTGTGAATGTTCTGTCTCCAGGTGTGGACAGTTAATTCAGCACTGATGACTATGATGAAAATACACAATGAGCCAGTGGGTCAGTTAATTTGCACACTGGGTATAATTTAAAGTGATCTGCTTATAGATTTCAACATGGTTAGCTCCAAACAATAGGTGGCAGGCATGGTTTACTTATTGAACAACATTCTTGCTTTTAAGATTCAAAGTATGACAATCTTCAGCCTGATTCTAAAGTCAAATCAATAGACTAACCTCAATTTCTTTGTTACTTTTAGCAAGTCCAATTTCTGTGGAACTTCTATGTAATTTATATAACAGCTCAGTACAAAAAAATATTTTTTTACTTTTGGCTTCCAATTTTTTTTGCTGGTAGAAGATGTATGAGTGTGGAAACTTGCAAATTGCCCAGAAAGTGCACAGTCCTGTCTCCCAGATGGAGCAGGTAAGACCTATTAAGGTCTATGGGACCTAGTTCTAAGTAAATTTGTATAGATTTGTGTAGTTGTGAATGATCCATCAAACATGTCTTCTAGGAAATAATCTTTACTAGACCGATCCCATTACTGATGGAATTATTTACATAGGTATCATTGATAACAATGTGGATATTTTTAAATGCAAGTTCAACTTCTCAGCCAACTTTATCCTCTCAAAGACCTGCATTCTTTTCAGATGCATTTGGTTGATAAAATCTCATATAGACAATTCTGGACAAGTTTGACACAGTTTTATAACCTGGAGGTAGGGTTTGTGGAGCTGTACACCTCACTGATCACTGACCCATACTCAGATTGAAAAAAGTTACAGGGAATTGCTATTAAAAATGAGACACATAAGTTGAAATGAAATATGGAGAACAGTTCTTCTCAGTCTGTGAATATGCCTGTTTTTAATATGATAATAGCCTTTATGTACAGACCCACAGCTCTGGCCTTCAGGTTATCAAACCATTTCAAACTTCTCCATGATAATCTCTTGAGTTTAAGTTTGGTTTTGAAGTAATCAGTGTTATAGATGATCCGATCAGGGCTCATGCACACCATTCCAAATTCTGGCCTATGCATCAACCCTTGCAGGGTCTTTCAATCCTGGTTCATTGTGCTTTGCAACAACCCAGTGGAATAGGGAGCAAAACTTGACCACAGAAAAACCACAAACTCAAAACTGATTGGATCACCTGATTAACAATCAGCACAGAAATAATAATCTTTGGGGAATCTATATATAATGCACGTTGCATATATTTGCAGTCCTCTCTATACACTTATTTGTCAGTAGGTATCTTTGAGGGATGATCAGCTCTACATGGGCTGTATGAGAGTGTCATCTTGGTGATTTGCAAACTTCCATATATGCATGTATAGCTGGAATGAAAATATTTGTACTCTAAATATAGAGATTGCAGAAAATTCAGACAGCAACATCTATATGCATCTGAAACACCTGTCTACCCATTATATGGTTGGTGAGGTCAGCTTGATTGTGTCAGTCATATTCTCCAACAGATGACCAGTACTTCAGAGCTGAAAGCATCAACCATGTTATTGCACAGACCCAGCTCAGTAACCAAGGCAATACATACAGCCCTAGATACTGGATATAGTGGTTTAGCCACAGAAACAGAATGTGAAAACCTCAGTCTATATATAGATGACTCTTGCTACTGTGGGTTGAAGTGACAATGACTTAGGTCCAAGACTTTGATTGCACATGTGTAAGCATCACTTATGTACAAGTTGGGGGTCAATCACTAATTCCCACTAGGAATCACATGGACACAATTCTGGAAGGCCCTCTGACTCCTAAAGCAGCTTTCCAGTGGACATGAGAGGTTGTGGGGTAGGGAGGCAACTCTCCCATGCATGGATAGAAGTACTTCTACTCATGTAAGCAGGTGAGTATTGGGTCTAAGTCTTTAGGTGTGGAATAGTAAAAACAAGATTCAAATACACATTGTCATTTTGGATCCCTCAGCATCTTGTATCACTTTCAAACAAGGAAGATAGGCACCTGGGGGGAAAAAAGAAAGCTGCAAATCTTAAGTTAACATTTTGGCAATTAGCAATTTTACTGTCCCTCTACATTCAAATTACTAATCTATAAAACATTAAGTACATCTAAAGCTCATTTTGGCAGGCTTCACTCACCCCAAAATGAGAACAACTTCAGTACTAAATAGTTGTGTGAACGTAGGCCAATACCTTTTTGCTCTGAGGTGCAATTCTCTCATTTGAGTTCAACAAGGGTACCTGTGTTCTCTTCATGAGAGTGTGGTCTGTCAGGCCAAACATGGGAAAACTATTATAGTGTATTTGTACATCCAAAAACCCTTGAGTGTGTGTGCTGATGTGTTGTGGAGAAGTGACCAAGTGGGAAATCTGTATTTTCAGCAGTATGCCGTTTTATTTAGAGAGTGATATTGCTGTGTTAGTTTTATAGAGTGAAAGTATGTGTTAGAAATTGTGGGAAAGATCATATAGGCATAGTACAAAATTATTTGCTAATGCCAAATTAATTAATTTTTATAGATCGAGCATATCTGTTGCATTTGTGTGTGTGTGTGTGTGTGTATAATATTGCAATGACATAAAGAAGTTAATTTATCTTAGATTTCCTGCAATTTAGCAGATTATATAGTTTTAATTCCTAAACAAGTCTTTTGAAATCACCAAATCAGCTTCCTCTCGAGACCAAGGGACAAATAGTCACAAGGAGTATTTGTAATGTGGTCTCCCACAGGCGAGAAGCATCTTGTATCATTTAGTGATTGAGCTGCTACATTATAAAAGGTTCTTATGCTAACTTTTTTAGATACCAAAAAGTTCCTGGAGAAGCAGTCAAGGTACCTGAGGAATTTATTGGTTCTTTTATTTTATTTTATTTATTTGCGCAGGGCAGGAAACTTAGTCTGAAGTGCCAATTTTAAAAGAATTATTGTTTTCATTTATTTATAAAGCATCAAAATACTAAGTGCTTCTCTTTAATGCCAGTTAACAACAATAATAAGCCTTTGGCTTCTGATTTTCAATTTCAGAACAGAAAAGTAACACAAAGTAGCAGGGCAAAGGGGAAGAGATGAAAGAAATTGTCACATCCTGCTCAAAATAGTGAAATCCCTCACTACAAAAAGAGGGGGGAATGTAAAGATAAAGTTGCCAATGCAAAGTTGATCAGTCTCAGGCAGTTTTGACATAGGTCAAATTCAAGTAAGCTTTTGCTCTGTAATATGTAAACTTTTTGTTAGGAAAAAGGCAAGAAACCGTTAAACTTCTACTATTCACCTGGTGTATTTGACTTCTGATTTTCATCAGCTCCTGAGATCTTCTCTTTGTTTTCACAAATACAAAAGCAATGCATTGTTCATCCATGATGGAATTTAGAGAGTAATAGAGAGAATAACTCTGGAGACAATCTTTCCAGTCACTTAGTGAAGCAGCAAAGATTCTTCTTTAACGTGTGTCATGGTGTACCAGCCAAGACCACATACAGGCAATTCTTTATTTTTTGATTATATATACAGGTTTTTGCATCAGAAGTGATTGTCTGTGCTGCTTTTTGTACTAGTTTATGATTATTGTTGTCAACCAGATGGTTTGTGATCTTTTTTTTAAGAGGTGTTACTCCTTTTCTTGTATCTTCATTCCCAGTGCATACTTAAAGTTGTGGATAAAGGTGGCAGAAATAGGCAACACCCTTTATGAGGAACCCAGTTTTAGTCAAGAGCCATTATTGTTTTATTATTTAGAGACATTTATGTACCACTTAATTATTTGCATTTCTAAGTGGCATACATAAAAATGAGCCATACGTAAAATGAAACAATAAACTCATCATAAAACCAAACACTATCTTAAAATGCCTTCTAGAACAAGAAAGTCTTAATCATGCACCTGAGGTCCAACAGGAGGGTGCCTGTCTAATCTCAGCTGGGAGGATGTTCCACAGGCTTGCACCCACTGCACTAAATGTATGGCTTCTCTAGTTGTTAAAAGCCATGCATTATATAGAGTGTCCTTACAGAACCTTCTGTAAAGCATATGCAGTACTAATGGTGTGATCTTCTATTTTTAGAAACTGGTTGCCCAAATGAAGCAGGATCCACAGGTAAATATGTTTTGTTTGCACTCTTCATGCCATTCTTAAAGTCAGAATACAAATGTTCTCCATGTGTTGTATTTCATTAGAGCTTTTTTCATAGAGAGAAATAGAAATGTTCATCAAATTGTATATCATCTCAGTAGTAATATTTCTGACAGTTTTGTTCACAAGAAGATTCTTAAAAAGTATCGTGAGGAAGGTGGTGGTTTGTTTATTTAATTCATAATATTTGTGTATTGCTTTTCAACTGTAAAACCATCAAACTGGTTCACAGCAATGACATAAGGGGTTATAGCTAATGTAGCCCTAAGTAACAGTCCCATCAGCGCAAGGATTTCTGCTTGTGCAATGGGACCTCCCCTTTCTGTGTGCCCTCGGGAGCACATTTGGCAAGGGTGCAAGGGAAGGAGAGGGGAAGTCTTTTTGTGCAACTGGAAATCCTTGCACTGATGGGACGTATTAGTTGGATACCACCCAAGATTTACAGGTAGCTATTGCCTTTACATTGACAGATCTGGAATACCAACTGCTGTCAATAATATCTAGCTCCTGGTTCTGGACCCCAGGCTTTTGTTTGGTAACCAGATACTTTTAGTGTCTATGATGTGGACTTAGTTGTCGGGCTGATGTCCAACTGCTGTGGCTCCTTGCTCTACTTTCTGAAAGGTGGCAGTGGCAAAAGATATGCTGGCATATCCTTCTCCCCTTGCATATTTTGCTTAGTTAGTTCCTGGTTTGTGTCAAACCATAGTTTTACACTGCAGTCCAGTCTGCACGCTATGGTTTATTCTTGCTTAAATCATGATGTGCAATTCTGGTTTAACAAGCAAGCATAAACCAAGTAGTAAGAAAGGAAGCTGACCATGTAAGTGGAGGAGGGAGTGCATGACCCCAAGGTTTGCACATGTAACTCTAGAATGATTATAATTTGCCATGTCAAGTAAGTTGACCCTATATTACTTGGGACAGTGGAGAGAAATGACACAGGAGTAAGTAAACATCAAAATCCTGTAACTTGCACAGTTAGTTGTTCATTGTTCTTAGAATGAGAAGGTGCTGTTAAAATTATACATTTACTATAAAAGTAATACCAGATTCTAGAAGTTATGGTATTTTAGTCTTTTTAAAATATGCGTAAAATACTGTATGTATTTATGGGCTAATGTGTGGTGTTAAGATGGCTGTAGGAATTCTAATTCTTAAAAATACTCTGAATGATGGTCCAATTTTGTATTTGGCGTGGTTGTTAGCCAACTTTATTAGCTGCTATACTTCTCTTGTCCCAGACCTAGAGAATGAAATGTGCAACAATGTTGATTTGGAGGCAATTGGCATGTTCAGATTTTAATGAATGTGCGTTATAGATGTGTATCCCCTAAATTTGTAACATTTGAGGTGCATTCTTTTCCTTTAACTTCATTTATACCACAGACCCATATGCTGGGGATTCTGGGGAGAAAAGTTTAAGTGTGAAGTAATCTTTGGAGGTGGGGTGATGGTTTAATGTTAAATGTATATTTCAAAATAATTTCATTTTTATTTGGTGCAGCATATCCCTAAAAAAGGAGCATATTGTAGGGCACTCCTGGATGTCCTCCTTAATTAAGTCTTAAATGACACACTCTTCTGCACCAGTCACCAAACTGACCCTGAGCTTTGAAAAGAGCCGCAAAATGGTGTAGCACCAGGAAATTCAAATATGCTTCACTGTTGAGCTATTTAAGCAATCTGACTGGTTACAACCTATTATTTATAACGTTATTGTGGGGTTGTTAAAGTCTTCCTCCTACTATTCTGTGTTAACAAGTGGAATAGCTTTCTCACAGATTTTTTTCTTTCTAATCAGAATGCTGATCTGAAGAAGCAGCTTCATGAACTCCAAGCCAAAATCACAGCTTTGAGTGAGAAACAGGTAGGGAAACTGGTATATTTTTAATATCATGTTCTAAAGATACATCTCCTCCCAGCTACCAAGAGAACTGCTAATTTTTTTCATGTGTGAAAATAAGTGTGGGCAGCCAACACTTTTTGGATCTTGTTGGATGTATTTAGCAAAACAAAAATAAGTATTGGATGCACCAGTAATGGGTACAGTGAAGTTTATCTAGTGCTATATGGTGCTGGAAATATGTGACTAATATCATTGTAAGGTAGTCTAATGTATAAACTTTACAGTGGGAATGGAATGGACATATTCACATTAGAGAAGGTCACAGATGTTACAATATGCCTGTCAAAATAAGTTACACAATTTAGTTCTTGAACTGCATATATATCTGGTTCTGTAAAAAAGGAAAAATCTGGTTTGTTATTGGTTGGTATGTTAACCTCCACTCACACTTTGTGTATGTGCTGCATTTGTTGTGTTGCAATCTCTGAAGTTTTAACTTCTTGCCTTTGTTTGCAGATACTCCTAATTAGCCCTGCACCCACATGTATGTCTAGCTGATATCACAGCATGCATTGTTATTCGTTTTCTGTGTTGTTGCAATCATGAATGATATCTCTGAGAATGCTTTGGTTAACAAAAAAATGATTATGTTTAAAAAAGTTCAGAATGAAATTTGAATTTAATACAAATATGGTCTATACACAATCTGTTAAAAATGAATCTGTGATCTTCTAAAACAATGGCTTAAAGCCAGCTTTTGTCTGTTTCTCACTCCTTGGTTCTGAAAGGTTCTGGATAGGCTAGGCTAGGCTAGGATCCAAGGAATTGCATAGGCTCATGCAAGGGGCTTGAGTTAGCTCAGTGGGATTTTTTAAATGTTAAGCATCCAATTCCCTTGGCATGACAAACTACTTTTGAAATTCCACTCAGTTTCAAGTTAGCATTTTGGCATGATGTGAAGAGGCTGCTGTTTTGAGAGAGATAAAAAGCCTACAATATATTGTGTTAAATAAATAAAATAAAAATCTGGTGCATTTGAGTTGTTTTGGGGTAGGGCTCAAGAACTATGTCAAATAGAGGTGTCAGAGAGTGAACTTTTAGAACGAATTGACTTTTAGAACTAACAAATTAACAGGTTGGTGGGGCTTGATAGCATTAAACTTGAGAATTCCTGAAGAGCTCAAATGTGAATTTATTACTAAAATCAGCAATGTAATTTAGAATTAGAAGGCAGTCAATGTAACTTCATTTCTTTTTAAGAGGTATTTGATGTCAAAACGGAAAATTTGTAAGTCTGGCTTCTATTCTACGTAAATTCATTGAACGCGTTATTAGGATTACAATGGTTAAACGCACAAAACAGCAAACCCTGCTGAATAAGAAATAATATGGCTTCTGCATAAGAGAAATCATCCATCTTAAGTGTTCATATGATAAAAACTTCTAGGTAGTATAGACAAAAGTTTGCTAAACTATGAACAGAGCGGATAGAGACTTTTCCCCATCTTTTATAATGATAGAATTATAGGTTGCCCAATTTAGTTGATAGGCAGTATATTTAAGATGGACAAAATAATTATATGGTGATTTTACTACCACACACCATCGTGATGGCTACTAGTTCAGGTAGCTTTAAAAGGCGATTAAAAAATTAGTATAGGATAGGTCTGTCTGCTAGTATCAACCATGGTTAGCTAAATTGAACTTTTAGGTTCAAATGTATTCCACTTGTGAGGGTGACAAACAAAAGATGTTATGTTGGCTACCTTCTGAATACCACTTGTCGGGACAAAGGGGGAAGGGCTGCTTGTGAGATTTCCAGAAGCATTAGGTTGATCACTTTTTGAGATAGAATGGACCACAAAACACAAAGATTGCTTGGTCCTAGCAATCAAGATTATATAAGTCTTGTTGAGTACTTGAGACCCAGCTGTGTTTCCACTGTCTTTCACTTGGAATTTTATTTTATAGTGCAGTCATCTTAGCAAGTTAGCCTGAGAGTTTTCCTCACTTTTACGCTATTTTCTACAAAAATCATTATTGATGTTCATGCAAACTACCCTGTGGAATTTCTAAGGGAAATAGTAATAAACAATTAAAAATATGCTTTTGCTCTGGAGTGTCTTGCAAATTTTAATCATGCTTGATTGTAATGCCAACATAGTTTAGCAACTGAAAGTACCCATGCAGGTGTGCATGCTCCTCTATCCTTGTTCTTCCCTTTGCATGAGTTCCCTCTTCTACTTCCTGATTTTTGCTAATAATAATTTGCCATGATGTCCAAATTGGCAAACTGTGGTTAGCACAATACATCCAAACCATTGTTTGGCAACCACAGTTAGACAAGGTTGTAAACTGGTTTGGATTCAAGGCACTAACCATATTTTGCTGCTTTTGTTGTTATGCCAGATTATGGATGGAGAAAACTATGAAGGTGAGGAGTCAGGATGGGAGTGCAAGACCCCTGAGGACACCCCCAATTACCAAATCATAAGAACATAAGAAGAGCCTGCTTGATCAGGCCAGTGACCCAGCTAGTTCAACATCCTGTTTTCACAATGGCCAACCAGATGTTCATGGGAAGCCCGCAAGCTTGACCTGAGCACTAGAGCACTCTCTCCCTCTGCGGTTTTCAGCAGTTGGTATTCAGAAGCATACTGCCTCTGACTGTGGAGGCAGTCATTGTGGCTAGTAGTCTTTGATACCATTATCCTCCATAAATTTGTCTAATTTATTTTAAAAGCCGTCCAAGTTGGTGGCCATCACTGCATCCTCTGGGAGCAAGTTCCATAGCTTAACTATGTACTGTGTGAAGAAGTATTGTCCTGAATCCAGCATTCAGCTCTCCACTGTGCCTTTTATATATTTCACAATGGTTTAGTTCTGATGCAGTTTAGAAAAAAGCATTATACAGTGCCTTGCAAAAGTAATCACTCCCCTGACTACTGCTCTCATATTATTGAATTACAGATGGTACATTGCAATTTTGTTCTGTATAATATTTTATTTTGAAACACTGAAATTCAAAATCATTATTGTAAGGTGACATTGGTTTTATGTTGAGAAATGTTTGTAAGAAATATAAAAAACTGAAACATGTTGCTTGCATAAGTATTCAACCCCCACACATTAATATTTGGGAGAGCCACCTTTCGCTGCAATAACAGCTTTTTTTGGGTAGGTATGTACCAGCTTTGCACACAGTGTTGGAGGGATTTTGCCTGTTCTTCTTGGCAGATTCACTCCAGGTCATTCAGATTGCTTGGACGTCACTTGTGGACTGCAATTTTCAAAGAGCGCCTCAGATTCTCAATGGGATTGATATTAGGACTTTGAGTGGTCCACTGTAGGACATTCACCTTTTTGTTCTTGAGCCACTCTAGTGTTGCTTTGGTGTTGTGCTTGGGATCATTGTCCTGCTGAAGAGTGAATTCCCTCCCAAGCTTCAGTTTTTTAGTGGACGGAAGCAGGTTCTCTTGTAGTGTTTCCCTGTATTTTGCTCCATCCATTCTTCCTTTGATTTTAACAAGATGGCCAGTCCCTGCTGATGAGAAGCATCCCCACAGCATGATGCTGCCACCACCATACTCACTGTAAGGACGGTGTGTCTTGAGGCATTGGCAATATTAGGTTTGCACCACACATAGCGCTTTGAGTTTTGACCAAAAAGCTCTATCTTGGTCTCATCTAACCACAAAACCTTTTCCCACATTGCAGTTGGGGCACTGTCATGCATTCTGGCAAACTCCAAATGTGCTTTCAGATGGTAGTTTTTGAGGGGCCTGATTACTTTTGCAAGTAAATGTGCACGTGCATGAAGTTCTAACAAAGTTACATTTCTAAATTGAGCAAGGTTGTTGTTGTTGTTGTTGTTATGTGCCTTCAAGTTGATTATGACTTATGATGACCTTATGAATCAGCGACCTCCAATAGCATCTGTCATGAACCACCCTGTTCAGATCTTGTAAGTTCAGGTCCGTGGCTTCCTTTATGGAATCAGTCCATCTCTTGTTTGGCCTTCCTCCTTTTCTACTCCCTTCTGTTTTCCCCAGCATCATTGTCTTTTCTGGTGACTCATGTCTTCTCATGATGTGTCCAAAGTATGATAACCTCAGTTTCATCATTTTAGCTTCTAGTGACAGTTCTGGTTTAATTTGTTCTAACACCCAATTATTTGTCTTTTTCGCAGTCCATAGTATGTGCAAAGCTCTCCTCCAGCACCACATTTCAAATGAGTTGATTTTTCTCTTACCCACTTTTTTCACTGTCCAACTTTCACACCCATACATAGAGATCGGGAATACCATGGTCTGAATGATCCTGACTTTAGTGTGCAGTGATACATCTTTGCATTTGAGGACCTTTTCTAGTTCTCTCACAGCTGCCCTCCCCAGTCTCTAGCCTTCTTCTGATTTCTTGACTATTGTCTCCATTTTGGTTAATGTCTGTGCCAAGGTATGGATAATCCTTGACAAGTTGAATGTCCTTGTAGTCAACTTTAAAGTTACATAAATCTTCTGTTGTCATAACTTTAGTCTTCTTGATGTTCAGCTGTAGTCCTGCTTTTGTGCTTTCCTCTTTAACTTTTATCAGCATTCGTTTCAAATCATTACTGGTTTCTGCTAGTAGTATGGTATCGTCTGCAGATCCTTCCAATACAGCTTACAATTAAATAAAAAAATTAATAATAAAATTGCAATTGGATAACATTCAACCTTACTAGCTTATCAGGATCCTTCTCACAAGGCAGTTGGTACAGGTCCTGTGCAGGAGGAGAGGACAACTGAGTTGGAATAGGTTCTTATGTCACCTTTGCTTGCCTCCCTCACTTGCTTGTCCCTTCTCCATTTTCCTCTGCTGAGGGTGAAGTGAGTCTCTTTCCACTATGAGTGGGATTGGGAGAACCTATGCCTGTGTTAGAATTATCCATTTTCTAATCAAGATTCTGAAGAGTTGTGAATCCTGCGCAACACTTATTTCCACTTTGGGCCTTCCAGATGATAGAAGAATCAGTGAGAATAGCTTTAACAGTTGTTCCACCTGTCCAGTGATGCTAGAGTGAATGACAATGGTTTGCACTTGGGGGGAAAGGTACTTAAAACAAACTTTCCTCGCTACTAGAGTTGTTCAGCAATGGAATCATGTATTTTGGAAGGCGGTGAAATCTCCTTACATGGATATTGTTATGAAAAGGATAGACAGACATCTGTGGGCAATAGCTGTTATAGAATATCTGATAATGCAGCAGAGAGTAGCCTAGATCAGTGGTTCCCAACTTGGGGTCCGTGACTCCCAGAGGGGCCGGGAAGTCATCCTGGGGGGGCAGCGAAGAGTCAAGAGAGGAATTATTTATTATATTTTTTAGAAAGTGTTCAGCACGGCTGAAACAAACTGAGCAAGTGTGAGCAACTTTAATTCCCGGCTCCTTGCCCCCCCCAAGGAGCCCAGCTGTTCATTGCTCTTCCTGAACTTCCAGCTCCTTAACCCTTTATGGAGAAGGGTAGCCCCAACCTTTGCATGCTGCCTGGACCAGTGGTGGCAGCAGCAGCAATTAGCAGAAGGAGGAGAGCACAAACATAGTGGCCAACATGTAATGAGTGGGTGGTGTATGTGTGTGTTTGTGTGTATGTCTGTAGGGGAGGGGGCCCCTCTGACCTCCTCATGATCCCTTCAATGCGAATGACAGAGGCACGCAGCAGCAGCGGCACACTCTCTCCTCCCCATGCATTTCCCTGTAGTCTCACACAGGCTGTTACCAGGCTAAGGGGAAGATGGTGGTGATGGGGGAGTGAGAGAGAGAAAAGAAGAAGGGGAGGTCATTCCTCACCCTTTTGTCTCAGAAAGAGAGGGAGAGAAAGAGGCGGTGGTTGAGGAGGATTCCACCCTCACATTCACCATCTAGTTTCCTCTTCTCCCTCCTGCAGGGCACTCTCCCTTTGGTATAAGGGGGCAGGAGGGGGGAGGGAGGGAGGGAAAGAATAGGAGTGGGACCATGTGCATTTGTTTCTCACTGCCACCACAGGTCACTCCAAGAATGGAAGTACCTAGAATGGGCACATAGCTCACTTGACTCCAACCCTTCCTCCCCCTCCCTGCCCTCATGTCCTGAGTGCCCTCTCTTCCATGTGGCTGCTCCTCTGCACTCGTCCAGCTGTTACTGCCTCTTACTTGCTGCCTCCTTTTGACCCACCAAACCTCTCCCCTACCCATAACTTGACATGCCTTTCCACCCTCTAACCCTGCTCCCTCCCTTCGCATTACTTCTCTCTTTTTCTTCTCTCTCTGCCCACTTGTACTCACCCACCCCACCCCTGGTGCCCAAGTTTGCTCCTGTTTTGAATTTGCTTATAGGATTGTGTGAACTGTGTTTATTTATTTATTTATTTTATTCGATTTTTATACCGCCCAAAGCCAATATTTATTGGACTTTAATTTCCTGCCAGGCAGATCTCTCTCTCTCTCTCTCTCCTGCCTCTGTTTCTCTGTATGCATACAAATCGTGGGGGTGGCCAGAGTAGCAGCAGGAGGAGGAACAATAATTAACATGTGGGGGTCGCAAAATATTTTGAGGTTACAGAGAGGGTCCCATACTGATGAAGGTTGGGAAAAGATGGCTCACTGGGTGAATTTCAACTCTATATTTTAATGCAACAGCAGAAGGAAAATCACAGCGCTAATTTCTGATTTTCTTACCTGCTGTCCCACCTTTCTGGCAGCAACCATTCCATGGTTATCTTACTGAAAACCATACCCTCAGTATGAAGTAAAATAATAAAATTAAAAGCACGAAACCTTTTCCTCAGTGGGTGCTGATACTCATGGCTATACTAGATCTTTTCCCCTGCAGCTTCAGAAACTGAAACCCTACAGGCGGACCTGGACTAGCTCTATGTGTCCTCCTCCCCCCAGCCACCTAAAATCAGTTTGCATGCTAGCATTTGGAATAACCATGGTTTGGTCTTCTAGTATGTCCTATGTGAGCTTGATACAGAGAAACTCACTAACTTCATGAATGATTGTATATGGAGAAATTTCCTATTGGTCCTCCATCTTACTTTTTCTCTCCTCTGTGTGCTTAATTATTCGATCGCATTATGCCTTGCTAGCTCTAATTCTGTTTGGGTATGTTGACATTTATCTAGAAATTCAAAAAATTTGGGCACCACAGCCAGTCCTGTTTTCTTTTTTCATTCATGGAAGCTTGCTGGTAGCAAGTTTTCAACAGAAGCATGTTCCCACATTGAGTGTTCAGTGATATATATGTTAATATAACATAAAACATGGGGTGGTGCACTGATAGGAACAAAATCCACTGTGCCTCTAAAATGGGGTTAAAGTTCCTAGTGACAGGAGATGGAACTCCAGCAGGCATAATTTTTCTTTCTAAAGAAATGATTTTGACAATTTCTTTTTCACACTACTTGAAGAGTAACTGTATCAAGCTGGGTCATGGTCATTGTTGCTTGAATCCAATACTGCCAGTGTTAACTTGTTTTTGTAAAAAGAGAGATTAAAATAGGATGGAACATGGTTAAAAGCAGAATGTCAGACTGTTTTCCTCCCTGAATCCTACAAATCATAACTTTATGCTGATATTTTTTCCACTTCAGTCTCTGTCCTAATTTTCTTCAATAAAGATTGTTTTGTTTCTTAGTTCCATATCATAAAATATGCAAGGCCCCAGGAAAGAGCCAGCAAGAATTAGCTTACATTGTTTCTCAAACTTTAGAAGCAGCAGTTTTAACTTGTGTTTCTAATTATCAGGTCCCCAAAATGCAGTGAAGTGTTTCAATGAATGAATGATCTGTATGATAGCAACTAGTTGTGCTTAGAAGGCAAATCCAATTAGTAACTTTTTCAAAAAATGTTAATATTGGCGATTTGTTCTCTGAAGTTGGCGTATTAATGTGCTTGTCAGTAAATTATTTAAATAGCTCAGAGGGCCCCTGATAGTTTCAGGACAATTTTTGATGTGATGCCAATAGATGAGTCATATTAACTTTCCAGTTCTCATGTTGAGGCAGGGAGAGGAGGTTGTATATTGATGAAGAGGCTGTGGTATTGGGCAGAGCAAGTGTTTGTAAAGCTTGGATTTCTATTGTAAGATGGTCTGACCCAACAGTCTTTTTAAAAGTTGTGCAAGAGTAAAATAGTGAACTTGATATAACTGTACAGAAATGGATTATAATGGGTTCCAATGTTTCAGCTGGTGACCTTTGATACATGTCCTCACTTATCCTCTAGCAGGATGCAGAAGCAAAGAAGTTCCACTATGGGGATTTTTTTTTTTTTGGTCTTAGGGTTTAAAAAACTGTTGCCTTCTGCCAAGCAGACTAGTGAAGGAGGGACCTCTGCCTGCCTGCTCTATCTTCTCATGCTGATTGTGGAACAAGACATTCCTTCCTCCATAGCTAGCATAGAAATCTAGTGGTTTGGCAGAGGAAAGTTATGCCCTGTGTCCGCCAGCCTGCTCACTTACCTGCATGCACTCACCTATGACTACCAGGCGAGTTTGTTAAATACAAGGCTGATATAATAGTAAATGCTCAACTTACTAAATGCCTTTTATGTTAGCTTTGGAACTTCCAAATTGATAGCATATCATTTAAGAAATGTGCATTGTCAGAAACTGTAAACTAGCTTTAGAGCATACTGCAGGGTTTTTTTTAGATGGTGTTTAATATCAGAGCAGTCGAATTTCAAGACATTCAGGGGGGAAAACCTGAAGGAAATGCGTTGAGAGAGGAATTCTTCATATTTTAGTAGATAAAGCTATGTAATGGGCAGTTTTGTTTAATGTCCCTTGGAATTTCTAATTATTTGCTGCTGACATGAACAGCAAATAAAAGAAAAAATCATATTTATGTCATGGTGTTTTCTGGTGAGCACTCCTTGTGTTTATATTTCCATTTTCTACTATCTTATCTACTCTTACCTAGTCCTAAATTCAGTGAGACTTTGAATAAACATGCATAGGATGGGTCTGAAAATCTCAGGATTAATCTCTTCATAGGGGAGTGAGGTATGTTACTATGTTAGCCAGTGAACTAAATAGTTATGTGTGCCCCTCTCCCTTCCCTTTTTCAGAATGCATTTCTGAACTTAAGTACTCTTTTTACAGCGAATGCCATTCTCCTTCCGCTACCTTTCTAAAAGAATAAATTTTTTGGGCAACAATACTTAAAGTACTAGCTAGAGGGAGTCATTACTCCCAGTTACAACTATAGCAATAATGAAGAAACTGAAGTAAGGCACTCTCTTGCAATGTGATTTGTAAGACACACACATTTTGTGTGTGTGTGTGTGTGTGTGGGAACATGGGGGAAAGGTAACTGTTTCATATTGCAAAACACGTTTACACAATGAACAAATTTGCTTCCCTGCCTTGCTTCTCCCATTTCAACTGCATAGGGCACAAGATGGACTGGAGGATAGTAGGACAACTTTGAGATTTGATATTGATGCATAATGGCGATATTAGCAGCTTAGAAAACTATTTGTAAGGGGGTGTTGATTATGGGAAACCTTTGGTCCCACCTTTAAATAAATCTTGTAGAACAAACCAAAACGTCCTGTTCATTGTAACTGCTGTTTTTATGTTTATTGAAAATTGCTCAGAGTTGAAGTGAATCCATAGCATTCGTTTCAGGATAGTAAAACTTATTATGAACATCTGTGTGTAGAATTTATTTTTACTTTATTTGGAATGGAGTAAAAACTTATGATATAGATAAGAATTCTTTTGCTTCAACATCTTCTCCTTTGCAGGCAATCACATACAAATAATTAATAAAGTTAATTCTATAAGAGAACATATCATAGAATAGTGGAATTGGAAGGGGTCTATAAAGCCATCGAGTTGAACCTCCTGCTCAGTGCAGGAATCCAACTTGAAGCATACCCGACAAGTGGCTGTCCAGCTTGCCTCTTGAATGCCTCCAGTGTTGGAGAACCCACCACTTCCCCTGGCTTATTTTCATTTATGAGTTTTTATTCCTTGAAAAAATGATGTTTTAACTGTTAACATCTTTTCTTGCTAGATAATGTATTAAATGGTGCAAAAAAAGAAATGCTGTCAATAGTGAACAGCGCACACCATAAAACAAACCCTGTTCTTACCGGTCAGCTTTCTTGGCTGAACTTCAGGCTTTTACTAAATTACATAAAAAAAGTAAAAAAGTAGTCGCATTCTTAATAGAACTTTATAGAGGGAGTATTTCTAATTTGTGAAGTGAGCTATAGTGTTCATATGTGTTTGTCATCATGATCATCCTGCTGAGGTAGGTTGCTATTTTCCATTTTTGGAGATAGATAATTGAGACTGAGGGATAGTGATTTGACCAAAGTCCAACAGAGGTAGGACTTCCATTCACATCTCTGGTTGAGCTTCAGCTTTCCACTTGCTGGAACATGCCGGTTCCCTTACGCCAGTGTCTTATGAATTTGTACTTGTGTAATACTCGGTGCATCCCTCAACACAAAGGAAGGTTTGTGCTTTTCCAAATCATTTGCCCTAGATGAGAAATAAGTTGATTACATTTTAGTAGCCTCAAAAGGCCCACACTTTCCCCAGAAAGTATGCATGAAGGAGAATCTTCATGAGCCTAGTATTTAACAGATACCTTAAATTGAACTTACAAGTTCTGTACAGGGTCTACAACAGATGCTAACGGAGGTCGCTGATTCATAGGGTTGCCATAAGTCGTAATCGACTTGAAGGCACATAACACGCACACACTTGGGCTCTCTAGGAAGAAAAAAGGAAGAATTGTCTAGCATGAAAGCTTGCATACTCTTTCACTAAGGGCCACTAACAGTAGATGCTATGTTAATTGCATGAATTGCAATATACACATTTGTACTATGTGAATCCCCTTTAGGATGCACACCTTAACATGGTGAGGGGGTTTGAGAGTGTTGAAGAAGCTGAGAGCAGTGCCGGCAGGAGTCTAGACCAAGAGGCTAGACTCCTAGCAGGGGCACCCAAGGCAGAATGGTCAAAGCTGAGACACCAGACTAAGATGCATCCAATCTCAGAGGAAGGCAATGGTAAACCACCCTGAATACCTCTTACCACGAAAACCTTATGAACCAAGTATCCAAAATGCAACATGAGGTAGCGCTGGAAGAGTGCTGGACCCCCAGGTCAGAAGGCAGTCACCGAGCTACTGGGGAAGAACAAAGGACAAGTACGAGTAGTGCTGTGACTAATGACGCAACAGGGTCAAAGCTGAAACGGAGGCTGATGAGCACAGATGCAAAAGGAGAGTCCGGAGTTGTATGACGCACACAATAGGAGCATGGAATGTGAGAAGCATGAACCAGGGAAAGTTAGAAATTGTCACGCAAGAAATGGAACGTATCAACATTACAATACTTGGCATGAGTGAATTAAAATGGACGGGAATGGGACATTTTAAATCAAGCAACTATAAAATATTTTATGCAGGAAATGAGAAATTAAGAAGAAACGGGGTAGTTTTAATAGTGAGAAGTGAGGTAGCAAAAGCAATCAGGAGCTACAATGCAAGGTCTGAGCGAGTGATATCAATGAGATTAAACAGGAAACCTATTAACATAACCGTAAGCCAAGTCTATGCTCCAAAGGCAAATGCAGAAGAAGAAGAATTGGAGCGATTTTACCAAGGCTGTGGAGTTGGTACACCAAACCTTTGACTCCGACTCCTCTATTTTTCTACTGTCTGACTCCGACTCCAACTCCGACTCCTTCATAAATGGCAAATGTATGTTAACTAGTAATAACAAATTTTGTTGTTGTTCTGTAGCAGCTTCAGTTTGTTCCTCAGTTCCTCTGTTGCAGGAGCGTGCTCTTCAATTTCAAACATTCCTAAATCTCTGAAGTGTTCTTCTAGCTGTTGGTCACCTTCATTATTTGCATTCATTAGTTTAATTGTACTTAGCATGTTTGAAGCATTGTCAGTTACAATACAAGGAACTTATTCTTTTTTAAGTTCATAATCTTGCAGAACCTTTTCCACTAAGACCTGGAGAAACTCGCTGGTGTGATGAGCTTCTGTGTCTTTTACTGCCAGTGTCTTGGTAACTATTTCATTCTTGTCACAAACAAATTGGACATGTGCAGGCATCCATTTTAAGAAATACAAAGCGTCCCTTCAGAGTTTTTCTTCCTTTTGGTTAAGGGCTTCTTCAATCACTATTTTTCTAATAATATCTCTTTCCAGAGAAACACCAAGTTTGTGGGCCATTTCTTGTTATAATATTATAAGTTTTTATTTTGAAGCCGGAGTCGGTACATTTCTACCAACTCTGACTCCACGACTCCGACTCCACAGCCCTGGATTTTACGCAGAAGTACAGGAGGATGTTGAACACACACCAAAACAAGGTGTTGTGATAATCATGGGGGACTGGAATGCAAAAGTAGGGAACAGAGAAGAACTAGGAATTGTGGGGAAATGGGGCTTAGGAGATAGATGAAGCAGGAGAAAGACTTATTGAATTCTGTGAAGCCAATAATTTGTTTCTTGCGAACACATTTTTTGAGCAACCGAAAAGATGTCTGTACACGTGGACGTCACCAGATGGTCAATATAAGAATCAAATTGATTATATAATTGGTAACAGAAGATCCCAATTCCAAAGAAAGGGGATCCGAGAGAATGCAGTCATTATTGAACTATTGCCTTAATATCCCATGCAAGTAAAGTAATGCTCAAGATTCTACAACAAGCTCTTACCATATATGGAGCGAGAAATGCCAGATGTCTAAGCTGGATTTAGAAAAGGAAGAGGCAAAAGAGATCATATTGCAAACATACGTTGGATAATGAAACAGAGCAAGGAATTTCAGAAGAAAATCACCCTGTGCTTTATAGATTACAGCAAAGCCTTTGACTGTGTAGGTAATGAAAAACTATGGAATGCTTTAAAAGGAATGGGGGTGCCACATCATCTGATTGTCCTGATGCGCAACCTATAATCTGCACAAGAGGCTACTGTAAGGACAGAATATGGAGAAACCGATTGGTTCCCCATTGGAAAAGGTGTGAGACGGGTGTATTTTATCACCCTATTTGTTTAATCTATATGCAGAACATATCATACGGAATGCAGGATTGGACCAAGATGAAGAAGGTGTGAAAATTGGAGGGAGAAATACCAATAATTTAAGATATGCAGATGATACCATACTACTAGCAGAAACCAGAAATGATTTAAAATGAATGTGATGAAAATTAAAGAGGAAAGCACAAAAGCAGGACTACAGCTGAACGTCAAGAAGTCTAAAGTAATGACAACAGAAGATTTATGTAACTTTAAAATTGACAGTGAGGACATTGAACTTGTCAAGGATTATCAATACCTCGGCACAGTCCTTAACCAAAATGGAGACAATAGTCAAGAAATCAGAAGAAGGCTAGGACTGGGGAGGGCAGCTATGAGAGAACTAGAAAAGGTCCTCAAATGCAAAGATGTATCACTGAACACTAAAGTCAGGATCATTCAGACCATGGTATTCCCGATCTCTATGTATGGGTGTGAAAGTTGGACAGTGAAAAAAGCGGATAAGAGAAAAATCAACTTATTGGAAATGTGGTATTGGAGGAGAGCTTTGTGGATACCATGGACTGCAAAAAAGACAAATAATTGGGTGCTAGAACAAATTAAACCAGAACTGTCACTAGAATCTAAAATGATGAAACTGAGCTTATCATACTTTGGACACATCATGAGAAGACATGATTCATTAGAAAAGATAATGCTGGGAAAAACAGAAGAGAGTAGAAAAAGGAGGAAGGCCAAACAAGAGATGGATTGATTCCATAAAGGAAGCCACAGACCTGAACTTACAAGATCTGAACAGGGTGGTTCATGACAGATGCTCTCGGAGGTCGCTGATTTATAGGGTCGCCATAAGTCGTAGTCGACTTGAAGGCACATAACAACAACATTTTGTCAGAACCGTTGCCTGGCATATGTTTAGTGTGTTCAAATGAATAAAAAATGCCACAAACTGTGCAAAAATATTAAGTTTGCAATTTCTAGGAGAAACCATGCTTTGGAGAAATGTTCTTTTGAAGTCTGGTGGTGCAGCCTGAAAGCTGATATTTGAAGAGGAGTGATTCTTCTTCTCCAAGCCTCTTTTTCCACTTGTCATATAAAACAGTAGTCTTCTATGTTTTCAGACCTAGGGCCCACTTTTAACCCAAACATACATTTGGGGATCTAGTTCTTAATTTTTTAAACATTATACATTTAAATGGTGGTACTGCTGCTATTCTGACCCATTTTGGATGACACCATGACCTGGTAGTGGTCCAGAACTACCAGTCAAAGACCAGTGTGTTCAAGTTTTCTATGAAAGCTCACTGCTGATGAAGCAGAATTTCCTATTTTACTATTTCCCTCCCATATTTAAGGAGCAGAGGACCTTATTTCTTTTCAGGAATGGGCAGGAGCTGATTATCAAGCTAGCTAAATGTGGGCTGGATGGAACAGGGCTGTGGAGTTGCTACACCAAACCTTCGACTCCGACTCCTCTATTTTTCTACTGTCCGACTCCAACTCCACCCAAAATTGCTTCCAACTCCACAGCCCTGAAAAGGGCTGCAAATATCTTTTTAAATTGGAAGCTCTCCTAGGAGCATTTTTATCGCAGCCTGAATATGTGCTGATCTTGGCATCACAGCATTTGTCTTCATCTGGGTCCTGTGTCATACACTGACATACAAAATGTTTTCCATCTTGGGTTATGGTGAAATGCTCAACTACAGCTGACTTCATGGGAAGCTTCTTTGACATTTTGAATTTATATTTTTAAAAAATTGTCAATCAAAATTTATTTTGAAGCCCAAGTCGGAGTCGGTACATTTCTACCAACTCCAACTCCACCCAAAATTGCTTCTGACTCTGACTCCACAGCCCTGGGATGGAACAACTATCAGTTGGCTACAGAAGAGTACATAAAGAGTGCTTATCAATGGTTCCTTCTCAAACTGGGGGGAGGTAACAAGCAGGTTACCGTAGGGCTCAGTCCTGGGCCCAGTACTCTTCAACATTTTTATTAATGACTTGGATGAGGAGATGCAGGGAGTACTTATCAAATTTGCAGATGATACAAAATTGGGAAGGATAGCTAATGCCCTGGAGGACAGAAACAAAATTCAAAGTGATCTTGATAGGCTGGAGCATTGGCCTGAAAACAACAGAATGAAATTTAAAGGTATAAGTGCAAAGTTCTACACTGGGGGGGGGGAACCAAATGTACAGTTATAAAAGGGGGGATGCTTGCCTCAGCAATACTGCATGCAAGAAGGATCTTGGGATTGTGGTTGATCACAAGCTGAACATGACAGTGTGATGTGGTTGCAAAAAAGGCAAGTGCTATTTTAGGCTGCATTAACAGAGGTATAGAGTGAAGTACTAGTTCCCCTCTGTTTGGCACTGGTTAGGCCTCATCTTGAGTACTGCATCCAGTTCTGGACACTGCACTTTAAGAAGGATGCAGGCAAACTGGAACAGGTTCAGAGGAGGGCAGCAAGGATGATCAGGGGACTGGAAACCAAGCCCTATGAGGAGAGACTGAAAGAACTGGGCATGTTTAGCCTGGAGAAGAGAAAACTGAGGGAAGATATGATAACACTCAAGTACATGAAAGGTTGTCACATAGAGGAGGGCTGGGATCTCTTCTTGATCGTCTCAGAGTGCAGGACACGAAATAATGGGCTCAAGTTGCAGGAAGCCAGATTTCGACTGAACATCAGGAAAAACTTCGTAACTGTTAGAGCCATACGACAATGGAATCAATTACCTAGGGAGGTAGTGGACTCTCCTACACTGGAGGCATTCAAGAGGCAGCTGGACAGCCATCTGTCGGGAATGCTTTGATTTGGATTCCTGCATTGAGCAGGGGGTTGGACTTGATGGCCTTATAGGCCCCTTCCAACTCTACTATTCTATGATTCTATATTCAGAGATGTAGGTTTCATTAGAAAGTAGGTACATACTAAACAATTCTAAATTGTTTTCCAATTAATGTTCATCAAAAAATGGGTTGATAATTTTGTCATTTTAGTACCAAGCAGAATGAGCTTGTGAAATAATTCAGGAGATGCACCATCTCCAGTTTGTCATGATATTTTTGTCATGATGTGCCAGAATCGCCACCACCACCAAACAGGCTTTTAAATTGTAATGATAAGATTGTTTGTTCTTCTGGTTAGTTTTGTGCTTCAACAAACAACAACATTAACAAAACATGCACATGGACCTTTGAATGGCTAACTCAGCTTTTCCCAACCAGTGTGCCTCCAGATGTTGTTGGACCACAATTCCCATCTTTCCTGACCATTGGCAATGCTGGCTGAGGCTGATGGGAGTTGTGGTCCAACAACATCTGGAGGCACACTGGTTGGGAAAGGCTGGGGTAACTCTTTCAGTTTTTAGATAAATGTAAAGTTCTTTAAAAAATATAATTTAGGCAGTTTCAACCAAGTCAACATGAGAAACTGAAAATATTGGGTGGTACAGTAAACTCAGCCTTCTTCACGGTTGTCTTCATTGTTCATTGTCTGGGAAAAAAAGACAAGCTTTCTTGGTTTGTCAGTTCCCAACTTATTTCTCAATTAAAATGAATTAGTCTGAAGGAAGAAAAAATTCTCTCTGCACCTGCAGAAGAGTCTACTGCTGTTAAGAGTTGGATTACCACTTCAGTGGTCTCCTATTGTTCAGATCTACTTGATCTCCCCAATTCTCTGTTCATTGACCTTCTCTGTCTTTGCACTTAGAGAGAGGCAAGGCCTTAAGGGAGAGAGAGTGAGAGAGCGTGCACCACCTGCAGGATGTACACCACCTGCAGGATGGGACTGATCAGGTGATCTCCCATCTCCATAAACTGCTGTTAACATATTCATAGAGTTTGTTTGTTTGTTTGTTTGATTGATTGATTGATTGATATCCCACCCTTTCTCCCAGTAGGAGCACAGGGCAGTAAACAAAAACACTAAAAACACTTTAAAACATCATACAAACAGACTTCAAAATATATTAAAACGTAACAACCATTAAAAACATAATAAAACAAAACATCTTTAAAACATTTTTAAAATGCTTTAAAAACATTAAAAAGTTTAAAAATATATTAATTCCAACAGAGATGCAGACTGGGATATGGTCTCTACTTAAAAGGCTTGTTGAAAGAGGAAGGGCTTCAGTAGGCGTTGAAAAGATAACACAGATGGTGCCTGTCTAATATTTAAGTGGAGGGGATTCCAAATGGTAGGCACCACTACACTAAAGGTCTGTTTCCTATGTTGTGTGGAATGGACCTCCTGATAAGATGGTATCTGCAGGAGGCCCTCACCTTCAGAGTGCAGAGATTGACTGGGTATATAAGGGATAAGACGGTCTTTCAGGTATCCTGGTCCCATGATGTTTACGGCTTTATACACCAAAACTAGAACCTTGAATTTAGCCCGGTAGCTAATAGGTAGCCAGTCCAATTCTTTCAGTAGTGGAGTGACATGTTGGCGATAACCTTCTCCAGTGAGCAGTCTCGTGGCCACATTTTGCAGCAGCTGCAGCTTCTGGACCAGCCTGAAGGGTAGCCCCACATAGAGCACATTACATTAATCCAATCTGGAGGTTGCATGGACAACAGTGGTCAGGCTATCCCGGCCCAGGAACGGCCGCAGCTCTCTCACCAGCCGAAGCTGGTAAAAGGCACTCCTAGCCACTGAGGTCACCTGGGCCTCTAGCAACAAAAATGGATCCAGGAGCACCCCCAGACTACGAACCTGCTCTTTGAGAGCAGAGCTTGGAAGTAACTAGTTACAAGTAACGAATTACTTGTAATTCATTACTTTTTTGAGTAACGAGTGGGTAATTCCTTTACATTTTGATTGTAATAGAACTAGGAGTAATTTTACTACTTTTATGGAGTAATTGTAACGTTTCCAGAATTACTTTTGGGCATTACTTGGGGGGGGGAACAGGGGAAGTCTTCTGCTCCTCTGATTTGTGGATGAAAATCATGTGCCTCAAACTGGGCTTCTGTGTAGTGTCGCTCTTTCCTCATGCTCTGTGGATGGGTAAGAGGTGACGAGGGAGGAGGCGGAGAGTGAGACGGGGTGGAGTGGAGAAAACAATTATTTTAAAAAATGGATAGTGGTGGTGAAGAAAGGAGTGGAGGGAAAAAAGATCCAGAGGTCAAGCACATGGATAAAGAAGGAGAAGGAGGCAGCAGCAGAATGGAGATAAAGAACTATGGAGGTGAAAGATGACAACGTGTGTGTGTGTGTGTGTGTGTGTGTGTGTGTGAATACTGTGTTTGCACTTGGCACACAAAGTGGCTTCCACCACCATCTCTGGCTACCATGCTGCATTTGCAGTATTTTAACTTCTTTGCATCTCAGGGGAAAATGTTTGCTTGAGTGAGTGTCCCTTAGTTGGGGGCAGGGCAGGGTCTGGGAGGTGGATAAGTGAGAGAGATTTTGCTTGCTGGCTGAGTGGGGGGGTGCACTTGGTTTGACGTGCAAAGATCTGAGTAGTGGCCTCAGCCTCCCTCCCCACCACCCTTACCAGCGGAGAGACCACCATTGCTATCTTGTGAATAAAAATAATTATTCTACTACCTCTGTATGTGTGTGTTTATTTTTAATGTTGTTTTAGGCTACTTAGATGTGCAGCAGCCAAGGCCAGCACCTTGTAGGCATTTTTTTAAGTAACTGAAATGTAATTGTAGTGATTACTTTGGAGGAAAAGTAAAGTAATCAGTTACTTTCAGAGCAATTGTAATTGTAATGGTAATTACTACTTTTTTGGGCCATGTAACTGTAACTGTAATTTATTACTTTTTAAAAGTAATCTTCCAAGCTCTGTTTGAGAGGGAGTACAACCCCATTCAAAGCAGGCAACTGACCAATTGTCCGAACTTGGGAACCACCAAACCACAGTGCCTCCGTCTTGCTAGGATTCAGATTCAGTTTATTGGCCCTCATCCAGCTCATTACAGAGTTCAGGGTCCAGGGCTTGCACTGGTCAAGGGCTTGCACTGCCTTTCCCTATTCAGAGGTTATGGAGAAATAGAGCTGGGTATCATCAGCATACTGCTGACACCTTGCCCCAAAGCTTCTGATGACCGCTCCCAAGGGCTTCATATAGATGTTAAACAGCATGAGGGACAAGATGGTACCCTGCGGCACCCCACAGCACAACTGCCAGGGGTCCGAAATACAATCACTCAATGCTATTCTCTGAAAACGACCCTGGAGATAGGATTGGAACCACTGTAAAACAGTGCCTCCAATACCCATCTCACCAAGTCAGCCCAGAAGGATACCATGGTCAATGTATCAAAAGCAGCTGAGAGATCAAGCAAGAATAACAGGATCGCACTCCCCATGTCCTTCTCCCAGAAAAGGTTATCCATCAGGGTGACCAAGGCCGATTCAGTCCCATAACCAGGCCTGAACCCAGACTGGGATGGGTTAAGATAATCTGTTTCATCCAAGAGTACTTGCAATTGCTGCTCTGCAACCTTCTCACTCACCTTCCCTAAGAAGGGGGTATTTGCCCTGAAAGAGGGGTTTGCCCTGAAAGGCAGCATATAATTCTGCACATAAAACAGTGAGTGACTTTTTTTGGAAATGTGCTTGCAAGAATCCCCTACAGAATTTGCCCACACAAATAAAGTTAAATGATTTTAACTTTTCCAAAATGTGTATGCATATATTTGATTATCTAATCTAAATATAAAACATGGGAAGGTGCTTGAGGGGAAAAGAATATATCACCTACATATATTTAAAATATAATGATAAAACTGATAACCAGGGAGGTTTTCAAGATTTCAGCCCCCAACAGATTATCTTTAGTGTTGGACAGGAAAAGAAGATTCTTTACTCCAGCTTAAAGGAAGAAATGGCCTGCACTATTCTTCGGTTATATCAGTTTTGGAAAATGGGAATAATAAGGGTGGTTTTGACAGCCTATATGCTATTGATAGAAACCCTTTCCTGCACTGGTTAACTTTGCCTCTGTGATTGTCTGGATGCAGACAGGCCAGGATACTAGATTGTTAGGATCATTTCAAGAATCACAACTTCCTTTCCCCTCACATTTCTTCTTTCCCAAATTCACTAGGCTAGGCCAAAATACTACCCTTTTAAAAAAGGCTTTTCTTCAACATCTGTAGATGTAAACAGAATTGTTGTATGTCAGTTGATTGAAGTTTCTATTTCAGAGTCACATTTCTATAGGAGAGCAAAATTTTTTGTATTTTTCTTAGGGCATTTCTAGGTCCTAAATTTTGTTAGCAACATAAATTCATTGAAATTGTTGGGTTTGAATGTATTTTATGGGCTGGGATAAGCTAAAGGAACTTCTTTCAGCCCCTGATGTATTAAGAACTGGTACAGTGAAGCACAAACCTTTTTTTTTTTTTGAGCCATAATATAATAGGATGGCTGGTATTTGACATAAAATACATAGAAGATAACTTGACATATTTTTTCTGGAGACATCATGATTGTAGACTTATACAGAATTCATTTACATGAATCAGTGACCTGTATGACATTTGGCAAGTGAAAAATAAAATTTTCCTCACAGCTTCTATTGCAGTTTAAAGGACTATTATCATTTTATTAGATTTTTCTACTATATTCTTCAAGAGGAACTTTTTAAAAAGAGTAATGAATGAAGTGTAATACTATGTAGACAGCACATGCTTTCTGTCCATAATCTCACATGTGCAACAAGGGTGATAGCGGTGAACTAATTTCAGTGAGGTGCAAATTTTAGTTTTCAAAAACTATCCGGTCAAAAACTCTTATCTTGTCAAGTGTTTCAAACATCATCCCAACCTCTTGGTGGTTAATTTGGCTTGTACATAAGCAGAACATGTTGAGGACTCGTTTCATCGAATTGGAGTATGTTGGAATATGTGTGACTATTAAAGAACCACTTTCTGAAAGTGAATAATCTCAATGATCCACTGACTTGCATAAAATGTTAGTAATCAACCCCTTCATGGTGAATTCTGCTGAAGAAAATCTGACCTGAACATCCTAGCTAATGCTGCTCTTGAGTTCATAGGAACATAATGCTTTGTAAAAGCTGGTTTTCCCCTGTAGGATTAAACTGAATTTTGAGTAGATTGCTGCAGAAGAAAGTGTATTTGGCAGGTCTTTCATTGTTCTCAGTAGAGCTGTTCTTAATGTAACTAATGGACAGAATTTGTCTCTGCATTGGAACATGTTATACATGGACTTGTTGACCGAGTCACAAGTCAAGGCTTTATTTCTGGACTGTGTTTTTAGGAAGGAGTTAAATAAAATTTGGCTTGTCTCTAAAATAATTGTTGGAGATGGATATGTACAGGAAATAGAACTGTTCACTATTTGGAATAATCTATTCTGTAGCTAGTTGTCCAGTTTGGAACTTTACCTGTGAATTTTAGAGAATATTGTAATTTGGCACTTGCCTATCATCTGTGACCAGTTTTAGCTTCCTCCTTAGAGTGCTGCCCAGTTATGATTGCCTGATGTTTCATAATAGTGGGCCATTAATATCTGCTGGGAAATGGTAGCAGGAATAGAGTACCACACATAGCCACCCTGTTTAACACAGAACAAACACTGTGATGGCAGCATGTGTGGCTCCGTTTTAGTCTTAGAGCTGCTAGCCCTTTGGGAGAGGGGGTGGAGAGAGTGTGTGTGTTAAGCTGCACATTCAGCTTTATCCCTGCTCCAGTGAGGGAGGGCAACTTGAAGAGAGGAGGAGCAGGGCAAGTACAGGGTGTGTGTGTGTGTGTGTGTGTGTCAATCGCTGCTACTGGTAGTTATTCATGGTGCTGATTTTAGAGATGAAGGGCATGATTGAACCACACTACATTTCAATCAGATAGGCTGTATAGCTCATCCTTGCAATAACTGGGGGATGGTGGCTCACCTGTGTGTGATCCATCCTGCTGACCTGCCACTTCTTCTCTACTGGTTCTCCCTCTCTGCTCAAACAGCAGAGGGTGGAAAAGTAGCTATTATACTGTTTGTAGCTCTGCCCCTCCACCTCATTCCCTCCCAGTTTCTAGATGAGAGAACGGGAGCAGGAGAGGGGTAACTGCCATTAGAATTGAGAAGATTCTTCACTAGTGGTACAGTGGTAAATTTTGACGGGCCCTCTTCCATCCCTACCCATCCTACCACAGAGAAATTAATGGCATTCTTCAGGAAAGAGAAGAGAGGGAAGAATGACTCTAGGAAACTTGGTATATGGCCTTCATAACAAGCAAGGTGCTGCTTCTCTCTGCTTTACTGGACAAGAGTAGGAGAGGGGAACAGACTGGCATGCAACCTTTGCAATAGATGATCTCCATTCTGGAGGTTGAACCACTACTGGGAAGGAAGTGCAGCACTGTTGTGAATAAGGATTAATTAGGCTCTAAATTTACTACAGAAACCATGTACAGGGCTGTTCTCTCTTACAATAGTGAAGGTGACAGATCTTACATGTTCTAGAGTTCAGAATGGCACATACGTTTGTTCTGGAGCAAATCTTTACTTGTCTCAGGTGAACAGCTGGGAAGCTACTTTAGAAGTCTAGGGAAAGCCTCTGGAGCAACAAAACAAAACAAAGCCCTCTTCCATTCAAAGAAGTGCTAAAGTATTATGTTCTGCCTGATATGTTTGGAGAAGGGCTGTACCTCCGTAGTAGAGCACACTATTTGCATGTAAAAGGTCCCATCATAATTTCTGACATTTCCAGGATAGGCTGGATAGACTATTGTCAAACTTGGAAGAGACACTGCCAGTCAGTGTAGATCTGAAGTGGGAAACCAATGGCCCTCCAAAATTGGCAAAAATTGCCCCCTCTCACTTTCTGTAGTGGAATTATAATGTGTACATAGTTCTGCTCACATTAAATATTACTTCCATTTGAAATCTCTGGACCATTTTGCAACCCTTAAAGTGTTAGGGCTAGCAGTGTGTGGTCATGTTGTTTTTCAAATGCAATCAAATATGGTAGTTCTTTGATAGTAGTCTTATTAGAGTGGTTATATTGATATGTTTTGGGCAACTAGGAAGCTAAAATGTCCTGTGATATGTTACTAATTTTTGATGAAGGAACTTCAAACAGCATCTGATCAAGTGGTGGCAGTTGCAGACTTGTACTGTGTTTTTAAAAGAAGCCTTAGTACTGGCAGTAACTTGCAGTGCAGTCCTGTACATGTTTACTCAGAATTAATCTCCATTTAGTTCAGTGGGACTTACCTTGGAGCAAGTCCATACAGAATTGCACTCTAAAGCAATAAAATGGGAATAACTGCTCCAATCTTATCTAGTTTACCAGTTCCATGCGGTGGAGGGGAGGGATGATTGGCAAAGAAGAGAGGTATTCTCAGAAGGAACCCTGCTACTATAATAAATTTATTTTTGTGATAGTGGGGTGATGGTGCTTATGGGAATGGAGCAAATGTGTTAAAGAAACAGCCACTTTATTGATTCTCCCCAAAGATGTGTATCTAGAGTTTCTTTTGCCTGCCAGAGTGAATTAAATCCCCCACAGCCAGCCTGCATTTTCTTTTCTTGGTGTTCAACAAAACTTACTAAAGAGAGTGTGCATGTGGGTGTATGCGTGCATATACACGCACACACAACCCTCAAGGAGTAAGGGAAAATGGGGCCATGGGAATGATGGAGGGAGTGGCCACAACTCCTAACATGGCAGCTAAATCTAAGATGCTACGGGCAAGGTGGCTGCGGCTGGCGTGGATGCTATAGAAGCGCTTTCAAATCAGTTAGCTGAAATGCTTGCTCAATAAAGAAATGGGAAGATAGCTTTCAATAGTTGGGTACTAAGATTTAGAATTTAATGAATAGAATCTCAGTGACTGAAAAATCAACAGGAGAGGTGTTAGAGCTAGGCGTCTGCCATGAGGCGCCAATCAAATCCTTGAAAATGGCTCAGGGATCTGCTCATAAAGCTGGTTGATCAAGAAAATAGAAGGTGCAGACAGAATCTGAGGGTGCATGGTTTGAAAGAAATGGCAGAATAGGCGGACATGATTGAAATCTTGATTGGATGGTGGAACTCCTTCCTGACTTGTCAATAGGTCACATGGACATTGACTGAGCTCATAGGAACCTGGGACTATACCCAAGAGAAAACATTCCTCTGTGGGACATAATGTCCTTCAGTCATTTTGCAATCAAGGACATGCTGATGAAAGTCCTGTGGCAGAAAGGGCAGATTGTATGATGGTTTTATTATACAGCCATGAGAGTGGCTGTATACTATAGCCAGTGTGGATTTTTCACATTCCGCAATGTTAAATTGAAAATACCCCCCATGCCATTCTGATGCTTCCCATAAACTCATTTCAAAACAAAACCTTACAAAATGTATAGTACTGAACTCAGAAATGCTTGCTTAACAACCCTGTCGAGGCTTCCGGTTCCGGCCTCGATCACGGCAAGTAATCTGTTCGCCTCTCTCCACCCTTTACCCAAATAATTCTAGAGAATAACTCTAAACAGCCCTGAAGATTTCTAAAAACCTGCCGACTCTAAGGACTCCTTATCAAGGTCATAAAACAAAACAAGCAACAGCTCTTAATGTTTCCTTTCCTCCCCTGCTATACTGTGCATTCCTGAGACGCCTTGCAAGCCTAGGTGGTTTTAATTTACAGTTGGGGGAACCGCCGTGAATATTGGAACGCTGGCCGTTAATCTTTCAAACAGTATCTGTTTTATGTCCAGTAATACCACAGATAACAAGCTTCCCTACTCTAACTGACTACTTTGGCTTATTCAAGGGGCATGGTGCTCACAAGAAGGAAGTGTAAAGACTTAGGGTTTGATCTTGATTCTCAAGCTATTCACGAACCCTCTAACCCTGCTTCGCAAGCAAAAATCACCCAATTTTTTGCCCCTAAACAATGCAACACTCAACCTGAAATGCTGTCTCAGTTTCCTCTTCCACTGTCAGAGCCAGAGTCTGTGTGGGAATGGTCTCTGGCCCATAAATCTGTCCCCCTGGACTTAAAGGAGGATCCACCCCTGACAAGCCTAGCGGCAGAAATAGAGGCCGCAGAACTACGTCTCGCAGGCTCAGCCGCAGAGCACCCTCGAGATGATGTTGTAGTGTCCCTAGCTGGCATAAAAAGCCAGGTCAACATTGACTCAGACAAGGCAGTGGGAAATGATCTTCACCATCTTTCCTCAAACATGGACACCTCCCTCATGGGTTGGACATTACTGTTGTTGGAGGAGCTTGATCGCATCAAAACATACCTGGAGGAAAGAAATAGTTTATTAACTACCCTGGTAAAGGTAAATGGACCATCAAACGTAAGGGGAGCGATCAGAGGGGTTTCCCCTCAGACGCCCCCAACCTAAACTAATGCCGACCCTATGAGCAAAATGCCCTGTGGCCACCATACTACAGGAGGAGTGTTCCAAAAGACTGGCCCCCTGGAGGCCCGAGGGAAAAAAAACCCGGAAAGAAAAAAACAAAACAAAACAAAAAGAAAACCAAGAACATTAAAAACCCCAAATTTCCTCATTACAAAAAAATGGACTTTAGACCCCTTTTCTCACTACTTACCACAATGGTTCATCAAATCCAGGGAACACAAACAACAGAATCAATGCCTGCCCCGACTCCAGAAGAGACAACAAATGGAATAAATCACATGCTTCCAATCCTGACCATAGAGTCAGCCCCACTGCCAGGTCCTCTTCCATCATGTCAACATCATCTCCCCGTGACGTCGACGACAGCGGATTTTCCAACAGATACCAGCCAGAAAGATCATGTTAGCACAAATTGGAATCTTATTTTAAACTCAAAAAAACTGGTTTTTGAACAATCTGCGAAACACATGAGTAGCCCACCGCAGCTTACCTCTAAACAACACCTTGCAGACTTGATGGAAACTATCTTCCCAGGTTGGTTTCCTCTGGAAGCTATAACTCAGGTTGTCCCTCTAGCTAGTAATAACATCTGGGCACGCTCTATAATTACTTTCTCGGACTCTAATCATGCCAAAATAGTTCATGACTGCAGAGAAAGCCTCCTAAACCAAGGTATTACAGTAAGGAGACTCTTTACAAACATGGCCGCGCCCCAACGTCTAATACAACATCATTCTGGGGCGAAAATCCCCAAGGTCAGCTTGTATGGGACCAATTTTCAAGCGCCTTGTGACACTCTTACGAGTCCCCTAGGAACACAGAGAACCAGTACTCGACCATCGTCTGCCGCCGCATACTCTTTTGTCCCAGAAGAAATTCGGCTGATTGAAGTCTTTAAAGAATTGCCAAATAACGACCAGCAGGACATAATCTCAAGACTTGATCGCCTTAAATTCTATCTAAATGACACACAGAAGGGCAGCAGCCCAGCAAGCGATGCTGGAAAATTCTCATATTTGGCTGTCGAACAGGACTTTAGACCTCCCCAGGAAGGATTAAGCATTGATGGTGTATCTTGAATAACGGTGGACTCTTTAAACCCCGATGATTCATCTACATCTGCTGTCCTACCAATGAGGCCCACTTCTTCGAGCCCTCCTCAAGGCCCCACATCAGCTGACATGGCAGCTCGGCCCATGACCCCGACGCGGGCTCTCCCTGTGGTCAGCCCACCATATTGACCAAGTGTGACCTCAGCTCAACTCAACCCCACCTATGGGGGGTCCTCTCTACATTAAGTCCAGCGTGCCCGCAGCCAGTCATCTTCCTCCTTGAATTTACTCTCATGGAACATCGCCGGCTGGAGGAATAAGACGAATGACCAAGAGTTCATAGATTATCTTCACCGTTTTGAAATCCTCTGCCTACAAGAGACCTGGCTTCTGGATTCCGCCCCTCTTATTTTACATGGGTACAAAGTATGGGAAAAACCAGCTAAAAAGTTATGTGCCAAAGGCAGAGCGAGTGGAGGCTTAGCAACCTTGGTCACAACAACCATGGATAGCCGTGTAGCCTTGCCAACCGGCACACCTCCTGATGTTTGTTTGCCACTAATCTTTTCCCTCCATGGGTTACCCCCCATTATATGCCTCAATGTATATTTCCCTCCTAATCCATATTGTCGCACAGCCCCTATGTGGCTGGAAATGGAAAATTACATCGAAGGCTTGTTAAGTCGATACCCTCAACACCAGATGCTTATTTGTGGCGATTTTAATGCCAGGATGGGTACATCTGCTCTGGATTCTAGTTCTCCCCACTGGCCCCTTCCTCTTTACTCAATACCACCAATGAGACAGTCATGGGATAAAACTGCCAACAGGAATGGGCAAGCCCTTGCATACTGGCTAGTTAACTTCCAGCTGATGTGCCTCAATGGCTCAGCGCTTGATGCCTCCAGGGTTTTTTTTACTTACATCTCCGACAAAGGGGCGAGCATTGTGGATTACGTTTTGGGTTCCCTTCCCCTGGCGCCACTGATAAAGGAATTTACAGTTGACCCGAGACCAGATAGTGACCATCTCCCGCTCAGGCTATCTCTCTTTAACAATCACTCCCTCACTCATGTGCCTCCAAATCCCCAGGTGGGCTGTCTCTTTGGTTCTACCCGCCTTAAATGGTCTATTTCTATAGGATCTAATGTAATCCAACACCTGCGGTCCCGCCCAATGTTAGATTTGCACCAGTCAGCAGTGGCTAGCGCACTGAACATACATGAAATATACGGCCAGATTGCAGGAGATTTAAAAACTCATGTAACCACCTACGGCCAAAAAAAAAAGCAAGCCAAACCAAGATCATGGTATGATGCCGAATGCAGAACAAAGAAAAAAGAAATCCAAGCCCACATTAGAATAGTACGACGTGACCCTTCACCTGGGACGGTAGAGTCCCTGATACAAACAAAAAAACAATATAAAGCTATGCTCTGGGATAAGAAACAAGCTTTCATCGCCGATAATTGGCGTGCCCTTGGCCTCGCTCTTTTCCAGAACAACGATGTAGATTTTTGGAAAATAATTCAAGAGGGGCTACATCAAAACTCCTATGTCAACATTCCTCCTATCCTCCCAGATGTCTGGGTGACACACTTTCGTGCCATCTTTGACTCCCTTACTCCCTCTCATCACGGTCCCATTGATGATATACCACTTGATCCTCTCCTGATTTGGCCCCCGGTCACCTGCGTTGAGATCGAAGAGTTAATTGCAACTCTTTGCCCAGGCAAGGCCCCAGGGGAGGACATGCTCCCCCCGGAGATTTTTACAGTAGATCCCTCTTGGTGGACTCCCATCTTAGCTACCCTTTTCTCTGCAATTAATTCCACTGCTAACATCCCGAAAGGGTGGCGTACTAGTATCGTAGTCCCAGTATACAAAAAGGGTGATCCAACCAACCCTCGGAATTATAGGCCGATTAGCCTTCTTGATGTATCTTCTAAATTATACGCCCGTTACCTATTGAATAAACTAAGGTCATGGGACACCTGCAATAATGTAATCCAGGAAGAACAAGCAGGTTTTAGGCCAGGAAGAAGCACAATAGACCAAGTCTATACTTTATACCACCTAATTAGCAAGTCAGCATTGGCCCCACCAAATTCCCTATATATGGCCTTTGTGGATTTTTCAATGGCGTTTGACTCAATAGACAGAAACCTCCTTTGGACCAAGTTAGGTCAAACTAATTTGGACAAGAGGCTTCTATGGCTTACTAGGTCATTGCATCAGGACAATTTCCTCCAAGTACGTTTAGGACTGAATGGAGCGCTGTCACACCCGATTCCTGTGGCCAGGGGAGTAAAACAGGGCTGTATATTGGCCCCTTTCTTATTTAATTTTTACCTGAATGGGTTAGTTCCTGCTCTATCTTCCCCAGCCTATTTCCCTCCTGCCATTGGTACCAGGAAAATTTCTATTCTATTATATGCTGACGACCTCGTATTATTGTCCATAACAGAAATAGGCATGAAAAGATCATAAATGAGGTTGGCTGAGTATTGCAAGGAACATTCCCTTGTGATAAATCACTCTAAAACTAAAGTTATGATATGTGGGAAGAATAGGAGGTCTACCCCCAGATGGCTAATAAATGATCAGCGACTAGAGCAAGTCCACTCTTTTAAATACCTCAGCCATAACACCTCCTGGAAGAAGCACCTCGACGAAACCAAACTCCTGAGTGCCAGAACCTGCGCCCAAATCCGCAGATTCTTTTACTCTCGTGGGGGACAGTTGGTCAAACCCATGTTGAAAATTTACCAGGCCAAGGTTCTTCCGAAGATCCTATATGGAGCAGAGCTATGGGGTCAGGCGGTTAAGCCGAAGCTTGCGGTAATCCAAAATTTGTTAATGAGGCAGCTAACTGGTCTCCCCCCTGGAGTGCCCTCGGCCCACCTGAGAGCCGAGTTAGGCCTTCCTTCCTTGGCAGCCAAAGTCGACCTGGCCACTTTGAGATTCTGGCGTAAAACTCTACAAATGGACGATACTTCCATAGCCAGGCTCTGTTGGCAGGATCAGTCCAGTGTAGAGAGACTAGCCCAACGCTGCCCAGCTTTATTGGCTATATACGAACTCACTTGGGACGACCTTTTAACCCTCCCACCTACTGCACTTCGGAATGGAGTCTTTGATTTTGATGCGAATCAAGACAGAGCCACAATTGCCGTCTCCCCTTTTTCCCCATGGTTTCCACACCTTAAGCCTAACCATGCTGTTTCCCACTATTTCGAGACAATTACGCGAGCTCCACTCCGGAAAGCCTTCACGGAACTTCGGTTCCAAACAATGCCGTCAGCCTACCTGGAAGGGAGATATAGGAAAATACCCCACTCACAGCGGCTTTGTATTTTAGGCTGTGGGGTGGTCGAGGACATAATGCATTATTTATTATCCTGTCCATTATATGACGACCCAAGAAGGAAATTTTTAGCGCAAATCATAAACTCAAATGGGGAAAGGTCCCCCGTGAACCTGGTGCATATCCTCTTGGGAGACACGGATAGATACATCACTTCAGCTGTAGCCAACTTTGCCTACGCGGCTAGGAAACTAAGAGCCGCATATGTTAAGTCCATCTCGAGTTAACTTTGGAAAGAGTTAGGGGCCTTATATCGTGTTATCCTGTGTATTTTTTAATAATCTGTTTTATATATTTTATGGTCTTATCTTACTTGCATGCCATTGCAATGGCCTAAGGCTGTAATGCAATAAACTATTGATGATGATGAACAACCCTGTCAATTTTCATGGCGATACTCAAAACAGTCAGAGAGAATAGAGAGTTCAAAGTGTAAAAAGGGAGAAAAAAACCTCAGAGCCCTTTTGGACTTTTTTCTCTGAGAGTTCTCATAATCTGTTGAAATTCATTAAAAATCAGCCATGTTCACAGAGTACCTGTAATCCTAATACTGACCTTTTACTCTGACCTTCATCTTCTGCAGTTTAAAAGTTAAAAAAATGTCTGGAAGCCTATGATAACATGGGGAATGCTCATTAAGAACCAACTGTCAGTGTTCTAAAAGCCAGACTCACAGCTGCTGGGCTTGGCTAATCGGGGCCACACCCACACCAGACTTTGATTTCACTTGAGACAGTCATGGCTTCCCTCAGAGAATCCTGGGAAGTGTAGTTTGTGAAGGGTGCTGAGAGGAGACTCCTGTTCCACTGACAGAGCTTCAGTGGCCAGACTGGTTTAACAGCCGCTCTGATTGAAGGTCTGTGAGGGGAACAGGGTGTCTCCTAGCAACTCTCTGCACCCTTCACTAACTGCACTTCTCAGGATTCTTTGAGAGAAGCCATGACTGTCCAAAGTGAAATAAAGGCCTGGTGTGGATGTGGCCAGGGACAGCTTTCGTTTAAATTTGGGTGGGAGGCTACATGTGCCTGCTGTAGAATAAAAAGGTGGGGGAAACGCTGAAAAGCAATGATACTGTTCACAATGTTTTAATAATAATAATAAAATAAAAATTTATTTCTAGGCCGCCTATCTGGCCGCACCAGCGGCCACTCTAGGCGGCGTACAAAATCAAGTAAAATACAGCATATAAATACACATAGAAACTGAAAATCTAATATAAAATTAAACTAAAACCACCCACAGCTATAGCAGATAAAATTAGGCTACCCCAGGGGTCTTATAGGCCTGCCTGAATAGCCAAGTTTTCAAGGCTTGGCGAAAATTTGGCAGGGCGGGGGCATGGCAAAGATCATAAGGCAGAGAGTTCCTGAGGGTGGGGGCCACAATTGAAAATGCCCTCTCTCTGGTCCGCACCAGCCTAGCTGTTTTAACTGGTGGGACCAAGAGAAGGTCTTGAGTGGCTGATCTCGTCAGGCGGCATATTTGTTGATGCTGGAGGCGCTCCTTTAGATAAACTGGGCTGAGACCGTATAGGGCTTTAAAGGTTAATACCAACACCTTGAATTGGGTCCGGTAGACAACTGGTAACCAGTGTAGATCTTCTAGCACCGGAGTGATGTGATCACGGCGACAGCTGTTCTTAATCAGACGCGCCACCGCGTTCTGTACCAGCTGTAATTTCCGGACCGTTTTCAAGGGTAACCCAACGTAGAGCGCATTACAGTAGTCTAAGCGAGAGGAGACCAGGGCATGCACCACCCGTGGGAGAAGATGGACAGGAAGGTAGGGTCGCAGCCTCTGTATTAGATGTAATTGATACCAAGCTGCCTGGCTCACTGCCAAGACCTGAGCCTCCATGGACAGCTGGGAGTCAATGATGACCCCGAGGCTGCGGACCTGGTCCTTCAGGGGCAATTTTACCCCATTTAGCACCAGGTCTATGTCTCCCAACCTTCTCCTATCTCCCACGAGCAGCACCTCGGTCTTGTCAGGGTTTAGTTTCAGCCTATTTCCTCCCATCCATTTTGCTTTTCCTTTTGCTTTCTGCTGTCTTTTTGGTGCCTTTTGAAAACTTTTCCTCTTTTAACAAGCCTTTTAAGTTGAGACCTATCCCAGTCTGCATCTGTGTTAGAATTGCTTTAAATATGTTTTCTTTAATAATGATTTTAACCTTTTTTTTTTTAAAAAATAAGTTTTTAAAGCTTTAAAAAAATGTTTTTAACGTTGTTTTGTTTTAGTGTATTTTAAGGTCTTTTTATGATGTTTTAAGGTGTTTTTATCATTTCTGTTTGCAGCCCTGGGCTACTGCTGGGACGAAGGGCGGGATATAAATCAAATAATAAATAAATAAATAAAGGAAAGGGGCTTCCCTTCTGCCCAGTAACCAACCACCCAGTCTCCTCCCCCTCCTTTCCCCTCCCTTCCCCCAGGTCAGTGTTGGACCACGACCTGGGAGACCAGGGTTCGAATCCCCACACAGCCATGAAGCTCACTGGGTGACCTTGGGCCAGTCATTGACTTGAAGGCAGTCCATTTCCATTTTCAAACATGATTGCGCAGAAATAAATCCCATTGAACTCAAAAAGTATGCAAACAATCAAACCCACCCTCCCTTCTCCTCCCTCCTATTCCCTCCCTCTTGCCCCTTCCCTCCCCCTTCCTTTGTCCCTCCGTCCCCATCCCCAACCCCTTCCAATCCCCTCCTTCCCCCTCCTTCCCCTCCCCTTCCTCCTCTCCATGGTCAGTTTTACCTATCTTAAGCCTGATTGCACGGAAGTAAATACCATTGAACTCTATAAGCCTGCAAATGATCAAACCTGCCCTCCCCTCACCCTTCCTTTGCCCCCTCCAATACGGTCCTTCTCCCTCCCCCTCCTCCTCCCCCTCCTCCTCCCCCTCCTCCTCCCCCATGGTCAGTTTTTCCTATCCTAACCATGATTGAATAGGAGTAAATCCCATTGAACTCAATAAGCATGCAAATGATCAGACCTGCTTTTCCCCCTCCTTCCCCTCTCCTCTACCTTACTCTTCTGCTCCCCTCTTCCTCCTCCCCTGCCCACTCCAGCCCTCCCTCCCTCCCCCCCTGGTCAGTTTTACCTATCCTAAGCATGATTGCATGGGAGTAAATCACACTGAATTCAATAAACATGCAAATGATCAAACCTCCCCTCCCCATCCTGCTGGCTCCAATCCCAGTCCTCCCCTCTGTGTTTCCTCCCCTCACCCCCTGTGGTCAGTTTCACCTATCCTAAGTATGATTGCAGGGAAGTAAATCCCACTGAACCCAATAAGCATGCAAATGATCAATCTATTCTCAGCAAACTTGGACAGGATCCCATTTCTTACCTCCCGGATTAAAGAGCAGGGAAATTCACTAATAGGCAAAAAACCTTGCGATATAAGAACGTACCTATAGCCCACAGATATTTCTATCAAACTTTAAAAAGCAGGGAAATTGGGCAGCTATAGTGAATGCACCAGGGGACCAGGAGACCTGGAGACCTGAACTCTTCTGTAAGATATTGGACTGCCCTACAAATTTGTCAGAATGCAAGCAAAATTTGTGTTGGTCTTTCACAGTTCAATTCACTTCCTGTGTAGCTTGAATTTGGTAACATGTGCCTCTGATCATATGGTGAGTGGTGGCAACACCTGCAGTCAGCCCAAATAATAGAAAGAAGACATATGCTGTGCTGATGTTGTTTTAGCAGGGAGGAAGCAACATTGTTAAGACGGTTGATATAGTTCAGATGGTCACTTTAAATATGTCTGATTTACTTTGCAATTTTAGTGAAGTTTCCTATAGGAGATCATTTTCTTTTGTTTCTATTTCTGTGAATATGTGAAGTACAGCAACACTTTGCACTAAGAAAACTCCAAACATAATTTGGAATAATGGCACTGACTTCTGCAGAATAGTCTCCAGTGGACCTCAGGAGTATCTCAACTTGCACAAGATGAAATGGTGGGAGGTGAAATATATTCTAGCAAAATTCTAGGTGTGCTCTATGTTTTTAATTGACCATGCCCACCTTGCCTTAAATGAAGTGGTTTAAACATAGCAGGCTGAAAACATGCATCCTCTTTTTTCCTACAGCTAAGAGTTATTGCTGAAGTAGCAACATATTGTAATCAGTCTGATTTTACATCAAACTGCAGTTTCAGATTCAACTGTTAATGCACCCAAAATAGAAATAGAACATAACCTCCAATTTGAAACACAAAAGGCTGTCTGCACCATCATATAACATGGACCAATAAAAAGGCTTTGAAATTAATAAAATAAATTTGACACAGATTTCTGGATGAATAATGAGGGAAATAAAATTTTCTAGTTTAGATTCTCTGTAGAAACATTAGTAACACAGGAAAGAAGCAAAGTAAGAAGAATACCAACAAACATACACAAATATAAATTATCTTTGGAGATGGCAGGTGTTGCCACCACTCGCCATATGCTCAGAGGCACATGTTACCAAATTCTTCCAAACTACACAGCAAGTGGATTGGACTGTGAAAGACCAACCCAAATGGTGTTTGCATTTTGACCAATTTGTAGGGCAGTCCAATATCTCAGAGAGGAGTTCAGGTCTCCTGCTCCCCTTGTGGATTCACTCTAGCTGCCCAATTTCCCTGCTTTTAAAAGTTTGATAGAAACATCTATTGGCTATAGGTACGTTCGTAAACTGCAAGGTTTTTTGTCTATTGGTGATATAGTGTTATTTGGAAGGCTGGTAAAAACCCAGAAACATGGAACACCTCAGATTGTAGTACTGCCTGAACTGGATTGAGACAGGAGGGAAGTTGGATCCTATTGGCCTATTACCCTGCTCTAATCAGGATAAAGAATTATTCTCTTCAGTTTTGGCATCCAGATTGAGCAGAGTGATTGCCACTGTAGTGCATCCAGACCAGACGTTCCGCCCCTCCCAACAAACATATTGTGGACCCGATCTACCACCTGCTTAAAATCATGTATGAGAGTAAGCATCAAGTTTCTCCTCTTGCGATTCTGTCATTGAACACATACAAGGCTTTTGACTGCCTGGTGGTATTTCTTTAGGATGATAAAGCTTTTTCAGTTAGGTACTACCTTTCTCAGCAATCATGCAGTTATACAGGGAAAACTTTGCTGTTGTTTGTTCAAATGTTCAGGATGCCCCTTCCCATACCTATACATAGGGGATCTAACAGGGATGTACGCTGTCTCCTCTTCTCTTTGCCATTTCCCTGAAACCATTGGCAGTGGCATTAAGAACTACTCCTAATATTGAGGGATACAGGGGAGAGGGTGAATAGCATGGCTTGTATGTTGAAGGAGCCTGTTAAAACACTGCCATTATTGCAAGAGGAATTGAGTAAATTTGAATGGGTGGCAGAGCTAAAAACTAATTTTGATAAATCTTCTATCATGTATTTTAGTATCCCGCCCGGGATGTAATTTGACCTACAGAAGTGGGTTTGCATTTCAATATGCAATAAAGACTTAACCTACCTGGGGGGTCGTATCTCTAAGAACTTGAATAGAGTCTGTTCATTGAATTTCTCTCGCTTACTTAGGAAAATGAAACAGGATGTGGCTAGGTGGAAGACGTTTCAGCTGTCTCTCTTAGGCAGGATAGCCACTGTTCAAATGATGGTTATCCTGAGATTCTTGTGTATCTTCCAGGTGTTTCCCCTCCTCCTCCATTCTGGTAAACAATCTGATTTGGCAGAAACTGATCAATAAATTTGTTTTTCAAGGAAGACCTCCCAGATTGGCAATGGAAAATTACTATAGGAAACTGGATGGAGGGGAATGGGGGCTACCTAATTTGGGGCTATATTATGAAGCCTTCTAGCTCTGGCAGTTGCATTTTGTCATTCACAAAGCGAATAAACATTGGATTCAACCGGCACAAGGTATGACATGCAACAAACTGTTATGGGTGCTGCTTTTTTGATATCTCACCACAGCTTTGTTGTGTACTGTTCATAATCCGTATACTTATTGTATGATTGCAATGTGGAAGAAATGACAGCGCAAGCTCTCTCTGGTCTGTTCACCTCTAATGCACCTAGGATCTCATTCAGAACTGATTGATTCTGATCTATGATTGGTTTGGGCCTGGGAGAAAAAGGGTTTATTTAGACAGAGATATTTTTGTTAATAGCAAGCCTAATTCTCAGGAACAAGTCAGAGTTAGTGTTGATGCCACCACCTTGCCCTGGTTTTGGGAGTATCACATTAAACACTTACTGGCAAGCCCAACCATTACAATGCAAGCCACTAAACCCCTCACTAAATTTGAGGTGGCAGTGTTGAGTTGAGGGTTCAATGGGAAGGGGCTGGTGTCTTGAGTTATACGGTATATTGGTAGATATATTTACTGGACCTTTTGAGGGGCTTATGGCTCTCTGGGAAGGAGACTTAAAATATGGAGATTAGTGCTGCCCAGTGTCAGCAGCTGTGTATGTGTAAACCTTACAAATCTGTTTCAGCATATATTAAAGACTGCTGTATGAAAGTGATCCACTGGTGGCACCATACCCCAGTCCATTTGTCTTGAATAACATCAAGACTACTCCCAGCCTGCTGGGAAAGATGTAATTTTGCATCTTTGATTTAGTGATGGATAGGCATTTCATAATTAATTTTTATTTTTCTGGGCTTCCTTGTAGAATGCCAGGGCTCTTTCCAACGGTTTTCCTTTACAACTTTAAAGCAAAACTTGGGGAAGCTTACCCCATACCTCCTAGCCAGTCCCCTATCCCAAACCTTACCCTGACAAAGAGGGATGACAAGTCTGCTGTGATGGCTTCTGCAGCTACAGAGATCTTGTTTTTTGAAGGCCTAAGTACTCCACATTCTTTTGTGTGCTCAAATGATCTATTTTGGTGGGGAGCCTGGGAAATGCTTCCCAATGCCTATCTGCTCAACAGGTTGGGCTAAAAGATTAGAAATTAATTTATCACCTCCCTAGCAGTAGTGGAACACATTTGAGCACTGCCCAGGGTAAGATTGTGAGATAGGTCTGACCTTCAGGAAGCATTTGAGCTCTGTTCATAATGGCCCATCTTAGAATCATAGAATAGTAGAGCTGGAAGGGGCCTATAAGGCCATTGAGTCCAACCCCCTGCTTAATGCAGGAATCAAAGTTAAAGCATACCTGATAGATGGCTTTCCAGCTGTCTCTTGAATGCCTCCAGTGTCTGAGAGCCCACCACCTCCCAAGGTAATGGGTTCCATTGTTCTGCAGTTAGGAAGGTTTTTTTTGAGATTCAGCTGAAATCTGGCTTCCTGTAACTTGAGCCCATTATCCCATGTCCTGCACTCTAGGATGTTCAAGAAACCATCCTGACCCTCTGTGTGACAACTTTTCAAGTACCTGAAAAGTGCTATCGTATCTCCCCTCAGTCTTCTGAAAGGGAGAGTTTGTTTCCTCCCTCAATTCCAAATGTTGGTGCCATTGCTCTTTTGATTTGTACTATATTTCCATGAGATAGTGCACCTCAGAAAACTGTTGCATAGTGCATGGTGGGCGGGCATTCTGTATACAGAAGAGTCTCAGTACTGAAGACCTGGATAATGGTGGTTTAATGTATAATGGCATGATTGATTAGATATGTTTTCCCATTGCTTTTGAATAAAGCATGCATCAGGAAATAAAAGCTGGCTTGTTAGGCTCTTTACCTCCCTCTTACAACAAGCCTTTTAAGTAGAAACTTTGTCTCAGTCTGCATTTGTGTTGGAATTGTTTTTTAAGATGTTTTGTTGTAACGTGTTTTAAAGTCTGTTTTTATGATGTTTTAGATTGTTTTTAGTGCTTTTGTTTGCCGCCCTGGGCGGGATATAAATCTAATAAAGAAATAATAATACAACCTGAGAATAGGCTAGTGTGAGGCACAGGATGCTCTTAAAAGGACAACAGTATCATATACAAACAGAAACTTAATGTATTTGAAAACATTTTGTGCATGTTTTCTCTGGTTCATTCTTTAGATTGTTTTACTCTTTTTAGCTTCTTGAATATAGTTACTTGAAAGAAAATTGTTTGGAAACCTGAAAGATCCCACCTTCTCCCTTGTCAACCTACGTCCTCATTAAGATCAGGTGGAAAGGGCCTTCTTTCCATCTGGGGGGACACACACATGATGGGTGACATTCTAGCTGTAACACTGGTCAACACTAATTTTATTGCCAATGATGTTTGATCGATTTCAGGGTAACTTTGTGTCGCTGATTCAGAATATGGCATCGGTTTTGCTAGATTGGCTCTAATTTTTGAGATAATGGATGCCCCCATTGAAAAACATAACAAATTCAAAAAAATTAATGGTCAGGCATAGCCTACCCACAAATGACATGGAAACTGTCTCAAATCATACAAAAGTAAACACATGAAATACCTAATGGCGTTGTATTCAGTACAATAACATTAAAACAAAGTAAGCTGATTCAGATAATCACAATTAATGCATAGAAAAACGCTGTGTGTACGATTTTCTTTTATGTGGGGCATCAGGACAATCACGATGGAGGCTCCAGCAGTAGTCTGCCATCACGTGTCTGTCCCATCTGCCTTGATACCTTTCCTCCATCACCTTTATATCCTGATGGAACCTCTCCCCTTGTTCCTCACTAAAATCACCAAGATTATCCGGAAATCTGTCTAAGTGGCTATGGAGATAGTGTACCTTTATGCTCATATTAGTACCCAAATGTTTAAAGTTAGCGAGCATGTTTTGCACCAATTCTTCATAATTGTCTGCTTTGTGGTTACCCAAGAAGTTCTTGACAACTGAGACATAACTGCACCAGGCAGAAGCTTTAACATCATTCATAAATTTAGTGAAATTCAAATCATTGATGAGTTTACAAATTTTAGGACCATCAAAGATTCCTGCTTTTAGTTTTTCTATAGTCAGTCCAAGGAACGATCTACAAATGTATTTGAAGCAATCACCATCTGACTATGGAAAAACTAAAAGCAGGAATCTTTGATGGTCCTAAAATTCTTAAACTCATCAATTATTTGATTTTCACTAAAGGCCTTAACAAATTGCTTCATCAGTCCAAGCTTGATATGGAGTGGTAGAAGAATGATTTTTCTCTGTCAACCAATGTCTTGTTAATGATGTTCGCTGCACCTACAGTCATGTGTTCCCTTGGAAGGCCATGTCACTTTTTCCAATGATCTCACTTTGCCCTACTATCCCACAAGCAGATGAAACAAGGGTACTTCGTGTATCCACTTTACTGCCCAAGCAAGAAGTTCACCATCTTTAGATCAACACAAATAGACCACTGGTGCTCATGATAGCAGAGCTTCTGCAAGACCATTTTGATATTTTCATATTCTTCTTTAAGTTTTGTTGAGTGAGCAATTGGAAGAGATGCATAGCGGTTACCATTGTGCAATAAAACACATTTCAAGCTTCTGGTGGAGCTGTCTATAAAAAGCCCCCAATCTTCTGGTCGATATTCCGGTAGCCCCATTTAGAGAAGAAGTCCAGGAATGTTATTGCAGTATACAAGTTCTTCATCTTGGCTGAAGTATGGAAGAAGTCCCTCCTCTCTTGTCCGATAAGCTGTTATGTTAGCTTCCGGCTGTAGACAGTTCTTTTCCATTAGCCTGGATGCTAAAAGTTCAGATGCTTGCTTTGACAGACTGAGGTCTTGTATCAGATCATTGAGTTCTTTTTGGGAGAACTGCTCAGGTGTTGAAAAGCTTTCTTCATATCCACTTCCAGGACTACCACCTGTGCTACACTCCACGTCCAGCATTTCTTCAACATCTGACAATGGAAGGTCAGGCAGTGAGGTAAACACTGGTATGGGAACGTCTTCGCTGTGTGGCATAGGTCGCCTTGCTGAGTCCAAATCAGGATACTCCCACTTATGTTTCTTGTAGCGACTGAAGCCTTTCACATTCACAACACAAAAATAACAATCATCGTGATGGTTTTGCGGCTCTAATAATAATAATAATAAATTTTATTTTTCAGCCGCCTATCTGTCCGGGTTAGGGACACTCTAGGCGATGAACAACAAGAATAAAAACAATACATATAGATCAACATAATCAAATTTTAAGCTAAAAAACCATTCATTAATTCAGAACATAAATTAATCTGTCCCAATCTTGTAGGCCTGCCTGAACAGCCAGGTCTTCAAGGCTCGGCGATAGCTGGACAGGGAGGGAGCATGTCTGAGATCGAAAGGGAGAGAGTTCCAGAGGGTAGGGGCCACAACAGAGAATGCCCTCTCTCTGGTCCGTACCAGCCTAGCTGTTCTCACCGGTGGGACTGAGAGAAGGTCTTGCGAGGCTGATCTCGTCAGGCGGCATAATCGGTGATTCTGGAGGCGTTCCTTCAGATATACTGGGCCGAAACCGTATAGGGTTTTAAAGGTCAACACCAACACCTTGAATTGGGCCCGGTAGACAACTGGTAGCCAGTGAAGATCTAATAACACTGGGGTGATATGATCCCAGCGACGGCTATGCGTAATCAAGCGTGCCGCCGTGTTCTGTACCAGCTGTAATTTCCGGACCGTTTTCACGGGTAACCCTACGTAGAGCGCATTGCAGTAGTCTAAGCGAGAGGAGACCAGGGCATGTATCACCTGAGGGAGCAGGTGAACAGGAAGATAGGGACGCAGTCTCCGTATCAGATGTAATTGATACCAAGCTGCCCGGCTCACTGCTGTAATCTGAGCCTCCATGGACAGCTGGGAGTCAAGTATGACCCCAAGACTGCGGACCTGGTCCTTCAGGGGTAAACTTACCCCATCAAGCATCAGGTCAGTAATTCCTAACTTACTTTTATGTCCCACAAGTAATACCTCAGTCTTGTCGGGGTTCAGCTTCAGCCTATTCTCTCCTATCCATCCACTTACGGATTCTAGGCACTTGAACATGGTATTCACAGCCAACTCCGGTGAGGACTTAAAGGAGAGATAGAGCTGAGTGTCATCTGCGTACTGATAACACTGCAACCCAAAACTCCTGATGATTGCTCCCAGCAGTTTCACATAGATGTTGAATAGCATGGGAGAGAGGATAGAACCCTGTGGCACTCCACAATGAAGAGGCCAAGGGTCTGAAACCTCATCTCCCAATCCCACCCGTTGCTGCCTATCCGAGAGATAGGAACGGAACCACTGCAAGACAGTGCCTCCTATTCCTAATCCCTCTAGGCGGTTTAAAAGGATACCGTGGTCAATGGTATCAAAAGCCGCTGAGAGGTCCAGGAGGACAAGGAAGGTGTATTCACCCCTATCCAATGCCCTCCGCATATCATCTACCAGAGCGACCAAGGCTGTTTCCGTACCATGACCAGTCCTAAAACCCGATTGGTATGGATCTAAATAATCCGTTTCCTCCAAGTGTGACTGTAATTGCACAGCCACCACCCTCTCAATCACCTTGCCCAAGAATGGTTAATTAGAGACTGGGCGAAAGTTGTTTAACTCTTGGGGATCCAAGGACGGTTTTTTTAAGATGGGCTTTATTACCGTTTCCTTGAGGGCTGATGGCATTGCACCCTCTTGCAAGGATGCATTCACCACCGCCTTGATCCCTTTGCCCAGTTTCTCTTTACAGCTCATGATGAGCCATGATGGGCAAGGATCAACCAGACAGGTGGTCGGCTTCATAGTACAGAGCACCTTGTCCACTTCCTCAGAGAGAAGAGGCTGAAACCGATCCCAGCAGACCGGAATCCACACCATAGGCACACCAAAGTTTAAACGTTTCCTTTCTCCATTTTTCCACTGTCGTAGGCACTCTACACAGGTTCTGCAAACCTTATGGGGAGCCCAAGACTTATCTTGATCTCCAAGCTTCACTCCAAAATAAGCAAGATATGCTTGTTTTACAAAGTCAGTGATGTATTTTCTTTGTTTTTGCAGAGTGTATTCGCCACAAATGTAGCAGAATGCATTAGGATTGTTGAAGCAGCCTCTTCGTGACGAACTCATATTCCTCTTCAAAAAAAAAAAAAAAAAGGATCAATATGATATTATATGCAATGGATAAACTTGCAAAACAATGTTCAAGAGTAAAAAGACAGACCAAACCCTGCTGCATATGTCAGCAGCTACAGGTTGTATTGGGGTACAATCGTCATTTGAGGGGTATCCATTATCTCAAAAACTACAGCCAGTTTGGCAAAACTAATGTCATTTTTGGATTTAGCACCCCCAAAATACCCTAAAGTCACTCAAACATCCTTGGCAACTAAAAAAAATTTTTTTTTGTTGAGCTGTGAATCTATTGTATTTGGTTTCCTTACCAACAAAGCTCCTGTTTCCACATTTATAGACTGAGAGAGTATGTTAAATTATTAGAACACTGTCCTCTGAGAGTCCCAAGTTAATGCTGGGGCTGTTGTATGACAGTACAGTCTTTCCAGATCAGCAGTAAATGAGTGGTACAATGTCTAGTCTCGATTTTCTTAAATCATCATTTTATTTTAAATATTCATAATTCAACAATAGGGGAAAGCTGCTGCTGACACATGCAAGTGGCTCAAGGTTTTGTTTGTTTTTTAAATGGCCCTGTTTGGTAATTGGTAGTGTGTGAGTGTTATCCCAGGCTTTGGAAATTGTTTGGCAGTATTTATCTATTTGTGTTTATATTAACTTTAATGTTAGAGATATTTAAATTTACTGTAATCTCTTTGTAAGAGTAAAATAAGATGCAAATACAATTTTATCTATTCCCTTTAGTGGATGAGGGGGGCTGTTCCTCAGATAGGGAGCTGTGTAGTTCGTTCCAGAGAAAATGAGTTTTGTGGCACTTTCAACAGATTAATTGTGGCAAAGGGTGGGCCAAAAGAGTCATAAGATGCTTGGTTGATTTTTTTAGTTAGAGGTGACACCAGCTAGTAACTTGTATTGTATATATGGAGATTAGATAGAGTGCTGGAAGTCAGATTCCTTTGACAAAACTGAACAGTATCTGCAACAAAGAAATTTTTACTTAGGAACTTCGGGTTACTTTCATTGGGCACTTTGGATTTTTGACTTGCTAAACCTGTCCTGCCCGAAGTTCTGACTCAGAGACGGTTGTGTTTTTCCTTCTATTGTAATAAGAGACAGCTTCAATTCATTGCGCTTCATGAATCTATCTATGCTTACTCAAAACTCATCTCTCTAGAACTAGCTAAATATAACTTTGTGACTCCAAGACGTTGACTCAGCAACCACTCTCCCCTCGAGTCCGCTTAAATAGGTGGATGGGCTTCCTGTTTCCGCATGTCAACTGTAAGTGCTGAGTATGCGCACATAAGCGAAGAATCCGCTTTAACTGAGTCTATTGAATTTGCTAGATAGGACTGGAGGACATTCCTCAGTAGGGATGACTCCCCCTACTGGTCATGACAGGCAGGGTCTCAAAGCTTCTTGGTCTCCTCTCCCAGGGGAGGAGTCGTCCCTCTCTCCAGATTGGCCCTGCCTGTGGTCAGTGAAGGTCGGGTGTTCTCTACTCTCAGAGCGGCTTCTCCTGAGCACCATCCAGGGACGAGTCACGCACAGACACCCATCTTACCGTGGCATGGCTCGAGGGCTGGGCTTTGTAGTGAACTTGGAGAAGAGCATGCTGACCCCATCCCAAACTATTCTGCACTTGGGGGTGGTCCTGGACATGCAACTTTTCTGCATGAGGCTCACCGAAGAAAGGGCTTTAAGACTTCAGCTGTTGCTTCTGGAAGCGGTTTCATCACCAGAAATGGACCTGATGAGTCTAGCCCAACTCTTCGGGTCAGTGGTTTTGGCATACGATGTAGTTCAGTGGGCCTAATTTCACTCAAGAACACTACAACAGATCCTTCTGCCCTGCCAGGAGGCAATTCTTCTACGACACAGATGCTCAGTCTCCATTCCTCCGACAGTGAGAACAGCTCCAGTGGTGGCTGGAGCCTCAGAGGTTGGTCCAAGGGGTCAGCCTGGAAGATCCTCCACGTATAATCATGACCTCAGTTGCGATCTTGTACAGATGGGAGGCTCACCTGGACTACAATGTAGCCCAGGGTACATGGTCAACAATGGAGGAGGAGCTCAATATAAATTTATTGGAGTTACGGGCCATCAGGCTGGGCCTGCAGGCATTTGCACCAGCGATCAAGGGGGGGCATCTCCTTATACGCACCGACACCTCATCTGCAAAAGCTTATGTCAACAGACAAGGGGGCACAAGATCGAAGGGCCTAATGCTTGAGGCGGAGCGCCTGTTCAAATGGGCGGAGTGGCATCTTGCCTCTCTGAAGGCCGAACACCTGGCAGGCACAAACAACTTTGTAGCCGACTGGCTCAGCAGGACAGCAATCAAGGAGGCGGAATGGCAGCTGAACCCAGCAGGTTTCCAACAGGTGGTGCACAGTTGGGGAGAACTGGTAGTGGATCTCTTTGCCACACCCGAAAACGCACAGCTAGACAGATTCTTCACAAGAACACTGTCACCAGGCTCAGGGAACAAATGCCCTCGTTCTGCAGTGGCCACAAGGCCTTCTGTACGCCTTTCCTCCATTCGGGCTGATACAACGCACAATGCAACAGGTTCAGACATTGTAGGCGGAAATTATTCTTGTGACACCGTACAGGCAGGCCCCGCTTATACGGCAGGTTCCATTCCGGACCCCCGCCGTAAAGCGGAACCCCATTGAGTATAATGGGGAGTGTTAAGTGAAAATGACACAAAAATGACGCAAAAGCGCAAAATCTGCTTTAAAACGGGAAATGAAAGCCGCTGCATTAGTGGAACGCCGGGAAGTGAAGCGCCAATAAGTGGGGCCCTACTGTATTGGCCTTGATGTCCCTGGTTTCCGGACCTGCTGAACATGTCAGTCGAGACACCATGGCAGGTCCCCATTCGAACGGATCTTCTGATTCAGGGCCCAGTCTGCCACCCTCAACCAGAGCTGTTCCATCTAGCAGCTTGGAGGCTGAGCAGTTGTGGTTGAGTGGTAAGGGCTTTAAGGGGAAAGTGCTTGACACGCTACTGGCCTCACGTAGACAGTCCACGAACAGGGTTTACTCGTCCACAATGGAAGTTTTTCTTGTCCTGGTGCTCTGCAAACACGGTGGAACCTTTGTCTTGAGACATCAAGGGCCCCCTGGGGTTTCTCCAGTCGGGCCTAGATAAGGGTCTGAGTGCAGCCACCATCAAGAGACAAGCAGCAGCACTTAGTAGTATTTTATTAAGCCTAGGGGGCCTTCCACTTTTCTCCAACCCATTCCTTAAACGTTTTCTAAAAGGGGTGACACTTGTTTCCCCACCAATGATTCACAGGTTTCCAAACTGGAACCTTAACTGGATGTTGACGGCGTTAACAGGACCGCCATTTGAACCAATGGCTACCTGCCCCCTGAACCTCGTGACATTCAAAACAGTTTTTCTGGTCTCCATTACTTCGGCACGCGGAGTTTCCGAGTTAGAGGCATTGTCCTCAGACTCTCAACTGTGCATGTTCCACCAGGACAAGGTGGTCCTCCGACCAGACCCGGCATTCCTACCTAAAATCAATTCTGTTTTCCATAGGTCACAGGAAGTGGTTCTCTCTACTTTCTGCCCCACTCCCTCCTGTGCCCAGGAATGTAGATGGCACTCCCTTGATATGAGGAGGGCTCTTCGTTTCTACCTGGAACGTACCTTAGAGTTCAGGAGGTCAGAGGCCCTCTTCGTGGCCTTCTCTGAGAAATCAAAGGGGTGTAAGTTGACGACCTACTCTATCTCACGCTGGCTCAGAGCGTTTATAGCACATTCATATGAAGCGCTGGGTAAGGCACCCCCATTGGGTACCACAGCACACTCAATTTGGGGGGCGGCTGCTTCAGCAGCATTTAAGGGGTTTTTCCGATAACGGATATCTGTAGGGCAGCTACATGGGCTTCTCCACACACCTTCATCAGGCACTACAAAATAGACTCATTCCCATCAGCCGATGCTGCATTTGGTAGGAAGGTGCTCCAGAAGGTATTGCCCCCTAGCTAGAGGAATCCCTCCCGGAGTTCTAGTACACTGCTCAGTCATATCGCTACTGAGGAATGTTCTCCAGCCCTATCTAGCAAAAATGGAAATTTTACTCACTGTGAATTTCTCCTTGAAGATAGGGCTGGAGGACATTCCACCCACCTCTCATTTCTCTGCTTCGACCTTCTGGAGCGGGGGGGGGGAGATAGGGCTTCTGCCAGCACCTTAAAATTGCACATGTTGTTTAGTATTATGTGTCTTCCTTCCTGTGTGACCTTTCCCTCCAGCACATTGGCTCTTTGGTCTGTCACTTTTCTGCAGCTGTTTCCTAGTATAGGCTTCCACTTTAGGGATGTCTGAATGGTTGCGGATATGGGGCCTGAGGAGTGCTCCTGGCTCTGTCAGTTCGGTCTGGAGAGAGGGACAACTCCTCCCCTGGGAGAGGAGACCAGGAAGCTTCGAGACCCTGTCTGTCACAACCAGTAGGAGGAGTCATCCCTACTGAGGAATGTCCTCCAGCCCTATCTTCAAATAGAAATTCACGGTGAGTAAAATTTCCATTTTTCCAGCCTCATTCACCTCCTGGCCCGAGGCAAAGGGAGGGTTTGGCCACTTTCTCTGACAGAGGGGGCTGCTAACTGACAGTGGGGGTGCGGTACGTGGGGGTGCACTCGGCTAGGAAACGTCTGACGGGACAGACTGAGTTCCCACAGGGAGTCTGGAGTTGTGGGGGCTGAGCTATCAAGGATGGAAGCCGGGGAGCCTTCTGAGTTCATTCCGCTACTTGGCCCCTCCCTGGGTTGTTTGTCCCAGTCCTCATCCTCTGCCTCGCTTTTGTCTGTCCACCCCCTCCTGGCAGGGCTCACATCATCATCTTCCCCATGCTGAATATTTCCCCCCCCCCCCCAGAGGCTTTGGTTTGTTGGGATAAGCTTCATGGAACTCTTTCACCAAATCCGGCATGTGGACATCTGGCTCCTCCCCCCAGGATTTTTCCTGCAGTCTGAACACCTGCCAGTGGATCAAATACTGCAGCTTCCCTCAGTGCCAGCGAGAGTTGAGGATCTACTCCACCTCATACTCCTCTTGCCCGTTGACCATGACTGGTGGGGGAGGAGCATTGGGTGCCCGATAGGAGTCCGGTGGCTTCTCTGGGGTGAGCAACAAATGGTGAAACACTGGGTGGTTCTTCATGGAGGTGGGCAAGCATAGGCGGAATGTGACCAGGTTAACCTGTGCTGCTACTTCAAAAGGCCCCACCCTCTGAGTCTCTAACTTATGGCTAGGAACTCTCATTGGCAAGTAGCGTGTGCAGAACCATACTTTATCTTCTACCTATATTTCGGGGCCAGGTTGATAGTATTGGCCAGCAGCTCTCTTGTAGGCAGCCTTAGCTCTGGTTTGTTGCTCATGTAAAAGTTGTTGGATCGCCTGCAGCTCTTGCACAAACTCTGCCACCGCAGGAATGGCCAGGGTGGAGTTGGGAGTGGGGAAAGTATGAGGGTGATAGCCAAAATTGGCGAAAAATGATGTCTGCTGAGTAGATGCATGTACAGAGTTATTATAGGCAAACTCAGCCACGGGCAATAAAGACACCTAATTATTCTCCTGGTAGTTGATATAGCAGCGGAGATACTGTTCCAGGGTGGTATTCACTTTCTCTGTTTGTCCATCTGTCTGGGGGTGGTGTCAGGATGACAGCATTAACTCAATCTGTAACAGCTGCAACAGGGTGGTGCCAGAAACGGGCTGTGAACTGAGGCCCTGGGTCAGAGACCAGAGTGATTGGGAGCCCATGCAGCCGGAAAATGTGTTGAATGAATAACTGTGTGGACTTCCTGGCTGTCGGCATGCCGATGCATGGGATGAAATGAACCATTTTACTGAAGGCATCCACAACCACCCGAACAGTAATTTTCCCGTGAGAGGTGGGTAGATCTGTGATAAAGTTCAGGGTCACTATTCGCCACGGACCCTCGGGTGTGGGGAGCAGCTCTAGCACCTCGGCTGGTCACCAGGGGAGTACTTGGCCCTCATGCACATAGGGTAGGTTTGAACATACCTCTTGCTTTATGCTTGGCCACCAGAAGTCACGTGTGACCACCTGTAGTGTTTTGAACATTCCAAAATGCCCCACGGTTGGGGAGTTATGACATTGTCAAAGAATTTTAGCTTGGATCTTCCCTGGAGTTATGTACAGGTCTTCAAAATGTTGGAGCATCCCACCTTTCTGGGAGAATCCCGGAGTTCAGTCTTGGGGAGGCTGCTCCAGCTCTCACACCCTTTCCTGGGTGAAAGGATCTTGCTCTTGAACACGGCACAGTCCTTTGAGCCATGGATCAGGACAGGCTGCCACCACTAGCTTTTCCAGGGGTATGGTGTGATGTAGTGGGGACTGAGGCCAGGCTTCATTATACTCTGGCTTGCAGGACAAGGCGTTGGTCTGGTGGTTTTGCACTTGGGGTATGTAGTTAATGTGGAAATGGAACCTAGCGAAGAACTGTGCCCAACGCACTTGCTGTTGGTTTAACTTGAGGGCCATCTGGAGACTCTCAAGGTTCCAATGGTCAGTGCAGACCTCCACCTTGTGTTGAGCCCCTTCCAGGTCTTTAACGCTGTAATCCCCCCTGTTTTTGGCTGGTTGTAACAACACCACTCTGATGGCTATGTCTGAGACATCTGTCTGCACCACGAAAGGTCGGTGGGGGTCTGCATGCTGGAGTATTGGTTCTGAGGAGAACAACAGCTTTAGTTGGTCAAAAGCCTGTTGGGCTGTTGGTCCAACAAAAAGGGGCCAGGTCCCCTTAGGCAGTCTGTTAATGGGGCTGTCATGTTGGAGTAGGCAGTGATGAAACGTCAGTAGTAGTTTGCAAACCCCAGAAATTGCTGTAGGTCTTTTTTGGTCTTGGGAGGGTGCTGAGAGAGCACACAGCACATCTTTCCCGGGTCCATCTCTATACCTGTGGGGGTAATCCAGTATCCCAGGAAGTCCAGGGTGGTCAAGTTGAACGCAGTTGGCATACAGGTGGTGCTCTCTCAATCTTTGCAGCACAGCTCACACATGCACTTCATGTTGTTCTGGGGAGTCAGAATAAATAAGGATGTTAAAAAACTATCATAAAGCAATCCAGGTAATCTCGGAAGATGTCATTCATGAAATTTTGGAAGACAGCTGGGGCATTCGATAGTCTAGATGGCATGACCAGGTATTTGAAGTGGCCATACCAGGTCTTGAATGCAGTTTTCCACTCATCCCACTTCCTGATCCTGACAAGGTTGTAGGCTCCGCGCAGGTCCAGCTTTGTGTAAATCTTGGCCATTCACAGTTGCTCCAACATCCCATTGATGAGAGTTAAGGGGTAGCTGTTGGGGATGGTGATCTTGTTCAACTCTTGGTAATCATGACAGGGATGTAGCTCCCTGCTTTTCTTCTAGATGAACAGTAACAGGGCCCTGGCAGAAGACTTGGATCGTTGGATAAACCCCTGCTGCAGGTTAGCATCCAGGAACTCCCTTGACGCCACCAACTCTGGCTCAGACAAAGAATATATGCACCCTGAGGGGATGCTGGCCTCCGAGAGTAAGTTTATAGCACAGTCGTAGGAACGATGGGGTGGCAACTGATCGGACTCTTTCTTATCAAAGATGTTCCAATAGTCTTAGTACTTTGTAGGCAGGGAAACCTCAGGTGGGGACGTGGCTGCCAGTGTCGCTGGGGCTGCTGTCTCAGTAGGCTGGCAGTGCTGCTTGCTATAGTCCAATTGGAATGTCGCTGTTGCCTTTCTCCAGGAGGTGATAGGTTTGTGTTGAACCAACCATGTCATCCCCAGTACAGTTGGGAATTGGGGCAGGGTGGTTAGGTAGGACAGTCTTTCCACTTGCCCTGGTAGCTCTACTTGCAGACCAGTTGTGGCCTGAGTGATGACACCCAATGTAAGGGCCACCCATCTATGGTTTCCACAGGCAGGGGAGTCTTGAGCTTGATGATTGGAATGCTGTGTCTTTTGGCAAAGTCCATGTCCATAAAGTTGCTGGACGCACCGGAGTCAACCATAGCAAACACCTGAATGTCGTGGCCTGATGGCAAGCCAAGGCAGCTGGCAAATGTAAAGTGGACTTTGGCAGGAGAGGACTAACTTGAGGTTGCTGGCTTACAGTCGATCCCAGCTCATGATGGACCGCTACGAGAGCTGGGATTTGTAGTTTTCCTGCACTGGAACCTTTTCTGACTTGGAGGGGCATGCCTTTGCCAAGTGCTCCACCTTCCAGCAATAGAAGCACAGCCCCTTTTTCTGATGCTTCTGTTTCTCTGCCTCCATCAAATGGGGCCACACACCCCATCTACATGGGCTCCACCCCTCACTGAGTTGAGGTTCCCATGTTAGGTGCAAAGCACATGTGAGGGAAGTGAATGGGTGATGCAGCTCTGGCCATCTCGGCTTTGCGTTCCAGGTGACGACCTTCAAGTCTGCTGTCTATCTGCAGACACAGCTGGATGAGATCTGATAGGGTGTCTGGCTGCAGGGTTTGCGCCAATTTATCTAGGATCTCGCTGTGGAGGTTGTTATGGGAGTGGTACATCAGGGCAGACTTGTTCCAGTTCATCTCTTGGGCCAGGATCCAAAAGGTGTTGGTATAAGTTCCGACAGAGTTTTTGCCCTGAAGTTGTCTAACTGGGTTAGCACTCGGTCATTCCGCAGCAACAAAGGTGTTGCCCCCTGGTCTGCCTCTCCCTCTAGGAGGCTGATGACAAAGGCACTTTCAAGGAGTTGTTGGGAAAATCTGATAGACTCACGCAGATGTACAGCTCCCACTGAGTGACGAATGTGGCAAACTGCTCCTTATTCCCACTATCTGGGGTGGGGGTTAAACCCACAGGTGTCTTGACTCAAGGCATAGGCACTGGTGGGGCTGACGCAGCCCCCTTCTGCAAGGTTGCCACTTGATTCCCGAGCTGGTTCACTTGCTGGCACAAGGTCTGGTTCTCCATTCAGAGGGTCTGGGTTGCTACAGTTTGGCTAGTACGATTTTGAAGGCGCTCCGGTAGCCCCCCCCATCTTTCCACTTGCTTCCATCTCTGTCATGGGGTTGTCGGGTGGAGGAGGTGATGGCTAAGTCACAGTGTCCTGCCCGAAGTTGAAAAACTCAGACTCGGACACGGTTGTGGTTTTTTCTTTTATTGTAGTAAGTGACAGCTTCAATTCAGTGTACTTCATGCATCTATCTACGCTTACTCAAAACTCATCAACTCTCTAGAACTAGCTAAGTGAGACTTTGTGACTCCAAGATGTTGACTCAGCAACCGCTCCCCCTGAGTCCTCTTAAATAGGCTGGCGGGGTTCCCATTTGCACGTGCCAACTGTCAGTGCTGAGTGCGCGCACATAAGTGAAGACTCCACCTTTACCGAGTCTATTGAATTTCCCACCTCATTCGCCTCCTGGCCCGAGGCGAAGGTGGGGCTTCGGCCACTTTCTCATCTTCCCCCTCTGACAGAGGGGGTCTGCTAACTGACAGTCTGGGTGAGGGACGTGGGGGTGCACTCAGCTAGGAAATGTCTGACGGGCCAGGTTGAGTTCCCACAGGGAGTCTGGAGTTGTGGGGGCTGAGCTGTCAAGGATGGGAGCCGGGGCATCTTCTGAGTTTATTCCACTACTTGGCCGCTCCCCAGGTTTTTTGTCCCAGTCCTCATTCTCTTCCTCACTCTTGTCGGCAGGGCTCACAACAAAACCAACCTTGTTTAGACTTCATTGATTCATTGAAAAAGTTACATCCCACCACTTCTGCTCCAAAGACTGCATAACAAGAGTGAGGTTTCCAGAATTCCAGCTAGCCTTGCTTGGTGGCATCAGTTTCCATTTTTGCAGTCTGATGACGCTGACAAGGTGCTTGTGAGAATGAATCCAGATTTGCCCTCTCAACCATTGCCCTTCATGGCTCATTAAAGGTAGCTGGGGAGGGAGGATAATTGGGTGTGGCGGGTCCAGGGGGTGGTGAACGTGTGTTTGCGTGAAGGTGTGGTGCCTGTCACCTTAAAAGAGACAGTAGTACAACCACTCCTGGGGGAAAAAACACCCTGCACCTGATGGTATTTAACAACTATCTCTTAGTTGCAAATACCCTCTTTTTGGACAAGGTACTTGAGAGGTTGTGGTGATGCAGTTGCAGACATTTTTGGAGGAAACAGATTATCTAAACCCATTCTAATCTGGGTTCAGACCTGGCTTCGGAACTGAATTGGGCTTGGTCACCCGGATAGATGACCTTTATCTGGACAGGAACAGGGGAAGTGTGACCCTGCTGCTTTTTCTCAATCTCTCATAGGCTATGGTCCCAGACTATGGTCTGAAGGCACATAAGGCCAGCATCCGGGTGAAGCTAAGCAGGGTCAGGTGTGGTCAGTGCCTGGATGGGAGACCGCCTGGGAACCATATGTAAGCAGCCTTGGGTTTCAATCATAGAAAGGCGGGGTAGAAATGTAATAAATGTATGTATGTGTCAGCTTCAGGGCTGGGGGCTGGGCAGTAACGAAGCAGCCAGCAGTTAGCCAGGCAATAAATCAGTCAAGGCCAGGCAGATAACGGAGGCCGGCTGGCAGAAGAAAGGCTTGACGAACTAACCAGTAGCAGTGTCCAAGAGCATTGTCCAGGTAGAGAAGCAGAGTTCAGAAAGCCAGGGGTCCAGTCTGAAGGTCTAGAGCAGTGGTTCTCAAACTTTTTTGGTTCGCGGCGCACTGTACAACATAAAAATTTTCTGGAGCACCTCATGTACAAAATTAAAAATATATTAATATATTTTAAACTATGAATAAAATAACTTAAACTATAGAAAACTATTACTTACCCTATACAAATGGGTTTCTTCTCATTTTTAAAATATACTTTCATAATATTTGAGGCACACCTAGCCATCTCTTAGGGCGCACCAGTGTGCCTGGTCTAGAGGCTAGCAACTGCGTTACACGCAAGGGGTCACAACCGATGTTGTAGTCAGCAGTCTGCTGCAGCCATGAACTGCCTTTTATAGCAGACTCCCTAAGCCAGGTGCCCGTGATTAGTCTCCCAGCTGCTCAGAGTTGCTTGTTCTTAAACGACCCGACCTCATCCTTCGTTGCTGTGTTACTCGCTGGCATCTCCTTTCTGCAGGGGGGAGGGGAGCCTCCTGTTCATACCCAGAATCCGATTGAGGGGCTTCAGCCAGGTCCTGGACTTTCTCCAGCTGGGAAAGAGCCAGAGTTGTGTCCTCAGGGGTTCCACTAGTTCCTTCTCCTGTGTCTGCCAACTCTGCCTCTTCCTCTGAGTCCTCTGGAGGGGCCCATGACAGTATGTATGCATGTATGTATGCATGCATGCTCCTGGGCAGTCTATTGGAGATGGGTATTGGGGATACTGTTATAGAGGGGCTCTGATCTTATCTCCAAGGATGGTTCCAGAAGAAGGCATTAGATGAGCGTTTCTTGGTCTCTGGCTCTTGAGCTATGGGGTGCTGCAGGACAGCGTATTGTCTCCAGTGGTATATGATAACATCTGGAGCCGTCATTATGAGATTTTGAGTGTGTCATCATTTGTGTTTGGATCATCAAACACAATTTATCTATAATATCTGAATCTGGAGTGACTGTACAGGCTCTGGTCCAGTGTCTAGTTGCTGTGGTTAGATGGATGAAGGCTAATAATCTGCACCTGAATTCTGGCAAAACAAAAACTCTGTGGGTGAAGGGTTTCTAGGACTGGAAAGCTGGTCAGTTGCCTGCCCTGGATGGCATCGCACTCTCCCTGATGGAGCAGGTGTGTAATCTGGGGGTTACTCCTAAATCCAGCTCTGTCATTGCAGGCTCAAGTGTCTTTGTCTGGGAGTGGCTTTTACCAGCTTTGGGTGTTAAGGAAGCTATGACCATTTCTGGATTGGGATAGACTACAGTTGTCCATACACTGGTAATCTCTAGGTTGGATTACTTCAATGTGCTCTATGTAGGGCTTCCTTTAAGGTTGGTCTTAGGGCTGCAGCTAGTGCACTAGGCTGCTTGTGGGGGCAAACTACTGCTGACATATGTCTGTAGGATCTGTACTAGCTGCTAACCTATTACCGGGCAAGGTTCAAAGTTTTGGTACCAACATAGATGGCCCTATATGGCTGAGGACCAGGTTACTTGAGAGACTGCCTTATCCCTTATATCAGCCTTTCCCAATCAGTGTGCCTCCAGATGTTGTTGGACCACAATTCCCATCTTTCCTGACCATTGGCAATGCTACCTGAGGCTGATGGGAGTTGTGGTCCAACAACATCTGGAGGGACACTGGTTGGAAAAGGCTGCCTTATATACTCTGTAGGATGCAAGAGAGTTTCTCCTTGAAATTTCTGAAATATTAGATGCTCACTCTTTGTAACTTGGAGCAGGGCTTTCAATGTGGCTGCCCCGTTCTGTGGAACAGTATCCTCTTGAGATAGGACAGGTGCTGATTATTTGTACTTTCCAGAAACTGTTGAAGGCATTCTTGTTTCAACAAGCTTTTCCATACCTTGGGGGAAAAGTTCTCTCTATCATAGGTTTTAAAACAATACAGAATCAACACCTATCTTTAGTTGCTGATAGGTTTTTGAGCCCTCATTTGGGAGGAGTTGATTCCTGGGAGTTGTCCCAAGTTATTTCCCAAAATCAAAGTTGCTGCAAATAAAGCTGATCTAAAATTAGCATAATATAGTCTGTCCTACTAGCTTAGGGGTAGCCAATATGGTATCTTTCAAATGTTGTGGACTACAAATAATAACTGTCCCAGCCAGCATGGGCAATGGCCAGGGTTGATGGGAGTTATGGTCCAGTAGCATCTGGAGGGCACCACATTGACTAATACTGTATTAACTCCTGATAATTTGGCAGAAATGTTCTGAACAAATGAAGTTTCTAGATGATCTCAGTAGTCAGTCCTATGTAGAGTTCATTATAGTGGTTGAGGCTAGTAATGAATAGGGTATAAATAACTGTGCCCGTGCCTGACATCTCCAGTAAAGAATGGAACTGGCAAACCAGACAGTTGGTTAAGGGCAGTCTAACCAGATATGTCATCTGTGTAGCTGAATTTTGTAACCTATTATGAAATGAAGTTAACTTCAGGTCACTCGTAGTATTTAAATTATTTGAAAGTGAGACCTACAACAAAATGTTGCATTGTGGAGTGTTCCTGTTTAGGTTCCCAGCATGTTTCATTCAACCCCACTCCCTTGGTTTTCCATGTTTTCCTCTCAAAAGTCACTCACCAGTTTGTGGTCAGTGAGCATGCTCGCTCTGTCTGTTTTTGAGACACCCCTCCTAGAGATTTTTCTACGGTTTTCATTTGTAGTTTTGCAAAACATTTGGGTTTCCTTGAGTTTGCATATGGGTGATGCGGTTTTAGGTATATAAGAATCCACACCTGGAGAATGATTTGCTATTAGTATATAGCAGGGGTGGGGAATCTCTGCTTGGCCTGCCAGGGGTCCCAATTTGGCCTATAAGGCTGTTCCCCTAACCACACCCACCCAGATTTGTCCCACCAGGGTTGGGGAGATAAGGATCTGTCCCACGTGCCAGAAAAAGCTCTCCACCCCTGGTATGTAGGATATTCTTTATATGTAAAAGTGCCTAAAGTTTATAATGATTCTAAAAAGTCACTGTCCGCAGGCTTACAATCTAATAGAAACAATACAAAAGAGAAAAAAGTGATGGAGAGGGAAGAGAAAACAAACAAACTCAGACACTATTCCTCATAAACACATGTTGGTCTTTGTGAGCACATCCTATCTTAGAATTTTATTTACCAAAATGTCTGAAAACTTTCTTACAACAATTCCAGTACAATTTTGTCTCCATTCACCTATGACTGCAAAGTAGTTTGGTATCCCTATTTCCCATGCGGCTGCCATTCTCCTGAGTCCATTCTTCTAAAATTGCTGTCAAAACAAATTAAAATAAAATCCCTAAGCTCTAGAAACCTAGGTTTTTCTTAATAAGGACAGTTGCCATGCTTAAATGTTGTGTCAAGGTGTAGTTACTTGGAACTACACTAGGTAGGAAGTTGGGTATTCTAGGATGGAACATCTTGGGAGTTGAGTTTTTTGGTCCCATGAATAGTCTGAGAACACCACACAGTGTAATGTTGATGTAACTAAATGGGTGTGGCCCTGATTGGTAGTCTGAATGAGAGTCTACTGGGAAGCCCCACATTTGTGTAATTTTTTAAAAAAGTTAGTTATTGTCAACTTGTCATGGAGATATGCATTTGAGTTCCAAATTCTATGGAAGAATGGGCTTTTAAAGTTTCATATAAGATGCCATGGATTTTCCAGTGCCCCTTGATGGGTTTATCAAGAGAGGGGAAGAACACACTTGTTGCTTACAAAATAGGGTAGACTCTGATCCTTGAGGGAATTTCAAGTGGGTAAAAGTGCAAGCTGAAAAGTCCCAACTCATTTTCACCTCAGCCACAGACTCACTAGGGTCTCAACTTCAGGACCTCACCAGCAATATGAAAATAATGATTTTTAAAATTTGAAAATTATACACACTCTTGACAACAGGGCTCCTATGGCCTACAATACACAGTAAATATCAACACAAATATTGCAAAGTATACAGCACTGATTAAAGCCAGAGCGGGAGGGTAGGTGGGACCTATCTGGCCGGGCAGACCAGATCCTAATCTCTCCCCCCCATCAGCCAACTTCTCCCTCTCTCATAATACTAGAACTCGTGGACATTCAAAGAAGCTGAATGTTGGAAGATTCAGGACAGACAAAAGGAAGTACTTCTTTACTCAGCGCATAGTTAAACTATGGAATTTGCTCCCACAAGATACAGTAATGGCCACCAGCTTGGATGGCTTTAAAAGAAGATTAGACAAATTCATGGAGGACAGGGCTATCAATGGCTACTAGCCATGATGGCTGTGCTCTGCCACCCTAGTCAGAGGCAGCATGCTTCTGAAAACCAGTTGCCAGAAGCCTCAAGAGGGGAAAGTGTTCTTGCACTCGGGTCCTGCTTGTGGGCTTCCCCCAGGCACCTGGTTGGCCGCTGTGAGAACAGGATGCTGGACTAGATGGGCCACTGGCCTGATCCAGCAGGCTCTTCTTATGTTCTTATGACAGGTGGGAGGGTCAACCCACCTGTCAGTCATCTGACATAATGACAGCAATGATTGACAACTGCTGAAGCCCCTTGTGCAAGGATTTTCCAAGTGCTGAGCATATGGGTGGCAAAGTTCTTTTCACAATAGTTCCCAAACACCTGACAACCAGCCGATTGTCAGGCACTTAGAAAGTGCTGCACAATGGGGCTTTGTAGGCACTGCCAATTGATAGTACCTGCAAAGCCCCGTTCAGCCAAGCCCTGCCTCTACCAGTCCCATACCTGATGTTGTATATGATGTCAGGTGTAGGGTGGGTAGGCATGTCTTGGCCAAAACGGCCTCATGGGCCAAATGGGGAGGCGTGGTGGACTAGATTAGGTCCAAGGACTGGAGATTCCCTACCCCTAGATTAAAGGGAACAAGATGAGGATTTTGCTAAAACAGCAAACTTTCTAAGTTAGAGTTAATGCCACCTAGAATATCTATAATATATTTCATGGGGTTGGAGTACTTCACATACATTCTCAGCAAAAATCATTGCTAAAGCCCCATGTCATAGCTCTGTGCTGCTTTCTTTGTAAAAAGCAGAAAATAGTAGTTTTGTGGGCTATGTATAAATTTCAGTGAGAACTGCATGGGTGGTGGTGGGGAGGCTTCTGTTTTCTTTTTTCTCCTTGCCTTGTATTATTGTTCTGATCTGAAGAAGGGCACCTACAGCTGAATTTTATAAAGAAAACAACAAGGGAGTCCTATGTATGGGACTCAAATATGTCTTTAAAGTAATGTGTAGTTTGACCCTTTTTTACTTCCTAAAAAGGTAATGCTTTCAATATTTGAATGGTCTAATACCAACCATGTATATGCTGAATCTGGTTTGATTTATCTTTGGTAAGCCCATGCAGATTTACATTGTCTTTGCTGTCTTCTTATATAATGTCTAAGATTTCACCTGCCACTGAAGTTTATTTTATTTATTTATTTAATTTAATTTAAATACCGCCCTAAGCCAAAAAGGCTCTCTGGGCGGTGTACATAGAGGATAAACAAGAAAATATATGAATAGAACAAATATAAGAAAATCAAAAAGCAAAACAAACAAAGAACAGAAACCAAACAACATCAGAACATACCAGCAATGAAACACTGTTTTAAAATACCCTACAAAACAATTTCTTTAAAAAGAATATTTAAAACTTTTAAAATGCCTGGGAGTATAAAAAGGTTTTCACCTGGCGCCGAAAAGATAGCAGCGTCGGCACCAGGCGTACCTCATCGGGGAGACTATTCCACAATTTGGGGGCCACCACCGAAAAGGCCCTGGATCTGGTCACCGCCCTCTGAGCTTCTCGATGTGATGGCACTCAGAGGAGGGCCTTAGATGTCGAGCGCAGTGTACGGGTAGTTTCGTATTGGGAGAGGCGTTCCACCAGGTATTGCGGTCCCATGCCGTGTAGGGCTATATAGGTCAAAACCAGCACTTTGAATTTAGCCCGGAAACAAATAGGAAGCCAGTGCAGACGGGCCAGAACAGGTATTATATGAGCGGACCGTCTGGTCTGGGTCAATAGTCTGGCCGCTGCATTCTGGACTAACTGTAGTTTCCGAACTATCTTCAAGGGCAGCCCATCGTAGAGCGCATTGCAGTAGTCCAACCTAGAAGTTACCAGAGCGTGAACAACTGAGGTGAGGTCATCACTGTCCAGATAGGGACGTAGCTGGGCTACCAATTGAAGATGGTAGAAAGCGTTCCGTGCCACCGAGGCCACCTGGGCCTCAAGAGACAAGGAAGGATCGAAAAGAACTCCCAAGCTACGAACCTGTTCCTTCAAGGGGAGTGTAACCCCATCAAGAACAGGATGAACATCCTCCATCTGGGCAGTGAAGGCACTCACCAGCAGCATCTCGGTCTTGTCTGGATTGAGCTTCAGTTTATTAGCCCCCATCCAGTCCATTATCGCGGTCAGGCAACGGTTTAGTACGTTAACAGCCTCACCTGAAGAGGATGAAAAGGAGAAATAGAGCTGCGTGTCATCAGCATACTGATGACAACGCACCCCAAAACTCCTGATGACTGTACCCAGCGGCTGCATGTAGATGTTGAAAAGCATGGGGGACAGTACCGATCCCTGCGGGACTCCACAACGGAGAGTCCAGGGTGTCGAGCAGTGTTCCCCAAGCACTACCTTCTGGTGACGACCCACCAAGTAGGAACGGAGCCACTGCCAAGCAGTACCCCCGACTCCCAACTCCGTGAGTCTCCCCAGAAGGATACCATGGTCGATGGTATCAAAAGCAGCTGAGAGATCAAGGAGAATCAACAGAGTCACACTCCCCTGTCCCTCTCCCGACAGAGGTCATCATACAGGGCGACCAAGGCTGTTTCGGTGCCAAAACCGGGCCTAAAACCGGATTGAAATGGATCAAGATAATCAGTGTCATCCAAGAGCCCCTGGAGCTGGCCGGCAACCACCCGTTCCAAGACCTTGCCCAGGAATGGAACATTCGCCACAGGTCTATAGTTGTTCAGGTTATCTGGGTCCAAGGAGGGTTTCTTCAGGAGTGGTCTCACCACCGCCTCTTTTAGGCAGTCAGGGACCACTCCCTCTCTTAAAGAGGCATTTATTACCTCCTTGGCCCAGTCGGCGGTTCCGGACCTGCTAGCTTTCACCAGCCAAGAGGGGCAAGGGTCCAGAACAGACGTGGTCGCCCGCACCAGTCCAAGGATCTTGTCAACATCCTCGAGCTGCACCGACTGGAACTCATCCAATAAATGGGGACAAAACCGTGCTCTGGATGCTTCATTAGGACCAACTGCTATAATATTGGAGTCTAAGTCCCGACGAATGCAAGCGATCTTATCTTGAAAATGCCTGGCAAATTCATCACAGCGGGCTACAGATGAATCTATAATGTCCCGAGGGCCAGAATGTAAAAGCCCTCGTACAATTTTAAAAAGCTCCGCTGGGCGGGAGAGTGATGACTTAATAATATCAGCAAAACATCTCTTTTTTGCTACCCTCACCGCTACTATATACTGTTTTGAACAGGCACTTACCAAGGCATAATTACATTAATCGGGAGTCCGCCTCCATCTGCACTCAAGCCTTCTCCGCTCTTGCTTCATCGCTCTCAGCTCCAAGGTATACCATGGAGCTGTATGAGCTCTGCAAGGGAGAGGGCGCATGGGAGCGATCGTGTCAACCGCCCGGGTCATTTCCATATTCCACAAATCAACCAGGGCTTCAACAGGAGCGCCAGTCTTCTCAGTCGGAAAAACCCCCAGAGCCCTTTGGAAACCCTCAGGATCCATTAGTCTCCGGGGGCGGACCATTTTAACAGGTCCCCCGCCCTTGCGGAGGGAAAGGGTTGCTGTGAGCCTAAACCTCAGCAAGCGGTGATCTGTCCATGACAGTGGTATAGATGATAAGTCCCCAACCTCCAGATCACCATCTCCATGTCCAGTGGCGAAGATCAAATCAAGGGTATGTCCCGACACATGTGTCGGGCCAGTAACAAATTGAGACAGCCCCATGGTCGTCATGGAAACCATGAAGTCCTGAGCCGCCCCAGATAAAGCAGTCTCGGCATGGATGTTGAAGTCCCCCAGTACCAATAGTCTAGGCGACCGCAACAGTACCTCCGAGACTACCTCTGTCAGCTCAGTTAGGGATATACTGTTAGCTCAGTTAAAGCTAACAGAGCCTATAGTTATCTGGATGTATTTTATTCTTTTCTTTGAATATAGGTAAAACATTGGTTATCATCCAGCCACTGGGTTTTGTGTTTTTTTGCTCCCTTCAGAGTTAATTCACTTGTTACAAATTGTTTTTGGACCTGCCATTGCACATGCAGGCTCCTTTCACAGTTTTTGAATAGAGACTGTGCAGCCCCTCAGCTTTGACTGCATTGAGAACTGGTACCTTGACATGTTTTATTTGCTAGATAGGGCTGAAGGGTATTCCTCTTTAGGGATGACTCCTCCTACTGGCCTTGACAGGCAGGGTCTAGAAACGTCTTAGTCTCCTCGCCAGAGGAAGGAGTCATCCTGCCCTCCAGACTGGCCCTGCCTGCTGCCTGTGAGTACTGCTATCCTCAGGTGCCAGGCAGCTTCCCTCAGTAGTATATTCTGTAGTCTGGGGGTTCCCTGTTGTCTTCAAACCGCTTGTTCTAAGCGTTTCCTTAACGGGGTGGCTCTCGCTTCTCCACAGACAGTTCACAGGTTTCCGACATGGAACCTAAACTGGATCTTGTTGGCACTAACAGGCTCACTCTAGAGCAGCCTTGTCCAGCCTTTGGGCCACAGATGTTGCTGGGCTACGGTTCCCATAATTCCTGACCATTGGCCATGCTGGCTGGGGCTGATGGGAGTTGCAGTCCAGCAACATCTGTGGCCCAAAGGTTGGACAAGGCTGCTCTAGAGCCTATGGCCACTTGTCTTCTGAACACCTTGACTTATACGACAGTATTTTGGGGGCCATCATATCAGTTTTTTATAGGTCTCAGAAGGTGGACTTGCCATCTTTCTGCCCATCTCCTTCCTGCGCTCAGGAGCGTAGGTGGCACCTGTTGGATGTTAGGGGAGCTGCACACTAGAGTTTAGACATCCCAAATCATCGTTTGTGTCTTTCTTGGGGAACTCTATGGGGAAGAAGGTGTTTACCTCTTCCATCCCTCACTGGTTAAGGGTGGCCATAGCTCAGACCTATGAGGCATTGGGTAAGGACTCTACAGCAGGCATCACAGCACATTCTGTTAGAGGGGCAGCTGCCTCTGCATCATGCAAGGGCAGTTTCCCAAATGTGGACATCTGTAGGGGGACATGTGGGCCTCTCCACACACCTACATCAGACATTATAAAATAAGATACCTGTTCCCCAGCCGATGCTGCGTTCGGTAGCAAGGTGTTCCAGAAGGTGTTAAATCACTAGCTTCACACAGAGGAAGCCCACCCTGGGGATGTGTATACTGCTCCATTATATCCTTAACCAGGCATGTCCTCCAGGCCTATCTAGCAAAAATGGAAATTTTCCTTACCGTGAATTTCTATTTGTAGATAGGGCTGGAGGACATTCCACCCACTTCTCCTTTCTCTGCTACGGCCTTCTGGAGCGAGGGGTTGGGGGCTTGAGGCATTCTGCTAGCATCCTACATTTTCACACGATATCTAATACTGCGTGTATCTCCTTTCATGTGAAGTTTTTCTCCAGTTGTCTGTTTTTGTCTCTGGTTATTACCTTTTCCTAGTTACTACTTTGTACTGGCTTCTGCTTAATAAACGTCTGCATGGTTGGCGTTGATGGGGTTGAGGGGTTCTTGCTCTGTCAGCTTGGTCTGGAGGGCGGGACGACTCCTCCCTCTGGAGAGGAGACGAAGAAGTTTCTAGACCCTGCCTGTCACGAGCAGTAGGAGGAGTCATCCCTAACCAGGAATGTCCTGCAGCCCTATCTACAAATAGAAATTCACAGTAAGGAAAATTTCCATTTTCTAGGTGCTATCACAAAGATTTTTTTCTATAAAAGCATACAGACTATCTTCTGGAAGCAATGTAAGACTTTCCTATTTGGGCAAATACTTCGAGTAGCTTGTGATGGGAAAACTGTTTCAAATGGCAGGTGCAATTTCTAGCATAGCTTTGCTTTGTTTCTTTTTTAAAATCTCACCTGCACTTTTAGTAATGAGACAGGTTAAAAATCAAAATAAACTTGCACAATCTGATGCTCATCTGTTCCAAGTCTCCTCTTTACACCCTCATATTCTTCACTGAAATAAACCAAACGCTAAGGATTTCAGCCACGTCTGTGTGTGTTTTCTATTTCCAACAGTAACAAAGTGATCCCACTCACTAATGTAGACTCTTGGAAAATTATATTCACTGCACAAGTAATTTTCAGAAAGGGTAATATTGAAGTCTGTTGAACAAATCTTACTGAAATTAAAATCCTGCCATGATGAAAGTTGTGATTAAATACTTGCTGATATATAAAATATCCTGTTAGATTTGTTACTACATTAGGTTTCTTATGGCGCAAAAACACACACAAAGCAACCTTGACAGGAAGTGACATTCTAGAAAAGGCCAAGTAATGATACTTAATATGCAGCAAACAATAAAATAAAATATGAGCCACTTTACTTATTAAGCATTTTCATGGAATGAATTATATACTGAAACCAGGAAAAAAGACCAGAATAATTCTTTAAAATGGATATTCTCTGAATGCTAATTAAGATAGGTGGTGTTTATTGCATTTCAACATACACAGGGTTTCAAGAACCAAATGCTTAATCATAGTCTTTTAGTGATGAACACATAAAATGAAAAACACTTCGTGCTTGGCTTCATTTCACTGTTTGCAAATTTTTAGGCAAATCAGTTCACCTCATTGGTTTGCGCTAGTGTTAAATAAAGAATATGAATTTTTATGAAAATCCTGGCTTTTGTGGTTTAAATGCTTTTCACATGATAGAAAAAGAAGAGTTGCTCAGGTGCCTTTATGAAGAGGAGCTTTGTGGTTGGCACTGTGTGAGTTCTGAATTATAATGTAGTCTGCTTAATTCATAACTCATGATGCAATTTTGCAGGCCTGTAAATCTGTGTGTACATAAACAACAAAAAGAATGGCAGATTGGTGTGGAATTTGATTTGAATAATCATAAAAACAAATGTAATTGTGCTTGTTGTGGATATCATATCTGTTGCAACAGAAGGAAAAATATACAGAAATCTTTATCATGTGAAGAAATCAGAGAAAGCGTGAAAAGTGGAGTGGTGGGAGACAGCTGCCACTGCTGCCTGGATTGGCAGCCTATTTATAATCATGTAGGCTGGTAGCTGAATTTCTGTGCTGTAACATTTTAGATAGGAATAACTATGTATATTGGGATTCTAATTTTTAAGGAAAGGATAGACTGTAGAAGAAAATAGATTTCAATAACAAAAACAAGTTTCTGAACTTATGATCAAGGAAGTATTTAATATGGTGCTTTCATTTTCAGGACATTGTCATTTAATAGTGCTGCACATGTAAAGACATTGACCTATAACATAATATATGCTCTTTTTCAATTTAAAGTGCTTTTGACTGTACATGAGACTGTCAGTTACTAATAATTTTCAAAGTTACAATTTCCAAAATTTAAAATATGCAGAATTCTAAGCTTTACTTGACTACCTCAATTTAAAATAAGTTGCATGCTAAGTTCCCATTTCACAAGTTGAATTGTGAAGGACACTTGATATAAATAGTTGGCTGGACCTCTCAAGAGTGTACCATTATATATCTGATGTGATAAGCTTTTCAATATTTTGGATTTGGGAACAGGAGGCTTTCTTCTAGTTTGCGATATGAGGATGGATCTATCAAAACAAAAAGAGAAGATGTGATCCACTTTATTGCTAAGTCAGTTTTTCAGCAAAGGTTAATATATTATTAACTAGATAGAACATTCTGTGTGCATGCAGAATATGATATCCAAATTTAACTACTCACAAGTAGAGAGATGAAAACTGAGTGCTGACTGGGAAGGGAAGGGCTTGTCAAAGTAGCTTAGAAAGAATCTCAGCCAAGATTGCACAATGGCAACTAATTTATAGCTTTGATGCATAGCATTGTTGGTTTGCAATAAGATAAAGGTTTTCTACCAACTTCGGTTGGTAGCCCAGCTACATCCCTATCTGGACAGGGAGGACCTCACCTCAGTTGTCCATGCTCTGGTAACCTCTCAATTGGATTACTGCAATGCGCTCTACGTAGGGCTGCCTTTGAAGATGGTCCGGAAACTACAGCTAGTGCAAAATGCGCTGGCCAGGCTGATAACGAGGACCAGGCGGTCTGAACATATAACACCTGTTCTGGCCCGCTTGCACTGGCTACCTATATGTTTCCGGGCCAGATTCAAAGTGTTGGTTTTAACCTATAAAGCCTTATACGGTGCGGGACCACAATACCTCCTGGAACGCCTCTCCCGATATGAACCTGCCCATACACTACGTTCAACATCAAAGGCCCTCCTCCGAGTTCCGACTTATAGAGAGGCTCGGAGGATGGTTACCAGAACCAGGGCCTTCTCAGTGGTGGCCCCTGAATTGTGGAATAGTCTTCCCGTTGAGGTGCGCTTGGCGCCGACATTGCTATCTTTTCGGTGCCAAGTTAAAACCTTTCTCTTTGCTCAGGCATTTTAGTTTAATATGTTCAATTTGGTTTTAGATTTGTGGATTTTTATATATATGTTTTTGTACTGACTTATGTGATTTTATTGTATATACTTTCTGTTGTACACCGCCCAGAGAGCTATGCTAGTGGGGCGGTATAAAAATTTAACAAATAAATAAAATAAATAAATATATGCCATCTATTTTCTTGCTGAAAAACCAACTTGCATTACACCAGTCACCAGAAAAAAGACCAGTATCTTGCAATTTTAAAATTGGGCCACTAATCTTGTTTTGGAAAGTATATAAAAAAAATGTTCAGATACCTAAATTCTGTGGTGACTAGTGTTGTGGGCATTTAAATTATTTATTGGATGTTATCCCGACCCTTTCCCATTCTTTATGGCCAAAGGACCAAGTATAGATGTTTTTGATAAAAGGCTCATTTGAATGGTGGTGGTTCCTGTCTGTTTCTGACGCATCCCTTCTATATTTGTGGGACTGCTTTTCTAGAAGTATAAACACACAATATATTATAGAAAATGACATTAGGTAGAAAGCAGTTTTAAGTGCAGGATATCTCCTTGCTCAGTAATTTTTTGTTTGGTGTATGAAAGTGTTCACTCTGCTTTTTTTTTTTTTTACCCATTTTATGAAAAACTTTATTCATCATTAACGGAACTGTTAGGAAGAACATTGGCAATAGTTCAGTATATAGAAGGAAGCAAAACTATGACCTGCTTTTCTCATTAATAAGAGGCCCATCAAGGTTCTTTTTTGGGGTGGTGCCTGATCTCCACCAGATTCTGGCAGGCTGCAACATGTCAGCAAGACTTGATTGGCTCTTCCACTTCCAAACTGTGTCTGGATGACAGCTGGAAAGCAGATTTCTAGATTACTGCCTAGGCTGCTGCCATAGAGAACTTGCATTTGGTTTTCAGAGACAATGCTGAAGAGGGATTAGTAGTTTCAGCTATCAGAACCTGATAGCTGAAGTGATATAAGCATTGGTTTTGCATTATGAAAATGCCAGGAATTCAAAAGGAATGTTGTGACCACTTTCACATATTTAAAAAAGCAATAATTAATACAAACCAAGTTGCACATATGTACACATGATCATGGTTCGTTGGGATTTACCTAAATCATTTGTCAAGTGTTTGCCAGCCTCATTTTAGCCTTTTTGGGGGTAGTTGTGCAGTACTGTCCTTGCATTGGATCTTGCAGGATATCCAGCCTGCACAACATTTTTTTTTGGCAGGGAGGCAAGTCATATTGCAGTAAATATTAATTCCCCTTTAAAAAAGAAGTGCACAGTGTCCCATAGCTAATATTTTAGAAGAAAGTAGTCCATTAATCAAATACTTGGACATTGTTGCAGAAAAAGTGGTGTATCCTTGCTGATGTCTGCCATTCTTTAAAAAAAGAGTTTTATTCTGCAATTGAACAATGTGAGCAGCCTGACTTGTTACAAAAAACTAAGCAATTTTCAAAGGTCGCAAAACATGGCAGTCATGGGGGAGGAGGAGGAGGAGGTACTCTTTATCTAGTGGTGTCACAGGTACTCTCACACAACTGCATTCTCAGACAACTGCCTACAGTTTTTTCACCATTGCTTATGTTCTGTCTAAATCACATATAAATTTGAGCAGCTTTTTCCCATGGTTCTTTAGAATGTGATGTGTCTAGTGTGCAGTAGTAGTGAGACTGTGACATATCATGTCCCTGTTTTACTGCTGGCAGACTGTTAACACAAGATTTGCATGTCAGCATGTCTGCTATTCATATTGCCAATAAGTGTTTACTTACTTCAGTGGCCACTTACTTGTTAAAAGCTGAATGTAAAATAAGTGGGCATTTATACTGGAGAGCGATTTAGTCAGTTCAACACATTCTAAATCATTTCCTTTCTTCAACGGCAGTGATTACAATTCAGTTTGCTTTTGGAAATGCTTTATAAATTATAAGTATTGCTTATTTTACATATTTACTTACCTGATTTAATCACACATGTTCCTGAATAACTAACAGTGGATTTGAATTTCCTGTAACTTATTTAGCTGAACTGACTGTCAGCTTATCAAAAAGTACATGAAAACAGACATCTCTCCTCCATAAGCCATTTAAATGATCTTTCTATATTCAGCAAAGTTATAATAAAAACCCATTCCTTGTCCAACTTTTGCAGTTTCTAACTTTCAGTGCACTGTGTATCTTAGAGAGCCTTCAGCAGTGAAAATATCCTATTAAAGTTTTAATCTGGACTATTAAAGACATGCTGATTCTGCAAGGGAAACTTATAGCTGTGTTATGACTCATCCCCACTTAAGGTTACATCAAGAATTTTCTTTAAAGTAGGAAATGATTTGTAACTAGAGAACTGTACACACTAGAATTGAAGAAAAGCAGGTTTATATTGTGAATGTTGAAGAAAGCATCGGTTATCTGTATATATTCCTAAAGTTGTGTCTTGTTCCTTGACTTAATAAGCTTTGTTTGAGAATTAGTTTCCATTTAACATAAGCTGTAGAATCATCACCTGGTCTATTTATATGATAGAATGAATTACACCAATGATACATAAAAATTTAAATGCAGACATTAAAATTTTAATCTGCCATTCTCTAAGGAGCTCAGAGCAGCATGCTAATTCTTCCCATTCCTCATTTTAGCCTAATTAACAACCCTGGGAGATAGTTTGGGCCAAGAGAGTGGCTTTCCTTGTTGTTGCCATTTTTAATGCATTCCTATTGAGCCTTACTTATTTAAATCTTGTCTGCTTCTGCCAGAATGCTGCTTGTTGCAAATATGTCATTATGTCTTGCTTAAGCATTGTTCTTTTCAACAACTGATCTCAACACCAGCTCCTAATAACAGTTAATGACAACAGAGTGTTGGGGAACATAACCTCTCCCCCCTGCCATTATTACACTGTGGTCATGGGGAATGCTGTCTTCATGAAATAAACTTGGCTAGGGACAGTCTTACTAAACTCACAAATTGTCATGTCTGTGACGAATGGTTATGTCAGATTGTCATGAACTGTTAAAAGTGAAAGATTCATATGTTATTGAAGTGGTGTGGGAGTAATTTACCTGTAGCTCAGTCCAATGTGGCTTAGATTTTGGCTACGGTGAAGAAGCACATGGGTTGGTCACATGCATTTTTGCTCCCTTAGAGACCCGTGATGTTAGTAGTGTAAGAAGGAAAACATCATTTGTTAACCCCATATGGTTCCCCTCTAGAAGTTGCTGGATAAGTGTGGGGCTTGACCATAAAGAAGCAGCACTCATGTGGTTCTTGTAATGTATGAATTGGAATGAGATCTGCCTGCATCACATATTATGTGACTCCCTCTCCAGCCAAGGAACTGCTTTTCAGAGGGGCTACATTAGGGCTGCAACTACCAGGAATCGCCACACAGAGGTGTGTTCATTCTCCCATGTCTCACTAGGACAGACTTCTGGTTCTAACCTAACTACCAGTGCCAAGATGCCCAATTACTGCTTGTGGAGAGAGTGAAAACTGATAACTTGAAAGAAACCTAGTTGCATATTGATCTGAGAAAAAAAAATAATTACTTTTCTTTACAGTTCTTGAAACATCCGTTAATTAGTCATGGAATTTTCCCGAGTTTTGAGGCTGTTGGTGGGGGCATTGTTTGCCCCGTGTTGACCTGCTGAATCAAAATCAGTCTGTACCTTAAAGCCAAGAGTGGCAACCAAGTCAGCTGCCACCAACTCTTACCAGATAAATACGTTGTTGCAGTCACATTAATAATCAGTTCTGATTGCATTTTGAGGACAAGCTAATATTGGGCCTAATACCTATTGCAAAGGTTTTTTTTAGAAACTTAAGCTGAAATGGCAGCCAGTCAAAATTTACTTAGGACAACAATGTAAAATCTATACAAAATATGTCATGAAACCAACTCAGTTAGTTATAAAGCATTAAATAACACATGGTTCATATAAACAAGCCTTCTATGCCAGTGTGTGGCTAGGAAGATGGAAATGTCAAAATCCAGAATGGGTGCCAAAATTACTACATCTCAATTAAAACTGAGATATATGCATCACTTCGTATTCAAAACGTCGTTGAAATATTTAGAACTATAGAAATGGTATCTGATCTTGCCTTAGCACAACTCTTTATAATTTCCAGTTTTTGCATCTGCTTTTACATCAGCATGTTAAATATTTTAGCTGAAGATACAGTAAATGCAGAATAATAGGATTCCATTAGGGTTTTATAGCTATTTATTTCTCTGAAATTTTGATAGACTCTTAATCTGATAAAAGACTGTTAATCTGAAATTTTGATAAAACTCTTAAAAAGGAAAAACTAGAGGAGTTACAGATGTACAAAAATGGATGCCAAGAGATTAAAACTGCACTTTATGAGAAAATACTTAAACTGTTAAATATTTAAGGTGACCAAAGTTTAAAATCTGTCTACCTTACAGTTTTCACCATGCAGACCCTCTGGGCAATATTTTGTTAAGTTGGGGCAGATCATCCTAATACCAGTTTTCTCTCCAAATTTCATCAAATTTGGTTCAACACCATTGCTGCAACATGTTTATTTTTCTAAGGAGAGACATCTTGGCTGCCATCCTTGATTTTAGAATCAAAGCTAAAGTGTACTGCCTAGGTATAGACAGATTAAGATAAAACACACACACAATCAAAGAAATCCCTCTCAAATAGCCTCAAAATTTGGGAAATCTCCCTGATTAAATGGCCCGGTTCACCTTCTTTCAAGGAAACATACTTCTGATGCCAATCCATCTGTACCTGTTGGATACATCCATTTGTAGATGGGAAGATCTTTTTGATAGCTAAACTGCATTTCTAGCTCTGTCGTGTAATATAGCCTTTCCTAGATTGGATTTCTTCAGGCTAAAGTTTAGAAAACTATGTTTAGACTGTGTCTTTTTAAAGAAAATCTCTGACGAAAGCTAAAATATCGGAGAGAAGGGCTCTAGGCTAGATTACTCTCTGTGCTATTTTTATGGAAGTTTTAAGGGGGTATTGGGGGAAATTACATATTTGCATACTCTCCAATGGCTAGCCATGTGGTAATTTGGAACATGTGGCTGTTCCGAGTGCTAGCAAAAAAGCTCTGTCAAGTTTATCTTTTTTAGGCCTTTTTGCCTTTAGTCGTATAGATACAGACCAGAGCATGTCAATGAATCAGGCTGTTTGAACTTTGTCCTAGTCCAGCAAGCATGAACTGAATAACATACGGATTGGCAATTTTCTTCTTTCTCCAAACAAACGCCATCTCCCTCCCTCAATATAGGTGGCCATGTATCCTACTTTTCAGAGGCAATCCGGTATTTTGAATAGCTGTTAGAGTACAGCCCAGTATTTCAGGGCTGTCCAGTCTAGCCTTAAAGATAAGGAACCATATAAAAAGGAAGGGTCAGAGCATTGAAGTATCCACCAACAGCAGCACCTGATCAGCATACTGAGCAGGCACACAAATTACCTGGTATCTTCACTATGGTGAGAGGTATTGTATTTCTAGTTAAATTCTAGTAAATTATTTCTAAATTTGTACATATAGGCAGTAGCAGCCAGCAGGGCTCCGGTGCTCTCCTGACTTCACAATACCACACTTTGCTGCTGGTTACTGATAGTCAGAGGGGTAAGGCCGCTCTTCTGATGATACAGATCTTTTGTCAGTACATAGCTGGCCACTCTACCCCAGTCACCCATCAAGATCTGTTATTTAAAATATCACAAAGTTCATAAGGCTTGCCACCTAGTATGCAGTCTTCACCTCTACCCCACCCCCCAAAAAGGAAACTTACTGTGAGGATTTAATTTTGGGAGCTCACTCAATCACAGCTTAAGCTTCCTTACTGTCTGAATACCTTCTGCCATGATAATTGTCAGTTAATCATGAAAGATATGGCTGAAATGTCTCAATCACTTGTGTTTCTTTGCTTAAGAATATCTGTTTTGGCCCATCTTGAGTACCTCCCTAGAATGTTGTTAATGCTAATCCATAATGAGATCTCCATACCAGCACAAAGAGCCTGGAAAATGTATCTGCTGTGGCCCATTCGTACCTTCCTGTCACCCTCCTGAGGACATGTAACTGCTAGCCCTTGGTGAAGTTATTTTATTTTATTTTTATTTATTTATTTATTTATTATTTAATTTATATCCCGCCCTTCCTCCCAGCAGAAGCCCAGGGTGGCAAACAAAAGCAGTAAAAACACTTTAAAACATCATAAAAACAGACCTTAAAATACATTAAAACAAAACAACTTTAAAAACATTCTTTAAAAAAGCTTTAAAATATCTTAAATAAAAAGGGTTAAAAAACATTGTTTAGAAAAAAAGGTTTTAAAAAAACATATTGTGAGAATGTTATAAGAAAGTATAAGAAAATACTTTCATTGGGCTCATAAGCACACAGCAGCCAACTCATCCCAGTGAAAGTATTTCTTAAAAAAACAAAAATACAGTAGGGCCCCGCTTTACAGCACTTCGCTTTACAGTGTTCCACTAATACAGCGGTTGTGAATTGTAGAAAGGCCCCACTTTACAGCGCTTGTTCCGCTTTTACGGCGGTTTTTTGCCGACGGGCTCCATTTTGGTCAATGTATGTCAATGGGATCCGCTTTACAGCGGGGGTCCGGAACGTAACCCGCTGTATGAGCGGGGCCCTACTGTAACAGGTTGCCTTTGTTATATTTTCAGTTTTCAGTTTATGAACTTTGTCTATCCTCTGTTCTAAATCAATCTATGTGAATACCTGAAAATATAAAGAATGATATTGAAAATCCATCTGGTCCAGCAAAAGCTTTTTTCCCCCAACAGTATGCAGCAAGACACCCCCAGACAGTTTATAAGACTGACAATAGAGAGAACCATTCCCTGTTGTCACTCACTTTTGGTAGTCAGCATACTGCAACTGAACACATATATGCTATTCTTCATTACTGATAGTTAATAGGCATTGACGGATTCTCTGTGGAATTGCCTAATTTTAAAGAAAATTATCTAGATTACTAGGTATTGCATATCTCATGACACAGCTATATCAGTGTCAAAGGATATTTTGAAAGTTGAAATTCTAATGATCCTGATGAGTATATGTGTGTACAAGCACGTGCACACACAAGTATACAAACCTTTCACATTCTCAGTCTTTTGAGGCCTAAGTATCTAACGAAATGTATACAACTGCAGTTTATTTAAACACAGTCAAAATTTTAGGGATGATAGTTAAAACGAGCTTTAATATAATCAGCTAAACCTCAATGTTGTTTGAAAGCTGTAATGTGTGTGCTCATTTTTCATTCAGAACCCTGTAATCTCTGTCTGTCTGTCTGTCTGTCTGTGGGACCTTTACTACTAAACACTTTTTATAAAAGTCCGTAGTTTGCTGCTAAAATTTTTTGCAGCCCCTGTGACAGTGATAGATATGATTGTACTAACCTTTTTAATGAAGAAGCTTTTCTCTTCTTTTTATGGAGGATTTCTACATCCTTAATGGCCATGGTGAATAATCCTGAGTGGTGTAAATAATAATAAGGGGAACTTGATTTTATCAATTGTTTTCATTTAGGTAGTTCAGAAATACACTTAATTGAAAATCTTAAGAGGCCCACTAGATGGCAATCTTAGCAACTGATGCTGCAGTGCTTTCCCCTTTCTGCTCAAATTGGCAACAACTCATGGACAGAAATTCATATTGAATTCATTCTGAAGTCACAAATCCAAGACAAGCATCCTAAATATCCGCAATAGCGCGGAGCCTATGAAACAAATGTTGAAATCAGCCTAGATTGTGAGTCTGGTAGTCATCTGGCTCACAGTAATGGAAACTTATATTTTAAAACATATATAAAATGGTACTGCTTATCAGGACAGCCACCTGTCGGGTATGCTTTAAGTTGGATTCCTGTAGTGAGCAGTGGTTGGACTCAGTGACTTATAGGCACCTTCCAACTCTACTGTTCTATGATTTTCACTAATTCTTTCATCACTTGACTATCAACCCCATCCCCCACATACATATAAGCACTCTCCAGAAATACAGTAGGGCCCCGCTTTATGGCGCTTCGCTTTACGGCGCTTTGCTAGTGCGGCAGTCTCAATTAGATGCAATTAGACTAAAGCCCCACTCATACGGCGCTTGTTCCACTTTTATGGTGGTTTTTGGACATTGCGCAGCATTCTATTCAATGAATTCCGCTTTTCAGCAGTTTTCGCTTTTTGGCGGGTGTCAGAAACGTAACCCACCATATGAGTGGGGCCCTACTGTATTCACCCACTTCTCAAGGAGAGGTGAAAAGTGTAACGTTCTTTGTGATATTTAAATTATAAAGATTTTTATTCCTGCTTATACAGGCATGGTCGTTAAAATTCTGTTCATCCCTGCTGTGAAGAATTTCAAGGTTTGTGTTACTTGAATTCATTAGACCAAACTATACCATAGTTAATAGAAGTAGGCTTTTCTCCAAGCTGATCAAACTGAGTTGGGAAACATTTCGCAAGTTAAATTTATTTCTAGCTTGAAAATTAAGTTTGCTGTATTCAGTATGTCTTGCATGGAATACCTGAGAATTCTGATTAATGCTGCTGATATTTTTAATTTACTAGCTGTCTATAGTTTGGGGCATTTTTGTTCCAAAGATTGCTACCCATTCTATCCATTCATTGGTAAAGGATAGACTTTCAAGGATGGATTTTGGAGGGGAGGGGGAAAGGTGAGCTTAATTTTGAACTAAAGTTTTGATTCTTTCTGTCCTGGTGCTTTTCAGGGTAGCATCTTCAGGGTTGATCTGCTGGGCAGCCTGGTCATAAGGGGCTGCTTTAGTTGCAGAACTTCAGACAGGCTTGTGCTGCTGCAGTTAAAGTATCATTCAGAGCAGCATTCAGCTGACATACATTCAGCTCTGTTCCATTTGTCACTGAAAAGCCCTAAAAGTCCACCTAACTCCCATCTACTTTCTGAGTGCAGCTATGTGTGCAGCAGATTCAAGGGGGCCCCTGCCCTTAAAACCTTTGTGTCAAGTGTGGCACGGTTGTCACAGGTTGGCATGGGTTCTTTCTTAGACCAGCTGTCAGAGGCCGTACCACCAGATTTTAGAAGCAGTTTCAGCATCACAGCTTTAATATAATCAGCTAAAACAGTAGGGCTGTCAAGCAGTTATTTTACATACTGTACATACCCTTACTTGAAAATATACCCAAGTCATTTCAATCAAATTTGTGACTGGAATTGCTGTCATACACAAAAACTGTTTTACACTGCTGATAGCTCTTACCTCAGTAGAACCTCGATACTCATTTAAATCACTATTACTACAGTGAGAATGGTGCATTGTTGCAGATGAATTGGGAACCTTACTAGCCACACTTCAGGATTATATAACAACAACAGTAAGCTAGCATTTCTTCAGAAGAAATGGTTCTTCAGCCTGGATGAGTAGTTCACTATTAGTCTCCAGAGTAGGGGTGGGGAACCTCTGACCCTCCAGGCCTTCTTAACTCACAGCAGAGGTAGAGCATTTAAAGGTGGGGCTTGGATGAAAGGGGCTTTGCAGGCACCACCAATCAGCTGATGGACAGGGCCTGCAAATCCCCTTGCACAGTGCTGCTCAAATACCAGCTATCAGATGACTGTAAGTGCTTGGGAAGTGCTGCACACATTCCCCCCACTGTTCTGGTTTCATTTCAAACTGTGTGGACAGATATGGATCACCTGACATCATTGTGATTGGCAGATGGACAGTCTCCAACCACCTATTGAACTTGAACTGCCAGGGTGGTGATGGTGGTGGATAAGGACCTTCTTCACCCCTGCTCCAAAGGAATGTGTCCCAGTTCTCTACCCCCGATCCAAAGGACTGGATTTACGATTGTTCATACAGTGGGATATTTGCAAATGATAACTAAGCATCTGAATGTCAGTGATGAAATAGTTCATAGAATATGATATTTAATAAATATTGTGGGGAATATATTTTACATTAACTAAAATTATTGTGCTTTTTAACCCTTCTGTGAACAGATTAATTGATGGTTGCATATTAAAGCATAGCATGGGCTTTTTGTCCATCTCACTGTTAAAATATTTTGAATGTTTTGCCATAATAAACACGAACTTCAGCAGTTCATATTTTTAATTATTCTTGATACTGCTGTTTACTAAATACTAAATTTCTACTGAAAGCAAAATTTCTTGTAGTCTGAAATATGGCACCTTACTTCTGTTCTATGTGCATCTCCCATTTGCCGAATAAAATACATTATTATTTATAGATTTAATATAATATATTAGGAAATCAACACACATCCTGTAAAGTAAGTATAATAGTCTGCATTTAAAACTGTTTGATAGTGGCCCTTGAATTTTCTGCTCTTCCATTCTTTGTGAGTCAAGATGTAAATTATTTGCTGTCTTTGAAGTAGATCCTGGAAGTAGTCTTTAGAAGTAACTTTTGCAGCTGAAATTTGGCATATCAAAGCATTTTTTCTTATGGTGTACATATTTATATAAAGATTCACTTGTATGACTGAAACTGTAGTGTAAATTGAAAAGTAGTTTGGGTAAACACGTAGATGGCAATACTCAAAAAAGCAACTATTTATGAAGGGCAAGTATTTGCGTTAATAAAACATTTAAAGACATCGGTCCACCTGATCTGATCATATTGCTTTTTCTCCCAATTTTAAATTTTACGGTATCTTCAGTTGGATATGGTTGTGGTTGTTCTTTATATTACTGCTGCTACCTACACGTAGCTATTAATTTTCTAGTTGTCATCACTGCAAAGTTAAGCTTCCTGAAAGTGCTTGGTGCCCTAACTTGTAATACAATGTCTTAGGTGGAAAATGGGAAATGGACTGCCTTCAAGTCAATCCCGAGTTATGGCAACCCTATGAATAGGGATTTCATGGTAAGTGGTATTCAAAGGCGGTTTACCATTGCCTCCCTCTGAGGCTAGTCCTCCCGAGCTGGCTAGGACCTCCTTGTCCGCAACTGCCAGCTAGGGGGCAACTGGGCGCCTTGGGACTATGCAGCTTGCCCATGGCTGCCCATTTGCTACTGGGCCAAGTTCAAGGTTCTAGTTTTGGTGTACAAAGCTCTATACAGCTCAGGACCAGGATACCTGAAAGACTGTCTTACCCCTTACATACCCAGTTGATCACTGCGCTCTGCAGGTGAGGGCCTCCTGCAGATACCATCTTATCAGGAGGTTCGTTCTGCACAATATAGGAAACGGATCTTTAGTGTGGCAGCACCTACCCTGTGGAATTCCCTCCCTTTGAATATTAGGCAGGCGCCATCTCTGCTATCTTTTCGACACCTTTTGAAGACTTTCCTCTTTCAACAAGCCTTTTAGGTTGAGACCTATCCCAGTCTGCGTCTGTGTTAGAATTGCTTAATATGTTTTTTAACAATGTTTTTAACCCTTTTTAAAAGTTGTTTTTTTAATGTTTTTAATGCTGTTTTGTTTTAATGTATTTTAAGATCTGTTTTTATGATGTTTTAAAGTGTTTCTGGTGCTTTGTTTGCCGCCCTGGGCTCCTGCTGGGAGGAAGAGCGGGATACAAATTAAATAATAAATAAATTAAATAAATGGCTGCACAGGTGGCAGGGCACATAACCCCTGAGCCACTCACTATGGGGGGTTATCTTTAGCTGGCCCTTGACATCCAGGAGACGAGTGGGGATTTGAACTTGCAGGCTCTGGACTCCCAGCCAGGCTCTCCTCACTGTGCTGTACCAGCTGTAATGTCTTAGGTAGTATGTGTTTTATAATTACTACTATTTGGTTTGTCCTTAATTGGGAAAAGGAAAGGTTGAAGTTTAACTGAGGCAACAATTGTGGGGAAATGGTGTACAAAAAGGCACGAACGTCATAACCTGGAAGCTTTCAAACCACATTATTCATATGCAGTTATTTTCACGAGATATGTTAAAGGGTACTTTATTTTAATTTTTGATAGCTAATATGAAAACCGTCCAACAAATGTGCTTCAGAAAGTAACAACAAAAAAGCTTTCCATGTTGTATATTGAAATTATTGCTGCTTTCTGAGAGTACATTTTTTGAAGTAGATCCTAGAAGTGGTTTCATAGTTTCATAGCTCAGCTGTCCTCAAGCAAAAACATTTGCTCTGGATGTATTGTGCTAGCCTCCGCATTTTAGGCAGGATTTCTTGATGTGGAGAAGGCCTTTTCTTTTCTTTTATGCACCCTTCCATTTCCATTCCTACATGCCTCTCAAAGTGTTTTTATCCATTTGCTATCATTTCTTCTCTCATTCTCCTTTCACACTCAACTTGGGCCTAACCTGCCATCCCCAAACTGCCACTTTGTTTCATTATTCCTCCTTGGTTATTTTACATTCACTTCCTCCTATAACCGCTTCCCTCCCTCATATCCATTCATTCTATTCCCAGTTTGTTTATTATTAATAAATAAATATTAACCTTTTCCCTCCTGTAATGGGCCAGCCCAAATATTGGCTTAAATGTGTATAAAGTATTGCTGAAATAGCTTCCATTTGCTTATATTTGCTTAACTTATATAGCTTATTGATGCATAAATTACAAAGAGTAAAAAAATGCGTTTTTTAAAAATGGGCTTCTTGCCCTCCCTTCTGAACAAAGCAGTGTTCTACTGTGAGGCAAAGTACAAAATGATAAGGATGTCTAGGCAGTCACCTAACACAATTGTAGCTCATAAGGCCGTGGGAACATGCCCCCTCTTTGATACAAAACTGTATAAAAGGCCAATTTTTGTAGCACTCATTACCCTCCACTCCAGCTGATGGCATCCATGACATCTGATGGGTGATGTATTATGACGCGTATTTCCATGTGCTTTGTAACTTTGGCTCTGTAATATTACTTAGAGTTTAACTGAGCCTTTCATCTATTGTAACCTATTTTAACTAAGATGTGCCTTCAAATTCTTATACTTTGATGTTAAATGGATATCTAGCAACTTCTTTCTTGCTGATCTGTATTCCTATTTTTTCTGTTTCTGCAAGGTTGGCTAAGGCCACCTAGAATTTATTTTATTAGTTGTAGTGTGCAAGATATGAATAAATAGCATATATTAAAGATATTTCTGCTGCCTGAAATCTGATGCCCAAATAGAAAATTTCTGGTACCTCTGAAGACTCAAGAATTCGTGAGTGGGGTCTCCTCTATCCTCCATCTGTATTGGCAACTGCTGTTGATAACCTGTGACCCTAGGTGAACTAACATTCCTCATATATGAACTCTAAGTAGACATGGAGGAAGAGAGAAGGCAAGAACCCTCGATCCTGTGCATTCATGAGAAGGGGACAGGTCTTGCCAGTATCACCCCCCCCCTTAAAATTCCTTCAGCTTTTCCTCTGGCCCTTTTCCCTCAGAAACCTTCATTCCCTCCCAGTTCCTGAACTTCTCTGTCTCCAGGCCACCTTTACTCAGCATGCAAGGAGTTGTTGGTGCTGGCATAGGCCCAAGCTTTGGCATGGCTAGGTAGTTGGGCAGGCAAGTGAAGAGGCACTGGGTGGGCTGTGGTACCAAAGCCCACCTGAAAGTGGCTCAAGGTGTACTGTTTGAGAAACACTGGTCTAAAATGTCTGAAGGACAGCTCTTCTCCACACCATACATAATGTTAAACACTTCTATCATGTATCCCACCCCTACTAGGGTTTTTCCCCCTAAACTAAAAAGCCCAAAATGTTGCAACCTATCATAGAATGGTAGAGTTGGAAGGGGCCTATAAGGCCATCGAGTCCAACCCCCTGTTCAATGTAGGAATCCAGTTTAAAGTATGCCCGACAGGTGGCTGTCCAGCTGCCTGTTAAATGCCTCCAGTGTTGGAGAATCCACTACCTCCCTAGGTAATTGGTTCCATTGTCATATCACTTTAGGTTTTTCCTGATGTTCAGTCGAAATCTGGCTTCCTGTAACTTGAGCCCGTTATTCCTGCACTCTGTCCTGTCCTGCATTCTGGGATGATTGAGAAGAGATCCTGACCCTTCTCTGTGTGACAACCTTTCAAGTATTTGAAGAGTGCTATCATATCTCCCCTCAGTCTTCTCTTTGCAAGGCTAAACATGCCCAGTTCTTTCAGTCTCTCCTCATAGGGCTTTGTTTCCAATCCCCTGATCATCCTTGTTGCCCTCCTCTGAACCTGTTCCAGTTTGCCTGCATCCTTCTTAAAGTGCAGTGTCCAGAACTGGATGCAGTACTCAGGATGAGGCCTAACCAGTGCCAAACAGAGGGGAACTAGTACTTCACTCTATACCTCTGTTAATGCAGCCTAAAATAGCACTTGCCTTTTTTGCAACCACATCACACTGTCATATTCAGCTTGTGATCAACCACAATCCCAAGATCCTTCTTGCATGTAGTATTGCTGAGGCAAGCATCCCCCCTTTTATAACTGTACATTTGGTTCCCTCCCCCAGTGTAGAACTTTGCACTTATACCTTTAAATTTCATTCTGTTGTTTTCAGGCCAATGCTCCAGCCTATCAAGATCACTTTGAATTTTGTTTCTGTCCTCCAGGGCATTAGCTATCCTTCCCAATTTTGTATCATCTGCAAATTTGATAAGTACTCCCTGCATCTCCTCATCCAAGTCATTAATAAAAATGTTGAAGAGTACTGGGCCCAGGACTGAGCCCTACAGTAACCTGCTTGTTACCTCCCCCCAGTTTGAGAAGGAACCATTGATAAGCACTCTTTATGTACTCTTCTGTAGCCAACTGATAGTTGTTCCATCCCAGGGCTGTGGAGTCAGAGTCAGAAGCAATTTTGGGTGGAGTTGGAGTTGGTAGAAATGTACCGACTCCGACTTGGGCTTCAAAATAAATTTTGATTGACAATTTTTTAAAAATATAAATTCAAAATGTCAAAGAAGCTTCCCATGAAGTCAGCTGTAGTTGAGCATTTCACCATAACCCAAGATGGAAAACATTTTGTATGTCAGTGTATGACACAGGACCCAGATGAAGACAAATGCTGTGATGCCAAGATCAGCACATATTCAGGCTGCGATAAAAATGCTCCTAGGAGAGCTTCCAATTTAAAAAGATATTTGCAGCCCTTTTCAGGGCTGTGGAGTTGGAAGCAATTTTGGGTGGAGTTGGAGTCGGACAGTAGAAAAATAGAGGAGTCGGAGGTTTGGTGTAGCAACTCCACAGCCCTGTTCCATCCAGCCCACATTTAGCTAGCTTGATAATCAGAATATTATGGGGCACTTTGTCAAAAGCTTTGCTGATGTCGAGATATATCCACAGCATTCCCACAGTCTATCAAGAAGGTTACCTGATAAAAAAATGAGGTAAGATTAGTCTGGCAGGACTTGTTATTCACAAATCCATATTGGCTTCTAGTGAAAATGGAAATGGACTGCCTTCAAGTCGATCCTGATTTATGGCGACCCTATGAATAGGGTTTTCATGGTAAGTGGTGTTCAGAGGTGGTTTACCATTGCCTTCCTCTGAGGCTGAGAGGCATTGATTGGCCCAAGGTCACCCAGTGAGCTTCATGGCTGTGTGGGGATTTGAACCCTGGTCTCCCAGGTCGTAGTCCAACACTCTAACCACTATGCCACACTGGTTCTCTCTGGCTTGTACTCACTGCATTGTTTTCAAGGTGCTTACAGATTGACCACTTTGTAATCTGTTCCAGAATTTTCCCAAGACTGGTCTATAGTTCCCAGATACTTCCTTTTTGCCCCTTTTCTTGTAGGGGAGTTGGTGCAGCCCCTGATCATTTTGGTTGCACTTCTCTGTACCTTTTCCAGTCTTGTGACCAGAATAGTGCACAATATCCTAAGTGTGATTGCACCACAGATTTGTATAAAGTAGGGGTGGGGAAACCTGAAACCCAGGGGGTTATTGCTGCTCTCTAGACTTCCGTCTGTCCCTTGGAACCCTCTCTAGGCCAGCCTTTCCCAACTAGTGGGCCACCAGATGTTGTTGGACCACAACTCCCATCAGCCTCAGCCAGCATTGCCAATGGTCAGGAAAGATGGGAATTGTGTTCCAACAACATCTGGTGGCCCACTAGTTGGGAAACGCTGCTCTAGGCCATGCCCCCTACCAGCCTTACTCCGCACTCTCCTTGAGTGCTTTGGCCTGGCTGGAGTGTGTCCTTGAACTGTCATAATGACTCTTGCTTCCTGGCTGGAGGAGTGTGTATGTGTGTGTGGGGGAAAACACTCAAACTTTTGCATGTTAGGAGCATAGCCTACTGTTAAGAGTCACCACATCCATTACTGCACTCATTTTTGCGTTGACCCCACTGACCACAGGCATCCAGCCCTCAGAAGGTTGTACACAAGGGAATGTGGCCCTTGGAAGGGGAAAATTTCCACCCTTGCTATAGAAGCGCCGTGATATTGCCATTTTTATCTTTGATCCCTTCCCTAATAGGGAATTGTTAGCTATCCTTCTGTGAAAGAGATGTACTCTCACCTTTGGTGTGGTGTGATTGTGAAAAAACGTCTGGATACCCTCCTATTTTGTGCCCCATTCAGATGATAGCTGTGGTGAGTTCAGGGAGGTTCTCTATCTTCTAACCAAGTTGTGCCCAAAGTTTTCCCCTCATGGACCACCCGAAAGTTGCTGAGTTGGCGATTTGGTGGATCAGTGAATGATTTTTATGCCTGTAGCAATTGTAATACTCTGTGCTAGATGCTGAAAAAAAGTTTAATTTTATCACTTCTTTTATTTCCTATATATTGTTTATAAGAATTCAAATTGTAAGAAATAAAATATAATATACAAATAAAAGAAGCAATAAAAATACAGTTAAAATCAATATAAATATTTAATACAATGGATGGTCTGTGTCACGTCTTAAACCATAGATCCACAGATACTCCGTGGACCACTTGCATGCAGCTTGCTGAGCACAGTTTGGGCTCCCCGTCTTAATCCTCATTATTTTATTTATTTACTATATTTATAGGCTGCTTCTCAGGTTGCCCCTTTCAAGATTGCATACAAAGGAGGAACAGATGAAATAGCCAAATATTTTATTGAATAGTGGTGGACTGAGGGAAAGCAATACCTAAGACTGGGGTAACAAAACCTCTTGTTTCTTCATGGGTTTAGTTCCTGAGATAGCACTAGGTACAGCCCTTCCCATCACTGCATCTTCTGGTGGGATATCATAATTTTATTTTCATTTTATTTTTTACTTTATTTAGGATATTATGATCTGCCCACCATCTTAAGGTCTCGGGGCCACATACAATAAACTTTTAAACCACCGTTAACAATAAATAAAGCTATACCAAATGTAACAACAACATAAAATTCGGTAACAATCACAAATAAAAGTTCATAGGTAGCAGAAAACAAAATAAAAGCACTCAGTACACCATGCTCTTCAACCTTCACCAAAGGCCTGGATGAACAGATATGCTGGTCATCGAAATGAAAACAGTGTAGGTGCGTGAGGCATTTCAGAGTAGAGACAGTCCACAGTAGGGAAAGCCTTTCTCTGGACCCCTACACTGTCAATCTCACTAGGCAGGGGAGCTACCTCTGCAAATCTTAATAGATTGGCAGGCTGGTCTTCTTTCCAATATTTGAGGCCCAAGTCACTTAGGACTTAGACATCATTATAGGTATCTTGAATCGTGCTCAGAATGGTTACATTGCTTCTGTCACTCAGGATGGAAAGGCTCAAGTGTCTTGCTATAACAAAATATAGCAACCCCAGAGAGGGCACTCAGAGTCCATGGAGACAGCTCACTCTGTTGGCTGTTTTGCTACACTACAGTACTGGCAACTTTTTGCATGCACAATGTAAAACAGGCATGCACAGAGTGCATAGAAGAGCCACCTCAGGTGTTTTTCCAGTTTCAGTTTTCACCACTTTCTGCAATTAGCAATTTCTCTTGAGTAGAAAATGTGTACTTTTTCACAGGGCATTTGCTGTAGGCCTCACTTCTGAAGTGCATTATACTGGCAGTGCAGAAGAGCCTTCTTTCATTGCAAATTGAAAGATGTGGGGAGGCCAGAGTCATGATCAGTTACCACAAAATACAGTTCAAAAATCCTTAGTCAGAACACTGTCAAAGCATTCATTAGAAGTTGGTGAGTGCATACTTGAAATAAAATGCTGCAGTTCTGTTGTTTTTTCATTCTCCATACCTCAGCCTAGCTCATCACTCTGCCATTTAGATTTCCCTGATGCCTGTGTTCAGAGCTTCCCCTGTTGTGATAGTACTTGCTCATCTAATGTAGTGGGTTGCATAAGAGTGCTGTCTGCAGCCCCGTCCTTTCTGTATGCCTTGGCATAGATTATCTGGAGTGGCTGGCATTTGCCAGCACAGGTGTCTTGTGCTCCCCCATTGCCTTCACCATTACATAATTGGAAATTCTTGCATATCGTGGCTTCATGGCAAACTGGGCCCTTTTAAAAATTGCATGTGTACCCTGTGAATGGGATACTCCATTGATTAAGGGAGGGTTATGGCCAGTGTACACCTTTCCTATCACAGGTAGGGGGTAGAGGGAAAAGAAAGACACACTCTGTTTGTGTCTACTGCCCTTTCACTAGAGTTCTCATCCCGCGATTTCCCCTTGCATACACTGTAGTAATGTAACACCAGTGCAATGATATCACTATGCCAGCATACAGTAGGGCCCCACTTATACGGCAGGTTAGGGACCAGGCCCCCACTGTAAAGCGGAAATTGCCGTAAAGCAGAACCCACTGACTTTAATGGGTTGCGTCGTGTGAAAATGACGCGAAAATGACGCAGAACGGCAAAACCGGCTTTAAAATGGGGAATTTCCCCTGATTGAAAGCTGCCGGAAAGCGGAACGCTGGAAAGCGGGGCCCTACTGTATATTTGTGTTCCATTGAAGTAAAGGGCTTTTGTAGCAATCCTATTCACATTTACTAGGAGTATATTGAGAATAGAATTAGTAAGTAAGTAAAGTAATCTTAGGTGTCTTAAGATAAAGAAAACACCTATTTGTGTTTAACTTTTTAAGAAATTCAGGAAGGGATATTTTCATATTTCCCCCTTTTAGCATTTGGATATTATGGTCTAAAAGCAATACACCCAGTGTTGATTTTAATTTTAGTGTTCTAGCTTCTACAAAGTAGTGCAAACACTTGTTTAATATGGTTTTTCATTGCAGCATTTGAACATTTGTAAGGCTCTTGTATTGTGGCCCATCTGGGTTACCATAGAAACCAGAGACCTTCATCCTTGTTATTAGAAATGGAATGCAAACAGGGCATCAAAGTAGTGTTTTCATGTATGAATAGCAGCCACATGACAGCCCAAACTGAACCATTTTTGCTGGTTCTGTCCTGTCATGAAATGTAATATTTAAGGAATCTGATAACATCCCCCCCCAAGAGTAAACATTGTGAATGTAACTTAGGGGTTGGCCTATTTGCCTTAATACAAAGAGGATTTGTTTTGTTGTCAGGTTAAGGTGTTCTAAGAAAGTGTTCTGCAAATAAAATGTGGGAGCAAGTTCTGCTTCTGCAAGTTAAGTTGTTTTGGGTAAAAAATATCCAATTCCTAGAGTATTATTTTACATTAAAAAGCCTGTTCAATACTACTCTTTAAGAATGAGATGTGATTTTTTAAAAAATGCAGTCATTCAGGAGACCGTGCATCTAGCAGATGCGTTTACAAGATTTTGTACAACTTTCCATCCTCTGTATATGAATGTGCATTCAGCAGTATTTCAGGAAATATTAATGCCTGGTCTCCATGACAAAGAACCTCTGAAATGCACCGGCAAATGCTGACTGACTCAGCTGCCTTTGTGCGTCAGAATGAATTTCTGATGTAGGCTAAGAAAATGTCTTTTTAAACAACTTGGTCATCAACAAAAAGCAAGCTTAGCCACCACAGTGTGTGAAGATAGGAACATTTTAATGGAGTGTGTATTGGGGTGGGTGGAGAGGAGAGGAGAATCATCTTGGGACACTTCACATATGATGTTTTTATTAACCAATGTCACATGTAGGACAGGGGCACAGAATGGAAATAGCTTCCATGACAGCTTATATATTTCTATTCATTCATGAAGTGCTATGTTGCTGCTTAAGTATGAAAGTTGGCATTTTCTTTTACATTTTAACCCATTCTCTATTAACTGAAAGCTTTCCTCTACACCAGCCTTTCCCAACCAGTGTGCCTCCACATGTTGTTGGACCACGACTCCCATCAGCCTCAGCCAGCAATGCCAATGGTCAGGAAAGATGAGAGTTGTGGTCCAACAACATCTGGAGGCACACTGGTTGGGAAAGGCTGCTCTATACCCTAGCTTGGGCAGATGGAGTTATTAATTCAAATTCTTGCTTGAAGATGGAATCACTAACCTTGCCTAGGGCAAGTCAATATGAAACTCTTTAGTTTCTCCTCTAGTCCATCCATGCCTCCAAAGGTACAAATGTTTGCTTTCTACAGTCTCCAAATTTCATTCTGTGGAAACTCTTTCCATGTGGTTGGATAGAAGTCTTTACTTCTGATCTCTTCCTAGTGACGTTTAGTGGGGAACGTATTCCTCTGAGGTATACAGTTTTATGTCTAGAGCCTCTTTGAAGGAATTGCTTGTTTTCCCTGCTTTTCTCCCATGGATTTCACAATTCCAGTGGTTGTCCATGTTCTTTGAAACATTTATATGCTTGTTATTTTTGTGAGGCGTTTGGGATTGTAATTCCTCGCTTTTAAGTTTTTGTATTTATTCCTTTACAAGAAATCATACTGTGATATCTCTGAAGTTGTGTTTGTTACTGTTTTGTGATGAAGATGTGTGTGTGTGTACACACAGTTGCTATTTTAATTCGTTAAAGTGAACTTTTTGGGGTCCACAGTGTTTTTGTTTGAGGTTATATACAATTGAGATATACAACGGAGAACCAATTTAAAAAACAGAGAAGCATTACTGTGGGAAATATGGTATATAAATAAACTGAGTATTACTGTATATGGAAACCAGCACAAACAGCTACCTCTATGAGTTAACTTTTTAAAAACTGGTGGAACACAATAAATCCTCTGCTCCATTAATCAAAGAATAAGGGGTTAGTGGTAAAACACTGCAGCAATGTATGGAGGAATAGGTAGAACCAATGTATGTAATACTTAGCACCAAGAATCAGTTGGTTACTAGTGGTGAAGCACAGCAACCACAGAATACCACAAAACCAGCCATGGTCATTTGTATTGTTGCAATTTAGCACACATTTAAGAAGTGGAGTTCTTTGCCCACACTTCCCATGTGGTAAATTGGCTGTCTAGAGTGTACAACACTTTCTGTTTTAAAAAATAATTTAGATTGTATTCTTGATTACTTGCTTAAGATCTCATTCTATGTAAGGAGGGACCAGCAGCACCTCATTGTTTTAGACAAGCATAGAGCTAAATTCTTGGCATAGAGCTAAAAACTTATGAACGCTATATTAATAGAACTAGCTTTAGGAATAGGCTGAGGTCAAGATAGATCTAAAGTTATTTGCTAACCAGTTGGTTTTTATTTAGACATTTTTACTGGAAATAACATGAAGAGAAACAATGTTTTTTAAAAAGTACTTTTATTTTATTTTCTGGTTGAGCAGTTATTCTGTAATGACATCTAAATTATTTCCTGCTTTTTGTATATTGCTCTGTTTATATGCTGAACACACATAAGTTGGAAGGTTTCCACAATGAAGAAAGAGCACTTTAATGTGCATTTCAATATGATGAATAATTTCTCAGTTGTTTCAACCTGTTTTTTTATGGTTGTGTATGTTTACTTGAAGCTTTATGGAAAATAGGCAGAACTCGTCACTGACTGACCTGTTGAGCATTACCTAGGTCTGGGTGGACTGGACCCAACTCAGCTTTGTCCACTTAGGTATTCAGTGTGGTATCAGGCCAGATTGCCAGGCCAGGAGCAGTGGTGTTGCTGTCATCCACAAAAATTCCATCTCTCTCTTAGTAGGAAAGTACCTAGGAGCTGGGTGTGTGGCTGTGTACCTCATGTACATGTTGGGCTATAGAGACAGAACAGGAATGTTGCTGGTGTCCCACCACCCCACTATCCAGCAACCTATCTGACTGGTGGAGGTGGTCCCTAGTGTGGTCTTGGAGAATTCTAGGACAATAGTTCTGGGGGACTTTAGTATCCATACTTGTCTGGTCTGGCTCTCAGGACAGCCATGAGGCTGTCTCAATATATCACAGGCCTGACATACCTGAAAGGCCACACCCTTGTTCTGGTTTTCGCTACAGAGCAAAATGTGTGATCCATTGGTGGGAGGGGTGTCATTCAATTATCGAACTATTGCCATCATGCAAGTAAAGTAATGCTCAAGATTCTACAACAAAGGCTCTTGCCATATATGGAGTGAGAAATGCCAGATGTCCAAGCTGGACTTAGAAACAGAAGAGGCACCAGAGATCATATTGCAACTATACGTTGGATAATGGAACGGAGCAAGGAATTTCAGAAGAAAAATACCCTGCGCTTTATAGATTACTGCAAAGCCTTTGATCGTGTAGATCATGAAAAATTGTGGAATGCTTTAAAAGATATGGGGGTGCCACAGCATCTGATTGTCCTGATGCGCAACCTATACTCTGGACAAGAGGCTACTGTAAGGACAGAATATGGAGAAACCGATTGGTTCCCCATCGGAAAGGGTGTGAGACAGGGAGGTATTTTATCATCCTATTTGTTTAATTTATATGCAGAACATATCATACGGAAAGCGGGATTGGACCAAAATAAAGGAGGTGTGAAAATTGGAGGGAGAAATTTCAATAATTTAAGATATGCAGACGATACCATACTACTAGCAGAAAGCAGTAATGATTTGAAATGAATGCTGATGAAAGTTAAAGAGGAAAGCACAAAAGCAGGACTACAGCTGAATGTCAAGAAGACTAAAGTAATGACAACAGAAGATTTATGTAACTTTAAAGTTGACAACGAGGACATTGAACTTGTCAAGGATCAATACCTCGGCACAGTCATTAACCAAAATGGAGACAATAGTCAAGAAATCAGAAGAAGGCTAGGACTGGGGAGGGCAGCTATGAGAGAACTAGAAAAGATCAGGATCGTTCAGACCATGATATTCCTGATCTCCATGTAAGTATGTGAAATTTGTACAATGAAGAAAGCGGATAAGAGAAAAATCAACTCATTTGAAATGTGGTGTTGAAGGATAGCTTTGTGCATACCATGGACTGTGAAAAGACAAATAATTGGGTGTTAGAACAAATTAAACCAGAACTATCACTAGAAGCTAAAATGATGAAACTGAGGTTATCATACTTTGAACATATCATGAGAAGACACGATTCATTAGAAAAGATAATAATGCTGGGAAAAACAGAAGGGAGTAGAAAAAGAGGAAGGCCAAACAAGAGATGGATTGATTCCATAAAGGAAGCCACAGACCTGAACTTAGAAGATCTGAACAGGGTGGTTCATGAGAGATGCTCTTGGAGGCCACTGATTCATAGGGTCGCCATAAGTCGTAATTGACTTAAAGACACATAACAACAAAATCATTTGACTTTATCAGGGTGGGGAAGGTACTATATTTCTTGGTCTTCAGGTATGATTGCTAATGGAGAGTTGTAGCTTTCCACTTACAGTCAGGTGTGTTGTCATATGTAGTAAGTTTTTTGCTATTAACATAACCTTGTAATTACTTTTGTACACAAGGGAAAATTATATGATGTGCTATATTTTTTGTCCCTACCGGGGTATTTATAAGCAGTTGCATGGACTTTAGATATTTAAATTTTTATAGTCCTTAAAAAATTGTCTACAATTCTATATAGACCTGTTGATTTTTTATCTTTAATTTTCTGTTCATCTAGCAGCACAAAGTGTGTTCTCAAAGCAAAAACAATCCTGGCAGCTTTATTCTCAAGACTGTTCTTGAACAAAATGTACTCCTAGCTTGATTTAAGGTAGTTCTGACACTGAAGCAGAGCAACTAACATGTGCTCAAGGACGTGAGGTTTTGTAATATCCACTTAATTAGGGAAATGGGCATGGTAAAACTGAAGCAGAAGAATGCAAAGCAGAAGAATGTGCAGATTAGCCCAACAAAAAAAAAAATTTCTTTTTAGTTGCCAAGGATGTTTGAATGACTTTAGGGTATTTTGGGGGTGCTAAATCCAAAAATGACATTAGTTTTGCCAAATTGGCTCTAGTTTTTGAGATAATGGATACCCCTCAAATGACGATTGTACCCCCAATACGACCTGTAGCTGCTGACATATGCAGCAGGGTTTGGTCTGTCTTTTTACTCTTGAACATTGTTTTGCAAGTTTATCCATTGCATATAATATCATATTGATGCTTTTTTTTTTTTTTTTTGAAGAGGAATATGAGTTCATCATGAAGAGGCTGCTTAAACAATCCTAATGCATTCTGCTACAGTAGGGCCCTGCTTATACAGCGGGTTCCATTCCGGACCCCCGTCGTAAAGCGGAAAACGCCATAAAGCAGAACCCCATTGACTTTAATGGGGCGCGTTGCGCGAAAATGCCGCAAAAGTGGCTTTAAAATTGAAAACGAAAGCTGCCGCATTAGCGGAACACCAGTAAGCGAAGCACCGGTAAGCGGGGCCCTACTGTACATTTGTGGTGAATACACTCTGCAAAAACAAAGAAAATACATCACTGACTTTGTAAAACAAGCATATCTTGCTTATTTTGGAGTGAAGCTTGGAGATCAAGATAAGTCTTGGGCTCCCCATAAGGTTTGCAAAACCTGTGTAGAGTGCCTACGACAGTGGAAAAATGGAGAAAGGAAACGTTTAAACTGTGGTGTGCCTATGGTGTGGCGAGAGCCGCAAAACCATCACGATGATTGTTATTTTTGTGTTGTGAATGTGGAAGGCTTCAATCGCTACAAGAAACATAAGTGGGAATATCCTGATTTGGACTCAGCAAGGAGACCTGTGCCACACAGCGAAGACATTCCCATACCAGTGTTTACCTCACTGCCTGACCTTCCATTGTCAGATGTTGAAGAAATGCTGGACATGGAGTGTAGCACAGGAGGTAGCCCTGGAAGTGGATATGAAGAAAGCTTTTCAACACCTGAGCAGTTCTCCCAAAAAGAACTCAATGATCTGATACGAGACCTCAGTCTGTCAAAGCAAGCATCTGAACTTTTAGCATCCAGGCTAATGGAAAAGAACTGTCTACAGCCGGAAGCTAACATAACAGCTTATCGGACAAGAGAGGAGGGACTTCTTCCATACTTCAGCCAAGATGAAGAACTTGTATACTGCAATAACATTCCTGGACTTCTTCTCTAAATGGGGCTACCGGAATATCGACCAGAAGATTGGGGGCTTTTTATAGACAGCTCCACCAGAAGCTTGAAATGTGTTTTATTGCACAATGGTAACCGCTATGTATCTCTTCCAATTGCTCACTCAACAAAACTTAAAGAAGAATATGAAAATATCAAAATGGTCTTGCAGAAGCTCTGCTATCATGAGCACCAGTGGTCTATTTGTGTTGATCTAAAGATGGTGAACTTCTTGCTTGGGCAGTAAAGTGGATACACGAAGTACCCTTGTTTCATCTGCTTGTGGGATAGTAGGGCAAAGCGAGATCACTGGAAAAAAGTGACATGGCCTTCAAGGGAACACATGACTGTAGGTGCAGCGAACATCATTAACAAGCCATTGGTTGACAGAGAAAAATCATTCTCCCACCACTCCATATCAAGCTTGGACTGATGAAGCAATTTGTTAAGGCCTTTAGTGAAATTCAAATAATTGATGAGTTTAAGAATTTTAGGACCATCAAAGATTCCCGCTTTTAGTTTTTCCATAGTCAGATGGTGATTGCTTCAAATACATTTGTAGATCGTTCCTTGGACTGACTATGGAAAAACTAAAAGCAGGAATCTTTGATGGTCCTAAAATTTGTAAACTCATCAATGATTTGAATTTCACTAAATTTATGAATGATGTTGAAGCTTCTGCCTGGTGCAGTTATGTCTCAGTTGTCAAGAACTTCTTGGGTAACCACAAAGCAGACAATTATGAAGAATTGGTGCAAAACATGCTCGCTAACTTTAAACATTTGGGTACTAATATGAGCATAAAGGTACACTATCTCCATAGCCACTTAGACAGATTTCCGGATAATCTTGGTGATTTTAGTGAGGAACAAGGGGAGAGGTTCCATCAGGATATAAAGGTGATGGAGGAAAGGTATCAAGGCAGATGGGACAGACACGTGATGGCAGACTACTGCTGGAGCCTCCATCGTGATTGTCCTGATGCCCCACATAAAAGAAAATCGTACACACAGCGTTTTTCTATGCATTAATTGTGATTATCTGAATCAGCTTACTTTGTTTTAATGTTTTTGTACTGAATACATCGCGATTAGGTATTTCATGTGTTTACTTTTGTATGATTTGAGACAGTTTCCATGTCATTTGTGGGTAGGCTATGCCCGACAATTAAATTTTTTGAATTTGTTATGTTTTTCAATGGGGGCATCCATTATCTCAAAAATTAGAGCCAATCTAGCAAAACCGATGCCATATTCTGAATCAGCGACGCAAAGTTACCCTAAAATCGATCAAACATCATTGGCAATAAAATTAGTGTTGACCAGTGAACAAGATATCTGTGGAGATAATGACCATATGCTTACTGCTTGCTTAAGAAGCAGGTGCCATTGATAGTCAGATACAAGGCCCCAAAATTCCACAACCAATTTGTGTCAACAAAATATCCTTCAGAAGCTTATAATATTTATTTTAACAAAAGATGCTTAGTTTTATTCTTGTCCTTGTTTGTACTCTGCTTCCTGGCCTGGTCTGATGTTAGAGGTGGCCTGGGACTTTGACCTAACTATGGATGCAATTGGCTTAGTTGCTTTGATAGCACAATTGAAGATGGCTAGTGGTGGCATTCTGTGATGTAATGCTAGCCTTAAGCCATGACAGTAGTAGTGAGTGCCACCCAACAGCGGAGTACTACAGGCCCAACACAGCACAGTGGACCCAGGGAAAAAGCCTAGTGTATCAAAGAGTGGAGCTCACAGAAAATGTTATATTCATTACTTGATGTACTGGTATTCCATGTGTTTACAAGTCCACAGCCACCAAGTGATGTGATCTGTGCATTATATCAGGCCACCGTAGGCTAACACAATGCAGACTGCAATTGGAGACAATCAGAAGCAGGAACTAACCTAGGGATAGGGCAGACATCTTGAGAAAATGAGTTAAACCACATGTGATATGCATTGTATAGTGGGAGAAATGAATATGTTGAAGACTATTTTCTAGAATATGACCCTCCGTGGTGCAGAGTGGTAAGCGGCGGTAACGCAGCCGAAGCTCTGCTCACAGCCGGAGTTTGATTCCAACGGAAGGAGGAAGTCGAATCTCTGGTAAAAGGGGTCGAGGTCCACTCAGCCTTCCATCCATCCGTGGTCGGTAAAATGAGTACCCGGCATACGCTGGGGGGTAAAGAAAGGCCAGGGAAGGAACTGGCAAACCCACCCCATATATACGGTCTGCCTAGTAAACGTCGCAAGACGTCACCCTAAGAGTTGGAAACGACTCGCACTATAAGTGCAGGGACACCTTTACCTTATTTTCTAGAATAACCATTTTGGAGAAGCCGAAGACCAAACTAGAGAGAAAACATATAGAATCTTCTCATTCATATATACAGACAGAAGGGTTTACACTCTTACATCTCTTTTCCTGAAAACAAGGTACCCCAGTGTTACGTTTGCAAGGGTAATTGGCTAGCCACTGTTGCAAGAGGGTGGTAGGCTAGATGGAGGCAAGTTAACCACCCAGTGTGCAGCAGCTATGAAGAGGGCAATTTCCGTGTTAGGGATAATTAGGAATAGGATTGAAAATAAAATTGCCAATATCATGCCAGTTTTGTTACACAAGCTATGGAGACCCCGTACTTGGAATACTGAGTATAGTTCTGGTCATCTCACTTCAAAAAAGATATTACAGAGGTGGAAAAGGTTCAGAAAAGGGCAATCAAAATTATCAAGGTTGAAGCAACTCCTCCTAGGAGGAAAGGTTACATGCACATTTGGTGCCTTTCAATTTAGAAAATAGGTGAGTAATGGGAGCCATGATAGAGGTGTATAAAATTATACATGGTCAGGAGAAAAAGGACAGGGAGTTTTTCTCCCTTCATATCCAGGGCAATCCAATGAAGCTGAATATTGGATGATAAAGGACAGACAATAGAAAATACTATTACTTCACACAGTACAGTAGCTAGGAGCGGAATTGTTCCCTGTCTTGAATCCTGAAAAGCCACTGCCAATCAGTGTAGATAATACTGAGCTAGATGGACTGTTGGTCTGTGTTCCTGAACACCCAGTGCTGCTTTATAGAGTGGGATTTCCCATAATGGCACAGGTTGTTGCTAAAGAATAAGGAAACTCTGTTCAATCTTTCAGGTAAATACTAATGGCTTGTGGAATAGTAACTCCACAGCTCCTTTGACTACAGAGAAATGTTAAAGAAAATCTGAACTTCCTCTTAAGACTTTGTGCAATTTGTTTATACAGTTATTAAATAATCATGGACATAGTAGCAGAAAAAGCGAGAACAAGGGTAATGAACCAAAACATTGGGATCCTCCAGCCAAGAGCACAATCTCCTAATAAAATGACTAATGGCAGCTTTAGCAAGGTGACAGTTTCATATGTTTTCTGACCACACACTTCTTGCAATTCCCACTTTCTACAATTGAAGCCTATTGCCACTGTGCACAAAAGTTTTGTTTACCATGCTTGCTCAGGACATGTGCCTCTATAAACATCTGCTGCCTATTTTTCTGTGCTCAGTGAGTAAGACTTTCTGGAACATAAATGACAAAACGACCTCGCCTCAGTTGTTCATGCTCTGGTAACTTTGAGATTGGATTACTGTAATGCGCTCTACATAGGGCTGCCCTTGAAGACAGTTCGGAAGCTTCAGCTAGTGCAGAATGCGGCAGCTAGACTATTGACGAGGACCAGTCGGTCTTCGCACATAACTCCTGTTCTGGCTCGCCTGCACTGGCTACCTATTTGCTTCCGGGTGAGATTCAAGGTGCTGGTTATGACCTATAAAGCATTACATGGCGTGGGACCGCAATACCTGGTGGAACGCCTCTCCCGCTATGAACCTACCCGCTCACTTCGTTCAGCATCTAAGGCCCTCCTCCGGGTACCAACCCATCGTGAAGCCCGGAGGGTGGTTACTAGATCTAGGGCCTTTTCTGTGGTGGCCCCCGAGTTGTGGAATAACCTCCCCGAAGAGGTACGCCTGGTGCCTACATTATTATCTTTCCGGCGCCAGGTAAAGACCTTATACTCCCAGGCATTTTAATCATTTTAATCTTTTTATCTTTTTAATCTTGTAATACTAATCCTTTTATCATCTTATATTTTGTTTAATTGTATTTTGTTTTCATTGTGTCTTATATGTTTTGTGATTTTATTATTATGATGTATGTATTTTATCCTATTCTGTTTACCGCCCTGAGAGCTACTTGCTATGGGCGGTATATAAATGCAACAAAATAAATAAAATAAATAAAAAGGGAATTTCACCCTGGGGCTGTGGGATTCTCTTCTCTCTGTGGCTCCTGGCTCTATTCTGTCAGTAGTGCAGCTGGTCCAGAAGATGGCATGCTTTACCAAATCAATAGAAGCAGCACAGGGAGCATTAGGAACTTTGGTCCAGGTAATGGAGTGCCCTCATAAGGTACCCTGGAGGAAGTTTACAGAGATCCTATCAGAGCTTTTTGAGAAAAGGAATTTTATTGATAAAGCAACATAAAAGGTAAATTAATCTCTCCCAACTAACTTCTGTCACAAGTGGGAGTTTGGTGGAGAGAAGAGAGAATGGGGGAAGAAAGCTTCAGACGTGCATGGTGATGCTTGAATTGAGAGCAAATTCAGCATGCAGAAGGAGGAGGGATGAAGCTAGAAGCACTAATGAGAACAAAGAATTTGGAAATGAAAGAGAGTTTATCCTTCTATGTTCTGTCAAAATTATTTTGGAGGGGGAATAGGGATCATGAGTGTCAAAGTAAATCCAAAAGCAGATGAAGCCAGCATTACCTGGCAGGATCGTGGAGTACAGCAGTGTAAAGGAGACACCAAGCCAGGGCTTCTGGGAGCAAGTTAGGCTGTCTGTCTGCTTGCTGAACCACTCTCCAAAAGCATGCAAGAAAACAAATACAGACGCAGCAGGTATCTTGGCTGGGATGTTCAAGGCAGAGAGAGAGAAGTGTGGGCCACATGGATACCAATAGACACTCTCCCAAATGAAGAAGACCCCGAGACATAGTAGGAGTCAAAGGTCCAAGACCAGCTATAGCCTGATGCTGCACCCTTCTTCTCTTTGCAAAATCTGTTCTGTATAGAGAACACACCTTCATAGAACTGTTTGTTTCACTCTAGTCCCATCAGAGCCCTCCTCAGCCATTAAATATGTGGTTCCTGTCAAAGTGGAGGGTAAGCATAAGGATAAGAAATCTAAAATATCTTAAACAAGCAAACTTTAAATTACCCTTCCTTAACCTGGTGCCCTCCAGATGTTTGGGCTACAACTCCCATCTGTCTCCAGTCAGTATAGCCATGCTGGCTAGGGCTGATGGGAATTGTAGTCCAAAACATTTGGAGGGCACCAGGTTGTGGATGGTTGATCTACACATTCTAATAACCATTTTGATTTCTTGGAAGAGCAATCAGATGCTTAAGTTGCTTAGCTCATCAAGTTATATACTCATACATGTTAGGTTATAAATTAGTTTCTGTTGTGCCCATTCATAATTTGTAATCCATCTATCTAGATCAGTTCTGGTCACCACATCTCAAAAAGTATATTTTAGAGCTGGAAATGATGCAGAAAATAGAAACCAAAATAACGAAGGGGCTAGAGCAACTCCCCTGTCAGGAAAAGTTATAACATTTTGGGCATTTGAATTTAGAAAATAGGCAAGAAAGGGAGAACATGATAGAGGTGTATAAAATTGTGCATGGTGTGGAAAAAGTTCTTAATCACAAAGTGCATAGTTAAACTATAGAATTTGTTCCCACAAGATGCATTAACGGCCACCAACTTCGACAGCTTTAAAAGGCAATTAGACAAATTCAAGGAGAGAATTCCCTCCCCTTAAATATTAGGCAGGCACCATCTCTGCTATCTTTTCAGAGCTTTTTGAAGACTTTCCTCTTTCAACAAGCCTTTTAAGTTGAGACCTATCCCAGTCTGCGTCTGTGTTTATTTATTTATTATTTAATTTGTATCCTGCCCTTCCAGCAGGAGCCCAGGGCGGCAAACAAAGCGCTAAAAACACTTTAAAACATCATAAAAACAGATCTTAAAATACATTAAAACAAAACAGCATTAAAAACATTTTAAAAAACAACTTTAAAAAGGGTTAAAAACATTATTAAAGAACATATTAAGCAATTCTAACACAGACGCAGACTGGGATAGGTCTCAACCTAAAAGGCTTGTTGAAAGAGGAAAGTCTTCAAAAGGCTCCGAATAGCAGAGATGGTGCCTGCCTAATATTCAAAGGGAGGGAATTCCACAGGGTAGGTGCTGCCACACTAAAGGTCCATTTCCTATATTGTGCCGAACGAACCTCCTGATAAGATGGTATCTGCAGGAGGCCCTCACCTGCAGAGCGCAGTGATCGGCTGGGTATATAAGGGGTAAGACAGTCTTTCAGGTATCCTGGTCCCGAGCTATATAGGGCTTTGTACACCAAAACTAGAACCTTGACCTTGGCCTGGTAGCAAATGGGTAGCCAATGCAATTCTTTCAGCAGTGGGGTGACATGTTGGCGATACCCTGCCCCAGTGAGCAGTCTCGCCATCACATTTTGCACCAGCTGCAGCTTCCAGACCAACCTCAAGGGCAGCATAGAGCGCATTACAGTAATCTAACCTGGAGGTTTACCAGTGCATGGACAACAGTGGTCAGGCTATCCCGGTCCCAAAACGGCCGCAGCTGTCTCACCAGCTGAAGCTGGTAAAAGGCACTCGTAGCCAAAGAGGTCACCTGAGCCTCTAGCGACAAAGGGGGATCCAGGAGCACCCCCAGGCTATGGACCTGCTCTTTCAGAGGGAGTACGACCCCATCCAAAGCAGGCAACTGACCAATTATCTGAACTCAGGAACCACCAACCCACAGCTCCTGCGTCTTGCTAGGATTCAGACTCAGTTTGTTGGCCCTCATCCAGCCCACCACCGAGTCCAGGTAGTGGTCCAGGGCTTGCACGGTCTCTCCCGATTCAGATGTTATGGAGAAATAGTGCTGGGTATCATCAGCATACTGCTGACACCTCGCCCCAAATCTCCTGATGACTGCTCTGAAGGGCTTCATATAGATGTTAAACAGCATGGGGGACAAGATGATACCCTGCAACTGTGAGGGCGGTGAAGAAGCCCACTTCTCTGCCTCCATTGCATCCTCAAGTAGCCATCCAGTGGAGCTTTTCCGTATTGTCAGGGGTCTGTTGACATCAACATCAGGAAATGGAGTTTTAGACCCTTCGGAGGCCCACTGTGAATTGTTTGCAAGGCACTTTCAGGGTAAAGTTGCTCGTCTCCGTAGCAGTCTTGATGCTCCCTCCACATCTGTTGTAGTCCCCAGTGAAGTGTCCAGTGCAACATCCGCTGCAACTTCTTGGGAAAGGTTTCAGTTGATGTAGCCTGATGACGTGGACAAGGTGCTTGCGATGATGAGGCCAGCAATGTGTCCTCTCGACCCTTCCCTTCTTGGCTTATTAAAGCTTGCCGAGGGGGTCTGACCGAGTGGATCCAGGGTGTGGTCAACACATCATTGCGGGAGGGAGTGGTTCCAGCCGCCTTGAAAGAGGCGGTGATCCGACCACTCCTGAAAAAGCCCACCTTGGACCCATTGGTTTGTGACAACTACCGACCGATTGCAAATACCCCCTTCTTAGGGAAGGTGACTGTGAAGGTTGTGGTGCAGCAACTGCAAGTACTCTTTGATTAAACAGATTATCTTGACCCATCCCAGTCTGGGTTCAGGCCTGGTTATGGGACTGAATCGCCCTTGATCGCCCTGATGGATGACCTTTATTAGGAGAAGGACAGGGGGAGTGCAACCGTGTTATTCTTACTTGATCTCTCAGTGGGTTTTGCTACCATTGACCATGGTATTCTTCTGGGCCAACTTGGTGAGCTGGGTATTGGAGGCACTGTTTTAAAGTGGTTCTGATCCTATCTCCAAGGTCGCTCTCAGGGAATAGCATTGGGTGACTGTCTTTCGCCCCCCTGGCAGCTGTGCTGTGGGGCGTTAGAATTGCTTTTAATACGTTTTCTTTAATATGTTTTTAACCCTTTTTTAAAAAAAAACTATGTTTTTAAAGCTTTTTAAAAAAATGTTTTTAATGTTTTGTTTTAATGTATTTTAAGGTCTTTTTATGATGTTTTAAAGTGTTTTTAGCGTTTCTGTTTGCCTCCCTGGGCTCCTGCTGGGAAGAATGGCAGGAAACAAACAAACAAACAAATAAATAAATAAGGCTATCAGTATTTACCAGTCATGATGGCTATGTGTGCTGTCTCCAGTATCAGAGATTGTATGCTTCTAAATACCAGTTGATGCAGAACAACTTAGAAGAGTATTGTTGTGCTCAGGTCCTGCTTGCAAGCTTCCCATCTGGTTCACTGTGGTTGACCACTGGTTGGCCATCTGGTTGACCACTGTAAGAGCAGGATGTTGGACTAGATGAGTCTTTGGACTGATCCAACAGGACTCTTATGTTCTTATTTGTCACTAGATATAGAGCTGGTCCACATGATGTGGTAAGTCAAGCTATGACTCAGTAAGACTGCATGAATGTATGGATTCGTGGAGAAGTGTTTACAGCTGCTTGCTCCTCCCATGCCCTTTTTACTGCTGAACCACACTAAGCTAAGCCAGGGTTTACCTTAGTGTTTCTAAAGCCGGTTTAATGGCTAAACTCTCATCTCACTAATTGCAAGCTGTAGCCCAGGTAAGTTTGACTTACCATATTGAGTGAACCAGGTCATGGAAGGTATGTAAGGCTATACATACACACATCTGTCTCTTAAGTGTTTGGTTTTATAAATCTAAATAATAAAAACATGGGTAGTATCTTTCAATTGAACAAAGGAACTGTCTTTTAATACGTGGGGACAACAGGAAATATTTCTGCCAGGCTGCTTTTCACTCATTATAAAAGGTCAGACTTGTGAGCATGTAGAGAAACAACTTTTCTTCCTCATATTGTCTGCTCTGTGTGTCAGTAAGTAAGCCTTTGGTTCTGTAAAACTGATGAAAGTTTTCAGGTGTTTTATTCCTGTTTTTCTCCACAGATTTCCTGGGCTTTGTTTCAGAGCCTGGGGGAGGAAGAGTTGTGAATGTGATATGACTCACTTGACTCCTACTCAACCCAGTTTAGTTCTGATTGGCTCTGGCTTTTAGTTGCAGCCTGGCTCATGAGTTACTCAAGCTTAGCTTCCCTTTCTTTCTTCTTTCCCTGCTGTTTTTGTTTTGTGGTAAAGGACATGGAACAAATGAATTCTAGCTCTTGGCTACTGGTTTCCCTGAACTAAGAAACTGGTAGAAAATAACTCTTATCACTGAACTTCATAAATACAGCTATAGAAAAGAAAAACACCCTGCCTAATTTTGTCGGGTACCATAATGTAGTCTCCTGTGCTGTTAATAGGTGGAGTCATTGTGTGGAAGGTGTAACTGGTTTCTGTTCTATTACTTCCTCTGCATTTCTCTGCTTTCTGGAAATGTTCCTTCTGTTCCTGTCTCTGCTTGCTGACGTAGCATTTTAAATAGCTTGATAAGAGATTTAATATTTCAGAAAGCAACCTTAAATGACTGATCAATGGTTGAAAGTATATATAAAGTCAAATATGAAACAGATCTCTTTGCTTGCTGTGTCAGCCCTCTGTATTTACTTTTTATGTGTAGGTCTTCAGGTAAACTAGACAGAAAATGGGCGGTTCCATAACATACAAGCCAGGATTTTAAGTAGCTACTTGGCTGGTTAGAATCATCTTCAGGTAACCAGGCAAGGAAACTTTTGTAAAATGAGAGACAGAGATGCTAATATAATTTCAGGCCACTGCTATGCCACAAATGACCAACGTAGGCATGTGTGGACAGGTGGGATGGTAAAGTAAGCTAGGGACTGAATGGCCTTATTTGCATGTCTGAAATAAGCAGTCATTTCGGAGAACAAAGTACCTAGGTAGGTCAGGAGCCATAGAATTCTAGAACAGATAACAGAAGTCTAGAATATGCAGCACTGTAAAATGATGTGGTGGGCAGGACCTGATAGAAGAATGGGCTGAGAAGACTATGTCTGAGCAGTTTTCACAGCTGGCCAATGAGCACTGAACGAATAGAGGGAGGAGACATCCAAAGAACCTGAAACAGATTCTGCTGTAGCAGCAAAGTACAGAGTTAAAATATGTAGGTGCTGTAATAGTTCAGGGCTATTGCTGCATGAGACACAAAACTGAGCTGCTTTTAGGACAACTAAAAATGTGGGGAAATATTTTTCAGTTGGTCCACCATTCTCTTGCACATAATCTTTCAGGGACTACACTGGTGGTTGGGGATGAAGCTATCTTTTTTCTTTCTGCCTGTGCACTTTCTCCAATTTTTCTCTCCTTACCGCCTGTATGCAATTAGATTGAGGGGTGAATGCAGGATTGAAAACCTGGGAGCAGGTTTGAACTGTGAATGACCTGGCTACATACCACAGATTCTATGATGAACTGTGAAAGACCAATAGCACATGGGGAATTTCAGTTTCAATGCACCTAACTTCCGATTTGAATGCTGTATTATTCTTGCTTAAAGTTTTTTAAGTTGCTTTTGTTTGTTGATTCATCATGTCTTCTATAAGCAGAGGCAAAGTAGTTTTAATGAGCCACCTTGTATTTGGCATTTATTCCTTGATATGAAACACAGTGGATCACATAACTTACTCTTAGGATTCCCCTTGAAGATTCGGAGTGCATGCTAAGCAGCTCACTGTGTAACACCTCTGATTTAAAGCACTCACTAGTTTGAGAGAGCTTGATGATCCCACAGAAATGTCTAGCTTTGATGGCACAGATAATTGCTGCATAACATCTTGTTTGAAGGACATGGTCATTCTGCCATGTTGCCTGTCAGTTACACTCCTATTATAACAGTTACTATATCACACATAAAGGACAGTGCTGACACAGCTGGCTTGGCCCACCTAGTTTAATGCTTTCAAAGCCAGACAGTAAAAAGATTTGTAAAAAAATTACACACTTGTGTATTGCAAGTTAAATAATGTAACTCCTTGCATTTTTCCCCCCTGTGTGTGTGTGTGTGTATGTTCCTGTGATAGAAAAGAGTGGTTGAACAGCTGCGGAAGAATTTGATGGTAAAGCAGGAGCAGCCAGACAGTAAGTTTCAAATCCAACCATTGGCACAGTCAGAAAACAAAATACAAATGCCACAGCCGCTACAGCAGCAGCAGACAACTGCCTCCTCTCCAAACCTGCTTGGATCACAGGTAAAGTGCTTAAAGGTGTTTCATTAATATTCAAAATGTATTCCTTTCTTAGAATGAAATTTATTCCTGTATAAAGAACAGAACAAACTCAGGTGTTAAACTATCATAATCCAGCGCACACTTATTAGAGAGTAAATCATATTGAATTCAGTAACACCCAATTCTGAATGAACATGTGTAGGATTGGGATGCAAAGCTATCAGTAACCTTTAAATGAAACAAGAGCCCTTCATGATCTTGTACTCACTTTGATCTCTCTCTCTTCCCCAAACAGTGAAGTAAATTGCTCGGTTTTGAAGTAGCAGTATTACTTGAATCTTGCATGGTTTCATTTTTTTAAAGTATTAGGACCCTCATATTCTACTGATGAGCTTTAAATTTACAAAGCAGCATTGCATATTCAGGTTACCTTAACAGTTAAAGGCACAATTAATCTGTGTTAACTGATCCTGAGTAGGTACTCCTTCTTTCAGAGGAGCAGAAGAGCTGCTTTGCTGAATCAGAATACAGTCTACCTAGTCCAACATTCTTGGCAAGAATAGGTGTTCTTCATTGGAAAGTAATGTGGAATTATCTTTTAAATTTCTCTTTTTGTGGAAAAGATTACCGTCTATTGTTAACTAGGAACTGCAAGAGTCTAGAGATCTTAGTTCAGTATTTGTTTTAGCAATTGGCCTTAAAAACAAACAGGAAACAATGCCAGAAATAATAATATAAAACCAATCAGGCTCTAAATAAAGAAATGCATACAAAGGAGCCCACAAAATGTCTTCTACTGTCTTCTCTCCACGAATAAAATAATGCAGATTAATGTAGTCCATCTATATTGGCAGAGGGCATTTGCTGGAATCTCAGTAAGCTTAAATAATCAGCTAGTTGCTTGAATTGGCAAAAATAAATTATTTGTTTGAAGGCAGACATTTGGCAATCTAGCTTCTGGTATAGGGTTTACTTTGAGGCAGAAGAGAGTAGAGTCTCATCTCAACAGGGAACACATATTCCTGTTTCTGTTCTCAACATGACAGAGGCAGGGGTGGTGGACAGATTAAGATGATCTGCCCCTGGAGATGAATGGAATCCACTGGATTCCTGAACGCCCTGGGGGAGTTTCCAGTAGATAGAGCAGGTGACCCTGTTGAAGCCTTTGTTATGCTGTGGAACAAGACTCATCAGGCTCTTAACATAGTTGTTCCTGAGCACCCTCTCTGGCATTGTGGGGGCCGTTTCTCACCTTGGTACACCAGTGAACTAAGGGCAATGAAACAGGCTGGATGACAGCTAGAGTACAAGTGGCAAAAAAGTGCTGTGAGGCTGAGGGGGCATTAATAAAACACATAACCACACCTACTGAACCAGTGCCTGGCTGCAACAATGGACTGGATGAGGGCTAATAATTGTTTTTATATTGTATTTTATTGTGTTATGTACGTCGCCTAGAGTGGCCATTCATTCGGCCAGATAGGCGACTCATAAATAAAATTTTATTATTATTATTAATAAACTGAGGCTCAGTCCAGACAAGACTGAGATGCTGCTAGTAGGTGGTTCTTCTGACTGGATGGTAGATGTCCAACCTGTCCTGGATGGGGTTGCACTCCCCCTGAAGGAGCAGGTTCGTAGCTTGGGGGTTCTCCTAGAACCATCTCTGACACTTGAGGCTCAGGTAGCCTCGGTCGGTTGGTGGCCCAGCTAAGACCCTATCTGGACAGGGATAACCTGGCTTCAGTTGTCTATGCTCTGGTAACCTCCAAGCTAGATTACTGCAATGCACTCTACGTGGGGCTGCCTTTGAAGATGGTTCAGAAACTGCAGCTTGTGCAAAATGCAGTGGCCAGATTTGTAACAGGGACCAGACGGTCTGAACATATAAAACCGATTCTGGCCCGCTTGCATTGTCTGCCTGTATGTTTCCGAGCTCGATTCAAGCTGCTGGTTTTAACCTATAAAGCCTTACATGGCTTAGGACCACAATATCTGATGGAATGCCTCTCCCGATATGAACCCCCCCCCCCATACACTACGCTCAACATCTAAGACCCTCCTCCGGGTGCCTACTCAGAGGGAAGCTGGGAGTCTGGCAACAAGGGAGAGGGCCTTCTCAGTGGTGGCTCCCAAATTATGGAATGATCTCCCTGACGAGGTGTGCCTGGCACCAACACTGTTATCTTCTTCTTCTCCCAGGCATTTTAGCATGTGTTTTTAAATTGTTTTAAAAAATTTAAAATTGTGTTTTTAAATTGTTTTTTGTGTTTAAAATTTGTATTATTGTTTTTAATTGCTGTAAACCGCCCAGAGAGCTTCGGCTATGGAGCGGTATATAAATGTAATTAATTAATTAATTGATTGATTGATTGATTGATTAATACATACATACATACAGTGTGGTGGTGAGGGCAGTGAAGAAGGCCCAGTTCTCTGCCTCCATCGCTTCCTCGAGTAGCCGTGCAGTGGAGCTTTTTCATATTGTCATAGTGTCTGTTAACATCATCTACAGGAAATGGAAGTTTAGACCCTTCGGAAGCCCACTGTGAATTGTTTGCAAGGCACTTCGAGGATAAAGTTGCTTGCAATCTTAATGCCCTGTCTACATGTACTGTAGTCCCTAGTGAGGTGTCCAGTGCAACATCTGCTGCAACGTCTTGAGTTCAGTTTCAGTTGGTGCGGCCTGATGACATGAACAAGATACTTTTGACGATGCAGCCAGCAACATGTTCTCTTGACCCTTGTCCTTCTTGGCTTATTAAATCTTTCCAAGGAGGCATGACCGAGTGGATCCAGGGTGTGGTCAATGTATTTTTGTGAGAGAAAGTGGTCCTATCTGCCCTGAAAGAGGTGGTGATCTGACTGCTCCTGAAGAAGCCCACCCTGGACTCACTGGTTTGTGACAACTACCGCCTGGATGCAAATACTCCCTTTTTAGGGAGAGTTATTGAGAGGGGTATGGCACAGCAATTGCAAATACTCTTGGATGAATGAGATTATCTTGACCCATTCTGATCTGGATTCAGGCCTGGTTATGGGACTGAATCGGAAGGACAGGGGAGTTCGACCCTGTTATTCTTGATCTCTCAGTGGCTTTTGATACCACTGGCCATGGTAACCTTCTGAGCCAACTTGGTGAGGTGGGTATTGGAGGCACTGTTTTTCAGTGGTTCCGATCTTATCTCCATAGTCGTTTTCAGAGAATAGCTTTGGGTGATGGTCTTTTGGATCTCTGACAGTTGTACTGTGGGGTGCCTCAGGGTACCATCTTGTCCCCCATGCTGCTTAACATCTATATGAAGCCCGTGGGAGTGGTCATCAGGAGATTTCAGGCAAGTGTCAGCAGTACGCTGATGATACCCAGCTGTATATCTCTGTAACATCTGAATTGGAAGAGGCCATGCAAGCCTTTGACCGCTGCCTAGGCTTGGTGGTGGGCTGGATGAGGGCCAATAAGGAGTCTGAATTGTAGCAAGACAGGGGTGCTGTGGGTTGGTGGTTCCTGAGTTCGGATAATTGGTCAGTTGCCTGCTTTAGATGTGGTTGTACTCCCTGTGAAAGAGCAGGATGTAGTCTGGGGGTGTTCCTGGAACCATCTTTATTGCTGGAGGCCCAGGTGACCCCAATGGCTAAGAGTGCTTTTTACCAGCTTCAACTGGTAAGACAGTTGTGACTGTTTCTGGACCAAGATAGCCTGACCACTGTTGTCAAGGCTGGATTACTGTAATGTGCTGTACATGGGGCTGCCCTTGAGGTTGGTCCGGAAGCTGCAGCTAGTGCAAGATGCGGTGGCGCAGCTGCTCACTGGGGCAGGGTATTGCCAGCATGTTACCTCGCTGCTAAATTGCACTGGCTGCCCATTTTCTACTGGGCCAAGTTCAAGGTTCTAGTTCTGGTGTACAAAGCCTTACAGAGCTTGGAACCAAGATACCTGAAAGATCATCTTACCCCTTATATACCCAGTTGATCACTGCCCTCTGCAGGTGAGGGCCTTTTGCAGATACCATCTTATCAGGAGGTCCTTTCCACACAACATAGGAAACGGACCTTTAGTGTTGTGACACTGGAGTTCCCTCCCCTTAAATATTAGACAGGTGCCATCTCTGTTGTTTTTTCGGCAAGACCTTACTCTTTCAACAAGCCTTTTAAGTAGTGACTTTATCCCAGTCTGCGTCTGTGCTGGATTTGCATTTAAAGATGTTTTTAAAGTTGTTTTTAAAAGATGTTTCTGAGATGCTTTGTTTTAATATGTTTTTAAAGATGCTTTGTTTTAAAGTCTTTTGGTTTTAAGATTTTTAAAGTGCTTTTAGTGTTTTTGCTTGCCACCCTGGGCTCCTTCTGGGAGGGAGGGCGGGATATAAATTTAATAAATAAGTAAATATACCCCTAGGGACTGGAGATGCTGGTGAAAAATATTTGGGGAGGTTCTTAGAAGCACTCTGTTCTCTAAATAGTGTTGGTTTGATACTCTCCTCTGTTTTTCTGAGAGAAACTTGATTGCTTCCTCCCTACAGCTTTGGTCAGGGAGTGCCCATAGTTTGGAGAAAAGTAAGAGGGTAAACTTGCTTCTAGAGCAAGCCTTTTAAACAGCCATGGGGCAGCCAAGAAACTGAAACTTTGACCTGCGCACAGTTGTTATATTCTCCTGTTGGCTTTTTGAGACACTGGGAGCAAAATTAACACAATAAGTGGCTGATGCTGAAAATGGCAGCCCCTTGTTAAATCCCGTTTCTGTCAGTAACATACAGCTTTCTCTATGTCAGGATATCATTACACTGTGTGTTTCCCTATCAGCAGCAAAAGACAAAAAGCAGGGGCAAGGAAATGCAGGTATGATAACATGTACAAGATGTTTTAAAGAAGGAGGATGAACTTGACATGAGGCTTCTGTTTTTGGCACTTAGTACATTTAGTTCTGTCCTCAGAAACTTCACTTGGGAAGGCCACAGCTCAGTAGCAGAGCACATGTTTCACATACCTAAGATCCCAGATTCAAGCCCTAGCATTTCCACGTTAGGATTGGGAGACACTCCTGTGTGAAATCTTTGACATCTCCCGGTTAAGACCAGGAGAGACCCCTGTCTGAAATCATGGAGAACTACCAGCTAGTGTAAATACCAAGTTAAATGAACCAGTGGTTTGACTTGATGTAAGGCAGCTTCATATGGTGCAATGTATATTGGCCCTTTTGGACAGCAGCATATTCATGTACCATTGCTATTTATATTTATCATTTTACTCTTCAACTGCTCTTCAACTGCAAAAAGCCCCAAAATGGCATACAAAGGTCAGTGATAAGATGGTTTTTGCCCTTGGGCTTACTATACGACATAAAAGAAAATGGGATTGGGTGGGAAGGCAAGGAGGAAAACAAAGCCAGGCACTAGTTCTTCATTATAAAGTTCTCATAATAATCGGCTGAAATGGAAACAGTTCAAGGACAGGAGGAAGAAAAGGTTGCTGTCTCTCTGTGCCTGGCCTTTCTTCCCTTCTCTCCCTGTGCTTCATTCACCCTGATGGAATGACCATTGCTAGATGACAGCTGAGGGAGAGAAAAAGCCTAATGGAGCATGCACTTTTACCAAAAAGGGGGAAAGATGAGGATTTGTCTGCTATGAATATCATACTATCAGTTCATATTTTCCACACAAGGTGTTGCACAACAATTTGTAGAATATTCTTTAACTACAAGATGGCACTCAGTATGGGAATCTTTACCTGGAAGTAGATATTTTACCAACTAGGGCCACTTTGGATATTACTTTTTGGAATATAAATTGGGCAGACTCTGATCTGACTGACTTTTACACTTGGTGTTCTTTTAAAGTAATTGACACAAATTACAATAATATTTAAAGTATGAGAGAACATAGTGTGTATTATTAAATATCTTTTTCAAGTACATTGTTAATCATTTTTATATTATTGGTGTCTTTTTTTGTCAAGAGTTTTGGCTGTAAAGGAATCTCATGCTCTTCTCTGTATTCTGCGCTGTGCACTTTGAGATTAACTTCCAGGTCATTTTCTGCATTTGTACTAAATTATGTTCAAAGCTAAAGAGCCCTCTAGTGACGTTGCCTTGAAATTGCAGCCACTCTTTCCTTGTCAACATCCAGTTAGGGTGGTTCTTAGAAAGAACTGAATCTGCAGCCCATTCCTTTAATATGTGGAGTTATGTTAGGATCCAAAAAGCAATATCATAACCTAAGCTACACACATGCTGTAAAGAAAGTCTGGTTTTATTAAGAAACATGGTTCTGTGCCAAAGAACTGTGGGGGAAACATCTTGCCTGAATGAGAGCCTCTATCAGGCCATGAGATTGTCAGTTCTTGCAGCTGAATCCAGTTAATGAAGCAGTTAGTGAGAACACCTGTTTGTCAGCTTGAGACTGGTACCTCAAGGCCACAGGCCTGGGAAGGTTTCAGAAACGGCACGAATGTTAGGCACGAAAGCTCTAGAAGATTTTATAATCAGAAAGCCCTCTGATTGGCTAATTAAAGCCTAGCTGTTGCCAGTCTTTGTCTCATAAAAGTAGAGTTGAGAGTTTGGCCTGTTGCTCAAGATTTTGGCTTGATGCTAATGCTCAAGGTTCAATGCTTGATGCCATTCCCCAGTGTTTCCTGATGCTACCTGATGTTGGGGTTCCATCTTACTAATGCTATGCAGGCCATACACTTCTGGGGGAGGTGTGGAACCATGACGTTTCTCTGCCTGTCTTCCTATGATTTGTGAGTATAGAATTAGGTTAGACAGATTTGTTAGGGAATTACTTTGCTGCTATATTTTTGCACTTATAATTTTATTTTTATAAAGACTACCTCTTATTTACCAGTGTATGTTCATTGCAGAGGAATTTTGGCTCTGAATCCAGCACTGTGGCCATTTAGCCACAAGCTACCATTTAATTGGGTGTTTCTGCCTTAGGCTTCAAGACAAGGAGTGCATTTTGACTCTTGTCTTTCAGAATCCTTGGCAGGTCTATTTCTGGCACTTTGGGTTTTCCCTTGGCCCAGAGTAGGTGACTAGGTTAAAGGGGTGGTGGCAGTCTGCCTATCTTACAGGGTTGGTGTTGGGCTTAACTCAGTCCTGGTAAGGGAGGCACATGTTGGGCCTGGGCGGTATCGATTGTCCTGGAGTTGGGAGCAAGGCTATGGAGTCGGTATGTCAAACCATCGACTCAGACTCCAACTCCTCTATTTTTCTACTGTCCAACTCCGACTCCTTCATAAATGGCAAATGTATATTAATTTTTCTACTGTCTGACTCCGACTCTGACTCCTTCATAAATGGCAAATGTATATTAGTGTATTAATATTAATAAATTAATATTAATATTAAAATATTAATTTTATTTTGGAGTCGGAGTCAGTACATTTCTACCGACTCCGACTCCACCCAAAATTGCTTCCGACTCCACGACTCCGATTCCACAGCCCTGGTTGGGAGTTGACCCTGGGAGTTCTTCATACATGCATCTCTGAATTGCCTACTCAGATTTCTGCAATGCTTTCCAAATTACTCTTCTTTAAAAATGGCTAAAGATGTGTTTTATCATTTGAAAGAATTATAACAAAAACATTTCCCACATTGTGCAACAATTATAATACACTGTTCAAGAAGGGATTTTAACAGAAGAGATTTTTTTAGTTGTGTGATGTGTGTGGTAGGTAATAAGAACTAGTGAGAACCACTATCTTGATAGTGAGTCTCAGTTAATTGTAACTTTTCTGGAATTTCTTATAGTGGAACATTGCTAATAATTTGTATTATTTCACAGATGTAAGGTAAAAAATCCTTGTACCAATGAACATTGCTATTAACCAATAAGAGATTTTTCCTAATAAAACATCAAATCTCAAATCAAAGCACCACAGAGGGATAGTGTACTCTTTTATTAGCTCTTGAGTTGATGATTCCTTTACATTTAGAATCTCTTTCTAGGACTCACACATAAGGCAAGGCCATGGTTTAGCATTACAAGGATGACCACAGCGAGTCCCATCTTCCCTCTCCTCTTCTAGTGTGGTCACAAGGAGGAGATTGGAAGCTTCCACTATCATTTTAGATTGACCACAGTTTAGTGTTACTAAGATTAACTGTAGTTTTGCGGTTCATAACTATGGTTAGTGAAAACAAGCCAATTTCACAAACTATGGTTTGAAGCTGGCTAGTTTCCACTGTCTGTAGTTAAGAATAATTGCAATTTGTCCAAGTTCAGATGACATCGCAAGCTGTGGTTAATCTTAAATGGAAGTGAAACTAGTGAACATGGATTTTTTCCTCATTTTTTATTCAGAGTTCATACATTCACCTTCAAGATTAGGGTCCTGGTGAGACTTTTGTCGTAGTTTTGCAATGCTTGAGCTACAGTATTCTGTACCTGGAAAATTTAGATTCTCCTTCTATATAACACATTTGTTGCTGTTATGATAGATATGAGGAATGGGGTTGCATGAGTATGCCAGGCACATGCGGGAGTATCTCGCATAAGCTAATGCTTTTACTGATCATGCTTTTACGCTGATCATGTTGAAAGCCCTTCGCTGTAGCCCTGATACATTGATTTAAAAAGATATATATTCCATCTGCATCAAAAATCAAAGGTGGCTCAACAATGTAAAATTATATAAAATACCAATTCAGTTAAATCTTACACAATTTTATACAACCTAGAAACACAGTGTAGCAGCAGCAAAACAAAAACCAATCTAATATAAAAAGCCTGAAAAACTCTGCTAAAGTAAAAAAATACTTTGCTCCTCTGTGTCCTGGATGCATGTATGCTGCATGCACGTGTACACACTCTCTCTCTCTCCTCCCCGAGTACATTGTGTCTTTGATGCACTGTTACAGTTGTTGGTAGCAGAGGTTCCCAGACTCCTTTCTGCTGCTGAACAGTTAGTTCAGCCTTCTGTAAAGGGCAATACTAGGCAAATTATCCTAAATTCCCATACAATCTCATCTCCATCTTGTCTGGAGCCCGTTTTTGCTTATTAACTTTCATCCACTTGACCATAGGCTCAAAATACTTGTTCAAAACAAAGCCATTTAACACTACTTGTTGTATAGGTTCACTGATGTTTGAGGGACATGAAATGAGCAAGTGACCGGGTGACATTATATATGCCAAAGCATGTGTTATCAAGACATGATTAATTTCATATACAGTACACCAAATGTATGAAACAAGCCATGACTTGGTGCTTCTTGTGTGACTGCAAACCTATATGTGGAAGATTTATTAAAAACATTAATAAATGGTTTATTTTTGATCTGCAGATATCTGTGTTTTAAAATCTTCCCAATTGTGTTTCTCTTGCATTTCTGATTATGCTTCCTCACTAGTGAATTCAAGAATAAACTGTGTCTAGTTTCGGATGAATAGTTCCAAAGTGTATTTTCTGTTTCTCTTAGAAGACAGTAACTACAGCTTCTATGATCACCACTAAGACACTACCTCTTGTCCTGAAAGCAGCAACAGCAACCATGCCTGCCTCTGTTGTGGGTCAAAGACCTACAATTGCCATGGTGACTGCCATTAACAGCACCCAGAAAACTGTCCTTAGTACTGATGCACAGAATACGCCAGTCAACCTCCAGACAACAAATAAAATCACTGGTCCAGGAACAGAGGCAGTTCAGATAGTGGCAAAAAACACAGTCACATTGGTAAGCAGTCTCTGTTGCTTAGTGCAAAGAATTTGAACCATTTTTTAAGACTGACTTGTCATAACTGATATGTTCACTTTTAGACATGTATGGGTATTGTGAAATTGCTCACTGTGAGAAAGTATTATTACTCAAATGGTTCTAATTTTAATATCATTTACTATTTTAACAAATGATTAAAATCATTGCTATCCTGATCACTAATTTATGCTTGATGTGCAGCAAGATAATGTAAATCCCCCCCAAGCATTTTACAATGTCCTCCTTGCCAAGAAGACATCATTCTATAGTTTTACATGGGCTTATCTGAGTGCTGTGGCTTCGCATTTAGATTATAGTTTCAAATTTGTGTTCCTTTCATTGCTTATATGAATTATTTTTTAATAAAGCTCACCAACACTGCTATATTTTATTGCTGCTGGACCCTTAAATGCAGCATCCTGCATCATGGGATTTTGTCAACATCTTATCAACCTCTAGAGTAGACTTTCTCAGGGTCACTGTTATGACTTAAGTAATAATTCTGATAATCAGTCTCAGAAAGTACTAAGCAGCTGAAACCTGTTAAAATGTAAAAAGTAACTTAGGTGAAGTATATAGCCTTGTGAGGGAGGCCAGGCATTAGAACAGACCTGTCTGAAGCAGAACTTTAAATAAGAATTGATCCAAAGCTGCAGCTGTAACTAAATCCATTTATATCCTTACATATTTCATTCCCAAAGTAAATTACTTTCTATGAAAATGGTGTTCTACAAGTTTCAGAGAGAACCCCAAATCCTAATGTGTTAAATAACCAAGTATGTAATGCTGATCCTTCTCTAGCAGTTTTAAATAATAATGTTTATGCTTCTTACAAAACATTTCAAATCATTCTCTTCTCCACCCCCCCCCCGGTTCTTAAGCCTTACCACAATTAAGTATCATGTGAAGCTCCATTTGAATGGGCAGCGAAACCTAATTATACTTTTGGATTATTTGTAAAATTTTGACTCGTAAAGCAAATATCTCTGAAATTTTGCATTCTTATAACCGATTTATTTTTTTTAAATAGTAGAGCCCTTGAATTAGCTTCATTCTGCCCGTGAAAGGCCATTTTACTCCACAATGGCTCTAAGATCAAGAGGCTGTTTACTGTGGGGGAAAGGCAGGCAGTTGCTCATCATCACTTGCTTAAATTTGTCTTCCTCCCCCTCCCCTCCCCACTGCTGTTGTTTAGCAGGTTCAAGCTTCACCTCCGCAGCCCATCAAAGTGCCACAGTTCATCCCTCCTCCCAGACTCACTCCTCGTCCAAATTTCCTTCCACAGGTGAGTCTGTCCAAAACAGACAAAGGGGAAAGGGGGGAGTTTGTCCTAAAAGCTGTAAAATGAACCAGCTGCATATGTAAAAGGAAATGTAGATTATGTACAATTCTAAGAGGTGTAGTTTTCATTTGAAAAAGTACAACACCAGATATTCCATACAATGACATTGAACTTGTCAAACATTATCAGTAGCTTGGCACCGTCATTAACTAAAATGGAAACAATAGTCAAGAAATTAGAAGAAGGCTAGGACTGGGGAGGGCAGCTATGAGAGAACTAGGAAAGGTCCTCAAATGCAAAGATGTCTCACTGAACACTAAAGTCAGGATCATTCAGACCATGGTATTCTCTATCTCTATGTATGGATGTGAAAGTTGGCCATTGAAAAAAGCGGGTAAGAGAAAAATCATTTGAAATGTGGTGTTGGAGGAGAGCTTTGCGCATACCATGGACTGCAAAAAAGACAAATAATTGGGTGTTTGAACAAATTAAACCATAACTATCACTAGAATCTAAAATGATGAAACTGAGGTTATCATACTTTGGACACATAATGAGAAGACATGATTCACTAGAAAAGACGGTATTGCTGGGAAAAGCAGAAAGGAGTAGAAAAAGAGGCAGGCCAAACAAGAGATGGATTGATTCCATAAAGGAAGCCACAAACCTTAACTTGCAAGATCTGAACAGGGTGGTTTATAACAGACGCTATTGGAGGTTGCTGATTCATAGGCTCGCCATAAGTCAAAATCGACTTGAAGGCATGTAACAACAATTGAATACTACCTAATATGCTTTTCAAACTAAATCTCCAACTTTGCTAGCATATTCTTGTTTCCCTCTCAGTTCTCTGCCTTATGTTGGTTCTCTAATGACTGAATAAAATAAGAGTTTATGAAGAAATACCTTGCTTGTTGTAAAAGTTTTGGGTATTTTACATGAATATTTTTCATCTTTTCTTTGATTGAGGAGGCCCTATTTAATGTGAGCCTTAGCCATTTTGCTGAGCAATGCATAACGAAGTAATCTAATTCATGTATTTTCTAGCTTCCTGCTCCTTTGTTCCAAAGAGAAGCAGATTCAGTCTGAAAATGTTGCCTGAGCAGGAACTTTTTGGAAAAAAAGTCTAATCTTTTACCTGAAGATGAAGGCTTTATGTAATAGATCATGTGCAGTATTTTAAATGACCAGAATCAATTTACTTGCTGTTTCTCTCAGAAGTTGCTGTCTACATCTCATTGAAGCCACACCTCTCCCCCACCAATGATTTTTATTGGAGTTGTTTTCTAGATTCCTAATCATCATGGCAACCATCATTATCCAGTTATGAGAGAGAAGAAATGTGGAAGTATTAACTGCTGCAATATAGATACGTCCACCTGTATTTTGCCCAAAGAAAGTTAGAAGGGTTTAAAAAATGGTGATCCCTGTCTGGAGGTGAGGGCTGTGTAATTCAAAACCTTGCTTCTCTTTCCAACACAGTTAGCCTAATAATAAATAACATCCAGACCATTTGGGATCCATATGGGCACCCTTGACATTTATTGGTAATGCAAATATAATTGTATTTGATAACAAGCTTAGTCTCCAGAGATATTTTCCCTCAATTCTCAATATTCCTTGAATTTATACTATTGCAAGTTCAATGTACTCTTATGAGCTACGCTTCCAAAATCATATACTCCCTTTAAAATATGAATAGCATTGAACATTGAATGTGCAAACAAACAAAATGTTAACATAAAAAGAAGGCAGTATTATAGAAATGTGCAACAATATATTGTAATATTTATGCATAAGCAGTTAATGCATAGTGCAGCCTTCCCCAACCTAGACTCCTCCAGTTGTTTTGAACTAAAATTCCCATCAGCCGCAATCACTATAGCCAATTCTGAGGGATAATCAGAATTGTAGTTCAAAACTTTGGGAGGGGACCAGGGTGGGAAAGGCTAGTATAGTGCAACAGTCATGGCTGGAATTAAACAAGCTTTGGAGCAGTTCCTTCCAGTGCTGATGTGTAGCACTGTATAATACAAAAACTATACTATATGAGTCATGTTTGTTCATACAGTAAGTAATGTGTTAGTGCTTTTTAAAAACTGTAGTCTGATACAGGTTTTTCTCTGCTCTCTTGTGTAGGTTCGACCTAAACCAGTTGCCCAGAACAACATTCCTATAGCCCCAGCCCCACCTCCTCCTATGCTTGCTGCTCCTCAACTTATTCAGAGGCCTGTGATGCTGACAACAAAATTCACACCCACCTCCTTACCTTCCTCTCAGAATTCCATACACCCAGTCCGTGTTGTGAATGGGCAAACAGCAACCATAGCCAAAACTTTTCCAATGGCACAACTCACCAGCATTGTTATAGCAGCCCCAGGTACCAGGCTTGCTGGACCTCAGACTATACAAATCAACAAACCAAATGTTGAGAAACAGGTACAGATGGAGAAATGCATGTTCTTTAGTAGTTTAACTGTAATTGTTTATTTCTCCTAAAGTGAATAGAATTAATGGAGGTATGAATGTATTTAACCCTGACTTAAGGCTTATTCACTCATTGTCTCTCCCATGATTCACAATCTTGTAGGAGAGAGCAGGGCTATGCTCTTTGGCCCTGGCCCTGCTGTCACATCCCCTGCCACCCACAGTCTCTCTCTCTATGTGTTGGGGGAAATTCTGAAGTGGGGAACCTGTTCTACAGGTGTTTGCTCCCTGCACAGTTTGGAATAGGGATGGATGGATCAGTCTGTTGCCAGTCTGTGTCAATTTCACATGCATGTCTTCATAAATCCATTACATCCTGTTTCCACATTAATCTGAGCATTTTAAAAAACTGTCCAAAACACTATACTTAAATAGATACATAAGTGTTTTAATTGTAGAATATGTATTTAAGTATGTATTTTATCTTAGTGTAAGCATTTGTAAAACATATTTTATTGTAAAAATAAATCCACATTTTTTCAAGCATTTTCATACTTTTTTGAGCGAAGAGCTATATAGCAAAATTTGGAGAATACCAAAATTCAAAGTATGTTTTGATCTATGTATTTAGCTTGGGAGGTGCATTTGCTTAAAAATTCAGGCCAAGTTAAATTCTCCTCCATCCCTAATTTAGAAACCTGATTGCACAGGTTTCTGTATCACAGGGGAAGCATACACATAGATGGACTCCCCTCTTCAGAAGTTTCCCACAAAGTATGGATAGGGACAGGAGTAGCAGGAGATGATTAAAGGGGGCAGGGCAGCACTCATGGCGTTGCTGTCTGCCTCCTGTGATTGTTGGTTGTGGGAGATGCAGTAAATGAATAAGGATAGCTGATAATATCTTATTCCACAGAAGGGGATTGGGAATGTACCTGCAGTTCTTATGGATGGGTAGTTGATTTGTGATGTTACAGTGCCTTGCAAAAGTAATCAGATCCCTGCCCAGTGCTCTCATATTACTGAATTACAAATGGTACATTGTAATTCTGTTCTGTATGATATTTTATTTTGAAAAACTGAAACTCAAAATCAGTTATTGTAAGGTGACATTGGTTTTATGTTGGGAAATGTTTGTAAGAAACATAAAAAACTGAAACATGTTGTTTGCATAAGTATTCATCCCCTGTGCTGTGGAAGCTCCCAGTTTACACAGACAAAAGAAATCCCCCTATTCAGGACACAGTTACCTTACCATTGGCCTGCACCTGTGAAGCATTTAAGTTGCTGTCATGTTGTCAGGATAAAAATCCCACTGTTGAAGGATCATTGGTCAGGCTGTGGATCTGAAGGAAAATGAAGACCAAAGAGCATTCTACAGAAGTGAGAGATAATGTCACACAAATGCATAGATTAACAAAAGGGTACAAACTAATATCCAAGTGTTTGGATATCCCAGTGAGCACAGTTGGATCAATAATGAGGAAGTGGAAGCTACATCACACCACCCAGGCACTGCCAAGAAAAGGCTGCCCTTCAAAACTCAGCACTCGAATAAGAAGGAGACTTGTGAGACAAGCCACAGAGAGGCCAATGATCACTTTGAAGGAGCTACAGAGTTCAGTGGCTGGGAGTGGAGTAATGGTGCACCAGTCAACCATATCAAGAGCTCTACATAACACTGGCCTGTATGGGAGGGTGGCAAGAAAGAAGCCGTTACTCAAAAATATCATTGAAAGCACGTCTGGAGTTTGCCAGAAAGCATGAGAGTGCCCCAGCTGCGATGTGGGAAAAGGTTTTGTGGTCAGATGAGACCAAGATAGAGCTTTTTGGCCAAAACTCAAAGTGCTATGTGTGGCGCAAACCTAACACTGCCCATGCCTCAAGACACATGATCCTTACAGTGAAGTATGGTGGTGGCATCATCATGCTGTGGGGAAATACAGGGAAATACTGCAGGAGAACCTGCTTCAGTTCACTAAAAAACTGAAGCTTGGGGAGGAAATTCACTTTTCATCAGGACAATGAATCCCAAGCACAAAGCAACATTGGAGTGGCTCAAGAACAAAAAGGTGAATGTCCTACAGTGGCCCAGTCAAAGTCCTGATCTCAATCCCATTGAGAATCTGTGGCACCCTTTGAAAATTGCAGTCCACAAGTGACGTCCAACCAAACTGAACGACCTGGAGCAAATCTGCCAAGAAGAATGGGCCAAAATCCCTCCGACACTGTGTGCAAAGCTGGTACATACCTACCCCAAAAGACTTAAAGCTGTTATTGCAGTGAAAGGTGGCTCTACCAAATATTAATGTGTGGGGGTTGAATACTTACAGAAACAACATGTTTCAGTTTTTTATGTTTCTTACAAACATTTCTCAACATAAAACCAATGTCACCTTACAATCATTGATTGTAAGTTTCAGTGTTTCAAAATAAAATATCATACAGAATGAAATTACAATGTACCATTTGTAATTCAGTAATATGAGAGCATTGGTCAGGGGTCTGATTACTTTTGCAAGGCACTGTATATATAGTCCATCAGAATAACTGAAGTTTACTATTTTTGTGCTTTTTTTCTGCTGCTTCAGCATAGAACATTAACTATCAAGAATATTTTTTCATAATCATGCTGACATTTCTGATGAAGGTGAGATGCAAATGAGTTAATTACAGTTAATTATCATTAGTTATAGCTAACTTTCTGTAAGTAATTTATAATTCTGGACAGCTGAGAATTTCTTGTAATTCCATATATCCAAAGTAGGCTTTCTTTTGCTCAAATGCATTTTAAGCATTTTGAGTCTGCTGATCTGTATTCATAGAATCATAGAATAGTAGAGTTGGAAGGGGCCTTTAAGGCCATTGAGTCCAACCCCCTGCTCAATGCAGGAATCCAAATCAAAGCATTCCCGACAGATGGCTGTCCAGCTGCCTCTTGCTTTTCTCAAAAGCTTGCTTGGTTTCAGTCTCTTAAGCTTGACAAATTTGCCATTTGTGATTATGCTTTAAATGGGTAGGAGAAGAGTGTTTCTTTTTTCTACACTTATATTACAGTTCTCTTTTCAATACATTGTGAAGCAGATGCAAGGTGATGCAGCACTGCAATAGGTGGTAATGTGCCAAGTCTGGTCCTAGGGCTATAGAATAGTAGAGCAGGAAGGGGCCTATAAGGCCATCAAGTCCAACCCCCTTCTCAGTGCAGGAATCCAACTTAAAATATACGCAACAGGTGGCTGTCCAGCTGGCTCTTGAATGCCTCCAGTGTTGGAGAGCCCACCACTTCCCCAGGTAATTGGTTCCATTGTCATATCACTCTTATCAGTTAGGAAGTTTTTCCTGATGTTCCATTTAAATCTGGCTTCCTGTAATTTGAACCCATTGTTCCTGAACTCTGTCCTGTCCTGCACTCTGGGATGATCGAGAAGAGATCCTTGTCCTCCTCTGTGTGACAACCTTTCAAGTACTTCAAGAGTGCTATCATATCTCCCCTCAGTCTTCTCTTCTTGAGGCTAAGCATGCCCAATTCTTCCAGTCTTTCCTCATAGGGTTTTGTTTCCAGTCCCCTGATCATTCTTGTTGCCCCCGTCTGAACCTGTTCCAGTTTGTCTGCATCCTTCTTAAAGTGTGGTGTTTGTCCAAAACTGGATGCAGTACTCAAGATGAGGCCTAACCAGTGTCGAATAGAGAGGAACTAGTACTTCACACAATTTGGAAACTATACTTTCTTAATGCAGCCTGATATAGCATTTGCCTTTTTTGCAGGCACATCACACTGTTGACTCGTATTCAACTTGTGATCAACAACAACTCTAAGATCCTTCTTGCATGTAGTATTGCTGAGCCAAGTATCTCCCATCTTATAACTGTGCATTTGGTTTCTTTTTCCTAGGTGTAGAACTTTGCACTTATCTCTGTTAAATTTCATTCTGTTGTTTTCAGCCCAATGCTCCAGACTATCAAGATCACTTTGAATTTTGTTTCTGTCCTCCAGGGTGTTAGCTATGCCTCTCAATTCTGTATCATTTGCAAAATTCATAAGCATTCCCTGCATCTCCTCATCCAAGTCATTAATAAAAATGTTGAAGAGCACTGGGCCCAGGACCAAGCCCTATGGTAGCCCACTTGTTACCCTTCCCTTTGAGAAGGAACCATTGATAAGTACTCTTTGAGTATGATTCTGTAGCCAACTGTGGATCCACCCGGATCCATCCAGCACACATCCAGTAGTTCCATCCAGCACACATCTAGCTAGCTTGCTGATCATAATATCGTGGGGCACTTCGTCAAGAGCTTTGCTGAAGTCAAGATATATTATGTCCACAGCATTCCCACAGTCTACCAGAGAGGTTATCTGATCAAAAAAATGGGATAAGATTAGTCTGGCAGGATTTGTTCTTTACAAATCCATGTTGGCTTCTAATAATCTCTGCATTGTTTTCAAGATGCTTACAGATTGACCGCTTTATAATCTGCTCCAGAATTTTCCCAGGGAAAATTATTGTTTGTGAGCAAGGACATCCAGCACAAGTTCTAACAGTTAAATGCTGCAGAAAACCATGTATCTAGTACCAGTGCAGAAAAGCTGCCTTTCAGCTCTTATGGATGTAGGAAGTCTGGTTCCAGTCTGGTCATGATGTTCATTGTTGTAAATAGCAGGTAAATGTTTTCTCAAGTGAGTGCAGAGCCAGACATATTTGTCCCACTTGCCAGTCTTAGGACGCTGTAACATATTTTTATTTATTTATAATAAGTTGTGCCCCCTACTTTTGCTCTCTGAGGGAGATATCCAATGTGGCTACCATCAATAAAAACAAAACAAGTAATCATCTACACTTGTCAAATCATTGTTCTAGTTTGCCCAAAGCACAAACCCTTCACCTCTCTTTCTCCAGCACAACTGCAAGGAGAAGACTGGAAGCATTCACTTCAATTTAGCATTTTGTCTGAGTTGTGAACTGCAGTTCATGTTAGTTGTGGTTCATCTAAACAAGCCAGGATAATTAACTTTGGTTTGAAGTTGTCTTGTCCAGATTAGCCATAGTTAAAACTAACCAGTTCAGAGACAAGAACAAATGCTTCTGATGCCTCCTTGCAATCATGCAGGCCCAAGGCTTATGCATGTCAACACAGTTGTAGTGTGCAGTAGTGTGGCCAAAGCAAGCTAATGCGATCAGACAGTTTATAGTAAATGAGACCAAGAACTAACAAAAATAATACACTTCCAAACCATATGATTCCAGATATTTCTATATGTTTCTCATATTTCCAAGTAAGCACATTGAACGTATATTTGTTTCCTCAGAAAAGGATCTAATTTTGTGACTTCATAGTCATGTCATAAAGCGGGGGTCATTGTGCATGCATTTGTGATGATGCATGTAGAGGATTATGACATCGCTAAGCAAATGAGCTTCAGGACAACCCAACTGCTTGGGAATTGTGGAGAACCATTCTTCAGGCAAATTCCTTGTTATAGTGAATAATGAATGAAAGAGATGCAGGGTGTATGTCTCAGACAGATTGTTGTCTGGACAAGCTTTTCATGGAATGTTACTCCACAAACGATTATCCCATCTATTGTTATTCTGCTTACCAGGTCTCTCTCATATGTATTCTTATCCACAGCTTACATGCAAAATTATATTTATTACATGGTTTGCAGTTGTTTTCTTGATGTTCAAGGTACTAATTTTTATTTTTATTTGAGATGGTGTTTTTACTGCTTAACATGTACATTATTTAAAGGAGTTATTAGGAAAAATCTTTATTGTCGAATTTGTTTTCCGTCATTTTCTTCATTCTGGTAAACACTGGTCACTGTTTCTGTTTACTAAATTCAGAAATGTACGTTCAGTTGCTTTTTCTCTTTCAGACTATCAAGCCCCAAGCAGAAACAGAGGATAAGCCAACTGAGATTCATACAGTTGCCCCTCCTGCACCACCCAAGCCAAAACGAGAAGAAAACCCACAGGTACTAGTACAAATGTTAACAATATATTTTTGGGGGGTTGGAGCAGATAATAAAATCTTGCATTAGAAATATGTATCTTCCTCTAACCTATACATTTTAATGCCTCTTTTAAAGGAGATTCACATTCTTCACAATATGATTGCTGCAATGAGAGGGGCTATCTGAGGAATGCTAAATCTAGCCACATATTGCAGTTCACCAAATATTTTCAGGACTGAAAGAAAGAAGGCTTCTGAGCTTGTTTATGATAATGATACATAGCATGTATATAGCACTTAAGAGTGCTCAAAGTGGGTCATGTTGCCTTAATAATTTTTACAATAACCCTGTAATGTAGTCCAGTATTAATATCCCCATATTTTAGAAAGGATGCTGAGAAAATGTAGACTTGCCTAAGGTAAGACTTGAACAATGGCTCTTCCAGCTCATTCTACTATGCTATATACATAGAAATACCAAATTATCCTTTTGAATGTTTAAATTGCATCATGCACAGTAACATCTCTAATCCCAAAGGTGCATTTTAAACAGTTTTTGGCTGACTTTGTTTATCAAAGCAAAAATTGTATTCCTCTGCTCCTTGATCACCCCTCTCCTTGCAAGGATATCATGCTGGTTTGGATGCCACTGCTTTAAGATATCTCAAGAGCATTTGCACAGTGATGCCCAAGACACTCATTCAACCCCCACCCCCATAAGGTGGCCTTTCCTGAAAGTGGAGACTGTCCCAGCTTGAATAGTGTGGCTTGAAAGTGCCCCAGGTGTCTCTAACCCTCTCTTCCCAGGCCTTTCCTGAGGGAAAGTCCACAGGGAAAAGGAGTGTACTGGCTTTGGTGCTGGTCCCTGCTGGCCTTTCCCAAACAGTAAAGATGAAAATACACCCTATGAGAGTCTCACAACAGCAAGTCTGCATAACCAATAAGGAAACACAAATTATATCCACAGAGTACCTGTACAGTACTATATTTTCAATTATATAAAAATGAAGCTACAGATCATTGGTAAAACATCATTTTAGTCTTTTTTCAAGCTTCTGCATATCTGTGTCATGTAAAATAATTTACTGTAAATAACATAACTGCCCATGGATGTATTTTAGTTCATATGGCACAAATGTGTCCTTGTTCCTTTAAGGGAATGTCTCTTTAAGGTTGCCGCAACTGACATAAATAGAGAAGAGATCTTGGGTGAGTTTTTTCTTTCCATGGGCCATTGGAATTATAAGGGCATTTCAGACAGCTAGTTTATTTGAATATCTGTAACAGAATAACACTTCTGATGAAATGGACTGAAGTCCACAGAAGCCTGTACCATAATAAATTTGTCAGTGCCACAATTCTGTTTTGCTGCAGCAGGCTAACATAGCTACCACTCTGCAGTTTCAGAAAGTTCAAGCTAAGAAACCTGGATTCTAGCAGCTTGCACAAAAGCAACTTGGGTCTAGAGAATCTCAGGATCTATCTAGACAGTATTCTACCATCATAATTCTGCTAGAGATGGGGGAGATCTTGAGTCCTTGTGTTCCTTCTCCTGTAGGGAGAAGATACTAAGTGAACCAGGAGAGTGCACTTTTATTGGTTTACTTAGTACCCTCAGAATCTGAAATATTTTTCTGGCCCCACTGTGGATCTTATTTTACAGTCCATGTGATAATTTACAGTGAAAATAGCATGAGGCCAAACACTGCCACACAAGCCCAGTCTTTTGAATTCTAAAATGTGTGTCATGGAGGTAAGACGTCATAACCTGCAAATACTTGACCTGAACAGCCATGTTAGATAAAAACAAACTACTCCTTTTTGAAACTGATAGTTCTCATGGCGTAAAACTTTTTTATAGCAGTCTAAGAATAGAATAGCTTGTTTGTCTTTTTAAAATAGATACATATAACCAGTGCTGCTTTTTTTGGTAAAAAAATGAGGTGCCGGTACTCATTCCTTGATAAAAATGTTGAGTGCTAGCATGAAATGTTTACATGGGTGACCAAAAAAAAGAGAGGTGCCAGTACTCCATACCAATGATGTTCAGAGCAAACAGTTTATGTAGCAATCACCTGAACAGTTTGGAAATCCTTATTTTACGCATTGTGTTGGGAAGGAGTCTCTATTTTCAGGTTTTGTGTAAACTTTTGGAGAATTTTTGTGACTTTCATAATTCTAATTACTGTACTCTTTTCATTTTCATAAAGTCTATTAACTGATAGTCATGCAAGTTTATGTAAGAAAGTTTTTTTATTTTTCAAATTAATTAGTTATGGATGGGCAATGAAGAGCTAAGACTGTGTGTAGCAATTAAAATGTTGGGTTTGGAGTAGAGGAGATTTGCAAAGAATGAGGTCAGAGGAAGTTGAAGTGCAGAAAAGTATAGACACTGATAAGTATTTAACAGTGGTAATTCACAAAACAGTTGTTCATAATACAGACATCCAAGCATTGGTAAGCCAGTTAATTTGTACAATGTGCTAAAAATCCTTTGTCTCGGATCAGTCCGCAAATGATAGCATTGAATCTCTTGATGTAATTCAGCAGTTACATGTGCTGCTGGTGTTATTGGTATTTCTGTGCAGCAGTGTACAGTGTGGCTAACACACTTGTGCCTGTACATCTTTTAACTCCCAAGTCCATGCGTCTGGGAACTCTGGCCTAATCAGGGCTTCCACATGCATATACATGAGTATTTAGGATTCACATTGCTGCATATATGTTGTCCAACCGTTGAGTTTGAGTATAAAACACCAACGTTCCTGTTGCAAAAAGACTGCTGTGTAATGTGTGGAGCGTTCTGCAGTCTCATAGATAGACAGAGCTGAGCTTGCCGTTCCTCCTGTTGGAACAAAGAGATATGTGAGTTATATAAAGATACATAGTTAGTGCTGCTTACTTTGTTTTATGAAATGTCTATTTGAGATGTATAGGCGATGCATGTTGTTGAAGAATTAAACAATAATACAATTTATATTGAATAAGTTACTATCATTTCAGTATCGGTTTCGTTCCTCTTATAATTGTGAGTGGATTTTTTCCCTTTGCTGATACAGAAACTTGCCTTCATGGTATCTCTTGGACTGGTTACACATGACCATCTAGAAGGTAAGAAAAATAACTAGAGCTGCAATCTTTGCAGTTTCAAGGAATAAATTCTATGTACCTTTATGGGACTTCCTTCCAAGTAAACAAGTTTAAATTATTCCTGAGCTCTGGAATTGAAGTAAAAGGTTCAAATATTTTGGAGTACATTCTTCCCCATATATTAGAGTGTAAAATCTCAACAATTTTTAAAAAATAATTTCTGTTCAAGGTTTGGAATTGAAAGGGTTGTTACCTGAACAAATGAATGACTAGGGATCTTAAATGCTAATCTGATTTTTAGGTTTTTGACTAAGACTCTAGGGCCATAAATGTGGTTTATTAAATATCAGAACTGCTAAAGTACAATTGTTCCAACAACTTAATTTCGTTAATCTATTAACACTATGAATGAGACATTGTTTAAATCAGGGGTGGGGAAATGAATCCGGACCGGATTCTGGGTTTCTATAACCCCAGCAGCCACTTTGACAGGTGGGTGAGGGGTGAGGTGTCTCCCTACCTGTCACTCATCTGACATCACAATGATGCCAGGTAACGCATTTTCTGTTTGTAGCATGGCAAACTAGGCTACAAAAGAAAATCCAAGATGAGTGAAGCTTGAAGTTACTGCCTGTCAGCTGAAAGGTGGTGACTCCAAGCCAATTTTCTGCAGGGATCAGCTGCGTAATGAACTTGGTTGCACAGGTGATCCACCTGGCTTGAGACTGCAAGTCTACTTTCTGAAGAGATTACCTGCATGACCGAGTTTCTCATGGGGAACTTGGCCATGCAGCCAATTCAGCAAGCTACTTGAAGCGCACTGGAGTTTCACTGCCCCACCTTGGGCAGGGGCTGGCTGTGCTACCACAGTTTGCTCTGGGTGACTCAGTATCGCAGGCAATCCCAGCAGCCTTTCTCTCATCACCAGTCAGCTGATTGGTTGCGACAGTAGGCTTCCCTTGCTAATGCACTAAGGCTTTTGATTGTACATTGGCAGACATGTCTCTACCAGCCCCTTACCTGGAGACACATATGATGTCAGGTGTGGGGCAGGTGGACATGGATTTTAGGGAAAAAGCCTCCCATGGCTTGGAGATTCCCCACCCCTGATTTAAATATATTTTATGATTGACCATGTTATTGTTCTTACTGGTATGTGTATTTTTTTTAAGTTTACATACAATATTTTGTTATGAAGTTGTTGTAATCCACCTTTGGTTCATTGCACTGAGGGAGGTTGGCATACAAATAGAGTAAATAAATAGATCTTCAAACATCTCTGTGCTGCTCGGTTTCTGACTGTATTGCCCTTTGCCTTTATTACTTGTACCGTATGCTTAAATGACAGAATTAAGTTTGCACAGAGCATATCAGAAACCATTATTGCTCACTGCTAACTTGCTCATGCTATAGGTGAGGTCTTTATGCCCTTTACAAATACTTTTATTTCTAACCTCAATACTTCTTTTTTCAAGAAATACAGAGTAAGAGACAAGAAAGAAAACGAAGAACAACAGCAAATCCAGTGTACAGTGGAGCTGTTTTTGAGCCCGAGGTATCAAATTTCTTGCTTATAAAATAAATTAATAACTTGCTGAAAAGAATTTTGCTTGTTGCTTTTGCTTGCTAGGTATATGAAAACTATCACATGACCAGCTAGGCAAGGGGGCTGTCATAGCTTAAGAGAGCCCAGCCAGTACAACAGCATGAAGTACAATAAATAAATGGAAAAAGGTTTCCTGCTTTATACTTCCTTTCCTTCATATCCCCCCACCCTTTTTTTCTTCTTTGGACTGATTAGACTGGGCATTAAATTACTCTCTCATTGCAGCTGGGATCAGCTTCTGCACCTCCTGCTGCTTTCCCCAGATACCCATATTTGTATGAAAGGCTAGCCTTTCTAGAGGGTTGTATTCTAACACAGTGGACACAATATAAAGAAACCACATTTGAACCTTATTGAGATTTGTAGAAGTACAGCAACTTTTTTAAGTGCAAAAGCCTGTGTGTTTCAATGGCACTTACTGCATATGTACTTCCTTTGGATTGTGCATAGTACATCCAGATTTTTGTATAGTTACTCTATGTGTGTGTGTGCGCGCGTGCTTGCATGTAGATACAGCTTTCATTTGCCAAATTAGTATGCTAACTACTTTGTTCTTTTATTCTGTAAAGCGCAAGAAGAGTGCAGTCACATACCTGAACAGCACAATGCATCCTGGGACACGTAAACGAGGTAGATTTCTAATGATAACACCATCCTGAATGCTTATTTCCCTTTCTATTGGATTGAAATAAAACAATATAGAAAATAGTTTCTTGGTTCTGAATACACGTAGTAGGTATTAAGTAGCCCTGAAAGGCAGCTGATCTACAGAAGCATCCTGTTTGGTTAGACTTTGAATGTGACCTGGAATGGATTTAAAAAGGAGAAATTTCTATGTGTGAAAACTGTCTTGGACCAGTAGAAATTCCCAATACAGATTATACAGCCATGAGAGTGGCTATATACCATAGGCAGCATGGATTTTTTGCATTCTGCAGTGTTAAATTGAAAATATACCCCCATGCCATTCTGCTGCTTCCCATAAGCTCATTTCAAAACATATAGTCCTGAACTCAGAAATGCTTGCTTACCAACCGTCTCAGTTTTCATGGCAATACACAAAACAGTCAGAGAATTGAGATTCCAAAGTGTAAAATGAGGAAAAAAATCCAGACCCCTGTTGGACTTTTTTCTGTAAGTGGTCTCATAGTTTGTTGAAATTAATTAAAAATCAGCTATGTTTACAGAGTACCTGTAATCCTACTACTGACATTGCCCCATACACTGACCATCATCTTCTGCAGTTTAAAAGTTAAAAAAAAAGGCCTGACTGTTTAATTTAAGAAATTTAACATTGAAGTCTATTACAGGGCCGGGCATGCTCAGTAAGATCCGTCAGCTTTCTAAAAGCCAGATTCACAGCTGTTGGACTTGGCTAATCAGGTGGCCACACCCACACCAGACGTTTATTTCACATTAGACGGTCATGGCTTCCCCTAAAGAATCCTGAGAAGTGTAGTTTGTGAAGGGTGTTGAGAGTTGTTAGGAGACTCCTGTTCCCCTGACAGAGCTCCAGTGGCCAAAATGGTTTAACAGTCAGCTCCACTTCTGGGGATTGTAGCTGTGTGAGGGGAATAGGGCCTCACCTAGCAACTCTCAGCACCTTTCACAAACTACACTTCCCAGGATTCTTTGGGGGAAGCCATGACTGTCTAAAGTGAAATAAAGGTCTGATGTGGATGTGGCCAGGGACAGCTTTGGTTTAAATTTGGGTGGGAGACCACATGTGCCTGCTGTATAGTAAAAAGGTGGGGGAAACCCTGAAAAACAATGATACTGACAGTGTTTCCCTCTTGGAAAGGAAAGGGACTTTCCCTCTGCCCAATGCCTACCCACCTAATCCGCTCCCCCTTCCTCCCTCCCTGTACTCCCCTCCCCCAGTAGTGTAGTGGCCAATTCAGAAGTGCAGTGTCCCTAGTCACAGCCACACCCCTCCCTCTTTCTTTTGCTGCTGGGTTGAGAATGAGATCCCTGTTAATGCTTTCTCCCACAATAATGGATGTCCCTAGGAGCCAATAAGCATGAAAGGGGAGGTTGTAAGTTACTGAAAAACGTCTTCTCAGTGGCTGACTCACCTTCTTCTACTCTGATTGGCTCCAATCAGCACGAAAGGGGAGCATGTTAGAAGTTAGAGCATGTTAGAAGAAGATACTCCCCGTTCAATCTGATTGGCTCATAGGATACTGGAGACATTGGGATCCTGCTCCCAAAAAAGTATGGGGTGTAAGACCCCATAAGACTCTGGATGACTACACCATTGCCTTCCCCAGATCAGTTTCACCTATCTTAAGCATGATTGTACAGAAGTAAATCCCATTGAATTCAAAAAGCATGCAAATGATCAATCCTGCCCTTCCCTCCTCCTTCCTCTTATCTCCTCCCTTTTGCCCTTTCCCTCTCCCTTCCTTTGCCCTTCCCTCCTGCCCTTCCTTTCCCTTCCCCTCCCTTCCTCCTCCCCCTTCCTGTCCCCTCCCCCTTCCTGTCCCCTCCCCCTTCCTGTCCCCTCCCCCTCCTCCATGGTCATTTTTACTTATTCTAAGCATGATTGCACAGGACTAAATCCCATTGAACTCAATAAGCATGCAAATGATCAGGCCTGCCTTTCCCCTCCCCCTCCTCCCCTCCCCTCCTCCCCTCCTTCCCCTCCCCTCTTCCTTCTCTCCTGCCCAAATTGCAAAGTAAATCAAACATATTTAAAGTTACTATCTAATGTTCTTAGTATTGTTGCTTCCTGCTAAAACAAGATCAGCACAGCACATGTCTTGTTTCTGTTGTTTGGGCTGATTTCAGATGTTGCCATCACTCACCATATCCTGAGAGGCCCATGCTACCAAATTCTTCCAAGCTACACAGGAAGTGGATTGGACTGTGAAAGACCAACCCAAATTGAGTTTGCATTTTTACAAATGTGCAGGGCAGTCCAATATCTCAGAGAGGAGGCCAGGTCTCCTGCTCCCCTGGTGCATTCACTATAGCTGCCCAATTTCCCTGCTTTTTATATAGAAATATCTGTTGACTATAGGTACATTCTTAAACCGCAAGGGTTTTTTTTTGCCTGTTAGTGAATTGATAGACTTAGCTTTCAGTCAGACGGGAGAAGCCAGTGTGGTAACTGAGCTCTCATTTTGAGGCCCTTTCCTTTTCTGTGGCTAAGTACATTTGGCTTTAACGAGACAATTTGGTCCTGTGTTTGGCTTTCTGTTTATGGAATTAATCTCTGCTCTATTAAGAAAATGTCCAGATTTCTTTGAAAGGTGAGTTACTCGACCTTTAATGAAACAGAATGGCAGCCACGGTATTCCTACAACTATTATAGGGATGCTTTAAAATTCTTCCTACCCAGTTTTCTTCTGGTAGTTTGAGGTTCCAAATTAATGATCTTTATTGTGAAGTGGCACTAATGATCTGCCATTCTTTTGTTTTAAATCTACAGACATTGTTCAGGCTGCTACACATGAAGTTTGCCACAGTTTTCAGTTTGCATATCTTCCCCCTCTCCTATGCTTACAGGTTACTAATTTGTGCCAGCACAGATGAACATTGATTAAAATACTATGGGAAAAGGCATCCAGATTCAGTGGCATGCTCATATTAGGATTCATTTTTGCCTTATGATTCAAATCAATGTGGATGTACCTAGTACACTTCTGTAAACTGTTAAGGGTGGGAAAATATTGCAAATGGAAAACTTTGGTAAACTGTATATAAGACAGTTTTGAAATTAATTTTGTTTATTTATTATTACATTTGTCCTCCACTATTCCTCCTAAGAGCTCAAGGTAGCATACATGGTTCTCCTCCCTATTTTTATCTTCACAACAATCCTGTGAGATAGGCTAGGCTGAGAGATAGTTACTGTCCCAAGGTCACTCAAGGCTGAGTGGAAATTTGAACCCTAGTCTCCCAGATCCTACTCAATAATTTTAGAAATTCCCCATGGGAAACTAAAGGCAAATGCCGCAGAACATGGAGTAGTCAGCACGTTGAACAAGACAAGAAGAGAGGACATCTGCTTTATCCCTGATGATATAAACTGCACTGGTTCCACATTGAATCATATATCTACTATTAAAGGAAAGAGAGCTAAATTGAATTTGGAATGGTGTGAACTGTTAGAATTATATACTTCTCAAAAATACTTTGCCTTGAGGAGGGAAGTTTTTTGCATTCACCTTTCATCTTGAACCTTTAAGTGCTTTCTGAACCAAGAAGCAGATGATTTATACTTTTTGAGTTTTGAGATTCAGCTCTCTTCTTCAGTAGGTAGCAATAGCTATCAGTATTGTTGAGTTCAAAAGAGGGTAGGTCAATTCCTAAAGCTTTGGGTGCCACTAAGATCACCAGAAGATACAGGTTGATGGCCAGGAATCGGAGAGGTATTATACTATGAATACTTTGTGCTGCTAAAACATCATCAAGCAATTAGATTTTGTGTCTGAGACCAGTTACTATTGACCTGATATAGTGTGGTGGTTGCTGTGCCCTTAGAGCCATCCAGTTGCATGGTAGAACTGAATTCGGCTTTGAGATTAATTCCGTGCAGTGCTAAATATCAGTGGTGAGCACTAAATGCACATCTGGCCCAGACTTACTGTACTGCTTTCTAATACTTTCTCACTCCTGCTCTTAATGTTCAAAAACAAGTGCTGATAAGGTATATAATATGTAATGGGTGATTTTGAAAGCATCCTTCAAATACTTCATATTTCAAATATCAAAATATAAATTTAAGTCACTGTATATGTAGTAGGATGAGTGTGTGCATGCCACGAGAGTTTTAGTGAGTTATTGGATAGCTCAGTAGTTTCAGTAGAGTACATTGACTTTTTATATTTAGCCCATTGATTTGAATCTTGCCTAAAATGATAGTGCTTGAAAAATCTTTTAGTCTTTGGCATCTTTTGGCATCTTGGAAATAAGATAGTCGCATCTCAATTTACATTGAGCAGTCTTTCCTTTTCCCCAAATTGCCACTGTAACTGATCAGTTCAGCTGCTAGTGTATTTGCCCAGGAGATCAAATGTTCAGATGAGCCCTTCTTTCCTTGCCTTATTTGATTCTGGCCTGAAGCAAAATTGGACAAGTTGGGTTTTTGCACTGCGATTGGCATTGTGGCTCTTACTATACAGAGGGTGTTGGCCTTCAGTGCCACTTTCCACCACAGTTGTTGAGTGTCGCTTACTGAATATGATTCCTATGTATGTTTAATTCTTCATTCCTGTCTCTTCTCAGTCTCTAGCTTTGCTTATTGACTGCTTAAATATCTTTATGATTTTTTCCTCTCTGAGCATATGCCTGTCATCAATCATCAGAGTAGTGGTAATATAAAAATTAAAGATTAGCATCTCCTATAGTGTTGTGATTTCACTTTGAATCATAGCACATTTTAAGTTATATTTTCCTACAGTCAAGAAGATAGTTTTTTTTTTTTAAAAAAGCCTCTTCATACTTGCAGATTTGCTTTGTTGAGACTTGCTCCCAGCTAGGCTATTGTACAGCTCCATCTCTGATAGAAATTTGGTGGGGTTGTTGGGTTAGGCCATAGTTTTCTTTGGGCATTTGTGAAATGCTATGAGTTTTTCTTAGCACAAAGGTGATATTTAAATATATATTTCACCTTAGGCTCACTCAGAATGATTTATAGTTTTTAAGAAGCTATTAAAACGTAAATACAATTTAAAATATTCCAGCCTCTAAATTTTTGCCCAAATGACAAAATTATACATAATTTCCAAATGATACTTGGGGTTGCCAAATCTCTAGAGGGGAAAGGAGGCTTAGAAAAAGGGTTCTAGTGTTGGTATTTTTTTATTGTCTTTATAAAGACAGTAAAGACAATTGGTAGGTAGGTACCATCTCATAATAGTTTGATGGAAGTATCCTGATAAATCAAAGTGGTAGAAATCATGGCAGCTTTTCTTTGTCATTGTAATTTGGGGTGAGAGAAGTGTTAAATGTTCCAGACATGAAATAGTGCAGTGGTATAGATATATCAGGAATAGTGCTCTTTGACTTTCTGAAGATACATATTTTCTCTTTAGTGATACCATCCTTCCTTGCCCAGTTCTTCTTTTAAGTGTCTTAAAAATAACATTAAACTCTTTACTTGGCTTTCTTTCACTTGTGAGTATAATACTAACTTCTTCTCTGTACTACATCACTTTTTTCATGCTAGCCAATGAGGAGCACTGGCCAAAGGTATGTAAGATTATTTTCCCCCTTTTTTGTTCCCTTTTGTTAATGTGTAGGTCGTCCACCTAAATACAACACGGTGCTGGGGTTTGGGGCTCTGACCCCCACATCCCCTCTATCCAGTCATCCTGACTCCCCTGAAAATGAAAAGACAGAGACCACATTTACTTTCCCCGCAACTGTTCTGCCTGTGTCCCTGCCCAGCCCCAGCTCCACAGACGTAAGTAATTCTTGCTGAAAGGTTTGCTGCTTGACGAAACATGGACAGCTAGCCATGCTGAAACTTCAGAATTTGGTTCTTTAGATGCACTATTCTTATAGTAAACTGTAACAAGATGACGCCCTTCTTCAGGCCCCTACATTTGTACCTATCCCCACCACTTCTGGAGTAATAGATATATACTTTAACTGGTACACTGGCATCCATAGGATATGCCAGAATGTTCAATATATGCCCTTTCTGTTCCCAAATGCACAGGAAGAATGATGCAGTGAAATAAAGAGAGTGCATATATGATGTATTTTAGCAATGCAATGGCAGAAGGAGAATGGATCCTGTCATGTAGAAGCCTTAGGAAAAAATTATTATTGTTACTGAATCAATTAAGTAAGAAGGAACTCAATAAATTGGACACAGCAGCGTTGGAGTCAAAGAGTTAATAGCAGTTATTGACTTCACTGACACTTGGCAGTTCCTTGTCTTTTATAGATTTCTGTATACCTAACTTCTTGGGGGAAAAGTTTTCTCTTTTGTGAAAGCATCTCTCTGGTATATGAACGAAATTGCCTACTCTGCCAGTTTACCAAAGGCTGTTGTTGAGCTGAAGTTTATTTATTTATTATTTGATTTATATCCTGCCCTTCCTCCCAGCAGGAGCCCAGGGAGGCTGATTGATCTAACACTCAGCTTAGTTGATCTAACCTTCAGCTGATCTGCAGCGCCGTATCTTCTTTTTTGATAATTTTTAATTACTCAGTGAGGAGGCATTAGAAGTTCTGAACTCACAACCTTGGTCAAGTCTCATCATTTCTCTATACTTGTGTTTCCTCATCTTAAATAGCTCCATGATTGTAAGACCCAACTAATGAATACATTTTACACACACATATTTGTAACTTTTATGTTGTGGTGGAACACAGTAGATGTGCCTCTAATGTGCTTTTTATGCTACTGAGCTAAGAGGCTATACATGTCATTCATGAAATAAGCAGCTAGAAGATCTAACTTACTTAACAGTATCTCTACCTTCATTGTTGAAGCAGCCAAGAATAGCGAAATCGGCAACACCTTCACTATCTTTTCTGCACTGTTAGGTATTGCAAAAGATGATATTAACATACAATATTCCTGTAAGAGTGCATAGTCATTCATTCTGTTGGTATTATATTACTCGTGGAATCTCCCAAATTATCAGAAGGCAGTAGCGAAAATTGATCCAAAGAGGACTTTCTTGTTGATTTTATTGCATGGTGTGTTCGTGCAGACGCACATACATGCACACTATTTCCTTAGGATTATAACAAGTTTGAGAAAAGTTGCTAAATTCTTGACTGCATTTTTCTTTTAAATACAGCAATAGGACAATGAGCTTTTGCTCATTGCCATTGCAGTTGATGTCTGTCATTTATTTTTTTAATAATCTCTGAGCTTTTGGTAATTATGTAATTCAGATTAGCCTTCAACTATCAAACCTAGAGTGTTAAATGTCCACGAAACATGAACACACATCACATGAATTCGCTTCCTCAAAAAAGTCACCTGCTATCTCACTGCTGTGATGTGGTTCTTCAGATAATTTCTATTTCAAGCTGCTTGATAAATCAGGGTTCTTTTCAGTTGTGTTCCTCCACTCACAGAAGACTCTTTGATCCAGCATAAGCTTCCATGAATGGAATAGGAGCAGGCAATTTTTTTTCTGATTCCTCTGCATTCCCTACACCCTCTCTAGTCTTATCCAAAAGGTTGGGGACCCTTTGGACCAGCATCGCAGGTTGTGGGAGCAGGGGGCCTGCAGGAGAAATGGGGAATTAGGGATATTGCTTCCCTTCCTTTCACGGAAACCTCTGGAGGAGCAAAGGATCTCCATGGAATGGAGAGATAAAATTGGATACAACCTTCTGATCTTGTAAGCTTCTGAATATCTTTTAACTGCCAGAGTATCTGGAGAATAAATTTTTCAAAATGAGATGCTTGGTAGGTTTCAGCTCCACTTTAACAGGCTCTCTTAGGGCAAGGATGGGCAGCCTGTGCCCTTCCAAATGTTTTTGTACCCCAACTCTCATTGGTTTCAGCTAGCATGGCTAGTGGTCAGGGATTATGGGAGCTGTAGTCCAGCAACATCTGGAGGGCCACAGGTTCCCCATCCTCCACTAGGGGAACCTTTATTGTGTTTGCACTCTGTGCAATCACAAAATACCATGGGGGAAAAGCCTTTCAAGTCTGAGTAATAGCTGTTCAAGAGAGAGATGAAAGTTTAATTATGTTGAATCAACAGTCAGCATGGAACTGGCTTTATTATTAAAGGTTAAATTTGTATAGAATCCAGCAGTGCTCACATCACCTAGCCCACTTGCCTTTTATGAAAGTCCTTACTCTATGTGCTACTATTCTGTAGAAGGCTACTAAGGGAGAAGTATGATTGAATAAAAAAATTGGGAATTGAGAGATGGGCCCTGGGGTTTCCATTAAGGACTTCCCTGCCCTTACCCTCCCTCCATAATTTGAACATTGGAATCAGCAGTCATTTGATATATAGAATTTGCAAAAACAAAGCATTATTACATTCTGAAGTCAGGATAGCGCATTAACCTTAGGAAGTAATGGAGAGATGTTCCTATCAAAGTGCAGAGTCTTGGATTTCAAAGATTAAGCCACAGCCAATATTTGTAGGTAATTTCCCTCCCACAGTGGTTGGTACTCTGGCATCATTTAATTCATATTCTTAATAAAGATGGGTGCACTAGCATGTCATGTTATCCAGTAGAAAACATCTGGCATAATTCAAATCCTACCACGGCACAAGTTGATATGGTTGATTGAATGGCATATTTTAAGGAGGCTGCAAAACTCTATTTCTTTCAAATATTATCTTTCTGTACTAAATTTGAAGCAAGCTATAGAGATTGGGACTCGAGTATAGCAAGTTGTCAGTGCAGCCCTCAGTTGGTCAACATGCATGTATTGGGCCCTTTTCTGTTACCTTATTTCTGTTCTTTTTAGTTCTTTTTCTCTTTGTACACTTCTGTGCAGTGATCTACAAATAGAAAGAGCAACTATGAGATGGTAAAGGCAGAGGAAACAGGCTAAAAAGAATCTAAATGGTCTTGTTAAGAATTTTGCATCATTGGGATTTACCTAAGTGAATAGTTAAGGAATGGAAAGTATCAGTCATGCAAAATTGAAAAGTTTTTGCTATTAAAGCTAGTCTATTAACTAGGCCTCTGTTGACATTGCACAGCAGAAGAAGGTGTTTTCTAGTCTGGTTCTGTAAAAAGGCCTGGGTTAAGTAAAACAGAAACAAATGTGGCTATTGCTGGATTAGAATTAAAATATATTTATTGCAGTGCTACACCAAGGGTACAATAATCTTGTGGCAAAGTGGTGCATTAACTTAAATTTTGCAACGAGTGCATTTTACTTCCAAAATATTGAAAGGATTATGACCTGTAAAGCCTAAATACTTTTAAGTGCGTTTTCTTAAAGCTAAATAGTGCACATTCTTAGGAAAGACTGGATAATTTTTTTAAAAAAATTATAAATCGTTTTGAAGTTTTATGATAATCAAGCGCTATATAAAATGTATTAAATAAATAAGAGGTAGAACCCTGATGAAATTATGCTTATGCTCACATTGAGGGGCCAAAGCTGCAATCCATAGCATTGTATTGTGCAGTAAATATGCATATGTGGTAAATCCAGACATCTTTCCTTCTCAATGCTGTTCCAAGGATATCACATCTTCCCAACACATAGATCATGATAAGTTTTAATTTTGTGGGGGGGCCTGACATCTTGCTTTCCTGTTGTGATTTGGAATGTGGCATGGAATGTAGCTGTACAGATGTCATAGGCACTTGTAAATGGCCATGACATCCCTGGTCACAGCTGGTATAATTTTCTGCCCCTATATCTGTGCAGGTGTTTTGGTGTTTTTAAGAGGCTCATCACTCCAGTGTGGTCATATAGCCATTGAAAATAAAGAAATATAATAGCAGCAAACAGTACTGCCGTTAATCTTTCTCATCGATCTTAGCTAACCATTTCATGAATTTTTATTCTTTGTTTATGTGTTAGTTCATGGCTGAGTACTCCTTCTCATCAGCACTGGAATATTCATACTTTGTGTTTGATTTTTTTAAAATTAAGTGTTGATTATGATGAATTTGACTTACTATAAAAGTCTCCAAGTGACTTACAAAAAGTTAAACACTAAACAGTAATAACATATAAAAATACATTTCAATAAAACTTTTCCAATAATTCATAAATAGACTTAATAGAAAAACTTCAGCAGCAAGAACATTTCCTTCAACAGGCCATCAACCAACTTGTCATAATCCATCAAATGTCTGGTAGAAGAAGTTTTAACCCAAAGGTGGTTCTTGATGGCACTAGGTGGGCCTCACAGGAGAGAGCATTCCACAAATGGGGAACCACAACCAAAAGCCCCTCCTTCAGAGGGGGCACCAGGAGAAGGGCCTCAGGTGAAGACTAAAAGGTCTAGGTAGGCACATATCAGAAGAGGTGGTCCAGAGCTATTTGGTCCTGAACTGTAAAGCACTTTATGTTGGCCTGGGAAACAGCCAGCCAGTGCAGCTGTACCAAGATCAGTGTTATATGATTGGCTCGCATTGAACCTGTCAACAATTACGTGGCCTCATTTTGCACTAGCTGCAGTTTTCAAGCCACCTTCAAAAGCAGCCCCACTTAAAGCACAGTACAGTGATCTAATCTTGAGATTCCCAGAACATAGATTCCTGCAGCCAGGTTATCCCTGGCCAGTTAGGGACATCGCTCGGCCACCAGCTGAAGCTGGTAGAAGGCACTCTGTACTACTAAGGCCAGCTGTGCCTCAAGTGACAGCAGTGAATCCAAGAGGTCCCTCAGATTTTGAACCTCTTCTTTCAGAGTGAGCATGATCCTGTCTAAAGCAAGTCATGCACCGCACATCTGGTCAGAAGAACCATTAACAGCATTTCAATCTTGTCTGGATTAAGACTCAGTTTATTGGTTCTCATCCAGGCACTGGTTCAGCATATCCACCATCTCGTTTGCAGAAGATGAAATGGAGCATACTGATAACAACACACTCCAAAACACTGTATGATCCCACTCAGCATTTTCATGTAAATGTTAAAAAGTATAGGGGACAAAACTGGCACCTGTGGGTCACCGTGCTGGAGAACCCAGAAGGCCCAGTAAAGAATGGAGCCTGCTGCAGAATTCTAAAAATGCTTTTAAGACTCTGGATTACTGGAAATTTAACCCTGCACCTACATTTTTTGATATTTACTTGTGTAAGATAAATGTAGTTCTTAATAACATATGCTCAGCACTTTGAAATTGGGTAGAGATGGTGTCAATTCAAGAAGCTGTGACAATAGACATTTCTTGTAATTTTTCATCTGAAGGAAGTGGAACTAATTATCAGACAACTTTTGGTAGGTTTCCTTTTGTGTCTTGTAAAAAAGACATCTATATTTGGGACCTCACTCACATAGGGCTTTACCTTGAACTGGAATTAAATTTGTAAAGTTTATGGATTCTCCTTTTCCCCTTTCCCCCCTCCCATTAATTTTATAGGGTGATATCCATGAAGATTTTTGCAGTGTTTGCAGGAAAAGTGGGCAGTTGCTGATGTGTGACACATGCTCACGTGTGTATCACTTGGACTGTCTGGACCCACCCCTGAAAACTATTCCCAAGGGCATGTGGATCTGTCCCAAATGTCAAGACCAGGTATTGTTTGACATAAAATGGGAAGCCTCTTGCAATGGTGGTTCTGTGCACTGGACAAAATGGTTGGGGCCCACAACTTATGCTTGACTGTTGTGAACCTTTCCAAGTCTGTCTGACCTATGATTAGGGAAAAACAACAGGGTATTGTTGGGGACAAAGCTCACAAACTTTTGGGAAAGGCTCCTTTTGATCCATAGGTGTTTTCTTTCATCATTTGCCACCCTGGGCTGCTGCTGGGAGGAAGGGTGGGATACAAATTAAATAATAATACATAATTATCTCTTTCCCCAAGCCGAGTGCTAGCAGGTGGCCAGGTGGAGCGCTGGCCTGAGGGCCCAGGAGCTCACAGGGGCTCCTCACCACTGGGTCACCTCCTCCTGTCTTTGTTGCTGTGGGGTCTGCTGGTCCCGCTACCTGCTCGTCCTCCTCAGCACTTGCCTTTCCCTTCAGAGCCTCCAGGTGCTCTGCCATGAGTCCTTCCGCAGTCACCGCCACCACAAGCCTGTTGGACCCTGTCCCCTCGGAAGCATCCTCAGCGCAGGAAACTGCTTCGCAGACATTGCTGTGACTACAGTGTCTGTGAAGCAAAGTTCCCCTACCATGGGGGCCAACATGCTTCTGGTGGCAGTGGCTGCAGAAGGGCTCGCAGTGGAGCACCTGGAGCCTCCAGCCATTGAAGGGATGGGCAAATCTGAGGAGGAAGTGGTAGCAGTGCCAGCAGGGCCCCAGAGTGACAGATGGGTGGCGGGAGGAGGTGACCATGCCTGGCGCTGGTGCTGGTGGTGAGGGGCCCACTGTACCTGAGGGCTCCCACATACCTGGAACCAGTCCTGTGTTTCCCCAAAATAAATATAAACTTAGCTTTATTCTACTATATATCTGTGCTAGCAAAGCCAGTATTTTAAGGTGTAGGGTAGAGCTACATGTTGGAAAACCCATGTTTGCATGCATGATGATACCGGTACAGAGTGCATTTACAGGGAGGGTCAGCTGACAGGAGAATGCTTAACCTTTTTCCATAGCTGTGTCTAAGAACAAAATTAAGCCCCTTTTGGGGAGGAGCATTTTGTGATGGAGAATAACATGATTAAGCATCACTCTTTTGCCCACCAGTTCCCTTCTGGAAATGCACCCTTACTCCTGCATTGCTGTTAACCAGCAAACACATTTATGGGAAATGCATACAGTAGGGCCCCGCTTTCCGGCGTTCCGCTGATGTGGCAGCTTTCAGTCGGGAAATTCCCCATTTTAAAGCCGATTTTGCCGTTTTGCAGCATTTTCGTGTCATTTTCACGCGATGCGACCCATTAAAGTCAATGGGTTCCTCTTTACGGCAGGGGCCTGGTCCCTAACCCGCCGTATAAGCGGGGCCCTACTGTATTTGCCACAGTAATATGTAGACTGCTCTTTGCTATGAAACTGTTTTTCTTTGAGCTACTTGGATCAGCACTTTGTGAATCATAAAGTCACAATTTTCTACTGGCAACTTTAAGGTCAGATATGTTGTCTCTTTCATCAGCAGAAAATGTTTGTAGATGCAAGGGTATGTGCAAAATTGCTGACGCTGTGATTACACAGGCTTCCTTTGTGGGAGGTTTAGCACAGCTGTGTATTTCATGCTGTTAAATCTTGAGCAGTAAATGAAATGTTTACCTATTTGGGGAGTGTGGTGAGGTGTGGATCCGACATCTTTTCTGAATAATGCTTCTGTTGAAGTATTTCCCCAATATTCATATAATATTTGTTTCTTTGGATAATATCCCCACGCCATCCTGGCATGCCATTCTGAGTGCTGTGAATAAACTAGTTGTGAGTGTCACGGGCACATATTTAGTGACTAGCAACACAATTTCCCTCCTTCCTGCAAGTTGCTTTTTTGTGAAGAGGTCACATAATCACCTTGTAAAGAGAAACTTTACAAAACTATCCTTCCTCACCCCTGAGTAACATGCCATTTTATGAAGTGTATGCTTTTTAATTAGTTTTTGAAAGGTCGTGTAGATCCACACATGCACTGCAGTACACGCACCCCTTTTTAGTACTTGGATATCTTTTGTTCATTTCTCTATCCCATCGGCCTCCTTCATCCACTACATACGTACAAGATGTCGGGCTTTTTGTCTTCGACCCGAACTAGCAACAACACAAGTAGAGATGGATGTTTTCAGGACCCACCTTATTACTGTGATTATAATTTGTTCTAACTGTTTTAAATATTGAATTTTAAACTGTTGTAACCTGCCCTGGTAGCTGCTGGTGAAGGGTGGGTAATAAATGAAATAATAGTGTAATAATAATATTATTATTAACAGCAGCAGAAAAGTTACATTTTTTCATTGTCTGGGAAAGTCCCAAGAAGAGAACTGCAAAGAGAGATATTTTGAGTGGTTTTAATAGTTGATGTAAAAGAAACTCTTCAGAGTGTGTCTGTCTTTCTGGAGGCAGAACACACGAGCCAAATGTTCATGCTCCTTTCTTCCAGATGCTAAAGAAAGAAGAAGCCATCCCGTGGCCAGGGACTCTAGCAATTGTTCATTCATATATTGCATACAAAGCAGGTAAGTAAATGGTACTGTGCTTGTCTTGTCTTTTGAAAATGTTATTTTCAGGAAGGGAATAGGATGTGTTTTCTAAAGGTAATTAAGAAATGATTGCATGATAATCCCAATAATCAAATGAATATGACAGGTACATGCGACTCTTTTATGTGTGCATCTGCAGCCTCAGGTATGATCCAGTATGGTAACTACTGGGTCTTAACATTGGTGATCCATTGTTCAAAAACAGCTGAGAGATCACATCTGCAGGGTATAATTGATACAATTGATGATCTCTCTTCCACAGCAAAAGAAGAGGAAAAACAGAAATTATTGAAATGGAGTTCAGATTTAAAACAAGAAAGGGAGCAACTAGAACAGAAAGTCAAACAGCTCAGCAATTCTATAACAGTAAGTATTGCTGTGCTAAATGATAGCTTGTTTATACTCGCTGCATTGTGCTAGGAGCCACAGCTGTGAATCCTGGAAAATGACCATTTACCTGCCAGTCACAGTATCTGTTCTGAGCCGTTCTTTATCACAGGGTGGTGGTGGTGGTGGTGGCAGTAGTAGCATTTTTAAAAAGTCTCAGCTGCATCTTATTTTTCTTAGATCTACTTTTTCTCCAACAATCCACAGATGTAATTATATGCTGTAGTTGTGCTTGTGAAATAATCCAACCTTCAGAAACTGCATTTGCCTCCTTTGAAATCAGTTGTTCTGCTGTGTCAGGTACAGACCACATTTGGCATGGCAGTCATGTATCCACCAGGTGCTCGATAAAGAATCTGTTTTTGCAGTCTTAGGTGGATCTTGTAATTGATTTGTTTTAATTCTCATTCTAATTAGGGCCTTTTTATTAGTGCAGTCACTAATTTAACGTTGTTCCAATTTGCTCCAGAAATGTATGGAAATGAAGAACACCATCCTGGCAAAACAGAAGGAAATGCACAGTTCATTGGAGAAGGTAAAACAGTTAATTCGCCTCATCCAGGGCATCAATCTTTCAAAACCCATAAACTCTGAGGGCAGTTCAGTAGCCATCTCCAATGGCATGGACTCCACCAATAATGCAAATGCTGCCACCTCCACCCCAGCCTCTTCCCCCTCCCAGAGCTGCATGGTGAACTGTAACAAGGGCGATGAGACTAAATAACATAGCACAGTAAGAAGGAGCTGGGGGAGATGGCGGCAAGGAGGAAGAGCAAAACAATAAAAAACTCTCTAGAAAAGCAAAGGTGGATTTCTTCTGGAAAGTGCAGAACTCTTTGGTTCCAGAAAGAATATGAAGATGCTTGTGCCAGGCGGCATCAGAGTTGCCAATTGATCCTTCTTATTCTGTGTGTACGTGCAAAGTTTGGACCATGTTACATGAATAGTGCCAGCTGGAGGTTCTTTGCCAGCACCATGCCAAGTTAAATAATATATTTACTCTCTCTCTTTTACACCAGTGTGTGCCTGCAGCAGCCTCCACAGCCACTCTAGATTTGTTTTGTTTTTGTTTTTATTTGGGGGTGGGGAGCAGGGAGAAGGAGGAGCAGGTTTCAAATCTTATCTGCAGACCATTTTGTTTAGCTAAGGAAACTTTAAGTCCAAAGAGCCTGTGGGCTTTTACTGTTTCTAAATTCTCCGTACTGCTAAACCAAAAATCCAGAAATATGAATTAAGAAGTCCTAGTGTCCGGTGGGGTGGGTGGGGATGGGGACGAATCCTATCCAAGAAGCAGTATTCGTTATTGTTTTGACAGGAGAGACAAAAAGGAACGGGGAAGGATTTTTCACTAAGTATCTAGCACATGTTCAGGCTGGGGATTACTAGGATGGCAGCTTTGGGTTATCCTCTCTTGTTTTTCCAATAGATGAATGAAATGAATTGCTGATCAAATTGGCAGGAAGCATTTGCTGAGGAAGAGAAGGAGGGAGGGGGACTAATATAAACAGCCTTGAGTTTCAGAAAGTGGGTCATGACTGAAATGAAAATTCCAACTTTTTTTGTACACTTGTCAAGCAAAAACAATATTCCAGACAGTACAGCACATGTCCCAAACGTATGGCCCAAATAGTAAAAATGCCTGTTTCCTTTGTTTCCATTCTGTTTTGGTTACAAATGTAAGGAATAGAAAAGCAGTTTTTTTCAGGCTGACAGTCCAATTAAAGAGGTAGATGGGACCTTGCATGGTATAGATTAGAAGTAATAGTGTCAGTGAGATACAGTGAGTCTTTGTGAGTCCGTGTGTCATCGTTTTGGGCACTGTTTTTTATGCAAGGGCAAAATCTTTGTATCTGGGGGAAAAACAACTTTTTTAAATTAAAAAAGAAAAAAGATATTGAGGTCTTCCTAGTGTTACTTAAAATAAGATCAAGGTAAGAAACATTGTAAAAATTACAAAAGTGCTATTTGTTTCCTAAACAAGTGATTTCTATTAAAAAGGTGTCAGAACTGGAGAAAATGCTGTGTACTTAGAATTTTTTAACCCAGGTTTTGCTTATGATATTGCCATTCTGCTGTGTTTCTGTTTGAAAATGCCTTGAGATGGGTGTCCAGGATTTGTCATGCCATTCAAATAGCCTGCAAGGTTACACTGCATCCAATCTGTAACCCATCCTCCAATTGGTGGAATCTCTCCTTTGTTAACTTCTCCTAATTATTTCTTGTGCTTAAAAACACAAAGGAGCATTGGCAGCTTTTCAATTTTTTTTAATCTATTGCAATACAGCACCTAGACTAACAAGATATGGACAGAAAGGAGTTTCATGTTGAGGTCTGGCTCTGGGTAGCACAGCTTGTCTTATCTTTTGAGGCAAATTCAGTGATTTCATACTACTAAAAATGTTGGTGCTGGACATCAAGTGGGTGAGTTTGAAATAGCCACTTTTGCATATCCGAGCACAATTGGCCAACACTTCATACCCTATTTACATCAGTGGCAGCCATAAGTCATGGCAGAGTTGGCCCCAGATACGTGTAAGCAGAACTCCTCTTTCAGACACCCGGTAATGGTATTGTCATGCTTTCACTATTATGTGTTGAACTATGCATCCTAATGCACTTTATTTACATATTCATCTGAATTTTGTTCCTGCCACTCATACATGATTGTGGCAGCTTTTTTGCTTTCTTTTAGGTTCTGGCCTTGTCCCTCAAAGACTCTTCCAGCTTCAGTGGCTCACTTTTAAGAGTCCAGGAGCTGATCTTTTATTTTTGTACATATCAGTGAAGTGTAAGAGGGCTTCTTGTCAGATATTCTTAGCTTTATTCTTGAAAAATTTCAGGCCTTATCATTTGACTGTAGAGAAACTAGGAGATTTCTAAGGGCCTGGTATTATTAGTAGGTAAAACCAAGAAAGTAGCCAATCGGGAACAATGAAAACTGCTCAAAGGAAATACCACTTTTTACAGCATTGCAGAGGAAAGTATCGCTGGGAGCATGTTTGATACACCTGTGTGTGACCTACCAAGCCAGATGCAGCCCACTAGATGCTTAATAAACCTACTGGTGTTGCCTGTCTGCCTGGGAGTGTAATAAACACCTGGCAAGGAACACTATACGTTGGGCGATCTGCATTTGGCTTGATGGGTCGCAAGATGTAGACCAGTGGTTCCCAACCTGGGGGCCGGGAAGTAATCCAGAGGGGGCCGTGAACAGTAAAGAAATGAATTATTAATTTTTTTAAAAAGTCTTCACTCCCTCTACACTGTCTGCTTTCTGCTGCCGCTGCAGATGACACCTCCCCCTTGCTCCAAACAAGAGGGGAGGCCTTTTGCTGAAGCGCCAGAGCTTCTTTCAGGCGCACTAAGGGCAGGCATCTGCCTATAAAATACATGGCAGATGCCAAAGGAGGCTGAGGGTGGAGCTACCAGGAAGAGGGGATTACTATCACTGATTCCTGTCTCCTTCCACTGCCGCTACTGGCAACGCCCTTACTTAGAATGAGAGGAGAGGGCTTCTTGTGAAGCAAAAAGAAGCAAGCCTGCAAAGAAAGGCTGCTTTCCCCCTTCCTTCTTGGCAGCCAGTCTGCCTGCCTCCCTGGGGGGAGGGGGTCACAATTTTTTTTCACCTTATAAAGGGGGTCCCGTGCTCATAAAGGTTGGGAACCACTGATGTAGACCAAATGCAATAGGTAAAAAAATATGCAAGTCCTCATGCTTCTGGCCAGAAGTTGAATTTTCAACTGCAGTATATAGGAAGAAACCAGTTGTCCTGTATAGGTGTTGGCTGGTGGCATAGACAGGCTAATTTCTGATTTCAACTGTTCCAATGTGCATGTGGCCTTTTCTTCCCCCTCACCTTACCTGGTTATATTTATGATGGCCATTCATGAGTTCGGGGAAAAGCCATCCATATTTGACCTCTTAGCCTGTTATGTAAAGTGCAGCGAGTGCAGAATTACACACTTAAACATTGGGCAAGTACCAAAAAATAGTGACCTCATGTTGAATTTTTCACTTTCTTTATGTTCTCTAAACCCTGCAGTTTCATCAGGCCATGGTAAGTTCTACCACACAGTACAGACAGGAAATCATAGAATAGTAGAATTGGAGTCCAGCCCCCTGCTCAATGAAGTATGCCTGATAGGTGGCTTGTCCAGCCGTTTCTTGAATGCCTCCAGTGTTGGAGAGCTGACCACCTCCCTAGGTAATTGGTTCTGTTGTCGAACCACTCTAACAGTTAGGAAGTTTTTCCTGATGTGCAGCCGAAATCTGGCTTCCTGTAACTTGAGCCCATTATTTTGTGTTCTGCACTCTGGGATGATCGAGAAGAGATCCTGGCCCTCCTTTGTGTAACAACCTTTCAAGGACTTGAAGAAGGCAATCATTATCTCCCCTCCCCTTAAGAGAACTCAAGTGTGAGGTTGCTATTTTGAGGGGAGCCCCATGTTTATAATGATGTGTAGTTCTGCCCCGAGGAAGAGATTATCTTCTGCCTTTCACTTTTAAACATTTTTAAAACTGTGCCTCAGCAAAGAAGCATTAATAACATGCACTCTATCCTCCCACAATGGGACTCACCCTGGTCCCCTTCAGAAGGAAAAGTATCAGGGGCTAGCTTTTCATTATACTAAGGTCTCCCATATGTTGAAAACCTGCTTTGGATTTAGTCATGATCATAGTGGGAAATGTGTCTGCTTTGCCATTGGCCTCTCTTGACTTGTGGAATCAGTAATAGGACTTTGCTTAGCCTGTAGCACTGGAGTGCCAGCTGCATTTTTTGTTTTATGCAAAGAGCCTGCCCATATTGTGAACCTTTAATTTTAATCATTCTTCCGATAGTGTGCTTCCTTCCAGTCTTGTCCTGGAGGAAAAGGAGAATGTAACTTCTGGAAATGTAGCAAAAGGAGAAACTAAAATTTGGGCATGTTTTGTCTGGCTATGTAGAAAGACCTTGCATATGCTGAGAATGGGTAGATAGCAGTTTGCTGAACAGGAGTTGTGTGTAATGCTCTATAGCAAATGTGTAAGATTTCCTTTTGCCTTGAGAAAATGCAGGTGAGCTATGGTGTGCTTGTGGATCAGAATAACGAGATTGTCATCCTAACTGATTTTATCAGTTAGAATTGCCAGTCGTCAGTGCTTCACTTAGCACAAAGCAACACTTGGGGGAAAAAGACCCATCAGTTTGTGCTGTGTGACTTTTCTGGCCCTAAATAAAGCCTTCCATTGGGGAAATTGTTGTTGGGAAATTGCATGGCCTATGCATTTGTGACCGGAAAGTGCAAATTAGTAAATTGTAACAGGCACTGATCTGTGGTATTTGTCCAACCACAAAGACCAACATCCTCTTTTGGCCAAGCATTACTTATACTATTTTAACTTTATTGTTTTATTTCATTTCTTCCAAAACATTTAAAGTCTGATCAATGATAGTTTACCTAGTCCTTTAAACCCTCCTAAATGTGGATGCATATATGGCATTTTCCTTGTTTTGCTGCCCTTCAGTGACCCCCACCCTCCTTTATAGTTTCCGTTTTAGTTTGGTGCCCTTGGTCAATTCAGCACCGCAGTGCTCATATAATCATAACCCCCCCCCCCCGGCTCTCCTAATCCTAGCCAGACTGGTTTGCAGTTCCATTTGCAAGTGCAGTTATTTCCTTTCCCTCCACAGCAGACTAGACCCCACTGCTAAGTGCAAGGGTCTCGATGCAGGGTAAACATAAATGCCTACAAAAAAAGTTTAGGGTTTTTTTTTCCTGAAAGCAATGTAGATTAGTACAGTGCTTGATTATATGCTACATTCCCATGTAACACTTCTGAACTGTGCAAATGAGGTTGCAGAATGAGCACAAAAAACAGACGGGCCTAAGCTCAGTGACAACTGCAACATCTAATTTCCTTCCCAGCCTGCCTTCCTATTAACTGATGATGATGATAAGCCTCTTTGTTAAGGTTCTATAATTTTGTTCCTTGGCATGATCAAGAATGAACAGCAGCAAACATTCCTAGGTGAAGCTGGCTGTCATTAACTGCATCAGTGTTAGCAGTTTTTAAAAGTGGCTGTTCACACTCCTCCATTTTATTCTTACTGGAATAAATAGTTATTGACTCCTGCATTTATCATCCCCTCTCCCCCTTGCACTTACTCTGCCTGAGTTTAGCCAGGGCTCCTTTTGTAACTCACCTACATGATACTAGGGGTGAGTATTGATTCCTCCATCCTCTTTTGCAGCTATAAGCACCCTGTCTGTACTCCAACCTGTTAATGAGTCCATACACTTCATAGTGTCATACCTGCACATTAAAACAGTGAAAGGAGCTTTGTTGAAGAATCTTGCACTCCAACAAGGATCAGGCTAAGCTTTTCATTTACTGTTGTTTCACTCTTCCTGCAGGATTGAACAAAAAGTAGGGCTAAGGGGGACATATATACACCCTTGCTGGTTGAGTTAAATCCTTTAGCTAATAATTTAAAAAATCCAATTAGTGCCAATTTTATGTTATGAACATCAGGCCTGTGAGAATTGAACAGTGCATAAAAATTGGCCGGTATCAGTAAAGTTGTATTTGGAGACTGTTATTAGTTTGGTCATAACTGAACTAGCAAATACTGAATAGTCTACTTTTCTATTCTGTCAAGTACCACTGATTTTCTTGATGTTACACTCATCTATGGCTTATGTTGTAGTTTCATTCCATTTTTCAGTAGCAGAGGAAACTGCTCTGGGATACTTAGTAGCCAACTACCCATCGGTATTTCAAGACCATTGTTGAAGCCAGAATATGTCTAATATTTGGAATAAGGGCTCCTTGGAATAAGCTGTGTGTGAAAGAGGCCATGACCCTAATAGGAAGCTCACAGCATTTTGCTTTAAAGGCAGTGGGTTTCCACCCAATGTATATTGATGTATTGATTCATACACAGGACCTCATGCAGCCAGCATCCTCCCATCTCTTCCTCGCCTGATGTTTGTGCCAGATAAACTCAACCTCATTTATGCTGCCTCTGCATCCTGAGTTCCCATATCTTGAAATGGACTGGGAACAACATTGCTTTCACAGATCAACACCCTGTGAATGGTATATGGATGCTTGACTTCGGTTGGTTAGGTGGGTTTCTTTTTTGTTAAGTTTTTTAAAAAGTGAATAGCTTGGTGCTCATTAGTGATTTGCAGTCTCTTTGCTGCCTTCTTTCTGTAGCCTTCCAGTCCCTTGTGGGTTTGGTACAATTGTGTCTAGATTTAGTCTATTAAAGTGGGAAGAAAAAGAAGGGGTCCAGAATAAATGATCAATTTGTATTTATTTAACATTTTACTAAATAAAACAATAAAATCTATTGTCTTTAGTTGTTTATCGTGCAGCTGTGTCTGTGTGCTGATTCCCCTTGCTTTGTCCACACCAAGGCTGTAAATTAAGAAAGCTTCAGATTTGAACAGCTAATGACAAACATGTGTGGTACATACAATAAAGGTGCACACAGGAAGCAGATCAATAATGGAACTTCCAGGATCTGGAAAGGAGACTGCCTGTCTTGAAATCATGGAGGGAGTACTGCTGGAGAGAGTAGAACATGTCATTGAGAAAAGAAGCTGAAGCCAGCCTCAGGGCTGCTTCATCTCTTACCTTTTTTTTTTTTTAGCATACATGTTTTTCCTTAATATAGAGAACTCCATTCAAAGCTGGATTTCAGCCTAGTTCTAGAAATATCAGATAGCCCCTTCCCCCACCCTTTTGGATGTACAATCCTCCTTACTGGTCCTTTTTCCTTCTGGCCCCCTGTGAGGGTTTATCCTTATAGGACCAGGCTTGCTTTTCTCCCATTTATTTCCATTCCTTCTGCTATCCTGTATCTTGTACCTGACCTCCTTTCCCCCATTTTCACAGGTCTCTCTTGTGAGGTCTCTTCCAGCCACACTGACCTTCCCTCCACTTCTCTCTTTGAGGCTTTTCTGCTGAGGTTAAAGGTCCTATGAGATCACAGCTGATCAGCACAAAACCAAGCGGTGAAGCATCAAGGCATGGCATGAGTGAGAAATTGAACTGTTCCCGTACTTATTTCTCCCATATAAAACTCACTTTTTTTTTTAAGTGAAAGATCCAGGGCTTCAGTACCCCTTCTCTAGCCCGTGACTTCAAAAAGAGTTGACCAAGTCTGCCACCATCAAAGATAGCTTGATCTTATGAGGGTTGTAGAGTAAGTCAGCTGGGCTTTCATTTCTAGGAATAGCTTCCCATGTGCTCAGTTCTTTCTTCAGTCCCTGGCAGATCTGTGGGTGGCAGTTGTGGAACTCCCACTCTCTATGAACCTTAGCCAGACAGAGTTGTTACTGCTCTAGTTCCTCTCATTTTCATGACTAGCTTTCAGTCCATCCCACCTTAGACCCAGTTATATACTGTTAGAGGAGGAGAAAAGGAAATGCCTGTGCTGAGAGCGGCAGGGGGTTATTCATCACTCTTAGCTCTGCCAGCAACAAAATGGACCAACTGGCCTCCCCCTGCTACAGTAGAAACAAAAACAACAACAACATGTGACACCAGGCCACTTGTGACAAAATAACCACACAACTCTCGCAGAAGCTAGGAAAAGGATTTTTTCAAACTTTATTTGTAAAAGGAATATTGCATCTATTCTGTACAATGCTCACTGTGGGGCTGTTTCTTAATTTATATCAGTCTGCCTCAGCAGGACGGAACACTTCAATCCTAGCACTTTGGAAACTCTTGCATTCTAGCTTAATTCCAGGAAATCAAAGGCAAAACAAAGACTCCAGCAGCAGAAAGTCCTAGAGAATACTCCAGAACCAAGCAGATAAAAGAAACAATTTGAAAACCTGCGGCACCTAAATCGTTTATAGCTTGCGAGAAATTACCTTAAATTATATAAATAGCAAGTGGGGAAAGTGCACATTATGTCTACAGCCTCATCTTCCAGTGTTTTATCATTGTGGACCATTGCCGGGCTGAAGCTGCTCCCAGCACAGGCATCCAGCTACAGCATTAATTAGACACACTGTCAGTTGAGGATACAGCAAGAGGCTAACATTCCTTTCTTCAAAGAGCGTGATTAGTCCCTTTGAGGATCAAGTTTGCCAAGTCGCTATCAGGACAGCAGCCTGCAGGCAATAACTTGTCAGCTTCCAAGGTTGCAAAGACCTAATCTATAATCAGCTGCGACACTAGTTCCAACTAGGCTGAAGACAATCTGACTCCATTATAGAGTCCCACAAACAGCCCAATGGTGTAGTTCTGCAGATCGAGGCCATATTCCAGCTGATAAGTAAAGGGCAGGACTTGTGTTCCTCCATGGGAGGGGTCAAAAGCATGCTTGGCAATGATGTGCAACATCAAGATTGTAGCCGAGCTAAAACGATTTAATGACTAGTAGCCATGATAGCTAAAAACATCTCCATGGTCAGAGGGACTATACTTGTGTATTTTAGATGTTGGAGTGGGAAAAGAAGAGGCAAGCAGGGTTTTGCTATTTCCAAAATACCCCACTTATGAGCTTCTACTTGCCTGACCACTGTTGAAAAGGGACGTTTGGACTAAATGGATCTTGGTTTGAGACATGTACTCACTGCAAAATGCTTGCGCCATACAGCATCCATAGTACGGACACGGTTTTTCTTACACTAAGCTTTTTTCCCCACATAAGAAAGTGTTACCCATGAGCAGGCTTTAGAACAGGGCTAGGAAACCTTTTTTCAACCTGAGAGCCACATTCCCTTGTGAGCAGTTTCCAAAAGCTATATGCTGGTGATAATGAGGCCAGAATCAAAATGTGGATGGAGAAACAGCTGTGACTTTTCACATTTGTACAGTAGGTAACATTCCACCCACACAAGAGTCAGAGGCTTCTCTACACACACATCTCTACATCTAGGGAAGTAAGAGGCATTCTCATAGTTCAAGGGCCTATTCCAGCCAGCCAAAAAGCACTCAACCAGGGTGCAGAGTAGGGCTGGGCCTGGGCTTGCGGAAGACCCAGCTAGAGTGATCTGGGCCTGAGGTTCCACCACTTTTGCTTTAGACTGCTTCAGAATAGGTTATGATGGATTCTTTTTCAATCAGTAAAGCCCCACCATGACAGTAACATTATGCAGATATGTAAGAGATGTTATATTTATAGTCCAATTTAGTCTTAATTGCCGGATTTCAAATTTGGTTTTCAAGGAATGGGAAAACAATGAAAGAAAGGTGGCATGAAGGGGAAAATAAGATGGGGACACTGCACTATATGGAGACGCAAAATATTTGTAGAAAGCTTTATCTCCTCGTCCATAAGAGTACTACAAAATAAAGTCTACACTTCCACCACAGAAAATGGGTGAATGTAGCTGTATTTAGGCATAAGGGGCTCAAGAGTATGAGTTGGAAAAGGCCTCATCTTCAAAATAACAAAGGAAGCTGCCTTTGACAGTGTCAGATCACTGGGTCCATCTTGCTTGTTCTTGTCTACACCACTATTTTTAACATTGAGTGGCCTGATGTTCTTGGGCTACAACTACCATCATCCCTAAACAGCATAGTCAATGGTCAGGGATGATGGGTAGTGTAGTCCATCAACATCCAGGGATCCAAGATTGAAGAACACTAATCTACATGGATTGGTAGGGCTCTCTAGAATTTCAGACCCAGGAACCCATCTTCTCCTTAATTTGGAAACAATATGCAAAAGGAAGCAGATGCATACAAATATATGAAACTTCCCTAATTTAGAATGGGGACAGAATTTAAATTTGTTCCATAGCCCTGAACAGTGTGTCTCCCCAGAGCTGTACCCACAATCTAGGCAAGGACTGTATTACGAAGCTACCACTGGGAAGAGACACAGCTGCATATCTGGACTGCTCCTCCTCTGTTCACAAATTGCTTTGTACATACTGTCCTTTGGTGTCCAGGTTGCCATTCACAGGCTTCTCTCAGCAGTGAGGTATTTGAGTGCAGCAGCACCATACTTGCGTGACAGGTCCTGATGGAACTCTTCCCTCAGGGTCTCCAGGCAGTCCCGGTAACTGGAGCTCAGGCGGAATTTGGAAATGTCAAAACTGGGAGCATGAGGCATATGGATCATGAAGGCGTTGGGCAGGACCAGCAGCTGATACTCCTGCAAAAAGGCATGAAGTTGCTGACAAGGCCAGTTCCCTGGGAAGCCATACAACCCAAGATGAAACCTTGTGGAATGTTCTAGCTGTACACTCACCTGGGCATCAAGCTCCATTATGTGAGACACCTTGTTCCAGCCAAACCCAACAAATCTCTGGTCATACAGGGGGCAGTCACGTCTTACTACAACGTAAGGCTCAAAGTGTGGCTGCCACTCCGCTTGATATGGTACTGTGGCTGTTCGCCACTTGGCATAGTCCGTTGGAGCATGGCCCTGTGGCCACACATGGTACCTACACACAAATACATAAGAGAATTGAGAAAATTCTGTTATCTAGGATTTCTGTCTCCAGACAGTCCTCCGTGCTGAAAAATGAAATAACTAATCAAAGCTACTCACGATAAAACAGATAATCTTAAATCATGTCTTTAGTTATGCCTGACAACAAGAGAATCATGCTTCATGGATATGCACAACTTGCCACGTTTTGGATTAATTAATGTTATTACCATCTCTTGGTTCTGTAGTTACTATGAATAATTTTATTTATTTCCCATTTTTTATTCTGCCCTTTCTCCAAAGAGCTCAGGATAGCATGTATGTTCTCCTTGCATCGATTCTTCTCACATCTCCCTTATTAAATTAATAAACTGAGAGAAAGTGATTCACCCAACATCACTCAGTGAACTTCAGCTGAGCGGAAATTTGAACCTGCACTCCTTGGACCTAGTGTGACATTCCAACCACTGTGCTATACTGGCTGGTGTAGCCAGCCCACCTAGAGCTATTATAATGTCTGTAGCGAGCATGCTAGAGTTTGGGCTTGGAGGGAGGCCTGGCGTCTTACCTTTGCCACAGACTAACCACATGGCCTTGGCAAAGTCACCTTAGTCTCAATTCCCCAAGTGTAAAAATGGAATAATGCAAATAGGCCCCTATGAGCATACCTACAAGAACTTGAGGACTAGATGAGACCAGGACGTGAATCACAAGAGAGAGAAAAAAAGTAATACAAAAATAATCAGATTTAAGGAAGGAGTTATGAGAGATGGAGCCAACAGAAAGGACTATTTATGAAGAAATGCATATATCCAGACATTATGCTCCGTATGGGAACGCTAAAAGGGGGCATACAACAAAGAATAAGAATAAAGAGGGGCCCAATTGGGTACCCTGTCCCACCGCCCAACCTAGTCAAGCCTCTCTGGTAGCAACAGGTAGTGGAGCATTGGGGCAACAGGCTCATACAAGATCCTTCAAATATCCTGGGATGAAGATGCTTAGGACTTATAGGAAATAATCAGCACTTTTGGATTGTGTCCTGAAACAAACTAAAAGCCAATACAGAAAAGATCCAGAGCTGTATGTTTCAAAAACAGGCTCCAAACAAATCCAAGCAGTGGTATTTTATATGAAGGGAGAAAAGCAGGGGTGGGGAACCAGGCCACCAGGGGATCCAATTTGGCACCAAACCACAGCCACCTGTCACCACAGCCTGATGACTGGGTATTAAATTCTGCTCAGGGTGGCTGCATGTGCCTGTTCTCAGCTAAACAAATGCAGGCTTCTTTGCCCTCATCTCCCAGGAAGTGGAGAAAGCTCCACGTTTGCAGTCCTACGATCTGCCCTTCCCAAAACACTGAGCACAGAGCTAGCAATGTCCTTTGTGCTGTGCCTGGCAGCCAGCGTTGGGAACCCTGCACAAGGGATTTTGATGGGTGGGACACCCACCTGTCAAATCACATGACATAATGACACCACGATTGATAAATTTGGCCTGCAAGGTCAATCCTAATAAGAACCTGGCCTGCAGAGCCAAAAATATTCCCCACCCCTGGAGAAAAGGAAAAGAAGTAAGAGGGGACTTGGAAGACTGAATGGTGCAAAGGAGATAGTGAGAAGGAAGGAAAGTGGGAAATGAAAAACAGGAGCAATCAGGAAATACCAAGAGGAGGACTTGGGAAAAGAAAGCTGAAAGGGAATGGAAGAGATTGCCAGAGGAAGGGGGAGACAAAAGCATGAGCCGAACTGGGGGGAAAGAACAGGAGGAAACATTCATGGCCAGGAGCTGGAAGACTGAATTTACATCCCAGTTCCACATCACCAGCCAAACCTCAGGCTGCCAGCCACTAGGAAGACTGGGAAGCACTGCGACTGGGTCATGCATGTTCTCTGGTTCCAGAGGATGGTCCAGCAATTCTTTGAGCCCACGTTTCAGGTGGGAGGAATGGCCTTTTGTTTTTGTCCCAGCACCTACCTGAAGGTATAGAGGGAGCCCATGTCCAGCATGGAGAGCAGCTCCGCTTTGGATTTGGGAAAGGTGAGGCGGTAATGCAGGGTCTCAAACGCAGGCACGATGAGTGCTGCCTTCCTTTGGGGCAGTTCAAGCTGCAAGATGGAGTTCCTGGGGCACAAAAAGTGGGGAAAGGCTGTTGGATTGTTGCTAAACGAGGATTCCAAAAATCATTTATCTCTTCATGTGAAAAGCACTCAGTCCTGGCATGTTTCTTGGTCTGAGGCCAATGTTTGAATGGTACCAACACGCAATGGTGAGCCTATCCTCTCTCAGTTTTGGCAAAGGAGTTTACAGCTTTACAAAGATTAGGAAAGTCAGTGGTTAGGAACTCTATGGGCCCCAGTGAGACACCCACCTGAGATAATCATAAAGGCCATACATAGGCAGGAAGTCAATGTCTGTCAGGAAGACGTAAGGTGTCTGTGTGTTCTTCAATGCTATGTTGCGCAACAAGTTGACTGGATAAAACTGTCCTTCCTTGTACACAATGTGATAGGCAACATTCCTGCGGTTACTCAGCACCTCCGAGGCCTGGGCATAGCGCAGGAATTGCTGGGCCTCTGCATCCGACATATACAGTGCCAGACTAATGGGGCCTGTCCAGTGTTTGCATATGGCCTCCAGCATCTGTAACCTACAGATCAATGGGACAAATCAAGAGCATAAGATATCCTCCAGCTAGGAAGTACAAAAAGCCACAAGACCGAGCCATCCCAGGCCTGAATGAGCTTGGAATACTTAACTTCAACAATGTTCTTCAACCACCCCATGCAAACTGACTGTCACCACCACATACTGTGGCCCTCATTTACTCATCCTATAAAGCTTTTCCTATCCCTTTCCAGTCTTTCTCTATAACAAGGGACCGGTGAAAAGTTCACCATGTCACAAGAATTGGCAGGTCTCCTCAAATATAGGCTTGCACAGTGCGAAGCATGAGAACTTGTATCTAGCAGCGAGTTTTTGCTGTGTAACCTTCTATTGACAATCATACAAAAGGGTTCTGTCCACCTTATGTTCTGGGATCTGTCACCATTTGCACTTGGATTTCATGACGTTTTGAATTCAAAATATTGTACCTTACAAGCATTTGCACAGGTGATCTGGGCAGAATTGGTCTTGTGTTGTTCCAGTCCTTCTGCCATCATGAAAACAATTCTTTTAATGGTCAGTTTCCATCATTGCACCCATCTGCTGAACCATGCAGCCACTTCTTGTTCCTTTCATAGAAGGTAAAACCTGTCTATTCTGTCCCCAAAATCAGATTACTTCACAATTCTCAAGGTTCCCACCCACCCCCGTTCCCCCCAGAAAACTGGATCAACTATCAGGACATATATGGGTTCAGGTGTACAATTTCAGCGTTTATTAATACAACATTTAAAAAATGACCACCTCTCAATTCTGGAAGGAGAACACACCTGTGTGTATGGGAAATGGGTCAAGATTTACTCCAGAACAGTGAGAGAGAAGAAAATAATTGAAGCTAAACTATGATAAGGCAGCTCCTCTAAGATAAAAAAGGCTAGAACTAACTCTTAATGCAGATGCAAAGCTACCAAAGACAGCAGTCCTTGCTCCATTCTCATTCTCCTTCGTAACATCTGAGGACACTCAACCTATGATGTGATCACACTCCCAAATTTCCCTACCCTCACAAGCAGCAGCCAATGAATCACACACTGCAGGGCAAGGGAAACTTGCAAAACCATTCATCGTACTCCGCCTTTCTTCCAGGATGGAAATCAAGATTGCAGATATTAGGTTTCCAGATGGTCTTCCATCCAGGCACTGGCCAGACATAGTCCTGCTTAGCTTCAGCAAGATTGCTATGTCTTATGCCTTCAGACCGTGCCCATATTCTATATGAAATATGCTTAAAAAATCATGGGGGAAGAATAAGACACTCATCTGCCATAGTGCCCAGTTGTAGCCTAAGGCTGTAATCCTATGCACACTAATTTAGGAGTAAGCCCCAGTAATCTCAGTCAGACTTTGATCTAAGTAAACATCTAAGTAAACCTGCATAGAATTGGGCTGTACAAGAGCCTTAGTCTGAAAATAGAGTCTAGGTTTGTTAGTGCACCATGAACTAGATTGTTTCTGTTCTCTGTAAGACTTTCTTCTGCTAGCAAATAAATCAATCCCATTAGGTTCCATGGTCTTAAAAGAGGGGATGATCATGGGGAAGACAGCAATGGACTATGTGAAAAACTTCCACATATCCTCAGAATGTCAATTCCCTGTTAGACAGCATCTGGTCTCTCTTTTATTCCAATATTATTGAAAGTGAATAATTTCAACGATCTACATTACATGTTTTCACTGAATCCACTTTTCCTCACTGGGATTTGGATTACATTAATACAGAACTCTGTTTGTAGCCCCTCTTGTCTTTTCCACATCTTTGTCATGACCAACCGGTGCTATGGATAAAAAGGGGATGCTGTTCTAACAAAAACAGGCAACTCTAGTAAGTTGTACAGTAGGCATAAGTCCAAGAGGTGAATCTACTCACCTCAGATTGCTAAAGCAACAGGAGGCAACACATTTGCTCCTTTACAACTGGCTGTACAGCCATTCAAAGGAACAGGAGAGCGTAATACTAGAAAAAATAGGCAGGGTCCTGCATGCTCTAGCAAATGAGGCTTATGCCATGGAGCAGATCCTAGTTTTTCATTTTATGTTTAGGTATTACAAGCAACCTGCAGCAATTAAAATGTTGTAAATGAGATAATCAAGCATCATCTCAACAGCTGCAAGGGTGATGTCAGAGCTTTGAAACAGAGGCTATCCGAAGAGAAGGGAACCAACAATGGCAGAACTAACTGAATATCTACAACCCTTGGATAGTATGAAAAAGACTTTTTAAAAAATTGTGTTCTCTAGTGAATGAAGACTATTTGGATTTTAATGACAGTCATTTTCCACTCTAATTTAATGACCCTACATGTCTATTTTTTTAATGTCACATTAAAATAATAAAAGGAAAACAAATTATGCACCAGTGCATGCATGGCTTTGTCAATTTTCAGTTCAGTGAATTCAGATCTCACCCAACAGTCTTCCACTTTCATGTTGAACCCTATTTTCTAGTACTAGCAAATACTTCCAAAAATTTGGTAACTGTGTGTGCTTATATTGCCTTTGATGTTAACTTGGAGACCAGTGGAAGCCCTACTCTTGCAATACTCCTTCCATTTTAGTCTTCAGATGACACTGGTCACATTTTAAATAATATTTTTCAGCAACCCTGACTATTAAGAAACTTGTTCTAAAACAAACAAACAGAAGCAGAACTCTCAGGAAAGCACAGTCACTCCCGTTGTTTGCGTCATACAGTTATGTTGTGTAGTGAGAATATTGCTAGAGAATTTACAGTTTTATTAACTCAGCTTGGGCACAGAGGCCTCTTGGACGGAGAAACCCATACAGAAAGAGCCACAAGCTGGCTGAAATTTTAGCTCCCAGCAGTGGAATTTAGGGCAGAAGGCACAACACCTCCCTCTGTTCCTTTCCCATCTGGTACCTGTCCATGGAGAGCTGAGCTACAAGAGTGACATCAGCTGCATCAGCCAAGACTGGGAAATCATACTGTAGGAAGAAGAGATGCACACGGTGCTGAATAAGGCTCTGCCTCCGAAAATCATAGCAAGGATCATCTTCATCTAGCTCCTCTAGGGCCTGTTGGAGCTAAATTTACACAGGAGCGAGAGATGAGGAGAGATAAGGCTAAGGTGGTTATGTTGATCTAGCGTGAAGTAGAAATACAATGCAACTTCAAAATGTGGGATTTTCTATAGCCTGGGAGAGGTTCTTGAGTTTTGTTCTAACTAGAACATACAGTATCAGTCAACTAATCCTGATTGAAATAATGTGAATGCATTCTTCTGAATGTGGTGAAACCATGCAGAATTTTAGATTTGCCATTACAATTCCTTAGGAATAATAACTAGGAGTAACAATGGAACTTTAGCAAATACTGTGAATATAAAAAGATAAGGTATAGAACAAGGACTGAAAGTCATCATCAACTGGCAACTGAACTGGAATTAAGTTGTCTCATTTAAAGTAGCCTGAGACAGTCAGGATTCTATAGAAGCTAGGTGGCATAGTAATGCATGCACATAAGGTTTTGAGATACATGCCCCCTCCATTTAGACTAGCTAAACAAACTGGAAATCTGGGGGGATTCTCCATATCAGAGATGATAAGAACGGAGAAGAGTTAAAAAGGCAGGCTCTAACCTGGCCACTGGGCAAACTGGATAGGCTGGCACAGCCAAAAAGCTCCCTGCGCAGCAGGTTGCCATCATACTCTAGGAAGGTCAAGTAGAGGTTCCGGAAGAACTCCACATGCTTGTTCTTCACTCGCAGCTTCTTGGGAGAGTTCCAGTGAATCACCTGGGAATATAAAGCTAAAACTTAAGGCGCATCACATATTCCAGCTACCCCACATCCTCAGCCAAGCCTCTTGAGCACCGACATTGTTTAGGTTAGAGATCTCTGAAAGGCTCACCAAAACAGATGTCTGCACACAGCTGCAAAAGAAATTCATGAAAGCCTCAGCCAGGGAGGAAATACCCACCTTAAGATCAGACACCTCTGTATAGCACTGCTCTGAACGGGTGTGATCAGAGAGCTGCACATTCCAGAAGCACGGGAGCCGGTATACCAGTGTTGGGCTCTGTTTGATCACTGCATTAAAGATGTCCTAAAAGAGAGATTGCAGTTTGCACACTGGGCACTCTGGAAGAGGAGAAAGGCCCAGGGTAAAACCAAGTGTGAAGCCAAGCCAGGAAAAAATAAATTGCTCTTTATTACACAATAAACCCACAAACTGCAGAAGATGAAAGGTGTCTTCTGGGCCTAAGGTTGAAGAACAGCAAGGCCTGCAAAGCTCGGAACACTCGCCTGATCCGCCAGTGAGGTGGCTAGCATGCTCATGAGCTCCCGCTCTGCTGTCAGCCGCCACATTTGCTCCCAACCAATTCGACGCAGGTGCTCCAGCAGCAACAGGATCACTCCTAGGGAGAAAGAGAAACCATGAGCATCTCTAGGATCAGACAAAAGCACCCAATCGGTCCTGAGCTCTACTCTGAACATCACATCTTTTTAGAAGTAGAAGACAGCTTCGTTTCCTAACCTTAAAACTCTTCTCCATTCCCAATTGAAAGGCCATGTGGTTTGAAATCCATTTCAGTCCCTATAATGACATCTTCAGGGAACTGCCAACGTTAGAAGAACCCACAGGCTACACAAAAGATAGTGACCACTGTCCTGAAGGAGAAGGCAGAAGGAAAGGCTGCAGGGTGTGGAAATGGCTCTCTCCTTCCCCTACGTGATTGTCTCTTAATCTCAGGCTCTCCCCTTCATCCCAAAAAACCCTAACAGGAAAGATAATTCACTGAAAAGCACATAGAACTGTGAAGGGGGGAGTGAATCCAACTCTGAAGGGAGGGGACAGGGCCACACAAATCCACACCATGCTTTCACATGCCAGGAGTAGAAGTCTTTGAAAGAAATAACCTTAAAGATCCAAATACCTTTAGACCCTGAAGTCTGAAGCAACACTTCCCCCTTCATACTCCTAAAAGTATATTCTAATTATGATAACAAGGGAAGCGCCTTCTCTGTTGTGGCATCCCAATTGCCACATGGTGGCACAACCTCCCCATAGAGGTGTGACTGGCACCAACTTTGTAATGCCTTTGGCACCAGATCCAAAACTTTTTTGTCTGCCCAGGTATTTTAAGTTGGTTAGTTTGTCCCACTGTATCCTTACTATCTTTTGACACCATTTTAAGATTTTATTTTATTGTGTTTACAGTATTTTATGGTTGTATGAAGAAAATCACCCTGTGCTTTATACATTACAGCACAGCCTTTGACTGTGTAGATCAAAAACTATGGAATGCTTTAAAAGAAATGGGGGTGCCACAGCATCTGATTGTCCTGATGCGCAACCTATACTCTGCACAAGAGGCTACTGTAAGGACAGAATATGGAGAAACCGATTGGTTCCCAATAGGAAAGGGTGTGAGATGGGTGTATTTTATCACCCTATTTGTTTAATCTGTACACAGAACGTACCAAATGGAAAGCGGGATTGGACCAAGATGAAGGAGGTGTGAAAACTGGAGGGAGAAATATCAATAATTTAAGATATGCAGATAATACCATACTACTAGCAGAAACTAGTAATGATTTGAAATGAATGCTGATGAAAGTTAAAGAGGAAAGCACAAAAGCAGGACTACAGCTGAACATCAAGAAGACTAAAGTAATGATAACAGAAGATTTATGCAACTTTACAGTTGACAACGAGGACACTGAACTTGTCAAGGATTATCAATACCTCGGCACAGTCATTAACCAAAATAGAGACAATAGTCAAGAAATCAGAAGGCTAGGACTGGGGAGGGCAGCTATGGGAGAAGTAGAAAAGGTCCTCAAATGCAAAGATGTATCACTGCACACTAAAGTCAGACCATGGTATTCCCGATCTCTATGTATGGATGTGAAAGTTGGACAGTGAAAAAGGCAGATAAGAGAAAAATCAACTCATTTGAAATGTGGTGTTGGAGGAGAGCTTTGTGGATACCATGGACTGCAAAAAAGACAAATAATTGGGTGTTAGAACAAATCAAACCAGAACTATCACTAGAAGCTAAAATGATGAAACTGAGGTTATCCTACTTTGGACACATCATGAGAAGACATGATTCACTAGAAAAGACAATAATGCTGGGAAAAACAGAAGGGAGTAGAAAAAGAGGAAGGCCAAACGAGAGATGGATTGATTCCATAAGGGAAGCCACAGACCTGAACTTAACAAGATCTGAACAGGGCGGTTCGTGACAGGTGCTCTTGGAGGTCACTGATTCATAGGGTCGCCATAAGTCATAATCAACTTGAAGGCACATAACAACAAATGAACACTTTAATTATATTTATAGTACCCTGACCCGCAATGAAGATGTTGAGCCTGTGTGCGGAGGCTATGAGACGGATGAATTCCCTGATAGGAGTCATTAGGAAAGAGACTGAAATTAGAACTGCCAATACCATAATGCTGTTATAAAAAACTATGGTGTGATTGCACTTGGAATACTTGTGTACAGGTCTTCTTGTCTCAATTCAAAAAGTATATTGTAAAGCTGGAAAAGGTTCAGAAAAGGGCAACCAAAATGATCAGGGGGTTGGAGCAACTCCCCTACGAGGTAAGATTACAGTATTTGGGGCTTTTTTTAATTTAGTAAGGGGGAGGGATGACAAAAGCATATACAGTGCCTTACAAAAGTATTCAGTGGTTACTAGTCATAATGGCTATGTACTACCTCCAGTATCAGTGATTACATTTCTCTGGACCACTAGTTGCTGGGGATCTCAAGTGGGAGAAGTCCAGTCCTCTTTATAGGCTTCCCATAGGTATTTGGCTAGCCTCTGTGAGAACAGAATGCTGGACTAGAAAAGCTTTTGGTCTGGTCCACAAAGGCTATCCTTGTGTTCTTAGGATATCTTTGATGAAGGACAGCTTATAAACATTCATTCATTCATTCAATCAATCAATCAATCAATCAAAGCATTTTAAAATCTTGCAACAGAGTGGCTGATCTTCAGTGTTGCCAACCAAGAGAAATATAGGAAACCTGTAATGCAGTGGCAGGCATAAACTCATACTTCCCCCACAAGGGAAGCCTACCTCACATGGACAGACATAGATCTCCAAAAGACCTGCTACAACAAGCAGTTTTGTGGAAAACCACCAGGTAATGCCAAAAAATCCCCCCACACGTCAAGCAGTTATAAGTGAGAGGAAGCTCATTTCTGGGGTCATTATCTTGTCAATCTTGAGGTGGTTTGCATGCCCATGTGGGTTTTGGTAGTGGAAAACAAACTTTGCCATGGCATTCAACCTAGCCCCATGAGTGTTTACCCACATTCTGAAATACTACCAGTGGTGTGGTTTATAAGTAACCAAGGACTTGAGACAGGTAGGTAGCAGTAGCAGTAGAACAACAAGAAAGAAAGAAAGAAAGAAAGAAAGAAAGAAAGAAAGAAAGAAAGAAAGAAAGAAAGAAAGAAAGAAAGAAAGAAAGAAAGTCATTCAAGCAGCAGTAAGTAGGGGAAGACAGCATTAATGAACATTGGCTCCTCATGGATAGAACTGTAGTTGTTGAGGTGAGGGTCAGGCTAGGGATTGCTAACAATGAATTCTCAGCAACTTCACTGAACTACAACTCCTGGATTCTTGGGGGATGGATAACCGTGACAGAAGACTGGAATAAAACCCGCATAAACTTACCCTGTAAATACTACTAATCATAGACTTGGACCACCTAGTCCAACCACTTGCTCAATGCGGGAGATATAGAGCATTCAACAGGCAGCTGTCTAGCCTCTTCTGCATTAAGACCTCCAGCGAGCAACAGCCCCACTCCCAGTAACTAGCTTCATTGTTAAACTCCTTCCTAATGTTCAACTGAAGTCTATCCTCCTGTAATTCAAGTGCATTAGACCTACTTCTGCTCTTTGAGGGAACAGAGAACAAGTCTTTGACCTCTTCTACGCAGCAGTTCATCAGGTATTTGAAGACAGCTATCCTACTCCTCTTAGTTTTTTCTTCAGGCTCTGCAAACCAGTCCCTTTAAACCAGAGGTTGTCAATATGGCACCCATGGGCACCTCTGAAGTCTTCACTTGGCAACCCCAAAGCCTCTGAGCATCTCTCCCCCAGTCATGAGGTGGTGAGAGTTGTTACCTTTTGCTCCCTTGAAAGGTACAGTAGCGCCCCACTTTTTGGCGCCCCACCTTTTGGTGCCCCGCTAATACGGTAGTGCCAGCGAGGCAATCAGCTGTAGCACGGGAAGCTTCAGCCGCCGCGCTCCAGCTGACAGCAATCAGTTGTAGCACGTGAGCGCGCAATCAGCTGGAGCGTGGGGAGCTTGCGTGCTACAGCTGATCGCTGTCAGCTGGAATACAGTAGGGCCCCACTTTCCAGCAATTTTTGCTTTTCGGCGGGGGCCTGGAACATAACCTGCCATATGAGTGGGGTCTTACTGTACATAGAACTGAAAAAGGATGTTGGAAAAGAAACACTCTTTTGCACTTCCTCTTTCAGCTCTATGTGCTTTTCAAGATTTGGATTACCTCTGCTACACCCAACTTTTATCCAGGTCCCTTGGAAAAGTGAAGTGTGCACACACTTGCTCCATCAGGGGATGGGAGTAAAGATCTAGGAAAGGGGGCAAGAAGTGACCAGAGGGGGTAGCGCCCATAGCACTCACTCAAAAATTGAAATATGCCCACAGGCCTAGAATGGTTGCCACCCCTGCTTTAACCTTTCCTCATAAGACTTGTTTTCCCTATGTTCGAAGTGATTTTTTTAACATTGCTTTTTAAAAATGTGTTTTTAAATTTGTATATTTGTTTTTAATATTTTTAACTGTTAGAGAGCTTCAGCTATGGGGCGGTATACAATAATTTGCTCAAAGCCAACCTGTGAACTCCACAGCTGAGTGAGGATATCTGAACCTAGATTTTGCCACATACAAGCCCAGTACTCAAGCCACTGCACAATGGGTAAAGAGGACTGCCCAACTGTCATCTGGCACATTCCATCAGCCGTTGTGGATGCTCTGGAACTCACCAGTATTGAAGCCACGTCCCAGTGCAGGCCATGGTTTATGATTCTTCCAGAGATTCCCTAGGTACCAATCACTTTGGTTTTCCACCAGCCCAATCACCTGTTTGTCTGATTAAGAGATAAGAAAAACGAGACCAAATGCAGGTAACAGACATTGATTGTCAACAAGATAGGTTCCCAGCTGAAACCCAGTACAGATTATTTGAGTCCTAGAAGCCAACAGATTCATGAGAAAGTCCATAGTAAAGCCTGCTTCCTAGTGTATAATGTTCAAAGGAGCAGATAAAATGGAAACACAAATGATTAATAAACCCATTCTGTATAAAGGACCACCAGAACTGTCAAAGGCACCAGCCCAACAGAATGAGCTATTGCCTCTGCAGAAGTGCTCAAAGATGGTTTAAAGCTAGGTTAAGAAACCTGCAGTCTAGCAACATCTGGAAGGCCACAACCCATCATCCTTAACCATCTGCCATACTGGCAGGGGCTGATGAGAACCGGAGTCCAAAAACATCTGGAGGGTCATGAATTTTCCATCCCCAGTCTAAAAGATCCCCATTCCCCAATAGTTGTTACTTACCTGAGAATTTCCCAAAGATTGCCCATAATTCAGCAATGTCAGTAGCAAAGGTGATGTCTGTATCAAGGACAATGACTTTGGAGAGATCAGAGGGCAGAGCCTTAGTGAGTGTTAGTTTCATCAGTCCATAGATTCCAGAGTAGTGTTTGTTAGGGATCCAGGAAATGTCCAGCTGCAAAAAAAGGAATAGCAATAGGAGAACAGTCAGGCCAATATCAGGACTATGTGTCTCATCTGTGGGCAAGACCAAAGCCTAAAACCACATTTGTTTCTATGGCGTGAATGAGAAAATACTAAAAAAGGAGAACATATTAAGCTAGCCTGTATATCCGCATTGAGATTTAGAAGCACTTTACACGAGTTAGATCTGTGCTACCACATGACATTCCTGTTTTCTATGGCAGCAGAGTTAAGATAAATTGCTTATAGTGTGCACACAAATGCAAATCCAAGTAGCCTCCATGTTGCTTACCATTCTTGTGGAACAGATCTACAAGTCTGCAAAAAGATATTGAGTGAGCTTCATCATCCTGGGCACTGCTAACATTTTCTAATGGGCTATGATACTGGTATAACGTGGCAAGATTTCAAAGCATGTATGGAGTCTGATCCTGCTCTAGATTTCATGGCCCCAAGGAAGAGACATGCAATGTTCCTTCCCCCACTAAAAACAAGAGACACCCAGTCCTATCTTCAGTGAAAGCATATGGCTTGCTCACTCACAATCCCCAATCCACTTTCCAAACTACTTCCTCACACATCAGAAATAAGAAAAAGTATGGAGAGTGAATCATTGCACTAGACCCAACATTTGGTTTGGGGGATCCTTCAAACATACATGTCTTGGTAATTTTGGATGCCTGCCATATATTTGGGGTTTGCCAATTGTTTTAGACATTAAAATGACCACAGAAAGATGCATATTCTCCGACACTAGAACTAATTTTACCTTTCTTCAGATACATCCAATTCAACCAAAAACAACAGAGAGACACCTACTTATTCACAGTAGAATGAAGCAACTTCATGTCTGAAATCAACAACTTTAATACCAAAACAATTGAATCGGAGAGTCCCACTGCATAATGCCAGAATCTGTCTACTTCCAAATTTCAAACTAAAATAAATTATGTTTCTAGTCTTTGTTATTGGCAGCAATTTCATGTAAAGTTTTGGCAATGGCTCAAATACCCTTTGTTCATTAGAGATGTGCTTGTGGTCTTTCCCCTCCTGTGTACAGGTGCTGATTCAGGGCTCCTTCTTTCACTTTGTTGAAAGATTAACATTCTTGGACAATGGAATCATGAATAGGCATCATATTAAAACTCAATTATTTCAAGTGCATATTTTGACCACTCTTCTGCTGCGTATCTATATGCAACATTAAGGATGATTTATGACCTACTGAAACCAGTCACAAACTGAGATCCAGCAACTACCATCAGGGGGCTCAATTTCAAGTGAAATTTTTTAAATTTTACTTATGTTAAGCATTTACTGCTGCTTAATTGTGTTAATAAGGATTCCATATTTAATTATTATTAGCAGCAATAGTATTGTTTACTATTTAATGTGGAATTTGTATTGTATTGTATGTGTGTGTTTGTGAGTCTACACACAAAAAAAATCTTTTTTCACTTAGATTTCTGTTGAAATGTGAAACCAGTATACGCCTTACATTTTATATACTTATAAATGGTTCAAACTGACTCAATAAGTGCACCCCCCTCCCCCAAATGAAACAATAACAGCAGATGAGAGGACAGTGAGTAGTGGAAGAGTTACTATCTCTCATCCCAAAGCAAACCATTTCCTACTTCAGGCCTTCCCTCCAGAGCTGCTCGCTTCACAGAAAGAGGGTCTCAAGAGGGAAATTCAAAAGGAGGGACGAAGGGGGAGAGAGAAAGAAAAGAGAAAGAGACAACAAGCTTGGATTGATCTTCCTTGCCTTCAAGTCATCAGCACTGTAGAAGCTAACATGAACAGAGGGCACCATCCAGGACTGGAACAAGGTCTGCAGGATCTTTTGGGCCACTGAGTCAGTGATGAGATGGAAGTGGAGAGGATTCTTCCTGTCAAGGGAGGAGACAGTTAATGCTCACAATAGTGAAAAGCAAGATTGTTAAGACAGAGACCTGTCCCATTTTCTGACACACACCCAAAATTATCCCATCTCTATGTCGCAGCAGGTGCCTTACTATGCCATACACAGAATCCTTGCAGCTACAAGTAGGTGAAAGAGGATGGGGCAGAGGACTCCAACAAGACAGCCAATGAGGTGTAGTGGTTAGAGTGTCAGACTGAGACCTGGGAGACCAGGATTCAAATCCCTGCTTGGCTATGAAACTCACTGGATAACCCTGGGCCACTCACTGTCTCTCAGCCGAACCTACCTCACAGGGTTGTTGTGAGGATAAAATTGGGAGGGGGAGAACCATGTTTGTATGCCACCTTGAGCTCCTTGTAGGAAAGGTGGGATGATGATGATGATGATGATTGTCTTCTCACAACAGTCTGTGCCTGTTCTATAGCTCCACACACACATCCAGAAATGCAGATTGGAAGCCAAAGTGCAGAAAGGCATCATATTTGAATCCCCCAAACTCTCAAAGTCCTGGAAAAGTCAAAAGCCTCACTACTGGTCAAAAGAATACAAGCTTCCCCCACCCTAGGTTACCTGTGGAAGAGGATGGATTTTACCAGGGTAACTACGTCCCGACTTGCATTGTATCCAGCACACACAATGGCAACATGGAGAACCTGTCCAGAAACACAAGATGCCATCAGGCCTGATCCCCAAACACAACTCATTGCAAGAGATATCCCCCTTTTCCCTTCCCTTCGAGCTGGGCTTTTAGAAGTTGCTCCCTACAATACATGCAGAATCACTTGGCCAGTCTATGGTCTGTTCATTTTCCCCCCAGTCAGGAAGATGCTGAGCAGAGTAAGGTGGTCACTTTTCCCAGAGCAAAATGGATAAAACAAAACATTTATGAAGAACCAAACAGGGTTAGACTTGGAAATTAGAAACCAGGTTCAAGTCAGGATTGCCACCTTGCCCTTGGGAAAATCATACAAACACCTTCTTGGGGGTGGGGAAAGCATGACCCCCCCTCTATTGCAAAATAAATGTCACAGTACCTGAGGCAGGAAGCAGCAAGAGTTATGAATTACATGGCTGCACATATTATCTTAGGGCAGGGGTACCTAACGTGGTGTCCACCAAATGCTATGGACTTAGGGAACAGAATAAATTGGGGAGCTTGAACCACAACATACCTCTAGTTGTGGTCTCCAAGACTTTCCTAGTTTGGGCAGAATTCTTTGCCCACAATTTGCCTCAGCAATGAGTTGGAGCTTAATCCTTACCTCACACTTCTGCACCATTCTGTGCTTGGGGCAGCCAGTGTGGTTGTTCCTGCCATCCTGGTCCTCTATGAACTGCGCCCCCTGCTGGCTGCTGTCAGTTCCATCCACCGCCTCATCCTGTGTCTGAGACTGGCTGAGTTGCAGCCTCAACAGCTGATTTTCCTCTTCCATTTTCCGTACCTGGGACGCCAAGGCCTCATGGTTAAGATAACGGCTTGACTGTTCTCCAAAGCAAGGGGGCAGCAGAAGGCAGCATCCATCTACAGAGGGGAACCCCCCAAAAACATAAATAAGGGAATGGTGAGAGCAGGACAATCTACAGCCAGTGAATCATTCATATTTCAATGAAATCAGAGAAAGAAGCAGGAAGAGGGAAATCCCAAATTCACATGAGAGTTAAAACAAATATTTCATGTACATTTGTTGAATTCATATAAGCAAGGTTGCAAAGTTCAACAACTTGCAAAATATTTCCCTCTTTTTTCATAGTTCCTGCAATTTATCATTTCAGATTCAATTATATTAACCTATCTTTCTCTGCAGTCAAATGGACTTTATATTGAATACTCCTACTCAATATAAAACTGCATGCTGCACCTCAAGGGAGTGAATATGAGTTTGAGCACTCAAGAGAATAAATGTTCAGCATCACCCCTCACCATGACTAGTGAAACAGGAAGGGACATAGCTCTGCCTCTAGCCTCTTCATTCATAGCTTTGCAGCCAGTCCTAATATTCTGAAGCCCCAAATCTCTCTCGGGGCCATATAGTGATACAACGTATTTTGTACTGTAGCTTGCAGGTTTTGCTGGAGAGATATGCCATACATATCAACAAGGTGGAGTATGGGTGGGAGGGCAACTCCATCAAGCCCTCTCCAATGAAAATTCAAATTGCCATCAAGTCCACTGCCAGCAATAACTACTACTTAGCAGATGGATCTCCAGCACCCCCAAGCTGGGCATTATTACCAGCTCAAATCCTGGATTGATCTGAGGAGAAGGTGCTTCCGGGGAGAGCATGCTCAGAGAGTACTGGGCCTCTGAAGAGGTCATCAGGTGCAGGGAGAGAGAATCTTTGCCCTAGAGTGGAAGATCTATATGTTTATAAGCTGACTTGAAGATCTAAAATGGCAGGAAGCTGGGAACTAAATACATTATTTGGCTTTTTCATTTCCCCGTAATCTGAAACCCAGCCAACTGCCACTTCTGCATGATATACAAGAGGGATCAGCCACCATGCACTTGTGCTATTCAAAGGAACTGAACAGGGAGAGCCAAGGCCAACCATCTCTCCACACAAGCCTCCCATGTATCCAGCAAGGCAATGGAACCATCCTCCTGTCATCTACAGAAATGTCAAGAAAGCTTTCCCAGTCTTATTACACGAGATGAAACAAAGGGCAGCCTTTGCCCAAAGGTCTCAAAGTGAGTTGGCAATAGAGTCACAACTGAATTCTGGAGTCCTGACTACCAAGCACATATACAGCTGCTACAGGGCCAATCTGTGGCATGTGCTTTCATCACACACACCCCCTCCTAGTTTCCATGAGTCATCCTTGCCTTCACTCACACTCCAAATTACCCATAAAGAGGTAGAGCCATGAGATGAGGAAGACCAGTGTCACCATGGCAAGCATCAGCTTCAGCTTCCCGCGCCAGGGACACAGCATGATGGTGGCAAAGGTCATGTGGGCAAGCCTAGCCTCTCCAGAACCAGCATTCTACACCCTGCAAAAGAAGAACCAAGAGCATAAAGAAAGTGTTACCAGGAGGAGTTGATCTTCAAAACAGGAACAGAAGACTTTACTAGACTTGGTTTTCCACACCTACAAATGCTCAAACAGCAGCAGCAGCTGTTGAAACATCTGTCCCTAAGTACAGGTGGAACAAATTTTGTTCTGAGAGCTCACACACTATGCATACATTCCTGCAATGAGCAGTGGATTAGACTTGATGGCCTGATAGGCTCCTTCCAACTCTACTATTCTAAGTGCAGGTCAAACTTAATTCATGAAATTTTTGTGAAGACATATTAAGCAAGAATTCAAAAACACTTTATTATACTGAAAAGGACTACAGAAGTGATAAAATTAATAATAAAGTTTATAATTAACAGCTTGACCAATATAACGTTGCATTACTAAATCCCAGGCTGATGAAAGACAGATTTGTCAGTATAGTCATGGCTCAAAACCCCTTTTCAAAGTCAGGGCTCCACTATGCAATGAGTTAAAATAAAATGAAAATCCTTCAAAAACACATAGAGTGACTTCCTCCCCTCACAAGAATACACAACGCACAGAGAAATTAGGAGCTGGGATTATCCAGATAACATGTAAATTGATGTACAAAGCAAAGACAGAAAACTGAGAAATGCCATTTGCTCTCATGTAAAGGACATCTCTCATGCCAGATTTGGGGTGCCTCCTGATGGCTCTAGTTTCCAGGCTCAGACGTGTTGGATTCATAAGCTATCTGCAGTATGAAATGGCCAAGACAGACAATTCAGCTTATCCTGGTCATCTACTTGTCCACATGGCTGACTGGGCAAGCAGAAAGCTGCATAACTTGCACAGGTGGCTGCACAATCAGCACAACCATGGCCCAGGGAAGAGGTCCCTTTCTTTCCCCTGGATATTCTCCATTGTCCTAGTTCTGAGAGCACAGAACTGTCATATGAACACACTGTCAGAGGGAATGGAATCCCCAGAATTGTGATGTAGGCAAATGAACTCAAAATCAAGGTAGTTAAGAAATCATATAACTGTTTCACTGCTTGAACTAGGGTGGTACAGGAGGAAGGTAGTAGGGGTGGTATTTAATGGCTGGATCTCCACAAACAAAAATGCCTAGGCTGCTTACACTTCAAATGTGTCCCAATTTACAACTGAAACTTGCAGTCTTCACCATGCCACAAGTTGGTTGTATTTCAGGTGAGTGCTGATGCATAAGTGAATCACGACATTTGAACTTCACAACTGGCATAATTCCAGATGTATTTGATGCTATGGTGTCAGGAACAATGTTGCCACTAAGTCAAACCATGTTCCACCATGTTCCAGCTTGAGAGTACTCCTGTTGCTTCTTGCCATGTTGGTACTTTAGACAAAGCACACAGCCTCTGATGCAGGCAATTCACTTGCAAATGTTCCATAATCAGCAACTCCAGCAATGGGAATGGTCATAAACAGATAGATTCATGTGCGGAATTTACTTACATTTCTGGCCTCAGGTGCAGTGTCATCGATTATGCCTTAATCTCGTATTCCCTGTTCAAGTTTATTTTAAACTTTTCTGTAGGTTCCAGACAGGATAGTGATCACCTTCCCCTCACTTTTTCCTTCTGTCTACCAGAACGCAGTCACTTGCCCCTTACCCATAAATCAATGGTAAATCCAATCCACTCCACCCATAAAAGGACCTTTTGGACTCCCACAGTAGCCTCCAATGTGGCCTTATTTCTCACCTCCCCCTCTGCCCTGTCCCTACAGAAGGAGATCACACATGCTACCGATCCATATCTAGCGTCAATAGCATATAATTCCTTAACTTCAAACCTTAAAGCCTCTATTATCCCGTCATCTTCTTCCTTTAGAGCTCCTTCTACCACTGGTTTTCCCAGATGGTTTGATAAGGACTGCCTTGATGCTAAGAAACAGCTGAGACGGATATACCATCAATATCGACACCAAAATTTAACCACCCTTCCCCCTGAGTATTTTATCACTAAAAAGAACTACAAGCATATGATAGTCACCAAAAAAAGGCAGGTGATGCATGAAGACTGGGAAGCCTTAATTCAAGTTTCCAGCTCAAATAATTCGAAGTGTTTCTGGGAGTTGGTCTCTGGTTCTATGAGACCACTAAATCCGGCCCCTTGCCACATTTCCCCATACCTCTGGGAGAAATATTTCTCTGCAAGCAATGAGACTGTAAATGCCGTTTCCTTTATTGATAATCTAACAAATCTTCCCACTTGGCCTCCTGTAACCCAAAAAGAAATTATTGATTTGATCGCTAGCTTGAAATCCGGCAAAGCTCCTGGTCCTGATAATATACTCTCTGAAATGCTGAAAGTACACCAAGCTTGGTGGGCCCCTCTTCTTGCAGATTTCTTTACTCTGATTAATAACTCTGGATGCTTTCCTGAGTCCTGGCTCGAATCCATAGTTATCCCTGTATTTAAAAAAGGGAACAACGAGGACCCAGCAAATTACCGCCCAATCAGCCTCCTTTCCGTTATTGGCAAACTATATGCCTGCTACTTAAAAGAGAGACTCTCCTCTTGGCTGGAGGAGGAAAATATCCTTGGGAGAGAGCAGGCAGCTTTCCGGAAAGGTAGGTCTGGGATAGAGCACTGTGTGATTTTAAATCACTTAGCTGAAAAATACAAGAACCGCTGGGGTAATGGCCTATTTGTTGCCTTTGTCGACTTGAAATCGGCTTTTGATTCCATCCCTAGGGAGATACTATGGGCGAAATTCGCAAAATCTACGATTGACAAGAGACTCCTTTTCTTAATTAGCCGACTGCACCACCACACATCCTTTCGTGTTAGATGTAGTCATGAAGGACATCTCACAAACCCCATTACTACAACAAAAGGAGTCAGACAAGGCTGCATACTAGCCCCACTTCTATTTAATTTTTTCATGAATGACCTGTCCCTTTATTGTCAATCCCCGGCCTTCCACCCCCCTAAGCTAGCGAACCTACATTGTCCTCTGTTATTGTATGCAGACGACGCTGTTCTCCTTTCTGTTTCTAAAGTAAGCCTCAAACGCCTAACAAAAGCTTTTATGAGTTTCTGTCATGATAACAAACTATCTATAAACTTTTCCAAAACTAAGATCTTAGCTTTTGCCAAGCACTCTCCTGTTCACGAATGGACAATCAATTCCCATAAAATAGAACAGGTTTCCCACTTCAAATACCTTGGTATACTATTTCACTCCTCTCTGTCCTGGACTCCCCATATCCGAGGGGCTATTTCTACTGCTCGTAACTCGGCCAGTGGCATCCGAAGGTTCTTCTTCACTAAAGGACGACAATACATTTCGGCAGCCCTAAAGGTTTTTAGATCCAAAACTATTTCTCAACTTCTCTACGGGGTACCCTTATGGATTGGCACCTTCAACTCTTCTGTGGAGGCTGTTCTTTATTTCTCAGACAAATGTTTGGTGTTCCCAGGTGCGTTCCAGCGGCGGTCCTTAGGTTAGAATCCGGCCTAGTCTCACTTGAGTCCCAAGCGTGGATGGCTGCCCTAAATTTCTGGCTTAAAATGTCTTATGAAAAATCCACTGGCTATCTCCCTTTACTCTGGGAAGACTCTTTCACCTCGAAATGGGCCCAAACATTCACAAACTACCTTGCAAGTATTGGCCTCTCAATTGAACATCTGATGTCCCAAGCTCCAGAGACAGTTAAACTTTCTATCTGGACTCGTATCAGAGATACGGATTTCCAATGCTCCATTACCGCAGCCACCTCGACCTGTTCTCCTATTCACCTTGGTCTGAGCTTTGCGCCAATGTTCAATGCCCCTTATCTGGAAACTCTCACAATCCCCAAATATCGTCTAGCCTTCACAAAGGCTAGATTTAACTGTCTTACCTCTGCCTTACTCGAAGGGAGATTTAAATGCATCCCGTATGCAAACCGTTTATGCCTTTCCGGTGCCAGCGCTATAGAAACTCTCTCTCACGTCATCTTTGAGTGTGCCCTATATGATGATATTCGCTCCAAATTCATAACCCCCATCATAAATAAATACCCTCACAAACCGCCTGAATGTTTACTTTTCCATCTTTTGTCAACGACTAATAGGGATACTATTTTGCCAGTCGCTAAATACATTTCCGCGGCCCAATCAATACAGAGGGCATTTATCCCTTCAGAAGCTTCCACTACCTTATTGTAACTGTTTCCCTTGTTGTTTTATAGTTTTATTGTTCTTACATGACTGCATCTTTGTAACCTTCTGTTATAAATGTACATAGTTTTATCTACAAATGTTTTTGGTCTATGACTGTATCAATAAAGTTTTGATTTGATTTGAACTCCAGCAATGGGAGGTAAGTGATGTATATACCTCATCTGTTTTATATGGCAGTCTGCAAAGTCAGGTATTTGGAAGCCCCATTTAAGCTTATTTCCATTTACTACTATAGTTAAGTTTTCTAAAACAAATACAGTGTACATTAAAATTCAATAAAAGAAAGAGAATGCTAACCAAGATGTAGAAGGTAAGAGAAAATAATAGAAGGAAGGGGTTCACAGCAGGCAGGACATTCTAATTTGTTTTAGATTCAAAACTGAGTTTTACCTCTCCCGTGTGACTTTGTGCTGCTTTCATATATTTTGTTGTTAATATATGTTTTTATTTTATGAATTGTAACTGTTTATTAACACTTTGACCATGTAAGCCATCCTGCCAATTCACTGATAGGCAGCCCAATACAGATATCCAAATAAATAACTTTTTTTAATGGAAAAAGTAAAGACTCACAGCTGGCTGGTAAGGATATCAAGGTTCCTGCATACAATCTTTACTTTGCTGCAGAATTTGGTCTTCCAAGAAACAATCCAACCAAGCTAACAAGGACCAAATAGCCCTTAAAATACTATAATCTTAACTCACAGCCCTTCCAATTAAAGAGTGCTCTCAGCAATCAAAATTGGCTTCCATCAACTGAGAAAAACTACAGATTATCTACTGATTAAACCTGCAGCCCAAATCCACAGCATCTGCACATCCTGTGAGGGCTTTACTTAGGTAACCTCTCCAACAAGAAATTAGTCACACTTTCCCCAGATCATATTCAAGCAAGCCAGTTCTAAAAGAGTGAGCAAACAGGGACAGCTAACAGGAGTCTGGCAGTGGAGGTGTAAGGAAGAACAGACAAAGCCAAAAAGGTGAGTGAGCTGGAGTAACTCGAGGCTGTGGGCTCATCCAGACGACTGTATAATGTGCAATATGATCACTTTGTGTATTCATTAATTTTCGATGGTCGATAGGACGTCACCCGTTTTCCCGCATTTTCTTGTGGTTAAATCTGCATTTGCATTACCGCAAAAAATGCAATTTGCTTTTTAAAATCAGGAATCATCCGCTGTACCTTCAGGTGCTCAGATGCAATACCACGGACTTTAGAGCTGTGGGCGATTCCCCCTTCCCTCGTTCCCAGCCAATCATGTATTTCCACTTTTGCGCATGTGTGCGAATGTCCGGGGAAAGCCCAGGACAACTGAACCAATCAGAGCTATGGTGTGGTGTTGGGGGGGGCTCTACAACTTCTACTGCGCAGATGCAAAAATGTGCATTTGCGCAGAAGCAGCAACAGCCGTTAGTTTTTAGCCAGTCTGTGAACTGGGCGGCCGCTCCGGGTGAGATCTGTAATTGTGGTTGTTTGTAAAGCCCCCCTTTTCCTGGCTGGTCTCACTCAAGTGTGGCTGGTTGGTACAGGGAGCTCGCTTTGCTCTTTCCTCCTCGCTAGGAGACAGACAGACACACACAGGCACACACAGCAGAGAAAAGCGAGAACCTGGTGCTTTGCAAAGGGCCACGGGAAGGAAAGGGAGAAGGGGGGTGAAGGCAACAGAGCATCAAGTTTTGCCCGAAGTGGTTGGGAAGCCTCTCTTGGTGGCTCTTCCCTGACGCTGCCGATGCCGCCGCCTACAGAGAGCAAGAGGCAGGCAGAGTGAGAGCGAGAATGGGGAGGAGCTGGGAGCCGCCGCTGAGCGCTGCACTCTAGAAAAGCTCAGCATTTACCCTCTGCCGTTGATGGCAAGTGGGAGAGCGGCAACCAGCCTTGTGTCTTGTATACATACAGTTGGTTTTGCGAAATATCACAAAACAAGCAAAAAATAACACAGGAATTATTGGCATAAGCATACAAGTGGTTTGCTAGAGCATCTCGGCCACCCGGAACCATAGAAACTGGTGCTCTACCTTCCTAGACATGTCATTACTGGCTTTTCTGGAGAAATAAGTGGAATTGCCAGCCGTCTGTATCTCCAGAAACTTGAATATGCATAAAGGCAGAAAAGCATACAGTCTGTTTTGGGAAATATCGCAAATACAAGCAAACAACAACCAGGAATTATTGGCATGTAAACGGTTTGCATGTTTCTTTTATCAGAGAGAACACCGCAAAGCCTGTGCTGGGCGCTTCTGCCATATGTGAGACAGTTGCCTGCAGCAGCTGCAATATGACAAGGAGCCACATTCTGATTATGTCAGAGTGTACTGTACATCTCCCCATGTCCCTGGCATCCAAAAAAGACTTTGTTAAAAGGCGCTTAATTCCTGGAGGATTTGTTAACTGAGGTATTGCTGTACAGGAGGTTGAAGAACAGCTGCATGTTGAAGCAGAAGAGGAGCGTGTTGAGGAGAGGATTACGAAATGGAGGAAATTCCATGGAAAACGATAACAGGAGCAGAAAATCTAGAAGACACCCTACACCTGTGGAACTATGGAACCATTTTCAAGTTCTTGAAGATGAGACTGGAGGGCAGCCTACAGAGGAAGAATTACAGGAGACCTTGCGCAACAGCAAATGAAACGCTGAAGATCAATTGAGCAGAGGCAATGAAACCACACCCCACGACAAGAAGAAGAGGAGAGGAGGAGGAGGAGGAGACTCCCTACTGCATGGGATTGATACCCAAATATGCTGAGAAGACCCATGGAGTCGCCAGGTATGCTGTCTCCCTGGAGGACGGATTAGAGATGTGACTGAAGGGTTGTCATCACTCATAAAGCCCTCTGACGCATATCCCTTTCTTCTCATCCATGTGGGAACAAATGCTACTGCCAAGCGGAGCTACAGCGAAATCACATCAGACTTTGAAGCTCTGGGAAGGAAACTGAAGGACTTTGGGGCCCAGATAGTTTTCTCGTCCATCCTTCCGATATCTAGAAGAGGAGTAGAAAGGAAAAGAAAAATCCTCCAGATGAATTACTGGCTACAAAGATGGTGCCGACATGAGAGATTTGGATTCCGAGACCATGGGCTACATTTCTTGGAAGATAAACAACCAGCAAGTGATGGGTTGCACCTCACAAGGAGTGGGAAGAACATGTTTGGCCACAGCATGGAAAAATTCATCAGAAGGGCTTTAAACTGAATCCTAAGGGGAAGGGAGATGTAAACTTGGAGGTAACAATTGACAAAGGCTTATTCACAGTAACAGGAACCAAGAGAACAGCTCTAATAAGGTCCAATGTAGGAAGGAAGTCAGACCGTAAATCACATGGCCTTCAATGTCTGTATATTAATGCCCAGAGTATGGGAAACAAAAAGGACGAATTTGAACTCTTAATACAGGAGGGTAAACACAACTTGATAGGTATAACTGTAACTTGGTGGGATGACTCCCATGACTGGAATATAGCAATTGAAGGATATAACTTGTTCAAAAAGAATGAAAGGAATAGAAAGGGAGGCAGAGTTTTACTATACATTAAAAATATATATCCTAGAACATAAATACGGGAGGACGAGCTTGGTAGCCCCACCAAGAGTATCTGGATTAAAATAAATGGGGCAAGGAATAAAAGAAACGTGGTGGTTGGTGCCTACTACCAACCAGCGAATCAAGGAGAAGATGAGGATGAAACTTCTGAAAAGCAAACTGCCAACCTTTTGAGGAGGCATGATGTAGTAGTAATGGGATACTTCAATTACCCTGATATCTGTTGGAAGACAAATTCTGCCAAACACAGCCACTGTAAGAAATTCCTGACTTGTGTTGCTAATAACTTTCTTGTACAGAAAGTGAAGGAAGGAACTAGAGGATCAGCTATCCTTGACCTGATTCCAACCAACAGAGATCACTTAGTGGATGAAGTGGCAGTTACGGGAACTCTGGGGGAAAGTGACCATGTATACTAAAGAGTATACTAAAGAATACTAAAGAGTTAAGCCCAGCTGATAGCCATCAGCCTCAAGTAACACATCATTGGCTGGCAGCAGTAGCTGGGAGGAACCAGCCACACATATAAAGTCAGAGCACCCTAGCGAGGGAGCCTGCTCCACGAACTAGAGGGAGCCCCAGCTGACGAAGCGTCAAGGCCCCAGCTGACAAAGCGTCAAGGCGAGTTAAGCAGCAGAGCGAAAAGAGGGTAAGTAGCTCCCATTTATTCCATTATTTAATTGAAGTAAAACAGCTCAGAGCAATAACTAATAAGGGCAGCCCAAGGTCACCCTGAGCTAGGAGCCAAATCCTGAAAGAACCTATATCTTAGGAGACAGATCCTAGGAGAAGGAAGCGTATAGAAAGCTAGTTGTCAACACCACCCTAGCAGGAAAGCTTCAGGGGACACTGTAAACAAGGCTAAATTCCAGTCGGAGAGAAGGGGGAAAAGGAAACTCCACCGATACATACAGGGGGAGAGTCAGCTCAGTCCTTGCTAAAAAGGGCAGCTTCAGCCTTCCTGAAACACAACCACAAGCTCTGTTTCCCTAGGTTAAAGAAAGGTCAGGCTGTTCTAGGTGGGAAAACAACAAACACAAAAGACTTGCCTGGAAGGCGCAGCCCCTTGCTGAGATTAAAAGCAGCCAAAAGCTTAAACAGTCCCGCCCCTCGCTCAGGAAGGAAGCCTGAGAGAATACTAAAGAGTTAAGCCCCAGCTGATAGCCATCAGCCTCAAGTAACACATCACTGGCTGGCAGCAGTAGCTGGGAGGAACCAGCCACACATATAAAGTCAGAGCACCCTAGCGAGGGAGCCTGCTCCACGAGCTAGAGGGAGCTCCAGCTGACGAAGCATCAAGGCGAGTTAAGCAGCAGAGCGAGTTCGGCAGCAGGGCGAGGAGGCCAGGGCCCCCCACTCTGCCCATCTGTTCCCTGACCTCAACTAAACCGCAGTCTCCAACCCATTGACGTAATAAACCTTAAACAAAACTATGCAGGTAAGAAGCCAGCAGGGGTGTGGGGGCTTTCCAGTGTTTTGCACTGCCTGCAGCATGTACGATTATCTGCCTGTTGGACAGAAGTCGTGGGTGTGCTCTCGGTGCAATGAGCTCCTGGCTCTCCGGGAACGACTTCATTTCCTTGAGGCCAAGGTGGCGGACCTGGTAAAGCTGAGAGAGGCAGAGAGGTGTGTGGAGGAGGCCTTCAGGGACGTTATAGCTGTGTCCCACTCCAACGATGATAGCTCTCCTGCTATCATGGACAACAATGGTCTCGGGGAAGGAGAGCATCCAGCTGAGGAAGAGGGAAACGATCCCTTAGAAGGGACCCATTCCTTGGGGGATGAGCACCTATCCTCTCGTGCCGAGGATATATCTCCAGGGGGTGGAGGGATCCTTGTAGTGGGTGATTCGATCATTAGGAACATAGACAGTGGGGTGTGTGATGGGCGTGTAGACCGCAAGGTGTTTTGCCTGCCTGGTGCGAAGGTTGCGGATATCGCCCGTCGTTTAGATAGTTTGGTAGACAGTGCTGGGAAGGAGTCAGTGGTCGTGGTGCACGTTGGCACCAACGACATGGGGAAATGCAGCCGTGAGGTCCTGGAAGCAAAATTTAGGTTGCTAGGTAGGATGCTGAAAGCCAGGACCTCCAAGGTGGCTTTCTCTGAAATGCTACCGGTTCCACGCGCAGGACCAGCCAGACAGGCCCAGCTTTGCAGTCTCAATGCGTGGATGAGACGATGGTGTCGGGTGGAAGGGTTTGGATTTGTTAGGCACTGGGGAACATTTTGGGACAAGCCGGGCCTGTACAAAAGGGACGGGCTCCACTTGAACCAGAATGGAACCAGACTGCTGGCACTTAAAATTAAAAAGGTGGCAGAGCAGCTTTTAAACTGACTGAGGGGGGAAACCCGACAGGAGCTGAGAAAGGTCCGGTTCGGAATAAACCTCCCCCCTGGGATAAAAACCAAAGAAATGATGAAATTTTAAAAGGGGTAGGCCTAGAAGTAGGCATTGTGAGAGCAGGGGCACAGGATATAAATTCAGAAGAGCAAAATTACCACAGGCCTAACCACAAGTGCCAAAGACACTTGAAGAGAGACACTGCTTACAAGTGCCTGTACGCTAATGCTAGGAGCCTGCGAACCAAGATGGGAGAACTGGAGTGCTTGGTCTTAGAGGAGAGCATTGATATAGTGAGCATAACGGAGACCTGGTGGAATGGAGAAAACCAGTGGGATACGGTTATCCCTGGATATAAACTATATCGGAAGGACAGGGAAGGACGTATTGGTGGCGGAGTCGCTCTATACGTGAAAGAAGGCATTGAATCCAGCAAGCTTGAAACCCCCAAAGAGGCAGACTCCTCCACAGAATCGTTGTGGGTGGTGATACCATGCCCCAGGAGGGACTTAATACTGGGAACGATCTATCGTCCCCCTGATCAAAATGCTCAGGGAGACCTGGAGATGAGATATGAAATTGAGGAAGCATCCAAACTAGGAAATGTGGTAGTAATGGGTGACTTCAACTACCCGGACACAGACTGGCTGCATATGTGTTCCAGTCAGGACAAAGAAGCAAAGTTTCTAGATATTCTAAATGACTATTCCCTAGACCAGTTTGTCATGGAACCGACCAGAGGGACGGCAACCCTGGACTTAATCCTGGTGCGAGATGTAAGTGTTGTTGAACCGATTGGGAGCAGTGACCACAGTGCTATTAAATTAAACATACATGTAACTGGCCAATTGCCAAGAAAATCCAACACGGTCACATTTGACTTCAAAAGAGGAAACTTCACAAAAATGAGGGGATTGGTAAAAAGAAAGCTGAAAAACAAAGTCCAGAGGGTCACATCACTCGAAAATGCTTGGAAGTTGTTTAAAAACACTATATTAGAAACTCAACTGGAGTGCATACCGCAGATCAGAAAAGGTACCGCCAGGGCCAAGAAGATGCCAGCATGGTTAACGAGCAAAGTCAAGGAAGCTCTTAGAGGCAAAAAGTCTTCCTTCAAAAAATGGAAGTCTTGTCCGAATGAAGAAAATAAAAAAGAACACAAACTCTGGCAAAAGAAATGCAAGAAGACAATAAGGGATGCTAAAAAAGAATTTGAGGAGCACATTGCTAAGAACATAAAAACCAACAACAAAAAATTCTATAAATACATTCAAAGCAGGAGACCATCTAGGGAGACAATTGGACCCTTGGATGATAACGGAGTCAAAGGTGTCCTAAAGAACGATAAGGAGATTGCAGAGAAGCTAAATGAATTCTTTGCATCTGTCTTCACAGTGGAAGATACAGGGCAGATCCCTGAACCTGAACTAACATTTGCAGGAAGGGATTCTGAGGAACTGAGACAAATAGTGGTAACGAGAGAGGAAGTTCTAAGCTTAATGGACAATATAAAAACTGACAAATCACCGGGCCCGGATGGCATCCACCCGAGAGTTCTCAAAGAACTCGAATGTGAAATTGCTGATCTGCTAACTAAAATATGTAACTTGTCCCCTGGGTCCTCCTCCGTGCCTGAGGACTGGAAAATGGCAAATGTAACGCCAATCTTCAAAAAGGGATCCAGAGGGGATCCCGGAAATTACAGGCCAGCTAGCTTAACTTCTGTCCCTGGAAAACTGGTAGAAAGTATTATTAAAGCTAGATTAACTAAGCACATAGAAGAACAAGCCTTGCTGAAGCAGAGCCAGCATGGCTTCTGCAAGGGAAAGTCCTGTCTCAGTAACCTATTAGAATTCTTTGAGAGTGTCAACAAGCATATAGATAGAGGTGATCCAGTGGACATAGTGTACTTAGACTTTCAAAAAGCGTTTGACAAGGTACCTCACCAAAGGCTTCTGAGGAAGCTTAGCAGTCATGGAATAAGAGGAGAGGTCCTTTTGTGGATAAGGAATTGGTTAAGAAGCAGAAAGCAGAGAGTAGGAATCAACGGACAGTTCTCTCAATGGAGGGCTGTAGAAAGTGGAGTCCCTCAAGGATCGGTATTGGGACCTGTACTTTTCAACTTGTTCATTAATGACCTAGAATTAGGAGTGAGCAGTGAGGTGGCCAAGTTTGCTGATGACACTAAATTGTTCAGGGTTGTTAAAACAAAAAGGGATTGCAAAGAGCTCCAAAAAGACCTCTCCAAACTGAGTGAATGGGCAGAAAAATGGCAAATGCAATTCAATATAAACAAGTGTAAAATTATGCATATTGGAGCAAAAAATCTGAATTTCACATATACGCTCATGGGGTCTGAACTGGCGGTGACCGACCAGGAGAGAGACCTCGGGGTTGTAGTGGACAGCACGATGAAAATGTCGACCCAGTGTGCGGCAGCTGTGAAAAGGCAAATTCCATGCTAGCGATAATTAGGAAAGGTATTGAAAATAAAACAGCCGACATCATCATGCCGTTGTATAAATCTATGGTGCGGCCGCATTTGGAATACTGTGTACAGTTCTGGTCGCCTCATCTCAAAAAGGATATTCTAGAGTTGGAAAAGGTTCAGAAGAGGGCAACCAGAATGATCAAGGGGATGGAGCGACTCCCTTACGAGGAAAGGTTGCAGCATTTGGGGCTTTTTAGTTTAGAGAAAAGGCGGGTCAGAGGAGACATGATAGAAGTGTATAAAATTATGCATGGCATTGAGAAAGTGGATAGAGAAAAGTTCTTCTCCCTCTCTCATAATACTAGAACTTGTGGACATTCAAAGCTGAATGTTGGAAGATTCAGGACAGACAAAAGGAAGTACTTCTTTACTCAGCGCAGTTAAACTATGGAATTTGCTCCCACAAGATGCAGTAATGGCCACCAGCTTGGATGGCTTTAAAAGAAGATTAGACAAATTCATGGAGGACAGGGCTACCAATGACTACTAGCTGTGATGGCTGTGCTCTGCCACCCTAGTCAGAGGCAGCATGCTTCTGAAAACCAGTTGCTGGAAGCCTCAGGAGGGGAGAGTGTTCTTGCACTCGGGTCCTGCTTGCGGGCTTTCCCCAGGCACCTGGTTGGCCACTGTGAGAACAGGATGCTGGACTAGATGGGCCACTGGCCTGATCCAGCAGGCTCTTCTTATGTTCTTATGTTCTTATACTCTTAATGTTAAAGGAAGCAAAAGCTGAGAGAAGCCATACACATACCCTGGACTTCAGGAAAGCCAATTTTAATAAACTCAGAACAATGATAAGTAAGGTTCCATGGCAAGCAACCCTAATAAGAAAAGGAGTCCAAGATAGATGGGTTTCTAAAAAAAGGAAATTCTTACGGCACAATTGCAAACAATTCCGTCAAGGAAAAAAGGTGGAAGACAGCTGAAGAGGCCAATGTGGCTTCAGAAAAAGCTTAGAGATGACCTGAAAACAAAAAGGACACATATAGGAAGTGGAAAGAAAGCCAGGCCACAAAGGAAGAGTACAGGCAGGTATCACAGAATTACAGGGATGGCCTCAGGAAGGCTAAAGCTGAGAATGAGCTGAGGTTAGCAAGGGATGCTAAAAGCAACAAAAAGCTTTCATGTACATCCATAGTAAAAGACAGAGAAAAGAAATGGTGGTACAGCTACTCAGTGAGGATGGCAAAATGATAACAGATGACAAAGAAAAGGCAGAAGTGCTCAATTCCTACTTTGGCTCAGTCTTCTCCCAAAACAGGGTCTATGATCTTCCTGGCAAACGTGAAATTGAAGGGGCATGATTGCAGCTTGAGATTGATAGACAAATGGTCAATACCTAATCACTATGAATGAGTTCAAATCTCCAGGGCCGATGAACTGCATCCTAGAGTATTGAAGAAACTGGCTGCAGAACTCTTGGAAATGCTGTCTATTATGTTTACGAAAATGTGGAGGATGGATGAAGTTCTGGATGACTGGAGGAGCGCTAATGTTGCTTCATCTTCAAAAAAAAAAAGCAAAAAGGAAGAACGTGGGAACTACAGACCAGTCAGCCTGATATCAATTCCTGGGAAAATTCTGGAGCAGTTTATAAAGTGGTCAATCTGTAAGCACCTTTAAGACAGTGATTACCAGAAGTCAACATGGATCTGTCAAGGACAAATCCTGCCAGACTAATCTTATATCATTTTTTTGATTGGGTAACCTCCCTGCTAGACTGTGGGAATGCTGTGGACATAATATATCTTGACTTCAAGCAAAGCTTTTGACAAAGTGCGCTATCATATTCTGGTTAGCAAGCTAGCTAAAGGTGGGCTGGATGGATCAACTATCAGGTGGATCCACAGTTGGCTACAGAATCGTACTCAAAGAGGGCTTATCAATGTTTCCTTCTCAAACTGGGGGGGGGGGTAACGAGTGGAGTACCGCAGGGCTCGGTCCTGGGCCCAGTGCTCTTTTACATTTTTATTATTAATTAATTAATTATTATTATTTTATTAGGTGATGGAAATGCTTGTCAAATTTGCCAAAGATGCAAAATTGGGAGAGATAGCTAATATTCTGGAAGACAAAAACAAGATTCAAAGTGATCTGGATAGGCTGGAGCATTAGTCTGAAAACAGAATGAAATTTAACAGGGATAAGCACAAAGTTCTACACCTAGGAACTAAATGCACAGTTATAAGATGGGGGATACTTGGCTCAGCAATACTACATGCAAGAAGGATCTTGGAATTGTTTGTTTATTTATTAAATGTATATCCCATCCTTCCTCCCAGTAAGATCTCAGGGCAGCAAACAAAAACCCGAAAAACACTCAAATTGTTGATCACAAACTGAATAAGCCAACAATGCGATGTGGCTGCAAAAAAAGCAAATGCTATTTGAGGCTGCATTAACAGAAGTATAGTTTCCAAATCGCACGAAGTACTAATTCCCCTCTAGTTAGCACTGGTTAGGCTTCATCTTTACTGTGCCCAGTTCTGGACATAACACTTTAAGAAGGATGCAGACAAACAAAGAGGTTCAAAGGAGGGCAGCAAGGATGATCTAGGGACTGGAAACCAGGGCTGTGGAGTCAGAGTCGTGAGCAATTTTGGATGGAGTCAGAAGAAATGTACCGACTCCGACTTCAAAATAAATTTTGACTGACAATTTTTTTAAAATATAAATTCAAAATGTCAAAGAAGCTTCCCATGAAGTCAGCTGTAGTTGAACATTTCACCATAACTCAAGATGGAAAACATTTTGTGTGTCAGTGTATGACACCAGATGAAGACAAATGCTGTGATGCCAAGATCAGTGCATATTCAGGCAGCAATAAAAATGCTCCTACGAGAGCTTCCAATTTAAAAAGACATTTATAGCCCTTTCCAGGGCTGTGGAGTCAGAAGCAATTTTGGGTGGAGTCGGAGTCGGACAGTAGAAAAATAGAGGAGTCGGAGTCAAAGGTTTGGCATACCGACTCCACAGCCCTGCTGGAAACCAAGCCCTATGATAAATTGAAAGAACTGAGTATATTTAGCCTTGAGAAGACTGAGGGGAGATATGATAGCATCAACTTAAAACTTTTGTCACACAGAGGAGGGCCGGGATCTCTTCACAATCATCCCAGAGTGCAGGACACGGAATAACTGGCTCAAGATGCAGGAAGCCAGATTTCGACTAAATATCAGGGAAAACTTTCTAACTGTTAGAGAGGTACAACAATGGACCCAATTACCTAGAGGGGTGGGGGGCTCTCCAACACTGGAGACATTCAAGAGGCAGCTGGACAGCCACCTGTCAGGTATTCTTTAAGTTGGATTCCTGCATTCAGCAGGAGGTTGGAATTGATGGCCTTATAGGCCTTGTCCAAATCTACTATTTACGATTCTGTATCTGGAGACAACTGCTATGATGGTGACACAGCAGCCTCAGATGGAGGATTCAGAGTTTCATTAAGACAGGGGTAACTAACCTCTGGCTCTACAGATGCTGTTCAACTTCCATCAGTCCTAGCCAGCATGGCCAGTAGTGAGAGATGATGTAAAGCAAAGGTTATCTACCCTTGCATTAAGAAATAGGATACAGACAATTCTAGCCCAAGAGGCACAACCAAATCTCTTCTGCATAAGCCCCATTGAAATGAACTCGATATCAATGGGGCTTATGAAGGAAAACATCCTGGTTGATTGTTCCTCATCTTTGCTCATGGAATCTGGTTTTTTGCCTTAGGTACCAAAACGTTGTAGGACAGCCCTGATCATATATAGCTCTTGGCAAATTTGTCCTACAGGTCTTATGTTAAGTGGGCCCACCAGTAAAACCATCACAGGATAAGCAGATGCTATGGACTTGGGCTGTATCTTTTAATCACCAGAGCATCTAAAAACTTTAGCTAGATAACAGAAGCCAATTTAAAATCAATGACAGATTTTAACTCGTGGGACTGTGAGTTAAGGAAATAACAGGAAATGAAAAGCAAAATATCAGAGCATCAACCTTTCAACTAATATTTAATAAGCTTTTGCTTACTAAATAACAAGGTACACTTCCTTCACTATCTTGTTCATGTGCCTAGATTAAGCCTGTGGTAACATGCAGGTTTATTTAATTTTCTTACATTTACAATCTGCCTTTCTTCCATTATGGAACCCAAGATGGTATGACTGTTGCACCCACCCAGGCAGTGAGCAGACTCAGACTTGATAGCTTCAGTAAGGTTATGGGCTCATGTGCCTTTAGACCATACCCTAGTCAAAACACAGATAATCAATCAACTAAAAATGATTTCAACAACTCAAACTGTGGGCAAACCCTCTGGGTTTAAAAGGGTAATATCTGTGGAATTAGTTTGTAGTAATCCAAAAATGAGTACAGAAATATTATGTCAGAAGTGGCCAAACAGAACTACAACACAAATTTCATTATCTAGACTTGGAGGCATTTTTCCCCATGCCCCTAAGTGGCTGCATCTTTCTCTACTGACTGGCAAGCACTAGCGGAAATCAAGAGTTTCTCATGTGATTTTTCCAGCTTAATATCCCACTGTTCACAAACCTAATCCTTAAGCCCTCCAGTCTCCAAAGTGCCTGCAGCATTCCTCAGAGACCATGAGGCAATTACCAACCAGACAGAGCTTCCATTTAGGCTGAAGGGTCACTGGTTAAACCAAGTGGAAAACACGTTCATGACTGCTCCCTGATCTTCAACATTTCCCTGCTCACCGGAGTGCGAAGGTATCAACATCTGTACCTCCCCATTAACACTGTATGTCCCCAAAGAAAACCTAGCCCAGTCTTTCATGGTTCCATATCTTGTTTTACTTTTATTTGTGCAAAATGCAAAAAGATCAGAGAGCCTTTGCCATCTGCCTGTTAGGCAAGAGTGAGACAGCCACAACTAATTTTTACAAAGGAACAATGCTATGATCAGTATATGGACTGAGTAAAAGTTGCTGCTTCAGAATGATAGTTGTACCTCTGCCTACTTAAAGGTTTTACAGAATTAACTCCAAGCACCACAGCTCCACCACTGTGTTATCTGAAAGAAAGAGAAAAAAAGAAAGCCCAGCATGAACCTCAGGATAATATGAGGAGAGCAGGAGATAGGATGCAGTCGTGGTGGTAAGTTTCCCATATTCATAAACATTAATTTCCTCAGCCCAATGTGTTTTATTGTGATATACATTCTTTGAGGGCCTCTGTCTGAATAGGGCTGTAGCCCTTTTCTATTCAGTAACACACAAACCTGGGTTTGTGGACCACATTACAATTTCCTAACAACCTCAATTCCCAACAGGGTGGAGTCCCATATCCTTCATTAGCAGAAGCCTCTAAGAGCAATGGGGGCCATATCAAAGACAGTTGTGTTCTGGGAAAGCTGGCACTTCCTTGAAAAGTTCCTCAGTGAGAAAATCAATAATAGTGAACAAATCTCCCTGGAAGACAGGATTGCCCTCCACAGCCAGTCTTGTATTGCAACATGCAGATGTAGTAAAGGGTAGGCCCTAAATAGTTTAAAACCAAATAACTCCATTCTTGCCCTGCATTTCCCCTGCTTTGTCCCTCTTATTACACTTACATCCCACCATAGTTTCATCACGGAACCCATGGCAGTGTTCCATCCAGGCACAAGGACTTTGGGGTAGGAATCTAACTCCAAATTTATTCAAGACTGTTACCTGTCCCAAATCCTTCGGGCAGGGCTTATGACAGTTCTAAAAGAAATGCAGAAAGGTAAGAGCATTTAATTATGAAGCTGGTAACTCTTTACAGGTAGAAAATGGGCATTTCTCTTGGAAAAGATATTTTGCCTTTAAAATAAGAGGTGAGATTCCGCCTGCAAATAAGCTTACTAGTGCTATTTGTGTAAACACATCCACATACCATCAGTGACAACTATGCTAAAGCAAGAAAGGGTTATGCTACAAGCTAAAAGAATGCAACGGGTGTGAATAACTCCAATTTGATTCTGATTGCAAACACCAAGGAATCAAACTGATTTTTTCCAGCCTCACTAGTTTGCCCAATGTGCTGTGGATTCAAAGGCCAATGAGAAGAGGCTCCCATATCTCTATTTCACACTACAAAGCTTAATTCCTCAATGTGGGGAGATATATATTGATGGTGCTTAGGTTTCCAAAACCCAGATTCCCAGGATGTTTACAACCATGTTAATGAGACCCCTCAGATTCTAATCTCACAATTTTAATCCAAGAGAAAGGCAATGCCCAATTGTTCCCTGTGCTGAATGCCCCACAGCCTGATCATTGCCCCACCCTCCAGCCTAACATCCTAGATAAAAACAGCAAAGAGCATTTACATAATGCCTTCTCTCCTGCATAAGTCTTTCTATACATTGGGATCTCTGGCAAGAGTTGTCCTACTCAAGAGTGCACCACATCCAGAAGCCTATCAGTGTGCATATCAGATGACTGGTGCATGCATCCATTCACCTTGCTAAACACAGCACACAGATTCAGGTTTCTTTTATTCCCAACATGTATTAAAAGGCAGAGCCCCGTCTCATATGCATGAAAGACAAATGATCATGTAAACAATTAGGCAAAGGAGTTGGAAAACTGGCAGAAAATCCATTGCTTTAATATTTATCTACCCATATATATAACTTCTAGACAAGTGACGGAGCAATGAACCCATGCCCGAGTTCTGCATAACAGCTGCAGTAACCTCCTTTTAGATACATGACTAAAAAAAGGCCTGCAAGATTACTCTTCCATCCAGAGCCCTTGAGCCTGTTGATGTGCGTAACGTTTGGTGAGTCTCTACAGAGTTGGAGGAGGGGAGAGACAAGTTGTGTATGATTTGTAGGCAAGGGAATCTCTCTTCATATCCTTGGTAATGATTCCTCAATAAAGGAACATGCAGGGCTGCTGTTCAAATAATGAAGCCCATCACACAGCAGGTGATTGATTTGCTGCAACACAATTGCAACCCCTTCCTATAGGGACCCCTGCAGGGCCCAAATGCAGAGGCCACAAATGCTCACACATCTTACAAATAAGAAAAACAACTGCTAGGAGCTGTTCAGTGAGGCATTCTGGATATAGGTCAGGTCATCATGGTTTCCTGCAACAACGCTGGGGTATCAGCTCCTTCACAGAAAGAAACAAGTGCCAGAAAGACGCCATTTCTAATCCCCCTTCCCTTGCTGACATTATCAATGCTTGAGGGCAAACTTCCAGATGAAACCCTACCTTCTTGATCTTTCTGTTAAAATCACTACACCAGCTAGGTGCAATAGCAACATCTGTTAGGGGCTGGGAGAAGACTCACAGGCTGCACCTTTCACCTTGTCTATGCAAATATCAGCAGAGACAAAATGGCCCAGGAGAGAACTGCATCGTATAGAGCAGTGTTTGCCAAACAGCGGGTCAGGACCCACTGCTGGACTCTGGGCCACTTTCAGGTGGGCCTCAGTGCCACAGCTTTCCCAGTGCCTCTTCATTTCCACCTTGACCCCTAGCCTTTTGTTTGGACCAATGCCAGCCCCAGCAACTCTTAGCATTGTAAGCAACGGTGGCTGGGAAGCAGAGGAGTTCTGGGGATGAGGAGGGAAGATCTCCTGCCTCTGAGGGGAAAGGTCTGGAGAAGGTGTTGAAGGAAATTAGAAAGTGAGATAAAAGGTTAATGTTTTTATTGATACATTAATTAATTAACTAGGAGTAGAAAGGAAGGCAGTAAGAGAGAAAAGCTGTTATAGGAGGAAGAAGTGAATGTAAAAGGACCGGGGATGAAAGAAGCAGTTTGGGAGCGGAGAGATAAAGTACAAATGAAAAGAGAATAGGAAAAGAAATTATGGAAGACAGGTAAAAATCCTTTTGAGAGGCATGTGAGGTGGAAAGGGAAAAATGTATTTTGAAAAACCCTTCTTCATTTAGAGCCTCTAGAACAGCCTTTCCCAACCAGTGCGCCTCCAGATGTTGTTGGACCACATTTCCCATCTTTCCTGACCATTGGCAATGCTGGCTGAGGCTGATGGGAGTTGTGGTCCAACAACATCTGGAGGCACACTGGTTGGGAAAGGCTGCTCTAGAATGATCAACAAATTCTGCAAAATATGGGGAGGCTATCACAATGCTTCCAGAACAAATGTTTGTACTTAGCTTGAGAAACCTGAACTTGGAACTCCTTGAAACAAAGAAAACGCTTCATCAAAGAATTTTCAAAAAGGAATTAGGTCTCAGTAGAAAATGTTAGTAATTGCTAACTTATTATGCCAAACTCTGCTGCCATCTGCTGCCATTTTGCGACAGGCTCTGTCCCTGCCTCACCATTTTGTGACTTGTGGGCCTCAGTAATTTACAGCCATCTCATGTGGGCCCTAGAGGTAGAACGTTTGAGACACCATGTTCTAGGGGACACTGCCTTGCAAAGCTACAGTATCATGTAAATGTGACTTCTTATAAAAACTATAAAATATTCCTAATTCTTAAGAAAAGCTGTAGCTCATGTGCAGATCACACACTGCACACGAAAGATCCCCAGTTCAATCCTTGGCATCTCTAGGTCAGGCTGAGACCCTGCAGAACCAGTGCCAGTAAGTGTGGGCAAAGTTGAACTACAAGCACCAATGGCCCGCCTTGGTAATGGCCTCCTATGTACCACCACTCATTTTTATATGCACATGTCCCATTATCAGATTTCAGTTTATTCATTTAAAGCATTTTACCTAGATCTTGAGCAGAAAAGGCTTCACAGTGGCTTACATAGTCTCAATAATAAAAAAGGCACCCTTGTCTACAGGACACAACATAAAAAAAGAGAAAAAGTTGGGGGTGGGAAGAGGGAAATAAGCAAAATCAGGCACCAGCTCTTAAAGTGAGGAAGTTCTTATAATGCTCAGCTTGAATGGAAACAGTATGGAGAGAAGGAGGAGCAGCCAAACAGAGCTCATCTCTTTGAGGTAGCCAAACGTTAAAAGGTCCCAGGATGTTCAGTCCTGCTGGGAGGTCCCCTTTGTTCGAAACCCCCAGCCTTGGGTTTAGAAAAGCAGAGTGGCATTTGGTCCTTATGACCTGAACTGGCCTCCACCCACCCCCCACCCCCAGTAGATCCCAGAACCATGTGGCTACGTGTCCTTCACAGACTGGTAAACAGCTGTTCAAAAAGGGACAAGTATTTGTGGTGGGCTGTGGGAACTAATGCCTTGGCTTGGGTGGCTTTAATCTAAAGAGATTAAGAAAGTCTCAAACCCCCTGTAAAGAGTCAAATATTAAGCGCAATTTCACTTAATTAAGGAAAGGGGGCGATTCTGCAAACCTCGTAACTGGGCACGCAAACCCCGTCCAAAAACAACAACAACCCACCACCGAGGTTCTCTGCGCTCTGAGCCCACCGGGCAATGCCCTTCGCAACTCCGATACGGACGAGATAACAGCAAGTATGCAAGGACGGCCCGCAGCCTCTCACAGCAGGAAACTTGTTGGGAGGCACCAAATGTTCCAATTCACAGGGTCCTCAAAGCCTCTACGTCTGGTCGGCCGATTACCCTCCCCTCCTCGCTCACACCTGCTGCAGACGCTCACAGCAGTCCAGATGGCCTTACCTGGCTTTCGCCCCCTGGCCGCCCAAATCTATGCGCGCAGCTACACTCAGCAGCACCCTTCTCGGAGCTTCCTTTCTCTGCTTACACACACCTCCCTTTGGGATCAGCCACTTTCCCCCCTCTTTTGTTAATTCCCAGAGCCGAGGCCTCCCCTCCCTTCCCCGGAAGGAGAAGAACAAAGGAAAGCCCACAAAAGTGGGGGGGGGAGAGGTTAAATTCACTTTCTGCTCCATAAGCGCTGAGCCATCGCAGTCGCCCCGTGCAAAGGGAAACCCGCCTGCTCCTCCCCAGTTTCCAGCCTTTCCTCCACTACCTTGACTCAGCTAAGCTGACCCTTCTGTAAGTGTTGGGGGGGAGTGCCCATCGGAACGGCGGGCTGTCCCTTGCCAAATGCTGCGGCAACAGGATAGCTCGGGGAGAGGGTCCCCACAGCCAACACAGTTATTGGGGTGGTGCCGAAAAGCCAAAAATAAATAAATACGGAGGGTCAACACTGCCCACGCGAGAAGCGGCACAGCGTCCCGGCAGCTCTGATAAAAGCGCCTCAGCTGTGAGTGGGAAGAGGCGGCGGCAGCAATTAACTCTGCAAACGCCAGATTTGCCCCCAGCTCAGGGCGCCTGGGAGAAGGCGCTAGACTCGAAATGGGATCCTGCTACTTGCAGGGGACACCCTCCTTAGACCTTCATCAGACAGAACCATCGTGCTGTCTGACCTGAAAGCCCAACTCTTTGTGTTACTTCGTTCTACAGATACTTAACTACCCCTGGGGATCCCACCCCTAAAAAAGCATGTTCGCTCGACGATTTTAATGGCATCTACTAATATCCATCCAATTTTCCCCCTTATACAACTTTTATAACATTCTCATATACTGACCCTCGTGATAACGTGGCAGCCCTGTGCCTGTTCAGTCAGAAGTCAGTCCCGCCAAGCTCAATGGGATCACTCCCCAATAAGTAGTCTCTAGGAAGTAAATCTCATTGGGATCAATGAAACTACTTTTGAGGAAAGCTGGCCAGGAGTGGGCTTTAAGAGACTGAACTGTACACGGATGCATGCCCCGACACATGGCTGTGCAAAGAGCAGATACCTCGACTCTGCAACTTGACTCGTAGGCGACGTTGAAGAGCCTTCTCCCAAAATAAAAAAGCTCCGAGCCACTCAGAGGAGGAAAGGTTCGTCCCCAAAAGGTGACGAGATACCAGCGGCTAAAGATGGAAGCGCAAAGGCTCCCGCCATGAGCCTAAGCGGCAACAAGCACGAGTACCGAAGACCTGGAGGAGAGACCCGGCGACGAGCTTCTTGGAATGCCAGCTATGCAGCGGCTGTCTGTACCTGTTGCAGCTGCTTCCCTGTTTATGGCCCCCCGGGCTCGGTGGAGGGAGAGAAAGTTTCCCTCCAGCATCCACCAAGAAACTAGCAGAGCCCGGGAAAAAATACCTAGGGCGGAGAGAAAAGCAGCTTCACCTCCTCCCTTCACACCCCGGTCCAAGCAAGTGCAGACCCGTCTGCTCACAGCACTCCTTGAATCTACCCGCAGGCCGGCTGGGTCTCTGCACGTGCAAGACGTAGAAATGTCTGCCTCCAGGCTACAAATTATTCCCATTACAAAAGTGAAACGACGAGGTTCTTGGGGTTTTCCAGCTACAGTCCCACCTTTAACGGCTCTAGGGGGGGGGGGGGTTGGAAAAGAATTCCTTTCCAGCCGCCGCCCTGCAAAACCGCGGCAGGCGTCGACTGTCACACATTCTCCACTTTAAGGAAGGCTTCTTCCGATGCGTGAATACCTTCCAAGACATCCTTAGCATGATTTATTTGGGACCAGTGAAACAGAGGCTGCCTGGTCTGCACTGGCAGCAAAAGGCGGTGGTAGAATCTCACATGCTGCCAGGTTATTCTTCTACTTTACAGTTTCTGCAGCTGATTGATTATGATTAGTTGTTTTATATTTTTATTAAACTTGCAAGCTGCGGGGGGGGGGAGTATTGTACAACCAAAAATTATGTGGAAGTATTTTAATAAAGTGCTATTGTATGTTATTATTTTAGTTGTGCTTTCTAAATTGTGTATAATTGCTATGATTACGATTATTAGACTTTGTCACTGCAGACTGATTTCACACATTGGAAGAGTCCCTTAAGGAAAAAAAACATGCAAATAGGAAACTAGTTCCGCAGAAAGAAGTCTACAAGAGAACCTCTCGCCCAGATTGCTTCTTTGTTTGCTTTTTCCAGGGAGTGTTTTAAGTGGTGCAACATTTTAAAATGGCATCCCCCAGCTGCAGCTGCAACTTGAAGTGGAACAGTTCATTCTACCTGCTCCGTATTGTATTTTGCTACATGTCCAGACCAGGCTTTAGTTCCAAATAAACATGCATAGAATGAGGCTCTAGGTCTGGTCCTAGCATACAGTGTGCACAGTTAAAAATGTAAATGTACTGCCTTCAAGTCGATTCCGACTTACGGCGATCCTACGAATAGGCCAGGGTTTTCACGGTTAGCGGTATTCAGGAGGGGGTTACCATTGCCTTCCTCTGAGGCTGAGAGGCAGTGACTGGCCCAAGGTCACCCAGTGAGCTTCATGGCTGTGTGGGAATTTGAACCCTGGTCTCCCAGATCGTAGTCCAACACCTTAACCACAGTTAGAGGAGAACAAATGGGAAGATTTTGCAAACAGTAAAATTGATTTTCTAGTCAAACAACTGAGATAGCTTTTTTGGGGAGGGGGACAGACAGTTTTTGTAGAATGTGAGGCTTGTACAGCACAGGATATTTCTGGGTTTCTCCTCAAGAAACTCAGCAAGTGTAAGGGAGGGGTGGTAGAGAATACTTCTAGGAAAAATCAGCATTAAGTGTGGGGCTCTGCTGAAGCTGCACATTAGAAAACCAAAGATCCCTCTCCTCTCCAGGACATAGTAGTATGAAGGCTTACATATGCTCATACATGCATGTATAGATATATATTTGAACACAACAACTACAGAAACAGGAATAATATAACTGACTGAACAAAATTCCTTATCCGATTTATCTGGGAGTTTCACTGCCTTTTTTTTAGGTCATATACATGTGCTCTCTCAAAGGCAAGCAAGCCACCATATATGTGCACTCACACACACACCACATGCACACGTTCTCTTTCACACATTAATAAGTACTTTTTGCTCCACTCCATTACCATCATTTTGGAATGTGTCAGAGTTTGCGCTAAGTAACTCCAAGGCAGAAACAACTATTAAGAATTATTATTATTATTATTATTACTATTAAGAATTATGGCCACCAGCTTGGATGGCTTTAAAAGAAGATTAGACAAATTCATGGAGGACAGGGCTATCAATGGCTACTAGCCATGATGGCTGTGCTCTGCCACCCTAGTCAGAGGCAGCATGCTTCTGAAAACCAGTTGCCGGAAGCCTCAGGAGGGGAGAGTGTTCTTGCACTCGGGTCCTGCTTGCGGGCTTCCCCCAGGCACCTGGTTGGCCACTGTGAGAACAGGATGCTGGACTAGATGGGCCACTGGCCTGATCCAGCAGGCTCTTCTTATGTTCTTATGAATTGTAAGACAAGACTTTCTCTGTGACATGTTACAGATTTTCACTTTTCCTATGATCCACTCTTGAGCCAAACAAAATAGCAGGCTGGCATGAACCACACAAGGAGCAGGGAAATTAAGGGAGCAGATAAAGAGCACCTGAGGTTTTCAACCCTGTGCCCTGAACCTTCAGTTCTAAGAAATCTCAAGACAAAATCCTTCTCAATTCTCACATTAATTGGCTCCTTTTGTTTTTACCTGGCTATAATCTATCCTTCCTCAGCAGCTTCTTGCTTGCATTGGACAAACATTGACAATAAGATGAGGGACTCCCCAATAATGGCATTCTTTGTTACCAATTCACCATTAGAAGGATATAGATAAGACCGTTCACAGCATATTATTGTTGCAGCCTTAAGTCAACTGCCTTTCATCCCATTTTATGTGTTTTAAATATCTTTGTGGCACACAGCCAGGAAGGGCAGGTAGCTTTCTTTTAAAAAAATAAATAAATGATACACACATACATGCCAGCTTGGCAATTTGTTCATTCACACCTATTTACAGGGCTGGACTATCTTGGGGGTCTGCCTTTTGCTCTCACCTGTTCAGTATAAAGTGAATGGTTATTGGGAGGAACTAATATATTTAAATCATACAGCACAACAGCATCAAGAAAACCTTCCTATTTATGAACTAATAGAATTGGTGCATAACTCAGACCTCAAATCATACCACTGCGATTACAAAAAAAAATGGAGTATTACGTCAGTTATTAATTACTGATTTTTGGGGAGGGAGAGTTTTCTTTTGCAGTTCAGGTCTGTATCATTAAGGCCAAGAACACAAGAGCAGCCCTGCTGAATCAGAGCAAAGGCTCATGTAGTCCAGCATTATGTTATCACATAGCAGATGTCTATGGGACACTTACAAGGAGAACATGACAGCAATCTCTTCCGCTTGCATTCCCCCAACGACTGGTATTCAGGGACATACTGGAGCAATATACAGCCAGGGCAGTGCCATCATGCCTAGTAACTACTGATAGCCTTATCATTCATAAACTGCAATCTTAGGAGTTAAGTTCCACTGTAAATGGAGAAACAGGCCTATTCTTCACTTCCATTAGCTCACCTTCCTTTGATTTACTCAGTACTTTGTCTTTTTCTTTGTTTTGGTAACACAACCTTGAGTTGTAAGCAGCGCTGTGGAGTCGGAGTCGTGGAGTCGGAAGCAATTTTGGGTGGAGTCGGAGTTGGTAGAAATGTACTGACTCCGACTTCAAAATAAAGTTAATATTTTAATATTATACATTAATATACATTTGCCATTTATGAAGGAGTCAGAGTCGGACAGTAGAAAAATAGAGGAGTCGGAGTCGAAGGTTTGACATACCAACTCCACAGCCCTGGTTGTAAGGGGGGATCTGCCCTTTTTGTGTGCATAATACTCTGTAAAATCATCGTGTATAAAAGTAGTAAAATCAACACTTTTTTAATAATTAACTCCTATACATTTTTCTCAGGTTAAAATAGCAGGCCTATTCTTATCTATACCTACAAGTGCCAGGTCCTCAACATGAAGCTGTAGATTGAAGCAGGCAGCATACCAGTCCCCTTCACCCTCATCCCTCCCAGGCAGGGAAAGAGGATTGACCAAGTCAGTAACTAGTGGAAAAAACAGGAAGGGGGGGCACAACAGGTGCTTTCTTTTAAAGGGGCAAACAGAATTTCTGCTTTGAGAACCAGGCAACCTTAGTGGTATTTCAAGCTTCTCAGCAGGCTTTATTACATGCCTTCTATAAACTTTACACAATTAACTTCTATTAACTTTACACAAAGAGTTTTGAATTTAAAATAAAAGCTTTCAATGGAGGAAAGCCACAAATGCTGACATAATCTGAAAATGCTGACATAATTTGCAGATTCTTAGGGCCTAAATAAAAGTTATCTAAGCAAAGGGATGTAGACTTTAATTTTTCGTCTATACCTGGCCTGGCTGCCAGCTCTGGCCAGGGCCTACCAATTTCCACAGACAAACACATACAGTACACACACACACTTTGTGACACCATGGATAGGATTCGCTGGGCTCCATTTGCCATCAACTTTCATTGCATGGGAAAGGATTGTAGTTCCTCTTATTAAGTGTGTGTGTGTGTGTGTGTGTGTGTGTGTGTGTGTGTGTGTGTGTGTGTGTGTGTGTGTGTGTGTGTACTGCCTTCAAGTCAATTCCGACTTATGGCAACCCTACGAATAGGGTTTTCATGGTAAGCAGTATTCAGAGGGGGTTTACCATTGCCTTCCTCTAAGGCTGAGAGGAAGTGACTGGCCCAAGGTCACCCAGTGAGCTTCATGGCTGTGTGGGAATTTGAACCCTGGTCTCCCAGGTCGTAGTCCAACACCTTAACTACTACGCCATAATTTGCAGCACGGTAATTGAGTACCTTCCACAAGGGCAGTTCTTCCTATTTCAGTTCTCTTAAAGAATTAAAAGAAAAATCAGTACTGGGACTTTGCAAGTCTATTTGGAACCTGGACTCTTGCTCTTAAATGCTTACTGACATGTTTCCTACAGATCCCTCCTTGATAAATGGCTGCTTGACTACTCCTGCTACATTCAGCTCCTCTGCTTATTCCCACCACAATAATTCTTTCTTCATTGTGGAGGGAGGGGGGAGAAATGCTTAGAATATTCATGCTAATGACCTCAAATAGCTCACTTAAAAAAAAATACAGAGATGGGCTGAGGCTAACTTAATGCCCTGCAATTACACATAGCACACCAACAATATTCCAAAATGCCATTCAGGGTTGCATTTATGTACACATTTAAAGCAAAGGGCACAAGCAATTGTCCGTAACAACCAGAATGGATGATTGCCCCTCAAAATACAACACTGGAAATCACCTTGGAATGCAACCTGCCCACAGAGTCCCAAATTGTCAAGAGATACAGCTGAAAACATGATACATGAGACAAAAGATAGATATCAGCCACAGTTGGTGGTCATATATTTGCATGTAAACTGGCACAAATGCACAATGCAGTGAATGTCAGCTGCCCACCCAGTGTCCTTTTTGGGCAGAGTTATTTCTGGCAGTGGAGTAACAGCAATACACAAGTCTCCTGTCTGTTCTAAAGAGAAGCAACCATTTTAAAAATAGGGAAATCTCTATGACTGGGCATGAAGAAAAGTGGTCAAAGCTATCTGCATAGATCTATAGTACTTTGCTTACCAAGACCATTGGCTGTTTCACTAACGTGACTGTACACTACATTTAGGGATAGACTTTGCGAGCCAACTCACAACAGCCTCAAAGTGAACAAAGAGACCAGTGGAGACAACTTTGCAAAACCTGAGCTCTGGACAAAAGGTGGCCACAAAGATAGCAACAGGAACAAAAAGCAAGAATATGGGTGAAAATTTTAGTCTTCAAAATTTCTGTACCAGATCCTTTACAGAGGTATGTATTTTTTACGTAGCACCACAAGAGCCACTTTTCTGTGGATTCAGCCCATGGCACTATTGTAACAAATGGTACCACAGCACATCAAGGAAGATGGGGCAAGGAAGATGGGGCAAGGAAGATGGGGAACTTTGTACTTGGGGGAATTAGACTAAGGTAGGAAACGTCAGGCTCAGGGGCCAAATGTGGCCCTCTAGAATTCTGTATCTGGCCCTTAGGACTCTCCCCAGGCTACCTGCTCTCCCAAGACACACCCAGCCCTCATTAGTCCCACTTCATATGGTCCTCGAATGTTTTTGCCTGACTGAATTGTCCTTCAACTCTGATAATGCATCTTATTTGCCTAAATGGAGGACAGAGAGGGATATGAAAGCATATCTGGACACTAGCCCACGTACAAAGGAAACTGTTACATTAGTTGCTTTGCCCACTTTTCCCTCTGGCTCCGCCTACTGCTGGCATGTGGCCTGTGGCTTCCAACCTTGAAAATGTCCCCCAGTCCTGGATTAGGCAGTTTAGTCCTACCATATCTTGGCAAAGACAAAGATCTTTGAAATTAATGATAAAGAGACTCACAGTCAAAATGACTAGTAATAGCTGGGACAAAGTTATACAACATAACATTTTAAACAACAGAAGTCAGACTTCTCTGTTGTATTTCTAAAGCACCTCTTTCCAAAAGAGATTTGTTGCTCTGACAAAGAGCCACTAATAATCACATTTCCTGCTAACAGCAACGTATTACAATGTACTGCATGAAGAATTACCTTAGTACATTGGACAAACTGTGACAAGTATTGCTGCTGTGAATGTACAACCTTTTAAAAAGAATCTACTACATTCTGCAGTGTCTGGCTATCAATTATTATAGTTTTCAAAAGAGAAAATAGATTAGAACAGATTAGAACAGTGGTTCCCAAACTTTCCCAGACACAAACTGCTTGAAAACTGCTGAGGGTCTTTGCAGACCACTTAATGATTTTTTTTGTCTGTTGTAGCAGTTGTAAATGCATAGAATTCAAAGAGTAATACAATGAAATACAATATAAGAAAAATAAAATAAAAATACAATTAAAATCAATATGGATATTCAATGTGATGGATGAGCCATCTCCCACCTTCAACCACAAATATACAGACATGCCATGGTCTACCTGAATGAAGCTTGTGGACCACTGGTGGGCCATGACCACAGTTTGGGAACCCCTGGGTTAGAACATTCACTGATTCTTTTTTTAGAACAGGACATGCATTTATTTTATTAATGTATTTTAAATAAAATATTACATTAATTAATTTCATTGTGTATTGCTTACTCACTTAAATTTGAATGCATCCATAGATGGATGATCATTAGATTTCAAATTGTAAGCCACCTTGAGGACTTTTGTCAAACCATATTATAAATTTAAAATAATTGTAAGAATAGCTCACAGTGAGAAGTTTTTTCCCACGGACCACTTGAAAACTGCGGTCACAAATGGCCCAAGATAGAGGTACTCTATACTCATAAAAAGAAGAAGTTGCAATTTTGCACAGGCTTCCTCATTTAGTTGCATTGTTCTCAACGTGGCATTTAAGTTTTTGGAGAAGTTAGTAGAAGTTTTGATTTTTGTTTTTTGCAAGAGTGGTATGTGCAACTTGGGGACAGCAGATGCATATGATTAGGGCAATATGACCCCATGCCACAAAGGAAAGGAGGAACTATAAGAACACAAACTCTAATGCTTCCCACTACAAATTTTTCCATTCTCTGCCTTCATATTTCTAGCTATATTGTCAAACCCATTAGGGCTGGGTGAGCAGTGTAGGATTCTCAGGTACTCCCAGTTACATATACCATCTTCCATGAAAGACTGAAAACTTGCAGTTCCATGATTTTGTAATGTGATAGGATGCAAGTGTGTGTGCATGGACAACCCAAAGCCCAGAAGCAGCATGCCAGGCAGAATCTCTTCCAATTTCTCCCTACTTGTAGCATAAAGAGCTGAGTGCCTAATGCCGAACAGCCCCCATAGACACCCACAGGGACATGTTGCTGACCAGCAACTGGAAAGAATAAAGGAGTGGGGAATTAATAGCAGAAAGCAAAGAAAATCATAAATCACAAACCACAACTGAGAGGCCCATGCATTTTACAGCCTGCTGAGAGGCTTTATGCAGAGCTGGACTGTCAAGCCCAGAGGTTAGGCTGTGAAACAAATGGGGAAACAAACCCATAGTGAAAGATACCTTCCTTCCATGCAATTAAAAAACCCTCTATAAAAAGGGAAATGCTCCAGAGCCTCCTCATACTTATTCATAGTCCCTTATTGAGCATTATCTGGCCTGTAACTGTATAGGTTTCACATTATTAAGGGTGTGATCCTATGTAGAGTTACCTGGGAATAAGTTCCATTGAACTTTTTTGCATTCTGCTTTTGAGTAAACATGCATACTGAACTGTGAAATGGTGGAGGAACATCCCTCTGTATAAAAGTTTCTGTACAGAAATGAAATGTGTACCGAAATTGAGACCAGTGATCAGTAAGCAACATGCCCTTGTTCTCTAAAGGATAACTTAAATTAAAAACAATAAAGAAGTCCACATAAATAAATTTACTGATTAGGTTTTTTAAATCACCAGGCTCTTATTCTCTGCTGCATTTGGGGGCATTAAAACTGCATTTTGTCAGAGCTTGCTTTTATTGTTCTAAATTTGTTCTATTATTGTCGTTGTTCTTAGCTGCCCTGAGTGTGGGATAGGGGGATATAGAAACTGCTTAGTACAGTCATCCTCTGCAGGGTCATTCAAGATAACTTCCGCACTCTATATGCATTCTTTGAAGCTGGTTTTTGTTTTGAAAGGGAGAGCATTCAGATATGCAGGGTGAGAAGTCAACTGTTCTTTTTTGGGCTTGATTATATTTGCCTTCATCTCCAATTCTGGATTAAGACATGCTGGATCTGGACCACTACTATAACATATTAGCCTCATTTGTTTAACTTTAATATGCAAGCATTTTTTAGTATTAATTTGGTCAAGACTGTCCTACTCCCCCCCCCCAGCTGTTGGGAACCATTTCATCTCCATAACAGCAGAATGTTTATACTTCTCACAAGCGTTCCTTCAGCCAGAAATGTGCATCTTTAATGGCTATTAAAACCTATGATGGAATGATCCACATTAGATTCTTGGTATTTAAAGAATTAGGTGCTTGGAAAGGTTTAAATGGAGCTACATCTTGCAAAGCTAGTTAACCCCCTTTTTGCATGCATTTTGATCTGGATACATGAGTACTCTATTCTCCAAGAACAAGAGAATTTGCAGGTCTAAACAGACACTAAAATCATAAATGTACATGGAACACTTTATACAGGCTCTATAAATTATGCCATTACAAAGTCTTGTGGCATCTTCTAGACTGACAGATTTGTGATAAAAAAGCTTCCATGGAGTAGAGTCTACTTTGTCTAACACAGCGGTTTCCAGACTGTGGTCTGTGGACCAGCAGTGGTCTGCGAGCTTCATCCAGGCGGTCTGCCGTACGCCCACATTAAATATTCATATTGATTTTTAATTATATTTTATTGCTTTTTTTATTGCCGCCCTGGGCTCCTGCTGGGAGGAAGGGCGGGATAGAAACCAAATAATAAATAAATAATAAAATATTTCTTATATTTGTTTTATTGTATTACAAATCAAATTATATGGAATGCAAATAAAATGCAACATGAGTAATAAAAGAAACAATTAAAATACAATTAAAATCATACAGCATCTAGCCCAACACATACAATTGCCACAACAGGCAGAGAAAACATTAAGTGGTCTGCCAAGACCATCAGCAATTTTCAGGTGGTTCTTGGGGGGGAAAGTTGGGGAACTGCTGGTCTAACACATTAAGTATCCTCAGATAGCCCTCTCACACACACAAATATTGTGGACAGTGGGGTCAAATGATTATGAAATGCAAGAAGTGCTGCGTGACTCTTAAAAATGCCAATTATTTTAAAGGAGGTGCTGAAAGACATTTGGATAGGGCATCCTACTTTTAAATGCACTGTTACAGTTTCTTAATGTTCCCTAGCTGAAAATAAAAATAAAAAGTCCACCTACTTGCCACCAAAACGCCCTTTTAACACATCTTTGTCTCCCATTCCCCATGGAGAATATAAAGAAGTTCGGGATAAAAGGTGAGTCTGGAGTAGAATGGGGGAAAGATCTGATCAGACAATACAGGAGTGAGGTCAGCAGAGGTCCCTTCTCTGCAGTCCCTTGGGCTCTGTGATAACAGCTCTTCTGCACTATTGCTGCAAACCAGGTGAGGTTTCTGAGGTGGAGGTTTGCTGCACAGAAGGCAATTGTTCAGTCCTCTTTATCTAAGCTAAGTGATAGGACTGGAGGAGGGAGGGGGGAAAGATCTTGTTATGGAGTGCTCTGTAGAATCAACAGGAGACATACGAGCTCTGCGCCTGGCTGGTTAACTTGCTGATAGTACAGGAAAGCTTTTCTGCTACAGGCAAGAAAGGACACCACAGCACATTCAAATGAAGTCATCAAAATAGTAACCATTCAAAATGCACTAAGGACTTTGCACTTTGGTGTTGTTTTTTTACTGACAAGGGAAAGACAACATTCTCTGTACTCCACATTTCCAGTCCCTGCCAGGAATAATTTCAGTAGTCTGTGCCTTAGGACAACTGTTCTCTTTGAGCCCACAAGGTCAGAATTAGAACATCACTCAGCGGTTTTCACACTTAGTAGTTTACTATGGCATTACAGAAAATCCAGGCTGAAATCTTAAAAAGCCCATGTCACCCATCTAGAGTGGAGGCCTTGTCCTCCTAAAGGAAAGGATTTTGCCTCCAATGTTGACCACTTCCCCCACATCAGCTCTTGTGGCATAACAGGGGAATTAGAATGTCTTCAACATCGCTCTCTCTCTAGCTCAATCCCACTCTTATACTCCTTTCTTCCTGCCGTCCCTTTGATTTCAAAGTTCAATAAACAGGAAGAAAGGGGAAAGGGTCTTGACAAATCCCATCAAAGCTCAAGAAAAAGCCAGTCTGCCTCCAGCTGACATGCCAGGTCCTGTACTAATGAGAAGTAAGGAGGCACCTAAGAAAAACAGACAACAGCAACCCTAAGGAAAGGACTTGGAGAAAATAATTATTCATGTTGCATGGAGCAGACAGCTGCACACTTTCCACACCTCAAAGTGACAAGTACCAAATCCTTGCAAGTCCTCCATGCTTGACTAGGGCTTCTCCATCTAGGCATCCTAGAGGCCAACAGCTGCATCCAGCTGGGATTGGAATTTGCAGCTGAAAGGCTTTTGTGCAATGGACACCCCTATTACAATAGCCAGGCCAATACACAGGAGGGTCAGAGTTAACTCTGTGATCACCACTGCCGGGGGAGGGGGGGGGAACGGGACAAAAAAAGATAAATCTTGTAGTTACCACTTTCCAACACAGTGCCTGTTATCAATCATAAGCAATTGGATGTTCAAGATCACTAGGATCACAGTGGACCCTTAGCTTTATTTAAACAATACAGAGGTGTGTTCTAAGAACTGACAGCCCCAGCAAGCAACAAAAAAGCTTTCAAAGCTAAGGTCATTTCCCATCATTCCCATCTTGTTTCCAAAGCATAACCCCAAATAATGTTCTCTCTACTGCATGAGCAGGAAAACTAATATTTAAACAATACCCACAGTACCTTGGAAGCAAAGGAGACCCCAAAAGTGGATGAACAGTTATGATGGCTCTTCCCCAGCTATAGATGGCAGACAGCAGACATGATCCCACAGTCACCAGGCTCACTGGGTTCCAGATGAAGAGTTAATTCCCATTGTTCAACAGTATCTGAAACACAGCACAGAGAGGCTGTTCAGGGATCAAAGTACAGGTAATGCATAGACCTCTCTAGCCCTTCCCAGCTCCTAAAGTGCTACCTGTTACTCCAATTTATAATATTATCAACATTCAAATTATTTGACCCATAGAGCTGCACCTCAGTTCTCCTCCAATTACTTACAGTAGAAAGCTACCATCAGAACAACAACAAAAAATTATTTGCCACAAGTGGCACTAACTCTAGATTGATTCACATGATCCCATTTACTCATTGTATCTAGGAAATTGTGTTAATTTTGGTACAGGAGAGGCTCAACTTTCCAGGAAGTGATTTGCTGGAAAAAAGCTCTTATGGACAATAAAAGTTTCAGCCCATCTTTTGATAAGTTTCAGAGAGAAACTAATCAAATCTACAGCTCATCAATTTAAGCAGGTGCTATCTCAGACAATAAATATTGCTGCAAGGGTTCACAGTGGTTTTTCAACTATATTGTAAAACTAAAGCATTGGCAGAATAGGTTGGGGCATCCCTATTTCAGTCCCCCCTTTTCAGAGCCAAATGCCAAGGAAGTTAATGTCACTGGAAGACCTGTTAGACTAACAGTCAAATCCTATTTCTAGCAGGTCCGATTATGTTGAATGGGACTTACTCCCAGGTAAGTGTGTATAAGATCACAGCCAAAGGCCCACTGAACACAACAGGACTTACTTGCAATATACAGCATGTGCTGTTAAGTATCCTGCCTTTTATGAGATATATAAAGTTTGAGTATGAAACCTGAGCCCTGGACTCATTACAGAGAACTTTTAAATGAAAAGGCATCGCCTTTGATTTCTTAGTGGGAATTCATTTTGAATGTAGTCTGAAAATAATTCACACTTTGAATTTTGAGAACTCCAAGGTCAGCACAGTCATGCTCTGAAAGGAATTCTTCCTTTGGCCCAGCACCTTGTAAGCTATTATCATATAAAGTGGTAGGCAAGAGTGTCCATCTGTGAATAGCCTTACTCATTAATTCTATGCTTAATTTTGTAAGCGTTGCTGTAAATGTGGCAAGAAATGCACAGGATTAAAGTGAATAGTACTGGGACAACCAGAGGAAAACATTTAAAGAAATGTGATGAATGACGTTGCACAGACATTTTTAAGCTGCCAGAAGCAACTGAAAATAGAAACAAAACACCTATCAGCACTCAGAAAAAGAAGTGAAGATTTTTACAAGAGGCACAAAATAGTACGTTGGTAAGCCATCCCTCTTCACTAACTTCCACATGTACAGCGATACCACAGAATTCTTTGTTTTCAAGCTGGAATCCCTGCCTATCAGAAAGATTCTCAGAACAGATTTATCAAACACAGTACACCTTCCCACCTGCAGAAGTTATTAAGCATTTATTCAAGCTCAAACTATAAAATTTATAGGAAAAGCTGCCAATACCAGCAAGGATTTGCTTGCTAGGCATCACAATTAATCCAAGTGGGATGGGGACAAGAGGGAACAGACATTTTGTGAGGAAAACAAAATGAGAGAACAGGACAGAACAAGAGGGGACAGCCATTTTGTGAGGAAAATTGCATTTACTCATTAACAGCATGACAATTATTTTTAATACACAGTCATAGTCTAGCTAGAGAACTTTCAGCTGGAGGATTACTCCTAAGGATGTTTAATACTATCCCAATAATTATATTTCCAAAAGCATGCAACAACTATATGTAGATTTTAAACATGAAATTCTTCACATTAGTTTCTTGAATCCTGTGAATCATCTGCATAGCATTATGGCTAGTAACTGCACAAAACCTCACGGCCTGATTAAATAGTCACTTCTCGGGCTCCTGGATAAGAGAAGATCACACAACCTGCCAGGGCCTGAACAACTAAGTGCAATCTTTGAGAAATAAATCAAACAATTGCACCATTCACCTGGAAACTGCAGAAACAACAAACCTTACTGTAAACTTGTATGTTTTTTCAGAGTAATTTGGAATGTTGGATTTAGAAAACCTCTAACCCCATTGCTGGGCTATTCAAGCCAAGAATGCGAGTTCAGCAATACAGGAAAGAAACCTGATATAAAAGGGGATGCCTCTGGGAAGTAACACAAGAAGCACTACACCATAAAAGCACTAAGGGAATCAGCGGAATACAAAAAGCATGTCACAACACCCAGCATGGAATATAGTCCAGTAAAAATAAGGTTGAGCTAAAAGAAATCATTTTTGGAAGAGCAATTAGACTAGCTTAACAAGCAACAGACTTCAACATACTTGAAGAAAACTGCAATGTTTAGTTAGATATAATTTTATTTTTATTTTTATTTAATTTAATTTCTATACCGCCCAAAGCCAAAAGGCTCTCTGGGCGGTGTACATAAGAGTAAAACAGCACAAAATACAAAAACATAGAAATAAATAGCAAACTCAACAGAACAAGTAATTAAATAGCATTAAAATACAATAAAATATAATAGCAGCAGTCCAGCAGGAAGGGTGGTGGTGGTGACCGCCAGGGGAAGCAGCACAGCAGCAGCAGATGACAAGGGGCTCTCCCTCCCTGGCAGCGCAATGTTCCTCTTCCTGCAGGCAGAAGGTCTCCCAGGCCTCTCAGCCAGCCAGCCTATATATTCCTCCAAGGAGGGACAGGTGGAAAAGGTTAGCCACAGCTGGCTGAGTACCTGGGACCTGGTCCTGCAGGGCATGGCAGCTGTTAATAGCAGCAGTCCAGCAGGAAGGGTGGTGATGGTGACAGCCAGGGGAAGCAGCACAGCAGCAGCAGATGACAAGGGGCTCTCCCTCCTTGGCAGCGCAATGTTCCTCTTCCTGCAGGCAGAAGGTCTCCCAGGCCTCTCAGCCAGCCAGCCAGCCTATATATCCCTCCAAGGAGGGACAGGTGGAAAAGGTTAGCCACAGCTGGCTGAGTACCTGGGACCTGGTCCTGCAGGGCATGGCAGCTGTTAATAGCAGCAGTCCAGCAGGAAGGGTGGTGATGGTAACAGCCAGGGGAAGCAGCACAGCAGCAGCAGATGACAAGGGGCTCTCCCTCCTTGGCAGCGCAATGTTCCTCTTCCTGTCTACTTTCATAGGAGGTAGTTGGATGAAGTTCATCTTCCCTCAGAGAGAATAGCATCAGTTGCAAGCAATGGAACCCTGCTTAGGTAGCCTCCCATAGGCACCAGTCAGAAGGAACCTATAAAATGAGATCTTTCTTCATCCCAAGTAGTTACTGGAAATGCCTGAAAAGTAACAGTCATTTGACACTCTAGTATCTAGCTTCTCTGGGGTCAAATACTCCCCTTTTTTGTAAATTAGATTTTCAAACATTTAACAAGATCATTTGTGTCTCTTTTACCGGCACAACAAACATGGCTAACCCCCCCTCAAATGCTTCTAAACCTAATCTTGTACATTTCTTCACTATACCAGCTTTAACACCTGCAGATGTTTAACAGTCGCTATGATAATCATTTGGCACAGAGTCACATCCAGCCAAGTGCTTTGGGTGCAAGACATGGTCAGGCAATGGTGCCTCATGCCAATAGCAGCCAATATGGATAAAAATGAATTAAAAATTGAGATATGCACCCCACAATAAACTTCAGGACACACCAAATGTCTGACAGCATCTTGTGCCCAAACCAAGTGTTGGACTGGCCACAGTTCTATGCTGCCTCATAGCGGACACTATCCTGGAGGTGTGGATGGCTGATCTGAGGTGGCCCAAAGCATATTGGTGGGCACACACTCCACTTCCTTAATACATTGGAGATTATTGGTATGAGGATTCCTGCTTGACAGTACCTTGACTGGTCACTTGCTGTCTGGATGGAGCGTGGCCATACCCCTTTTCAGAGCCTGCAAAGAGGCCTTAGTAACCAGATGAGGTCTTTGAGGAGCCCACGGGAGGATGGCCTGCAGTGCCTGGAGTGATCCACCTATCTACCTTATAATGAAGCCAGCCTGAAAACTGGGAATGGGGAAGGATCATTTTGCACTGACAGGGACACTTCAACCTGTAGTATTTGTCTCTCACAATAGCTTCTCTTTTGCAATTATGTTAAACTTATGCATGTATTTTTGGTTATCTTTACTGGACTCATAATTGATCCCAACCACCATCATCTGAATGGCCCCTCCTTAGGTGGGGGGGTGATGCTCCCTCTCCATGATCTGTGGCAGTGTCAGGTCCTGCAACCTGACCCTGCTGTGGATTGCAGAGAGGGAGTTCCCAGGCACCTCGCCAATACAGACAGTGCGGGCTTCAATAAGCCTGCCTGCATGTCCCACCTACCTCTCCTGTCAGTATGAATACTGTGCACACTGTGCGTGCATGCATGCCATCACTCAAGATGGCAGCAGGGGCTGCATGCACGCTATGTGTGCACATCATTCACACAACACAAGGGGTGGGTGGGGCGCACAGGCGGGCTTATTAGCCCTGTGCTGCCTGTATGGGTATGTGTGTTTAGCTACAGCACTGCAGGCCTGGGGCAGGCTGGTGTCCAAGGGCTCAGTTATGCCTGGTACTAGCCCTACCTAAGTCATAGGGATTGGATTTAACCTAACCTAAACTAAAATCCAGGATCTACAAAAAATTTTGTAGCTCACCAGTAATACACTTTCTATTTAGAGAACCTTGCAATACTGCCAACTGGCTTACACTGCCATTAAGCATGAGTCAGAGCTGAATTGGCAAGCAGTGCCCTTTAGTGAATCTCTTAATAATTACTGCAAATGAGAGTTTCACCAAGCTCTAGTTTAGAATACTAGGACTAGTACAATTACTGGACTGATGTCTGTCTATTCTTTGAATTTTAAGCTTGCAGGGCTCTAGGCCCCATTTTCTGTTGTATCTTTTATAGATCAGTATAGTCAATAAGTGATAATGTAATCTAACACAGTATTTGAGAGTGTATATATGGACATGAATGAAAGGAAGTTCACAAGGGGTTTTTTCATTCCCCTCCTCAACTCAGTGCCCTTCCAAAAGCCATGGATGAGCGCAAGGGTTGCAATGGGGAAGTAGAATACCCCAAATTGGGCAGAGCTGCTTACACAAGCTTTTGCTGTCCAGTTTTGGGATGTGCTTGCCTCAAAATGCTAATGTAAGAAGGCACACTTGGAGAGGACAGGTGGGTGAAAAGGGGTGCTTAACTCATAGCTACCAATTTTCCTTTGAAAATGGCTCCCAGGCTTTTAGTTCTCCCCTCACCCCAGCCTTGGGGAACAGTGTTTGTACAGAGAATTGACAGGCATGAGAAAGGTTAACCCAGCCTCCCCAACTTGGCACCTTCCAGATGTTTTGGACAACTACTCCTGCCAGCCCCAACCACCACAGCAACGTTGGCTGGGACCGATGGGAGCTGTTGTCCAAAACATCTGAAGAGCATCAGGTTGGGGAAGGCTGGGTTAAGCACCACTCTCTTCCCATCTGCCAATTCTCCACTACAAACCCACCTCACAATCCCATTCATGTTGTCCTGGCAAATATGGGGCTGGGAACAGGCTTTTGTGAAGGTAGTGTGTAGTTCTGCCCCTAGGGGAAGCACTTATTTTAAAGAGCTCACAGAAATCATTTGCTATGCCATCAGCATTTGCAAAGAGATTAACCTTTTGGAAAGAGGAGCAAATGTTTAATTTAAGCGGCTCTGCCACAGTGGACCAAACATTATAAGTATCTTCAGCCATAACCCTAAGGCCTAGCTCTCCAACAAGTCCCCCAAAACAGTCCTTTCCAGAAAGGTAACTCCAGCCAAAACACAAGTTGCTGGCAGTAAAGCAAGTTATACTAAAGGGTAATAAAACAACACTAACTAGAGCTGCAGAGCCCTCCTGGCCTTAGGGGTGTCTTCTGCAATGCTAAGAGGAACACAGAAACTCAGTCCCTCTGCATCACTACCACTCATCAGACAGTTTCTGAACATTAGCAGAAGGCTTTCTAGGGACTTCTAGCTGTTACTACCAGGCTGGTCATTAACAGTGAGCACACCTGGATGGATGGATGGCTTAGAGAGGTATGGAATACACCTCAGAACATGTGTCAAAAGCAGAACCTACAGCCCTCCCCAACCTCAACGGTTCCAAGAATACCTTTCATTGAAATCATTAGCACTAAAGATGCTGCTTCTTCACTTCCCCTCTCCCAGCTTTTAAGAGTTTTCTGTAGGCCTCACTGGAATATTTTCCAGCTAGCTGCAAACAGAGAGAGATTCCAAGTAGCTGAGCCTTACCCCTTTAATCTTTTACCAAGTTCAGATAATATTTTAAGGCCATACTGGTTTTAAGTCCTAAGTTGCCATCAAACAGAGTGGTAGTGGATAAAAATAATAATGGAAGAACAGAGTAACTGCAGATACAGAAGTCAGGAAGATTTACAGTGCAAGCTGTGGGGAGGGCTCATGTGGTTCGTAGGGATCAGAAGCACTGGATGCATTCCCTATATTTCTCTCCACTGAAATTCCCCATTATCAAAAATGGGGACTGTAAGCTTTAATTTATTAATCTAATAAATTTACCAAAACAGCATATCTGATTAGGGTGCTCACCTATACAGCGCCAGACCATTGACTGGTCCATCTAGATCAGCACTAGCCTACACTGAAGGGCAGTGGCTTTCTAGATAGCAATCTTTTCCAGACATACCTGAAGATTTCAGAAATTGAATCTGGGACCTTGGCAAAGCATGTATTCTACCTGAGCAATAGCCTTTCCCTAAATTAGACTACACATTTCAAAAATAAAGGTTTGGGTGTTTGTTTTTAATATAAATAAAACTGCAGGTAGCCAGCACCGTCTTAAATGAGACATTGATCCTTCACTCTCAAGAAATGTCTGGCAACATACACAGGCGCTAAGGAAAGCATCCACCCCCTCAAACCTATTGTTTTAATCATATCCAAATATAAACAGATCTGATCTATCCTTTATCCAATTTTAAGAAATCTTAAGTTGGTTAAAAACATTTGATTAATTAACTTAGATTTTTTTTTTAACAACTGGGTGACAGCGCTAATCAAAACATTATAAAGGGCTGCTTTTTAAAGTTCTGGCATATATGTGACCCAGCAGCCTAAAACAGCACCGCATGTGATGTATCTGCACATCATGTTAGAATAAATTTTAAAAAACATTCTGGGACCCACACCGTATTTGCAACCTGAAGGGATATTATTTGTAGGATATGAAAGCTAAGAAAAATGCGATAGCAAAGTCACAGCAAATACACAGATCTCATGTTTTACTAAATGGAATGAAGTTTTAAAATATTTTGGCTTTGACATTAAAAGGATGACTTTTATGTATATGTGCACGGAAGAGGACTGCAAACGCTACTCAGGTATAAAAGACTTGCTTACACCTATTGGAGCCTACTTCCCTATTCCAGCATATAAAAACCAGGACATGAAGGTGGGGATGGGCTTCACTCCCAGACTTTTTATAAGTATGTTCAGCGCCGCTGGAGAACAAAACTCTTCTGGATCTTTTGCTAATGGAAATCAGCAGAGTAGGGCATATATGTCTAGCATTTCCCCCACTCAACCCTTAAAAGAAACTACAGTCCAGCAGCACAGTCCCACTAACGATTCCTTGGAAATAAGTACTATTGCATCCAATGGAGCTTACTCCCAGTAAGTGTACCTGGCATTGCATCCTAAAGCTTTTTGCCATGGTTGGAGATGTACAGCAATACTTGGCAAGTTTCAACAGTAGTACTGCATCCCCCTCCAGTGCAAAGAATGTTACTAACCAAACAAACAAACTAACCTTCAATTTGCCCTGCAAAGGCAATCTCTGGAGAAAGTGTGTGGGTAAAAGAGCAAGAGAGGGATCAGAGCCCGATTATTTGAGACATATCTACTGTATTGACCCCCTGCTGTAGTTGAGAAAAGGATGGAATCAAATCACCATGACAATAAGCAGCATGTGAATACATTCCCTCTAGACAATGCCGCACACCAACTTATTTCCCTCAAGATGCCCCAAAACAGCAGATGGGATTGATTCACACCAAGGTTGCCTATCCTGGAAGCATCAAGTAGATTTTCTCTCCCAACCCCCACCAATACATGACTACTACCATAATTAGCAAAGGTACAAAGCTCTGTTTCCATCTTGTCACACAGACTCACACTGAATTACTTTGGAAAAGTCATCTCTGTCTCAGCTCTAGATCTATAAATTTGGAGTTGTCCAACTCTAACAGGAAAGCAGTACTTCTGAAATTGCCAAAGCAAAATTCTGTAAATATATATATATACCCATGACAACCTATAGGCTTTCAAGATGACGACTAAAGGTGCTTTGGTTTTTTATTTGCTTATTTAATAATGTCTGCAACCATTATGTGTGAGTTATGCCTAACATTCTTAACGAATTAGCTTGATTTATACAGAAAAAAGTTCTGAAGCACTTTGAACATTAAGGCTATAACAATCCTTAAGGCTATCACAATCCAATGCATATATAATTGGGAGTAAGTCCCATTGGATGCAAAAGTATTTGCTCCCAAATGTACATGCAAAGCACTGGACTGCACAAACATCTACATCACATATCTTTCAGGTATGAAGGGGGATACACAGACTTATTAGCAGCACCAAAGTAAATAAAATAGTTTCAACCAGAGGCTTACAACCCCACACATTTATTTTAACTTTAGCTTTCAGAGTCAAGAACCTACTTGTTGGCTTGGCAACGGTTTAAAAAAAAATTGTGAGAAGGGGGTTAATTCTGTTCTTATGCTGCTTTTTGCTGTTTTAGCTGCAATTTGTATTACATTGTTGAGGGCCTTGGGGCCCTTTTGAGAACAGAAAGGCAGCATAGAAATTAAAAAATAGATTAAAATAATTCACTAGCTGCATGAAATCTGCTTTTGCTCAGAAAGCTCTTGCTACATAAATAGACATGATTTGGCCCTATCCATGGTTAACCAAAGTGGCAATATGGTGCAGTGATTAGAGTGCTGCACTGGCACCAGTTCACTGCATAATCTTAGGCCAGTCACCATCTCTCAGATCTAGCCTACCTTATCAGATTGTTGCAGGGATAAAATGTGGGAGAACTGTAGAGAACCATCGACATTGCCCTGAACTCTTTGGAAGAATGGGATAAAAATATAATTAAGTGTTCTTAGGATTACAACCAACAGCTGGTATAGCACAGTGGGGAGGAGAGCCTGGCTGGGAGTCCAGAGTCCCCTGCTCATGTCTCCTGGGTGTCAAGGGCCAGCTAAAGATCACCCCCACAGTGAGTGGCTCAGGGGTTACGTGCCCTGCCACCTGTACAGCCATGGGCAAGCTGCATAGTCCCAAGGAGCCCAGTTGCCCCCAGCTGGCAGATGCAGACAAGGAACGGGCTGGCTTGTGCAGTTGTGGCAAACTGAGCAGGTCCTAGCCAGCTGGAGAGGATTAGCCTGAGGGAGGCAATGATAAACCCCCTCTGAATACTGCTTACCATTAAAACCTTATTCATAGGGTAGCCAAAAGTCGGGATCGACTTGAAGGCAGTCCATTTCCATTTCCTGATTACAGTAGGCCCCACTCATACAGCGGGTAACGTTCCGGACCCCCGCCGAAAAGCAAAAACTGCTGAAAAGCGGAACTCATTGAACAGAATGGTGTGTGGCCCCTGAAAACTGCCGTAAAAGCAGAATAAGAGCCGTAAGAGAGGGGCTTTAGTCTAATTGTATCTAACTGAGACCGCTGCATTAGCGAAGCGCTGTAAAGCGAGGCCCTACTGTACAACCATGCCTAACTCTACAAAGAATCAGATTCTTTGTAGAGTTCCAAAAGCTTCTTCTTTTTTCTAATTGTAGCTACAAAATCTGAGGTACCTTCATTGCCATCACTTCTGCATATTACTTTCAAACAAATAACTTTCCACCTTCTTGTTTTGGTGAGCAAGATATACTTTAATCTACTGAAAGTTCATAGAAGATCCAGGAGTATCTTAAGAGAATTTCTCCTTATGCATTCATTGGAGAATCGTATTTCTTCTCCACCTAAAGCTAAAGCACATCCAGGGTACACTTCACATAGGTTCAAATTCCTGATCAACCAGAAAGCTCATTAGACAATTATAATGGCCTCTCAGACTAATGGGGCTGTTCATCCTCTGAACAGGTAAGCTGTAAAAAAATATGAAAATGAGCTTTTCCAAGATACGGAGAATGCATTTTCCCCCTCACCACTGATTAACCATATATTCAGAGTCAGAACTATGGTGGGGCAAGCAGAGCCTTTGCCTCAGACATCTGATTTAATGGAAAGCCAAAATCATAATTAAGATTTTCTGTATATATATATATACATTATTTACCAAAATAATATTTATTTTAAGAATGTGTTAGGTGAAATTACTGGTAATGAGTAGTACTGAATGTTATTGGGGGTGAGAGCAAGATGCAGTTGCAATAAAAATAATGTGAAGTCTTGTTGGTGGCCACCGGATGAACATTTTGGGAGTTGGGTAGGGAGTGTGAGGCGCAGTTGCATTTTCCTCCGCTTTGCTCTCAGCATACATGTGTGGTAAGAGCATATCTGTGACAAAGCAAAGCCAGTGCAACATGCATTCACATATGCAGACGTTGTTTCTAATACATTCACACTTTACTGGCAGTCCTAACATGGGATTTTTTCTAAATGTAATTGAATTGATTATCCATTATGCAGAGCTTGGAAGTAATTCGCTACAAGTAATGAATTACTTGCAATTCATTACTTTTTTGAGGAATGAGTGGGTAATTCTTTATATTTTGATTGTAATAGAACTAGGAGTAATTTTATTACTTTTGTGGAGTAATTGTAATGTTTCCAGCATTACTTTGGGGCATTACTTGGGGGGGGGGAAGCAGGGGAAGTCTTCTGTTCTGGCTCTATCCTTTCTCCCATGCTATTTAACATCTATGTAAAACCGCTGGGAGCTATCATCAGGAGGTTTGGGCTGCAGTGCCACCAATATGCGGATGACACTCAGCTCTACCTCTCATTTAAGTCCTCACCAGAGTCGGCTGTGGAGACCATGTCCAAGTGTCTGGAATCCGTGAGTGGATGGATGGGAAGAAACAGGCTAAAGCTGAATCCTGATAAAACTGAGGTACTGCTCGTGGGAGACAAGGGGGGTTGGGAAACATCAACCTGGTATTTAATGGGGTAAAATTGCCCCTGAAGGACCAGGTCCGCAGCCTCGGGGTGATCCTTGATTCCAAGCTGTCCATGGAGGCTCAGGTTTCATCGGTGTGCCGGGCAGCTTGGGGTCAATTGCGTCTCATACGAAGACTGCAACCCTACCTTCCTGTCCACCAGCTCCCACTCGTAGTACATGCTCTGGTCACCTCTCGTTTAGACTACTGCAATGCGCTCTACATGGGGGGTTGCCCTTGAAAACAGTCTGGAAATTACAGCTGGTACAAAATACGGCGGCTCGTCTACTTACGAACACCCGCCGTTATGATCATATTACCCCAGTGCTGTACAATCTACACTGGCTTCCAGTTATTTTCCAGGCTCAATTCAAGGTGTTGGTATTAACCTATAAATCCCTGTACGGTTTCGGCCCAGTATACCTGATGGAGCGCCTCCAACGTCATTGTGCCGCCCTACAAGATCTGCCACTCAGGGCCTCCTCTCAGTCCCGTCAACTAAAGTGATTGGGTTGGTGAGGACTCGGGAGAGGGCCTTCTCTGTGGCGGCCCCCACGATTTGGAACTCCCTCCCAATAGATCTTCGACATGCCCCTTCCTTATATATATTTCGCCGAGGCCTGAAGATTTGGCTTTTCCATCAGGCCTTTATGAACTTGAGACTTCTAAGGTGAACTAGCTTCAGAATTGTATTACTGACAACTCTACTAAATATTGTAATTTTGCATTGTGCTGTACTGGTTATATTGTTTTTATTGTATCATATTTTACCATGTATTTTATCGTGCTTTATTGTACGCCGCCTAGAGTGGCCATTGGCCAGATAGGCGGCCTATAAATTAAAGTTTATTATTATTATTATTCTGTTCCTCTGATTTGTGGATGAAAATCATGTGCCTCAAACTGGGTTTCTGTGCAGTGTTGCTCTTCCCTCATGCTCTGTGAGTGGGTAGGAGGTGACAAGGCAGGAGGTGGAGAGTGAGACAGGGTGGAGTGGAGAAAACAATTGTTTTTAAAAATGGTTGGTGGTGGTGAAGAATGGAGTGGAGGGGAAAAGGAGCAGGAAGGCAAGAACATGGATAAAGGAGAAGGAGGCAGCAGCAGAATGGAGATAAAGAACTGTGGAGGTGAAAGATGACAACGTGTGTGTGAATACTGTGTTTGCACTTGGCACACAAAGTGGCCTCCACCACCCTCTCTGGCTACTGTGCTGCATTTGCAGTATTTTAACTTTTTTGCATCTCAGGGGAAAATGTTTGCTTGGGCGAGTGTTCCTTAGTTAGTAGCAGGGCAGGGTCTGAGAGGTGATTAAGTGAGAGAGATTATGCTTGCTGGCTGAGTGGGGGGGAGGGCTGCACTTGGTTTGACATGCAAAGATCTGAGTAGTGGCCTCTGCCTCCCTCCCCACCTCCCTTACCAGTGGAGAGACCACCATTGCTATCTTATGGACAAAAAGAATTATTCTACTACCTCTGTATGTGTGTGTTTATTTTGAATGCTGTTTTAGGTTACTTACATGTGCAGCAACCAAGGCTAGCACCTTGTAGGCATTCTTTTTTAAAAGCAACTGAAATGTAATTGTAGCAATTACTTTTGAGTAAAAGTAAAGTAATCAGTTACTTTCACAGCAACTGTAATTGTAACTGTAATTACTACTTTTTATGCCATGAAACTGTAACTGTAATTTATTACTTTTTAAAAGTAATCTTCCAAGCTCTGCCATTATGACAGTGAAGTTAAAAACCATTTGTTAGATCATAGAAAGTGGGCTGTAAAATGTTTATCACATAAAATACAAAATTAATTCCTCAAATTATTGGGTGGAAACATTCAAAAAGTCAAACAAGTCGATCTGTATGAATCGCAAGATAAGAACAGAAGAGCCGGCTGGATTAGACCAATGGCCCATAGTGTCCAGCATTCTGTTCTCAGTGACCAACCAGATGCCTATGGGGAACTGGCAAGCAGGACCAGAGCAGGACCTAAGCACTCTCCCCTCCTGAGGTTCCCAGCAACTGGTATTCAGAAGCATGCCATAGAGACAGGCCATTGCCATCATGGCCAGTAGCCATCGATAGCCTTATCTTCCATATATTTGTCTAATCCTCACAGTAGCATTCTGTGAAAGAAGCTTCAGCAAGTTAAAATTAATTAAAACATATTTGAGATCAGATATGGCAATCCTTTAATTGAAAACAAAATTACAAAACCATTTTTGACCAAGTAATCAATTATTTTGCTGCAAATTAAAGTGCAGAAGGCTACATTATAAGTTAAGGTTTGAAGATGTTCTAATTTGAAAGATTTTTATAATGTGATTTTTACTATCCTCTAGAATTCTGTGTGATCTAGTATCATCTGATTTTTGTTACATATTCTACTTGATAATTTATTCTGTCAATATGATTGTATATTATTACTCTAATTACAATAAAAATACTGTTATTATATTTACAATTTTTCCACTGATGTAACATACATTAGATTTTTTCATGTTCCTGATTTAATTGCTATTGTAATATTACTACAATTGAAATAAATATTTAAATGATTCTTACTTCTTGTTCATCATTTTACTACAAGTGCTATTAATGTTTTACATCATAAAATACAGGATTGGTGTAGGGGAACATCTCATGTTGTTTCCCTGGGTGCAAAGATACCTAGTTCTGGCCCTGCACTTATTTATCCAAATATTAAAGTATTAGGTGGGAGAGCTTTCAAACAGGTCGAAGTTCTCACATCTCTAATTATTTGTTTACCATTACTGGGAAAGACGCAAGTGACTTTGCCCTGCATCATATTTATTTGGAAGTACACATGCTTCGGATTGCATGCCTGCACATTTAAGTAGCACAAATAAAGCAGTGTGATCAGCAGACAGGCTATACTCCCAGGCATGTTAATGTTCAATGTTTTATATTTAATGTTTTTGTTTAATCTGCTGCTGTTGTTATTGATTTTATTGTATCTACTGTATTTTAATCTTGTTTTGTTCACCGCCCAGAGAGCTACTCGCTATGGGCAGTTTATAAATGAAATAAAATAATAATAATAAATAATAAATAATTTCAGGCTTAGCAGAAGAATAACAGGCAAAGGAATTATTCCTGTCGCTAGTATCAGACTTCTCATTATAGCTAGACCTATTCTTGCTTCTGATTTAACACATGTCGCGGCCAAAAGGCGTGCCAGGCGCTACATGGAGCTAAAATAACTCGAAGAAACGGCAGACGCCCTTTCAGGGCTTTTTATGAGGACGGTGATGGGCAGTGTAGTTCAGGGAGAGAAGGTCGTCTCCGGCCATACTATGGGGAGAGGGAGGCTCCTTTCCCTACCTCTCACTTTTACTGTTGCCTGTTCAGATCGCACACACCCGACGACTGCTGCCCTCAAATACGAGGCTGTTATATCAGCCACCTGCTGCTGCAGCTGATGCCATAGCCGCTAAATGGTAAAGCGGCACAAAGGGGCGGCGCCGGACTGGCACGACCCGCAACAGCTCGTCCCCCGTCCAGACTAATTCCCAACACACACGCGCGCGCGCTTCCCCCCTCCTCATGCCCATCTTCCAAAAAGTGAGCGCGCTGTCGACAGCATAGCCTGACGAGGCACCTGCCTGCCACAGAGGCAGCCACGCCTGCCGAGGAGCACCAAGCACTGTCCCTGCCGAGCCAGGACTGAGTTACTCATGGATGCTCCACAGTAAGCCTTCTCGGAGTTCTGCACTGACAGCGAGCGCACCCACTTCGCCACCATCCAATACTCACGCCTAGGTGGGGTGGGGGGAGGAGGCGACCACCACCACACTCGCGCTCTCGTCTCCCTCTCTCTAACCCTTTAAGAATCTCCTCCTCCAAGTCGGCACCTGCTCATCCGAGACACTCCGTGCTCGACTCATTTCCCCTCCCGTTCGTTTGCTCGGCACTCGATTGGTTTGTTTCTCTCCATCTCAGGGTCAGGTGGTGCGCAGGCGCGGAGGCTTAGGAGGGGAAGAGCAGGGCCAGGAGGAGGAGAAGAAAAGGGGGCGTGCCCGAAAGCAGAGTCCGACCCGGAAGAGCGAGTGAGACCAAGCGTTCTCCGAGCGGGTTAGAGGGACGACGGTGTGGCGGCGGCGAGAACGGAGTTGTGCGCGAGCGTTTGTGTCTCCCTGTTACTGGGCAGCCATGGCTGGATCCGCGCAGGGGCCGGTAGGGAGGTTGCGGCACTTGTGCTACCGCTATCAGGACTACGTGAAGCGGCATCCGGCGGCCACTACACAGCTGGAGAGCGCCGTGCGGGGCCTCTCCTACCTGCTGCCAGGTATTGAGGGGGCGGGGCAGGAGCCTGGGTGAGGGAAGACCTGGGGACCCAGGAATCCGAGCCTCTCTTCTCCACTGCGCGAATGGTCGTAGGCAAAGGTTACGATTTATTTCTCTCTGGCAGAGATCATGTGTATCTTACGGCTGCATGGCAGGCAGAAGTCTGACAGGTGAAGTTTTCCCCAGCATGGCGATACAGTGATGGAAGAAAACGTTGCCTCCTGAATATCAGCATATCACATAGCTGTTAAACGAACGGGAGTTGTGCCACAACAGGAGATGGCAACTCCTAGAGATAGAGGAAATGGTGCTCTCCTATAGAGTTCAGGATTCTGATTTGTGGGGAGTTCTGTTTTTATCATTTTCCTTTGCATTCTGCTACTGAACCCCATTTTTTAAGCTTTAAAACTTTTTTTAGTGTGTTCTTCAGGAAGTCCTTTGTCACTTCCTCTGTTTTTCACCGTAGTCTGTACTGACTTACCTGTTAAATGCCTGCAGCATCAAGGCCAAATCACAATGCCGGGACAGCTGCAGATTTCAATCACTGGTGTGATAGTCTCCTATTTGGAAAGTGCCCAGATTACACTTGATGCTCCAAGACAGCTCTGATCTGTTACCCTTGCAGGTCATTTCTGTTACAACCATGGGCAGCAAGAGGACAGTTGCTTTCCAATCCATAAAAACCTAAGAAGAGCCCACTGGATCAGACCAAGGGTCCACCTGGTCCAGCATTTTGTTTCCAATGGTGACCAGCCAAATACCTCAAAGGAAGCCCTTCATTCCTCCCCCTTTTTCTTTTTATCTTCTGTCTTTTAGATTGTAAGCTTGCAGACAAGAGCTAACTTGTTTGTTATTTTTCTTATGGAAACCACCCTTGCAACCTTTTTTGGCTGAAGAGCGGGTACAAATGTTTCAAATAAATAATCTTTAAGCCAGTGACCGTTACCACATCTTGGGGGAGTAAATTCCATGAGTTAATTGTGTGTTCTGAATTTACTGCCAATCAGCTTCACTGAGTGACCTCTGAATTCTTCTGTTATGAGGTAGGGAGAAAAATGTATCCACTCTCTCTGTACCATTTATCATTTTATAAACTTCTATCACATTATCACAATTGTCTTCTCCCCCCCCGACTCAAAACGTCAAACATTTTAGCTTGTCGTTGAAGGGACCATATTCCAGCAGTTTGATATTTTTGGTTGCCCTTCGCTGTAAAAGCCCTTCTTAAGTCTAGGTACCAAGAACTATAGCAGTGTTTCTGAAGTGAAAGCACAATCAGTTCACATAAAGGCATCATGATACTTCTCACTTTCTTTTAATCCTAATAATCCCAAACATGAAATTTTACTTTTTCACTGTGTTGTTGTTTCAACATAACCCGAAGATATCTTTCTTGGTTTGTTGTTATGTGCTTTCAAGTCGATTTTGACTTATGGCTACCCTATGAATCGGCGACTTCCAAAAGCATCTGTAATAAACCACCCTGTTCAGATCCTGTCAGTTCAGGTCTGGGGCTTCCTTTATGGAATCAACCCATCTCTTGTTTGGTCTTCCTCATTTTCTACTCCCTTCTGTTTTTCCCCAGCATCATTGTCTCTTCTAGTGAACCATGACTTCTCATTATGTGTGCAAAGCATAACCCAAGTTTCATCATTTTAGCTTCTAATGATAGTTCTGGTTTAGCTTGTTTTAACACCCAATTATTTGTCTTTTTCATGGTCCATGGTATCTACAAAGCTCTCCACCAACACTATATTTCAAATTAGTTGATTTTTCTCTTACCCGCTTTTTTCACTGTCCAACTTTTGCATCCATACATAGAGATCAGGAATACCATGGTCTGAATGATCCTGACTTTAGTGTTCAGTGAGATATCTTTGCATTGGAGGACCTTTTCTAGTTCTCTCATAGCTGCCCTCCCAGTCCTAGCCGTCTTCTAATTTCTTGACTATTGTCTCCATTTTGCTTAATGACTGTGCCAAGGTGTTGATAATCCTTGACACGTTCAATGTCCTCATTGTCAGCTTTAAAGTTTCATAAGTCTTCTGTTGTCATTACTTTAGTTTCTTGACGTTCAGCTGTAGTCCTGTTTTTGTGCTTTCCTCTTTAACTTTCATCAGCATTCATTTGAAATCATTTCTGGTTTCTGCTAGTAGTATGGTACTGTCTGCATATCTTAAATTATTGATATTTCTCCCTCCAATTTTCACACCTCCTTCATCTTGGCTGAATCCCACTTTCCGTATGATATGTTCTGCATATAGATTAAACAAATAGGGTGATAAAATACACCCCTGTCTCACACCCTTTTTGATGGGGAGCCAATCGGTTTCACCATATTCTGTCCTTACAGTAGCCTCTTGTCCAGAGTATAGGTTGCACATCAGGACAATCAGATGCTGTGGCGCCCCTATTTCTTTTAAAGTATTCCATAGTTTTTCATGATCTACACAATCAAAGGCTTTGCTGTAATCTACAAAGCACAGGGTATTTTTCTTATGAAATTCCTTGGTCCATTCCATTATCCAGTGTATGTTTGTGATATGATCTCTGGTACCTCTTCCTTTTAAAACTCCAGCTTGGATGTCTGGCATTTCTCGCTCCATATATGGTAAGAGCCTTTGTTGTAGAATCTTGAGCATTACTTTACTTGCATGGGATACTATGGCAGTAGTTCGATAATTACTGCATTCCCTAGGATCCCCTTTCTTTGGAATTGGGATATATATTAAACACTTCCAGTCTGTGGGCCATTGTTTAGTTTTCCATATTTGTTGACAGATTTTTGTCAAAATTTGGACAAATTCAGTCCCAGTAACTTGTAGCAACTCTATTGGTATGCCATCTGTTCCTTATTATTTGTTTCTTCTAGGTATTTTAAGAGCAGCTTTCACCTCACATTCTACAATTTCTGGTTCTTCATCATATGGTTCTTCCATGCATGAATCTGTCATCCTTGCATCTCTTTTTCAGAGCTCTTCAGTGTATTGCTTTCATCTTGCTTTTATTTCATCTCAGTCAGACAGTGTGTTCCCCAATTATTCAACATCCCTACTCCTGATTTAAATTTCCCTTTCTCTAACCTTTTGGAATAGGGCTCTTTTTCTACCTTTTTTGTTGTCCTCTTCTATTTCTTTACAATAACTATTGTAATAGGTCTCCTTGTCCCTACGTACTAGTCGTTGTGTTATTGCATTTAGAGTTCTGACCTTGTTTCTATCTCCTTTTGCTTTCCTTCTATCTTCAACAATTTTAAGAGTGTTGTCAGTCATCCATTGAGGTCTTTCTGTCTTTTAAATTAGAGGTATTGTCTTTTTGCATTCTTCCCTGATAATGTATCTGACTTCATAGTACATCTGGTTCTCTATCAACTAAGTTTAAAGCCTGTTCCTTATTTGATCTTTATATTCTTCTGAGATGTTATTTAAATTGTATTTTGGCATTACGATTGCTTTGTTGTTGTTCTTTAGCTTTACTCTGATTTTCGATATGACCACTTTGTGATCTGTACTGCAGTCTGCTCCTGGTCTTGTTTTTGCAGAAAGTATGGAACTTCTCCATCTTCTATTTCCAATTATATAATCAATTTGATTCCTATGTTGACCATTTGGTGATGTCCACATGTACAGTTGCTCAAAAAATGTGTTTGCAAAAAACAAATTATTGGCTTCGCAGAATTCAATAAGGCTTTCACCGGCTTCATTTCTATCTCCTAAGCCCCATTTCCCCACAATTCCTAATTCTTCTCTGTTGCCTACTTTTGCATTCCAGTCCCCCATGATTATGAGAACATCTTGTTTTGGTGTGTGATCAATTTCTTCATGTGCTTCTGTGTAAAATCTCTCCAATTCCTTTTCTTTGTTTGCCATGGGAGCATAGACTTGGATGATGGTTATGTTAATAGGTTTCCCATTAAATCTCATTGATATCACATGCTCAGACCTTGTGTTATAGCTCCTAAGTGCTTTTGCTATATCACTTCCCACTATTAAAGCAACCCCATTTCTTCTTAATTTCTCATTTCCTGCATAAAATATTTTGTAGTTGCCTGACTGAAAGTGTCTCATTCCCGTCCATTTTAATTAACTCATACCAAGTATTGTAATGTTGATGGGTTCCATTTCTTGACAATTTCTAACTTTCCCTAGTTCATGCTTCTCACATGCTATGTTCCTATTGTGTATGTTGTACAACTCCTGACTCTTCTTTCGCGTCTGTGCGCATCGGCCTCTGAGCTTCCATTCGGCTTTGACTCAGTGGTGTCATTAGTCACAGCCCTACTCGTACTTGTCCTTTGTTCTTCCCCAGTAGCTCAGTGAGTGCCTTCTGACCTGGGGGTCTCATCTTCCAGCACTATCTCGTGTTGCATTTTGGATACTCTGTTCATAGGGTTTACGTGGTAAGAGGTATTCAGAGGTGGTTTACCATTGCCTTTCTCTGAGTCTGGATGCATCTTAATCTGGTGTCTCAGCTTTGACCATTCCGCCTTGGGTGCCCCTGCTAGGAGTTTGTTTTGTGTGTGTGTGTGTCCCCACTCTGCATGTCTTTATCTATATTCGTGCTGCATTTCCTCTGCCGTTTTGTTTTCTGTTCTTGAGAAATCCTTTTGGAGTTTTTCATGGTCTGCTTCAGTTTACATCATTGTGAATGCTTCATCTGCAAACTTGGCTGCCTCGTTGCTGACTCCAGATATTTAAATAAATTGAAGTAGATCCCAATACAGATCCTTGGGGAGTCTCACTGCCTAATCCTTTCCATTCCAAAAACTGTCTGTTTATTCATACCATCTATTTATTATTTATTTATTCATTCATTTTATTGTTTATGTCCCACCCTTCCTCCCAGTAGGAGCCCGGGGCAGCAAACAAAAGCAATAAAAGCATTCTAAAACATAATAAAAACACTTTAAAATATATTAAAACAAAACATCCTTAATAACATTAAAACAAAACATCTTCAAAAACATTTTTAAAAACTTTAAAAATATTTTTTTTAAAAAAGCTTTAAAAACATATTAAAAAGCAATTCCAGCACAGACTGGGATAAAGTCTCTACTTAAAAGGCTTGTTGAAAGAGGAAGGTCTTCAGTAGGCGCAGAAAAGATAACAGAAGTGGTGCCTGTCTAATATTTAAGGGGAGGGAATTCCAAAGGGTAAGTGTCACTACACTAAAGGTCCATTTCCTATGTTGTGCGGAACAGACCTCCTGATAAGATGGTATCTGCAGGTGGCCCTCACCTGCAGAGCACAGTGATCAACTGGGTATATAAGGGGTAAGATGGTTTTTCAGGTATCCTGTATAGGGCTTTGTACACCAGAACCATGAACTTACCATGCTACAAGTCCTCCTTGTTCCATATTCCACTTTTTCTGAGGAGCCTGTGAAAAGGGAATTTGACAAAGGTTTTTGAAAGTCCAAATACAGAATATCTATAGATGACTCCTATCCAGACTGTCACAAATAAAATGAGGCTTGCAGGACTGAGGATATGTTGGTTGCAAGACAATATAATGATATTTAAGTTAAAACCATATCCCATCTTGGAGAGTAAATATACCAAGTGGTATGCAACAAAGTCATTGCTCAATGGATATTTCCCTCCATCTCCTTCCTCTGTATCTCCCTGGAAACAAAAGCCCTATGAGGAGAGACTGAAATAACGGCATGTTTAGTCTTGAGAAGAAAAGGCTGAAGGGAGATAGAACAGCACTCTTGTAGTACTTGAAAGGTCTCACAGAGGAGGGCCAGGATCTCTTCTCAATCATCCCAGAGTGCAGGACATGGAATAATGAGCTCAGGTTACAGGAAGCCAGATTTTGGCTGAACATCAGGAGAAAATTCCTAACTATTAGAGTGATTCGACAATGGAACCAATTACCTAGAGAGGTGGTGGGCTCCCTTAATACTGTAGGCATTCAAGAGGCAGCTGGACAACTACCTGTTGGGTATGCTTTAAGCTGGATTCCTGCGTTGAGCAGGGGGTTGAACTCAATGGCCTTGTAGGCCCCTCCCAACTCTACTATTCTATGATTCCCCCAAATCAGCTGTGGGAATTCCCCCAACCATCTGGAGCAGATTGGGGGGGCAGAGAAGAAAGCAAAAAGGAGTTCTGTTGCATAAGCAGAAGTCATTCCACAAGCACAATGGTTTCATTAGATACAACCCATCTTTTCTGCATTATTTTATGAAGCAGACATCTACCCTCTGCTCACAGGAAAATGTTTTCAAACTACCTTCCGTATTAGACCACCTCCAGATTTTTGCAGTTAATGAGGGTGGTGATAGAACCAAATTGTAGCCATCATCTGGCCCAAGGTAGCAGCATACCTGATCAGGAAAACATCTAAAACCAAAATAAAGTGATTTGCCTATTGGTTCACCAGAAAAATCAGTATTTTTAATCTAGTTCTGACTATACTGTTTAAACCATGGATTCACCCTGGCCCCCATGTATGTAAAATATAAAGAAAACCTGGGATTACAATCTTAAAATAATATGGCAAAAAGACACAAATGGAAGAATCATCATCTGTCACTAACCTGTGAAACGTCACCTCTTGTTGATGAATCTGCAACGGTGCTCTCTGTTAAGAAGATGCAAGGCTCAGAGTAGATGTAGGGTTCTGTGAGAAAGTTTAACCTCCAGGTTGATTGAGCAACACGGGAGTGTATTTGTGTCAGTGTTGCCTCAGGCTTTCCCTCAGAAGACCTGTTTGGACTGTTTTCAGGAGAGCATGGAGTAGCAGCTCATGTCTTATGTATGCTTTCTTTCTAGGTCGGTTTTCTGACTCTCATGAACTGTCTGAGTTGGGTAAGTACAGCTGGAGAATGGCGGTGGGATCCCAGAACTATGTTATGTGGTATAGATAATGTGCTTTGTCAGGAGATTATGGTCTAAAGCAGCATTACCCAACCTTTATTGACCCAACGCCCCTTTGCAAAATCTTTTTGTGCCCAACGCCCCCCTCAGATTTAAGTATATGCCAAAGCATTTCTATTCTTCCCTTAAAATATGAGTAATGCATAAAAGGTATTTTCAATGATTATTACTGATCGTTTTTATCATGCCTTTTTATTGCACTTAGATTACACATTGAATTTTTAGTATGATTTATTAATATACATACATAGTTACACGCAAGAAATAAATTGCAGATATAGGAGTTGTTTCTTATTTCACAAATCCTAAAAACATAAGCAAAAACTAATTAAGTCCACACAGTATGTGTTACTTAACAACAAACTCATTCAGTTTACTGGCATTGTTTCATTAAACAAGTTCATTTAAACATCACAGAAACAACGGGTAGCGAGTGTCCCATTCCTGAAGAAAACCAGCAAATAACTGACTGTCTGTGTCACCCGTTTGCACACGGCACTCATCCATTGGAAGAATGCACCCTCCACCAATACACCCAGCTTATCAAACACTCTCTCGTGATTGGTTCCAACATCCCTCAAGACAGCATCGGAACATTACCAAGTGCCGGAGCGTGGCTAATATCCTCATTCCTTGATATGACACTGGCCACTATTCAGAATTTCTTTACTAAAGACCACACACTATTTATAGTGTTATTTCCATGAATTGAGACTATTAAATACATTCTAACTGGGGACAAAACAGTTTAAAAATTAATGATTTGTGTATTAAATGAAATTAAAATTAAATGCTTCAACTGTTGCATCAGACCGCCAAATGTCAACGCCCCCCTAATGAACCCAAACGCCCCCCTAAAATTTGTAGTCACACCAACGCCCCCCTGAAAGGCTGTAACATCCTCCAGGGGGGCACTACCGCCCACGTTGGGAATCGCTGGTCTAAAGGGAGCCTTAAGGAGAATGCTTAATGCAGAGTCTAGATTATTCAGTGGTTTTAGTGCAGAGTGAATGAGCTTAGTTTGGAAAAACCTCTTCCTTAGCAAGGACCATTCACTCATATGAAAAAATAGTAGGGGGGCACATATATAGGTACGAGGCAGAGGACATTCTTTGCAGTGGCCCATGGCTTTGGAAATCATTGCTCAGTTGTACTTCAACATTACAGACCTTTTGGAATGATCTGAAGACTCAGTTTTCATTTACTTTCCCTTGGAAGACTTTTTAAAATTATTAGACTGCTTTTGCTGTTGGTTTTGATTATATTTTAGTAACATTGAGTTGGTTGCCTGTTTTATTAGTTGCAGTTTTCCCAGTAATTTTTATTTTATTGTATTGTAGTTTTGTGTTTTATGTAGGCTGCTTATTTCTTACGTGTTTTTCTAGACTGCCTTTCATCCAGAAGAATTTTAGGGCAGTGCACAATATGCAACACCTAAAATCCAAAGGAGGAAGTGCTCCTTTAAGTATTTGAGCCCAAGTCGTCTAGAGCTTTATATGCTAATGTTGAGAACTTGAATTGAGCTTGGCAACAAATAGGAAGGCACTGTAGCTCCCAAAGGATAGTTGTAATGTGATCTCACCTTACCATACTGTGTTGTAATCTAGCAGTGGCATTCTGCACTAGCTTCAGCTTGCAGACCATCTTCAAGAGCAGCCCCAAGTAGAGCACTTTACAAAATGGACTCCTACTGGAAGGAAGGGTGGGATTAATAATAATAATAATAATAAAAGTCCAGTCTTTAGATCATTAGAGCATGGATCATCATGCCCAAGCTATTCTGATCCAGAAAGGGGCACGGTTGGTGAATCATCCAGAGTCAATGAGCCCCTCCCCCCGGAGCTCAAGCAACACAGATGGATCAAGGATTACTCCCAAACTACTAACCAATTTCTTCAAAGGGAGTGCAATTCCATCCAGATTTTCTCCCCATCTTGCAGACACAAGAATCACCTACCAACAGAACCTCATTCTTGTCAGATTTCAGTTTACTTTCAAAGAAGCCATGTAAATATTTTAATTTTTTTAAAACACATTTCTTAACTGATTCCCTAGGTAGCTGCCAGGAAATGGCTAGGTTCACTCAGTGAAGATGATGATCAGATCCCATATGTCTCAGTCATAAAAAAAATACTGGCTATTTTTTATTTGCATTGCTTCTGCTAATTCTTGTTACAACACCTACCCTATTTTAACGGGGTCAGAATATTTGCTTGGTGCTATCAATCTGGCTCTGGACCAAGGTATTCCAAAGACTATAAGGAAAAATATAGCTATTCTGAAATAGCATTTAGGGTGATAAAGTTGAGAGTACCAATGGATATAACGTGCCAAGGGCAAGACCGATCTGTTTTTTCCCCTTTGCACTAGAGTATGGAAGGGGGGCCAAGACACTTGGCTACTTATAGGCAACTGATAAAGTTGTGTAACTTGGAAGATCTAGCCCAGAGATGGCAGTGATGGCTTATCTTCATGTAGTATATCCTTTAAAAGAGACAATTGTTTAATCAATGACCTTTTTCTTTTCCTGTTTCTAAACGGTGGTTGTTTTTGTGCCTTTTCCTCCTTCCCATTTTTCAGTTTATTCCACCTCCAATTTGCTGGTGCTGCTCAATGACTGGATACTTCAGAAGGAGCTGCAGCCATCCCTCCCTGTGGTAAGAATCTTTTCTGTGCAAGAGGAGAATGGCGGTAGGGCACAGTCTCGGTATCCCATGTCGGGGGACTAGAACTTGGCACTTGCATTCCATTCTGTTGGCACATAAGTTCTGAAGCTGCTATCTTGTTCAGTCTTGGGCATCCACCAGCCCTTCTCTGCTTGCATTATGCAGCATGGGACGCCACACCATTCTGGAAGGGTGATGAAAGTTACAGTGGCCTCCAGGAATACTTCTGGTTTATACTGTGAATGACACCAATTCCTTGAGCCATTCAGAATCCAGTATGGATTTAGTATGGAAACTAAATTCTGACATGGAAATCTTGAGGATTTTCTTCCGTAAGAATTTCAGCTTTTGATGGTAGGTTTAAATAAAAGTTTTGAGGGTGTGAGGGTAGCATAGAAGGCTTGGAGACAAAGGAACAGGTTGTTCAGTCATTGGGGACAGTCAAAATAAATGATATGATGTTGCAGTTATAATAAATTATGCAGATTAACTGGCTCTTACTGTACCGCTTCATGTGCTTGTGAGGAATATGTCACTGATTATCTTAAAGATCCAGCTAATCCAGCCTTTGCCAACATCTGGTGCCCGCCAGATGTTTTGGATTACAGCTCCCATCACCCTAGCTAGTACATGAAATACACCAGGTTGGTGAAGGCTGAGCTAATCCAGCAGTGACTTGCCAGGAGAAGTGTACCAGCAGGGCATGGTAACCATCCCGTGTTACTTGTTCCCACCATATGTCCCAAGGCATTCATTTGTAACTTGGTTGTAAGAGTGCAGTTAAGAAAGCCTGAGTTCTGCTAAACTTTCTGCTTGCAGTCAAATGCAGCTCTGGAAACATGGTCGATCGGAGTGAGGGTATTGCTTGCTTGCTTGATTGCATTTGTATACCACCCCATAGCCGAAGCTCTCTGGGCGGTTTATAACAATGAACAATATTTAAAGCTGGAAGCCACTTAGTTGCCTTTGTACAAGGGACTGAGACCCATTACTCTTGTCAACCCCCAGCAGAATCGTCTTGCTGATTTGAGAGGGGGATCTGGGCTATGCACTGAATCCTGCCAGATCACTTTGTCTTGTACATACTCACCTGCCTCTTGCTTTGCAGTCGCTTCCCCAACAGAAACTGTTAACGTGGCTGAGCATCCTCGAATGCGTGGAGGTCTTTGCAGAGATGGGGGCTGCCAAAGTGTGGGGTGAGACTGGCCGATGGGCCATCATTGTCCTCATCCAGCTAGCCAAGTAAGTGTTGTATGGGGAAGAAGGGAATATTGTGTCTTGTGAATCCGAGGAACGCATATGTGAATTGTTTGAAAAAGAGATTTCTGGTTTGAACATCTTTAGGGTTAAGGTGCTACAATGCTGTAGGTTGGGCACTTCCTGTATGACACTGAGAACATTGGGTGTGTTCTACTTGTATAATGTTCCCTCCCTTCATAATGGGACTGGATTGGGTCTTTGTACTCGGGCAGCATTTTATTCCATCTGGGCCCATCCAAGGAGCTGCATGCCTTACAGGTGCGTTGAGACTTCCCCAGCCTTCTCCAGTTACTGTCCATCTTCATGCCTCACCTGCTGTCTTAATTCTCCCTTCTCCTCCAATAATTTTAGCTGAAAGTTCTGGTATCCAACATCCTGACAGGAGCCTCATCACACGCAGCACCATCACCGGTGGCCTTTTAGAGGCCAGTTAATTTCTTGGGAAGTCCTCTCTTTAGCCTTGGTGTTGATGCGGGTGAGTTTAGAGGCGGGTGCAGCTCAAGTGATCCAACACAAGTATGTGTCACATTAGGCAGTAAAATGTGAGAAAGGGATGCCTGACCACTTGTCATCTCAACCAGACTGGTTTTGCAGGCGCTACTCAAGGCCAATCAGCACATCCTGTGGGCTGTTGGTAAATCCACTTGATCTCAAACTGCACTCAAAGCGTATGAACCATTCCTCATGAGCAGTGACCACATTTTTGTAAGTCATCAAAACCCTTCATAGAGGAGAGAAGCCTTACATAGCCACTTCCACATGAACTCATGCTGGGCCTATATTGGAAATTAGTGATGAGGCTCCTGTCAGGAGCTGGGTATCATGGCTGTATCAGAAAGGAGCATTTGCCAAACAGGATTGCAAATGCAAGGATATTTGAATTGTCTTTTAGTGGCAAAGCACAGGTGGATGTATTTCTACCTTCTTGACTGTAAAGCTGCAGCTTCCCTTTTGTGCCTGATGTTTATAGCCCTTGACTTGCTCTAACCCACAGAGTCATCTTGCGCCTCCTGCTGCTGCTCTGGTACAAAACTGGCATCCAGACTTCTCCTCCTGTTTTGCCTCTAGATAGGAGACAGTCGTTGCAGCGGAAAGGTGAGTCAAGTGTGATGTAACCACTTTGGCTTTAGTCAGGAAGGAAGTTCTAAATGCTATTCAACTGAATGACTTCCATATCCACCAGTTCTGAGAAAAAGAATTTTTGTGTGTGGTTTCTCTGTATTGCTCCATGTGAGCTTTCATTTCTAGTGATCCCCGCGTGCACAGATATTTCTGTGGATGTGCGTGTTCATGCAGATCTAATTAGAGAGGATGATACCACTTTGATGGAGCGTCTGGAAAGAAAATAATGGAGGGCTCTGTAAGGTAACTTTTCAGTCAGTAAGAGGGTTATATCAGTCCTATTGGTTTATCCTGAATACAAGGGCATTAGAGCAGCCCTGTAGAGCCGTGGCTAAAAAGATCATACTGTACGAAGATCATACCGAACTGAACCACTATGCTCTGAAAGAAAAATAAAAGCATTTGCTGTATATCTGTGTTCTCACAGACTTTATAGAATGTGGGACCCATATCACCTCCCTGCCATGCTTTGCCACTTTCTCTTTTTGCTCTTGCTGTGGTCTCATCCATCTGTTTCCTGACAGATACAGAGGGCAATCTGATAGGGAAGGAGCAGATATACGTGGGGAAGCGCTCTAGCCGCGTCTTGAGATCCCTCAATAGCAGTGAGTATCTTTTTAGTAAGTCTCTTGTGGGGCTAGGTTTTCATGTGTGCGTGTGTTCATATGCATGTACATGCAAGGCCATTTCAAAACCCAGCACATTGTGACAGACAAAAAATGTTTTTAAAAAGTTTTAAGTACTTTTTTCTTTTATTTTAAAGTGTATTGTTTTTCACATTTTGGTGTTTGCCATTCTGGGCTCTTTTGGGAGGAAGGGCAGGATAGAAATTAAATAAATTAATAAATAAATACAGTGAGGGCAGACAACCTGATTGTTGCTCATCCAACGTGTGATATCCATGAAAAGCCATGTCCTTTCTTGATTATTATGATTATTTTAGCCCCATCCCTCCACTCCAGACATTGGGGGGCACCTCAGCAATGGGAGGAGGAGCAGAACCGAAGAGCAATGGAGATAGACCAGCCACCGACCCCCTTGAGCATCCAGGAAACCATTGCGGAGTCTGTCTACATCACCCGCCCATTGCTCCACTGTATCCTCCCTGCAGTGTATCCTGTATGCCACTAGAGAGCGCTCCAGCCCAGTGTGGAACATCTAGTCCATGTTAAGAGGGCTTAACTCCCAGGAAGCTCTAAAGACTTTGGGCTCATCCATACCTAACCATAAAATCCATGTTTTCCATATTTGGTTGGTGGCCTCAAGATCCATACATGTCCTGTTTGTGGTCAGATTATTGTGAAAACCCGCATGTGGGCTTTTTTCTTTGTTCAAATTGCTTTAGCATTGGCCACTCCCCTAAGTCCACCCCTTTTCAGTTCTTGGTCCATAATGGTCATTTGCTTTTTGCACGCTTTTTCAGAAGAGCACAGAAAAGAATATCTTTTTTTTTAATTCCCACGTGCAGGTTTGTAGATGGTACTGTTGGGTGGGAAGGAGACAAGGGGCTTGGTATATGACAGAGAAACACCCATGGACCACCTATTGCAGGAAAGTCTGCTGCATTGCATCTGAGCACACGGATGTTAATGCAGTTGATTATCGGTTTAGGAAAGCATATTGGTTTTTTCAGTGGTATTTCTAATAGGGATTTGTGAATGTGAAAATCCATACTAGCTCGCAACATCATATGGACAACGGTGAATTAATGAAGACACAAAGCTATAACATTGCAGATTATACAGTCGTATGGACGGGCCCTTTGCTTCAATCACCAGGCTTAGAGGATCTCCAGTTGACTTTTCCTGTTATTCTGACACAGCCATAATTTTGTTAATTTAACAGCTGTAGCATGCCTGGGCTCACATGACTGCATGGAAGTTGTCCTGCTCTCATAGGCTTTGCCTCTTGTCTGTTCAGTCCTTAACTCTCATTACATAGTGATGAGTTTAGGTTTATGGGGACAGAGATCTTGGAGACCCTGGCTCCTATCGGCAAGCTTGGATATTGCAAGGTAAGTTTGGAGAAAAACACTTCAGAGTCCTGGATCTATTTTATTTTATCTTTATCTTTTTTAACATGATTATCAGCGGCTGTGTGTATGTGGGGGTGTTTTACTCTAGTAGGGATGCACTTCACAGTTAAAAGGGAAATAGCTGGTAGGAAAAGTAGGGGTTCATCGTTTGGGACAGAGATAGTGCCTGGTTCTTCTATCCTCTTTATGCCCATAGCTGGCCACATGTGACACCCCTTTTAAAACATCTGCACTGGCTGCCCACTTCTGAGCAAGGTTCAAGCTCCTTGTATAAATTTACGACGTCCTGAACAACTTAGGTCCAGGGTATCTTAGGAACCACCTGAACCCTTATGTCCCAGCTCGATCATTGAGATCATCTGCAGGAATGGCTTTAGTCATTCCCCGAGTTGGCGAGGCTCATTTAGGGCACGGCTCATTTAACGAAATTGAGCCTTCAGTGTCATCGGCCCAGTTCTCTGGAACGCTCTGCCAACAGAGAATCAGCAGGCGTCTTCTGTTTAAACTTTTAAGCGCCTGCTGAAAACCTTTCTGTTCTGCCAGACTTATGCAGGCAATTAAGAAGATGCTTTTTTCATAACAGTTGACCTTTGTTTTTATTGTATTTTTAATGTTTTTTATTCTATGGGTTTTTTTAACGTGTTGTAAACCACTTTGATGTTTAATGAAACAGCAGTATAGAAATATTTTTATAAATAAATAAGAAATGGAACCAGGCTTAATTCGAACCAGGATATCCCTTTGGGACCCTATTTTCAACACCAGTTTTGGACCCTATTTTCAACATGCTCAGTTTTGGAACCTGCAAGTAATAGGAAAAGAGAGAGTGCCTTTGCGCACATGTGTGGAATTCCTCACAGCTGAGATGAGAGGAAAGCGCTTTCAGGTAGCAAGTATTACGCCTAAGCTTGAGGCCTAAATTGATTTCATGTTTAAAAAAATGATTAGGAAAGGGGTGCGGTTGCTTTGGGAGAATGGACAAGGATTGGCACTCAACACATCCACACACCCTGGCCCTTCTGATTTTGCTGCTTTCCCTTCTGCAGCTTGAGTTTACTGAGTGACATGAAAGATCTTAATAAGCGTGAGCGTGTGGAGCTGAGGCGCCGGACTGTCCTCCTACTGTACTACCTGCTGAGATCTCCCTTCTATGACAGATACTCTGAGTAAGACTGCCTGGCTGGCTTTTTCCCTCTTCAGCAGAAACAAAAACCCCACCTCCATAGGGAAACCTCCTGTTTCTAAATGAGTGAAGCAAGCAGACCCCTTGAAACATGTCCCTTGTGAGCATTCAACACCCTAATGGGTTTTGTCTGCTGCTGCATTTCCAGGGACCTTTTCCCATTGAGACAGAAGCCATCCCCATGGGCTCATCTGTTTGTTTTTGTCTCTCCTTGTTCCCTTAGGGGCAGAATCCTCTTTTTGCTGCGCCTGCTAGCAGATTATGTCCCTGGAGTTGGCTTGGTCACTCGTAAGTACATGGCTGCTGTAATTGGTCTTTCTAAAAGAAGCTGATAAAGGTTAAGGAAACCATAGGGGAGGATCCTCCATTCGTCTTGGGACAGCTAGTGTGTATGTTCAAAGAACATTCTACTCACCCTGTGCTTAAATGAGGGATATTGAAAGTGTATGGACAGGAGCAGGGCTGGAAAAATCCTAGGCTTGGAAACTTGATGCTAGGGTCTTGAAATGTCTCAAATCCTCTATAGGGCACAGCTCCTAAAAATGCTTTGTAGCCTTTGCCTGCCATTATCACGTGTGTCTCTACAGTCATGAGGGTTAACATGGGGGGGGTGCTTTGGAATTCCCTCCAAAGGAAGTAATAGTGGTGTCAACATTGTATTATTTTTAGTGCCTGGTTAAGATATGTTTATTTGCCCATGTTTTTAAAATTTACTGTACTGTCTTAGTTGGTTAAATAGTTTTTGCTTTATTAGTTCCCAGATTTTTAAAAGAAAATTATGCTGCATTGTACTTAAAAAAACCAAACCCTAACAACACACACCACCCTGGAATCCATGTTTTGAATGAAGGCATGACTTACAAATTGTCTGAATAAATAGCATCATTTAGGATTTGGCAATGAAGATTCTGTGCAAAATCTAGAATGTGGAGAGTCACAAGAAAAACAGTTTTATTACTAAAGCCAGAGTTTTCCTCCTTCAAAGTATTCCTTCTGTCAAGACATGACCCAATTGCTTAGGGACTGAGCAATGCTATGATGTATTTGACATTCTGCTGACCATGCCTTCCTTTAGCTGTGAGAAATTCAGTCCCTTTTCCTGCCCTCCATACTCTTGCCTAAGTATGACCCATCTGTAATTCCAGGGCAGGGTGATCTCAGGACACTGAGAGGGAGGGGCCGTTGTGGAAGCAAATCTGAGAAATTCACTTTCCAACATGTTGCTTTAAGGTCTTCCAATTCGCTTTCACATTTTTTCTCTTCATTTCAGGGCCATTGATGGATTACTTGCCAGCCTGGCAGAAAATTTATTTCTACAATTGGGGTTGACTTGGCCTCTGCTTGGGTTATTACGTCCAGGGGTGGCTCAGGCTAAAAGTAGAAGCTTGTGGTGAGAGGATGACTTTATACCAATGGAGACAATTGTGAAACTTTAAAAAACGACAGCACCACAACTTATGTCTTTCTGTGGCTTATACTAATGATTACCAAGAGAAGAGTAAGGGCTCTTCTCACATCTTTTTTTTTAAAGTCTCTTTCTGTGAACTAAGAACACGGTAAAGAGTTCCTATACTACTCCCCTTTCCATTCTGATATAACTAGTTTTGGAGTGGGGGGGGGGAGAATGACCCTTTTTTTTGTATTCATTTTCTATGGCTATGAATTAATAAAGCTGGGAGTTGGCAGTGCTTTTGGGCTTTATTATTATTTCTTAGGCACCTACTACTACTAAAAATAGTCTCAATGTGACTGACAGTATAATTTCGTCTTACTCTTGAATATTGGGGATATGCACCACATGGCGTAAGCTCCCTTGCTTCTAAGCCAGGTCTCTGGGCGTTCTGGGAGCTGACCAGGTGGGGTGGAAGGCAGAGAGTTTTGCACGGTGACTGTCAGTGCTTCATTGCTGAAGGGAGAGAGATTAGTGTTCAAACCAACCTGGACGTGTGCCTTCCCTGCAGCTCAGATGCACGGGGTGGGATTGTATGGTTGGGGATGCCATCTGAGGACATGTACTGTCTTATCTAGCCATCCATCCATCCATATCTAATCTAACCTAATCTAATTAATCTATGGCACATATTCTAAGGCCAAGGTCTTATCACTGGAAAGCTGCTTCAAGGCTCACATTAAGACATTGGTGCACTTTATGCAAACCTTTTACCCTTTTTGTGGGTACACAGGCAGGCTTATCCTCCCCCTTTGTCTTCCCCAGTAAAAAACGTATGTGACATGATGCTACGGTTAGCAGAGAACTGAGCACCCCTTTGGCTAGTTCAGGCAGTGAGCCAAGGATGTTCCTGGAAATGCTTTTCCCTGGCATAGTTCCAGTGGTCCATATGCCACTTAGCTGGAGCATGGTATACCAAGGGCTGTGGGTGCTGATCTTCTCTGCCAGCCTGCTTACTTTTCTGTCCTGCTGTGGAAGATAAGAAGTTCCACAGCTTGTAGGCTGTCTTGATAACAGCTAGTGTCTGCTGCAAGGCTTTGCAGAACAATCTGCCTGTTGCCAGTAAGCAGGGCCAAAGGCCCTGGCAAATTGGTTGATGTCTGCAAAATTAAGTTCTCAGCAAATGAAATGTAAAGGCCAGAGCTGATGCCTTGGTCAAATAAATCAGAAGGGTTGCTCTAAGTGAGACATCCAATAAGTAATAAAGTGATTCATCAGCTCTCCCCATCCTATGTTGCTTATAAAGCTACAGATGCAACACAAAGTGCTTGTGTTGCCTTCCTCCTCAACTTACTAACAGTATCTGATCATGCTGCTCTTCTTGCTAAGGCCATGTTTACTTACAGGCCACCCTTCTGAGAATATTTATTGGGTTTCTACAGTGGTAGGCTATATAGAAGGGCTTGGCACAAGTCAAGGCACACAAACCATCTGGAAGTCTCACCAGTCTCCAAAAACAGGATTGAGGATGCTCAGCTTATACATTTCTTTTCTCAAAGCTGGCAGTAATCTCTCTGTAACAGACAGTTGGGGAAACTGCTCCATTTTAAGCCATTTACTACATTCCTCTAATTGTTAAATGTAAATGTACTGCCTTCGATTCCAACTTATGGCGACCCTATGAATAGGGTTTTCATGAGGCTGAGAGTTAGGATGTTAAACAAAAAAATCTGGTAATAGAATTCCTTTCCCTGTGATTGAAAATATTTTTGCACTGGAACAGATTTTTTTTAGTGGATGTCAACTATTAGTAATCTTGCTGGGCATTTAAGCAAGTTTGCCAATAAAGGAAAATCTGCCATATGGGTCCAGATGCCTCGCACACTCATATTACTAAGTTTGCTGGAACTTGAGGTCTGGTCCCTATTTCTTTGGAACTGGTAGATGCTGCCACCTCCTTATGGAGAGGCTGTAGATTTGTGGGTGAGATGATGGACCATCCCATCACTACCAGCAAGAAACTGGAAATGGACAAAAGCCTTCCTTTATTTTCTCCTTCTTTCCTGCCCCATAGTCTTGTAGTAGGGACAAACAGTTAGGCTCACGGGAAGCCTGCTTTTGATAGCTTACCAATCGAAACCTGATTTTGAAAAAATAAAAGTTCTTCTGGTCCTAAATGAACAGAAACAGAAGGGAACAGAGATGGAGAATTTAAATTCTGCCACTTAGAGAAAGAGTGGTTGAGAGAGAAATGCTTCTCTGGTCAGCTCTTAGGAGCTGAAGATGGGATTCTAGCCTCCACCTGGTGGAGATTTGTCCATAGCCATACAGGGAGAGCCATACTGTTCAGGGCAGTGCCTCACCTGGCACAGACATGTGCTACATGTCTTACTTATGATACCTTGATGTGAGCAATTGACAGATCCTCCTCCATGACAGCTGGGGTGAGAGAGATGCTTTTAACATGTCTCTGAAGGCTATATCCACCAACCTAACTCAAGGGCATGCAGTTTCCTGCGGGCCAGGAGCTCATTGCCCATGACTTCTGTCCAGCAAGGCGTACATGTGATACTCTGACCTTTCAACCCTGCTGCTGTTTCTGCCTACATGTCTGTTGCTTGTTGAATTAATTTACTCTGGAGCTTGGGATTTGTCAAATAAAAAAAGGGTGGGGGAGTGTAATCTACATCAGCCTCCTCACCGTGCTGCTAAACTCGCACTGCTACCTAACTTGCTGGTTACTTTGATACTTTACCACTGAGACCAGGATGCAGCATCAGCTGGGTATCTCCTCTGGTTTGTAGCAAATATGATTTCATGGGAGGGAAGTGGACATGGGAACAAATATGCCCGAGATCAAATTTCAAAAAGTTAATTAATTCTAGGATGGGCAAGTACATCATGTGCAATGAAGCTTGTTTCTGTGAAATGGGACTTGGCCACTGAGCTTTGGAAAAGTACAACTTTGTGCGAGGGGGCGTTTTGGTCCAAACAGTTGTACATATGCCCTTCCTTTCCTTCTTAGGAGTTACTTCCTGTTACCTAGGAGTCAGTATTGCATGTGTTCTTTACTCTTTGTGATGACACAGTAGGCTTTGAGAACTGCCCTAAGTTCCATTGATGAAAGCTAGGAAGATTTAGGCACCATCATTGGGTTTGACAGGCTGGATGGGACTCCTGCTTCTGTTGCTTCTCCTGACAGAGAGAGTGCTGCCCATGCCAAGTCTTCAAAGGTAAAACAGTTGCTGGCTGATTGTCGTGCACTCTTCGTTAGAAAAAAGGTGGACAGCTGATTGTATAGGTGACTCTTGCCCCAAGGTGTAGCCAGGAATTGAGGGTGAAGAGAAGTGGCTTATTTGAACTGAAAGCCACTTGTCTTGCCCCTCTTTAGGAATCACACCAGCAGATTAATGCAGCAACAACCTTTCATTCTCAGGACATCACCCCATACTAAAGGAAACTTGTGGCACTACAAAACAATGGATAACAGTTGGATTATCTTCCAAAGGCTCAACATCTAGGTAGATAAACCTATCTCACATGCCCTGATTCCTATTTAAGTTGCCAATGGACTAGACACATTTTGCTCCTGTTGGTACTGAGACCAAAGAAAATTGCAAATGTGTTGCTTACAGTCATTTTTCTTTGGGAAGAAGCTAAACCATAGAAGTGAGGTTTCAAAAACTACCAATAGGCACATTTTTATAAAGGAGAAAATAGTAATCCTCACATATGACTGGGATGACTCATAGCATGATTCTTGTATTACATTTTTGTGTGATGGTCATCACTAGTTTTGCATAGTGAATTTCTTTAAAAATGAACCCCTATCTGGTGAGACCCAGTATTACTTCATTGGAGAGCTTAGATTTTCATGGGAACTCCCTGATAAAAATACTTGACACCATTGCATTGTTGCATGTCCTGAAGGAAAATGCAAGATTGAAAAAGGGTGGCACTGGCAATGAAAGAATTAAAATCTTTAATAAATCCTCCACAGTTATCCAGGATATTTTACGTTTGTGCACTCCTTTTCATTAAGATACTATAAATAGAAAGGGATAAAAGAAAATGGAATATGAGAGATTGAGAAAGCAGGTCTCCCTGTGACTCAATGAGAGGAGTGGGCATTTTGTATCCTTGGAGTATTCACACAAAAACAAGAAAATACAAATGAAAATTTGAAGGGTAGGGACCTATGTGAAGTCTGTATTGTTAAATCAGTATTTAAGGAAGCAGAAATAATGATGTGCTATTTGCAGTTCCAGGAAGAGGTTATCTACAAAGCATGAGTAAGAGGATGTTACCATCAATGAGCACCTCAATTTAGCGTTGTTCATTTAGGTATTTGTATGCTGGCATTTAGGGCTATACAACCCTTTCAAGACAGCTCTCCCATCCAAAAACAATGGGCAGAGAAATCTAAACCCTGCTGAGCAACCTGTGTCCGGCCGAGCCCACATTGGTCCAATGGGAGGGGAAACTAGTATTTCAGAGCCAGCTTCAACTCCCACCCACCCCCAAAATAATTATTGGGGGTAGGTTAGAGGAATGATAGGACCCAAAGCATTTGATGCAAGGCTGGCAGATTGCATTTGTGTTGTTTCTGCTGTCACAGAAACACTGACAACAAAGCACAGTGGAGGTTTCTATGTATGGGGCAGGAAGTCTTGTAAGGGCAGCCTTCGTTCTCCAACAGCGGACTTACCTCTCCATAGGTGGACAAGGAGATTTGCTCTATCCTATGACCCCCTGGGATGATCTACAGGGACTACGGGATCACTTTCTTAGTTAATGAAATATAAATTTTCACAAAAACAAGAAGTGGTTACATCTGGGTAATTGTTCCAGAATATGAATATTCAGTTGCATGTCCAAGTGGACATCTATTATGGTTCTGCATGGGGGATGCACATTGGTACATACATCTCACGTATATCCACAGTTCTCTAGCTAATGTCTTGGCACTTTTAATATGATGAATGTTTAGGGTTAATACAAATATATGAGACTTAAGATATGTACTGCAGAAATATTTTAAAGAAATCTATTATGGTGTAAGGTTTACAACAAGGTTTGGGGAACAGTTTTAACTATGCAGAATTTATTATAGACTTTTTAATTGCACATCTGGGCTAGTGCTCTCACCATATAGAAATTATTTGGGGTGGGAGTGTGTGGAAATAACCATGTGGTGATTTTTTTCCTAGTCAGTAAGTTCAGGGCTTTAGGCAGCAATCATCACAGTTCCTGACTTTGTGCTCTTCTACAGCAGGCTCAATCCATCTGTCCCAGAGGAATTCTCTGCGCCCTTGGAGCTCCAGCAACAGCACTTTGGCTTGGTGGATGGCATGTATTAATTCCAGTTCGTACTCCATGGCATTAGGCAGGGATAGTCAATGTGTTGTCCTCCAGATGTTGATGGACTACAGTTCCCATCATCTCTGACCACTGGCTATGCTGCTTGAGGCTGATGGGAGTTGGAATCCAAATCTGGAGGGCACCATGTTCCCTACCCCTGGCATAGAGGTTGTCAGTATGTAGGCACTGGTTATAAAAGTCCCTTCCAGGTTATTGGAACAGCAGGCCTCCTCAATATTGGGTCCCCAGATGTTGCTGAACTAGAACTCCATCATCCCCGGCCAGCAAAGCCCACAAGAAAGCTCAGCTGTGTCTGAAAACAGAAGGACAGGTTTCTTTCATAACAGCTGCACCATCTGTTTTTATTTCAGAATGGGTTCTCAAGAAAGAAAAATCCCTCCTGTCAATTTCACCTGACTGGAGTTATTATGTAACTGAAGCAAACTAAAACTGATTTTTGGCAGGGGAGGGGCACAGTTGGATAATGGCAAACTCTTGATTGGCTTTTGACACTATGCCTCTAATCTTTGTTGTTTAGCTAAAACAAGTGGAGGTCTAGACTCACTGCAAGTATACAACAGCTGTCAGTAAGCAAGGGCCATATGACTTGAAACACCATAGGATTCCCCTATTGGTTCCAATAAGTCAATCCTTAGAGCAGGGAGGGGGAACCTGGTGCCCTCCAGATGTTGGTGGGCTACAACTATCATAACTGCCCATTGCCCAGCTTAGCTTCCACATCTTCTGATTCTCTCTTTCTATCCTTCCATTGCCATGCACATCTCTTACTAGCTTCTGTTTTCATAGATTATGGCATTAAACCAAAACATCCCAATTTCCGAAGACAGGTACAACGGAAGGAATCAGAAAAGCTGCACAGAGTACATAAGAGCAAGCGGGATGAGCCAGATTTGGAGGAGTATTATTATGATGACATCCTTTGACTTTCTTAGGGAACTGCAAATATAATTGCCACCTGTTAAGTGACCTTGCACCAACTAATTGTTCAGTCACAGGCACCCCTCCTCCAATCACATAGCAATGTAAGCAATGAGATCCTCCCTGTCCTTTGCCCTCTGCCAAGAACCATCCCCACAGTTCTGTATGTTCTATGCACCCTTATTACAATCATGGTACTTGCCACTGTATTGGGCAATTTGAGGATCTTGGTTCTCCTCATGCTATATTAACTGTTGTGGGTTCTGAGCTTGAAAATATTTGATGAGGGGCCAAAGATGGGCTTCAGTTGCAGAGGCTAGGAATGTGTGGCAAACACTAGTGCTGTCCATAGCTTTCTGCTATGACTATTTTCTGTGCCTCACCGGTCCTGGCAGGACTCTTCCGGTTGAGTCCACTTTTACTCGTTTGCTCCCACCTCACAATTAAAGTTTGGATTCCACGGAAGTTGACTACTGAGAACAGAACTATATAATGTAAATGTATACACATGCCTATATTTTCAAAAGTGATTAATAAACTTTTTTTGGGTGCAGAATTGGTTGTTTTTTTAAAACAAATACAGAATACACACAACTCTGAAGGTAACTGTCTCTTCTCTTTAGGGCAAATGTGGGGAATCAATGGACCTCCACATGTTGTTGGACTACAGCTCCCATTATCAGTACCTACTGGTATCCCACAAGATCTGGAGAGCCACAGGTTCTTTGTCCATGCTTTAGGGACTCTCCACCATTTAGTAGAAATGCAGACCAAAATGTTTTCAGTGCCACTTTAGGTTGGCTCCTTAAGTGTCAACAAAAGTGCTGCCAGCAAACAATCAACATATTTAGCTGTAGAAAACACCAGAAGACTGGAGAAGAATTTTGTAGCAAAGCCCACTGTGGTTCCTGGGATTCTGACATCTCAAAGCCTTTAAACAGAATGTAGCAAAGGGAAATTTTTGGAAGACATTTCTAGTAGCTGCAGAATGCTGATGGCTGGGTAAGGTCTAGCATGAGCTCTCAACCACTGTCAATGAGAACTAACAAATTAAGCCTCCCCTCCTCCCACTTTATCTAACACCACAAAGATACACACAACCCAGGTTCCCAAATATATGGAACTCTTCTCCTGAATATATAGAGGTGTGACATGAATTGAAATGGGAGGGAGTAGGGACAGGTGCACTCTGTCCCACTCTAGCAATTTCAGTGACTTGCACAAAGGGAGTTGCTTTACAATGCTCAGCATGGTTATTCTACACAATTAGAGCCAGTGGGGTCTTTCCACACTTTTATGAGCAAATTCAATGTTTATACCTGCAGTTATTAAAACTGAGGACATGACAGTTTCCATAATAATTTGGTGTATTACAATTTGGTCTCAAACTGGAAGTTGCAGAACCTGACTGTGGCTATGCTGCAAATTGTGTGGCTTCCCACTGAGGGCAAGAAAGGCTTTTAGAATGTCAAAGTTGACTCTTGCAATTCTCAGGAACCAGCTCATGGAGTAGTTTGCTTAGAGGCCTAGTCTCTTTGGGCAACAAAACAAAAACACAGGCTCTTTGAAACATCAACGTTTAATCATTGTTGTCATCAGAGCAGATCCAGCAGAAGCACAGAGCCCCCTGCCTTGGGGGGGGGGCAAAGGCACACCTTTCCACAGCTCTCATGCTATTCTCCTAGCTTTGCTTCTCAGTGGGACCTAGCCCTTCCTGAATCACTTTTGTGCTTTTGGCAGGGGCTCCTCTCAAGCCCCTAATGCCAAGAACCCTGGCTCTTGGTTTCTTGCAGGATCGATTCCCTCCATGAACTTAGAACCTGCAGCTGGAGAGCAGTGGTGGTGGAAAAGGAGATTTAGAACAAGGGTTGGAATGGCGGAGCTCTTTCCATCAGCAGATTACAGGGCATGGTCCCCCCTTGGCTATCTCCATGCTTGAAACCCTCCTTCTCCTTCAAAGAGAGAGAGAGAGGTGGGACAAGCACCAATGTTTCTCCAGCAGTTCCTGAATCTTTTGCAGTCACAAGATAAGATGCTTGGATGCTATGTCTTGGTAACATTCATCACCACCTTTCCCTTTGTTCACTCTCCTGCACTCTTCCTCGCCCCCCTCCCAGCCAGGAACTGGGTTCACTACTTGCCTTTCTTCCCAAGCTTATTATCAAGTCTTCCACTGTGGAAGTGCAGCACTCCTTCCTTACTAACCCCCCAACACAAAGGGCTAAATGTGGCAGCTGGAACTAGAGCAGGCCTCAACACACAGAAGGAGCCCAAAAGGTGCTGGAGCCCTCTATCTCCCTGAAGTACCAAGCCAGCCCATTCATGTGCACAGCAAGTGGGAGATCCCATGCCCACTCTTCTTTTACACCTGCGACAGCAGCACCCATTTCCACTGATGGCGCTTTTCTTCAAATAAACAAAAAACTTTTTTCTTTTAATAATAAACCCCTTTTTGTTTACCCATCCCACCCATCCCATACCCCCATCTCAAGGAAAGGAGGTGCACTGAGAGAGGTGGGGCTCTGCACACTGAGGGAAACTGTCCCCATACCCACTCCTCCTTCAGTCTCAAAGCAGCTTGTCCATGCACAATGGGGGAATGGCCCTTGTCTGTACAGGAGGGAGGGGGCTATCCCTGCCCCTACTCTAGGTAGATGTCCTCTGTGGGGCATGTATATTCCACACATTCCTTGTAGAACTGATGGAAGGCTCTCCTGCAAAAAAAATATAAAGAGGAGTGTCAGTCAGAGGAGCTGAAATAGTGTCCCAGTACAGAGAGAACAACAAGTATCCATGAACAATATGCATGTCCACTACCTCTTTTTTTTCCTGCTGACTGATAACTGTCCCATCATTTACAGCTTTATTGCCATAGATCTCAGAAAAAGGTTTTATTGGCTGCCCTTTTGTTCTGCACCCAGGCTAGGAATGGTACTCACAATACACCTTAGGTCCAGAATTCTGAAGACCTGCCAAGAAATAACCTGATTAACAGTTCTCCCATCTCAGGACCAGTTCCTGTTATGTGCCAGCTATTATGTTTAATAGCTCATGCAAGTGGGTTTATGCAGTACCACAAAGAACGGGTGGGGATCTGGCCAGAGGGCAGGATCCAGAAATGCCAAACCCTTTGTGGGCCATGTTTGCCAGGCGGGAAGGAGCAGCCACATGTCATTCACCTGACATCAAATGACATCAGGTGAGTGAAGCTTCAAGCTGAGGCTGCAACTGAAGATTCTTTACTTTCCTACACCCGATGTCACATGACAGGTGCAGCAAAAGTGGGTGTGATTCATCCAAAACAGCCTTGTGGACCAACTTCAGAGGTCTGGCTGGCCTAGTTAGGCCTGTGGCTGGAGGTTCCTCACCTATGACAGGAGGAAGCTGCAATTGAAAGATGTACTTTTCAAAGAAGAAGCTGCTGTGGCCTTGTGCAAGTACTGTCTTCACATGCACACAGACTATTTGAGTGAGGTGCTAAATGTACAGGTGTGGGCTGACTCATAATGTACACACTGGTCCTCAGAAAAATTCCTCAGTCCTACACTTTCCCTGCTCCCCAAGGCCTGAATCATGGCTTGGATGCTGCATATAGAACAACTGAAGGGGGTTTAGACTGATAAACATCTCAACAGAAAATAATCTGTGACCTAGCCTGTATTTCTACTAGTCAGGTTTTTTCTGAGTTACTATTTCAAACCTACTTAGGAAAAAAAGCCATTCCTTAGAAGCTGCTAAGTCAGGGAAATGAAGTTGGAATGCAGACAAAATCTCTCATCTCCCTGACACCTTTTCTCTGTGTTGCGTCTATCACACAGTGGGCTGGTTCCTGCCTTTCAAAGGCAAATTGAGAGTTTTGAGTAGAATAAGCCACATCATACCATCTTGGAAAAGTGGCTGATCCCTGGCCACTAATACATATACTGACATCACTAGTATGATGTCTGCAACCAGCATGCCACTTTCTTAAATCCAGATAGGTTGAGATTTTTGTAAAGAGCAGGAATCCTCAGGATGTAGCCCAAAACTCACCCTACAGACTCTGCAAGTGGCTTGGTGGACTCTTCTGAGACAAAAACATGGCACGCAAATCTGTGGTCAGCTGGGTGCTTGGTGATGAACCCAAAATATCTGAAAGAGAAAACACACGAGCTTGGACTTAAAACTGGGTCTCTGGAGTCTCTACCAAGGTAAAAGACACATGCACTGTTTAGTTCCATTCTTCCTGGTATAGCCAGTGTCTGGCAGGAACAGAACTAACTTTCCTGAAGAGAAAGACATTGGGCTTGCTTTGCACACATGGACAAAAGAAGAAAGTGGAAGCAGTATTTTTCTTACTGTATAACTCATGTTTGTATAACTCATTTTGGCTGAATCACATTTAACTCTTCTTCCATATGTCAGTCTGTGGTGCCCCCTCGGCTACCTCCAATACCTTTGACAACGTGTTTTGGAAGGCAGATGGGGTGACTAGACTCTTTTTTTTTTTACTTTGGACACATCAGGAGAAGACATGATTCACTAGAAAAGACAGTAATGCTGGGGAAAACAGCAGGGAGTAGAAAAAGAGGAAGGCCAGACAAGAGATGGATTGATTCCATAAAGGAAGCCACAGACCTGAACTTACAAGATCTGAACAGGGTGGTTCATGACAGATGCTTTTGGAGGTCACTGATTCATAGGGTCACCATAAGTCGTGATCGACTTGAAGGCACATAACAACAACAAGAAAAAACATTTATCTACCACCTCATATGCAAAATATTTCTAGGCAGTCTACAAAAGTTAAAACCACAAAAAAAAACAATATAAACATCAAAGTGGCAGATAAAAGCACAGATTACACTCAGAATTTAAAACAAAATGTTGAATAAAAAGGTTTTGCCTGCCACCTAAAAGATAATAAAGTTGGAACCTCCCTACGGGAACATTCCACAACTGGAATGCCACTACTGAAAAAGTCCTTTCTTGTGTCAAAACATACCTCACCTCTGATAGACGAGACAGTGGGAGTAGACATTGGTCAACAATCTCATGTATGGTATGGGAGGAAATGCTCCCTTGTGTACTGGGTCCCAATCCCTTTAGGGTTTTTAAAGGTAAATAACAGGACTTTGTATTGTGGTTCTGCCACCCAATCAAGTTCAAAGGCAGTGGCAGGGCCTCCGCAGTGGTAGCCCCCAACGTATGGAACAGCCACCCCTCCAAGGAAGATCTTGATCCAACTCTGTATGTTTTTCATCAGCAGGTTAAGATGCATTTCTTCCCCCAGGTTTTTGGAAAGGGAAGGTTCAGTGATGCCAGTTCCTTCCATTGTACTGATGAGTTCAGTTCTTTACAATTTGTTTCACTGTGAGATTTATTGCTTTTTTTAATGTATTGTATTTGGTTGAATTTTTATGTAACCCATCATGGTACCAATGGGTAAAGGGTGGTAATAAATATGGAAATAAACACACAGCTAAAAATTAATAAATAAATATTGGGCTTGGAAACTAATAGGCAGCCAGTGAAGGTCTCTCAAAACTGTAAGATGTTTATTTATTTATTACATTTATACCCCCCTTTCTTTCACCCTGGAACCGAAGGCGGCATACACATGGTTCCCAGGCGGTCTCTCGTCCAGGCACTGACCAGACCCAGACCTGCTTCGCTTCAGCAAAGTGCCCTCAGATCATAGCCTGGGACCAAATGATGTTGTCTGAGCAAGCAGTGCCAGTCAAAATTCTGGCTACTGCTTTCTGTACCAAGCTAACCAAAGGTAGCCTCAGGTATAACACATTGCAGTAATCCAAGCAGGAGGTTATCAGAGCATAGATAACTCTGGCCAGACTATCTGGTCCAGAAGAGGATGCAGCTTGTGTGCCAGCCAAACCTAGCAAAAGGCACTCCAGGCAACAGAGCTCACGTGAACCTCTAAAGATAGAGCTCGACTGAAAAGCAGCTCGAAGTGAACACCCTCCCCATAAACTCACAATGGTCTTCTTGCTTCTGCCCATCTACACTGACACAAAGTCCACTGGAGGACAAGCATATGTGATGCAGTACGAACAAACAGAATTGTAGTGTTAAACACCATGGCCATCCCACCCTCATCAAGACTAAGTTTAGCAGGGATTATGAAGATTGCTGCACAGGAGCTTCCTATGCAAAAAGTTACACTTCAAAGCCCCAAATTAGAAGCAATGGTCAAATGGGGGACATTCTCCTTGTGCAGCCTTTCTCATTCTTTCAAGCAAACAAACAACATCCTTTTTCAAAAAATCCTTAAGCTTCTAGGACTGGCTCAAGTCTGAGGTTGCAGGGAGATGAGTGCTGGAGGTAAAGGGAGAATGCAATCATTGAAGCTAAGATTTTGCCCAGAATACACTGCAGGGTAGCACAAGGAGGTAATGTTGGGTGTCTCCTTTGCCACCAAGTGCTCTGTAGCCTTTTGCACACCTAGGACTTACTTGTTGTTCTTTGGGTGGTATCCACAGAATGAAATGTTCTTCAACTGGAAAAAGTGGCTACATTTGTTCCCCTGCAGAATGGAGAGAGCAAGATGTTAGATCTGTGTAAGAGTCTGGATGGCTGAGGAACCAGAGCCATTTCTTGAACAAAAGGGAAAATAAAATGTGTTCAAATTCCACACCCTTGAGAGTCCAAGTCACAAATTAAGAAGACCTCATGCTGTTTTGGAAAATTAAACGCCATTGTATAACTTACAACAGCTGGTGTGGTACAAAAGCTTGTAAGGTGGTAAACATTGCAGGCAAGGCTGCTGAAAGGGAGGGAAGTCGGAGTACTGCTGTACTGGGCTCAGTCAGCAGAAAGCCCAAAGTCCGAATTTCAATTTTTAAAAACGTTAAGTCTCTAGACCCTGTAGAATGAAAGTTATGAAGGAAAATAACAAATTATTTTGTGACATATGAGCCTGTTCCATCTTTCAGTTATTTTAGCCAAAGAGTGAAGTTGCAGCTGATTGATGGGTGCTGAGAAATTTAGAGTTACACATACATGAGATAAGACCTCAAAATAGCTTCAGAATGACCAAGTAAGTCCCTTCTCCATACACTGGGGGGGGGATCTACCTGGTTAATTTTGAAGCCATTTGGTGCATGTATGACACTAGATTTTTTTTTCCACATGGAGAAATGATGGTCTGATTCACTCTGAAGGAACTTACTGGTTCATTTTGAAGCTTTTTTTGTCTTCCCTGGGAGATATTGTTATTATTAAGTTACTGTTGCTCAGAGAAAATAACTGAGAAATCCAGGATTTTAGTGTAGATGTGACTGGGCAGTAGCATGCCCACTCAAAGCAAACGATAGATGAGACAGTAGTTCATGCTCTATTCAACTCACATTTCATTTCACGCAAAAAGGTTTTTTTCTGAACATGTAAACATAAAAATCTGCTAATGCAAATGCAGATAAAATCTATTATTAGTAAATCCATATCATGCGGGAGGTGTATTGTAATTGAGAGAGCATGGCTTATGGCAAAGCAGCCCAGTCTAGCTATACTCTTAACAGCTGCAGCACTGGGGGACTGAAGACCTGCCCTGGGAGTGAGTATCTGAGCATCTGGGTGCTTGCTCCTCTTCCCTTTGGGTTGCTGTCCCTCAAGATAGCTGAAGTCCCTGGTAAGTGCTACCGGGCCAAGTTCAAGGTTCTAGTTTTGGTGTACAAAGCCCTATACAGTAGGGCCCCACTCATACGGCAGCTTCCATTCCAGGCCCCTGCTGAAAAGCAAAAACTGCTGGAAAGTGGGGCCCTACTCAACTGGAGCACATGATCAGCTGGAGCGCGGGGAGCTCCAGCCGCCGTGCCACAGCTGACAGTGATCAGCTGGAGCATGCAAGTTCCCCACGCTACAGCTAATGAGGTGTAGCAAGCGATCAGCTGGAGCGCAGGGAGCTTCAGCTGCCGCACTACAGCTGATCATGCGTTACAGCTGATCAGCTGGAGCGTGTGATCAGCTGGAGCGCGGGGACCTCCAGCCGCCGTGCTCCAGCTGACAGTGATCACTAGAGCGCGGGGAGCTCAGGTGCTCCAGCTGATCGCTGTCAGCTGGAGCTCCTCACGCTACAGCTGACCACCCCACTGGCACCGCCGTATTAGCAGAACGCCAACAAGCGGGGCACCAACAAGCGGGTCCCTACTGCACAGCTTGGGACCAGCATATGTGAAAGACCATCTTACCACTTAAATACCCAGTTGATCACTGCGCTCTGCAGATGAGGGCCTCCTGCAGATACCATCTTATCAGGAGGTTCATTCTGCACAACATAGGAAACAGACCTTTAGTGTGGCGGCACCTACCCTGTGGAATTCCCTCCCCTTAAATATTAGGCAGGCGCCATCTCTGTTATCTTTCCTCTTAAGACTTTCCTCTTTCAACAAGCCTTTTAAATTGAGACCTATCCCAGTCTGTGTCTGTGTTGGAATTGCTTTGTAATATTCTTTAAAAAAAACCCTTTTTCTGAAAAAACAGTATGTTTTAACCCCTTTTTAAAGATGTCTTTAAAACTTTTTTTAAAAATGTTTTTCATAGAATCATAGAATAATAGGGTTGGAAGGGGCCTATAAGGTCATCAAGTTCAACCCCCTGCTCAATGCAGGAATCCAAATCAAAGCATTCCCAACAGATGGCTGTCCAGCTGCCTCTTGAATGCCTCCAAGTTCAGAGAGCCCACTACCTCCCTAGGTTCCATTGTCGTATGGCTCTAACAGTTAGGACGTTTTGCCTGATGACCAGTCAAAATCTGGCTTCCTGCAACTTGAGCCCATTATAATGTGTCCTGCACTCTGGGACGATTGAGAAGAGATCCCGGCCTTCCTCTGTGTGACAACCTTTTATGTACTTGAAGAGTGCTATCATATCTCCCATCAGTCTTCTCTTCTCCAGGCTAAACATGCCCAGTTCTTTCAGTCTCTCCTCATAGGGCTTGGTTTCCAGTCCCTGTGATCATCCTTGTTGCCCTCCTCTGAACCTGTTCCACTTTGTCTGCATCCTTCTTGAAGTGCGGAGACCAGAATCAAGATGAGGACTGACCAGTGCTGAATAGAGGGGAACTAATACTTCACGTGATTTCGAAACTATACTTCTGTTAATGCAGCCTAATATAGCATTTGCCTTTTTTGCAGCCACATCGCACTGTTGCCTCATATTCAGCTTGTGATCAATGACAATTCCAATATCCTTCTCACATGTCGCATTGCTGAGCCAAGTATCCCCCATCTTATAACTGTGCATTTGGTTTCTTTTTCGTAAGTGTAGAACTCTGCATTTATCCCTGTTGAATTTCATTCTGTTGTTTTCAGCCCAATGCTCCAGCCTATCAAGGTCCCTTTGAATTTTGTTTCTGTCTTCCATGGTATTAGCTGTGCCCCCCAATTTTGTAACATCTGCAAATTTGATAAGCATGCTCTGTACCTCCTCATCCAAGTCATTAATAAAAATGTTGAAGAGCACTGGGCCCAGGACCAAGCCCTGTGGTACCCCACTCATTACTTCCGCCCAGTTTGAGAAGGAACCATTGACAAGCACTCATTGAGTACGATTCTGGAGCCAACTGTGGATCCATCTAATAGTTGTTCCATCCAGCCCACATTCAGCTAGCTTGCTAATTAGAATATCATGGGGCACTTTGTCAAAAGGTTTGCTGAAGTCAAGATATATTATGTGCACAGCATTCCCACATTCTACAAGGGAGGTTACCCGATCAAAAAACGAGATAAGGTTAGTTTAGCAGGTTTTGTTCTTTTTAAATCCTTGTTGGCTCCTAGTAATCACTGCATTGTTTTCAAGGTGCTTACAGATTGACTGCTTTATCATCTGCTCCCGAGTTTTTCCAGGGATTGATGTTAAGCTGACTGGTCTGTAGTTCCCCGGTTCCTCCTTTTTACCCTTTTTGAAGATAGAAACAACATTAGCTCTCCTCCAGTCATCCGGTACTTCACCAGTCCTCCATGATTTCGCAAAGATAATAGACAGCGGTTCTGAGAGTTCTTCAGCCAGTTCCTTCAATACTTTAGGATGCAGTTCATCGGGCCCTACCGATTTGAACTCGTTCAAAGTGATGAGGTATTCCTTGACCATTTGTCTATCAATCTCAAGCTCCAATCCTGCTCCTTCTACTTCATGTTTCCCAGGAGGGTCATAGACCTTTTTTGGGGAGAAGACTGAGCCAAAGTAGGAATTGAGCACTTCTGCCTTTTCTTTGTCATCTGTAATCATTTTGCCATCCTCATTGAGTAGCTGTGCCACCATTTCTTTTCTCTGTCTTTTACTATGGACATACCTGAAGAAAGCTTTTGTTGCTTTTAGCATCTCTTGCTAACCTCAGCTCATTCTCAGCTTTAGCCTTCCTGACGCTGTCCCTGCCATGATACCTGCCTGTACTCTTCCTTTGTGGCCTGGCCTTCTTTCCACTTCTTGTATGTGTCCTTTTTTGTTTTCACTTTTTAGTTTTGTTTTAATGTATTTTAAGGTCTGTTTTTATGATGTTTTAAAGTGTTTTTAGTGTTTTTGTTTGCCACCCTAGGCTCCTGCTGGGAGGAAGGGCGGGATATAAATCAAATAATAAATAAATAAGATAAATAAATAATCTTGCTGGGGAGGGGCTGAGAGTAGTGTATGATAACCTACAGCTGTTATCTAGGCTTTTGGTGTGTTGTTGATGATGCAGGGAAATGCAGTGTGGGGGCTGGAATTGATTGTGGTTGTTTTCTCACCCGTGGGGGAAAAATAGGGGAATTCTTGGAGGTGGCTTGTGCTGCCAATATAAACATTTAAATGGGTATGTTCATTTCAAAGGGTCAATAACTTTTTGCTCAAGAAAAAAAAGGGGGGAAAGGATGGCTGTTAGACTTTGTTAATAATACTGTTGCAGTTATTAAGAGATATAAATAATAAGTAGCCACAACAAATGCTTTTAGGATACACTGCTGGCTTTTAAACAATTTAATACTGAATATATCTGAATCTTGGTTGCTATAAATCTTAAATCTCTTTTGACACCCTCCCTCCTTTGCCACCTGAAATACCACACCTGGTCTTGAGCTGAATGTAGTATTGCCAGCCGAAGATCAATTGATGAAAGACCTACAGTAACATAACTGATTTACAACTCATGAAACTTGAGTTCTTTGCATGGTTTAGGGCCGGCAATGGAGAACAGTTTAGGGCCGGCAATGGAGAACAATGCTCTCATGCTTTTATATAGCTGTGTGGCAAGATAAATGTTTTCTAGTATTGAACAGGTTAAATCTTTTCTGAAATATAATTATAGGAAAGGTTTGATCCATTGACATTCTGTTTGTCAGACATATTATTACTTGTGTGCAGCTTCTTGTGGCCTCCATCCCACCCACAAAAGATACAAATTTGCATATGACACAAAGCATATGCAAATTTGTGACCTCTTTTGTGAATGGGGCAAAGATTGTAATTCACATACAGTGTATTACTCAGAAAACCCTGCTGGCACTCTAATTCCAGGCAATAAGCTTCTTACTCTCTCCTAAAGTGTCTTATACAGTAATGTAAAAGAGGGAGTTCAGGTTCAGGCTGCAGCAATATCAGAGTTCTTGTACCACCTACAAAAGGTTCCAACCTTACAGTCTGTGTTAATTAACCTGGAATAATTCAAAGGCCTTGGTTCTGTAACTCACACCCACTAATAAGGTGGAAAATTCTTCATTACCTATAAATATTAATTGAAAGAGAAGAAATATTCACACTTCCATCAACTTTTAAGACTCTCATTACATACGATGGGACAAAGTTTTTGCATTATCTGCAACCAAAGACTATGGCCATTGATCTATTCTGTTACTGGGCTAGTAGACATCCCTGTCCTTGTTCGAACAGTCACTAGTTCATTTACCACAATGTCACAACCCAAAATCTTTCTTCAGTGACCAGTTGCAGTGCTTGCTACAGTTCTACATCACAAAAGAGTCATGGAGCCTGCACTATATATTTGTTAAGTAGTGGTGGTTATTTTTAAATAAATCCAACATTGTGATGTTCAACGTTCATTGAAATGAATAAAAGCTCTGGATCACTGCAACCTACAATGGTCCCAAAGGTTTTGGCAGGGATATAAGGATAGTTTTCAAACTGGTCAAAAGGTTTCATGATGTTGAATTGAATGGATCCTAGTTTAATGTTAGTGTACAAAACAATATATAATAATGGGAAAGTTGTATACACACATTCTAAAAACACTACTATTACCACTGCTACTACTACTGCTATTAATAAATACATAAAACAAATATTTTGTTCAAGCAAAACAAATTGAAGCCAGAAGTGTTGGTTAAATACAGCCCAAAGACAGATAGGTATGTATCAGTCTTCCTGCTTCCAAGCCCAGTACCCTTGACTGATTCTGGCAAGGCAGTTCCATTGCTAACAGAATGTACTTTCTGAATGGCTTTGCTCCTTCCTCTTGAAAGCTCCATGTGAGCTACTTATGCAGAAAGGCTAATCAAGAGAGCTTTACTGCACAGATCCACAGGACATTGCTTAAAATAGTAGCAGAAGGGTTTAGCAATGCTTCATAGAGTGCAGCAGCGTAACAAACAGACCTTCCAGTGCATTAACATACCTACACAGCCTGGGAACATGTACTTTTATGTCTGGGCTTCAAGGCACGGACATGGCTCTGCCCTGGTATCCAATCCCCAACAGACTGCTTTAGGAAACGACATGCGGTGTCACCAGTCGGGACATATGCAAATCACTATCTTGTTTGCATATTCCCTTTTGTTTACCTGTCAAGGAGTAGCATTTTCTGTGAAGCGGAAGATGTAATAATGATCCACTGAGAACACAGATCACAGGAACAGTGCTGGCAGTAAAGCTGCACATGTGGTCAAACCTACCTTGCTAGGATCCTTGGAGTCATCACTTTTTACAGCAATCTTGACTCCTCTCATGCTGATCTCCAGGACACAGCTGGAGGGCGGGTTAAAGTGCACGGTGAGGCGGCGAGTAGTGGCAATCTGTGCCAAAACAGAAAATATACACCAACTATCACACAAACTATCTGGAATTTTCGATGACACTGCTCTTCCTGTGGAAAATATTTTTCTCCCTGCATTTGATATAAAACTGGCTTTCCCCTTCCTCCTCCCAGGATGGTGGTTTCAAGAAACAATGAAACCATAAGATGGGCATTCTTTTTGGTGGGTGGAAGGAGAGTAAGGGGGAAGGAAAAGGGTTGAAGATAGACATAATATCTCAAGATTGGTGTTGGTTGTTTCTTTGCTTGCTGTGTGATCCCAGCTTCAGAAAAGTCCAGCTACAAGAAAGTTGGTTGGTGGTTTAGAAGGAAGTCTTATCCCTTCCTTGGGCCCAATTTACTGCAGGAGTACCTTCTCCTTATCTGAAGGAGCGCCTCCAGCATCACCAATTATGCCGCCTGACAAGATCAGCCACACAAGACCTTCTCTCGGTCCCACCAGCTAAAACAGCTTGGCTGGTGTGGACCAGAAAGAGGGCATTTTCGATTGTGGCCCCCACCCTCTGGAATTCCCTTCCTTTCGACCTTCGCCATGCCCCCTCCTTGATAGGTTTCTGCCGAGCCTTGAAGACCTGGCTGTTCAGGCAGGCCTACGGGATCGCTGGGGTGGGTTAGTTTTTAACGCTGTTGCTTAAATGTATGAGGGGTGATTAGTTTAATTATTGAGTGTGGTTGTATTGGTTTTATATTGTATTTTTATTGTATTAATGTACGTCGCCTAGAGCGGCCGTTAACTAGGCCAGATAGGCAACTCACAAATAAAATTTTATTATTTATTATTATTCCCTAATACCAACCAGCCTTTGCTTTAAGATCTGTAAGGGAGGCCCCACTCATGGTCCTGCTAATGAGCATGGCATGACAGGATATGAAGCAAGCAGTGCCTTCCCCTTGGCTGTATCCCAATTGTGGAATTCTCGCCTGGTGGAGTTTGTCCCCAACACTGGCATCTTTCCTCCAAAAGTCAAAAGCACACTTGCTTATTTGTGCCTTTGGTGAAGAGTGAAGAGGGTATGGGTTGCCCACTAACTTGCTCTGCTGAATTAGGTATTTTGTAATGAAAACTGTTTTATTGGTATGTTATTTTATATGATTTCTCTTATGTTTTTATGATGTGGCTTTATTACTGGAAATTGCCCTGTGCTCCACTGGAAGGAAGAGCAGCAGCAGCATCTTCTCACTGATAAGGAAGGTGTTTTCAAAGTGCCCTCTTGTTTAATTCCTTACATGTTTTAGCTCTCTTTACCTCAGTTTCATCTGAACCAGGTATGAAGAGGTTTCTACCTTGTTGGAAGATTTCAGAAGGTACGAATAATTGTCAGAGGTTGCTAATAGACAGGATGAGGGTGAATAAATGGAAGGTTAATCCATTCAAGATGGACTTGTATATAGTGAGCAGTGTAAATGCCAGTGGAGTGATGAAAACACCTATGCAGAACACTTCCCCAGCAAGAGGTTTGTAAAGTGAGTGTGTGCTTCTGAATCTAGGCCTCCTCCTGGACTGCAAGTCTAAGGCAGTGACTATGAGTACGTTTTACCAGCAGTAGCCAATTTGTCAACCATGACTCTTTTTGGAAGACAGAGATCTAGTTACTGTGTTGCCATAGCCTGGTAACCTTCCATCTAGACAGCTACAACATACTCTACATGTGGTGGCTGCTCCTGAAGGTTATTCAGAAGCTGCAGCTGGTTCAGAATGTGGAAGCCAAATTGATTTCTAGCCATGGGGAGCATGTCACACCAATCCTATGTGGGCACCAATGGTTGCCAGTTGGTTCCAGGACAATTTGCTGGTGCTTATCTTTAGTCATATACAATCTGGGCCTGGGATACTTGTGGGAGCGCTTGTTTCCATATGTACATTTCCCTCCTTAAAGATATAGTGCAGATAATTTTATGGTAGTTCTGTCATCTGTTGAGTTGGTGGTCACTGAAAAAGGGCTTTCAGGGTGGAGGCCCACAGACTATAGAATCAATTGTCTATAGAGATCTGTCAGATTCAGATTTATTTATTCGAGAAGATTTTTATGCCAATTTAATGTGCCAATTTGTTTTTAATGATTGTTTTATTAACACACACACACACACACACACACACACACACACACACACACACACACACACACACACACACACTTATAATCTCCTTCAGACAGGTTTGTTGGCATTTTAAGTGTCTGTTGGCTTTATTTTGTGTTTTCTGCTTTGAGAAAATTGTTTTGAACTGCAGAATATAAACTTTCCATATAAAACAAAATGTCACATTTGTTTTCCACCAAAGAAAATGTCATGTGGGCTTAGTATGGGTAGGTGGGAACTGTACCTTCTGCATAGCTGCACATAGCACATCATTGCCTTTGTGATATGGGACCTGGACCGACCCAAGGAACTTCACTCGGAACTGATCCACCCAATCACTAGCCTTGCTTGAATCTGAAAATCAAAGATCAAGGTAGGTTAGAAGAATAATATTCACATAGATATCTTATATTATTTAAATTGTGTTTTAAATTGTTTTTAAAATATGTGTTTTAAATTGTATATTTGTTTTAATGTTTTTGATTGCTGTAAACCGCCCAGAGAGCTTTGACTATGGGGTGGTATACAAGTGCAATAAATAAATAAATAAATAAATAAATAAATTATTTGAAGGGAGTGGGAGATTTGTATACAAGTTTTGTTCTTCCCCTCCCACTCTGAAGAGTGACTTAAGTGGCAGCATTTTCTTAGAAAAAGTCTTGGAATATTACATATCTGTGGGGCAGGACTAAGATGCATGAGCACACAATAAGAAAGGGTAGAAATATGAGGTAGAAATATGAGATAGTAGCAGAGCCATAAATGGGGTCAATACCTGTCATATGATCAGGATCCTTGGTGACCTCAATAGCGTAGTAAGCAGGGAAGATGCCCCGATCACCTGTCCGCATATTATAAGCCTCATACCAATAATCTTCTGCCTGAACCTCCACCAACAGAGGATCATCTACCTCCAGTTCTAGTTCATCTTCATGACGAGGCACAAACCTGAGGAGAAAATAATTGGCACTTCGCTAACCAATGCTCTGAAGAAACAAGCCTGACGTAAGGTTCAAGAAACAGACCCGTAGAAAATTCTGTATTCGGATCAAAGGTTAGCAACCAGAGCTCTCATTAGCCAGGACAGGTCTGCTAGAACTAAATGAAAGGGCCTATGGGTGCCTTTGGGGGGGGAGGGGGGGATATGAATTTATTATTATTACTTATTATTATTATTATTTGATTTATATCCCGCCCTTCCTCCCAGCAGGAGCCCAGGGCGGCAAACAGAAATTTAATAATGAAATGGACTGCCTTCAAGTCGATTCCAACTTATGGCGACCCTATGAATAGGGTTTTCATGGTAAGCGGTATTCAGAGGGGGTTTACCCTTGCCTTCCTCTGAGGCCGAGAGGCAGTGATTGGCCCAAGGTCATCCAGTCAGCTTCATGGCTGTGTGGGGATTCGAACCCTGGTCTCCCAGGTCATAGTCCAATACTCTAACTACTACACCACACTGGCTCTCAAACTTAATAATAAATAAAATAAATTTCTCCATGCTTGGCTTAGCAAATAACTTCGCATATGAGCAGTGCAACATCAGAAGAGTTGCTCATGGAGGACTGCAGGGGTTATTTCTCAGCAGGTAATTCCCCCTACCCCTGCAGAAGTAAGCTGTTCCTCTGCTGTTACACTGCTGAAGGGGTTACAATGAATATGTGATGTTAACCAGCCATATCCTAGGCCACAGGACTAGGCTAGAGTTCCATCTTATTTATTTTATTTTATTTTATTTATTATTTGATTTATATCCCGCCCTTCCTCCCAGCAGGAGCCCAGGGCAGCAAATCTGGTAAGTGAAAGCTTCATATGCAGGCCATGCTTCAATTGTTTGGAACAAGTAAAGTATTTCATACCAAGTATATAAAATTAAGACAAGGAAAGGATCATTACATACTATCTACCTAGAAAATTCCAAGAGAGTCATGAAACCTTTCTTTTGGTTTACACCTGGTTAGAGCTGTTGATGCAGAAAGTTGAATAAATCTAAGGAGTAATCAATCATTTGACATAACCAAGGGAATAAATGTTAGAAGAGTTGTGTTTGTTCTTTGGATTCAGCATCACAACTCTGAGGGTCAGAGGCACCATCCAGATGGGTCCCCACACTTCAACAGTGAGGAAGACTTCTTGATGACTCAGCCTGCTATAATAGACATTATAATCATTGCGTATTGGCTCGGTAAACCAACTTCCAAGGTCTTAGCATTACAAACTGAGTTTTGTGTCCTTCTGGCAATTCTTCTACACCTATAAATCAAGTTAACAGGAAGTCATTACTTGTGTAAGTAACCTCTGAAAAACTTCTCCACTGGCTCTATGAATCCTCATAACCAACGTACAATACCATTGCTTTGTAGGCCAACTTGAAGATTTAACTGAAGATCTTCCATGGATCAGAACTCAGATTCATGTGCATTTTGCTGTCTGTATCCCAAACTGAGATTCATAGCTCCAGACCACTGAGGACTCCTTATGCCTTAGATGACCTCTCTCCAATTTCGGAAGTGGATAAGATACTCAGCAAGTCACATGGGTTGGAAAATACCACTGTTGGGGTGGATGGGAGGACTCTGGGGCAGAAGGTTTTATCTGCACTCACCTGAAGACAGCTCGGTGAGTCTGCTCTTGCTCCTCCCCATTGATAATACAAGAGAAAAGACCGAATGATTCAGCACCTGTAAATGAAGTGGGGGGAAATGATATAGCCACCTAATAACTCTCTTCTTAAAACAATGAAGTCAACTGTTTTCCAGAACCTGTTTTATCGAATCAGAAGTGGCCAACTATGATCTTAACTGCATAGCTTCCTAATTTCAAATGGCAAGTAGGGATTCTCTGTGAGGAGTGAGAACTTCATGGGTGGGTAAATGCTCTCATGTAGATACCCTCAATGGGACAATAGGATAGAGAGAGGAAGTGACTAAAATTGACATGTTCCCTGACCAACAACAAAATTCTGTGGTCATGTTTCATCACTATATTGTTGGAAGTTTTTACAGGAGTCACTGTTTCAAAGCATATTGAGTTGGGATAACAAACAAAGTAATGTTATGCTCTTGATTAATATTCACTAATAGGCAAAAAACCTTGCGGTTTAAGAACATACCTATAGCCCACAGATATGTCTATCAAACTTTAAAAAGCAGGGACATTGGGCAGCTATAGTGAATGCACCAGGGGAGCAGGACACCTGACCTCCTCTCTGAGATATTGGACTGCCCTACAAATTGGTCAAAATGCAAACACCATTTGGGTTGGTCTTTCACAGTCCAATCCACTTGCTGTGTAGCTTGGAAGAATTTGGTAACATGTGCCTCTGAGCATATGATGAGTGGTGGCAACACCTGCCATCTCCAAAGATGGAGAATTATATTTTTGTATGTTTGTTGGTGCTCTTACTTTGCTTCTTTCCCGTGTTACTAATATTTCTAGAGTACCTAAACTAGAAAATTTTATTTCCCTCTTTTTTCATCCTAGAAATCTGTGTCAAATTTATTTCTATTAATTTCAAAGCCTTGTTATTGGTCAATGTCATATGATGGTGAAGACAGCCTTTTGTGTTTCAAATTGGAGGTTATGTTCTATTTCTATTTTGGGTGCATTAACAGTTGAATCTGAAACTGCAGTTTGATGTAAAATCAGACTGATTACAATATGTTGCTACTTCAGCAATGACTTTAGCTGTTGGAAAAAAGAGGATGCATATTTTCAGCCTGCTATGTTTAAACCACTTTATTTAAGGCAAGGTGGGCACGGTCAATTAAAAACATAGAGCACACCTAGAAATTTGCTAGAATATATTTCACTTCCCACTGTTTTATCTAGTGCAAATTGAGACACTTCCGAGGTCCACTGGAGACTATTCTGCAGAAGTCAGTGCCATTATTCCACAATTATGTTTGGAGTTTTTTTAGTGTAAATTTTGCAAAGTGTTGCTGTACTTCACATATTCATAGAAATAAAAGCAAAAGAAAATGATTTCCTATAGGAAACTTCACTAAAATTGCAATGTAAATCAGACATATTTAAAGTGACCATCTGAACTATATCAACTGTCTTAACGTTGCTTCCTCCCTGCTAAAACAAGATCAGCAGCACAGGACATATCTTCTTTCTATTATTTGGGCTGATTGCAGGTGTTGCCACCACTCATCATATGCTCAGAGGCACATGTTACCAAATTCTTCCAAGCTACACAGCAAGTGGATTGGACTGTGAAAGACCAACCCAAATGGGGTTTGCATTTTGACCAATTTGTAGGGCAGTCCAATATCTCAAAGAGGAGGTCAGGTCTCCTGCTCCCCTGGTGCATTCAGTACAGCTGCCCAATATCCCTGCTTTTTAAAGTTTGACAGAAATAGCTGTGGGCTATAGGTACGTTTTTAAACTGCAAGGTTTTTTGCCTATTAGTGAATTTCCCTGCTTTTTAATCCGGGAGGTAAGAAATGGGATCCTGTGCAAGTTTGCTGAGAATGGATTGATCATTTGCACTGAGTTCAGTGGGATTTACTCCCCTGCAATCATGCTTAGGATAGGTGAAACTGACCACAGGGGATGGGGAAGGGAGGTGGAGGAGAAGGGAGGGGTGGAAAGGCAGAGGGGAGGGCTGGGATGGGAGCAGGCAGGAGGGGGGGAGAAGGACAGATGTGATAATGTGCATGTTTATTGAGTTCAGTGGGATTTACTCCCATGCAATCATGCTTAGGATAGGTAAAACTGACCGGGGGGGAGGGATGGCAGGCTGAAGTGGGCAGGGGAAGAGGAAGAAGGAAGAGGGGAGAGGAGGAGGAAGGGAGAGGAAAGGTGATGAAGGGGAAAGGCAGGTCTGATCATTTGCATGATTATTGAGTTCAATCAGATTTACTCCTATGCAATCATGGTTAGGATAGGTAAAACCGGCCATCGGGGAAGGGGAGAGGGAGGGGGGAAGGGGAAGGAGCATACTGGAGGGGGGCAAAGGAAGGGGGAAGGGAGGGCAGGATCGATCATTTGCATGCTTATAGAGTTCAATGGTATTTATGTCCTTGCAATCATGCTTAAGATAGGTAAAACTGACCATGGGGAGGAGGAAGGGGAGGGGGAGGGAGAGGGAGGGGTGAAGGGAGGGGCGAAGGGAGGGGGAGGGAAGGGATAGGAGGGAGGAGAAGGGAGGGTGGTTTTGATCATTTGCATACTTTTTGAGTTCAATGGGATTTATTTCTGTGCAATTATGTTTGAAAATGGAAATGGATTGCCTTCAAGTCGACTGGACTTATGGCGACCCTTTGAATAGGGTGTTCATGGTAAATGGTATTCAGATGTGGTTTTACCATTGCCTTCCTCTGAGGCTGAGAGGCAGTGACTGGCCCAAGGTCACCCAGTGAGCATCATGGCTGTCTGGAGATTTGAACCCTGGTCTCCCAGGTCATAGTCCAACACTGACCTGGGGGAGGGGCGGGGAGATTGGGTGGGTGGGCATTGGGCAGAAGGGAAGCCCCTTTCCTTTTTAAAAGGAAAACATTGTGATCAGTATCATTGCTTTTCAGCGTTTCCCCCACCTTTTTATTCTACAGAAGGCACGTGGTTGCCAGGCCCAGCCTCCAAGAGGTCTTCTGTATCTTTAAAAGTTGTACAGGGGGAAGGGAGAATTCCACCTTGTGGTTTTTCCCGTTACAATGTTGCAAGAACACCTACACTTGGCTGACTTTCTCTTCTCCTAAAGATACAGGATCAGCCTCAGGCCCTGAACCTGGCAAGCCTACCTCCCACCCAAATTTAAAAAAAAGCTGTTCCTGGCCACATCCACACCAGGCCTCTATTATACTTTGGACAATCATTATTTATTTATTTATTTATTGTATTTATATACCGCCCCATAGCCAAAGCTCTCTGGGCGGTTTACAATAACTAAAAACATTAAAGACAAATATACAAATTTAAAAACATATTTTAAAACACAATTTAAAACAATTTATCATGGCTTCTCTCAAAGCCATGGCTCACAGCCAATCATGGCGTCTCTCAAAGAATCCTGGGAAGTGTAGTTAGTGAAGGGTGCTGAGAGTTTCTAGGAGATGCCCTGTTCCTCTCACAGACTTTCAATCAGAGTGGCTGAATGTTAACACATGTTCTCAGTGGAATAAGAGTCTCCTCTCAGCACCCTTCACAAACTATACTTCCCAGGATTCTTTGAGGGAAGCCATGACTGTCTCAAGTGAAATCAAAGTCCGGTGTGGGTGTGGCCCCCTGATTAGCTAATCTCAGCAGCTGTGAGGCTTTTAGAACACTGACAGTTGGTTCTTACTGAGCATGCCCCGCATTATCATTGGCTTCAAGCCAAAATTTCTTAAATTAATTAAAAATCAGCCAGGCAATTTTTTAACTTTTAAATTGCAGAAGATGAAGGTCAGAGTATGGGGCAAGGTCAGTATTAGGATTACAGGTAGTCTGTGAACATGGCTGATTTTTAATGAATTTCAACAGATTATGAGAACTCTCTGAGAAAAAAGTCCAAAAGGGCTCTGGGTTTTTTCTCTCTCTTTTTAGACTTTGAACTCTCTTTTCTGTCTGACTGTTTTGTGTATCGCCATGAAAATTGAGAGGGTTGTTAAGCAAGCGTTTCTGAGTTCAGGACTGTAAGTTCGGTAAGGTTTTATTTTGAAATGAGCTTATGGGAAGCATCAGAATGGCATGGGGGTATTTTCAATTTAACATTGCGGAATGTGAAAAATCCCCACTGGCTATAGTATACAGCCACTCTCGTGTCTGTATAATACTTAGCCCCAGCTTTACTCTGCCAGACCTACCACACTTTCTGTCAATGTGGCTGAGGGCACCATAGAATCCATCAGCTAACAGCAACAAAGGGGAGGTAAAATGTTCCCAGAATGATGGGTTCCATATAAAGTGAGCCTTTTACAAACAGATACAGTGCCAGTACTTCAGCCCACACATTTCCTGAAGGAATCCACTAGAGAAAAAGCTAATATATTTTAGCCTCTTGAGGGCATTTACATGAGAGCAACCAGTTGACTGAGCTGGTTGCTTCTCATGCAGTAGCTCAAAGAACTGGAGACACTTTTTTCCTTCAGTGTTGAAGGTAGCATAACGGATGGATTGTCCTGCATGGCGTGTACTTTCCCTCTCACTGTCATCTCTGGTAGGTTTTGCAGAGCTCTGTAGCATTTCAAAAGCCTCACTGGCCAGAGGTGATAGTGAGACAAAAGGAACATGTGTGACGACAATGCTCATGTCATATTCCTTTTAAGAACTTGCCAGTAAACAATAAGATTTGCCAAGTTCTGAGAAAGCATTATGCCATGGCTATACATTGTTATGTTTAGTGAGGATTTGTTCCTTAACCCATTAAGACACAAAGATTAGTGCCATGAGACCCTAAACGAGCCTTGGACTATCTGGTGCTCTCCAGATTTTTGTACTACAACTCCCATCAGCCCCAGCCAAGCTATAGTCTAAAACATCTGGAGGGCACCAGGTTGACAAAAGCTGCCTTAAACATATTTGCTATTCTCTTGAACTACGCATTCAAGTTGCCCTAACATTTTCTGAGGCTACTGTTAGACTTAAAGAGACTGTTTCTAATGTAACTATCTCTTGTATTGTCTATCTCTTGTATATCCCACAATGCACCAGGATTTAATGCCTGAGCAAGTGGAAATTACCATCACCTTGCAGTGAAATTTCAGGTCACTCTCCCCACCTGCCGCCCCATTCCAGTGTTCACACTGGAATTTGCCCCAACACTCACTGGAAGAGCGCGACCGGCCACTCATGAAGACATTGAGGAACTTCTTGGAGAAATGGATGTCGGCCTCAGGGGTGGAGTCCTCAGAGAGACAGACAGAGTCACGTTTCAGGGCATCCTCCTCATACTCCTCCCCGATGGCTGATTCATAAGGTGAGGAGACACAGTTGTCATAGACAGTGGCCGAATCACTCTCATCACTGTAACCTGAGTAACACTGTTTCAGGCTAACGAGTTCTAGCTGCACATCCTCATCTACCACTAGAGTGTATTTGACTGAATCATAGGAGAGGGCACTGGTGTCGGAGCTCACTGATGCCCTCTGGCGGTTATGACAAGGTCGGTAGCTACCATTGCTACTGCCATATACAGTCCTTGATGAGTTAATTTTGTCAGGTGAGGACAGGTAGTCTAGCACTTCATCCTCCTCACTGATTGAGGTGTTGGGTTTTCCTGTCAGTTGCAGGTAGCTGGAAGTGTCTATGTCAGAGCTGATGGACATCCGGTTATCACTAGACTGTGACATGAATGGCTTCTCAGACTCTAGCGGGTCAGAATTCTTTTGTACTGGTGTTAGGTAAATCTCCTCAGTAGCCTCCAGTCTCACATCTGTCTGGTAGCGAATGCGGTCCCGATAAGCTTCTGGCCCCCTTGTCACCACTACAACGGTGGGGTTCTGTGGTTGGGGATGGTTGGCAGCCTGCTGCTTCTCAAGTGCCCGGGAGGAGGCAACACAGACTGGTGCAATCTGGGTGGCAGCTGTACGCCGGCACGGGCTCTCTGTAGATGTGCCCCGATCTTTGGTGGAGGTTGTGCTGTTTTGGTGAGTGACCTCATCACTCAGGCAAACGTGGTCATGGGGAGGGGTCTGCTCACCTAAGGGTGGGTAAGGTGGAGTGGGGAGAGAGAAGAACACATAGCCAATGAAACAAGGACAACAGTGTCTGGGTACATCTTGCATAGTGAATTAAAGGGAGGGCAAAAACAGCTGTTGTAAGTCCAGCCACCCAAAGGACTAAATGTAAGGGGATGAGATGAACTGTGTCATTTGCAGGGCCTGTGGGCCATTACAATAGCCAATAATTAATACAATTAGTATCCCAACTCCTAAGTATTACCATTCACATTCCAAAGTTATTATAAAACCTAACTGGAATAGTCAGGCTTTGGAATAGTAAGGTCAAAACTGGAGTCAATAATAAAGGAACTCGTTTCCAGGAACTGAAAGGATCTTGTGCAAGTCTATGTGTTGTTATTAATTTTGTATCTGCCCCTTACTCTAAGGAACTCAAGATAGTATACATGAGGTTCTCCTCACAACCGTGTGAGGAAGGTTGGACTGGGAGAGTGTTATACTCAGGCCATATATTGTGTCTCATGTCTGATGAGGGATTTGAACCCAATTCCAACACTCACATCCACCACTTCATGTCACCTCTCATGCCACAACCTGTCTTGAGCTGAAGTAACACTTTGTGAGGTGGACTCGGGATTAAAAAAGAAAAAGAAAAAAGCTTGTTTTAAGGGAGTGCAGACAGGAGAAGTCACATGGCTCATGTCCCACCAGCCAATTAATAAAACTACAGCATCCATTTCAAGATGCAGGCCAAAGTGGAAACACAATAGAGGAATGTAGTGAGAAGATCCAAGGGCTAGAGAACATACCATCATGCAAAAAAGGAGCGGAAAAGGATAGAAAGAGGACCAGTGACTGCAGAGCACTGAACTCACCAGTTTTCAGAGGGGATGATGACCGGGACACTCGCTCCTGCCAACTGTGTTTTTTCCCCAGAGAGTTGTTATTCAGAGTGTCCTGAGGAAAAGAACAAAGGGGCCTTGTGGCACATGGCACAAAGGAGCCCCATCATTCCCCCCCTCTCTCTCACACACACACTCCAGCCTATGGCCCTGCTGCTTTCCCCTCCCCTCTCCCCCCCCCAGCCAGTCAGCTATTGTCTATGTGCATTCAGAGGGACTCATCAGCTAAGTCCATCTGTTGCTTATGCTGCTGCTGTTGTAGCCACAGATGCCAGCATCACTGTAGGCAAGGGCTAAATGGAAACAGTTGGGAAAAAAGAAGAGGCAGTGGAGCAAGACATAGGGGTGGGAGAGAAAGAAAGGGAGAAAGGGAGAAAGGGAGAAAGAAAGAAAGAAAGAAAGAAAGAAAGAAAGAAAGAAAGAAAGAAAGAAAGAAAGAAAGAAAGAAAGAAAGAAAGAAGAAAACCCTAAGCCCTGTGATCCTCCCTCACTTTTCCTTATAGCCTTGTACTGTGTCAGATAAGCAGGGCTTCTCTCCAACTCTATCTCTAGCGTCCTCAGCCTCCTTTGTGTCTCTCAGTGAGCTACTCACACAGGCATCTCTGGCTTGTCCACTGATGCTTTATCCCTGGTACTCTCAGACTCTGCCCACCTCCTTGCCAAGGAAGTCCTTGCTTTCCTCAAGTACAAGGGCCTCCATTCTTCCTTCACCTCAGCAGTAAAGGAGAATATGACAGAAAGCAGCTCCACAGAAGATGTTTCATCTGCTGATGCATTAAAAAGTGCTGCCACCTGCAAAAGACTACCCTAAACAGGCATCTAGGGCCACTCAGTTCTCACACACCAAGCACAAGGAAGGCACACACTGAGCACTAGGCTGTAGAAAGGCAGCATATAAAAATTCTAAATAAATTTAAATAAGAAAACCACTATGTGAACAGTGGGGGAGGGAGAGGGAAGGAAACATACTTCCACCAATGGTTCACACAGCAAAAGGCATGCACATGTCTGAAAAAGTCTGACTCTTGAATAACTTCGGTTTACACACATTCCAGAATTTTACCAAAAGCTAGTTCACATGTCCCCATGTTAATTTGCTACTCCCACAATTCTCATTTTGCTGAATCTGCTAGAATTAGGTTATTCTCTATGTTTTTGTTGTTATTCTCTTCTATGTTATATAAATTATTTCCTCAGTTCCAGTTGCCCAAATTCAAGTTTCCTCTGTGGCCCTTTGGAATCCTTCATTTGCTTCTCCCAAGATTTCCCAAAATAAAATTAAACTTGCAGCTAGGGGCTTCCTAGACCTTGGAAAATCAATGTGCTGGGTCCTAGCCACTATTCCCTTGCATACTGCTGGGTTTCAGGCTGAGGGCACACTTTTTGCTTCAAAAGCAGCAAGAATGGTTTTTCCGGCTGCATTATGAAGCAACTCTGTACTTGGCTGGACACACCTCCCTTCCCCACTGCTGACTTCAGATCTTTCAGGACTGCCCACAGCAATTGGGCCAATCACTATCTCTGCCTGGGACTACAGCAAAGCATTTCCATTGGCCGCAGCTGGAGGGACAATGGGTTGATCTACCAAGCAGTTGCAAAATCTGTTTGAAGCTGAATTTAAAACAGCACCACTACCGGAGCTGATCCGACAGATGATTATTATTAATGTGAAAAAGGCTACTGTAATAAGAATGAGCATTCTGGCCAATGCACATTTTTTATTTGCACTGCAAACTAACTAAAGCAAGAACCACAAACCTCTGTATGAACATCCTTTTCATCTGATGTTTGCTAAGGACTGCTAAGAGTCTCTGCGATATGTAAAGCACCAACTGTCAGTTGCTTCAGTACAGCAGAACTGATATACAGTCCCCCCCCCCCACAGGCTTTCCCTAACCCACAAGACTGGACCCTGTCTTCATTTGCCTAAATTCCCTGAATTTCTGTTTTTATGTGTTTTTATACTATTGTTTTACTGGTTTTAAGTTGTATTTTTATCGTATTGTTTTAAGTTTTATACTGTTCTGAGATTTTTAAAAATATTAATCTGTTTATAAATGGTTTTAAATAAATATATTAAAATTTGTATTTTTATAACACTCTCTGAGCACATCTGACTGGTACCATAGAATCAGGAAAATTGAGGTTAATTTAAAAATGTACTGATTATGTGCAAGTACAGTATGGAAGACAATAATGTTATAAACTTGTTGAGAACAGGCCCCTTTTCACTGACTTCTGGCATGATCAGCATAATGGTAATATTGGCTTTTTACTGCATTCTGGTTCTATATGTGTGAACAAGGCCAAAGGTTAGATCCAAATAAATAAATAAAATCAGAGCTGGGATTTCAGTCCACAAGATGATGCCAGCAGTAGGGATGGAGGAAAAATCTGATCAGTTTGCATTCAAAGCTGAATGTATCAAATTTGCACTTTCCAAAACAATATGAAACCCAGCCATCCTTTAACATTCACACTTGTCAGAATTCTGTGATGCACTTCTCCAACCAAGCAGTATTTACCCCCAAAAAAGCATATATTAGGGGAAAGTGTGCATAAAAATGAAAATACCCGTGAAAATAACAAACAAAAATGTGTTTATTAGGATATATTTGCACTAAAATGCTGAAGAATTTTCATAATTTTTTTTAAACTGCAAATTGCTGCAAAAATTTGAAGAACTGAATTTAAGATTGGAAAAATGAGAAACAGAAAGAATCAAAACTAACAGATCCTACCACACCTTTCCAGCACTGATTGTAAATCAGATTTGGGAAAATCTCATGAATGCAGAGCATAGAACTGGAACTATCTCTGGCTCTGCGATGGCACAATTTGGACCATGGAGGTTTCTATATCTCCTTGTCAAAAACCAATGTCCTGTTTCAACTGATGTTACATAACAAAAAAGTAGTCAGCAAAGTGAAATTCTGTCTTATAATTCCTAGATTCAAATAAGATATTGTGATTTGGGTTACTGCTCCTTCAGGCTCCAGCTCCCACTGCCAGCCTCTGCCCTCACAGCACCACATATATGTGGTCTGACAGACCAGCAGAAATGGCTTGGAAAGAGGCCTGCTGACATAGCTAACTGGCCTGGAAGCTCCTGTCTCTGTTCCTTTGGAAATGGACAATCTTGGCATCCAGATTTTGTCATTATTGTTGTTCCTGAACAAGCAAAACCAACAGGAAAAAAAGTCCAATTTAATCTACAGCTTTCCCTCAGTGAAAAGTGCATTAGAGCAGGTCTCACCTCAGCAAATTGTGGCATCCACAGAATCTACCAAGGCAAGCCAGGCAGAAGAAGAGTCCTTGAAGTAAATTATCACCTTTATTCTCTGGGAAATTACTCATTTCCATTGGCTGTTCCTGGCAGAGTTGGGGTGTGTGTGCAAGTGAGGTCAACCCTCTCTCTCTCTAAGCCAAACTTCATTTATATGAATATTACTCACCTACCTCATAAACACTCCTACAGCTATTGCATTTTCATCACTCACCCAATACTTACTGCCATTCTTACCCACAATATGCACACTTATATGTTTTCTGTTACATACCTACATTCATACCTATAACGAAACATATGGAGGAGTCAAAAGCATTCACCTCACTCACATCTATGAATGCTGCCTCCACACATGACTCTTTTCCTGGGCCCAAACTTGAAACTCCTGCTCCAGTGGAAGCGGTAGAAACAGAATGCAATTCTTAGCTAGTGGGAATGGGGGGCACTAGCCTTAGAGAATGGCACTGCTTTCAGGCTCCTTTCGGAGGCATCTGCTTGGCCACTGTGAGAACTGGATGCTGGTCTAGATGGGTCAAGGGCCTGATCCATCAGGACTGTTCTTATGTTTACTGTCTTCTCAGTCTTCCTTGGGCTAAAAAGATATACTGCCCATCTTCTTGCTCCTTCTCTCACATGCTCAGCATCATAATTGCAGCTCTCTCTTCCCTGCCCTTTTGGCCAAGAATTTGCATTGTTACCCAGGTATCTGGTCTTGCTGGCAGCCCCAGAGATGCCCCAAACTCCTTGGCTTCATGCTGCAGGTAACTGTGCAAAGAGTGCAGGCTCTGGCAAGGAAAAAGAAAGCAAACCTGGCATGCATTCGCTATCTTCATTGACAGGTGACAAACTTGCCCTCAGTGTCTAGGAGGGACAAGGACTCTGAACTTATGCTAATGGCCAACTCTCCACCTGATCTATTTTGCCAACTGCCATCATGAATACAAGCTTTGATTTGGCAATCAATTTGACCTGGTGACATCTGCATCCCTTCACGATCAGGATTCCTGTTAGGGAACTCCAGCCTCCTGCTGTTTTTGTTCCTCAAGACTGCTCTCACTCTTCTGCAGTGGGAAGCTTGTATCATCATTACTCTGGTGATTTAGCATACTTATCTTGGTCTGAGTTTCCCCTCTAGCATCAGCCTGGCCTTAGCTACACTTTTGTCTCAGGTAACCTCTCCCCTTAAGTAACCCAGTCTTTAAGTATTTGTCCCCAAGGAACCACTTTGGTCACCCTGATGCATGACCTACACCAGGAGAGAGACGGGGAATTGCAACCCTATTGGTTCTCCTGGATCTCTCAGCAGCTTTTGATACTAGTAACTGTTGTATCTTCCTGGAGGAGTACCACAGATTGAGAGTTGGGGGTACCATACTGTGGTGGTTCTGCTCTTATCTATGGGATCATCTTCCAGAGAATCACATTGGGGGAGGTGTTGCTCAGCACCATGGGATTTATGTTGTGGGGTTCCACAGGCACCCACCTTGTTCCCCATGCTTCTTAATATTTATACGAAGCTGCTTAGTGAGATTATCTGGGAATTTGCATATGGCACCCAGCTTTATCTGTTTATATCATCTGAGTCAGATGAAGCTGTACAGGTGGTGACCCAAAGTCTAGAGGCAGTAAAGGGCTAGAGTGGGCCAATAAACTGGTGCTGAATCCTAAATGTTACGTGGTTCCTGTGCCCAGGAACTGAGTAAGCAACCTGCTCTAGAGGGAGTCACACTTACCCTGATCAGCAGCAGGTGTATAGCTTGGGAGTGCTCCTTGATTCTAACTAGAGACTAGAGGTACAGGTGCTCTCAGTGGTGAGGAATGCATATGCCCAGTTACAACTGATTCACCACCTATAGCTGTTCCTGGACTGGGATAACCTGGCCACTGTAATCCATGCCCTGGCAAAATCCTGACTGGATTACTACAATATCCTTTACATGGGGCTGCCCCAAAGATGGTCCAGAAGCTGCAGGTAATTCAAAACGCAGCAGCTGGACTGCTGTATGGTATCTCTGGGTGGAGACATACTACACCAATCCTTTGGAAATTGCATCGGCTGCCTATATAATATTAGCAGGGCCAGCTCGGGACCCAAATGCTTGTTAGAACATCTTTCCCAGTAAAGCCTGCCCAGCAATGTGGTTCTGATCAGAATTGCCACCCTCCAAACACACATACAACTGCATTTGCAGTGGAAGATTCAAACACAGATATTCTTCGATCTCATCTTGTTTGTCCCCAAGGCAGGGCTCACAATTGCTGGTGTTGAGTTTAAAGCTGACTCTCAGCTGAACAAAAGAGTGGAAATTTCAAAGAACAGTTGAGCTGGACACACCCCTGAGTGCCACAGGGAGTATTCCAGGGTGCATGAGACTATTTCAATAGCTACTTTTCCAGTTTCACTCTCCTATGGAAGTTGGAGACACAGCTACCACAAGAGCTGCCTTCGCCAACCTGGTGCCCCCGATGTTTTGGACTACAACTCCTATCAGCCGCAGCCAGCACAGCCATGCTGGGAGTTGCACCAGGTTGGCAAAGATCTTTATCCTTGTCGCCTTTTTCTCCACAACAAGCTGTTCTGTTCTTTGGCTTGAGTTTTAGTGCTCTCCATTGTCAATTGCATAATGACACCCAGCCCCCACTTACACACACACAGTCTTCATCACCTGCAACACAGAGTGACACCTGCCTTTTAGTGCACTTTTCATGGCTAACATCACTGGGAAAATCTTCTTATTTAGTAAGTGGAGCTAATATCCCAGAACAGCTTATGATTAAAAATAGCCTCTTGTGCATGTGGAACCTTCCTTGCTTTATAAATTAAACAACAGAGAGGCAGATAAAAATATTACAAATGGCCAGCCTGTGAACAGTTATGGCATGGAGCATTGAAACCTGCACTCCCACCCCCAGATGGAGGAACACTGCATATACCAGGAAGTTAAGAACACTTGCTGTATCACACAACCCAGCCAAATGAACCATTCACACATTTCTTCTCACTTCTAAGAAATGTTCCTTTATATGCTTTGTTAGTCCTTTTTCCCTGACAAGTTGCTCCCCACCATAAATACTCCTAAATCTTCCCTGCGCTTCAACAAACTTTTTGTTTCTTTAAATGTAATAAAACAAGCAATAGGCTACTGATGCCACTATAAACCTATTATACAGATCTTTAACGTGCTGCAGGACTCTTTCTTTGTGTTTGCTTTAACAGACTAACTTGGCTGTCCTGGAATTTGTGTCTTCTGGTCTTACATTGTTCTGTTTTGAGCAAATCCCCTTTCAGCAAATACTTTATTCTTCTTTATTAGTTAGGCCCCTAATCCTGTTCAAGGGATATGTCCATCTTTCCTGACAATGGTTCCTATGGTCCAACAGGTTATAGACAACTCTGGTATGCCCAAAGATGGGCTCACAATCTTCTGGGCAAAGCCCAAAATCTCCTCTATGCCTTTTGTTGGCCCAGAAGAAATACTTTGCAACTGTTTGATACTTTCTAGCCAAAATGACAGGGAACTGTTAACCTCTTTACCTGGGAGGAGTTAATCCCATTGAACACATTGGGATTTACTTTCAAGTAAACCTGCAGAAGAATGAGCTTTTCATTTCTTTCCATCCACACCTTCTTCAACACACAGATGCACAAATATTCCCTGAACAGAGCTTCTCTTCATCAAAAGGAAAAGGGATTAACCACTTCTAGACTGAATAGCACACAAACCAAAACGTTATCTAAGGTACCCACTGCACCCTATGGGTGTCATTTCTGGGAATGCAATTCCTGTCTTCCCAAAACAGTGTCAATTCTAAAGCAGATTCCCTGTCTTCTTAACTCATGAATTTACTCTAATCTGCAGTCTGACAGCTATTAGATCCAGAACGTATTTTGAACAGGGATAACTTTTACCTTTGAGCCTGTTGACAGCACACTTCTCTCACTACTAACAGGTCCCACACATGCATGCACACACACCACACACAATCTTGGATTGTGGAGCAGCACTTTTATTTAAAGGCTGTGACTTCTACAATGCTCTGAGCCCTTCACCCCCAAACCTCTCATTTCAGAAATCAAGCACTGTAACTCACTCTTTCCCCATCTAATCCCAGGGTCTTCCACTGAATCTCTTCATTTTGGGGGAAGACAAAGCATGCAGAGCTCCAGAATATCGCAAAGGCTCACTGATAACCATTCCCAGCAACTGAAGCACATTCTTGCCCTCAAGTGACACAGACAATAGGACAAAGAAAAATCAGGAGGTTGGATGTTCGAGTTTAGGGAGGTGTCGATGCTTGATTTGTTTTGAAGTCACTGCCTTCTTTCTGTAAAGAAACACTTATCAGCTCTCCTCCTTTCCTTGATAACTATTGGAAACAATTACAGAGCAATTGTAAGCATGTCTACCCAGAAGTAAAGCACACTACTTGTTTTATTTGTGCCCCCCACCCGCCTTTCTCACCCGAGGGACCCACCTGTGTCCGAGGCACCTGTGGAAAGAGATTGAGCGTTGTGGGCCGCTTGGGTCTGTAGGTATCCATGGTTACTGGTGGGGGCTCTTTCTTGATTGGCTCAGGCGCCATCTCTTCTTCACCAGGGGTCTCCCCAGCAGCGTCAATCAGGTCTAGCTGAAGTATCTCTGCCTGGAGCCGGCTCACCTCCCCACCACCCACTCCCAGAACACTGCTGGTCTGCAGATTCACGTGGCTCTGCCAGGATATAAAAGAGAGAGAGAGAGAGAGAGTGTCTGTAAGAAAAAGCCTAAGAAGCGGGAGGGGGGAAGAAAGAGAGGAGGCGGTCAGGCAGTCTTGTCGCAGCACATCATTGACTGTTTCATCCAGGGAGAGCGGCAGGAAAGACAAGGGAAAAACAGGGGGAGAGAGGGAGGAACTAAGCAAGCTGGCCCCTGCCATTTAGCTAATGAAAAGGCACCAAGGCTTCAAATCAAAGCCACACAGAACTGTCTACTTCCCACCACATCAAAGGCTCTTGCAAGCCACCTTCACAGTAGCCAATAATAATGGACAGGCACTCCCCCCCCTCCCCAGATGAAACTAGATTCCTGCAGTAGAAATTCAGGGAAACACAGGTCAAGTTCTCAGGTTGTAAACTTGTGCCTAGACTGCACCAATTTAGAATGCAGGTAGAGGCTCATATAAGGACTACGTTTCTACTCAATCAATCCCTGCACATAGAAAACTAAGTATCAGGGAAAGAGTTCTGACCTAGCCTTTTCCCTGCTATGCTGGTTTTCTATGTGCAAAGATACCCCAAATCTTGATTTCCAGAGTAGTAGAATCGGTTCCCCCACCCCGATCATTTTCCACCTTCATTTCTATTTTTTACCTATTATCCACTATTATCCACATACTAAGATAAAAGTCAGTGATAATGTGTCATATCTACTATATATATATCACTTCTGATGGTGAATTTTGTAACTTAAGAACATATGGTGTGAACAAGTCCTTCTTTTTGCCTGTATATATGGTTGCATGGAAAATATTGAGAGGAAGCTCTAACTAAAGTCTAAGCACAGACAAGTATGGAGAGAAAATCTGAGGAATATTGTATACCACAAGAAGAGGGAGCTATAGTTAAACAGGGTTTAATTTCCCAGGGCCAGGGGCTACCACTTCTCATGCTTCGCAGTCCATCCTCCAAGGTCATCTCCCCTCTTGGCCAGTCTCTGATATCAGAAGCAACCATGGCTACAAGAAAAGTGGTGACAGAAGAATCTGCAGGAAGAAAAGAATCAGGCTGAGGGAAGCTTCAGTACCCTATCCACATGCCCCTTTTGGAGCCCCAACTCCTTCCTTTACAATTGATGGGAGTAGACCTGCAATTAAAGACACAGGGTGGTATCCAACCAAAGTATACTCAGAGTTAGGCCCAGTAAAATCAATAAACTTAGTCATGTTTAAGTCTATTGACTTTAATAAACTTCCCCTGAGTTGGCCATTCCTGGAGGCATGAATACGGGCTCTCTGACTGGATCCAGCTGCTGCTTGTAACAGATTTGAATGAATGTAAAGCTGCCCTATACTGAGTCAGACCATTGGTGTATCTTGCTCAATACTGCCTACACTGACTGGCAGTGACTCTCCAGGGTTTCAGACAGGGAATCTTTCCCAGTCCTACCTGGAGATGCTGAAGATTGAACCTGGGACTTTCTGCATGCAAAGCAGATACTCTACCACTGAGCTATAGCCCTTTTGTTGTGTGATTCCAAAATGACAGAGCTGTATACATTCTTTTAATGAATAATCAGGCTTTACCTTCCATCCATAATTCACCGACAGCCTGAAAATGGCAACTGTCTCATCTGCAGTGACCACATGCAATGATTCAAAGAGTACAAAGGACCCATTTCAAATATGAATCTTGTGTGTGGATTGCCACATATGACAGCTGCAAACACACTTATTTCATTACATGTGTATATGGCATATAAACTCACTGGCAAGCTGTAACAAACCACACTTTCCAGGAAATCCTAGAGGTGTAGCTGCGAGTTCTTGCTGCGGAAATAACCAATAGTGTTGTAGCACCTTAAAGACTATGAATGGTATTCAATGCTTGTTCTACTCAGAATAGAAGTTAATTGACATGACTGACTTAGGTTCATTAATTTCAATGGGTCTATTCTGAGTAGGAGTTAGTTGACTACAACCCTAATACATGTATTGAGAATATAAGCTTTCATGGACTAGAGACAACTTCATCAAGTGTAAATTCCCAGCAGGTGCACATGCAATGAAAAACACGTGTGATTATTACAGTGATCTACACATAAGTTCACATTATTTTGCATAGGAGTTCTCACATTACTAGCAGATGAGCAAACTTGGGCTTTGTGTGGAGCAGGGATGGGGAACCCATAACCCTCGAGCTCAGCCTTTCCCAACCAGTGTGCCTCCAGATGATGTTGGACCACAACTCCTATCAGCCTCAGCCAGCATTGCCAATGGTCAGGAAAGATGGGAATTGTGGTCCAACAACATCTGGAGGCACACTGGTTGGGAAAGGCTGCTCTAGCTGATGTTGGGAGCCCCATTAGCTCCAGGTAGCATGGCCAATAGTCGGAGATGATGGGAGCTGTACACCAGCAAAGTTTGGGAGGCCCACAGGTTCCCCACTCCGGTGTAGAGAAAGCAAGTACTAGAAACACAAAACTGATGCTGACCTCTGCTGCCACCTAATGGAATATTGCCTAGGTGTTTCTAAGGAAGTAATGCTAAGGCAATTTGGGCATGGTAAGTTTTCCTAACTTCTGTTAAAATTCACATGGAAGTCAGTGCTCAGCAAAACCAAATCCTCAAAGTGTTCCACTGAAATGCCTACTGAGATGCAAACACTGAGAGTTTATGGTTGGAGCTAATTGAAAATGGTGGCGGAGAGTGCCTGCATGCCTCCAAAAGGCATAAAGTAATAAAATAATAAATAGTCTTGATCCCTTTGGCCACCCAACCCAACCTGTAATTAAAATACTACTTTCAGTCTCTATGGGGCAGGCCTACAAAATTATCATCTAAGCAGCCTAATTTAGATAGGAAAAGTCATTTTGTTGTTGCTAGTTTTAAACAACTGGAGTCGGAAGCCCTTGCCAATCTACTGCAAATCAGCCAGAGATCCACCCCTGCTTTAGAGGATGTTTTATCATTCTTACTTAAAATGCTTCTAGTTTCTGTGATTCATAAAGTACGAATGCATTAACATTCTTTGCAGTACAATTCTATTCATGTCTACTCAGAAGTAAGAGTTCAATGAGATTTACTCTTAGGTAAATTTATGTATAGGATTGCAGCCTTAATTAGCAAAACTTCCTTTAAATTTCTTTTCAGATTCACATAAAGTAAAGGTGTCCCCGCACTTGTAGTGCGAGTCGTTTCCGACTCTTAGGGTGACTTCTTACGACGTTTACTAGGCAGACCATATATATGGGGTGGGATTGCCAGTTCCGTCTCCGGCCTTTCTTTACCCCCCAGCATATGCCGCGTACTCATTTTACCGACCACGGATGGATGGAAGGCTGAGTGGACCTCGACCCCTTTTACTGGAGATTCGACTTCCTCCTTTTGTTGGAATCGAACTCCGGCCATGAGCAGAGCTTTGGCTGCGTTACCGCCGCTTACCACTCTGCGCCACGGAGGATCTCACATAACAGTGTCTTAATATTTTTTTAACCTCAGAAAGCATCCTTGTACCTCCAATAATAATCTCTGTGCCATCAATAACCTTCCCAGCCAACAAGTCACCGTTACTTTGTCCTTTAATTATATTTTGGCTCTGTTAACAGGACACATTTGTTGTAGTCTTGCAGATAGATTACTGTACTGAAAAACTGCTGTTAAATCATCAAGTACTGCTCCCATGCTTGCCTCAACTACTTTGGTAAGTGAATAATAATAGTTATATAAAAGCTAACACATTTCAAGTGATTGGAATGCATTACATATTATTATTGTTAATTAATTAATTTTATATCCCACCCTTCCTTCCTAAGGAGCCCAGGGTGGCAAACACATAAACAAAACAATTTAACAAAAAAAAAGCATTAAAAAAATTAAAAACATTCTAAAACACAGTTACAGTAAAAACATTCTAAAGCATAGTTACAGTTAAAAACATTATCTCATCCAGTGATCTTTGAGTTGCCAGGAACAGTCCCCTTTAGCCATCAAATATAAATAGGAATGTTTTCAAATTACTCTTGAAACTATGCTTGCTGAGGCTGATGAGAGCTGGAGTCCAACAACATCTGGAGGCCTGCAGGTTCTCTATCCTGGTATAAATGCTTACTTTTGTGCCATTTGAGGTTTGCATTATTGTGAGATCTACACTTTTCAAGCGTAAGTCCTGAATTGCCCAGACTTAATTTGTAATCAATTTTCTAGATTTATGTTCTTAATAAATATAGATTTAATAATATGCAGTTCACTGAAGCTGCACTAATAATTGCAGCATCATGATATCCATGGACATACAGATCATTCAGACTTTTAAACACTAAAACTGAAGGTTGTTCGTGGACTTCTGTTTTGTGCATTTTTCTGTAACTCTAGCTTTACCATAGCATCAGTTGTCTTCAATAAGAATACCGTTTTGTTTTGTCTTTAATTTGGAATATTTCCTTCTCACTGAGAAAGCCTCTATATTTTTGCCTGCATTCTTGATTATATGTTGGGATCATATCAGCGAAAAAGTTCATTTTTTCCTTCTACTTGGGTAGCTCAGAGTTCCTTTCTCAGTTCTTCTCTTTCAAACTCATATTTATTCCTGGTGATACAGCATACATCTTTAGTACATTTATATACATAAACAGTCACCACTTGCCTCTGGGGAGCAGGGCTGTGGATCATCAAGCTGTCTATTCTACATGCTGCACTTAAGAACCGGCAGATACACTATGAAGTAATAGACTGAGCGCAACATCAAATCCCTGTCTAGAAATATACATTATCCAGAAATGTTGGAGGCCTGGAAAAGAAAGTGGGTGTGGGGGGAGGGGGAAGGGACAGGTTATCTATAACAATGAATTGCTTTCAAAACTAAGTTGTACATATTTTACAGTCCTTCCCTATTAACTCGGTCACTGTGCTCTGCAGGTGAGGGCCTCCTGCAGATACCATCTGATCAGGAGGTTCGTTCTGCGCAACATAAGAAATGGACCTTTAGTATAGTGGCACCTACCCTTTGGAATTCCCTCCCCTTAAATATTAGGCAGGCGCTATCTCTGTTATCTTTTTGGCGCCTACTGAAGACCTTCCTCTTTCAACAAGCCTTTTAAACAGAGATCTTATCCCAGTTTGCATCTTGTGTTGGAATTGCTTTTTAATATGTTTTAAAGATTAAAAAAAAAATCTTTAAAAATTTTCTTAAACTGTTTTAAAGATACTTTGTTCTTAATATGTTTTTAGTGTTTTATCACTTGCTGTTTGCTGCCCTAGGCTCCTTCTGGGAGGGAGGGAGGAATATAAATTGAAATACATAATCTGATGTATACAAAATTAAAAGTTTAAAATGTGGCACAACAATTTCTATTCCAGCACGTCACTTTTACCAGTTACTTTTCACTGGCATGGCAAACTAATCAAACTTACTATTTATGCAGGACGATAGAGTGGCCCCACATTATGGAAGAGCTTCCATTGTGGGATGCAGCATAACAGTGTTAGACAAAATGATACCATAAAATTGTCAACTGTACAGTTTGATGTAGTCAGAATTATTTAGCTACATATCCAACCAGAGCATTGGTGGGGAACCTATTGCAGACCTCCCCATTTAGCCTGCAAGGTGGTTTTGAATAACCACACCCACCTGTCAATCACTTGACATAATCTGATATCATGCAGCAGACTGGTGCCGAATTCCAAAGGAAGAATGGGTAGTGCAATATATAAATGCGCTCCCAATTCTTCCTTCCCAGATGCCACTTCAATTCAGCACTTCCTGAATCTGGTGCTTTTTCTCTTGCCCTGCAGAGTGACATAAAAAGGTACCAAGTTCAAAAGGCACCATATTCAATCAGGAAAGGAAGAACCAGGAGCACACACTTATTTATTTATTTTATTTTTATTTATTATTTTATTTATACCCCTTCCTTCCTTCCAACAGGAGCCCAGGGCGGCAAACAGAAACACTAAAAACCACTTTAAAACATCATAAGAAGACCTTAAAATACATTAAAACAAAATAATGTTAAAAACATTTAAAAAGCTTAAAAATATCTTTTAAAAAGGTTAAAGATATTAAAAGACATATTAAAAGCAATTCTAACACAGACGCAGACTGGGATAGGTCTCAACTTAAAAGGCTTGTTGGAAGAGGAAAGTCTTCAAAAGCAACCAAAAAGATAACAGAGATAGCGCCTGCCTAATATTTAAAGGGAGCTAATTCCACAAGGTAGGTGCCGCCACACTAAAGGTCCATTTCCTATGTTGTGCAGAAAGGACCTCCTGATAAGATGGTATTTGCAGAATGCCCTCAGCTGCAGAGTGCAGTGATCGACTGGGTATATAAAGGGTAAGATGGTCTTTCAGGTATCCTGGTCCCAAGCTGTATAGGGCTTTGTATGCCAAAACTAGAACCTTGAACTTGGCCCGGTAGCAAATGGGCAGCCTGTGCAGTTATTTCAGAAGCAGGATGACATGTTGGCGATACCCTGCCCCAGTGATCAGTCTCGTAGCTGCATTTTGCACTAGCTGCAGCTTCCAGACCAACCTCAAGGGCAGTCCCACATAGAGTGCATTACAGTAATCCAGCCTGGAGGTTACCAGTGTGTGGACAACAGTGGCCAGGCTATCCCGGTCCAGAAACGGCTGCAGCTGTCTTATCAGCCGAAGCTGGTAAAAGGCACTCCTAGCCACAGAGGCCACCTGGGCCTCTAGCGACAAAGAGGGATCCAGGAGCACCCTCAGACTACAGACCTGTTCTTTCAGAGGGAGTACGACCCCATCCTAAGCAGGCAACTGACCAATTATCCGAACTCGGGAACCACCAACCCACAGCGCCTCCGTCTTGCTAGGATTCAGACTCAGTTTATTGGCCCTCATCCAGCCCACCACCGAGTCCAGGCAGCGGTCCAGGGCTTCCGCGGCCTCTCCCGATTCAGATGTTATGGAGAAACAGAGCTGGGTATCATCAGCATACTGCTGACACCTTGCCCCAAATCTCCTGATGACCGCTCCCAAGGGCTTCATATAGACGTTAAACAGCATGGGGGACAAGATGGTACCCTGCGGCACCCCACAGCACAACTGCCAGGGGGCCGAAAGACAGTCACCCAATGCTATTCTCTGAGAGCGACCTTGGAGATAGGATCGGAACCACTGTAAAACAGTGCCTCCAATACCCAGCTCACCAAGTCAGCCCAGAAGGATCCATGGTTAATGGTGTCAAAAGCCACTGTGAGATCAAGTAAGAATAACAGGGTCGCACTCCCCCTGTTCTTCTCCCAATAAAGGTCATCCATCAGGGCAACCAAGGCCAATTCAGTCCCGTAACCAGGCCTGAACCGAGACTGGGATGGGTCAAGATAATCTGTTTCATCCAAGAGTACTTGCAATTGCTGCGCCACAATCCTCTCAATCACCTTCCCTAAAAAGGGGGTATTTGCAACCGGTCGGTAGTTGTCACAAACCAATGGGTCCAGGGTGGGCTTTTTCAGGAGTGGTTGGATCACCACCTTCTTCAAGGCAGCTGGAACCACTCCCTCCCGCAATGATGCGTTGACCACACTCTGGATCCACTCAGTCAAACCCTCTTGGCAAGTTTTAATAAGCCAAGAAGGACAAGGGTTGAGAGGACACGTTGTTGGCCACATCATCACAAGCACCTTGTCCACGTCATCAGGCCGCATCAACTGAAACCATTTCCAAGAAGTTGCAGCAGACTTTGCACTGGACATCTCATTGGGGACTACAGTAGACATGGATGGGGCATCAAGACTGCTATGGAGGCGAGCAACTTTACCTTCAAAGTGCCTAGCAAACAATTCACAGTGGGCCTCCGAAGGGTCCAAAACTCCATTTCCTGGAGTTGATGTCAACAGACTCCTGACAATACGGAAAAGCTCCACTGGATGGCTACTTGAGGATGCAATGGAGGCAGAGAAGTGGGCCTTCTTCACTGCCCTCACCACCACACAGTAGGCATGGTTATGATGTTTTACTCATGCCCGATCAGCCTCACAGCACGTCTTTTGCCACTTGCGCTCTAGCCGTCATCCAGCCTGTTTCATTGCCCTTAGCTCACTGGTGTACCAAGGTGCAGACCGGGCTCCACAATGCCGGAGAGGGAGCTCAGGAGCAACCATGTCAAGTGCACTCCTGATCCTTCCTTTGCATTCACAAGTAAATTTGAATCACCTGATGTCATATGATATCAGGTGACTGAAAGGTGGATGGTCCCACCCATTAGAACCCACTTAGAGCAGGGATGGGGAACCTGTGGCCCTCTAGATGTTGCTGGACTACAACTCATATCCTTCTTAAACTGCAGTGTCCTGAACTTGGCACAGTACTCCTAGTGAGATACCACCAATTCTTTTTCCTGTCCTGTTACAACTACAACTGGTATCAGTTTCCAGCCTTCCAGTGGTCATGTATAAAGAGTTAGCCTCTCAGACAATAGTATTATGTGATCAGCTCACATGTGAAGGAACAAGAATAATTATCCATGCCAAATGTGTCTTCCTGACATTTTAACGTGCCCAAGAACTGGAAATCTGGAACATATGGAATAGAAGAGTAAACCTTTGAGCAGGTAGAACACCCTTTATTGCCTTATCTGGCTCCCTGTATATGCATTCCCTCTCCCTCTTCCATGTTCACTATAGGAGTTCACTATAGATCACAGGCATCTGAGTCAATCCAGTCTATCTCCTTATCAGATAAACTTTCCTATCTGCCAGCATTGTGCAATGACCTCATATAACCCCTGTTCTGATTGATAAGTATTTGTCCTAAGCACAGTGAGGGAAAGGAGGAAGGAAAATGGACTGAACCAGTTAGAGAGAATTTTATTTTTTTTCCTTTCAGAAAAGTGACCAAGAGGCAAAATGGATCACATGATCTATCACAGAGGAAAGGATTCAGCATTTTAAGAACAAGTGGGACTGACAATAAAACACAGCAGTGTGGAGTGCTCCTGTTCAGTGCTCCAGCCAGCCAGTTATGCCCTCTTTCAGAATACTCAGCTCCATTCCTTCACTCCCCAGTTTCTGCTTCCCCTCCCCTCAATCACCCAACCAGCATTCCATGGTCACTGAGGACGCTGGGATGTTTTTAAGAAGGCTTTTCTAAACTTTTTGTTTTGTACTTCTGCACACCTTGGAGTCAGAGACATTACTAGGTCCTTAAAAGACTTAGGGCACAAACCAATTACACAAATTTGCATATCCTAATTAATATATATAGACACAAATTTAGGCTGACTTTCAGAGGGAAAAGAACTCTGTAAGCGAAGTAAAAAAAATATTTTTTTTTAGGTTCTAAAAAAAGGAGGGAAGGGGCAGGAGTTCTAGGTCCCAGTGTAAAAGCCTTGGGGATTCAGCCTCCTAGACCACCCCCTAACAATCCCCTGCTTGAGGTTCTTCCAAGCCTGCTAATGCCTCCTCCATATGCATGGTTGATGCCCTTTTGGCTACACCAGGACAGGCGCTCAGAGAACTGTGTTCACTATTAGAGATAAAAAGAGAAGCTGTAACTAGGCTCACAGCTGCCCATGATTTGGTGTACACCTTATCATGAGAGCATGAAAGACCCCACAGACTGATGTTACTGCATCCTTAGAATGGGACAACATACGCAGGCTAAAAAAACTGTCAAAATTTTGTTTCTGCAGTACAGCTCAGCTCCCTTTTCCCTTCCTCTGCCCAATGGCTCTTCCCTATTCTTAACTTACAACATTTAAAATCACCTTTCTGTCACAAGGCAATGTACAGTTTCTAACATCTCAAACAACTAACTGCAAACAAATGAAATACAGATATGAAGGCCTAGAAAAAAATGGAAAAATTTTGTGGGCTTTTTTCTTTTTTTCCATTTCTTTCCCTGAAGTCCCCCCAAAACTGTCCCCCTTTCCATTTCCTCCCCAGGCCTTTACATCTCTAAAATGAAGATCTTATTTTACTGTAACTGGGCAGAAAGTAGTTTTTAGGTAAACCACAGCCACTGATCTTTGGGGCTGCGAACTCTACAAGAGCAGCACTTTCCCCCCCTAATTCTCCTTTAATCATCTTGAAGAGGTCCAGGTTCAGATCAGGCATGAAACCAATTGGACAACTTTGGGCCTGCCACTATTTCTCAGCTTAATCTACCTCACAGGGTTGTTGCAAGGATAAAATGGAGAGGGAGAAGCATGCTGAACTGCACCTTTGCCCATCCTCCCCACACACTGCAAGAGCAGAAAACAGACTCTTGTTTTAAGATATAGATAGGTATTCTGGATATATGGAATGGCAGGGCACGGGACTGCATTCTTTCTTGCTACTTTGGAGCTTAAAGGAGACAGGCATAATTAGGCCCCTGCTCCTTTAGTGCAACATCTGTGCTGGCAGCAGCACCAGCAGAACCTACAACAGCTGCCCCTCCTGTCCTGGTAAAGGGAAATGATATGCAGTACCATTTCAAAGACTTCTACTCCAATAGCACAACTATAAGGAGTTTAAAAACCCAACGAGCTGCTCAGTTTGTAGAGAAGCCCCCATCATTTTCTGCAAATAGGATGGATGGATGGCATTCTGACTTTGAATACATAGAAATGAAGTTCTGCACAATTATCTGAAATCAGTTTTGATTGTACAGGCTCTATAGTCATTCAATCTCTCTCTCTCTCTCCCCCCCACACACACTTTAAGTGATGCCCCTTGGGGGAATTTTCATCTGTTTCATGTAAAGCCCTTAATTTATTGTTTGCATTTTTTTTCTTTTGCGTCTTAGGCATTTTTCTTGGTGGCTTGATAACTCACTCCACTTTTAGTTCTTTTTTCAATACATCTTTGCAACATCTCTGGATACACAACATACTTGTATGATCAGCGTCCATATACTCTTGATGCAATATAATTGAAGATTTTTGAAAAATTACTTTTCATCTTAAAAGAAAAAAATCTCTTCCAAATTTGTATCCCTTTATTATTTTTCAAGCACCTTTTCGTGCTTCATCTCAAAACTATGTGGCTCTTTCACAGCCAGTGTGTTCCAAATGTTGAAAACTGTTAATTGGAAGTTCCCCATTAATTCCTTTCCCCCTGGGCCCTGAAATGTTCCACACATCATTTGTCAGAAACACACTTCCTTTGGCAACAAAGAACCATCTAAGCTTTTATTTACATCTTCACAGCTTTCTTCCCTCTAGCATGAAATATATAATAAAAGCACCACACTTCCGCCTTTATTGCACTTTTAAAACTCCTCCATTTTACAAGCTCCTATGGCTTTCACAACTGCTGTTTGAAACCTTTTCCTGGCTTCTTCAACATTCCATGTGGTGGGGAAGATTTACTTTTGTCAATGGAGAAGTGCCAGGGGAAAAAAGCAAATTTATTTAATCTTTTCTCCTTACTATTATTAGCAACATAGGAAGCTGCCTTATCCTGAGTCAGACCATTGGTCCATCTAGCTCAGTACTGTCTACACTGACTGGCAGTGGCTCTCTACAATTTCAGACAGGGTTATCTCCCAGCCCTACCTGGAGATGCTGGGGATTGAACTGGGTCCTGCTGCATGCCAAACAGATGCTCTACCACTGAGTTATGGCCCTTCCCCATGGTAGGTCCCATTCGTATTTTGGCAGCCTAAATGCTCTGGCAACAGCAAGGCCAGGAAGACCGACTGGGATCCTGAAGCAAAAATTAGTTTTGGACCCACTATGCTATTATGCCATTCGCTTACAGTGCTGAGGTACATGGTACAATGCTAATTTATAGGTGCCTTATTTTGTTACTTTTGCTTTCAATCAGCACTGCAGTACTAGTGGAGTAATTATTAATATTTGCACTTCTCCCAGAGCCTCAAGCAAGTTACATTGCAGTCCCTGTGGGTTCATTTAACATGCATTACCCTAGATTCAGATCTAAGGTGGTGGGATACCATAGACTGGTCATACAATTCTCACATGTTCATTATATCTCCTTAGGTTTTACACAAGGAAATGTTTCCATGCAAACAAACAATCCAAATACAAGCAAACAGAAGCCTCATTTATGAACAGGACTTTGGATAGAATCACGAGTTCTTTCCAGACGATGGCAGGTGTTTTTTTCTGATGTTCAGGTTTGAAATGTGTGCAGTAAACATAAAGAATGCCTTCAAGCATGTACAGAGTTCTTTTCCCAACCACTGATTAACTGTAATATTTTTGTGCACATCTGGGATTAGGGAGAAAAGCTTTTATATGAAAGAATTTGGCTGTCAAACAGGCATGAACCTCAGCAGCTCTAATGTTAGAAATTAGCCATGGGAAATAAGAACCACCCATTATGCCCTATGATAGTGTGAAATGTGGATATAAAGGACACACTAAATGGAGCCTCATGAAGTGAGGAAACCTTAACTCCAATATAGATTGTAAACTCTGTCAATCTAAAGGAAAGTTGACATTAATGTTAGATATCTAAGGATAATGCTAGTTCCTTTTCACTTAGCAAAACTCTTGACTCTGTCCTCCATTCAAGATGCCCTTAGTTTAACTTCACTTCCTGGTGAAGTTTGGACTTATGACTCTGATCCTCCCCTGGTGGAGAGATTAAGATCCCACACACACACACAAATGGGATCCATGGGATTCCGGAATGCCCTGATGCGCGGAGTTCCAGTAGATACAGCACATGAAACCACTGAAGTCCTTGTTCTAATGAGATGTGTCGGTCTCTTGACACAGTTACCCCGGCACCTCTCTGGCATTGTGGAGTCTATTTTGCATCTTGGTATACCAGTGAACTAAAGACAATGAAATAGGCTGGATGATGGCATGAGGGCAAGTGGCGAAAGACCTGCTGTGAGGCTGACTGGGCATGAGTGAAACAAAATAACTATGCCTGCTGTATGGTGGTGAGGGTGGTAAACAAGGCCCACTTCTCTGCTTCCCATCGTATCCTCAAGTAGTCTTCTAGTCTTTTTTATATTCTCTGTGGTTGGTTAACATCTGCTCCAGGGAATGGAATTTTAGACCCTTCAGAAGCCCACTGTGAATTGATTGGAAGACACTTTGAAGGTAAAGTTACTCACCTCTGTAGTGATCTTGACACCCCATCCACATCTACTGTAGTCCCCAGTGAGGTGTCCAGTGCAATTCTGCTGCAATTTCTTGGGATCAGTCTCAGTTGATGAGGCCTGATGATGTGGACAAGGTGCTTGTGATGATGCGGCCAGCAGCATATCCTCTCGATCCTTGTCTTTCTTGACTTATTAAAGCTTGCCAAGATGGTATGACTGAATGGATCCAGAGTGTGGTCAACAGCTCTTTGTGGAAGGAAGTGGTCCCAGCCACCCTGAAAGAGGTAGTGATCCGACCACTCCTGAAAAAGCTCATCCTAGGCTCACTGGTTTGTGACAACTACCACCTGGTCGCAAATTCCCCTTTTTAGGGAAGATGATCGGAGGGTTGTGGTGCATCAATTAAAGGTACTCTTGGATGAAATAAACTGAATCTGAATCCTAGCAAGACAGTGGTGCTATGGGTAGGTGGTTCCCAAGTTCAGATAATTGGTTAATTGCCTGCTTTGGATAGCATCATACTCGCTGAAAGAGCAGGTTCATAGTCTGTTGGTGCTCCTGGATCCATCTTTGTCACTAGAGGCCCAGGTGACTCAGTAGCTAGGAGTGCCTTTTACCAGCTTTGGCTGGTAAGACACCTGCAGCTGTTTCTGGAACGGGGTAGCCTGACCACTGTTGTCCATGCAAATGTAACCTCCAAGCTGGATTACTGTAACATGCTCTGTGTGGGCTTCCTTTGAGGCTAGACTGGAAGCTGTAGCTGGTGCAAAATGTGGTGGCACAACTGGTAACTGGGGCAGGATATGGCCAACATGTTACCCCACTGCTGCAAGAATCACACTGGCTGCCCATCAGCTACCTGGCTAAGTTCAAGGTGCTGGTTTTGGAGGATAAAGCCCTATACAGCTTGAGACCAGAATACCTGAAAGATTATCTTATCCCTTATATACCCAGTCGATCACTGTGCTCTGCAGGTGAGGGCCTCCTGCAGATACCATTTCATCAGGAGGTCCGTTCCACACAACATAGGAAGCAAACGTTTAGTGTTGTGACACCTACCCTGTGGAATTCACTCCCCTTAAATATTAGTCTTTATATAGGCGTTGTCTCTGTTGTCTTTTTGGCACCTACTGAAGACCTTCCTGTTTTAACAAGCATTTCCAGCTTTGGAAAAAGGGCGGGGTAAAAATAAAGATAATAGTAATAATAATTGTAAGTACAGACCTTTTCCAAGTCTGCATCTCTGTTGAAATTGTTTTTAAAGACTTTTAAAAGATTGTTTAAAATATTGTTTAGAGATGTTTTGTTTTTAAAATGTTTTTGAGTGTTTTATCACTTTGCTAACCTGGGTTCCTTCTGCGAGGAAGAGCAAAATAGAAATTTAATAAATTAACTGATCTGATAAACACTGAGGAAAGTTTCTCTAAGACTGAAGACAAATAATACTTCATAGATCAAGGCCTTTGATCTGCAGCTGGGAACGACTCTCAGTATAGAGCCTCATGAAAGAAATTTTCCTTAATAAGCACACAATAGCAACTGTACCTGCATTTGCTTCATGCCCGGGTGCTCCTCCAGGTGCAGTCAAGGCAGAGAACATTGCAGTAACATTGCCTCAGGGTGACCCAGACTCAGACGACAGCACAAAGAGGACTGAACTCAAATCACACAGGTACAGGCAGGTTTATTCAGGTTTACAATCACTGCCTGAGCAAGGCTGCCCCAGCCTGGTGCCTTTCAGAAGTTTTGCACTACAACACTCATCAGCCCCAGCCAGCAAGGCCATGTATCAGTCTGAGGAAGGTTGGTCTAAGGATTTAGTGATATCTGGACCTCAATAATGTTAGAAATGTGACAGCGCAACTCAACTTGAAGCCTGGGAGAGGACTGCATGCAGGCCCGTAAATGTGAAAGGGGCGGATGATGTTGTAATGGGAACTAGTTGAAAATAAAAAAGCAGTATTTTTTTCTTTCTGTAATGATTTTAAATTTTAATATATGTGTCAATATCATTAACATAACATACAAAAATAATATAGTAAACATATAATCACAACATAAAAATTAAAAAAAATCACATTTATATGAACATTTTTCATTTAAAATAATTGCAATCTTCTGTTTTTACTGGAATTGAAATTTTTAAAGAAAAGCATGTCGATGTTTTTCATTCGGTCTGTTTCAAAAGCGAACAAATTTAAGTTTGCTAACCTTTCATGTAACATTGTCAATCTTTGAGGTCAATTTAAACGTGTCAGAACTGAAAAAGTAGATTCAATTGTTGCACTGCTGCAACCAAAAGTTTTTATCGCAGCTAACATTTCATAGGTGTCTTTGAAAGCTACCCTTTGTTCATACACTGCCTCAAAGACTGTCTTGTTATCAGACCTTTCTAAAAAAAATGTTACGACACTTAATTCTTCCACAGATGGAAGTTTAATGCCAAGTCAAGTGTTTCCAATAATATTAATTTATTGATATCCAAATCGGATTCTGCACTTGATATGGCTATCAACAAATCCTCATTATTTTTAAATCTTGAATTTGTTTCTTCAAAAGTTTTATCAACACACTGATAAAAATCCTTTTCAAGTTTATATTAGGATTTGCATCGATATCCAATCTTTCTCCTATTTTGTCTGTGATTAGATTGTCTTTTAAACTCTCGTTCAGTCTTCTTTTTCTTTTAGGAACATATTCATCAGCAGCAGCCTGATTCTTCGCTCGTATTTCGTCAATAATATCACTAAAGACATTTTCATTTTGGAATTCTTCAATAGTGGTTGTTGTCGAGTTTATAATATCCAATGCATCCCCTAAACTGAATTGATGCACTTGCATAAGTTTATTGGCAGATTCCAGAAAAGAAAATAATTTCTTTAACAAAACATTACAAAACCGAAATGTTTTTGAGTGCATCGTTAGCAAAAGTCCAGTAGCTTCTATTTTCCAATCACCTGGTATTTCTGTGTTAGATTTTGCTTTTTGCAGTACATTTAAGATACTCTGATAATTGGAAACAATTACTTTGGTCATATGTAGATGACCGCTCCACTGATCCAGAAGACGGGAGATGGATTGTCCTTTGTACATTTTCTTAATATTGTGCCTTTTCAGGAAATCATAAAGCACTGAACATTGATCAAAAAAGTCCTTGGCTTCTGGAGTGTCCTCGATAGTTTTAACTATGATGAGGTGTAACCTAAGGTTACAGCAATGTACGTAAGGAATATTTCTTCCAAGAGATTCTTGAATAATCTTCTGTACTCCTCCTTTTTCACCATTGCTACTCATTACAGCTGCACCATCATAACACTGACTTAGTATGCTGTTTGTGTCTAGGCCACATTTTTCAATTGTTTCTAATGTTAATTTAGCAAACGTTGATGCGTCAAAATCTGTGGTTGTTTTTATGCATAAAATGGATTCTTTTGGTTTTCCACTTAAAACATATTGAATCCCCAAAGCAATATTTTCCCTCTTGTTCTTATCTTCTGTTCCATCCTCTAGTATGAAAAAGTAAGGAACATTGGCATTCTTTACATCATTCACTACACTTTCAGTAACCATATTGGCCATAATTTGAATAATTTCATTCTGTATTTCTGGTGAAGTGTATGTTGCTGATGCTGGGTTTATTTTTGGCAATTTCTGAAAGTTTTTTATCTTTCTTCAAGGCGTATTCGAAAAGATTTTTAAACAAACTCCTCTCCTCACGTTCTTGGATATCATAAGTTCTGTTTCATTCCAATACGTTTTCCTTGACTAAAGTTGATATCTCCATACCCGTATCACATCTCTCTTTTTCCTTTCTATCCACATCACTATAGCAAACAACTGTTTGGATTGGGGGGAGCACAAAAAATTTTTTGGGGGGCTCAGCCCTCTTCCACACCCCCCTTGGTTATGCCCTGATTGCATGCTACATGGGAAGTAGACAGGTAGAGAGAGGTCATCCGAAATTCCTAGACTGTTCTGTCCACTCTCACCTAACCTCACCTTTCCTTCCAGATGCAAACTGATATCCTCAGAGGAAACAAATTTCCCTGCCTGCTTCTTCTCTGATCTCAGTCTTCCTTTGTCCTTCTTGCCAGCATGGCTCCCTGAGGAGGAGCACACATGCAGCAGATATCTCTTCTGCAGCATCTCCCATCTAGTTAGTCAGATGTAGGTCTTTTCTATCTAAATACATTTCCTGCAATAAACTTAGTTTGTTATTTCTCTTACACCAGACTCTCAGTGCAATTTACACCAAGCTGAACTGTAGCTACTGCTTAGTGTTTACTGCACACCCTTAATTCTGCAAAATATCATTATAATCCATAGATCCTAACAAATAAAAGAATCTTTAAAAATGTGGTCCCCTACCGTAAGTACCAGACTAGTCCTTTCTTGGTCAGGCGTCATGTTTGTGAGAGGACAGGCCAGCTGGGAAGAATGAGCAAGGCTTAAGCAAATTCAAAGGATGGAGATGGAAGGGGATTCAGTTGAGGCCCTGTGAGGGGGTGGGGGCTGGCCCCTGCCCAGGAGGAACATTTATGGCATCCCTTACCTGCCTATTGGGAGGGATTGAGTGTTTCATTAGCAACAATAGGGGTGTCATTATATTGTTCTGTTTTATAGCTCGATATATTTGTTTTTGTTTTTAACATGGTTGTAAGTCACTTGGAGACCTTAAGGTAACAAGCTAATTATTAGCAAATCTAATAATTATTATTGATGATGATGAGGCTGTAGGAAGCATCGATTTCCTTACCCGTGAAGCTAAATTGTCTTTACAGTGTAGGCTGATTCCACACTCATCAGTGATTTCAGAGAGATCTTCATCCTCAAACTCTTCAAGGCTGATGTCATGGGTGAGCCTAGTTAAGGCAAAGATCATGTGGTTATTCACTAAAGAAAACTACCGTAGCCGACAAGAAAATGCTACAGTGTTGCTTGGGATAATTTCGATAACCCCAGGCCTGGAACTAGAGAGAGAAAGAGAGAACAGGAAGCTCCCTGCAAAGCTAAAGTATCTTTAAACCACTGCAGACCAGCTGTATTTCCTACTATGCTGGTTATCTGAGAGTTTTCCTGATTTTCTGTTCTTTGCACTGTGGTACTTTTAACACTCCCTGCAACCCAGAACATAGAGGTTGATCTCATACTTTAAAAAAAGGAGAACAGAAGAGCCATTTTGCATATCTATATTTCCAGGTTAAGGAGAACCCTATGCATCCTGTAGTAGGGATTATAATCATGGTTTAAGTAGAAAATGCAATAGTAACTGGTAAATGAGTCAAGGGCGGGAGAGGAGCTACAATTTAACCCCCTCCCTCTCCCACACTAGGACTTATACAGCACTGACAAAAGGAAGTAATGCTTTCAAACATGTGCAGAAACACCAATTATTCCCTGTACCAGGGATGGGGAACCTACAGCCCTCCAAATATTGCTGGCACACAGCTTCCATTATCCCTAATCACTGCCCATGCTCACTGGGGCTGTTGGGAGCTGGACTCCAACAACATCTGGGAGGGTCAGAGGCTCCCCTTCCCTGTGCTATGGAGGGCAGGGGATGGTTTCCATGTGGGAAGGCTTTCAGACAAAACTGACCTCCAGCATCTCTCATTTAAAAATTAAACCATTCCACATGGCATATGTTTTTAAACTGATATTTTTATGGGAACACATATACCTATTGCCAACAATACAAATAAATCAAAGCTTTTACAATGTCTGGGTAGTACTCTTGCTCCTAGTTCGATGTAGCTTTTGATTTTTAAACCCACTCAACCTCTCAAAAATGAAACCAAACCACTACTTTTCCTAAATTGAAATAACATATTTAAAAGCATGCTTTCCTTTTAAAATGTTATATGAATCCTGGTATAGGGAAAGGGATTAAAAGTTATTTCAGCCACCCATGTCCATGGTTTAATTTGAGTCATAGTCCATTGAAATGCAGGACTGGAAGCTATTTTCAACACCACAACACAGACTTGGAAATGTGAAGTAATAACCTCTGAGCATACAGAGAGTACTCCTCACCATTGGGTAATCATAACTAGTGTCCATACACCTGGGATGGGGTGGCATATTCCAGGTTTACGGGGGATGCACATGTGGAGGCAGAGTATGAATAAGAGAGTACCAAAAAAGGGAGGAGATATGCTTGATGAAAATGATGTGCTTGATTCAAAATGATGCTTGATGAAAAAAATATTATATGATATAGAGTATCTGATGTGCATTACTGTGTTTTCTTCTTTGGGACAAAAAGATCTCATTAAAGTAGTTCACTTAAAAGCAGAAGGCGATCTTTTTCTTCTGTCAAGAGCTGCATTCCATCAGAGTAATAGAGGGGGGGATACTACATGCTGGCATTGGGCAGAGCCACCAGGGTATGGTCCGAAGACATTTGAGTCCACCACCTTGTTGAAGTTAAGCAGGTCTGGGTCTGATCAGTGACTGGATGGGAGACTGCCTGGGAACCACATGTATGCTGCCTTGGGTTCCATGACAGAAGACAGGTGGGATATAAGTGTAAGAAAATAAATAAAATCTGGTATAAATATTGTCCTGCTTTCATTTTTATTAAACCTACCTCAGGTTACAATTCCCAGATTTATTCAGAATAGAAGTAAGCCTCACTGACTTTAATGAAGTCACTCTCAAGTAGATATGCAGAGATTTATTTATTGATATGCAATCGGACAAATGCAGCCACTGTTCTAGAAAACAAATGACAGCAATTCCTGTCTGATTTCAAAGTGTCACACACACACACACACAGCACGTCTATCCATTTTTTATCAGACAGATGAGAGAAAAACGTCTTTTCCTCAAGTCTTACACAACCAGATTTTTTTAAAAAAAATCCTATACATTTATTTTTATTAATATACATTATGAAAACAAAATAAATCCTTAAGTATCTTTTTCAGTTTTTGCATCCCTCCCTCCACTTTTTGGCCTCTTTCTTTTTAGTGCTACACCCCTTTTTTCCTACCAATTATTGCAACATCCATACAGGCTTGAGACCCCAATTTTTTCTTTGCAGAATTTCCCTGGCAAACACTTTTTAAAACACACTCATGTGAAAAGCAGGCAATCCCCAACAAGCTGCAGAGTCAGGGTCTTGTTTGCCCCCATCCAAAATCCCCTCCTCCAAGACACCAGTTTAAATAATACAGATGAATGAATTGAAACACAGTATGTTTCACCCAGATGACAGTAGAGTGGCTATGTGTCCTACTTTATAGAGTACAGTCCTCTTTTTCAAGGTGTCCTCTGTCTGAAGGGCTGTCCAGTCCAGGTCTGGTTTAAAGAAAAAGAACCATAAGGAGAGAGCAGCTGGGGGCGCGGTTGGAGTTGCCCATCAACAGCGGGGACCTGGACAGCAGACTGAGAAGGCCCACAGGTCACAGTCTTTCCCACTAGGATGAGATGCACTTCTGTTTAAATTATATTAATGATTTCTAAATTGGCATCTATACATATAAAGCAACATATGCAAATTTATGCAAAACATTGCGCTCTTTTTTTTGTGGTGAATTTTCTCTTTTTTTGAGAATGTGTCAGTGCCTACGCTAGGTGGCACTGAGTGTCTGGCTCCTTAGTTATGTAATAGGGGCAGGGGGGCAGGGTCCAAAATCCTAGCCAGCTGAGATAGGGTCTAATAGATGGTTCAAACTCATCAACAGAAGGGGAGTCTGAGCAAGCCATGTGACGACTCAGGCCACTTCCTGTCTCTCTGACCTGCAGACAGACAACAAGTCCCTCCCATATTGGCAATGTTTTCTCTCAGCCTGAGAGACAATTGTTTGCCTTTGCTTTGCTTGGGAAGAAGAGAAGAGAAGCAGATAGACAATTGGCTGCTGGGATTGTAACCGCACAATTTGGGTTAAACAGCCACAGTATATGGGTGGGATTTGCCTGGCTACATTCCAAAGGTCCACCCAGTGAGTTTCATGGCTATGTGGGGATTTGAACCTTCATCTCCCAGGTCGTAGTCCGATACCTTAACCACTATGCCACACTGGCTCTCTGTCTTTAATTATACACCTTTTGATTAAGGGAGAGCTCTACCTTCAGACTCTAATGCTAAAGCCTCCACTGCAACAGTTTCTTTCAATTTCCTTTTCCTTCCCCCATAAATTTTAGCCAAATTAGCCAACAGATTCTCACATTTCCCCATGGCTATTTACTGACCATTCATCCTGAATTATTTTTGTGATGGTTATACTACTTCCTGTCAATCAATTGCTATCCCATACTTACTACTGCATTTCTCCATCACTTTCCTTACAACAAAAACTCTCATTATTTTAAGTAGAATTGTTGCATCAATGCAATGCAATAGCAATGGACTGCCTTCAAGTCGATCCCTACTTATGGCAACCCTACAATAGGGTTTTCTTGGTAAGCAGTATTCAGAGGTGGTTTACCATTGCCTTCCTCTGAGCCTGAGAGGCAGTGACTGGCCCAAGGTCACCCAGTGAGCTTCATGGCTGTGTGGGAATTCGAACCCTGGTCTCCCAGGTCGTAGTCCAGAGCACTTTAATTCTCTCTGACTGCACAAACCTAAATCTGCCAACTGAATCCCTCCAACAAAATAGTAACAGTCAGGAAGCAACTTAAGAGTGCTCAACGTCTCTTCCTTATCTAACCTCTTTCACAGCTCCAAATGTTTTGACTCCTTTACAAAATGTACATTTTGAAAATGGAACAAGAGGCCAGATATCTCAAAACAGCATTTTAATAGTGAAAAATTAATGTCTTCAACATAAAACTGACACTATGCCCTACAACATCTAGCGGAACCAATTATCAGTTTTCTAGGTCTGAGTCATCTCTTTTTTAGGGTGAATTTGGTCTTAGAATATTAGTATAGAACTGTCAGAATTCAACACAAATACTCTGTCTGGCCTTAACTTTTCAGGGGCATCTGCAAACTCAACCCAAATGTGTACCAGAGATACCTGGCTCCACCCCGTGAATGTCACATCATAAAGAAACCATGTATCACCATTCATCAAAGATGAAAAAGAATTGAAGAGGTGGGGATGGACTGTGTAAAAAACAGGCTTTTGGCTAAGAAGAGTTAGCTAGTAACCCTTTATACTTTTGTCCAAAAGAGGAAATTCAGTTTAAATTATTTCCAAGATGAGCCAGCCATTTCATTGTTTAATGACATCCTATGTTTTGTTTTACTTGCTTATACAGTTGTACACCACCTTGATATTTTACATGAGAGATCTATAAATATTTTTATAAATAAATGATAGGCAGTTGCAAGATTCAGCTGTTGAGCTGGGAAGGGCAGAAGCAATAGGAGCATTGCAAGGTAGATACTTCCATTGCTTTTGGCAGCAAGGAACTCATCAGGCTTCCAGGTAGTTCAGTCAGAAAGAGCGAGGAAAGCCATCAAGAATTACTTTGCAACAATAAGACTCTCCCTCCTTTAATACCTTCTCCTTTGAAGTTTATTTAGATTTAATTATTTAATGTCTAAACTGCCCTTCATCACTTGTGATCCCAGAGCAGTTTACAACAGAGACATCAAAACATTAAACACATTAAAATTCAAACTAATAAAAATCAACAAAACCATATGAGCAGAATAGCAGACAACATCCAATAATTTATTGCTGGCCCTTGTCAGATCAACTTCCTCCAAAAGAAAATCTCAGTTGCTCCCAATTATCCAGGGACCTATGAAAACACAGAAAAAGCCTTTTATATTCTTTGTTTTTCCTAAGTGCCCCGCCCCATAGAAAATAAAATGTCTTTCTCCGCCACTGGCAATATTCTTAAGATAAGAGACTGTATTTAGCATTATGAACCAAAATAGACATGTCAGCCTATCCACTCCCCATGGAGTTAAGAAAAAGTCAGTAAGGGGGAAAGGAAGGACGTAATAAATCATTCACAAATTATCTCAATGCATCTTATCAACATCGATTCTAATTCCTTTCTCTTAAACTCTGCCAAAGTGCTTTCTCTAGCCCCTCCAATATGCAGCCTACAGCTTTTGCTTGAGATCAGCTCACTGAAGAACAGTAAGAAACATTTGGGGACAGTTTCCAAGGCAAGTCTTTGTACAGAGAGATTTGTTGCTGGTTGAACCACAGCTTGCTGCACAGTGCAGGGTTCAGCAGAGAAGCCATCACTCTCACAGCAGATCCCAGCTGAATCCTTCTCTCAACTTTATTATTCATGGGGGGAGGGAGGAATTATCATCACCCCTTTGGGAATCACCAGTTACACTGGGAAGTATAGCATATGTAAGCATAGCATTTTGAACTGTGACTCTCTGGTATGTATTTTACAGTGTAAAGGAGGCAAAATATACCAGTCAAGGAGCTTGTTGACTAGTCATCTGTTCTCTCCTGCATTCGCACAATAATGTTGGAACCAGGAATTTTCAGAGCTAAAGAGCCAGTTGCCTGCATAGCAGGTCTGTAATAGAATTACCTATCTGACATGAAACCTATACGTCTCAGTGGGGTTGCAGACAGGAAGGGAAGAAGGAAGAGAAGAAAAGGAAGAGAAGGATGGCAAGTTTATGCAATGGGCTGCCAAAGCATTAATTGATTCCCTCTCCTTTTCCAGAGAAGTCACAGGAGTAAGGAAATATCTTCTGTTAATACTCATTCTACTGCATGCAAATATTTGTCTGTGTCACTATGATGCTAACAAATGCCAGGCAGGAACATTTTTAAAATACACATAACCTCTGAGAAGAACCCTTCAAAGCATTTGGATTGTCACTCCCAACCAACAGCAGTATTAATTTTGCTCCTGTCTGACACAGAACTGCCACACCTTCTCCTTGAAAGTAGAACTGTACTAGTTGTATGACAGGCCAACAGACCACAGCTGTTTTCTGAGATGAGCCTCACATATTCACCTATGGAGTGCTGAGAGAGTTCTATCCCATCAAGGACAACAAATGACAACTTAGAGACTCATGTCAAGGTGCTCCTGCCCCCCTGCCTCTTATTTATCACCATGATGCCCACATGTTCATGACCTCCTTCACAGCAAAGCCTTCCTACAATCCACTTCTTAGCATAGAGAAGGAAAACTCTGACAGAAAATTATTTTCCTTTTGGCAACTAAGGAATCCCTTTTAGGGCTCAAAGCCAACCACACCATAAAGAGACTAGCAGAGCCTTACCTAAACAGTCTGTTTTCCTTGCTCGGCCCAACTGCAGTTCAATCTCATTTCACAGCAGATAAAAGTTTGCAACCAAGCCTGCACACAGAGCCCACAGTTGCTACGCAGACACCTTGCTCATACAGGGTTTTATAAAGATACACTCCACTGGGTAAATAAATAGGCTAGTATAAAGCAAAGCAGAACTATTTTTTAAAAAAATGCTGTACAAATACATGAAATCTGCTCGATTCCCCCTCACCCCACCCTGCAGGCCCCCTCCAACACCCAGACAGTTGCTTACCATTTCTCCCACTGATCCTCAAGCCAGCTCTCCTCCTCTGTGCTCGATTGCATTTTGAGTTCAAGCTTCATTTAAGAGGATCCCCGTTCAGGGGGAGAGGAGTAGGGCCTGCAATTTAAGGGAGACCTCCCCGAAAAAGGAGAGTGAAGAAGAGTTGTGTATGTGTCATCTCCTCTGCCTGTCCCAGCTCAGAAGAAACTGCCGTTTGCGCTGCTCTCTGCTTCTCACTGCGCATTCTAAGGGAACTCATTAAAAATAATGGAATCAGCTGTCTGGAGGGGAAAAAATAACCCTCTGGGCTGAGATGGTGCCAAGCCCTGCACTCTGCCTGGTCCACTGCTTCCCTCAGCCAGGCAGGCTCCTGATTGGTAGCATCTCCTGCTCCCTTCCCCAGCAGCTGCAGTCAAGGGGAAAATGGAGAATCAAGTTACCACATCAGTGGCATTAAGCTATGCCAAGCCATTCTTTCCTTGACCTTGCAATGTCTCTGCCCCAACAGGGCTGCATAGGACCAGGTGCCAGAGGATGAACTAGCCAGGAAGAGGAATATTGTTACATAAGAAATTGAAGGTGGCTAGCACAAGGCACAGAGCTTGTTTATCACAGCAAGGTGCAGAGATAGTTACTTCAGGGTTGTAACTGACAGCCCCTACCTACCTCATTAAGAAAGTCAAGAAAGCTTCAGTTACACCCCCTTGTTGACTCTCTTGGGCCATTCACAGGTTAATTTTCACCTTGATAGGACAGCAAATCTTGCCCACAAGGGATAGCATGCCTATTGTGTATAGCAGCAAGAGAGGATATGTGGCACTCCAGATGTTGCTGGATTACAATACCCATCATCCCTAACACGACCATGGGGGTTGAGGCTCATGGGAACTGGAGCCCAACAATATCTGGAGGACCACAGGTTCCCCAGCCCTGCCGTACAGCAATCACTTATCTCAGATGCCAGAAAACTGTGTACTCCAAATGCTGGCTCTGCCCTCTCAGAATGAACCTACTCATTTTCCCACAACAGGTCTGCCAAAACTCCAGAACTATCATATGTGGCTGTCATTATTATTATTATTATTATTATTATTATTATTATTATTATTATTATTATTATTATTATTATTATTATTATTATTATTATTATTATTATTATTGTTATTATTAGCCTGCCCTCCACCCAAAGATCCCAGGGTGGGTCATAAAAATAATTTTAAAATACACCATTAAAAACAACCTAAAATCACATCACAAAACATAGTGTGGGTCCTAAAAATATACATCTCAGGTGTCAAAGGCCAGGGTGAAGAGGTGCATCTTCAGCATTCGCCAAAATCTGTATAGTGAAGTTGCAAGATACACCTTGGTGGGGAGGAAGTTCCACAACTTAGGGGCTGCCATGGATAATGCCCCCTCCTGCATCCCCCTGCTGCGCTTCTGAGGGTGCTGGAACTGCCAAGAGAGCCTCTCTGCAGATCTAGACATCCAAGAAGTTCATTAGGTATGAAGGCAGCCTTTTAGATATTTGGGGCCTAAGTCATTTAGGGCTTTAAACACTAATATGAGCACTTTGAATTGATCCCAAAAGTGAACTGGCAACCAATGCAGCTGTTTTAAAACAGGGGTTATATGAGTTCTGAAGGAAGCCCCAGCCATAATCTGGCTGCTACATTTGGAACAATTGAAGGTTCCAAGTCGTCTTCAAGGGCAGCCCCACACTGTGGCCAAGTCATCTCTGTCCAAAAGGGGCTGAAACTGATAAACCAATCACAGCTAGAAAAAGGCACTCTTAGTCACTGAGTCTACCTGAGCCTCCAGTGACAATGTTGGATCCAGGAGTACCCCCAAACTGCGGACCTGCTCCTTCCAGGGGAGAGCAGCCCCATCGAGAACAGGCCATCTCCCCACCTCCCAGACATGAGAACTCTGGACACAAAATTGGGAGGGATAGCTAATACCCTGGAAGACAGAAACAAAATTCAAAGGGATCTTGCTAGGCTGGAGAATTCAACAGAAAACAACAGAATGAAATTTAACAGGGCTAAGTGCAAAGTTTTACACCTAGGAAAAAGAAACCAAATGGACAGTTATAAGATGGGGGATACTTGGCTCAGCAATACTACATGCAAGAAGGATCTTGAGATTGTTGTTGATCACAAGCCGAATATGAGTGAACAGTGTGATAAGGCAAATGCTATTTTAGGCTGCATTAATAGAAGTAGTTTCCAAATTGTGTGAAGTGTTTGTTCCCCTCTATTCGGCACTGGTTAGGCCTCATTTTGAGTACTGCATCCAGTTCTGAACACCACACTTTAAGAAGGATGCAGACAAACTGGAACAGATTCAGAGGAGGGCAACAAGGATGACCAGGGGACTAGAAGCAATGCCCTTTGAGAAGAGACTGAAAGAAATGGGAATGTTTAGCCTTGGGAAGAGAAGACTGAGGGGAGATTCGATAGCGCTCTTCAAGTACTTGAAAGGTTGCCACCCAGAGGAGGATTTAGCCACAATTTATTGGCCAACAACATCCAGCCCATCATCACCTCCAAGCACCAGTTCAACACCTCAACTTCCTCTCCTGATTCAGATGGATTAGAGAGGTTGAGCTGGGTATCATATGCATGTTGATGGAACCTCACTCCAGATCTCCTGATGATAGCTCCCAGTGGCTTCATATAGATATTAAATAGCATGGGGGACAAGATGGAACCCTGCAGAACACCATGGGACAGTTCCCATGGTGTGAACAATATCCTTCCATAACTACTTTTTGGAAGCTGCTCTGGAGGTATGAGCAAAACCAATAACTCACAGCGCCCCAACTCCCACCTCCCTGAGACACTCCAGAAGAATACTATGGTCAACAGTATCTAAAGCCACTGCCAGATCAAGGAGAACAAGCAGGGGGCGCATTCCCCCATCTTTCTCCCAACAGATGTCATCAACCAGGGCGACCAAGGCAGTTTCAGTGCCATGGCCAGACCTGAAACCACTGCAATAGATCCAAGTAATCAGTTTCCTTCAAGCACAGCCACCACCTTCTTGAGCACCTTGCCCAAAAAGATGAATATTTGCCACTGGGTGATAGCTGTATAACACTTCTGGGTCCAGGGAGGACTTCTGCCTCTTTCAATGCAGATGGTACCTTCCCCTCCTCCAATGAAGCATTAGACACACCCAGTCAACCCCCTATGGCTAGCTCTAAGAAGCCAAGAAGGGCAAAGGTCAAGGGGGCAGGTCATCAGCTTCTTCAAGCAGCTTGTCCAGATCCTCAGGCCACAGTAATCAAAACTGATCCATCTGTAGTGGAACAGACAGTGTTCTGGATGCCTCCACTGGACTTGCTCTAACCATGCCATCCAACTCTGTCCAAAACTGAGTAATTTGTGTCCATAAAGTGCCTTGCAAAGTGTTACAACAGGCCTTCAAGGGTGTCTGAGCAATGCTCTCTTGGCCAGCTGAGAAAAGCCCATTCACTATTTCGAAAAGCTCTGCCAGGCAGCTACTTGCAGACACAATGGTGAATTTGATGAGCACATTGCTAACAACATAAAAATCAACAACAAAATATTTCAATATATTCAAAGCAGGAGACCATCTAGGATGTGATTGGACCCTTGGATGAAAAAACAGTCACAGGAATACTAAAACAGGATAAGGAGATTTCAGGGCAGCTAAATTAATTTTCTGCATTTCTCTTCACAGTAGAGAATATAGGGCAGATGCCTAAACCTGAACTAACATTTGCAGGAAGGAAGTCTTTGGAACTGAGGCAAATAGTAGTGACAACAGAGGACGTTCTAGGCTTAATAGACAAAAAGTGACAAATCGCCTGGTCTGGATGGCATCCCCCCAAGAGTTCTTAAAGAACTCAAATGTGAAACTGCTGATCTCCTAACAAAAATATGTAACTTGTCCCTTAGATCTGCCTCCATACCTGAAGACTGCAAAGTGGCCAATGTAAAGCAAATCTTTAAAAAGGGATCCAGGGGGGTTCCCGGAAATCACAGGCCAGTTAGCTTAACATCTGTCTTGAGCAAAACTGGGATAAAGTATTATTAAATACAAATTAACCAAGCATATACAAGAACAAGTCCTGCTGAAGCAGAGCCAGCATGGCTTCTGCAAGGGAAAGTCTTGTCTCACTCACCTATTAGAATTCTTTGAGAGTGTCAACAAATATATAGATAGAAGTGATCCAGTGGACATAGTGAATTTAGACTTTCAAAAAGCTTTCAACAAGGTACCTCACCATAGACTACTGAGTAAGCTTAGCAATCATGGAATAAGAGGAGAGGTCGTCTTGTGGATCAGAAACTGGTTAAGTAGCAGGAAGCAGAGAGTGGGGATAAATGAATAGTTCTCCCAGTGGTGGGCTGTAGAAAGTGGAGTCCCTGAAGGATGAGTATTAGGACCTGTGCTTTTTAACTTGTTTATAAATGATCAAGAAATAGGGGTGAGCAGTGAGGTGACCAAGTTTACTGATATATTTATTTTTATTTATTTATTTAAAATATTTCTATCCCGCCCTTCTACCGTATAATAGGGGACTCAGGGCGGCTTACAAAAATAAAATCAAACATGTACATAATAAAATTGTAAACAGTAAAATCACAAAAACATTCAAATAAATTGATGACACTAAATTGTTCACTAAATGACACTAAATTGTTCAAGATTGTTTAAAAAAAAGGGATTGCAAAGATCTCCAAAAGGACCTCTCCAAACTGAATGAATAGGCAGTAAAATGGCAAATGAAATTCAATGTAAACAAGTGTAAAGTTACACATATTGGAGCAAAACATTTCACATATATGCTCATGGGGTCCAAACTGGTGGTGACTGATTAGGAATGAGACCTTGGGATCAGAGCAGATAGCTCAATGAAGATGCTAACCCAGTGCTGCCGCTGTGAAAAAGGCAAATTCCATGCTAGGGAGCATTAGGAAGGCATTGAAAATAAAACTACTGATATCGTAATGCTATTGTATAAATCTATATTGCGGCTGCATTTGGAATACCATGCACAGTTCTGGTCACCTCACCTCAAAAAGGACATTCTATAGTTGGAAAATGTTCAGAAAAGGACAACCCGAATGATCAAGGAGATGGAGCAACTCCCCTATGAGAAAAGGTTGCAGCATTTGGGGCTTTTTAGTTTAGAGAAAAGACGAGTCAGAGGCGTGTATAAAATTATGCATGGCATGGAAAAAGTAGATAGAAGAAAGTTTTCCTCCCTCTCTCATAACACTAGAACTCGTGGACATTCAATGAAGCTAAATGTTGGAAGATTTAAGACAGACAACAGAAAGTACTTCTTCACACAAAGGCAGTGATGGACACCAACTTGGATAGCTTAAAAAGAAGATTAGACAAATTCATGGAGGATAAGGCTATCAATGACTACCGGCCATGATAGCTGTGCTCTGCCACCATAGTTAGAGACAGTATGCTTCTGAAAATCAGATGCCAGAAGCTGCAGGAGGAGAGAGTGCTCCTGCACTCAGGTCCAGCTTGTGGGATTCCCATGGGCATCAGACTGGCCACTGTGAGAACAGGATGCTGGACTAGATGGGCCACTGGCCTGATCCAGCAGGCTCTTCTTACATTCTTATGACAAGTAAGCTTTCTTCATTGCCACCACTGCCACATGGTAGGCATGCTGATGCAAACCTACCCGTGTTTGGTCAGGTTCTGACCAAGATTTACTCCACCTGCACTCTAGCCGCTGACCCTCCTGTTTCTTTGCATGCAGATCACTGGAGTACCAAGGTGCTTAACATACTCCACAGTGATGGTGGGGGCACTCAGGGTCAAGTTCCAAAGAGAGAGACAAGGGCCTCGACAGGAGCACCAGCCATGTCAGCTGGAAAATCCCCCAGAGCATTCAGGAATCCCTCAGATCCCCCATGTCTCTGAGGGCAGATAATCTCAATGGGCCCCCCATCCTTGTAGAGTGCAGTAGCTACATTCAGCCTAAACCTTACCAGAGAATGGACCGTCCATGACAACAGGCTCACAGAAAGACCCCCAATCAACAGAGTATTACCAACCCACTCTACGGCAAAGCCCAGTTCAAGGGTAAGCCCAGCCACATGTCAGGCCACTGAAGTACTGATACCCATGATTGTCATGGAGGCCATGAAGTCCCAAGCTGGCCCATTTGAAGCAGCCTCAGCAAGGATACTGAAGTCCCCCAATGCTGCCATGAAAGGGTTCCCCAATACCACATCTGAGATTATCTCGAGCAGCTTGGATCGGGAGGTTATAGTGAAAGAAGGTGGATAGTACACTAACATCATCCCCGTTCTGTCTCTCTGGCCCAACACCATAAGCAATCCTTTGAACCCATATACTGTGCAGACTGGATTCCTGGTGAGGGAGATGGAATTTTTATGGATGATTGCAACTCCCCCTCAACATCCCTTTGATCTAGAATGGTGCTGCACTGAGTACCCAGGCAGGCACAGCTGGGTTAGCACTGGAACACTGAGCTCATCCACCCAGGTCTCAGTTATACATTATAAGTCTGCCCCCTCATCCACGATCAAATTGTGGGTGACAGATGCATTTTTGGGGGCAGACTTGGCATTTAACATCACCACCATAAGGCCAGGGGATTGGCTGACTCGCATCCCCAAATTTTGAAACACAGCAGGCAAAGCAGAGAAGGCAAGGGTTTTGATGTAACTAGCCCCCTCCCCTGTATACCTTTGCCCACCACTATATGTCCCCCACCTACCATCACAGGAATGGCAGTCCCACTCCCATCCCTTTCCTGTCCCTGACCAAGACACATACTTCCTTGACCCACCTCTAACTAAACAAAGGAATACAGCAGAGGTTAATGGCAGGGAAATTTATGATACTGAAGCTCTTGTTCATACAAAATGTCCATCAACAGGACTACTACCATGCCAATGAGGCAGTCCATTCAAGTGGTGACCCACTGTCCCTAAACAACTTGCTCTCTGGATCAGCTGCCCCACAGATAAAGTTACAAATACCTACCATGTGGCAGTCCTTTGTGAAGGGTCCTTTGTCATAGTTTTAAGTGATTCCTAGTCTTTATTCCAGTGTTTATCACCATAACCCTCAAGGGCGGTGAAGCACTATTAGTCCACTTACTATAAGGTGGAACTGAACGCATCTTCTGATATGGCAGTGTTGCAGAGGGAAGTGCATGTACCTCACAGTTCCTGTTGCTCATATCATCTGAAAGAATTTCATTATCTCTGTCACTCGGGGTGGTGGTGGGGATAAACAAGTTGACTCTGTACTGGGGGCTTGTGCATCACCCTTGGTTTGGGGGGTTATGGGGAAGATGAGAGAACCCAATGCTTATTTTAAATGACACGGAGAAGAGAGTGGAATAGCAAGTGCAAAGCACTTAACCCCACTGCTCCCTCAGCAACACTTCACTTCAAGAGTGGCTGTCAGGCACACAGAGACTATGCAAGTTGTCCAGGGATCTCTGCTGGGGACAATTCCAAAACCCAGGTGGATTGAAAGCTTTTCAAAATGTTTGTGGAGAGGTAGGTAGGTCAACAGCAACAACTGAATGTTCATTAAGAGATTCTGGCTGGAGCTTAATTTAAACCACAGAAGCCAACTGGAGCCATTCCATTAAGGAGCTGGCCCAGAAGGCAGACAGTCTGCTCTTCGAAATGCTCTAAAGGTACATATCTCATTCACTTCAGTGGAACTTCTGGCAGTGCAGCACTTTAAGAATCAGACTATAAGGAACATTATGCTTTAACATGCCACCTCAAGAAAGCCCCTAGCTTCTCCAAGCTTTTGTGTTGGACCACAACTCCCACCACTCCTAGCCAGCATAGCCAATAGTTAAGTATTTTGGGAATTGTAGTCGAACCACACCCAAAGAGCACCAGCTTGGGAAGGCTACCCCAGAGGAAGAGAAAAACCTCTAGGACCAGTCCAGGCACTTCATGCTAACATTACATGAATACAAGGAGAATAGTAGCTGGGCTACAATAATGTTTCTCCAAATGAGTTAGACAAAGGATTGCCAGCTGGTAGATGCATGAAGTGTACTGTTGTGTCCCCAAAATATAGTTCTAATGATTTTATAAGAGAGGGAAATGAGAAATTCAATTTTAATGGGCTCTGCCTTCAACAACATTCTATTTGTTATCAACAACAATACCATTTTAATTACTTGAGCTCCACATAAGCAAAAAGCTTTTATTCAACCTTTCATCACCTTTGGATTTTTGCCCCCCGCTTTTATTTTATTCGCTTTAACAGAACCTGGTGCATGCTCTTCTGTATTGATTCTTTCAGTCTTACCATTTGCTTTTAGCTTTTGCTACATTACTTTTTCTATTTCTTGCTTGTCTTTCATTTTCAGCCTTGATTTTCCCATTAAGGCTGCAGACTGGATGAGGCCCATGGAGTGACTAGTTCAATACCCTCTCTCTGACAGCAGCCAAACCTCAGGTCGCTCAGAGGAAAATGCCAAGCTCCTGAAGGAGGAAGAATGGGACAGCTATCTCCATCGTAGCAACTGTGAGCTTCTGGATGACCAGAGGTGGAGGGAAGACCATGGACTAGATGGATCTTTAGTCTGATTCAGTAAGGCAAGCTGTCAGGCTCTCAAGCTCTCATGCAATGTGCACCCTTTCCCAGTTATTTATCTTACTTGCAGCCAGAGCCATCAAAAAACCCATGCTGTACAAAAGGTTATGTACTAAGCTTTTATTACAGATTTATGCACACCACTGCCACAGTCCCCAAGCATCTGCTTTACAGGCACATACAGCCCCAATAACTGAAGGGAGAGCCTTGCCTCTGTTTCTGAACCTGGGTTAAATAAAGTAATGTAGCCTCCAAGCCTACCTGTCTGGGGCCAAGGGGCCATATCATTTGGAATCTCAACTACTGTCATTACATAACATTTGAATTTACTGGACACTGGATAAAATAGTAATGGCTTCTCTCCCTTGCTAAGCATGCATTTTGATCAATAACTTGATACTGCCATTATACAGGAACATACACTGACCCTTGGGCAATAGCTAAATTGGGGGAGACAGAAACTAATGCCAACAGACATCACAGGAGGATGTTCCATATGGACTCGTAATGGACTATGACTTGAACACATAACTGAACTCCATTATGTGGTTCTCTCCAACCACATGCAGAGAGGAATAGTTCCATCCCCGGCATCATTGCCCCACTATTACTCATGTACTCTCTCCGAGACCCACTGCTTTCACATGGGAGCACTCATCAAATACTGCTCTTCTCTCCTCGCTTCTGCTTCCTCAGTTTAACTCTGTGTTCATGCACTGTGTTTACGTCTCACTACTGATCATGCCAATGCATTTGCAGAGACTATCAGCTGCATCTTCACCAGGACTGTGTTATATACATACAGCTAATTATTAAACTGAAGAGGGGTCCTTCCTGTTTCTGTCCAAATGGTTGTGGGTGGTGTTTAAAATTCCACGGGTTGGGGTTTTTTTGAGGGGGGCAGGGACTGACTGCAGGCTTTAACACAGTCTTTACCTAAAATTAATATTGTCACAAACAGATTAGAATGCTAATTCTCATTCTATTCTGCCACAGCATTTTCTAAACCAAAATCCTGTCCATGATGCTTACCAGCTGAAAAACTAACCACCCCCTCCTTCACTTCTTTAGTTCCTATGGGGATTCACACAGGCTTAGAAAAAGCTATTACAAGTCTCCAGGGATACCCAGACCCTTTCTGTAACAGAAGTCTGCATGTTGCAAGAGCGAAAAGCAAGCAGTAAGTCCCCTTCCTGCAAATGCACATGCTCCTGCAGGTTGGAGAAATCAACTCATTGCTTTCAAGCTTTGTACCAAGTGGATCTGCATTTTAGACTCAACTCAACTGCCATGCAGGATGTAGGGCAATCCTCAGGTGGCAACATCAAATGTATTATTATTATTATGAACATTTATTTAAAAAATCAACCTAAAAATATTAAAATCAATATAGTAGGTCACCCAACAGCACAGATGATGTTTAAACAGCTCTTTAAAATTTAAACGCATATCTAAACAATCCTTTACATCGCTAAAATATTGTAAAAAGATTTTTTTAAAGCTTCTGGCACTGAACAGACTACAATGTAGGCACTAGGTGAGCTTTCAGGGAGGGCGTGCCACAACCAAAAAGGCCCTCTCCCCAGTACGATCCTGCCACACCTCACTCAGCAGGTGAATTAATCCAACATCTCAAAAACTTAAATCCCCAATTGACAAGTCACTCATTTAACAAACATCTCAGTGGTAAAACTACATATTTCAAGCTCTCAGACACAGAGACATCTGGCTGTATGCTCAGCACTGCAAGCATTTGAATCTTACGACAATGGAAGCCAGGTCTGGAGTACAGACTAAGTTATTCATGTTTCACCAATTTATTCAATTTGCAGAATATAGTCAAGATGCAATAAGTAAGAATTCACAAATATTTTGACATTTGGGAAGGAAGGAGGGTGGCAGGAGGTATTGAGGAAGCAGACAGCAAGATATACCAAGACAGAGGTGCTGGCTGAATGAAGAAATAACTCAACTAGGTGTCTCAAGCAAGTGAGCCAAGCTATATGCTGGAGGCTTACCTTTCCCCATATTGGTATAGTTGTATTTTCCCAAATCAACAGGTAGCAATCAGACCTTGAGTGGGCAAGCATGACCTCTTTACTGAGCTAACATAATGTCAGGAAAATCCCCACAAATACACACCAATGTTTTGCACCAATACTTCCAATTGATATGCCATGCTGGAGAAAAAGGGGAAGATTGGTTGTGATCCAAATAGCCTTTCCATCAGAAACTGCTTCTGAAGTTTCCCTGTCTTGTTTGGAGGGGGTTGTAACAAGGAGAGTTGTTTTTGAAGAGGAGAGGCTCAGGATGTAATCCTATGAACACTTAATTAGGAGTTTGTACCTTGAATACTCTGGGACTTACTTCCAGTACACATGCTGAGTGCCCAGGGCTTACTGCATCCCTTTAGATTGAGGTATTAGCAAGGAAGACCCTATCTGGCTTCACTGTGGTTGTCTTCCTATGTGCTTCTAACCAGCAACATCTGTATTGTACCTTGCACCTCCAGACTTAAATTCCTGCTACTACTTATACACCCATGAATTTTACCTGCTCCACTTTAAATACATTAAGCTATTTGCTATAATCCATGCTGTACAGCATGGATTCCAGAATTTAGTTTAAGTTGCTAGAAATCTTTTTTCTGACTGCTCAAATGAATCTATTGGACAACTTACAGCCATTCATAGCTGTATTATTTTCTCCTTGAACTATTCCTCCTTCTTACTCTATTAGTCCTTCTGATGTATTTAGAAGTAGTTTACACATTCCACATTGAATGAAGAAGATGCTTGTTCAGCATAACTTTGTGAGTTAAAAGTATGACAGAGTAAGAACATAAGAGCTGGCTCGATCAGGCCAGTGGACCATCTAGTCCAGCATCCTGTTCTCACAGGGGCCAATCAGATGGGAAGCTCAAAAGCAGGACCTGAGTGCAAGAGCACTCTCCCCTCTTGTGGTTTCCAGCAACTGTTATTCCTGAGTAAGCTTAGCAGTTATGAAATAAGAAGAGAAGTCCTCTTGGGAATCAGGAACTGGCTATGAAACAGAAAGAAGAGAGTAGGAATAAATGGACAGTTCTCCAAATGGAAGGATGTAGAAAGTAGAGTCCCTCAAGGATCATTATTGGGACCTGCGCTTTTTAACTTGTTCATAAACGATATAGAGTTAAGGGTGAGTAGTGAGGTAGCTGAGTTTGCTGATGATAGTGAATTGTTCAGGGTTGTTAAAACAAAAAAGGATTGCAAAGAGCTCCAAAAGGACATCACCAAACTGAGTGAATGGGTGGTAAAATGGCACATGCAATTCACTGTATACAAATGTAAAGTTACACATATTGGAGCAAAAAATCTTAATTTCACATACATGCTATGGGTCCAAACTGGTGAATGACCAGGAATGAGACCTTGGAATTATAGTGGATCTCAATGAAGATGCCAACTCATGCTTCTGAATACCAGTTGTTGGCAACTGCAGGAGGGGAGTGCTCTTAAACTCAGTTCCTGCTTGTGGGCTTCCCACAGGCATCTAGTTGGCCACTGTGTGAACAGGACACTGTACTAGATGTGCTGGATAGATGATCCAGCAGACTCTTATGTTCTTATTCAGAAGCCTACCACCTCTAACTATGGAGGCCAAACATAGCCATCATGGCTAGTGGACACTGATAGACTTATCCTTCATGAATTTGTCTAATCCTCTTTTAAAACCATCCAGACTGGTGACCATCACTGCCTCTTGTGGGAGCAAATTCCATAGTTAAACTATGAACGATGTGAAGAAGTACTTTCGTTTGTCTATCCTGAATCTGCCAACATTTAGCTTTGTTAGATGTTCACAAGTTCTAGTGTTATGAGACAGCGAGAAAAAGATTCTATACCCATTTTCTCCAAGCCATACATAATTTTATACATTTCTATCATGTCATCTCTTACTTTTCTCTAAACTTAAAAGCCCCAAATTCTGCAACCCTTCCACACTGGGGAGTCATTCCATCTCTTTGAACATTTGGGCTGCCCTTTTCTGAATCTTTTCCAACTCTACAATATCCTTTTTGAGGTGAAGCAACCAGAACTGTACACAGTATTCCAAATGTGGCTGCACCACCGCTTTGTATAACAGCATTATGATATCAGCAGTTTTATTTTCAACACATTTGCTAATGATTCCTAGCATAGATTTTACCATTTTCATAGCTGCCACATACTAGGTCAGCATCTTCATCAAGTTATCCACTATGACCCCAAGGTTTTATACCTGGTCAGTCACCACCAGTTCATACTGCATGAAATTTTTTGCTCCAATATGCATATCTATACATTTGTTTACAATGAGCTGCCTGTCATTTTACCACCCATTCACTAAGTTTGGAGAGATCCTTTTGGAATTCTAAAAAAGGCTATACACGCATGTTCATCACTCAGTATCTCATTACTCAATGACTTAACACTCAGTGACTCACAGGTGAACTGCCTCTATTGAAAATGTTCTTACTGAGGTGATGCCAGCTGAAATAGGAGTGCTGACTTTGGCATTAGATCTATAATGGCTCATTCACACATGCAAATTATCAGTTGCTGTTTTGTTATTAAGTGATGAGCATATATAAACAAACACTCTCTTATTGTTTCTGGATATCTGAATTCAAATCCTTCCCATATTATTTATTTATTATTTGATTTATATCCCACCCTTCCTCCCGGCAGGAGCCCAGGGCGATATTGTATAACCTCTCAGGAATTGTAGTGCCTAGTATAAAGCAAAACCAACTGGGCTTTTCATGAAAATGCTTATGAGACATCCTATATAAAAGTTGTATCTGCAGGTCTGTTCACTGAACACAAATTATCCTGAAGAGCTAACATTTGATCACCTTTTCATCTCGGATTATGTTCTCATAGAAACAACTCCAATGCTTGTACTTCTCAAGATACACACCCACAGGGGAGCAAAAGCACTTATAAATAGTAGCGTACCCTACTGTTTTGAGGTTTATGCCCTATACGCTCTCTTTCTGGCCAAGCGGATGAAACCTTGAATTCTAGCATCTTGCTTGAATTTCTGAACTGGACAAAATTGGTTTCATGACTACTAATATGGAGACCAGGTAGGCACTCAATATGCACACAGATTCTTCCAGCACACCCCTTCCTTAAGGAAGTAGTTGTCCCCAGCACTGAACTATCCTGTTCAAAGTCTTGCAAAGGAAGAAGACAAATTCAAAAACTTAGAAACAACATTTGTTCCTGACCTCAGTATGTTCTAATGGTTACATTGCATTAACACTTCCAGAATTTCATCATCATCATTTATTGCCGGCCTTAGGCCATCGCAACATACATACATACAAAATCGAGAATTAAAATATTAAGAAAAAGAAGAACATCTATTATGGTTCACAGATATAAAATTTGTATTTGTTACAAAAATATAACAATAAAATTATAGAATAAAAGCCTATCAAAAGGTCATAGACAGGCCATAATTAAAATGCTTAAAATTCTAGGATGGCTGTGTATTTAAATATTTAGCCCTCAGTTTTTGTGCTGCGATGGCATAATGTGCCACATAGTATGAAATCCGATAATCATTATCTGCTAACAGAAAAGTAATAAGCTGCTCATCATTACCGGGGCCTGAGCGATTTATTAATATGTCCAGGAACTTAGTTCTAGGATGCATATATATTGGGCATTCAAATAGATAGTGAGGGAGATCTTTCACTTTTCCAGTTCGACAAATGCAGAGACGCTGTTCATACAGGGACTGTTGATAACATCCGGTTAGCATAGCGTTTGGCATTGTTTGAAATCTCAGTGCTGTTAAGGCATATCGTAACTGTAGCGGGAATTGACTCATTAAATAATTTGCCATTTTATGATCATATTTAAAAAGGCGATACCACCTGGAAAATTTGGAGTTTGAAATTGTCATTCTGTCTAACCACGCGCTGTGTCTCACAATATGGTCTTGGATATTAAACCTATAAAGAGCCGAAATTGAGTGTGTTGGTATATGATAATACGAATATACCGTCTGAAATTTTTGGATCCAATGGGGGTCTGTTAATACCACTTCAAGGCAGCTTCTTGCCAAACTCCTTGAGGGCGAGTGTGACAGGGTTGCCCAATATCGTAGTAAGAGTACATGTGTTCGGGCCAAAACCGGAGGTAAGCCAGTTTCGGCTCTCAAATGTGCTGCAGGTGTGCCGGGGGGCAGATGTAAAAGGCGTCTAAGGAAGTTATTTTGGATAACTTCTAATGAGGAAAGTGTATAACTTGACCATCCCCAAACTGCCGCCCCATAAATGATCTGTGGTAAGATCTTGCTTTGACAGATTTTTAGGGCGGGAGCCACCAAATATCCCCCCGCTGTCCTGTAAAATTTGAGTAGTGTCCCTATCACACTAGTTGCTGTTAATGTGATAGCGGAGATGTGACTTTTCCAAGCTAAAGTGTCTTGGAAGTGAATTCCCAGATACTTGAAAGAGCGACATTGCTCTATCGGCTGGGTTCCAATGGACCATTTGTGTTTTCGAAAATTTTTACCGAAAACCATTATCTTTGTTTTCCTGTAGTTGATTTGAAGGCCCTCATTTTTACAAAAGGAGTTTAGATTTACCAATAGCCTTCTTAGACCAATAGGAGTGAGAGAAAGGAGGGTCATGTCATCTGCATAAAGTAACGTGGAAATCTTCTTATTTCCAGCAGATGGAGGAAAAAATTTTGGGCCTTGCAGTTCGGGTATTATATCATTCAAATATAGGTTAAATAAAATGGGCGCTAATAGGCAACCTTGTTTGACTCCTTTTTTAACTTTTATCAGATCAGTCAAGTAGTTACCTACTCTAATTTTAAGAGTGTTGTTAAAATACATTTCCTTAATTAGGTAAAGAAGATGTTTGTCGATGTTAGTTCGAGCCAACTTGGACCATAGACGGTCTCTGTCAATTGAGTCAAACGCCGCAGCTAAATCTACAAAAGCGGCGTAAAGGTGTTTAGTAGGGCCCATCACAGACTGTCTAGCCAGGACGTAAAGAGTAGCGCAGTGGTCTATGGTCGATTGGCCTTTCCGAAATCCTACTTGTTCTGGAAAAATGATAGAGTTTTCTGCTTCCCATTCTTCCAGTTTTAGGAGAAGGTACTTGCTATATAGCTTTGCCCCTATATCTAACAGACTGATGGGCCGGTAGTTATTTGGATCGTCTTTCTTCCCTTTTTTATAAATGGGGATAACTATACTTTGTTTCCAGCCTTCTGGCATTATACCTGTATTATTGATCTTTGTAAAAAGTTTAGCCAGAATAGGGACCCACCAGTCAGGGAAATCTAAAAAGAGTTCAGGTGGGTGCATATCTTCTCCCGGGGTCTTTCCCTTTTTTAGTGCGGAAATGAGTGTTCTGACATTTGATGATGTTACCGGAGGCCAGTAAGGATCATTGAACTTGGTGTCTATTGAGCGTAAGATGTTAGATTCACCCGTAACGGTGTATAGTTTTGAAAAATGTTCCTGCCACACTGAGGGAGAGATTTGGCTAGATGCGAATTGGGTGTAGGACTCGGACCCGGAAGCGATCATAGACCAGAACAGACGGTCGTTACCCTCCAACCAAGCTTGGTGGAGTCGCTGCCATTGGGTTCGCGCATGTAACGCCTTTTTTTGTCTGATTAGTGTTTTATATGAAGAGCGTATCTTGATAAGCTGTTTATGTCTGAGGGTGTTTGGGGCCCTTATCGTGTTACGTGAAAATTTAATAAGTTGACGTTTAGCTACTTTGCATTCGTTGTCAAACCAAGTCTCCCTCCTAGAGCACACGGTATTGAGAGAAGCTTTTTTAGTTAGCGTAGGTTTGAGCAGAGCTGTTATCTGTTGATAGGCCTTAAAAGGGTCTATTTTTGAGTCAATTACTGCTTGCCTAACTTCAGTTAAACTGGTGTTCTCGAGTAATTGTAGAGTAGAAAGTTGTAAATTTGGAGACCAGTGTACTCTGCGGTCCACTACCTGAAGGTCTACCAAGGACGGTAAAGCCGGGAGGTTCAGCGAATGGCTCAATTTTAAAATCGTTAATGATGGGAAATGGTCGCTCTCGATTCTATCTAATACCAGAAAACTGTGGACCCTTGAGATTACTGAGTTTGAGACCAGCGTGAAATCTATCACACTGGCTCCATGATTAGAGAAATATGTAATGGGGCCATTGGTTTGATCTAAGTATGACCCGTGTAGGCAAAATAACTGGTGTGTGAAGATTAACTCCATCAGCCTCAAACCTTGATTATTTAATATCTGATCTTGGGAGATCCTGGCCCCTAAAAGGAAAGGGCTGGTTGGACCGTGATTTGTAGAAGGACCATCCGGACAGCCAGAACCTAACCGGGCATTGACATCCCCACAGAGGATCACCTTAGAAGTGGGATATTGATGTTCCAATAGGGTTAGAAACTCTGATAATTGGTCCCAGATATTATTAGGTGTTAGAGTCCTAGCCACATGTGGAGGAAAGTAAACATTTATAATAATGAAAGCACCCGAAAGGGGGCTAGTAAACCTCAGGCCTTGGATAAAGTGATCACATGGAGTTACTAAAGTTTGAATATCTACCGGAAAATCATCTGAAATAAACATACATAAACCACCGCTGCCTCTGCCATACATATTTTGTTTAACAGCAGGAATAGAAAAAGTCCGAAAACCCAGTAGAAGGATTGGTGTGTCATTTGTTATCCAGGTTTCTTGGAGGCAGATGATCTTAAATTGTTGTAAAAAAGAGTATAAATCCTCTTTACTGTCTTTATTTTTCCAGCCCTTGATGTTCCAGGAGAGGATCTGAAGTTGTCAGTCTGTCCCCAATGATTCTGTCTGCGCCGATGATATAAGGGGCCAGATGTGCGTGGGGTTTGTATGATGACCTTTTATAAGGTGTTTTTTAGAGATATCTTTTCCTCCCAAAGAATTTCCTGCATTAGGGGACGAGGCCGCCTCTGCACATTCATGGATAGTTGAGAGTTGTAATGAGAGTTGAACTAATCTGTCTAGTATTTTATTTCGTTCGTTCCCGGGTAAAAGGCCAAAAGACTGTAATAAAGACTGTTCTTCCTCCTCCAGGGGGCCGTCGAGCGGACCCTCCAGCCACATAGGGTCCTCCAGCGGACGGCAGCCATGTAACGACAGACAAGTGATAGCGCCGTTCTCCACCACCACCTCAGACTCCTGATGTAGAGGTCCCGGACCCAGATCGAACATCGGAACCATCATGCCATTTGGTGTCGGGGATATCATCGGAGATGCGTACTCTTCATATAAATTAGGTATGTTCAATTGATGATTTGGCTGTGTATGAGGATTAGAAGTAGTTCCCACTTCTTGGAAATCCAGGTCAATCAAGGGTGTTGCTTCTTGTCGAGCGTGTGTAGTTTGGCTCCTGTGAATATTATCCAGATATTTTATTTTTAGGGCCGGCGGCGGCGCTGTATTTTCAAAAAAACAGAGGATATTTATATCCATCCTGGACAATAGATCTTTATTAAGCCAAATATGCTTCGCTGTTTCATGAGATAAAAAGGTAACCACCGCCCGAGCCCTTATGTTGTCGAAATGAAGTTATTCTGTTTGCTTGATGTCGTGAGTAAATATTTTCATATTTGAAATTGGTATTATTGTCTTATCTAAGATGACTATCAGATGGTGTTTCCTCTGCGAAGGAGTAATATAGCCCCACGGTTTGGGATAATTTTCAAAGACTAGCTTATTCCTTATTAGTACAAGATTCCATCGGGGATGTAGGGATGAAGCCATTAGTTTTTGTTTTGTCTGCGAGATTCGCAAAGCGTCTTGCCATGGGTCCTGTTGAGGAATGTAAAACGAGTGAGTTGGTGACAGAGTGTCCGGCAATTTCTCCCCCTCATGTGAACTTGTATCATCAATTGTTTCTGCTTCTTTGAGTACTTTTGAGTGCTTTTTATTTGGATGTTTTGCGTGGGGTATATTTGCTTTAGAGACTCTCGTCTCAGATGGAATTTCTAACAAGTTAAAGAGTCTCTTAAAATTCATCCCAGATTTCTGGGAAGATTTTTGGGTCTTCATATTTTTACTTTTTTTTAGATGGAAAGCTGGGCGTCTCTTTTTTTTCTTGGAGGTTTTTTGTTGGTTACACTTCGTAATAGCACCAGTCTTTGCCTGGTTCCCCTGTAGGGTAACTGAGTCAGAATTCTGTGTAATGCCGCAGGAAGTGACTAATGTAGTTAATAAGGAGTTACATTCATTCATATAGGCCTTTAGACACTCCAAGTCCGTTGTCAGCATGAGCAGCCAGCCTTTTAGGGGAAAGCCCTTTAATTCGTCCACTGAGAGATGACTAGAGGTTGTAACCTCACACTGAATCTGTGTATTACTGCTAGGCTTTCCCTCCTCATTTGAGAGAAGGGATTTGTTAATCCGTTGTAAATGTGGAGAGTACGAAACAGCTGTATCTTCATGTTGGCAAGTGCCGGCAGCATAATTTTGTATGGGGATATCTGGAGGTCTTCCAAGGCTATCTGTTCTTTTATATGATGTCAGGTCTTCAATTGAAGTAGGGTTTTCAGCCAGCGCTAGTTCGTCAGCCAGATTCATGGCTGGCTGGTCGTGCTTAGGGTTATAACACTTCCAGAATTTAGGAACTTTGATCATTTGTCTAATGATCTAGCTGTGGAGGTGTTGCTTGAACCTAGAGATAACTTCTTACATTACAGCAGTATCATATAACTGCACCCACCAGGAATCACTGTTTTAGTCCATGACAATTAGCTGAATTCTAAAACTTTGTTTAATTATATACCATGAGACAAGAACTATGCAAGCTGAGCGTAATGCCAAAGGTTCAAGTCTGCATTATGCTATAGTCTGTAGGCATACCATACCTTCATATTTTTGTTTTACAAATAACTTTTGTCCAAGATTGTGATAGCAGCCAACTGCAAAGATTCATTGCCCGGAAATACATGGTCAAAGATGCAACCAAAGTGAAAGACCAGGAAAGCCCACCTGGCACCTATTTTACAATCTTTTCAGCAACGGGCAAATAATTTCTCCCCCTAAGGCTTTTCAGCAGGGTAAGCAGTTTATGACTCAGGTTTCTGGGGTATGGATAGATTAGATAGATAGATTAGATAGATAGATTAGTGCTTGAACAGGGGGGACTTTTGCTGTTGGTTTTTTTATTTGAGAGGTTTTTTATTTTAAATTATTTGTATTTATGATATTGTATGTCATTTTAATTGTAACACCAGAAGCAAACTGAAGACAGGGGAAGGGATTTCCCTAGAGAGGACATGGAAATCAGTAAGGTGGAATACAGAAGCATCCTTTTCTCATTGAGGGATTTTTTCATCCTGTGGAAGGCCAGCTGAGTTGGTACATGCACCAAGAGCTATGATAACCATAATTCAGGTACAGAAAGCCATAGCCGTGGAGCCCCTTGTAGTGAGAGTACAAACAATGAACAATGGTTTGTAGATTGGAATTAAGGCTATCCACTCAGTAGACTCTGGGTAGGTCTCTGCAGAAGAGAAGGAGGTGCATGTTTCAGATGAAGGATTTATCCAATAGCCTGCAGGCACATCAAATATACAAACTGACTACTTTGTTTTTCACTCATCAAATTATCATGAGCCGTGATGGCTTCTAAGGTCAGTAAAGAAATTCAGTGCCCTGTCCCATGAATGGTCATGAACAAAAACAGCACTGGAGAAAATTCCACCTGCAAGAAAGGCAGCAAATTCCATACTGAACCCAAACAACTTTTTTTTCTTCAATTCCTAGTCAGATCAGACTTGCCTCACTGCACATGTGTCACCTCTGCTTAGATGTCACTTAATATTAAAGCACAGTTGCTTAGGATTCACCTTATGATGACAGCACAGAGTGAAACTAGGTAATTATAAAAACCGCTGACAGGGATTTCTACTTGCTTTCCAGCCTAGAATAATGGAAACCATGGGAAGAAGGCAGCCCCTCCTCCATTTCTCATAGAAGTGAAACTGTCGGCTAATGGGGCTAAATCCATGGTGGGAACCATTAAAGTATGCATCATTCAGTGACACAATTTTCAGATATTTCAGATTTGCAAGCTGAAAAAAAACACATGCAAGAAATTAAGTAGCATGTTAAGTCTGTTGCAACAAACACAAGGAGTCTTATGGCATCTCAAAGATTAAACAATTTGCAGCATGAGCTTTCATAGGAAAGTTCTTCCTAAACCTCATAGATGTAAGAACTGCCATCCTTCACAGTGAATGGAATTAAATTCCATTTGACCCACATCCCACAGTCTCCTGAATTCATCCAAGGAAGTGATGGGTCCCTGATTCCAGCAAAATATATTATATCTGGATTGTCAGGCCTGAATGGAGCTCCACTTTAGGACACTTGGAGCCAATATTCATTTTTCCATTTCTGGATGCTTCTGTTTACATTAGCACATAAGAAGCCCAGGAGACAAATGCCGTATCTAGGACAGCAATTCAGAGCCAAACCATCATGGGAACAGGACGAGATCTAATACTAGTCTTGTATTAGCCAGCTGTTAACTGAGATACTTTTCCAGTGTTTTTATTTTTAGGGCCAGCGCTATAATTGTTCAGTTTACAGGTTGTTCTTTTTTTAAATTCGGCCACAATGACATCACTGTCAACAAATCAAGAAGGCAACTTTTGAGCTAAAGAAAATAAGAGATCCATCTTCACAAAAGAGGAGAAAGTAACCCATTCCTTATCAATGTGTATCACAAAGTCTAAAACCTTGAAAAGGTTTTATAAGACACTCACTGGAGTGGGTCACTGAATTGTGACAATGTTCTCACTTGCCACGATGAAGAAATGTATGTTGGAATGAGTATGTAGAAATCTCTGGCTTGTGCATGGCTAAAATGTAACCTACTGTAAAAAGTCAAGACACATTCATTGCCTTGCCCATTTCTGCCTCATGGCCAACAACTGTTGCAAGACACTCAAATAACTTTTCTCAAAAGCAATACTGCTATTTCAGGTAAATGCATTTTCCCAGCACTCAAATTCCAGTATTTTGATGCTGGGCAAATACACTTTCCTATCCCAATTTATTTGAGAAAAAAATACTTAGAAGTGATGTGATAGAGGGTTGTAAAATTACGCATGGGGGGAGCAAGAATTTTTTTCTTCCTTACCTCATAATACTAGAACCTAGTGTCTTCCAATTAAATTCATTATCTATAGATTCAGGACAGAAAAAAACAGCACTTCTTCACACAACACATGCTTAATTTATGGAAGTCACTGCCACAAGATGCCGAGATGGCCACCAGCTTAGATGGCTTTAAAATGAAATTATGACAGATTTTCAAAGAACAAATCAATAGCAAAATGGAATCTCCAGGTGCAGAGGAATTATAATAATTTCCTCTATTTCCAGTGTTCAGGTGTGAGTGTCATGGTTATGCAGCCAAAACAGCACTGTCTATACACAAGAGGGAATCAGCAGAGATAGAGAAACCAGAAGTTTGCAGAAGTACAAAAAAACTTTTAAAAACACCCCATGAGGAAGAAAAACCCCAAACAGCTCAATAAGGACTGATTGTGCTCAATGGCTAAGGAATGTCGACAGGCTGTTGGGAGGGGGAAATGGAATGGAGTATCATGGAGGAGGGCATGGCGGGCTGACTAACCGAAACACTGTAGAGGAGCACTCCATGCTGCAATATTTTGTTGCAGGCACAACTTGTTCTTCTGAATACCAGCTGCTTAGGGGAGCAAACAGCAAGTGAATACTTTCATCTTTATGGCTGTCTTCTGGCCAGTGCAGGAATTCAGATGCTGGACTAGACTGACTTTTGATCTTACTCAGCAGTGTTGGCAGGAATGTTGTTGTGCAAGTGCCACATAAAAAGTATTTATTACATTTATTACATTTTTTATAAATGGCCCTTCATCTTGAAGGATCTCACGGAGGTATACAAATATTCCAATAAAATGCAATAACACAGTACAGTACTAGGAGAGCCAGTGTGGCATAGTGGTTAAGGTGTTGGACTACAGCCTGGGAGACCAGGGTTTGAATCCCCACACAGCCACGAAGATCACTGGGTGACCTTGGGCCAGTCACTGCCTCTCATCCTCATGAAAACTATTGAAGGCAGTACATTTACATTTAGTACAGTACTACAGTATTAAAATCATAAAGAAATCAGTATTACAAAACTTTCAGCAATATATGTTATGCTACAGCAAACAGGCCAGCTCCAAGGCTCAGCTATCCCCAAAAGCCCAAAAGCAAAAGTATGTTTTCACTTGATGTTAAAAAGTAGGCAATGAGGCAGATAACCATCTCCAATGGATGGAAATTCTACAACTGGAGTGTCACAACAGAGAAGGACTTGCTCTGGATCACAAAGAAATGGATCTCAGCCATTGACAGGATCACAAGCAGGATTCCCCTGCCAATCTTAAGGCTTGGGCCAACAAGTAATGGGAAAGCTGATCCTTCAAGTACTTGGATCTCAAGCTATATACACCAAATTGAGCCCGACAGCAAATAGGCCACTAGTGTAGCTCTTTAAGTATTGGTGAAATATGATCCCACCTTGCTGCACCACTCAAAGCCTGGTAGCAGCATTCTACCCCAGTATTCTGTACCAGATGAAGTTTCTGGAACATCTTCAAGGGTAGATGATCTACACAGATTGCATTGCAGTAATCCAAGTGCGAGGTTATCAGAGCATGGACCACTATGGGCAGTCTATTATAGTCTACGAATGGCCACAGCTAGTGAACTAGCTAAAACTGGAAATAGGCACTCTTTGCCACTGAAGCTAACTGACAACTTTGGATCCAGGAGTACCTCTAAGCCAGTGGTTGCCAGCCTGGCACCTGCAGGTGCCAGGCCTTCTGTGATGCCCTCATCAGGTAGCCCAGAATCTGAGCTTTCATTTTTTTTAAGAGTCTCTAGACCTCCTACAAACAAAGTTAGGGAGCAAAACATCCAGGCGCCCTTCTAAGTGATTTCTGTGAAATGAGCCAGCTTAGCTGCTCCTGCCTATCCATGTTATCAGCCAATGAGTGAAATCAGAGATGTGATTGATAAGTGAGTTGTTTGGACACCAGACAATTGGAATCCCTAATATTCTAAAGAGCTGCTGTTTCGCCCTCCGTTAGTGCACTTTTCCTGTTTCTGTCTTTTTTTTGCTTTTTCTGTAGTCTTTGGAATCTCCATAGTTTGCCCCTCCTTTTCCTCAAGCAACTAGGATACAACTTTCCTTTGCGTGGTACACCTGAGATCACGTAGTGCCTAGAAGTTATTTTCTGCAAATACTACTATACACTAAGTGTGGGTGACTGTTAAAGAACTGACCTCCCTCTAAAATGCAAATGTGAAAACTCTGCAAAGAGGCTTAGGCATGTCTCCTGCTTTGCAAGAGCTAAAGACTGGGAACGTCTTTGTATATAGTAATTTACAGTACAATGATATACATGTCTACTCAGAAATAAGTCTCTTTGTGTTTAATCGAGCTTTCTTTCAGGAAAGTGGATACAGGATAGCAACCTAGGCTTTGGTTTAGGGTTGGCATTGGGAAAACAGGGTTCTTGTGCCTCTAACAGCTGTGTAGCAGGCAGAAATTCAACAGGTCAAGCCATTTCTAGTATGGAAATACAATTATGGGAAAAGCTTCACCATGACTACCCTCCTGTTTTTGTTATGCCACGCCCCCATGGCAGCCTTTTGTGACTGGTGCTGCCAGCAGTCTCTCAACATTTGAAATCTGCCCTCTAATCCAAAAAGGTTGGCAACCCCTTTTCTAAGCTATAAACCTGTTCCTTCAGGGGGAGTGCAACTCTTACTAACTTAAGAGATATGCTGGATCAGATCAACGGCCCATTTCGTTCAGCATCTTGTTCTCACAGTGGCCAACAAGATGCCTATGGGAAGACCACAAGCAGGACATGACAGCAACAGCACTCTCCATACTTGTAAATCCAAGCAATTAGTATTCAGAGACATACTGCCTCCAACAATGGACTTAGTGCATAGCTATCATGGCTGGTAGCCATTGTTAGTCTTATCTTCCATGAATTTGTCAATCCTCCTTTAAAGCCATCTGAGTTGGTTGCCTTCATTATATCCTATGGGAGTAAATTCCATAGTTTAATTATGTGCTGTGTGTCCATTAGCTTCCAGGCCAAGTTCTAGTTTTGGTGTACAAAGCCCTACCCGAAAGCTCATCTTAACCCTTATATACCCAGTCGATCATTGCACTCTGCAGGTGAGGCCCTTCCACATTAAGCATCTTATTAGGAGGTCCACCCCACGCAACATAGGAAGCGGACCTTTAATGTTGTGGCACCAACATTTTGGAATTCCCTTCCCTTAAATATTAGGCAGGCGCCATCACTGTTACCTTTTTGGCCACCTTCCTCTTTCAATAAGCTTTTAAGTAGAGACTCATCCCAGTCTGCGTCTCCGCTGGAATTGCTTTTTAAGATGTTTTTAAAGCTTTTTTAAAAAGATGTTTTTAAAGCTGTTTTGTTTTAATATGTTTTAAAGTCTTTTGTTTTTAGGATGTTTTAAAGTGCTTTTAGTGTTTTTGTTTACTGCCCTGGGCTCCTTCTGGGAGAAAGGGCAGGATATAAATCTAATAAATAAATAAATAAAATAAGAAGTGCCTCCTTTGTTCCAATGTTCAGTTTTATTGGATGTCCTGAGTTCTAGTATTATGAGAGAGGGAGAAAATATTCTCGCTGTCTGCTTTCTCTACATCGTGCATCATGCCCCCCTTACTCACTTTTTTCTAAGCTAAAAAGCCCCCAAAGTTGTAACCTTTCCTCATAGCAGAACTGCTTCAGACCCTTGATAATGTTGATTGCCCTTCCGCACCTTTTCCAGCAACTTACATATTTTTATTAGATCAGCAATTTCACATTTGAGTTCTTTAAGATCTCTCAGGTGGATGTCATCTGGACTTGGTAATTTATCCTTTTTTAATTTGTCAATGAGGCCTAGAACTTCACTTCTTATCACCACTTTTTTGCCTCAGTTCCTTAAAGTTAGTTAGTTAGTTTATTTATATTCCGCCCTTTGTCCCAGCAGGAACCCTGGGTGGCAAACAAAAACACCAAAAACACTTTAAAACATCATAAAAACAGACTTTAAAATACATTAAAACAAAACATATTTAAAAACATTTGTTTTTAAAAAGCTTTCAAAAGCTTTTATTTCAGGCACAGGAATCTGCCCTGTATCTCCTGCTGTGTTGACAAATTAAAGAATTCATTTGGCCTGCAATTAAGTCTCCTTTTATTCCTTTAGTATATCTTTCACTAGAACTACGTCATCCAAATGTCCAACCACCTCCCTAGCCAGTTTCCTGCTTCTAATGTATTACAATATTTTTTTCTTGTTGGCCTTTTTATTTTTAACAATGTACTCCTTGGGTTTCCCCCCCCCCATCCCTTATTGTCTGCTTGTATTTCTTTTGTGTTCTTTTCTTTCTCATTTGAACAAGACTTTCATTTTTTTGCAACAAGGTCACATCCACACCATATATTTAGAGCACATTTCATGCACATGGCTTCCCCCAAAGAATCCTAGGAACTGTAGTTTACCCCTTACAGAGCAACAATTCCAGTACCCTTAACAACCACAGTTCTGATGTTCTTTAAATGCATGTTAAATGCATTTTAAATGTATGGTGTGGATGTGACGTATGTCTACTTGTTTCTAATAGGTTCCTTGGCTCTCCCTTGTTAAGTGTGCTGGCATCCTCTTGGCTTTGGCGGTACCTGACCTGATCTGCACTATACATATTAGTTGAACTTCTATTAATGTGGTTCTGAACAACCCCCAAGCATTCTTGAGAGATTTAACCTTCCTGACTTTCCCTTTCAACTTCCTTAGGAACATAGAAAGTTGCCTTATACTGAGTCAGACCATTGGTACATCTTTCTCAGTACTGAGTACACTGACTGGCAGTAACTCTCCAGGTTTTCAGATGGGGAATCTTTCCCAGCCCTACCTGGAGATGCTGGGGATTGAACCTGGGACTTTCTGCATGCAAAACAGATGCTACCACTGAGCTATGGCCTTTCCCAACTTTTTTTTTTAATTCCTTCACTGTTTAGAAATTTCTTCTTTTGAAATCAAGTGTGATTATGCTGAACTTTCTTGGCAATTGTCCACTCACATATATGTTGATAGCACTGTGGTCACTGTTCCCAAGCAGTTAAGCAACACTTAAAATTTGTACCAGGCTCTGGGTAGCATTTAGGATTAAATACAGATTAAGATTAATTCTGTCCGGAACAGGGTGTCTTCCCAATTCATGGACACAGGAACTGCCCATCAACACTTCTGTCTTGTCATGATTCAGACTCAGTTTATTGTCCCTCACCAAGTCCATTACTGCTTCTAGCAACTGAACAACCTTTCCTGATTCACATGTTGTGGAAAGACAGAGATGCATGTCAACCTCATACTGATGACACTGTGCTCCAAATCCCTGGATGACTTTTCCCAGAAGCTTCATATAGATGTCAAAAAACTTGGGAGGACAGAATGAAGCCTTGCAGGAACCTACAACACAAATCCCAAGGGCCAAGCAGAACTCCCTCAATGTTACCCTCTAGTAGCAATCCTGCAGGTAAGAGTAAAACTACCATAATATGGTGTCTGCAGCTCCCAGTCCCCAGAACCACTCCAGAAGGATACTGTGGTCAATGATATTGAAAGCTGCTGAGAGGCCAAAGGAGAATCAAAAAGGATACACTCCTGTCCTTCTCCCAATTTAAATAATCAATCAGAAACAAGTCTTTTCCAGTGCCAAAACCAGGCTTGAAGCCAGATCAAAATGGGCCTAGATAATCAAGGTTCCTCCAGACACACTTGAAGCTGGGCAGCTACCACCTTCTTAGCCACCTTGTCAAGAAAGGGAACATTAGCAACTGGGTAGCAGTTGTCCAATACCTCCAAATCCAGGGAGGGCTTCTTGAGGAAGGGCCACACCACCACCTCCTTCAGGGCAGCAGGCATTACACTCCTTTGCAAGAACTCATTAACTACCCCCTGGACCCACCTGCCTTATAAGCCATGACAGGCAAGGATCAAGAGAGCATGTGGCTGGCTGGACCCTTGCAAGCATCCTGACCATACCCTTGGGTATGAAACTGATCCCAACCAATTCAACTCAAGGGTGCCCTGGCCACTTAAAAAAGAGCTGCATCAGCTGTAGCATCAAGTTCAGAGTGAACACAAGCAACTTTGCCTTTAAAGTGCTTTGTAAACCTTTTCACAGCAGGCTTCTGAGGGATCTGCTGTTCTGTTTGCTACTGGGCAGTGCTGAGACACACATTTCCACCACTCATTTTGTTTATATCACGTTGTAAGCTTTTTTTTTAATCACATAGACACTGATGGGGTTTGAACAGTATGACTATCCAGGAAGGAGATGGGGTCATGCTGAATAACTGAAAAAAACATATTCAGTAGTACCAATATGCTTCCGGGCCAGATTCAAAGTGCTGGTATTGACTTATAAAGCCCTGTATGGCGCGGGACCACGATACTTGTCGGCACGCCTCTCCCGCTATGAACCGGCCTGTACACTACGTTCTGCTACAAAGGCCCTCCTCCGGGTTCCAACTCACACTGAGGCCCGGAGGGTTGTGACGAGATCTAGGGCCTTCTCAGTGGTGGCCCCCGAATTGTGGAATAGTCTCCCCGAGGAGGTCCGCTTGGCGCCGACATTGTCATCTTTTCGGCATCAAGTTAAAACCTTCCTCTTTCCCAAAGCATTTTAACTGTACTTTTTAACTTAATATAACTTAATTGGATTTTTGCACTGTATAGTTTTTCTTATTGTATTTATTGTATTTTTCTGCTGTTCACCGCCCAGAGAGCTGTTGCTAGTCGGGCGGGATATAAGCCTAATAAATAAAATAAATAAATAAAAATAAAAACAAACTACCAATTCAGGATTATTCAAAAAGTGATGGGAAATTAAAAGGCCACTAACAGAAAGTTTTTAATAAATCTGTATTACAGCTACATATACAATACAGTGTACAGTTCTGGTTGACCCATCTCAAAACATATTATCAGACAGTTGGAACAGGTACAGAAAAGGGCAACAAAATTATAAAGAGTTAGAGCTTCACTTATGAGAAAAGGCTAAAATGTCTGGGCTTCTTATTTTAAAAAACAAAACAAACAACAAACAACTTGAGGGGCAAAGCACAAGAGAAATGTCTAAAGTTACAAAATATGCAAAAAGGGGGATAGGTTCTCTCCTCATATAACACAGATCTCAGGGTCACCTAATTAAAATGATTAGCAGTAGCTTCAAGACAGACAAAAGAAAGTATTTCTTCAAACCAGAAATATCTGGCTGGTCACTATTAGGGACATGAAACCAGACTATGGGTAGACACACACTTATTGTTCTGCCAGTTCCAGCGTGTCTCTCTTTTCTGAAAACAGGGGCACACGACACTAGTCAAACCCCACCCCTTTTTACTGTAAAACCTGATGGAAGCAGCTTAAGTACATTTTTTAAAATTTGCTTCAAAGAGATTTCACAACTGATCAGCAGATCAACCCATTCCCTATCCAACAGAAATGCTTTGCTGTAGATGACTAGTATGCTCACAGCCTAAATGTACCTGTTTTCATCCAGCAGGGTTGCTCTGCTATTAATGAAGGTAACACGGAATATTCTAGTGAAGACTGCCCCACCACTGTGGCAATGTGTTGCCATTTTGTGACTTTCTTGTCCCACTTTTTCCCCTAAATTTTGTTGTGCTTTTTTTCCTCTCGAGATCAGGATGCCTTTCCCCCTATTTTTTTAAGTGACACACAAACACACACTCCAAGTATGGCTACCCTGTTGCAGCAAAGCTCTTTGCTTTGAAGTGCTGGAAGTTGCTCTACTAGTACTGGATCAGAACTAGAATGAAAAAAGCATCCTTTTGTCATTTGGAAAGGCTGTAAGAAAGTTTATGATCACTTGTAAAAAGGTGTTCTCAAATATTAAGCTTCTGAAAGCTCAAAATGATGAGAAATATTAAAGCCCTATACTGTTACATACTTCATACTTCATCCACTAGCATCATCACTGTCTGAGGCATGGTTTTATTTGAAGGAACCTTGTTTACTCATTGCTGTTTATGGCAAGCATTCTCCATAATGTATGGAGAACCCTGTCCTGAGGGCAACATTATAATTTTTCTGGTCCTTCCTAGCACTAACATTTAAATTAAAAGAAGACACACAGAACCAGCAGAAACTTAGGCACAAAACAGGTTCTATAAGTAATACAGAGAATCTGATCTTTACAGCATCCAAACCATCATCTAAAACAGTTACACCAGAGAGTTCATTTTCCTCCATCCTGAGCTCTCTAAACAGTCTTGCAATCAATTCAAGTCAAAGGGACTCTAAACCCTTGCAATATGAATAATCTATCACAGATTTTGCCTTCCTTTCCGGCTCAGAAAGCATTTCACTCTGCAATGCATACCAATGAGGAAGCATATCTAATTATTAGAAACCAGGTGATCATATAAATCAGGAAGCATATCTAATTATTAGAAACCAGGTGATCATATACCCATAAAGACAATGATACCCATCTCCACAAAATCTTTTTTAAAACACCACCACCACCAAACAATAAGAAGCCAGACACAAACAGTTGCATGAACAAATAGGGAGGTGCTGACCTATTGCCCAGATGGAACCTACAATTCAGTAGCAGGAGGCATCACAACCCATCCCTATAACATTACAACCCATCCATGCAATCATAGACAGGTGGTTTAAGGCCCTTCCAATTGCCTGTGCTCCTAGTCTTGGATCCAAAATGGTCTCAAATACATAAGACTTCTCATTCACCAGCTATAAATCTTCCCCAAACCTTCTGCTTTGGTGTTCAGTTTCAGCAGGACAGTTTTGCAGGTGTCCATATTTAAGGGAATATTATTTTTTCTGAGGAGATTGGTGTGGGGAGGAAGTATTGATCTTTAGGGAGTAGGAAAGCTTTATATGGAAGTCTATGAGGGAAGGATGGGAACAGCGTGATAATATTTAGGTGGGGCTGTGTGTATATTGTGGGGAGCCTGGTGTAATGCTGTGGCACAGAGGCAGGATCAGCAGGAGATGGTGCAATCAGCAGTTTACTGGGGATGGAATGTGTGCAGAACCATTTAAATGTCAGTCATATTCAGGGAAGCATAAAGATCAATCCTTCCTAGGTCCTCCCCCCCCCAAAAAAGCAGAAGGAAAAGCACCTTCTCCTCTTTTTTGTATGAACTGCTGCTGTTCTAAAGTCAGCTTGACTCCCTTTACCTCTTCCAAGAGCCATGGGTGGACCATGGTCAGATACCCCACCTGTTCCTGAAGGATTGAGGGGATGCACTACTGGCACCCACCTGCTGGATGATGGCTTATGATGTCACAGCAAGAAATAAAGGGGAGAGCTGGATGGATGGTTGTACACTCCACCTGCCCCCCACACTCCTAAACTGCTACCTCCTTGGGAATGTATCAGAAATGTGGTGCATCAAAACGGACCTCCACTTCTCCTTGCTGATCTCCCCCTGTCATCTTATGAGCTGGGGATAGGAATAGGCTTCATGTACCCAAAGCCTTGCAATAAAATAGCAGGCTGATATAATTGGGGATGGCCAGACCTTGCTCTCTAGGCAATCGCCCCACACAGAATAAAGGTGGAAGGGCGTTCAAGTGTGCGTGTGAGGAGGGTGAGCCCTAAAATGCAGGAGGTGGACAAGAGGTGGTAGTAGTAGTAAGGTATGGCAGGGCAGAGGCTGTTATCTCTCCGCCCCATTACTACTCCTGCGGCTAAGGATCTCCTTCGCAGAGCCCCAGGTGGTTGAGATGGAGGAAAGCTCTGGTACCTGAAATTGGGGGGCGAGGCGATGTGCAGCCCCAAGAACGGCGAGGATCCGGTCGGGGACGTGGCTCCTTTCTCTCTCTCCGCCATTCTCCCTCTCCATGCAGGCGGGAAGGAAGGGGGAGGGGATGCTGCTGTGAGGCAGGCGGGCGAGCAAGGCGAAGGGAGGATTCAGCAGGGCAACCAGGCAGCGATTATTTACCGGACAGGACGGCAGGTGGATGCGATGGGGATGAAGAAGAGTGAGCGGGAAGTCGGGGGTCGGAGGGTAGAGGTGCGAGCGGGAACAGGCGCTGCTCAAAGCCTTAGCAGGACTCCACCTCAGCGGCGGCAGCTGCAAGACAGATGTCGTCCCCACCCCCGACTGGATGCAGCAGCCCAGCCAGCCAATGCTTTCCCTTCTCTTGCCAGGGGAACTGCTGCAACTGCAACAGCAGCAGGTGAAGCAGGCCGCTCGGACGCCCCCACCAGAGAAAGCCCGCCAAGTGGCCTGCAAAGGGACGAAGCAAAAGCCGCCTGAGGCAGAGAAGAGGCGTCAAGGCGGGTAGAAGGCCAGTAGGGTGGGGTTTCCAGGGTGGGGAAGCGGGAGGAGGAGCTCGCCGAGAGTGGCAGGGAAGCAGGTGGGAGCGGGAGCTGGGCGACGCCGGAGAGAGCAGTTGCCCTGGCAAAACACGCACGCACAAAAACCCGGCAACACACTAGAAAGCCGCCTAGCGTAGGTGCAAGGCGCCGGTCCCCTTCTGCCTGCCATATACAGTATCCCCATTATGTGAGGGCTACTTTGTAATGAAGGGCGGCTGGTAAGTTTCGTTCACAAATCAAGTAAATAAATAAATCGCCACCAGCGTACATCCATTGCACGTTACAGAGGAACAAGAACAACGAGAGTACGCACAAGAGTCTCTGCCCCCACAGAGCTTACATTACACATTCAGACTGTGGGAAAGCAGGGGAAGAGGCTCAAACAGCAAGGGCCGAATCTGAGGAAATTCACGGGGATTTAGGTCATGTTCGAGGATGCAGACCATCCAGACATCTTTTTTACTGTGCATTAATGATAACATACTACTTCGTGCATATCCCATAGCTGCCATCCTGTAACTTTGCATTCCACAGGAGGGAGGGTTGTCACGCTTTTGTTGCCCTAGAGCACGAGTGTTCTTTCAGATGGCAATAATACAACAACACTGGGGAAGCATTGCAGAACAAATAATGAATGTATACTGTTCTGTTCAATTTGGAATGGTTTTATCTGTTTTTATAATTTATAATTTTGTATTATGTTGTAATCCATCATGGCATCTTCTAGTGAAGAGCAGGAAAGAAATCTTATAAATAAATCCCCTCCTTTCTGCCAAGGAATTAAATTCTTCTGTCTTTCATAATCACAACACCTTAAGAGTTAGGGTTAGGAGCATGAGAGAGTGGCCTAAAGGTGAGCTCAGTATGGGATCAGAGCCTGGCTCTACACTGTCCTTATCCAACATTCTAACCACAGCACTACGCAGGTACTCTGGAGGAACCTTTGAGAGAGAAGGTGGAAAGGAAGCATTATGTAAAGCCTCCGGGAGAAAATTTCAGGTGCCAAGAAAGAGTAAGAGAACGTAGGTGGGTTCTAAAGAGGATAGGAGGAAAATTTAGACAGTGATATGCAAAGATAAGACTTGAAGAAAAGCCACAGACCACACTAAACAGTGAGGACAAGAATTTCATGCTAGATGGCAGATGGGATGGGTAGCCAGTGTAAGAACCAGAGGAAAGGTGCCACTGGCCCAGATGACAATATGTGTGAATTATTCAAAATGAAAGCCCTCCATCACGTTTCAAGAGCCCAGAATAGAAAAAATATTGAAAGCATCATAAAAGCCACAATCCTGCTTCAATAAAAGTCCGCTATATATTTTTGTTAGCTATGCATTTGGCCACCTCTTGTACAATACTGTAACCAAATTTTGTATGATGGTTCCCAAGATCAAGATTTTCATCTGTTTGGTTACAACTAGATACCATTTTGAATCAAGATGACAGACTGAGCCTTTCAAAACTGCACTGGTTTTAACCACTGCTTTTAAAACTGCACTGCACTGATTCTTAGAATTCCTGAGCAAGGCCAGGCACGAGGCTGCTAGTTGTAAAAAACATGGCCATAGTAATGTTACACACCTCCTCCAATCTCTGAGCGGTGAGATTTCAGGGGTCCCTGTGCTCCTCCAGGGTTTGGTTTCCTTTGGGAAGGTCAGTGGAGACTGCGGTGTCTTTATGAAATATGGTTTGTTTATTTACACACATTCCAACCTGAGCTTCAGAATGGAGGGGTTCAAGGCATCAGCAGTCTAATATCCAGCTTTTCCATCTGGGTTGCAGGAGGCACCCCAAAGGCCATGGTGCAGAGAGCCAGTCTCTCTGCCTGCTTTCCAGTCCCCAGCAACTCTCTAGGCCCAACTAAAAAACACACAACACTCCCAGGCTCCAGGGGGGGGGGGGGAAGGCTCTCCTGAAGAGTTTCAATGACAAAAGGATCTTCCTGGCCAATTCAGCAGTTGCTGAATTATCTTACCTGGCCACTCTATTTAATTAACAAAGGAGATTCATCCGGCTAGCAGAGCCAGCTCCCAGGCATAGGATTCCAAATCAGAGGCTGGAAAGGGGACCCACAGGAATCATCCATTCCAACCCCCATGCTCGTAACAGTAATTTATATAACAGATGGGAAATCTGTAGCCCATGGCCTAATTTTAAAAGCCCTTTGCAAGCAAGCAAATTGGAATCTCTGAAGAGTAATCTGTCCTCCCAGGGCAGCCTTCTGGGCAGGGAGGAAAAAGGACGGAGAGAAGGGTTAGCCTCACTCACTTTTGACTTCAGCCCATCAGCAAGCAGCCCCCCATACAATTGCTCCCCTTCCCAGAATGCCGACCTTGACAGCAAAGATTGTCCACCACCCTCCGCTTTATATAATAATGTACACAAGTTGAAGAATTTTGCAGATCTTATCCTCTGCATCCTCCTACTTGCTTCATACCTACCCTGTCAGTTTGCCACAAGCTTTAGCTGTGAAGGATTCTTTTGCAATTTTAATAGTTGCTTGAAAGGGGAAAAAAACAAGCAGGCGTAGCTTCTTTCATTGAAGATAAGGTTCAGTATAAAATGCTTTCCCATTTCTTCTCATATAGTATATACACCTACTCACTTAGGTGACCACTTCATGCATCTAGCAAAGTGGATTCCAGCTCCCATAAGCTTAGGCCACAATGCATTAGTCTTTAAAGGTGGCTCAAGATTGTTTGGTTATGTGGCTGCTGAACATCTTAGCCAATTCGTACCAAACATAGGTAAAGAAGCCCTCATAGGGTTGGGAGTCCCAAAGAAGGGTGGGATATAAATTTAATTAATAAATAAGATGAGAAATGGAGGACACTATATGTAATCAATCAATGGGTTACTTTAATCCAGGGAAGATTTAAACCCATTTCAGGTTTATCAACACCTCACAGGATCCCTTAATATATGTACAGTACCACATTAAGTATCTAAATACTCCTATGCCTTAATCTTAATTTTCCTGTTCTAAATTTAATTTCAAATACGGTACTTCAGACTTTTCTTGTTAGATCCTCATTCTCCAGATTTTTGTTCTGACCTTTCCTGTGTAGAAGAGATAGGTAGTTTGATATTTAGAATACTTGATTTCAGCTAGTGTTTTTTACCTTCTCTGGAGCATATAGTTTATGAATATTCTGTGCTCAACTTATCTTACAAATGATTTAAAAACCCACCCTTGTTCTGTAAAATCTATTTAACTAAGGAGCTGTTTTTCATTTGACCAGATGGATTTGTCAGACAAAACTCTTAAAAAACCCCACTCCAAACCCTTTCATCTGCCAGACAAGCAGTTGCATTGGATATGGTTAATCAATCATTTGCTACTTCACAATGACCTAGAAGGGCTATTAATTGTGCAAGTTCAGCAGTGTTTGCCGTATTTGTAATACTGGGAACCTATTCATTTAGACTCCATTCCAGAAAGATGAAATATCACTGCTGATCTTACAGTTATTCTAGGGCAAGGGATGATTTGGTGGCGGAAGCAATTCTAATTATGTTTTATCATTCTTCTACCCATGACTGAGCAACCAATTAATACTTTCACACCAAGTTCAGATTAGGCTCATAGGTTGTTACTTGTTGCTTCTGTAATTACCAGCACCAGCATGCCATCCTGTAAAAATGCAATCTGCAGCCTCCAAGGGAAGTGGCAAAAAACCCATGTTTTGGCTAGAACAGAATAGTTTGCAGAATTTCTTATGGGGATCAATATCAGCAGCAGTCCATATGCAGGCTGTGGGCAGCAAACAACAAACCTGATCTGTATGCCAGAATGAATTTAAGCAACATTCATTATTTCTAATATTTGAAGCTCAATCCCTCTCAGTACAGCTGGAAAAATATTCCTACAGTCTGCAGCCAAGTCTATAAATTATTTTATTTATTATTTGATTTATATCCTGCCCGTCCTCCCAGCAGGAGCACAGGGCAGCAAACAAAAACACTTTAAAACATCATAAAAACAGACATTAAAATACATTAAAGCAAAACAACTTTAAAAACATTTTTTAAAAGCTTTGAAGATTTTTTTTTAAAAAAAGTTTAAAAAACATTGTTTTTTAAAAAAGGTTTAAAAGCATATTAAAAAGCGATCCAACACAGAAGGAGGCTGGGATAAGGTCTCAACTTAAAAGACTTGTTGGAAGAGGAAGGTCAATAGGTGCCGAAAAAATAATATAGTGCCTGTCTAATATTTAAGAGCAGGGAGTTCCACAGGGTAGGTGCCACCACACTAAAGGCCCATTTCCTATGTTGTGCAGAATGAACTTCCTGATAAGATGGTATCTGCAGGAGGCCCTCAGCTGCAGAGCGCAGTGATCGACTGGGTGTATAAGGGATAAGACGGTCTTTCAGGTATCCTGGTCTGAAGCTATATAGGGCTTTGTACACCAAAACTAGAACCCTGAACTTGGCCCAGTAGCAAATGGGCAGCCAGTGCAATTCTTTCCGCAGTGGGATGACATACTGGCGATACCCTGTCCCAGTGAGTAGTCTCACTGCCGCATTTTGCACCAGCTGCAGCTTCTGGACCAACCTCAAGGGCAGCCCCACATAGAGCACATTACAGTATTCCAGCCTGGAGGTTACCAATGCATGGACAACAGTGGTCAGGCTATCCCGGTCCAGAAACGGCCGCAGCTATCTTACCAGCCAAAACTGGTAAAAGGCACTCCTAGCCACTGAGGTCACCTGGGCCTCTAGTGACAAAGATGGATCTAGGAGCACCCCCAGACTATGGACCTGCTCTTTCAGAGAGCTTACAACCGCATCTAAAGCAGGCAACTGACCAATTATCTGAACTCAGGAACCACCAACCCACAGTGCCTCCGTCTTGCTAGGATTCAGACTCAATTTATTGGCCCTCATCCAGCCCACCACCGAGTCCAGGGAGCAGTCCAGGGCTTGCACAGCTTCTCCCAAATCAGATGTTAGAGAAATAGTGCTGGGTATCAGTGTGCTGCTGACACCTTGCCCCAAATCTGATGACCGCTCCCAAGGGCTTCATATAGATGTTAAACAGCATGGGGGACAAGATGGTACCCTGAAGCACCCCACAGCACAACTGCTAGGGGGCCGAAAGACAATCACCCACCGCTGTTCTCTGAAACTGACCCTGGAGATAGGATCAGAACCACTGTAAAACAGTGCCTCCGATACCCATCTCACCAAGTTGGCCCAGAAGGATACCATGGTTAATAGTATCAAAAACTGCTGAGAGATCAAGTAAGAGTAACAGGGTCACACTCCCCGTCTTTTGTTGCAGGACTAGAGTAAGTATATGCCCATTTTTATTAGTGTATTGAAACAAACACACAATCCTTCCCTGTTTGCCCACCTCCACTTCCTGTGTGTTGAATTTTAGGTGGTAAACTCTCTGGACAGAGACTTGTTCCCTTGTATTCTTTAATGCATTGTGCACACTAATGGAACTAAATTAACTGGTCAGTGTAAAAAGTATGTTTTTTTCCCCATTACTGACCTTTGCCCCATGGCAAGAGGAACACCCTTTTACATCCTAAGCTTCCTTTGTACTCCAGCAAAATTCTTCTTCTTGCATTTGCTTTGTTCTGTTGATTTAAATGCAAAACCTGCAATTTTGTAAAGAATACATTTGGCATATTTCTGGGCACTCTTTGTTGCCAGTACTTAAGCCATGGGTGGCTAATATGTGACTCTCCAGATGTTGTTGGACTCTACTCCCATCAGCCCCAGCCAGTATGGCCAATGGTCAGGAATGATGAGAGCTGTAGTTCAGTAACATCATTCTAGAGGGTCATACATTAGCCACGCCTGACAAAATAAAAAAGAAGCTATGGACACTTCCAGAACTTTGCATTCCATTCCCCTATCTAGAAATTTTCTAGATTAGGCAGTTTTGCTGGCACCAAATACAAGGCAATCAGTTCTAGATTTGCTGGCTTCATTAACAATGAAAATTAACTGAGACAAAAAATACAGGGATAAAGACATTTATAAAACAAGTTAATAGTTACACACAACTGTAAATGCAGGAAAACATTTTAAGGAATAGAAGTCACAGTTTGAATTTGAAGTGTAGAAAGTGCATTTCTTTCCTCTGTGGTAGGGAACAGGACTCACTCCTTCACCACACTTTCAGTCTGGCTTAAGTATTCAGAACACCAAATAATATGAATCGTACTTGGTTTTCGTCTAGGGAGGAACCAGAAATGATGGCTTAGGAAGTAAGGACACCCAACAAGAGGGCTGAAGAGGTAATCTGTTTTGTTTGGGAAATGTGTCCAAGGGTTTCATAGAAACATTACTGAAAGTGGTTTTTCACATGCCTCCTAATTAGAATGACACCTTGAAGACATGGGGAAACTGTGTCACCAAGGCTATTCACCTTCTCAACATTCAATGGTCTAAGGTCCATGCCTCCCATCTTAACAGATTCAGTCTCTAATAAGAGAGTAGACTATTTGGGCATTATATAACTCCATATAACTGCTGAGAATCCATCTGTGATAACATTCCTGGAATCTAACCACAAACAAGATTGAAGTGCTTTACACAGAAAAAATTACTCAGGACAGCTCGTTGCACTGTATGAAACAATATCTTCCCACTGGGAGGGGGCCAGGAACCCTGCAAAGGTTACACTGAAAACAAATCAAGAAAACATGATCAATAATCTGAAGGAGCTATGATGTTGGCTGGCTACAATTCCAAGTACTCTTTAAGGTGAAGGCAAGGCATGCGGTACAGGAATTGAGGTGTACTTAAAAAAAGATGCAAATACATTGCAACCTACAGCTGGGAAAAAGGGACCAACCACATCAGAAGGGGATTGCTGGCAAAACCCACACAGAAAAGGTCTTTTCACTTAATCCCAGTGACACGTTAACTCCACACAGTTCACAACAGACTTTAACCAATCCATGTCATGAATGTCTTGCTGTAAGAGGAGAAATTCCAGGCTGTAAGGAGGTCAGAAAATGTCTTCAAACTAGACTTAGCTTCTGGGCCACTCATAAAAAGAAGTTCACACAAGTAGGACTGTTATACTGTTTTTTAAAAATTGCTAAATTTTCTCCAGAAAATCAGTTTTGTGATCTTATAAATTATGCAAATGAAGTGCATATGCAATCTCTGATTTTGTATAATTTATTTCGCTTCTGCTACTCATGGGGAGAGAAAAGAAGCTATGTAGAGGACTGAAGTTACATTTTCTGACCTCAAAAAATCTCATTCACAACCATCTGGCTTCTGAGAGGTCACCAGGCATTATGTACATACTTCCACGTATGTCTTGCAACCATAAGGAAACTTGCTTTTGTAAAAAAACTGAAATCTGAAGGTTTTTATGGAACAAAGTTCTGTAACCATTCCTATACTCTTGCAGAATTGCAACACAGAGCCCTTCCCATAGGAAAATCATGTGTCTAGAACACCTCTTTTCAACATCATTGAACAGTCATGAAGATTATGTGGCGGAAAAAGCATAGTGGACCTTCTCACCTAACATAATAGTTACTGCCATTCTCACCATCCAACTATGTCACTATTTCTGTCCTAAGTCAAACTGGTCATCGCTGTTACTACACTGTCCCTTTATAAACCAATACATGCTACCCTTGTGGCAGTCTACATGGTGTTACCCCTGTTTGAATGTCAGAGACAGTACCTGGAGTGTTTAATAGGTGCAGCTCTGGAACTATGTTTAGCACCATGAAATATTTTGCATGGTTCATCCCAATACCCATTAATAAGTGATGAGTGAACACTAAATAAGAGATGCTTTGGAGCAACAAGGGGATCCCACCTGAGGAAACAGGTTATTTACTCAGGAAAGAGCAAGTCTTACTTAATTTCTTTTCTTAGCTGATTCCAAGTGTATTTCAGGAAAGCCAGAGATTTGTTCTCCAGGGCTTTTGCTTATCAACAAAGTTTGTTCATTGCATCCTGTACTTGTGTGGAATCTTTGTTACACATTAATACACTTGACAAGTAAAGGTGTTGGTCAATGTTCTGATCCGTCTGGCAGAAATCCTTCTTTGCTACTGAAGTGCACATTTCAGGACATGATTTTTGCCTTGTCAGTTACTCATTTCAGGCTGTAAAGAAATGAAAGAGCACAAAGGTTAATTTTCTCTTCCCCTCACACAATACAGCCCCCTGAAAAGCAGGTGATCAACCACAGGGAGCTGGAGTGGGAGATCAGGAGAACTCAGAAGGCTGTCTGCACAAGCAGAAATGCTTTTTCACTTACACAAGACACCTCTGGATCCAAGTCACTTAGACCAAGGAAACCTGGATTCATATGTCGACTAATCAACACAGCTCAAAGAATGGCTTTGGGCAAATTAATGCTTCTCAACCTACTTCACAGGGTTCTGGTGAGGGCTGAAATGGAATAAATTCCATGCATGCAACCTTTGAGGAAGGACAATGTATGTATGCATGCGCTAAGCACATAAGATTCCTTTAGGAAGATAGAGAATAAAGACTAAGCTGCTGGAGAGATAAAATGTTTTCACTGCAGAAAAGAGAAAGTGGATGCTAGCTCTCAATAGGATTATTAACATGAAAGACTCAAAACTACAGTGATGCCCTCTGCCAACTAGTCAGTCAAGTTCTATAGCTTGACAAGATCTCAGAGACACTTCTAAATGAAAGAGGTCAGTCACATACAGGCTTACTGTCCAGGTTGGTGTTTTTTTTGTCTATCACAACTAAAAAATAATTTCAGTTGGGATTCTTAAAGTACCTAGAAATTTAGATTCAGCATAAGATCTTACTTTGGAGTCACCATAAAAATAAAAAACCCTCATTTTCTAATAAAAATTGAAATTGCTGAAAGATTTTCAATACCAAGGCATCTACAACATCTCCTCCTCCCTCAATCTGGCCAAACAAAACAACAAACAATGCTTTCTTCTTGTTCTGAAGAGTATTTGCAATTTTAAAACCTCATATCCCAAAAACATAAAAATTACCAGCTGGGGCAAGTGTTGCCATGACTTATTTGGTCAACTTCTCCTTTAATTATTGTTATTATTATTATTATTTATTGAATTTATTAGTTGCCCATCTGGCTGGCTGTCCAGCCACTCTGGGCGACGTACAAAATAGGCATACAATACCTAGACATTAAAAATCTAAAAACAATGAAGATAAAATCTAGCCAACCCCAAAATCCTGCCTGAAGAACCAGGTCTTCAAGGCCTGGCGGAAACTCATCATGGAAGGGGCATGGCGGAGATGATTTGGGAGGGAGTTCCACAGGGTGGGGGCCACAATTGAAAAAGCCCTCTCTCTAGTCCTCACCAGTTTGGTTGTTTTGACTGATGGGATGGAGAGAAGGTCTTTTGATCTTGTTGGGCGGCATAGCTGATGATGCTGGAGGTGCTCCTTTAGATAGACTGGGCCGAAACTGTATAGGGATTTAAAGGTCAAAACCAACACCTTGAATTGGGCCCGGTAAGCAACTGGTAACCAGTGCAACTCTTTTAGCACTGGAGTGATATGATCTCGCCAGTGGCTGCCTTTAATCAGGCGTGCCGCCGTGTTCTGTACCAGTTGCAGCTTCCAGACCGTTTTCAAGGGTAGAAAGCATTACAGTAGTCTAGGCGAGAGGAGACCAGGGCATGTACCACCGATGGGAGCAGATGATTGGGAAGGTAGGGGCACAGCCTCCGTATCAGATGGAATTGATACAGCACTGCCCGGCTCACAGCCAAAACCTGAGGTTCCATGGACAGTTGGGAGTCAAGAATGACCCCCAGGCTGCGGACCTGGTCTTTCAGGGGCAACTGTACCCCATTGAACACCAGGTCCAAATCCCCTAACCTTTCCTTGTCTCCCACAAACAGTACCTCGGTTTTGTCAGGGTTGAGCTTCAGCTTATTCCTTCCCATCCAGCCACTCACCGATTCCAGGCACTTGGATAGGGTTTCTACAGCCAACCTCGGTGAAGATTTAAATGAGAGACAGAGCTGCATGTCATCCGCATATTGGTGACACTGCAGCCCAAATCTCCTGATGATAGTCCCCAGTGGCTTCATATGGATGTTAAATAGCATCGGGGAGAGGATGGAGCCCTGTGGCACCCCACAAGTGAGAGGCCAAGGGTCCGAAACCTCATCTCCCAATGCTACTCTTTGGTACCTATCAGAGAGGAAGGAATGGAACCACTGCAATATAGTGCCCCCTATGCCTAACCCCTCCAGGCGATCCAGAAGGATACCGTGGTCAATGGTATCAAAAGCCGCTGAGAGGTCCAGGAGGACGAGGAAGGTGCACTCACCCCTATCCAACGCTCTCCTCATATCATCCACCAAGGCTGTTTCAGTCCCATGTCCAGGCCTGAAACCCGACTGTAATGGATCCAGATAATCCGCTTCCTCCAATTGTGCTTGCAACTGCTTCGCCACCACCCACTCAACCGTCTTGCCCAAGAATGGTAAGTTTGAGATTGGGCGAAAGTTGTTCAAATCTTGGGGATCCAAGGAGGGCTTCTTTAAAATTGGTTTTATTACTGCCTCCTTGAGGACTGATGGCACTACACCCTCTTCCAAGGACACATTTACCACTGCCTTGATCCCCTCGCCCAGACTGTCCTTGCAGCTCATAATGAGCCACGACAGGCAAGGGTCAAGTAAGCAGGTGGTTGGCCTTAAGGTTAACTTTCAATACCATTAAGCACAGTACATAACTTTGGATTCTGATGTTACAATGAGGTCTGTTCTAGTAAATAAGAAGTAGCTTTATTAAAACAAAACATTAAAATAAAATAAAATGTTCTTAACAATATTAGTGACTTGCACTTTTTCTCCTTGCTGCTTTGTAAAACTTTTTCCAGCATTGGGAGCTTGCTCAATTTGCTACAGCGGTAGATAGCTTTTAAAGCTTTTTTTAAAGAGACGTTTTTAAAGATATTTTAATATATTTTAATGTCTGTTTTTATTATGTTTTATGGTGTTTTTGTTTGCAGCTTCTACTGGGAGGAACGGCAGGATATAAATTTTATTATTACTACTACTACTACTACTACTACTACTAGCAGCTCCACTTCGGATGCTGCAAAGCAACATAGAGATTAGGAAGGCAAATTGCTTGAACTACTTCATGTATGTTGGGCTCCCTTCAGAATGACACTGATCATGTCATGTCCAGGGTGTGTGGCTGGCACACATTATTATCTAGAGGGCAGAGCCAGCTGGGTGCATTCTAAAGAACTAGCCCCTTCATTTGTTTGGCGTTGGACCCCGCTGAAGTCCTTGTCCAAGGATGGCAGTTGCCAATGCCAGTCCTGATCCTACAGGTGTAATAATGGGTGAAACACAGTCAAGGAGCAGAAATGCAAGTTACTTGATGGGCACTTGTCTCGAGGGTATGCTAGCTACTCACATGCACAAGTTCTTGCTGTAGGTCCTTTGGAATTTGCAGAGCCATAACTTTGGCTCGTTTGTACAGCTCTTCACTGTGTTCCTCCACAACATCATGCTTCCGTTTCGGAGAAGTCTGGCCACAGTGTGACTGCCTTGGTGCTACAAAAGAGTCAAGAAAAACCACTAGGACATGCCTCTGTTTCCAAAGCCCCAAATATTGTTGTCTAAGCATACAAGTATTTACAACATTGGGTGGAAGATACAGGCAGTAACTGAGAGGAAAAATGCAATACAGGCATACCCCGCTTAACGTCGCTTCACTTAACGTCGTCTCGCTATAACGTACCATACCCCACTTTAACGGTACGCGCTTCGCAATAACGGACACTGACGGAACTTGCGTTCCACATGCCACGTGCGTTGCGAAGCGTTGTCTTCTTAGCGATCTGAGCGGAGCGATTGAGCAATCTAGCGACCTGAGCAGCTGCTGCCTTGGAGACAGAACTGTAACCATTTAAATGTAAATCATTTACCTTTAAGTACAGTACTTTACTTTACAGTACCGTAAAGAGCCATCGGAGCTCTGCCTGCCCCGACCTAGGTTGGTGGCGGCAGTGTGTATGTGTGTGTGTGTGTGGGGGGGGGGACCTCGTGCTCTTTAGATCCCCAATTTCATTTTAGATCCCCCTGATTTCATTTTACTGTCCCATTTTATACCTCTCCCTCTCCATTGTCCCATCTGCTTTACTGTAATTGTTTGTGATAAAAAAGTAAAAAAAAAATGTATTTTTGCCTTCAGTACAGTACAGTACTGTATAGTATTACAGTACAGTATATAATGGCAGATACAAAGAAAAGTCATAAATCTACCACCTTAGATATTTATTTATTTATTGCACTTTTATACCGCCCCATAGCCGAAGCTCTCTGGGCGGTTTACAGCAATCAAAAACATTAAAACAAATATACAATTTAAAACACATATTTTAAAAACAATATAAAACACAATTTTAAAATTTAAAACAATATAAAAACAATTTAAAACACATGCTAAAATGCCTGGGAGAAGAGGAAATTCTTGACCTGGCGCCGAAAAGATAAGTGTTGGCGCCAGGCACACCTCGTCGAAGAAATCGTTCCATAATTTGGGGGCCACCACTGAGAAGGCCCTCTCCCTTGTTGCCACCCTCCGAGCTTCCCTTGGAGTAGGCACCTGGAGGAGGGCCTTTGATCTTGAACATAGTGTATGGGTGGGTTCGTATCGGGAGAGGCATTCCATCAGGTATTGTGGTCCCAAGCCGTGTAAGGCTTTATAGGTCAAAACCAGCACCTTGAATCGAGCTCGGAAACATACAGGCAGCCAATGCAAGTGGGCCAGAATCGGTTTTATATGTTCGGACCATCTGGTCCCTGTTACCAATCTGGCCGCTGCATTTTGCACACGCTGCAGTTTCCAAACCGTCTTCAAAGGCAGCCCCATGTAGAGTGCATTGCAGTAACCCAATTTGGAGGTTACCAGAGCATGGACAACTGAAGCCAGGTTATCCCTGTCCAGATAGGGACGTAGCTGGGCCACCAACCGAAGTTGGTAGAAGGCACTCTGTGCCACCGAGGCTACCTGAGCCTCAAGGGACAGAGATGGTTCTAGGAGAACCCCCAAGCTAAAACTGCTCCTTCAGGGGGAGTGCAACCCCATGCAGGACAGGTTGGACATCCACCATCTGGTCAGAAGAACCACCCACTAGCAGCATCTCAGTCTTGTCTGGATTGCCTCAGTTTGTTAGCTCTCATCCAGTCCATTGGTTCAGCACATTGACAGCCTCACCTGAAGAAGATGAAAAGAAGAAATAGAGCTGTGTGTCATCAGCATACTGATGGCAACGCACTCTAAAGCTCTGGATGACCGCACCCAATGGTTTCATGTAGATGTTGAACAGCACGGGGGACAGAACTGACCCCTGCGGAACCCCATACTGGAGAGTATGAAGCTTAAAATGATTAAACTGTCTGATGAAGGTGTTTCTCAAGATGAGATAGGCCGACGGCTAGGCTTCACTCGAACGACAGTTAGCACAGTCATGAGGAGCAAAGAAAAAATTCTTGCGGAAGTTAAGAGTGCTATGCCAGTGAACACAACAAAAATTAGAAAAAGGGATAGCGTTGTTGCAGATATGGAGAGACTCTTAATATTTTGGATAGAAAATCAGGTTCCTGTAAGCCAGGCAATGATTCAAAGTAAGGCCTTAAGCCTATTCAATGACCTGAAGGCTAAGAAAGGTGAGGCAGCGAAGGATGCTGAATTTGTTGCAAGCCGTGGATTGTTTGACAGGTTCAAGAAGAGGTCTAACCTACATAACATCAGAGTGCAAGGAGAGGCAGCTGCTGCAGATACTGAGGCTGCATAAAGCTATCCATGCGACCTTGCCAAAATTATTGAAGAGGGAGGCTACTCCAGAGAACAAATTTTTAATGTGGATGAGACTAGGCTGTTCTAGAAAAAGATGCCTGCAAGAACCTTCATCGCCAGAGAGGAGAAAACAATGCCAGGCTACAAGCCAGCTAAAGAAAGAATAACCCTTCTGTTAGGTGGCAATGCCTCTGGTACCTTGAAACTAAAGCCTATGCTAATTTATCATTGGGAAAACTCTAGAGCTTTAAAGAACTACGTTAAAACTAGACTTCCAGTGCATTGGAGGTCTAATAGAAAAGCATGGGTGACTGCAGCCATTTTCGAAGATTGGTTTGACACCTGCTTTGTACCAGAAGTGAAAGCCTATTGCAGGGACAACAATATCCCTTTTAAAACTTTGCTCCTTGTAGACAATGCTCCTGGCCACCCTCGAACATTAAATGAACTGAACCCTAACATTCAAGTGGAATTCCTACCACCGAATACCACCTCACTCCTGCAGCCTATGGATCAATGGGTCATAGCCACCTTCAAGTTGAACTACTTGAAAAGAACCTTCAGCAAGTGTATTGCAGCAATAGAAAATTAAGAGGGGACAAGGCAAGAAGTCCTAAAGAAATTCTAGAAAAGCTACAACATCCTGGATTGCATCGAAACTATAAGAGATGCTTGGAATGACATCAAGGAAACAACAATGAAAGGGGCCTGGAAAAAAATATGCCCACAGTTATTTGATGATGTCGAAGCCTTTGAAGATCCTGTAGCTGATGTTACTGAAAATATTGCAGAGATGGCAAGGCAGTTAGAGCTGGAAGTGGAGGCAGAAGATGTTGCTGAACTTATGGCGTCCCATACTGAACCCCTCAGCAATTAAGATCTTCTTGAACTTGAAGAGGAGAGAGAGGAAGAAAATGTGCCGGATGAGACCATGGAACAGCCTGAAGGCCTAACTTCAAAAGTTCTCTTGGAAGCTTTCCGTCATCTTGATAGCGCCATGGCTCTTTTTGAAAAGCATGACAGGGACTTTGAAAGAAATTCCAAAGTCAATGCAAACATTTTGGGGGCTTATGCCTGTTACAAAGAAATCTACAGGGAAAAGAAAAGAGCTACAGTTCAAACCTCCATAGACACCTACTTTCTCAAAAGGCCAGCAGCAGCACCCAGTCAATCTCCCAGACCATCAACATCCACTGATCCATCTCTAGCATCGACATCAGCCCCAAGCCCTACTCCTACTTCAGGTAGTCCATCCAAGTCGCCAGCAAGAAAGCGTCTAGCCCTTGATGACTCGACTTATGAAGTAGAAGATATGCCCTCTCCTTCATCCTTCCTGCAATACATGTAAATTTTCGTTCATCCATTTCGCATCTGCCAGCTGACATTAAAGGTAAGCTTACTTTATTTTATTTTGTTTATTTAGTTATAAATGTGTTATTTACATCAGTTATGCCCATATATGACGATTGCAGTGCAGTACATGCATCGATAAGTGAAAAAAAGGTAGTGCTTCACTTTAAGTACATTTTCACTTTACATACACGTTCCGGTCCCATTGTGTATGTTAAAGCGGGGTATGCCTGTACAATGAAGGAACTATAGCCACAGACTCTCTTCATGATTTTATTTCAGATTTTAGCACTGAAAGAAGTACTGATAGTTTTTTCTTCAGACCTGAGCAAGAATTAGAAGAGTCTTGTCAGCAGTTCATTCTGGCTTCTCTTTAAAATTTCTCTCAAGCTGCCCCATGTCTGGGCAGGCTTCATGTACAGAACAGCGTAGAAAAGATTTGCTCATTCACTTAAATCTTACAGAACTTCTGGAAACAACACCTCACTCAACTCCCAAACTAGGCTCCACCATCTCCATCCCTTGTGGAACTAATTTAACAGCCATATAGAATCTCCAGGTTCCTACTGAAAGGTTCATATAGTATATAGACAACGCCTGCTCACTTGTACTGATGCAGCTTCCTTGGTTTGTGGAAGGGTCTGTAACGGGGTTGCTGAGGTCTTCCATGCTGGAAGGAACAGAGGCCAATAAACCTGGAAAAAGTAATGTGAATGTCTCCATTAAAGAACAGGCAACTTTTTATTATGAACTTATTTATATAAGTATTTCTAAACCAACACCTTATTCAAAAGTTTTCACAGCAATGTACAATATAAGCATTAAAACATCATAAAATTATAAAACCATAAAATACGAAACAAATAACCAAGAATGAATCAAATTAATTCTCTAAAAACACTTGGCAAAACAGAAATGTTTTCAGCAGGTGGGGAAAAGATCAGAATTGTGGGTGCCTGTCTGATTTCAACGGGAACAGTGTTCCAAATACTTGTGCCACTGCACCGTAAAGTTTGTGTAGAAACTAAACTGGGTCGGGGAACCTTTGGCTCTCCAGATGTTGCTGAACTACAACTTCCACCAGACCTGGCCATTGTTGCATCCTGGGTCCCAGACCTACAATCCTTCCTGCTCCTTCATGCCTGAAACAGGTGACCCCAAAGATGCCTGCCTCTGCTTTGACCAGTTACCTACTGCACCACAAGCCTCAGCAATCCCACCTTCTCCCTGGAAGTGGCTAATGGGTTGAATGTGGTTTATACCTGTGGGTTTATATGTAGTTATTAGCATTTAGAACCCTGTTTGGTAGCATAGTAAAGACCAAGCACGCATGTGGAATTTTAAATAAACGTTATGATCACAGTATAATTTATAGAAGTTATATTAGTTTTGTTGTTATGTTCCTTCAAGTCACTTACGACTTATGGTGACCCTATGAATCAGCGACCTCCAATAGGATCTGTCATGAACCACCCTGTTCAGATCTTGTAAATTCAGGTCTGTGGCCTCCTTAGTCCTAAACCTAATCTGCTTATCTGCCCATACTAAACCCAATCCACAATAAGACCCAAACACACTATATACCTCATATTAGCCCTGTCTAACTAACTTCAACAACAACAATTCTTTCCACTCCCAACTGTCACTTCTTTCCCTTTTTAAACCTTTCGCTCCCTCCCTTCCCAACCCTTGCAAACACTCCAGTCAATCTCACTCAACATTCTATTAACCTTAACCTAAACACAAGTTAATAGAAATAAACATTGTGCTTTCGTCATAGCCATGCTTGCTAGGGCTGATGGGAGCTGCAATTCAACAACACCTGGTAGTCAAAAGGTTCTCCATCCTTGAACTAATCTAAACTGAAATGTGGGACAGCAAAGAAGGCCTTTCCTGATTATCAAGATGATCTGGCTGGTGTATAAGGCAGTCCTTCAGGTAACCTGGTCTTAAGCCATTTAGGGTTTTACACACTAACAGTAATACCTTGAACTTAGCTTGGTAATGTACTGGCAGCCAGTGCAGAGCTTTCCACTCGTGTAAATACGTTGATGAGGAGGGGGTGTTTTGGCCAAAAGTTGGGCGTTGGCATTCTGTAGTAGCTGCTATGTCTGAACCAACCTCAAGGACTGAATGCACTGCAATAGTCCAGAGGTTACCAAGGCCTGCACCACTGTGGCCAAGCTATCCTGGTCTAGGAATGGCCGTAGCTGGCATACTAGCCAAGGCTGGGATGGGAAGTACTCTTAGCCACTGAAGAAGCCTGTGCCTCCAGTGACGGATCTAGGAGTACTCCCTAGCTATGTACCTGCTCTTTAAGGGGGACTGCAACCCTATCAAGAGCATCTAATCTGCCAATTTCCCAATCTTGGGAACCACTCACTCACAGGGCTTCTGTCTTACCAGGATTCAGCTTCAGTTTACTGGCCCTCAGTCAACCCATCACTGACTCTAAACACTGGTCCAGGAGTTGCATGCCCTCTCCTGATTCAGATGCTACTGAGAAGTAGAGCTCAGTGTTATCAGCATACTGATGACACCTTGCTGAAAGCATCCTAACAATCACTCCCAATGGCTTCAAGCAGATGTTAAAAAGCACTGGGGACAAGGTAGCATCCTAAGGGACTCCACAGACCAAATGCCAGGGGGCTGACAGACACACAAACTCATTCTCTGTGAATGGTCTGCAGGTAGGAGGGGAACCACTGGACTACAGTTACACCAATTCCCACCCCACAGAGCCCGTCCATGAGGATACCATGCTCAATAGTATTTAAAAGCTGCTAAGAGATCAAATAAAGGTAACAGGGTCACACTCCCCTTACCTATCACAATGGTTATCTGTCAGACTTGAAGCCAGAATGAAATGGGTCAAGATAATATCTTTGAAGAATGTCTGTAGTTGTACCACCACAACTCTCTTGATCACCTTGCCCAAAAAAGGAGTATTGCCAACTGGCCAATTATTGTCCAACACAATATGATCTAAGGTTGCCTTTTTATAAGCAGTCATGTAATAGCCTCTTTTAAAGCCAGAGGCATCACTTCTTTTCATAATGAGACATTCACTACTGCCTGAACCCACAGCCAAACATTCCCGGCTAGCTTTTATCAGCCAACATGGGCAAGGGTTGAGAGCACGCACACACAGATGCATACTAACAAGCACCTTGTCCATGTCCTCAGGCAGCATCAACTGAAACTGATCCCACAAATCTGGTTAGATGTAATAGTGCACACTTTATCTGGACTTGCTGTTAACAGAAGTTTCAAGGTCAATGCAAAATTGAGTGATTTTACCCTCGAAGCATTTTACAAATAGGTCACAGTGGGTAACTGAAGGATCTAGTGTAGCCTTTCCCAACCTTTAGGTCTCCAGATGTTGCTGGACTACCCATCAGCACAGCCAATGGTCATGAATGATGGGAATTGGAGTCCAGCAACATCTGGGGACCCTAAGGTTGGGAAAGGCTGATCTAGTGCTTCACTGACTGAAGCAGATGTCAAAAGACCCTGAACAGCCTTAAAAAGCTCGGTGAGACACCTAGTTGAGAATGCAACAGCAGAGAAATGTACCTTCTTTGCTGCACACACTGCCACACATTAGGTATAGTTATGTATATGTAAGTACGTTTGGTCAGCTTCACTCCCAGACTTGCACTATTTGCACTCTAATCACCATCCAACTTGTTTCATAGCCCTTCGTTCCCTGGAATACCAGGTTACTAAAAAGGCTCCACAGCACTGGAAAGGGCACTCAGGAGCGATCATGTTGATAGCCCATCTTATCTTGCCCTTCCACAGAGAGACTAGAGCTTTGACAGCATCACCAGCTCTATAATCTGCAAAGTCCCCAAAGCATCCATCAGTTTCTGTGAGTGGACTATCCAAATGGATCCCCTGCAACAGGAGGTGGTTAGAAGCTGTAATTCCAAATCTCATCATGAAGTAGTCTCACAAAGACAATAGGATAATATTCACTTCCTCCATCTGCCATATTCAGATCATCACCCTCAATACTTGGGACAAAGACCAAATCAAAAGTACCCCCCTGTTCTATGTGTTCAGCCAATGATAACCTGAGACATTCCCCATGGTTGTCATGGAGGCCATGAAGCCCAAGCTGGTCTATCACAGGCAGTCTCAGCACGAATGTTGGAAACATCTAGGAGTACAATCCTGGTTTCTTCCAACACCACAGTAAAGAAGACCAATCAGTTTGGCTAGGAAGCCTGTTGGGCAGCAGGGTGGGTGGTATACCAACAGCATCCCCAGTCTGTCCCCAACATGAAATGCAGGCCCTCCAAACCCATCCCAAGACAAAGTGGCTTCCCGGTAAAAACAGTTGTTTTATGGACCACAGCAACGCTCCTCCTTTAGCCTATGCTGATGCTGATCAGAGTACCCAGGTGGGCAAATATGGGTCAAATCTATTATGCCTAGCTCGCCCACCCAGGTCTCTAAAGTGTGTCAGGTCATCCCCTTCATTTGTAATTAAATCGTGGATGCGAGATCTTACTATAGACCAACCCAGTGTTAAATAACACTACAAGGTTGAGAAACATAGCAAAAGAGTAACCATGGATGTGAGGACATGTGCTTTACAAGGGATGGTATGCAAGCAACGATATCCCTGTCTACAAAGATGAACTGCTTTTCCCCTTTTGCCAACTCTATTGACTATGATCACCGGGATGGGCTGCCCTCCATCCTGTTCTCCAACAGGTTTACCTAATATATGTTATATAGTGAAACACACACACACAAGCTCATGGGTAGCTATGTGGTGCTTTCCTGATGTTGGATTACAAGTCCCATCGTCCATGATCACTGGCCATGTTGGCTGGGGCTGATGAAAGTTGGGAGTGCAAAAACATTTGGAGGGTATTCCATTGGCTACCCCTGCACTAGCTTATACATTTAGTAATATATATTCATTTGGATCAAGATTCACATGGGATTTATTATGTTAATCTCATTGAATCATAAAATATTATGAGTTCGAAGGGATCTATAAGGCCATCGAGTCCAACCCCCTGCTTAATCGAGGAATCAAAGCATACCAGACAGGTGGCTGTCCAAACTGAGTCATGCAACTAATTTACATGTATACCATGAATCTGACAGACACCAAAACAAACCTGCTGAATATGCTTCACTTCTGTGATGTTAATTAAGCAGCAATATTAATCCAATGAAACATAACCTAAAGATTTTAGATTGGGGAAATCATCAGTTAATTGTACTAGAAGATAACAATCATCTAATTTTTCGCTATGAGAACATCAGCTCACAGCTAGACGGCAGTTTTATTTAAATATAATAGCAATAACAGGAAGCATGTTAAGTTGGCAGAATATATGATGAGAAGCGTTACAATGATCCTTACACTCTGGTATTTTTTAGTACTTGCTGCACAATTCTGACCATATACTGAGCATTACATTTTATACTGTTCCTTTCTATCAACGCCAGGTAGATTATATGCCTTTTCTAGAGGCTGTGTTCTACTTGCAGTCAAATATGTTTTACCAATATACAGAGTGGCATTCTTTGCTGCAGTAGCCAGAAAGATTTGTAGCAGATGATCTTTATAGTTTTAATCTGTAAAATTGATCAAATAACAGTATCCTTTGTTTTTCTGGAAGGTCCTTTTATTCTGTATCTTCTGTATTTTATGCAGGAAGGTTTATGTCATCGTATTTTTTGTTTCCTGTTAAAGCTATATTGTTATGACCAAGGGTCACAGTATAAAGTCAGAGTCTTAATTTTTAATAGCTTATGCCTTTCCATTTCCATGTGTGCTACACATAATGGGTCCTCATAATGAATTCTGTTTCAGTTCGGAACAAATTCTATCTCTAGTTTTTCTACCATTACAGCTACTATGCAAAGCAATTCATGGTCTGCTAAGAGCACTGACCCAGATTCCTAGCAGAAGCTATTTCTACTTTGTAAAGACTGAACTACATTTGATCAGCTTAGATTCTATAATACAACTCAAAAACATGATATTAGTATTCAGTATTTACACAGGCCTCTGTAGCGTGAGAGCTGCTGGTAGATCTGTTTCATGCGCTCTATGTTCATTCGGCTGGTCTCTGCATGGTTCACCATGGGTTTGGGATAGTCTATCCCAATGATACATTTTGCTGCCTTTTGCACAGTCTCAGGAGCATTCCAGGGCTCGTAAATGTAGCGGGAGGGAAAACCTTTCAACTTGGGAAGATATCGCCTGCCGGACAAAGTGAGCAAGACCTTCATTTAACATTGTAAACAATTTATATAGGCAGTCAACTGCCCCAATTACAAAAGGAGACAGGTCTGCATTCTTGTTTTTTGCATTTGTCTCACTCTCCAGCCAAAAAGGCTCTGAGAGCAACTTATATAAGATCAATAAAACAAGGCAATCACTAAAAAAAAGAATACAAAAGGAAAAGGGGAGGAGGAGGGAGGAGGAAAACAAGCAAACTCAGGCACCAATCGTTAAAGTTACATAGTAGTTCTTATAATGGCCAGCAAGTATGAAAACAGTTCATGGAGAGGAGCCAAAGGCAGCTCATCTCTCAGCAGAGATGATGGAGAGATGTAAACAAGCCCATTCCATCTGCTGCAGTTGGATGGAACCAACAAGCTCCAGTGACATAACTGGTCACTTTGCTCACCTGATGTAGTCGCCACTGGGATCTGTACGACGTCCAAAGCCAACAGGGCAATAACAGTGGAAGAACTGTTGGAAAAAAGCACTGCACGAAAGCCACATCCAGCTGCCTGAATTCACACTGAAATCTGCATCCAGCAGCAGCTCATCAAATACCTGCAGCAAAAGAAAGTGAGGTGAACACAACGAGGAAAATCCTTTAAGATAGTCTCAGTGGCAGAGGACAGAGATGATGCTAAATTGTTGGTGCAAGTACTGATGAGAAACATTTTAGATTGTAAGCCAGGCAAGGATTTTCTTGTGCTTTTTAATATTGTACAAGCCAACCAACTAATAACCATCTAATTGCTCAGTTTATAACATTCACTGAACCAGGCCTTGGAAGAATGAAACCAGTATGAGAAACAAGCCAATAAGATACAGGATTGTGAAATAATGTCTGCTCATACAGAAAAAGCTTTTTCTTTCCAATTTGAAGTTACCACAGCCATGTTTTTTCAATGTACAAAGCAAGATTGCAACTGTAACAAAAAACCAAGCTATGCTACTAACGGGCATTCCATTACAATTTGGTTTCTGGGTATTCATTATGCGACTTTCTAATATTTGGATCTCATGGAACAGGATAACCACCACCACCACTATATTAATTTGGCAGTGGCATTTCTGGGACTTCTCAACTGAGCCCAAAAATGGAATGTGATTAGATACAATAGGGCCCCGCTTATACGGCGGGTTCCGTTCCAGACCCCCACCGTAAAGTGGAAAACGCCGTAAAGCGGAACCCCATTGACTTTAATGGGCCGCGTCGCACAAAAATGACGCAAAAATGGCGTAAAAGGGGAAAAAACCCTTTAAAATGGAAAATGAAAGCCGCCGTATCAGTGGAACGCCTTAAAGCGGAACGCTGTAAAGCGGGGCCCTACTGTATTAATTTAACACCCTAGTTCAAGAGGTTCCTTAAAAAGGGAGGTCTGTACCAGAGGGAAACTCTCCAGATATTTTTTTCCATAGAAAAGCTATGGCAGTGCTGTGCTGCCTATAGAATTGTTTCACAGATCTTTGTTGCCAACATATACTTTCTACCTCTACCCTGTTTGACTCACCCTTACTCCACACTCCCAGCTGATCCATAGGTCACCTCTTGTCAAAAAGCAGGCCACAGCATGCCGGGCCAGGTGATGAATCCAACCCTCCTGTCTCAATTGTGTCATGATAGCATCAATCCAGGGGAAGCCTGTCTTGCCTTCTGCCCACTTTGCCAAGGCTTCAGGATTCTTGTCCCACGGGATCTGAATGCAAATCGGGTTCCCCTCCATACGGTCAAACTTAGGATTGTTTGAAGCAGCTGTATAAAAAAATTCCCTCCAGAGTAACTGGCCGTATAGTGACAGTGGTGGAGTGCTGTTCCGCTTCACCTAAAGAGGACAGGAAGGAAGAGGTATGTACAAATAAGACAGTATCCAAGCTTTTTAATATGTCAGTAGATGAACTCTGCACCTTGAGTTGGTTCAACGTTAAACCCCCAAGTGAGCTTGTTCATGTCTTCAGGATACTTCCACTCAGGGACCAAAGCAGTAAGCCTTGTTTACAACAAGCAAACCTTTACTAAGAATAATGATCTGAGGTCAAAATATATGCTTTAAACTTGGCTTGTATATAAAGTTCACAGGGAGGATGCAACCCAATAGGACAGGAGTGGGGAACTAGCAGGGAGGCTTGGAAAGCCTGCTCCATACCTACCACTTCAACCTTCAAAAAGGATCAGCATAGGGCAGGCTTTCCACACCTGTTCTAGACTTGTTTTTTCTTTATCGCTGCACAACAGAGCAGTCCCTACCAGACCCAATGCCTGCTTCCAGACATCAGCTCTGGCAGGTACTGCTCCATTGCACAGCGATGAAGAAACAGACATTTGTTTTGCAGCACTCTTTAAGCAATCTGCCCCCCTTGAAAGATCACTGGACAACCTATGGGCAATGACTATCTTAAAAAATCTTTAAAGGGGGGAGAAGACTGTTTCAAACAGTACTTGCTTGGATCAATCTTTGTATAAGCCGATGCGGGAGGTGGGATTCTGCTTAGCACCGATTTTGGGTGTGCAAGACTCTGACCACCAGGACAGCTCAGCTAGAGAGCTGGGATTAAATCCTGCTGCCTTGGCTGCAGGATCTTGTTCCCTGCTGGGAACAGGATCACACAGCCAAGGCAGGATTAAACTCTGTTTTCCCATCCATCAGCTGATGTCATTAGTGATGTGGGTGTGGTTTGGGGGAAAATAGTCTCGTAAGCCAAACTGGACCCCTTGAGGGGCCACAATTGGCCCAGAGGCTTCCCACCCCTGCGCTAGGGCAAAATGAAGGCACCTTAAATTTCTGGTGAGATGTGATAACTCTGAGAATAGGTATCTACAGAAAATATATTCAGAAAGATTGCAGAATGCTCGCCAGAGAGGTTCACCTGGTACCTACCTTATTGTCCTTTTACCACCAAGCAAACACCTTTTAGTTGTAATTTTTTAAATCTTCCTGATTTATGCTTTTTTACAATTTTGTTTATTCTTTTGTAAGCAGGCCTTGGAATAATAAATCAACAACCCCAGCGAAGTGCAAGGAAATGTAATAGCAACCAAGATGTTGAAAACTATGTCAGATATAGGAACTACAAGCTATGTGAAGAGAATTAACATCTCACTTATTTCCTGACCAAGATTTTTGGATTAATTAAAGAAGACTGTTTCTGATTCTCTGTTTCTCACCTTTTTGTATAGTTCCCAGAGCCGATAGTAGAATAAGCGGCAGGACAAGCACCCAAACCGAAGGTAGGGACTGAGCCCTGTGGGACTGACCAACAATGAATTGGTGTTCATCCTTGGCCTCTCATAGTTTGCAACCCATGCCTTGAAGGAATCAGGAAGGGGAAGAAAAGAACACAGAAATGGAAATGAAAAACAAGGTTCTGTGAAATTCTATAAACAAGTGTTATTTGTTGCTATTACCAAATCTACCGGTTTGCGGTACCTTCAAACGCAGGTGGGAGGGTAGGTAGAATCAGTGAGGTATCTCATGTCACAACCTGACAGTGCCATGTGTGCCACATCTTGTTACCGTAACTCTGATTTCATCTGCTACTAGTTTAGGAAACCCCTGGGCTGAGACGCCACTACAGGCTCCAGTACTTTGCCCAGAAATGGAATACTGGAGTCTGGCCAATAATTATCCAATAAGGTGGGATTTGGGAAAGGGTTTTTCGGTACTGGTCTTACAACTGCCTCCTTTTGGCATGTTGGGACCCTGCCTTGCAATAAAGAGGCATTAACCACTCCCTTTACCACTCAGCCAGTGCCCCACAGCCTTTTTAATGAGCCAGGAGGGGCAAGGATCTAGCACACATGTGGTTGCCCTCACCTCTCCAAGGATCCTGTCCACATCCTTGGGCTGTACAAACTGAAAAGTATCCATTAACAATGGAGAAGCAGGAGCCAAAATTACATCCACTGGGCCTGTATCAACTATAGCGTCCATGTCAGAACAGGTTCAAGCCATTTTATCTTCAAAATGCTGGGCAAATTGTTCACAGTGGGCTGTTGAGTGATCTGAATTCCCTTGCTGTGTGCCAGATTGTAAGAGGCCCCTAACTACTAGAAACAGCTCTGCTGGATGGCTCTTTGCAGACACAATGGTAGTAGAGGATAAAGACATTTTTGCTGCCCATGCTGCCATGGACTAGGCCTTCAAATAGGCTCTGGCCTATGTTCAGTCAGACTTCCTCTGAGTTTTCTGCCAACATCACTCTAGCCACCATCTCACTTGTTTCATCGCCGCCAGATCCCTAGAAAACCAGGCAGTTGGTTTGGCTCTACTCCGTGAGAGGGGATTCTCAGGTGAAATCGTGTCCACCACCTTGGCCATTTCCCCATTCCAGAGATCAACCAGTGCTTCAACAGATTTGCCTGCCAAGGTGACAGGAAAATCCTCAAGAGCTCTCAGGAAACCATCCAGATCCATCAGTCTCCTGGGGCAGACCATCTTAATTGGTCACCTACCACAGGAGAGGCTCCAAGTCTCAGGAAAGCTAAACCCCACCAGGTAGTGATCTGTCCATGACAACTGAACTATAGAAAGTTCCTCCACTCCAAGATCACCATAATCTCATCCAGCACAGAAAACAAAGTCCAGAGTGTGTCCAGCAGCATGCGTGGGGCCAGATACCAATTCATGTTGGGACAGACCCATAGTTGTCATGGTGGATGTGAAGTCCTGAGCCACTCCCGAAACAGCAGCTTCAGCATGGATGTTGAAGTCCCCCAGCACAACCAGCCAAAAGGACTCCAACACCACTTCCGAGACCACTCCAGCTAGCTCAGGAAGGGAAACTATTGAGCAGCAGGGTGGGCAGTACACTAACAGAATCCCTATTCTTTCCCAGCCATCACCTTCAAACACACACATTCAAACCAAGCAGTCTGTAGGAAAGGGCACCTGGTAAGGGAATGGAATCACAACAGACCACTGCATCTCTGCTTCCCCAACCCCCAGGTCCCGCCTGCTGCTCTACAGAGAACCCTGAAGGTATGCCCCCTAGCTTCATCCACTGTACACTGTACATTAGTGTGTCAAAAATTGAAGTATATAAAAAGCTAGTATTAATAGTACACAGCTTTGTTTTTTTTATCACAGTACCTTAGTGTACCAGACAACTTCTGATACATAACTTTACTGTTGCCTAGTAAACATCCAATGCTTATTCAAGTTTCAGATAAATGACAAAGATTTATAACGCAGCAGAAACAAAACTGGCATATGAAATTTGTTTGCATTTGCAGACGTACAAAAAAGCAAGTTAGGTGTAGATTAGAAAATAAATGGTATGAAAGGATTTAGGATCCCATTATTAGTTTAAGTAGACTGAGAGGATAAGAAACAAAGAGAACCTTTGGCTTGCGACATCTCTCAGCAGCCAGAGCAGCAGAGGTACTGTTATTCTCAGATTCCCTAATACACTGGCATATCTATAGTCAATAGCACAGTTTAAAAACAAGGAGGTTGCCCTTTCCCTGAACCATAGTTTTGCAATACAGAATACACAGGGTTACCTTTCTTTCCAGATGCTTATCCAGACGAGTTAAGGCTTCAGTCTCCCCTCCTTGCCAGACAGCTGGGGCAAGACCCTCAGTGGGGAAGCCTGAAAGAGAATGGAGGGAGTGCTAATATAGAGTTTAGGCAACAGATCTAGCTTTAATTGTATCTTGCACTACATATAAGCTAAACATGTTCTGGACTATTCAGCATGAAATGATCACCCTAAACCAGCAGAGGGCACCTTTGAATAAAGGACTGCACAAGGCACACACCACTGCAGCATATGCTGCAAAACCAATTTATTATAAGCCTTGAAAACAAACTCCAAAATTCATTTGGGGGGCAGGAGGAGGTAATTCAATGAAATGACAGCACTATAGCTTGGAGCATTTCCAGGGAGCTTATGTAACGATAGGAGGAGAATAATTTCCATTTGCTCATCTCTAAATTTAAACAAGCTTAGTGACAAAATTTTCAGTTCAGTCTAGCCCACTAAAGATTTACAACCTTATTCCTGCCTGCTCAGAATGAAATGACTGGCATAATAGGTCAGGATCAAGATTAGGAGACTAGAGTGGAATCAAGGGTCAAAAGCATGGACAGAAGAGACACAGTATGTTCTAGTTTCTAGAAGTACTGTTTTCAATGTATAAATTATTTCAATTATTGTTCTGTAATAAGTAATTTCTTACTGTAAAAAATAATCATAATGACCTGATGCATGGTATAATACTGACTTAATCAGTTTGTTTTTTCAAGCTCAAGATGCAACTATAATCTGGTCTGCTTTTAAAGTCAGAACCAGATCAGGTCAGGCAAGAAGAGAACTACAGTAAAACTTAGAAGTATTCCAAGCACATGGAAAGCTGGTGTAGCTGCCCTGCAGTTCCGGAACATACCCAGCTCCTCCAAAGATGGAACACCGTATGTGTCATCATGATTTTCTTGGATCTCAGTCTGGCACTTCTCCATTTGCTGATTTGTTATCGTGGCAACTGGCTTCTTGGGCAAGTCCATGCGACTAATGATGGCCTGGAAACGCTTGTAAGTTAGAGGAGGTTTATACCCATTCAGTTCAATTATCCTGCACAACAGAGGAAGAAGAGATAGTTAAAGAAGGGTTTTGCTCCCACAGCTTGTGTGGGGAAGCAGCATTTTCCACAGTGCATTTAGGATCTGCCCCTTCTTCAGATATTTTGTTGGAGGAAGAGGGAACAAAATTCACAAGACAGACAATGCAGACCTGCTCTCTCACATGTAATTTAGCTCTCATATATTTCCTAGTTCATCCACTAATTAGATTAAGTATTTCCCAGTACTCCTCTTCATGAACCTATGGCCCAGAAGCCTCTCTCCATCAATTATATCACCCTCCAAAGCGAAACCTTAATATGAATTCTCATCCCTTCATTCCAAAGGCAACATCCAAAGACGGGAGGTGGATCTCCAGCCTGCGGTCCTAATTAGGCTCAGGCCATATATAATATTCACTAATAGGCAAAAAACCTTGTGGTTTAAGAACATACCTATAGCCCACAGCTATTTCTATCAAACTTTAAAAAGCAGGGAAATTGGGCAGCTATAGTGAATGGACCAGGGGAGCAGGACACCTGACCTCCTCTCTGAGATATTGTACTGCCCTACAAATTGGTTAAAATGCAAACACCATTTGGGTTGGTCTTTCACAGTCCAATCCACTTCCTGTGTAGCTTGAAAGAATTTGGAAGAAGGGGAAAAGCAGGTCTGATCATTTGCATGCTTATTGAGTTCAATGGGATTTACTCCTATGCAATCTTGGTTAGGATAGGAAAAACTAACCATGGGGGGGGAGGAGGAGGAGGAGGGGGAGTGGGAAGGAGCGTATTGGAGGGGGGCACAGGAAGGGAGAGGGCAGGTTTGATCATTTGCATGCTTATAGAGTTCAATGGTATTTACTTCCGTGCAATCATGCTTAAGATAGGTAAAACTGATCATGGGGAGGAGGAAGAGGAGAGGCAAGGGGGGATTGGAAGGGGATGGAGAGGGAGGGGCAAAGGAAGGGGGAGGGGGCAAGAGGGAGAGGACAGGAGATAGAAGGATGGGAGGGTTTGATCATTTGCATACTTTTTGAGTTCAATGGGATTTATTTCTATGCAATCATGTTTGAAAATGGAAATGGACTGCCTTCAAAGTCAATCCTCACCTGTGGTAACCCTCTGAATAGTGTTTTCATGGTAAACGGTATTCAGAGGTGGTTTTACCATTGCCTTCCTCTGAGGCTGAGAGGCAGTGACTGGCCCAAGGTCACCCAGTCAACTTCATGGCTGTGTGGAGATTCAAACCCTGGCCTCCCAGGTCATAGTCCAACACTGACCCAGGGAAGGGGCAAGGAAGGGAGAGGGAGGAGATTGGGTGGGTGAGCCCTGGGCAGAAGGGAAGCCCCTTTCCTTTCCAAAAGGAAAACATTGTGAACAGAATCATTCTTTTTCAGGCTTTCCCCCACCTTTTTATTCTACAGCAGGCGCATGTAGCCTCCCACCCAAATTTAAACCAAAGCTGTCCCTGGCCACATCCACACCAGGCCTTTCTTTCACTTTGGACAGACATGGCTTCTCTCAAAGAATCCTGGGAAGTGTAGTTAGTGAAGGGTGCTGAGAGATGCTAGGAGACACCCTGTTCTCCTCACAGACCTTCAATCAGAGTGGCTGACTGTTACACCAGTCTGGCAGCTGGAGCTCTCTCAGTGGAACAGGAATCTCCTCTCAGCACCCTTCACAAACTACACTGATCAGGATTCTCTGAGGGAAGCCATGACTGTTTCACATGAAATCAAAGTCTAGTGTGGGTGTGGCCCCCTGATTCGGCAAGCCCAGCAGCTGTGAGTCTGGCTTTTAGAACTCTGACAGTTGGATCTTACTGAGCATGCCCCGCGTTATCATAGGCTGCCTGCCAAAATTTCTTAAATTAAAAATCAGCCTGGCATTTTTTTAACTTTTAAACTGCAGAAGATGAAGGTCAGAGTATGGGGCAAGGTCAGTATTCGGATTACAGGTACTCTGTGAATATGGTTGATTTTTAATGAATTTCAACAGATTATGAGAACTCAGAGGAAAAAAGTCCAAAAGGGCTCTGGTTTGTTTGTTTTTTGCTCTTTTTAGACTTTGAACTTTCTATTTTCTCTTATTGTTTTGTGTATTGCCATGAAAATTGAGAGGGTTGTTAAGCAAGCGTTTCTGAGTTCAGAACTATAAGTTTTGTACGGTTTTGTTTTGAAATGAGCTTATGGGAAGCATCAGAATGGCATGGAGGGTATTTTCAATTTAACATTGCAGAAAGTGAAAAACCCACGCTAGCTATAGTATACAGCCACTCTCGTGGCTGTATAATCAGTTGCAAAGGAACAATAAGGAACTTAAAGTAAGCTTCCAATTTTTTCTTTGCAAATGGAGCTTGCTAACAGTGAACCCCACTGGGATCAGCTGCACTAGGTAGTTTCTCCATCAGGAACTGATTGATTTCAGGTGAAAATGCACCTTCAAGGATCACACCTGCTGTCAGATAATTGACAGGTAGGCAGCCCCACCCATCTGTCAAAAAGGTCCACAGAGCGGGGTCCAGCCCACTTGCTGGAAAAATCCCCCACCCCTGTCCTAAAGAATATGTTATAGCAGTAGTATCTAGCCCCATTTCATACTAGTACTGGACTGTGTTAGCGCAAGGAAATGTTGTTCCTCCTCAACAGCTCATAAGAGAAGACTAGTCCTATATATCATATTGCTTTTCTTGTTTAGGAAGATAAATTCTCCAACAACTGCAAGAAATAGTAATCAGCAGACATCTCACATGCTTAATTCGGCATTTAAGAGTGCTAACTTCCTTTAATTCATGCCAGAAATGAAGACCCCAAACTTTAGGAGCTGTTCCATAATTTATGCAGAAAGACTTGACAGGCTCAAGTTAGAAGAATTATGAACTGTAGCATTTCACATGACAGGTGGGGAGTAGTTGGTTTTTTGAATGCCATCTGATCATGTAAATAGCTCCCTGCAGTTAAATTAGCACATGGATGAAAGAGGTTTGTGCAATCTTTCCTATATGGGAGTGTTATGTGGAATAAAATCCAAAATCCAATCCCCTAGCTGCAGTCTGAAGTGGTACAGTACAAAAGTCTAACCACATCACTGTACAAAACTTGTACAATGGCTTTCTTATGTTCTTACAGTTTCACAGGTAAAAAGTATGGAAAAACAGGATTACAAAACTTTTGTTTTCATCTTGCCGCGTGCTCGCGTTCGGGCTGGGCGCCGCTTGGGTCTCCATCGTTGCGGCTCGCGCCTCCTTCGGCGTGCGCCGCTGCCCGCGGCTGTTGTTGCGGGCTGTGCTGCGGCCGCTGCTGGGGCACCATTTCGTGGCCTTGTGCTGCTGCCGTTCGCTGCCTCCTGCCTGTTGCGTGCAGATGCCGCCGTTGTCATCTGGAGGATCGTCCTTCGGCCGTGCATCGTTGACGTCGTTCGCTTGTCGCTCGCATGTGGATGTGGACGGCTGCTGCTGTGAGCTGTGCTGTTGTTTGGCTACCGTCGCTGTGATCTTGCCATCGTCGCTGTCCTGTCGTTTTCCTGCATGCATGCCGGTCCTGCCGCCAGTGGAGTGCCTGGGCGTGGTGCTGCTCGTGTGGGCGTGGTGCCGCCTGCTGCTGCTATTGAAGTGTTGTTGTGCCATTATATGTTGGAAGAGGACTAATTTTAATGTTGGTTGTGTTATGTGCTTGTGTGTATGGATTAGAGTGGTGTGAATGTTGTATGATTGGTTGTTTTGTGGTACGAATGTATTGAATGATTGTGTATGCATATGCAGTCGCATGATTGGAAGGATTGACTAACCCTAGGGTTGTGTACTGGACCTGATTACCCGCCCCTTAATATCTTTTACAACATCTTTTGACCTCTTCATCTGGGCTTGCTGATTGATTGCGGAGGAGATAGGGGCATGTGTAAATCAGGGAGGGAAGAGGAGGGAGGGGCTGGGGGCCAAAGTATAACAAGATTGGGCGGCAGGCGCTGGAATAGTGCTGGGGGCAGACCATGTCAACGGAGAGAAACAAGGGATAGATACATAATATCCATCCCTTGTTCCAGGTCTGTCCAGAACCAGAAGGAAGCTGGGGGACGCAGGATTCCTACTGACCTTCGACTGCTGATGTGTAATGCCAGGTCTGTAGTACAAAAAACATCAACCATTCATGATTTGATCTTGGATGAATGTGCAGACCTGGCATGTATTACGGAGACCTGGTTGGACGAAGCCTCAGCTTCTATTCTTGAGGCTATGTGTCCACCAGGCTTCCGTTACGCACAGCAGCCGAGGGTCGGAAGGCGGGGAGGGGGAGTGGCAGTTATCGAGAGTCGTTGCTCTTTGCCAGACCTCCCCTTCGTGGGACTAGCTTTGTTGATTGTATGTACTGGAGGTTGGGCTCGAAGGGCAGTTTAGGGATCCTGCTCATGTACCGCCCGCCCCGCTGCACGGCAGACTCCCTGGCCGAGGTGCTCGAGGTGATCTCAGACGTGCGAATGTTGTCCCCAGAGCTATTAGTTCTGGGTGATTTTAACATACACGCTGAGACCACTCTCACTGGAGCTCCTCGGGATTTCCTGGAAACCATGGCTTCCTGGGAACTGCGCCTTAGTAATACTGAGCCCACCCATGCAGCCGTTCATACTCTTGACCTTGTATTTGTCCCGGGGGGGGAGGGTAGTGGGCTGAAGTTAGGGGCAAATTCTTTTACCCCTGTGTCATGGTCAGACCACTATCTGGTAAAGATGGATCTCTCAATGCCACATGCCCTCCGCAGGGGTAAAGGTCCTATTAGAATGGTCCGCCCCAGGCGCCTGATGGATCCAGGCGGTTTCCTGACGGCGCTTGGGGAATTGGAACCTGCTGAAGGTCGCCCGGTCGAAGCCCTGGTGACAGAGTGGAATGAGAGGATCGCTGGGGCGTTAGACCGAGTGGCTCCGAAACATCCTCTCCCCCTGAACAGAACTCAAGTAGCACCATGGTACACACCACGGTTGCGTACTTTGAGACAGGAGGTGAGACGACTAGAGCGCTGGTGGCGAAAGTCGCGCTCCGAAGATGCTCGGACACAAGTTAGAGCAGCAATAGCTGCCTACCAAGTGGCGGTAAGGGCAGCAAAGAGGGAATTCTTTGCTGCCTCTATTGCATCAGCTGAGTGCTGTCCCAGGAGGTTGTTCCAGGTGGTCCGAAGCCTGGTCGGTCCAGTTCCTCTGGAACCCTTGGAACAGTCTAAGGCCTCCTGTGACAAATTGGCAAAGCACTTTGCTGATAAAATCGAACACCTGAGGAGCTCAATTCCGTGCGCCGTGGATACAGTGAGTGAGCTAGAGTTAACCAGTTGCAAACCAGTCAAATGGGATCGATTTCGGCCTCTTCCTGCTGAGGATGTGGACAAGGTGCTTTCATCTGTAAGGCCTACCACCTGTCTAAATGACCCTTGCCCATCGTGGCTCGTTATGAGCTGCAAAGAGAGATTGGGTGAGGAGATCAAGGCAATGGTTAATGCATCCTTGCAAGAGGGTGTTATGCCACTAGCCCTCAAGGAGGCTATTATTAAACCCATCTTAAAGAAGTCCTCCTTGGATCCCCAGATCTTAAACAACTTCCGCCCAATTTCGAACTTACCATTCTTGGGCAAGGTCATTGAGAGAGTGGTGGCAAATCAGTTGCAGACACACTTGAATGAAACGGATTATCTAGATCCATACCAATCGGGTTTCAGGACTGGACATGGAACTGAAACAGCCTTGGTCGCTCTGGTTGATGATATGAGGAGGGCACTGGATAGGGGAGAATTCACCTTCCTTGTCCTCCTGGATCTCTCAGCAGCTTTTGATACCGTTGACCACGGTATCATTTTAGATCGCCTGGAGAGTTTGGGATTGCGAGGCACGGTTTTACAGTGGTTCCAATCCTTTCTCTCTGATAGGCGCCAACAGGTAGCATTGGGTGATGAGGTTTCAGACCCTTGGCCTCTCAATTGTGGTGTGCCACAGGGTTCTATCCTCTCTCCCATGCTATTTAACATCTATGTAAAGCCGCTGGGAGAGATCATCAGGAGATTTGGGCTGCAGTGTCACCAATATGCAGATGACACTCAGCTCTATCTCTCATTTAAATCTTCACCGGAGAGGGCTGTGGAGACCATGTCCAAGTGCCTGGAATCCGTGAGTGGATGGATGGGCAGGAACAGGCTGAAGTTGAACCCTGATAAGACCGAGGTACTACTTGTGGGAGACACGGGAGGGTTAGGAGATGTTGACCTGGTGTTTGGCGGGGTGAAGTTGCCCCTACAGGACCAGGTCCGCAGCCTCGGGGTTGTTCTTGATTCCAAGCTGTCCATGGAGGCTCAGATTTCGGCTGTGAGCCGGGCAGCTTGGTATCAATTACACCTTATACGTAGGCTGCAACCCTACCTCCCTGTTCAACAGCTCCCACTCGTGGTGCATGCCCTGGTCACCTCTTGATTAGACTACTGTAATGCGCTCTACGTGGGGTTACCCTTGAAAACGACTTATACAGAATGCGGCGGCACGCTTACTTACCAACAGCCGCCGACGGGACCACATCACACCAGTATTATCTGATCTACACTGGCTGCCGGTTGTTTTCCGGGCCCAATTCAAGGTGTTGGTTTTAACCTTTAAAACCCTGTATGGTTTCGGCCCAGCTTACCTGAAAGAGCGCCTCCACTGCCACCAATTATGCCGCCCAACTAGATCAGCCACACAAGGTCTTCTCTCAATCCCGCCAACCAAAACAGCTAGGTTAGTGGGTACTAGGGAGAAGGCCTTTTCTGTGGTGGCCCCCACTCTCTGGAACTCCCTCCCATGTGATCTTCGACATGCCCCTTCCCTAGATGTATTCCGCAACGCCCTGAAGACGTGGCTATTCCAACAAGCCTTTGAGGTCCTTGGGATGGGTAAATCGTCATGAGTCTCTCATCTATCGTATGTTGTTAATTTAATTGCTTTTATATGTATTGATGACTGTCCAGTATTTCTATCTATTGTTTTAATGTGATTGCATCTGAAATTATTGTATTTTATCTTTTTTAATGTACGTCGCCTAGAGTGGCTAATTGCCAGATAGGCGACAAACAAATTAAATATTATTATTTATTATTATTTATTTCCCGCCTCACTGGGAAGGAAAAGCTAAGAATGAAGATAGGAAAGGTACAGGCTACATGGAAAAATGGACTGCCTTCAAGTTGATCCCGACTTATGGCTACCCTATGAACAGTGATTTCATGGTAAGCGGTATTCAGAGGGGTTTTTCCATTGCCTCCCTCTGAGGCTAATCCTCCCCTGCTGGCTAAGGCCTGCTCAACTTGCCACAGCTGCATAAGCCAGCCCCTTCCTTGTCCGCAGCTGCCAGCTGGGGGGCAACTGGGCTCCTTGGGACTATGCAGCTTGCCCACGGCTGCACAGGTGACAGGGCACGTAACCCCTGAGCCACTCACTGTTGGGGTGATTTTAGCTGGCTCTTTATACCCAGGAGACACAAGCGGGGATTTGAACTCACAGACTCTGGACTCCCAGCCAGGCTCTCCTCCCCACTGTGCTATACCAGCTGTACAGGCTACATATTGAACCTGAATTTGCTGTGAGTGGTACCATTTTGGTCTCACAAGAATTCAGAGAGTTTCAACTTTTTATTTAGAAAATTTATTTATCACTATATATTCAGATGAATCTTCAAGCAATGTACAAAACAGAAATCAATACAATACAAAAAACTTCATACTGTTCCTAAATTAACAGTGGCCAGACCAAAACTATCCTTCTAGGAAGGCTGGTGGAAAAAATGTCTTCAACAGGTGCTAAAATGCCAGAAGTGTCAGCTCCTGTCCGATACCCACCAGAAGGGAGTTAACGCTGTGCCTGTTACATTAGTAAAAGCCCTGTTCTGCGTTACTACAGACCATGGGGGCATGCTGCACCACAAGAAGCATCTCCTCTGATGACTGCACCACTATATAAGAGGGAAGGCTATCTCTCAGATATCCTGGTCCATATTGTTGAGGATTTTTAATAAAACAATACTAAATTCTTAAATCTGGCCCAGTAGCCTACAGGACGCTCCAATGAGCAGCCCACTATGGTTTCCTATGTGGTTTAGGAGCCCAGATTATTTATGCTACCAGTGCCAATCATGCTACTCTTCTAATTTAAGGATGAACCCTAGATACCTCAGCAGGAAGTAAAACACAGATTAGGAATATTTATGTTTTCCAGCAAAGTAGAATGGCTTCCTCAAAGTTATACAATATACAAAGCAGACTGTTAAACCATCAGAACAGTCTGAGATCCAGACACCCACCACAGGGAATCAGGTTATGCCTAAATATGCAAGCTATTTGCAATTATCAGGTTCCTAATACAATTCTAAAAGGGAACCCTCTCTGTTAAAGAACACTTAGCTAAAAAGATTCTGAAGCAACAGATCTTTTCGCTGGCAAAACACAGCCTTCAGAACAGAACTAAAGTCTCTCAAAAGCCAGGATGGGAAGAGTTAAAGAGACAGCGAGAGCCAAGTTGCTGGCTTATCTGCTCAGCTTGTGTACTAGTAGTTACAGAAGCCAGCAGCCACGTCCTCCCAGTCAACAATTTATGCAAAAGGGTTGGGCTTTCAGTCTAATGTTTCAGCAAAAGCCATGTGCCTGCCTTTCCTCCACAGTCTGCACATGTAAAGGGGAGGAGCTCCACGCCACCAAGGCTTTTATAGAGCCACACTCACATGCACGGCTCTGTGACCTAGCTTCCAAACAACGCACAGCAACCACAAAGCAGAAGGCAGCCCTTTGCTTAACAGTATTTCTTCTGTTTCTAAAAGTAACCAACAATCCCCCCTATGTATTGAGGCAGGCACTCCGCAGAAACCAGACTATATTTTCTCTGCAGAAGCAACTGTGTGAACAAGAGTGAAGTGTGAAGGTTTGGGAAACTGACTCAGTCAGTAAAACGGGGTCACATACTGAGAGTCAGCATAGTCCAGCTGTACAGAATACTGGTCTTGGACACAGGTGAAACCCCCTGCTCTGCCAGGCTCAACAGGAGGTCTTGGGCATATTTTTCTCAGCTGAAGTTTCCTCACCTTAAAATATAAATCTTATTCTCACAAGTTGAAAATGAACCAACAACAGAAAATCAAGTTTAAATCAAATAGAGATTTAAAAAGAAGAATGCTCTTTAGGGGAAAAAACTTCCTTTTTCAGGAAAAGAAATGCTTGAGCATGTAAAAGACAGAAAGCGAGGGCCATACAACACGTGATTTCTCCCCTTTCAAAGCCATCAAACAAGACCACTGTAGTTCAGAGAAATCTTCTTCTTTCCCCTCCATTAGGTTTCTGTCCTTACAGGCATTCACTGCCCTATCAACAGAAATTCTACATTTAAACAGTGAGCAAAAGGATTGTTTTACACTCTTGTATATGCATTCTAAGCAGCTTCTCAGCAACTGATGAAATAAAGCCAGTCATCAATTACAGGAAGTTCCCCAATTTTACTGAATGTTTAGCACTAACAAGGAGTTATCTCAGTAATGCACCAGGTTGTAGAATTTGCCCAAGGCACTTCAGTCACCCCATTTTCACAGAGCTCTCAGTCTACAAAGAAGAAATGTCTAGATTCTAGAGAAAATACACTCTTTCTGACAGTAGTAAACTAGGAAGCAGTTTAAATACCTCTAAAAGACCCTGTGAGGTTGCACATAAAGAAAAGTAACTAAGTTCATGCTATGTATTCAAGCCAGCTTTCTCATATGGTTGATCTAGCTGATGAATTTTTTCTGCTATTTTGTTGTTATGTGTCTTCAGGTCAATTATGACTTAGCACGACCTTATGAATCGGCGACCTCCTACAGCATCTGTCATGAACCACCCGGTTCAGATCTTGTAAGTTCAGGTCTGTGCCTTCCTTTATGGAATCAATTCATCTCTTGTTTGGCCTTCCTCTTATTTATTTATTACATTTATACCCCGCCTTTCTTTTTGTGATAGAAACCCAAAGCAGCTTACGTATGGTTCCCAAGCGGTCTCCCATCCAGGAACTGACCAGACCCTCTTTAGCTTCAACAGGGAGCTGGCCTTATGCATGCCTTCAGACCATAGCCTGGGGCTCCCTTCTGTTTTTCCCAGCATTATTGTCTTTTCTAGTGAATCATGTCTTCTCATGATGCATCCAAAGTATGATAACTTTCTCCACACATAATTCAGGCTCCAAAATTTATACAGAACAGTTCACAGCAAAGAGAAATCCACTGTACAAGTCACACACAGCATCACAAACACTTATTTAAAGTCTAACCACCATACTGCAAACACACACATACTCACTGTACAAATGTAACTCCTAAAAAACTGAACTGAAGTTACCATACGTTGAAGTAATGTAAAATGCTTAGTGACTGAAACAGAACACTGTACTAATACTGGGCAAGAAAAAAATCCCAAGAGTTATAAAACAAGGCCCAGAATGGCTGGAGTTTTTTGGGGTGGGGGTGGGGTAACAATAACAGTAATTTATCATCAAAGGAAGAAGTCTTGGTGAGCCTTGGGCTTAATATGCCCCACCTACTCTGCGGTTGTTGCAAGGATATTTCATGTGCATTTTTAGATCTTGCAACTATGTCAGGGAGAAGAGGGGTATAGGAGCCCAAAGCATGCCTAGGTTAATTTCTATGATTATATATCATAGTTTGTATGTAAAAGTAAACACCGCCACTGTGAATGAAAAATCATAAAACCACGCATGAAAACTAGCACATTTACTAATATTGTAACATACTGCCTCAGCTTTCACTTTTTCTAATTGCAGCACGCACTCAATCAGCAACAAGGTGGGGTGGTGGTAAAGAGGGGGTTTAACTGACTATACACACCCCAAGTAACAGTGTGGATAACACTTCATAATGGGGGGAGGGAGAGGAGGTATGGCTTACTGCGATTGCTCCCTTTAAAAAGATTGGCTACAGATGTGCTTCCAAAGAACATAGCTTCTTAAAGACACCAAACGTACAGCACTGATAAGGAGAAGCACTGCTGCTCTTTGGTACTTTAAAATACATTTGAGTACACTCATGATACATAGGAGGAGAGTATAGAGTCTCCAAAGCATTTTTAAAAACTAAGAAGCTCACAAAATAGTGGCACTGCACAAGCAGGGTAAGGAGAAAGCATTTTCCTGCAACTAGGCCATGACTTTAAGAGAAAACACGTGGACTGTATTGCATGAAGTTCCATCTACAGAATGAATAGCTTCACCCTCTCAAGAATCAAAAAGCTGGACAGACTGGGAAACATGTTAATAAAACAGAACCTTACTGGTAGAGGACATGCCAGGATCCAAGTTAACGTTGTACTGGACATGCCACACCAAAGATAATCCTGTTTAAATTTGAAATTACAGCTACCATGTTAACAAATTTGCAACTCAGGTTAATATCTATATGCAAGATGTACACCTGTACAACTGCGATGACAATGATTGTTAAGTGCTGCTGCTTGGACTTTAGAGATTGCAGGGGTATGAGAGTGAGAGTAAGTATGTGTGTGAGAGAGAAATGAATGAATGAATCATGATTCATTTAAAAAACGAACACAGCAACTGTGATTGAAAGACTGAAAGTGTACAAGGTATGTCTAGTAAAGACCAAGAAATCAGAGCAGTCTGACGGAACTACTTGCAGGTCTCTTTGCCCCATACCTCTAGGACACAATGAACCCATGTCCCATGCATCTTCTGCCAGTGCAGCATCCAAAGTACACATCCACTCCTTTCCTAACATTTTGTCTGTAGTAGATTGCATGCCTGCAGCAAAGGTAACTTATTGTATAGCACTTTGCAGTAGTAGCAATATACTGAGCTCAGTTTTAAAATACTGGATCAATTTCTTCTTTTCCTCTTTGGCGTTTAATATGAAAATTGAGATATTCTATTCCTATGGGACCACAGTAGGATGAACTGAAACACCAATCAATTTTCTAAATCAGGGGATCCCAACCTGTGGCCCATGGATCACCAGTGGTCTGTGATCTTCTTTCAGGAGGTCCGCAGCATGTTTGCATTAAATATTTATATTGATTTTTAATTCAATTTTTACTACTTCTTTCATTTTTATATCAAACTGTATTACAATTTGAAATCTAAGGCATACAAATTGTAATACAATAAAAGAAGCAATAAAAATACAATTAAAAATCATACAGCCTCTAGCACAGTGCATTAAATTGCTAAAACAGGCAGAAAAATCATTAAGTGGTCCGCCAAGCCAATCAGCAATTTTCAACTGGGCCATTGGAATAAAAGTTTGGGAATCACTGCTCTAAATATTCTCCTCCCCCCTCCCATTCATCAGCTGTGTTTTATTTCTCCTCAGATAGCATAATACTCTGTATCTTACCTGTCCAGGTCATAAAGGGTATGCGAGTTCTCTGTTATCACTTCTACTCCAGCTTCTTTAGCCAGCTTCACTATAGCCATATCTCTCTCTTTCCCAAAGGGCTCAGAGTCATATTCAAAGGTAAGACGGATCACGCCCCATTCCTGTAAGAAATCACACAATATAAGCTCACGACAAATAAGAATACCATTCTCATATCATCATCATAAAAATCTGAGGAGAACACTTAAAGGTAGGTCAGTGAGGGATGGCAGAAATCCAAAAGCAGAATTAGCGAAATGATCCTGTTTTAGAAAATAAGCATTAACACATGCCAAAATGAAATCCTCCACTAACAGTGGCTGCTCTCTCACTGCTCTCTCACAACATAAAAAGACCTTGCTATTTAAGAGTAAAGGCAAGCTCTTCTTAGCCCCTCCCTTCAGATTCCTCATTATACTCATTACAGATGAACATACAAGATTTAGCACACACTCACTTCAATTCTACAACATGAAAAGTGGCCGCATAGTTCCACCCCATATGACACACATTAAGGAAACAGTACTTGGGAGTTGCTATTGGTACTAGCTCTCAATCTTTTCACAGTAAAATTACCTCACATATTACAAGGCGGAAGTAATTATGAGCTAAATATACAAGCAAATGTGTGCAATGCAGCACTTAAACAAAAAGGGAATGTTCATGTTACTCTCCCCTCTAACACAGCCACACTTCCTAACGCAGGAAGCAAAAAGGGGGACACCCAAAAATAAGAGTGGCTTCTACATACTCCTTAAGTATGCAGAAGTATACAAGTTTGTAAATAAAAATAAAAAATAAATTAATTTCCCCCACCCAAAATGATCTTACACGCCTCTAGGATTTGCAGAATGTTGACAGCATAGAGATAAGAAAATTCTATAGTAACTCATCTCATTAGCTGGTTCCTGAGTTTGGTGCCACTAGACATAGTGTTCCCCTAGTTCTGCTCATGTGGTATGTTCACCAGTGGAGGGAAAGGGAGTGACTCTCATCACTTCTCCCTTCCCCCTGCAGCCCCTTGTGCCCCCTTTAAAATCTGCTCCAGAGGACTGGGCTCGCAGAATTGGGCTCACAGAGAGGAAGCACAGAGGCTGGATAGGGCAGGGAGACTCAGGAGAAAATTGTGTTGCCCCTTTCTCCTGGTGGAATCTTGCACTAGATCTGAGTCCTGTCTGAACAGAAGAGACTCTTCTGTTTGCAAAAACCTAATCAAATGCAACCACTCTAGAAATGTCTGAAGATGAATTTCATATTCACACTGAATGCCACAGACAGAAACTGCTGTCATCTTTTGGGCATGTATGTGTGTACATACAACAGGATATACAGCACTTTCTAATTACAACTACACTGAAATCCTCGATTTCTCAATTGTTTTCTATGGACAACTTTCAATTCCATCCCAAGAGAAGTAAAAAAGGATCTAAAGGTACTAGGCAGACTGTTGCCCTATTCACAAATTACTTGTGTGTAGGGCAACTGTGTGTTGAATGGGGGTAGGCACTTTTACCCCTGCTCCCAATTTCACATCCACTTCTAGAACAATCACACAATGAATGCTGTTGACTATAAGGAAATGTTAACCAATGAGCTCCCGCTCACATACAGGGGCTCTGCGCAATCAGAACACCTGGCTGTGTTGGTGTCCCAACCACATGGAGACCCTATGTGTAAGCAGCAGCATGTGTGTTTTAATTTTTCCTTACAGACAACCGCACACAACACACAGTTCTAGAAAACAAATATAGTATTGGGAGTAGAGCTAAAAGCAAACCCCAGTCAACACACAATTTGCCTACACACAAGCACCTCATGAATACAGCTGACAAGTCTATAAATTAAGCCTATGGTTGAAGACAGTTGAACCAAGGAACATTGAAGGTGTCAGGGTTTTTTTTCCAAAGGAAAATGGATGGAGAGAGAAAGAAATGGCCTGTTTGAGCCGCTAATATTTTGTGGTATCCTGGAGATAACCATTACATCAGGGCCCTATGCATGCATGCGCATCCCCCCCCATATTAAAAATTTCTCTTAATGCTATAGCTGAGTGTGCTTTCTGTCACACACACGCACAATATAGCAATAAAGCGCTTATAACTAGGGCTGGCAGCCAGCCCAAAGCTTGAGCCCTTTAGCACTATATAGCATAGTGGACAGGAAAAAAAGGTGTCCCCTGAAGAGATCAAAAAATATTTTTCTTAAAAATAAAAATAGATTTTTAATATATATTTTTAAAAATGGTAAACACTAAATTTCTCTTAAATGATGACTAGGTAATTAATGCTTAGGAAAGGGCCATGCTCAGTGGGAATGCTCAATGGTGGAGCATCTGTGTTGCGTGCAGAAGGTCCCAGGTTCAATCCCTGGTATCTCCAGGCAGGGATGGGAGAGACCCCTGCCTGAAACCCTGGAGAGCTGCTGCCAGTCAGTGTAGGCAACACAGTGCTAGATGGACCAGTGGTCCGATTTTGTGTAAGGCAGCTTCCTATGTTCCTAATATTAAGTAATGTGGATATAAGCATGTAGGTCCACCCTTGTATTTCAGAACTAATCTGGTAGTAGCCATACATGACCAGGAATCCCTCCTCTTTATGCTGGCTAGTAACTTTTTGGGGCTTATTTATAAGGCTGTATTAACCCTACAGTTCATATCTACATCAAATCAATGCTTTCTATCAAATAAGTTGAATTAAAGGAGGATTTTCTATGTAAAAGAACCAACCTGATCATTTCTCAAATATGAATGTTTACATTCCATCTACTTAACAGGCATTTTATCTTCAGCTGATAAAAAATAAAGTGCTCTAGTCTACCCAGTAACAGTCAAACCCTGTGCTGACCTATCAATCACAGGCACTCCATTTTCGTTTTCTCCTTTTTTCGTACAAGAGTGGGGCTGGGCCAAGTACAGCAGAAAGTAACAACAATGGAAAGAAGAATGTAAGACAAAACTGTGCAGGTTCTTATATGCCCATACTCAGGTTGTATTCCTATACAGTAGGGCCTCACTCATACGGCAGGTTAGGTTCCAGACCCCCAAACTGCCAAAAAGCACATCAGCTGTAGCACGGGGGTCTGGAACCTAACCCGCTGATTGCACCCGAGGAGGGGAAGATCAGATCTTCCCCTCCTCGGGCGCGATCAGCTCGAGCGGGAGTCTGATCGTGCCAGAAAAGGAGAAGATCAGCTGTAGCACGCTACAGCTGATCTTTCCCTCCTCCGGCGCAATCAGCTGGAGTGCAGGGAGCTCCAGCCCCCCTCCAGCAGATCACCCCGCTGGCACCACATTAGCAGAACGCTGAAAAGCAAGGCGCCGAGAAGCAGGGCCCTACTGTACCGACCTACTGGGAATGCCTCATTTAACTCAAGGGGCCTTAGTTCTGAGTAAACATTTACAGGATTGCTATTAAACTTGCAAACTGCCATGGGTGCTGCTCATAAAGCAGACCCTATATGGGAATATTTTAAAATATATTCTCTCTACATGTAAAAAGGAAAGTATGCAAAATGTACACAGTACATGGATGAAAGGTAGTATGAAACGGTGTTATTAAATAATACTCTAGTTCTAAATTAACTTGATTTAGTGGTCAGATTTACCACTAAACCATCTTCCAAACCACTGTTTAGGGAACATATGAAGTATACATGAGAAACTTCATTTAAATCAGCCTTTTACTTCCAAATTTAAATCATCATTTAAATCACTCCACTCTATTTCTGTGTACCTCAAACAGCATTATATGGCTCCTGTTCCAGGAACGTTCCCTTTATGGGATGTAAAAACACTGCAACATTGTTGCAGGTCCCACTTGCATGTTCATTTTGACACGTATTAAGCAAAAAACCACAATTTGCCAGTATTCTGAACTCCATCAATGACCAATCTAGTAACACAATACCTTGCAACTATAGCAATCACCACAAGGGAAAGTTCATGCTTTGCAAGCAGAAGATTCCACAATCAATTCCTAGCACCTCTAGTGAAAAGGAGATCAGATATTAGACCAAGAGAGACCAGTCACAGAATACAATGTTGGGCCAGATGGACCAATGACAGCTTTGCAGTCACAAATGTCAGCAAACATGCTGAAGAATAATCTGGCTTTTTCAGAATCTAACTAGAAACTGAAGACCTCATACTTTAAAATGTTCATATACCAAATCCCATATCAACACATTCCGTTGTTCTACACATTCTAGACAGCCAAATTAAAGCCAATATAATCAGAATCCTGAAAAAAAGTCTACAAAATTATGTAAACCTTTGCATGTAATTATAGTAGCCCCACTAAAATTTAGAGAGTTCAGAAGAATCAAGAGGCAACTAGAGGTCTACTGATATTGTAGGCCCCTCAACTGACCAGATTAAGTTTCTGGGTAGCTTGTGTTGGTAGAGCTAAGAAAGTACCCACGGTTGTATCCAATGCTCCACAAAGGGACTTCTGTTTCCTTTTTTCCTCTCTCCTGCACCCCTAAAATCTGCTCCCAGGGGTCGTGAGGGGACAGGAAAGGAAGGGAAAACTCTGTTGTGTTAGCAGACCTACAGTCCCCTAAATTCTAGGAAAGAATTGGGAGAAACATGAAGCAAGCATCCCTAACCAACAGAGGTTTGTTCCCAGATAGTAGTATAGCACTTTCTATTCATAAGACCTGTTTTGGGAACATGTAAATTATATGTTGCTAGATAAATCATGAATGCATCATAGGCTAAATGGTCAATATGGTGGAAGATCACAAAGACAGAAGAATTCAAGCACATTTACAGCCTCAGCTACAGCTTTTTGCAGCATCTCACTCTTTAAAAGCATGGCCTATTTTCTCTGTCAAAATGTGTGAGAGATGCTATTGATTGCCACAGCAAAAATCCCATAATCACCATAAAAACATGACACAGCTAAATGAGTGTGCAAGATGCAGCAAACATTGCTTCATGCAAATCAAGATCTAGGTATAACCAAGACAATATCACATGGTGAATATTTTTGGCAAATAGGTGTATAGCTGCAGAGGGATTGAAGCAAATTCAAAGCAAAAAGCTAAGTCAGATGTGATAGTTGCTAAAGAGAGCTGATTCACCTGGAGAATAACTCAAAAGATAGCAATATGAAACTGAAAAAGAGGAGTGGCTATTTAGAGTGGAGTCAAACACATATTTGCCAAAGAAAAAAAATCAAAGGCTGCTTTACAGAATCATAAGATAAAACATGTACTGTCTCAGTCCTGCACACACAAATACGCATTGTCTTGCTCAACTCTTCATGCTACACCTCTGTGTACATGTACAATCTAAAGCAGTGGCTCCTAACCTTTTTGGTATGGCAGCCCACAGGTCCAGATTTACTTAGTATGATGACCCACTTATTTATTTACACATGAATTTTGAACCTTAGGTGTTTGGGAGCTGACAGTTTCATGTATTTCAACTGCAAGCTTGCTTATTTTATCATCATTACTTGAGTGGATCCCAAATATTAAAATGTAAGACTTGAGCCTTTCCAACGTTGAGTTACAAGCATTGAAAGCAGGGATGGGGAACTTCAGTTCTGGGGGCCAAATGTGGCCTTTCAGGACTCTCCCCAGTTCACACCATTCTCTCCCAGGTCACACCTCTTACCACCAGCCCTGATTTGCACCCTCCTTGAGTGTTTTTGCCTGGCTAGAATGCGTCTTTGAACTCTGATAATGCTTCTTGCTTGCCTGCATGAAGGACAGAGAGGGATGGGTGTGTACAAACAAGCCTACTGTCTAGAGGTAAAATTAACATTTGTTCCTCCACCCACCACTGGAATGTGGTCCCCGGAACTTTGCCCAGAAGGCAATGCAGCCCTTGGGCTGAAGAAAGGTTCCCCACCCTGATTTAAAGGCACAGGACATAGCACCAGCATCTTGACTGGCAGACAAGAACATATGCCACCCTGAAGGTCTAACCTATCATTAGCACTTTTGGGGATGCCACTAAATGCAATGTGGAAGACAGAACAGGCTGGCACCTGTAAGGAATCCCCTTACTACATGGATACATAACATATACATGTGACTCTAGAAAATAAATGCAGCACTATTAAAGTCAGCAGCAGCTGAATGAGTATGAAATTTTAATTTACAAGAAAATTCACTTTTCCCTAAAAGCTTTTCCCACATAATTATTCCTTACTTTAAAGAGCCTTGGAAAAACATCAGTAGGCTGGCCTCGTACTACAAACAAGCGGGAATTGAGTTTTCGTAAACTGTTGTCCAAATCTTCCAGGGACTGGAGTAAAAACCTATGGAGAAGAAACAAAATGCAATCAGCACCTGTTGAGGCAGGCAGTTAAGGGTTCTCAAACTCAAAAACAAAAATTTCAGTCCTTATCTATCAATGCTTGGCAGTCCTTTGCCAGCAACTATTCTTCCAAGGTTTCTTGGTAACCCAATTAGGCTTGCCTAATTAGGTTTTTTCTTTTTCCCAGTCACGTTGTTGTTGTTTTGCCCACAATGAAACAGATACTCGCTGCTCCCTGCTCAAATGGTTTTTTGGAAATTTGATAAACTAGTTAAATCAACATTGTGGTATCCAATGTATCCCTATATTGTGTGTTATACTATATTTGGAACGTGACACATATAAAATCTATGTTTCATGTTAAAGAGAAATAGTTTTGAAATAAAGCTGTATCTTTATTTCCACTTAGAACTTTGATACTGAGCCTGTGGAGCAAATTTTGGGAGCATGGAGGGAGCTAGGGTGAAGCAAAAAAGGAGAAGTATAATTGCACTAGGGGCAAGTTCTCTCATTCAACACTGGATCCTGCCCTAGATGAGTTTTTATCTTCAAAGCCCAATTCTAGAACTTGCAGATGGCCTTTTATGCCCCTTCCAACTCTACTATTCTATGATTCGCTTATACTTTTCATTCCAATGCATTTTATTTTCAGTCAATCTGCCTTCCAACTCAATTCTTCTTTGCCATTCCTGCATCTAAGAAATGACTCTTACGTGACATTTTGTATTCAGGTATCAATACCAGACTATAAAAACAAGCATACCAAAATCAGGTATGGAGGATATATGCAAAAATGAACTGCCACTTTTGTGCACACATATTACTGTAAAGGTTATTTTTCACTTGAAACAGATCACAGAACATAAACAGAGAAATTTGTGATACTCTGCGTTATGTAATGAAACAATGCAGGACTACTTAGTCCCAGGCTATGGTCTGAAGGCACATGAGCCTAGCCCCGGGTCAGGTATGGTCAGTGCCTGGATGAGAGACTGTGTGGGTACCATATGTAAGCCGCCTTGGGTTTCTATGATGAAAAAAAGTGGGGTTTAAATGTAATAAATAAATAAATACTTCCAAATTGCATGTTCTAATTCTCTATATAAGCAGCAAATGCTACAGATCAATATTGCATCACATCTCTTCCCTACTGCATTAGAGTGGAAAAGTGAAACTTTTAATTCAATCTTTTCTTCTTTAAAACTGCCAGAATGTTTGTTTCTGAGACCACAGAAGAGAACACGGGCATGTACATGCCCAAGGGGCTGAAATACACAGAAGAAATACAGCAGACTTACATCCTGCCTGGACACATGCAATTAAAGGGGTGAGAGAAGTACCTCAGCTTAAAATGAAATTGTAATGCATTAAATAGTGCAGGAAACAGCAGCCAAGATGGTAATTAGAGTCTGGTAAATGCTAGAATACATAACATTATGCCAAAAACAAGATATTTGGAAGGTGATATGAGTGGATATCACTCTAAATTGATGTTATGCCTCACAGATTTTCAGAAGCAAGGTCAGTCAGCTCTACATGTTGATTGCTGCTTGATAATTACGGCATCAATCCTAATCCAGACATACAAAACTGTTTAACCAAAATGTTCTTTTCTACCCAACCTACAATCCAATGTATCTTGTAGTAGTAAAATGTCCCAAAAAACAAACCAAGGATGTGTGCCAGGAAAAAGCCCACATTTGTGTCAAAAAAACCATGGGACTTTTAAAAATCCCAATAAGCAGCTGTATTATGGCAAAAATAAAAAAGGCACTTTTTTTTGTCCTGGTTCAAAAAGAAAAGTGTCTGGACATTTAAACCTGCAACACAAGATCAGTTTTCACCCACCTGTTTTTACCTCAAGACGTTACACACGCTGGAACAAAAAAGCACCCCCTTGTATAACTCAGTTGGTTTTGTTGTTGTTGTTTTGTCAAGGTGCTTTTTGTGTACAGAAAAAAACTGTAAATTTACAGTGACTGAGATTTAAGGACACTGTTTACTACTGTCCAGATGACAATGTTGTGTTGTAGGCCTACCTCTGTGTAAAACCTTGGGGACCCATTGTAACCAACTGGCTGTACATTTTGAGGATAAAAGTCACTCAACTAGAGACAGACCTTGCCTTTGCAGTTGCCACAGTCTGTGATTGTGTTGTGGGATCACTTTCAATTCAAGCAACCTGATATATATCAAAAGCTTACAGCTGTACACCAGACAACATATCCTCTTGAACCCTGTCCCTCTTGTTTTATTAAATCTAGCAAAGGGAGCTTGGCTGGTTGGATCTGGACCATGGTTAACACTTCACTGTGTTGGGGATGGTTCCCAACACCTTGAAATAGGCAGCTGAACAGCCACCCCTGAAGAACCCGACCTTGAACTCATCCCCCTTCTGGAAAAGGTGGTGGAGAAGGTGGTGGCAGGGCAGCTACAGGCATATTTGGATAATAGAGATTATCTAGCCCCATTCCAATCTGGGTTCAGATCTGGCCACTGGACCCTTGGACACTCTGGTGGATGACCTGTATTGAGACAGGACAAGAGGAGTATGACTTTGCTCTTGTTTTTCCATCTGTCTACAGCTTTCAACACCATTGATCATGGTATCTTCCTGGAATGGCTCAGTGGGATAGGGCTTGGGGGAACTGTGTAATAGCGGCTTTGAGTCTACCTACATGACAGGATTCAGAGAGTAGCATTAAGAGAGTGCATTTCAGGTCTCTTGCAGATGTGTTGAGATGCTGCAAGAGACTATCTTGCCCCCAATGCTTCAAATAGTCACTAGAAGATTTGGGGCAAGGTACAATCAGTACGCTGATGACACTCAACTTTATTTCATCATAGCACCTGTATCAGGAGAGGCCAGGCAGGCCTTGGATGCCAGAGAGCCTGGATGCAATGGTGGGCTGGATAGAGCTCAGCTTAACAAGTCAAAGGCTCTGTAGTGAGTGGTTCCTGTGTACAAGAAACTGGCCAACTGCCTGCCCTGGGTGGGGTTACATTCCACATGAAGGAGCAGGTACACAATCTGGGGTTGTTTCTGGATTCAGCTTTGTCACTGGAAACACAGACGGCCTTGGTAGCTAGAAGTGCCTTTTATCAGCTTTGGCTAGTATAACAGCTGTTTGACCACAACATTAGCACTGGTAACTTCAAGGTTGGTTTACTGCAATGTACTCTATGTGGGCCTTATGCTTGGTCCAGAAACTTCAGTTAGTACAGAATGCTGCTGTACAATTGCTGACAGAAGTGAAACTTGCAATGGCTGCCAATTTGTTACCAGGCGGGGATTAGAATGGCAGCGACAACCTACCAGTTGGCGCTGAGGGTAGCAAAGAGGGAATTTTTTGCGGGCTCTATTGCTGCCACGGAGTGCTGCCCGTGGAGATTGTTTCAGGTGGTCCGTAGTTTGGTGGGGCCAGCTGCCCCAGACCCTACAGAACTTACCAAGGCCTCTTGTAGCAATTTTGCAAAACACTTTGCAGACAAAATCGACCATATTAAGAGCACCATTCCGCCTGCCACAGCCTTAGTAATCGAGCCAGAGGTTGCCATTGGGCCCTGATCGTTTTCAGCTTCCTTCCTCCGAGAAAGTAATTAAGGTTCTTTCCTCACTTAAACCTATCTCCTGTTTACTCGACCCTTGCCCAGCATGGCTTATTGTGAATTGCAAAGATAAACTGGGAGAGGGGATCAAGGCAGTGGTTAATGAGTCCCTTGACGAAGGTCATCTGCCATTGGCCCTTAAGGAGGCTGTAATTATTCAAACTCTAAAAAAGCCCTCCTTAGACCCCCGGAACTTAAACAACTTTCGCCCAGCTTCAAACTTACAATTTCTGGGGAAGTTGGTCGAGCGGGTGGTAGCGAATCAGCTTGAAGCATACTTAGAGGAAGTGAACTACCATGAACCATTTCAATCAGGTTTCAGACCCAGACACGGGACTGAAACAGCATTGGTGGCTCTGGTGGACAACAGGAGAAGGGCGTTGGATGGAGGCGAATATACTCTCCTTGTTCTTCTGGATCTCTCAGCGGCCTTTGACACTGTTGACCTCGTTATCCTGTTAGATCGCCTAGAGAGCCTGGGTATTGGAGGCAGTGTTTTACGATGGTTCCGCTCCTTCCTCTCTGGGAGGTACCAGAGAGTGCTGCTGGGAGAGGAGGTCTCTGAGCCCTGGCCTCTTACTTGTGGGGTGCCGCAGGGCTCCATCCTCTCCCCGACGTTATTCAATGTCTATATAAAGCCGCTGGGAAAAATCATTTGAAGATCTGGTCTGCAATAACATCAATATGCAGACGACACACAGATTTACCTCTCATTTAAATCCTCCCCACTGGCGGCATTAGAATTGTTATCCAAGTGTCTGGTGTCGGTGGGGGAACGGATGGGCAGGAATAAGCTTAGGCTGAATCCAGATAAAACTGAGGTTCTGTTGGTGGGTGATAAGGCAAAGCTGGGGATTACCAATTTGGTGCTCAACGGGGTACATCTGTCCCTGAGCGACCAGGTCCGGAGTTTGGGGGTCATCACTGACTCCCAATTAACTATGGAGGCGCAGGTGGCGGCCGTTAGTCAGGTGGCGCTTTATCAACTTCACCTCATACGAAGGATACTGTGATGTTCCTATATTAATGTATATATGGTAAGTGTTGGTTGTTTAGAAGATATATGGTAAGTAGTGAAAGAGGAGGGGGAGTGAATGGGCAGTAGAATGCTAGATGATTGGCTGAGTGTTTAAAATGGCTGAACGTATAAAAGGAAGAGTGAGAGTGGAATCAGGGGGGGAGAAGAGAACTGAGTGGGTTGCTTGGTGGGAGAGAGAGTTGTTTGACAGGAGAGAGTGGAGAAGGAGGGAGGTGGAGTTCGGATTAGTATTGAGTAAAACCATATGCTTATGTGCTTTAAGAAGAAATCTTGTTAATCTTGTTAGCTTTGTTATCTTTAATAAATACTTAATTTGGTTTACCAAAGGCCTGATCCTTGGCTGGGGTTTCACAGACCAGAAGGGAGGGTAAGGTAATGACCAAGGCTGAAGGGGAACTGTAACAAATGGTGGCAGCGGTGAAGAGAATAACAATACCAGTATTCAGAGTCTCTGGGAATACTAGTATTAGGACGTGACTGGTGGTTGCCTAGCAGGGGGATCTGTTGAGATATGTGCTAGAGCGGGGAGAGAAAAAATAAAATAAAGGACAGTCCGGACTGGTGGAGTCCCTGGTGGTGCCTAGAGACAGGCAGTAACCACGAGCAGGTAGGAACCTGACAGGCAGAGCCAGGGAAGGACGCCTCACAGATACGCCCTTACCTCCCGAGCCGTTTGCTACCTTCAGTGGTGCATGCTTTGGTTCTGTCTCATTTGGACTATTGTAATGCTCTATATGTGGGTCTTCTGCTGAAGACGGTCCATAAGCTGCAGCCAGTGCAGAATGCGGCAGCTCGTCTGATTAAAGGCAGCCGCTGCCGCGATCGTATTACTCCAGTCCTCAGGGAGCTGCACTGGCTGCCCATGGTCGCTCGGACCAAATTTCAGGTTCTGACTTTAACCTTCAAGACCTTATTTGAAGCCGGCCCTCTCTACTTAAAGGAACGCCTCCATTCTCACCAGGGGTGCCGTCGAACAAGATCGTCCATGAATGGTTCACTCCTTATTCCCCCAACAAAAGCAGCTAGACTGGAGAGGACTAGGTCAAGAGCCTTCTCTGTAGTGGCTCCTTCGCTATGGAATGCCTTGCCAACTGACCTCCACCAGGCCCCCTCCTTGCTGTGCTTTCGACGGGCCTTGAAGACTTGGCTCTTCAACCAGGCTGGGGAGGGGGTTTAGGTAGTTAGATTGCAGTTCTAGGGGTGGTTTTAATTTTTCTGCTTATGTTTTTTATGGAATATATTTGTATTTTATTGTACATCGCCCAGAGTGGCAGGATAACCCCTGCCAGATGGGCGTCTAACAAATTTAATAAATAAATAAATAAATAAAAAGTCTTACTACAAGGATACAAAGCTCTTAACAGCTTGCAACCAGTTTACTTGGAAGGTCACCTTACTCCAATCTGCGGAACTGGCACTTTTATAAGTGCCATATAATGTATGTTCTGCACTTGTGCAGAATCAATCGATCTTGGACTCCCTGTTTTTTATTAAGCAGACCCTTTCACTGTACCATTTTGGACATCTGCCAAAACTTTTTCTAGGCAAGCCAACCCACATGTAATTTTATTATGTTGGTTTTATCTATATTTTGACAGGTTTATTATGTCAGTTTGTTTTTAAGTTAGATTTTATCGGTATTTTATTATGAATATTTTATATTGTATTATGTAAACTGCTTGGAGATTTTTTAAATTTTGCAATATATAAATTTTATTAAATAAAATTTAAAAAATACATTCTGTAAGAAAAGGTGCACTACAGTGTAATTTTTACCCTCAAAAGGCCTGGATGATAGTTAAGCCTCTTTCTATATTAAGAATACATATGAGAAAGAATACGTCCAAGATGTTAGCCATGCACCTGTTGTAAGTGATTGATATTCTTCTGTCCCAAGTTAACACTTTTAAGATAGCAAGTTATATCTCAAGATTCACAAGGTATTTCTCTGGCTTAAACATAGAATAATCCTGGGCCAAACACTCAGTGATTAACCTAAGCATGTTGTAACAGGGCTTTCTCAGCCGCTATATCTACGATTCTGTATGTTGAAACTAAGTTAAGTATACACTGTAGGTATTTTCAAACTAGTAGAACAGGAATGTCTCATTACCCAAAATGCCATCATCCCAGCAGTTATGTCAAATGCCAGCAACAGAGTTTACTCCCTTCTACAGCTGTTCTAGCATGTCTCATTTCCCCCCATGTTTTTTCAGAGGCTGAAAAAATTCTGAGCTAAGGGTGGTTGTCAAACATATGTGGTTATAAGCAGAGTGGGGAAATTCCAACCAAGAAATTATAAAACTACTCCAAGATAGGATTGCAGCCTAAATCCTATATGCATTTACATGAGGGTGCCCTACTGAATTTACTTCCAAGCAATGATACATAGAATCAGTTTATGTTCCAGAGCAGTGTTTTGTGGATTGCAATCTTAACAAGCATCCTATTTTAAATATTAAAAGAACACTATACAAAGCAACCCAACATAGCAGCTAGCACAAGGAAAGGGCTTTTTTAGATGATGACGGCTGCTGTCCCCTAAAAGCAAAAGGGAAATAAAAGTATCTAGTTTCAACTTGTCATCGTACTACCTCATGTTATAATAAATAGCCACCATGGTTGCTTTGATGTTGCTTCAAATGCCTTTTGATACAGTTGCCACCAAGGCATAAAGTCAAACATAAGAATCGGAGCAAAGATGTAGGAAGGGCAGGCAAGCAGGAGGCAGTAAGGACGGTGGCATAAGGTGCAGAGATGATTCACAGATTGGGAGATGGGAGGGCGAGGCATATGTGTCCCCAGGATGGGTGCAGAAAAGGGACAAGTAAGGTGCTCCCATTAGCTGGCTTCCATAATTACAGATTTTTTCTTTATATGCATCCAGTGAACTAGTATTAGTTCATATGCAGCCTTGTACCTAAGAAAAGAACTAACCTGGTAGTTACAGGCAACTAGAAATTCCATGCAGGCAAGTGATTGGAATTCCATGTAGGTAATTGGGCTGGTGGAGGATGGAGTTTTCTGTGCCTCATCTACATCTTGCACAGAAACCAGCAAGTTGGTAAAGGAAGAAGGCCCTTAGCACAGAAATGCAGCTCCCTATCCTTCCTCTGCCAGCCCCCAGTTTGCTAGTAATTGTTTTTAATGTACAAGTTACTTTTGTGGGCTTATTTACAATGGTGCTCTATTAACTGTGCAGGGAGGCGCACTGTATGCCATCATATATGATCTTTATCAGACACAAGCCCTATCATAATTGGAAACCAACAGACTCCTGTGGCAAAAAAGAGAAGCCTTGGACGCTCTGATTTACTCTTGCAAATCCATAGTTGAGAGAAATCCCAAGTGTAAACACCAGCAAATCCTATTGGATACTGGTACTCGTGATGTCATCTGTACAATTCCACGCATGAAAACAGATGCGGGGCTGTGTCTCTCTTTGTTTCATAGTCCAGCTTCACCTCATTTTCTGCTCCTTCTTGCACACATACTTTTGACCTCTTTGTTTAACGCGCAGGTCTGCGTACGTTAGCAGTGACACACCAGGTAAAGTTTTACCCACAAAGAATCGCCCCTGGCATTGTTCTGAGCCTCCTATGCGACTCCTGACGCGATAGCGGGAATTCGCGATCGTCAGACCCAAAACTGCAGTCAGGGATTGAGAATGGAAGTCACAAGGCGCCTTACGCCGCCATGGTGATTATGGGGCTGGCTTAAAGGCTCGTTCGCCCTGGGCTTAAACATCCATACATCCACCGTGTCCTCTTTCGACTTCCTGCCGCTTTGGCCGAGTTTGCCCGCTCTTCTTTTACCGTTTAATTACTGCGTGCTTCAACGGGCCCCACGGCGGCAGGAGAAGGACTGAATGACCCGACCTTCTTCGCCCCACTACATCTGGGGTGTTTATTTTAACTGACCGGAGGATGACGGTCATCTTTTGAAGAACGATCTCCACATCCTCAAAGTCTGTATCATGCTATGCACATATGTAATACTCTATCGTCCTTCGTGTCAAGGTACGGCTGTGCGACTAAAGCGATGGTCTGAACCACCGAAGACATGTGGGGTACACACGACCTTCGCGTGCCTCCCCACGGTGTATCGCCTCCCACTGCTCATTGCACGTACCCCCCCGGCAACCAACTGCCGCCTGCGCGCGCGCAAACACATAAGGCACCTCCCGCCCACTCCTGCTCACCGCCAGCGGTTGACGCCCACAGCAGAGGAGGCCGCGAACCAAGGGTCCAAGATATAGATGCAGCGCACGGAACCGCCATCCCGGATGGCCGCTTGCAACGCGGGGTTATCGTGCAGTCGCAAACCTCGCCGGAACCAGTGCACGCAGCAACCGCTACGGGGCCGAGCTGCCGAACCGGGAAGAGCCGCCATCGCCACCAAAGCACAACCACAGCCTCCCTTCGTCAGGCGCTCTGCGCTCCTCCCAATTCTTCACCCGCCACACTCGACTCAGCTCCGCCCGACGAAGCCCATTGGTCACTTGGGGTGCATAACTAGTCGGCCCTAAGATTGCAAAGAGGTGGAGGCAGCGCCGCACGTTTCAGTAGCGTGTATCCGTTGGAGGCGGGGACCGCGCGATGGGTGGGTGGAGCTGGTGTGTAGCAAGAGCCTGTGACTGGCTGTCCCTCCTCGTAAGGCACGTATTTGTTCCAGCCGGCACAACAAGCATTGTACCTTAATAGGGCGTCTGATACTCCAATCGTGAACAGCTGACAGTGTGCTTAAACCCATTTATTCCAATGGGTTTAGGCACGCATAACATTGGCTGCTTTCATGACACTGGGAAAGCCACAAACAAAGCAATCTCCTGTTTGTGTCCAGCATCTGATCGTCAGAGATACACTGTTGATGAATATGAAGGTTACACTTCCAGTTATTAACATTGGCTCGCATCCAACAGCAGGTCTATCCACCCATGCATTTATGCAATCCTTTTTCAACGCCTGTTAGGGCCATCCTCATAACATCCCCTAGCACTCTTGTGCTCATTGCCTTCTGTAGACAAGAGGGTGCAGCTGGCATAGCAAGTACAATGTCCAGAAAAGGCATAAGGAAATAGTGATGAACATATATGAGATCTATGCTGCATCCCAAATCATATGTATTTGAAAGTTAATGAAATAAATGGGATTTTTGCTTCCAGATAAACATGATTACAATTATACTGAAATATTTGGGGGAGGTTTTCATAAAATGCTAGGCCCAACAAACACACACCATATATTGAAAGTACATGGCTCAGCGGCGTCACTAGTGCGAGTGCGGGGTGTGTGTGGACCTCCAGTGTGCACCCTCCGGCGTGCTCACGCATGCGCACACACACTCCAGGCTGGCGGTGGAAGGCCCATCCCGGCTTCACCGCCAGCGATCAGGCACCTGCTTTCCATCTTGCCCGCCCACCTCCGAGGAGGAGTTGACTGCGCCGACCCAGAGCACTTCTCGGCTCCTTTGCTGGGCAATGGCGCAGGGCAGGGCGGCTCTGGGTATCACCCCCCTCAGGGTGTCACCCGGGTGCGGTCCGCACCCTCCGCACCCCGGTAGTGACGCCCCTGACATGGCTTCCCTCAAAGAATCCTAGGGACTATAGTTTGTTAAGGGGGTGGGGGGTACTGAGAACTGTAGCTCTGTGAGGGGGAAAATATAGTTCCCAGGATTCTTTAGGGGAAGCCATATTGTTTAAATGTATGGTGTGTAAGCTCTCCATTTGGAGTCCTGCATTCACTTTTCATTACTTTTGTTCAAAAAAGGATTCACATAGGGAAAAGTGTAAGCAAGTCAGAGCAACTAGAATGGATCTAGAGCAGTGGTTCCCAACCTGGGGGCTGTGACCCTCAGGGAGGCTGTGAAGTAGTTCAGAGGGGGTCACGAACAGTAAAGAATTGAATGATTTATTAATTTTTTAAAAGTCTTCACTACCTGAACACTGTCTGCTCCCCACTGCCGCTGCAGATGACACCTTCCCGTTGCCCCAGACAAGAGGGGAGGACTTTGCTGAAGCACCAGAACATCTTTCAAGTGCACCAAGGCAGGCATTTGTCTATACCACACATGGCAGATGCGAAAGGAGGCTGAGGGAGGTGCTACCAGGAAGAAGAGGGGATTACTATCCTGACTCCTGTTTCCTTGCACTGCCACTACTGACGATGCCCTTACTCAGAATGAGAGGAGAGGGCTTTTCATGAAGCAACAAGAAGCAAGGCTACAAGGAAAGGGTGCTTTCCCCCTTCCTTCCTGACAGCCTGCCTGCCTGGCTTTCTTGACTCCTACTTCGCTGCCACCTCCTTTTAAAAATTATTCTTATTTGCAAGGCTACTCAGATCTCGCCTTCAGCCCAGATGGAGCCAAAGAGCAGTGAGGAAGCTCAGGACTTGCTCGCCCCCCATCTCTGAGGCTAAGTGTGTGTGCCAGTGTCTCCAAGATGCTGCCGCAGTTGAGGGTTTGCCCCCTCCCATGTGCCCAAATACAAGCATGCCTGCAGATGCTTGCAGGAGGGGCAGGTGTGTTTGTGTGTGCGCGCGCGCTGATCTGTCTTCTGCTCCACTCTCATTCCCAACTGCATGCTAACCAAGTTGTCAGTTCTGATTATCATCCCAAGGCCTAAAAGCACTAACTCCCCTCCTCAACATATCCACCCTTTTGTCTTCACAATCTAGCATCCCAACACTACCACACTGCTGCTTCTTGATGATGGTTTTAAAAAAGCTCATGAGGTTGGCTGAGGCTGGGGTCCACATACTGCAGCTGAAATGTATTTATTTAATTATTATTGCATTTATATCCCACCTTTCCTCCAAGCTGCTGAAGGTGGTGCACATGGTTCCACCCCTTTCCATTTTATCCTTACACCAACCCTGTGAGATAGGTCAGGCTGAGAAACTGTGTCAGGTCCAAGGTCACCCAGTAGACTTCATGGCTGGGTGGGGATTTGAACCTGGATCTTAGTCCAACACTGTAAACCACTGGTGCTGGGAGACAGGACTGTACATCTTCAGACTGGGGGGGGGAGGGAGATCCCAATTTGATTGGACCTTTGCATTAAGAAATAAAAGCAACACCTCCCTGTCTGCAGGGAGCTTTTTATAGAAAGGGATATTTGGAGATGTGATTTTGCCACGAACCATTTTTTTCAATTAACAGAGACTAAAATTACAATTGGGAGGGGTCATGAAAATTTTTGAGCATACAAAGGGGGTCCTGTGCTCATAAAGATTGTGAACCACTGACCTAGAACATATGAACAAAAATTAGGAGCTTCGCTAGCTGAGTTTAACAAAATAAAGCTGAGAATGGATATGGCTACGTTTACAAATAAGTACGCGGGAGAAAAATAGAGTAAGTGAGGAGAGCTAATGTTGTAGAAACATAGGAGGGCCACAGACTAGTTTAGGGGCACAGGACAGCTCAGGCACACAGAGCTCTGTCTTTTAATACCTTGCTGCCATTTGCTTACCAGTCTGCTTGGCGCCTGCTAGTTTCCTCTCAAACAGGGCAATGCAGCAGCAGTGGCACCAAGGCACATCACATGAACAGAGCACTGCATGCACAATGCCTGCCAGAGTATGTGGCCTAGGCTGGCCGACCCTCTGTCTGCTTGCTTGGTGAGGGACTTTTCCTATCACCACTATCACACTGAGAAAAGACAATTAGGCAAGACAACCCCTCCCCGCAACAAGCAAGCATTACCATGACCAGGGGGAGGATGGAAATGATTCGGCAGAAGGGTGGATTTACAGGAATGGCCATGAGGGTTGCCACCTCACCCCCTAGCATCTGCTGCCTCATTCACTGCCTAGTTAGTAGTTTGTTTGATCAGAGGTCAGTCTTGATCAAAGTTGCTTGCACTTCCCCCATCCTCTTATTGCTACCTTCTTTTATTGGCCCCAGCAGGCTTCTTGAATCCTTGGTTGCCTTTCTTCTTTCAGAGGGTCAGTAGAAGCTTTCTTATTTGCTATTTGCTATAAAGATGTATGTTTGCCCAGCTGGTGCCTCTATAGAAACGCATTCTTTTGGCAAGGTGAATGGCAATAACGTCTCCATTTCCTGCAATCATCCTCCTTAACAGTCTTTACTGAGCCTTGCCAGTATGTACTTCCATTGCCTCTAGGAGATCTAAGATTCCCACCCTGAGTTAAACACTGGTCTACCAGGGTTTGCAATTGGGTTTTTTATTACATTTATATATATATATATATAATTAAATTTTGAAATTTTACATATCTTTTACATGAAATCAATATTCAGATACATTCCATATATGAAAGATTTTATCACTTCAATAATCACTTCAATAATCAAGAAAAATAAAATATTTCAGTTATACCTTAGAGATCCAATATCATATTAAATCAACTATTATCTAAATCTTAATAACTAACTTATAATTATTAAAACTTTAAATCACTATCTAAACATCATTCCTACTGCCCCCCAGCAATGGCATGGCTTCTAAATGAACTCAATTAATTTATTAAAATGATTAATATATTTTAGAGAGAATTGTTAGGTATTCAAAATTTTACATAAACAGATTTCATGGTTTAGGCATTCCAACTCAACTGGCCATATACTGTGTTGGTGGGGCCCACCCATGTGTTGTTTGACTCATGTAAGTTATGAAAGGGTACCAGGAGTCAAGAAAAGTTTCCTTCTTCAACTCTCCCCTTGCTTGTCGGAGCTTAGAGGTTAATTTCTCCATAAGCGCTATATGCCACACTTTTTGTGACCAGTATTGTATTGATGCCCTCTTTAGGTCTTTCCAGTGCTTGACAATTGTGAGGTGTGCTGCCATAAGTAAATGACTGATCAGGTTCTTGCATTGTACATCTCTATCGGAGTCTATGAATAAATTTAAAATGGCAAGCTGTGGTGTTTGGTTAATGTCTTGCTTAGTTGTTTAATTTCTTTAAAGATAGCATCCCAGAAAACGAGTACTTTTTCACACACACACCACATATGGTGATATGTGCCAGTTGAATCACATCCCCTCCAACAAGTGGGGGAGAGGGTACGGTTTGCTTGAGATAAGTATAATGGGGTAGCATACCGGTGGTGGGCAATTTTTAATATTATTTTGATGGACTTGATGGGAGGACGTGGGTACCAAACAATTATTCTATAGTTGTCACCAGTCTCTCCCATCAAGCTCCCTTGATCAATCCCATTCCCATTGATGTTTGAATCCTATTAACTGTTCTGACCCCATATCCAGAAGCAAATTATATAGTTTAGAATAATCCCTTTTCCTCCATTGTGCATTGTCATAATTATATTTTCAAAAATTGATAGATTTGACACTGCTTAAGCTTCGATTTTTGGGCGGGAGAGGAAATCTTGGATTTGTCTGCAGAAAAGCCATTGAAATCCTGATTGATCCATTTGTCTGAAATTTCTTTCCCTTATTAAGACTTTATTGGGATAAAAATCTCGTAGCTGAAATAATCCTTGTTCCCACCACTGTTGTCATGATAAATATGTTTTTGTTGAAGTCCTGATGGAAGAATAAAGGCACTAAAGTAGAGAGATTGGGTACAAGTTGTTGTGACTTCTGGCCCCAAGTCTTGAGGAGAGCAGCAGTGAATGGGTTTTTATTGGCTTGTGTTATTTTGTTTGCCTTTGGTCTAAGGAGCCACATTCCCAATGGAATACCTTGTATTTCCATGTTTTCCAATTGGGTCCATTTTTATTTATTTATCATCTATTATCAATTGCATTAAATGGGATAGCTGATTTGCATCCAAATAAAATTTTATAAGGAATTCCCCATCCCTCTATGCTAGATTTGCAATATAGTAATTTTTTTTGATCCTGGGGGATTTTTTTTCGAAAGATGAATTGATTCAGTTATTTTTGCCATATTTTAAGTTGGTTTTCAGCTACATATGCTAGGAGTGCATGAAAAAGGAATATGAGTTTTGGTAGAACATTCATTTTCATTGTAGCTGTGCAAGCGGATAGGGATTTTGATTACATTTTTGGGGTTTTTTGTTCATAGTTACAGGTGTATAACCAGGTCATTACATATCAAAAGTACAAAGTGCTCATTGTTTTACAAGAGAACATTTTAACTACCCCCACCCAAAAAAAATCTTAGACAACCATGTGTCTAAAGTGGTGTAGTATGGTCTTCCCAGTCGTGTCCATTATGTTATCTTGACGGACATATTTCCTTTTTTTCTCCCTTCAATCCACAGGTTAACTTAGGAGATCGTTCCAGGTTTTTTTAATTACATTGATACAGATGAGACCTATGCAGGTAAGTGGTGGCAAAAAGGCAGGGTCCCACTCTGTAGAAAGGGAGCATGCAGTGAGTCAGGACAGCAGAGGGGCATAGAAGGAAGTATCTGTTCTGCAATGGGGGCTGCTAAGTGGATTCTGGGTTCTTCCTATGCTAGGGTTGGGGAACCTCAGTCTTTGGGACTGAAAGTGCTATCTGGCCCTCAGAACTCCCCACAGGCCATACTCCTCATGTTTCACATGCTGAATGTTTTTGCCTGGCTGGAATGTACCCTAATGCCTCTTGCTTGTCTGGATGGAAGACAGAGGGGTGTGTATGTTTTTGTAGAAACTAGCCTGCTGTAAAAAGGTGAAATTTACATTCATTGCTTCATCCACTTTTGCCTCTGGCCTCATCCATTTGACCCTTGGGAGGTTACCCAGAAGGGAAGTTCCCCCCACCCCTTGCTCCCATGCTAGGCCGTATGCTGATTCAGTTCTATAGCCCAGCTGCTGACCAGTTTCCCCCAGGGAAATATGCCTTGTGGAACACACCTCTAAAATCTGTCTACACATGTCACTTTGAATTCTCAGTCATGGAGTGATGCATAGCTTAAGCCCTTGGTGGTTGCGCTCCATTAAAAAGTGGCACAAATACAGAGTACTACAGAGGAAAGGTGAAGCAGCAGAATGTAGAAAAACTGTTATTGTTGAGGTCATTTTTGGTGTGCCACTGATACAAAATATGAAAGGTGTCATTTCCTTGTATGAAATTTTCAATTCTCATCTTTCATTCATTATAGGGACCTATAATGAGTTCTGGCAACATATAAGTGTTAAGTCACCTTTATTTAAGTAAATGATAAATAAATCCTGACTATATGCTTATTGATAGCCCTAAATGGGGGAAGGGGAAGAGTATGAAGACACAGTTTGAGCAAAGCTTTGATCTGCATTCATTCCTTTTGTGTGAAAATGCTCTGCCTCAAGTTATGCTGGCCCATTTATGGCCAGGCTATGCCACTTTATTATCGGTGTCTTGAATTTTGTTTCTAAGATTTACAAGAAAAGAGTTTGGAATACCAACTGTTATTGGATTAAAAGTCCAGAATGTCATGATTTTTAAGCCATGGTTTTAGGGAGCCTGACTCATGTGACTCTTCCAGAAGTGCCAGTCTTGCACTACCAGTGAATTTGCCTTGACGCAGAGGTGTGGCACTGGTTCACCAACATATGGCTCAGAACCAAGATGACTAAAATCTGACTGTCTGCTCTTTAACTGTAATTGCATTCAATGCCTGCGTGCAGTTGGATTACACTGGAGAAAATGGGGACTTTTAGGCTTTGGTTTCCAATGTCCTAATTACATACATCCTACAACTATTTAATTTACTGCCTCATTCCACACGTTTCTGTGTTTAATACTTATCCTGGAGAATACTGCTGGATATGTTTGCATAATTTTACAAGTCAAAGAAACCCCCAAAGTAACTGTTTTTGTATTTATTATAGCAAAGATTAGGAATTAAAATCTTGTGCAATTTTAATGCAGAAGAAACAAATCAGTCTGGACACTTAGCCTCTTCAGCTATTGGGAGAGAGAGTGCCAAAAGGACAAGAGCTCTCATACTAGCTGCCCAGTTCATCTAACTACCCGTTCTTATATATTGTTGATGTAGATCAGGCCTGGAGAACCTGCAGTCCTCCAGATACTGTTGGACTCCAATTCCCATCAGCCCCAGCCAGAATGACTAATGGACAAGACAGTAGTTGTAGCCCAGCAACATTAGGAGTGCCACAGGTTCCCCACTCCTAATGTAGATGAAACTGGTCTGGGAGGATGCATCTCCATGTGCTCCAAACTGCCTCCAGCTTGCAGTAAACACCTAGTATGCCAGGGGTTGCCAGCCTTTCAGGGCCATGGGGCATAGCATAACACATCAAAAGGAGCACACACACACAAAAAAGACCACAGAAACATGCAGGCATGTGCCCTTCCTCAATCAACTGGGAAAATGGACCTACATCAGCTACCACCACACTTGCTCACAGAGAGCAGCTCTTTGCATCTCTCTTCTGTTCAAAACAGATGGAAGGATGTGTGTCCAATCCTGGCATCCAAAGAAATGTTGGCATGTTTAAGGGTCATGTTCAGTATAGGACAGGCTGAGCCAGGGCAAACAGGAATTCACCAAGAACGGCAAACAGTTTCTTGTGCATTGTGGATTTTTGACCAGGTATTAACTGAGACTCTTTGTGGGTGCCAAAGAAGAAACTGGTGCCTGCAGGTGTCACACTGGCAACCCTTAACAGAACATGTGCTAGCAGAAGCAGTCTAGAAATGAGTAAGCCTTAAAAACTGCTCTTGTTTTCACGACATCCTCTGCTTGGAGCTATCCATGGCCTCCTCTCACTCTTTATCCAGTTCACCATAACATCCTCCAATAAGCACCAGGGCCCTCTGTTTGGCTTCCCACCATTTCTGCAGAGCAAACCACTCCAAAAAATATGGATCCACACTTTTATTAAATAAGTTTAACAATCAAAGATCCACGGTGGAAGATTAATTTCCTAGTACAAAATCAGGAGTGAGACAGGGAGGAGGCCCACAGATCAAGAGAAAAAGGCAACAAAGCAAGTGGCATTAAAACATTCCAATGCTATTTGGGCTCCTGAAGCCCACACTCAGTAAAGGAGAGGAAGCCAGGCCATAGCCCTTTCAGTGCCCCCTTTCACATATCAAACTCCCTTTCTAGTGAGGCAGCCCTGAGGCATGGACCCTGTCATTAGAAATTAACTTGCTGGACAAAGGGGATTGGCAGGAATGCTTCACAACCCTCACTATATTTCAGTGTCTCCAGATTATTTATGCTTGCTATTGGAAGGCCTTTGCCCTCATAGTTCTTGGTACAGATTTGCCCCAGGGGGGCAGACGGGGTTAATAACCAACCTTGGATGTCCTTACCTGAACAAGAGACTAGTTCTCAGCATAAGCCTCCCCATTCAGCCAACACACCACACTGCCAGGTGTGTTTTGTGGGAAGACAAAATTGGATGAGAGATGCACCTTCACAGACAGCCTACTCCTCTTGGGTCAAGCAGAGCCAGGATCCCTCTAGTCTGATTTCTTCCAAGCCTTCTTTCATTGACTTTTTAACAGAACCCATACCGTCCTTTTATCAGGGAAAAGCATGGTGCAGAAAGCAGCTACCAATGACAGCAGCTATTTTCAGGAGTGCCATATTGACCAAAAGGCCATCATCTGAGCTCACCAGTCCCATCACCAACATATGACACCTTCTTCATTGGAAACAGCTTGTGAAAATTTAACCCTTTTCCCCTTTACCATGATTACCGAACACTCTGTATGTGCAGGGGACTTTGGCTCACCTGCCAACTTCCCTCTCCCACATCCTTGCATTTCCTGCCTAGTGGGCTCCACGCCCTGGCTCTCTTCCCAGTCAAGCTCCACTGCATGTACGCACGCAGGCTATAAGTGCACATAGTGTGGTGCAGGCTGGGGGGAGCTTAGACACCAGTCTCATTTTTCTCATTTGCTTTAGGAAAAGGTTCCTCCTGCACCTTCTTCATCTCCAGCCCTTTCACCCATGTGTAGGCAAAGGAGCCACCTAGAACCATCATGTTACTAGTCCACCACAAGAAGCTCTTGGTTTCTTCAAAGTAGCAGACAGCTAGCACTGTCTGAGCACATGCTTTTGCAGTCCCAGAGACATTATGTGTGAGAGGGCTGGTAAATTTGATCTGAAGTCCTGTCACATAGCCAATAGCGAAGCCAAACACCCCACTCAGGGTCATCATGCCCCAGAAGGTGAGGCTCCCCAATTTGTCAAAGTGATAGAGTGTATGGAACTCGCCAAAGAGCAACATGAGGGGCAAGAACAAGGCACAGGCATTGATATTGTTATAGTATGTCAGGCGCCAGATGCTGCTATCCACGGCAGGCAGCACTTTTTTAGTGTAAATAGCATTGAGCGAGACGCAGAGGCTGGCCAGGATCCCGAAAACTATGCCAGCCCATGACAACGTGCCTTCAGCTTCTTCCTGGTCTATACCGAGCCAGAAGCCACCTGCAAGGCAAAGGAGACAGAGGACATACTGGCCAGACAGGAAAAGCAAGAGACCAACCTCAGGATTAGCAACTCAATCAGCTTCTTCTCAATTTCTTTCCAAAGATGGCACCCACACGTTTTAAACTTTTCTGCATAAAGATAAGGACTTAAAACTTTTTTTCAAATGAAAGTTTATGTGCAAGCCCCTGGATTGCGCTTCAGTATGAACTGTAAGCTGCTTGTTTTTCTGTTAAAGGAAAGTGATGGTAGTCTTTTCCCCCCAAACAAAAAGCTTTCCCTCTCTTCTCAGCTGCTCAACTACTGCTCTACTGGTACAAAAGCAATAGTATCCTTTAAGTATTCTTCTAGTCACTACAATTTTCTGTCTAACATCCACAGGAAACCCTCACATGCTTTTTATTAATCAATTTCATCCCAGGCATTCTTTCCCTTCATAAGAAGAAAATTCAAAAGACTAACTATTGCTCAATTTTTCCTTCTTACTGGGAACATTTCATTTTTGCTTTGTTTTGTAATGCCTGCATAAAAAGGTGTAGTGTCTTCTACGTGCATAAATATATAGTCACCAATGAAGATTAGAAGAATGCATTGCAAGGAAGGGAAAGATACCCCTTTTAACACCCTTTAGCCACCCCAGTGGAGAAAGAATTATTAGAGTAATTAATCTGCACATGCAATTTTGAATAGGCATCCTATGGCAGGAGCGGGCAGAGTACTTACTTTTTTTTTTTTTTACTAAAATTCTGAGGTCCACCAACTGGAGCCAGGTGAAAACTCGGGGGGGGGGGGAGAGAGAGCCAAATGCAGAAAACCCCCACAGTGGCTCAGGTATGGAAGCCAGTTATCTACTGCACCCTATGAGCCATACACTGGGATGACCTGCATAAACAGAATCTAGTACATATCAGAGCTGATGATGTTACAATACATCATATGGGAACTACAATCTGTTCTTGAGAGTGATCTAGACCTCAAAGAAGCAACACGAGGCTGATCTGAAACTACTGCTTACTAGTTCATGTTAGAGAAATATCTCTCTCCTAATTGATAAGGCACAAGGCGAGCATCAGACCTAAATGTCTACTATGGGCTGTATTCAACTTAGCGCTAAGTAGGTGTCCCAACAATGCAAGGATTACTACTAGCACAATGGGACTACCCCCCACTCTCCTCCCTCTGTGCACCCCCTAAATCTGTTCTAGGGTCCCCCAATTCTCCAGGACAAATTTGGGGAGGGCACGAGGTGTGCATAAGAGGAGGAGAGGGGACAACTCCCATTGTGGTAATGGTAATCTTTGTGCTGATGGGACACGTTAGCTGAATACTGCCCTATGTCCTCTAATCATTGTAAGTACTACTGTGTGTGAAACCAATGGTACTGTTGGCACTTATACCTGTGATATACTTAATTTCATATGTCAGTAACATTGTCCATTGGCAGTTTACACTGGACAAAAGGGCCTATCCTTTAGGTAAAGACTGAATAGTTACAAATCAGATAAATAACAAGAGCACTAAGGGACCAATAAATGATCACTGCAGACCTCAGAGTTACTGTTCTTAGGAAGGTCCAATTCTGTGGATTAATGGAATGAGAGATAACTGAACAGGAGTTCATTTAGAAAAGTGACAGTCTTAATAGAGACTATGGCTTCTTTGTACACTATAAAAATTCTATATAAATTATTACTGTCCCTTTAAGAGCTTTAGAATGTTTCCTTTTGGTCAGCTTTCGACTGACTTTTGTGCTTTCTTTTCCCCAGTTCCGAGATAGCTTCTGACAAAGTAGATTGTCACTTATGAAAGCTTATTTTAAAAAGCTTCTAAAAAGTTAGTCTTAAAGGTGTCAAACACATTGATTTCTCTTCATTATAGAAGACTATAACATTATAAAAAGGTACAAATTAGGGATTCTAGCAGCCTAATTTAAGGGAATAACCTTTCTATTGTTGCTATCAGGGCCAGCTCTGTTATTAGGCAAAGTGGGACAGCTGTCTCAGGCAGCAGATACTGGGGGTAAGGAGTAGTGCCGGCCATTCCAGCTGTTCTTTCTGAGGCCCTAGCCATTTCCCTCTGCTGGAAGACAACTACGTGTGCCACATGGCCTGCTCTGCATCCCCTAAATTAGCCTGCTGCCCTCAGGAGTGGTGGAGGATGTTATCCCATTGCCACTGTTGAAATGAGATTCAGCTACCAATCAAATATGCAGGTTGGTGGGGACACTATTTTGTCCTTTGCCTCAGCACAAAGCTTCCTAGGCTGGGCTCAGTTGCTATTGATAAACAACCCTACTGTAAATCATGTAAGGATCTTCTGTTCATCCCTACTTGAAGGCTGCAATCCTAGGCATACTTTCTTGGAACAAAACCATATGGCAGCTGGTCCCAAACGTCTTTCCCCACAGTGCACTTGAAAATTGCTGGTGGGCTTGATGGACCATTTCATTCTTTTTCTGGCTGCTGTAGCAATTGTAATGCACTGTGGTAGAAGCTGTATATTTTTTAACAGTATTCTTATTGTTTCTTATGTATTTTATTGTATGCTATACAATGGTAACACAATAAAACAAAATATAAGAAAATACAACTAGAATCAATATGAATATTTACTGTGATGGATGTACCATCTCCCATCTTCAACCACAAATCGACAGACATGCTGTGGACCACCAGAATGAAGCTCATGTCCTGCTGGTGGTCCACGGACCACAGTTTGGGAACTCTTGCCCTACAAAATTCAGTGGGACTTAATTCTAAATGAATGTGCATAGGCTCAGGATGCAACAGACACCATTATTTGTGAATTCTAGTCTACCAGGCTGTGTCAACCAAAAGCACATAGCGTCTCTGCCACATATACGGTTCCTTTCACCCTGCATCTGACTCTACTCACCTATGATTACTCCACAGGCCAAAAGGGCGTACAGAGAAGTGGTTTGCTTTAGGAGCACGTAAGAGAGCAGCACATTGAAGACAGTGGTGAGGGAGCGTCCCACGTTGTAGAAGGCCACATCGACAAACTTGAGGCACAGGTTGTTGAAGGTGATCATACCAATGAAGACCACAGAGAGAGGCAGGACACTGCGAGACACCTTGAGGTCCATGCGGAAAGAGGGGAAGTCCAGGTAGCCTGCCGGGCAACAAGAGGCTAAGAGGCTCATGATCTTGCAGATGAGGACGGTGACAAGACACTGGTAGAAGGTGACAAAGAGCGGGGCTTCGAAGTGCAACGAAGGGCTGCCCAGCAGGTACTTGTTGAGGAAGACCATGGTGATGGAAACGAACCAGTAAAGAGAGACCACCGTGGCGATTCGAAGGGCCCTAAACAGGAACGGGGGCTGCTTGCCGCCGCTGTCCTCATTTTCCGGATGCTGCTGCTGTAGCAACGGGTCCGAGGAGCCGCTGAGGGCCATCTTGAGGATCGCAGATCGCTTCAGCTGGACCCTGTTCATGGCACAAAGGGGAGGTGGAACTCAAAAGAGAAGCAAGAAGCTGCCTACGAACATTCACGCTCCGATGGCCAGGCAGCCAGCTAGGGCCAGCGTAGCGCGGCTCAGTGATATACAGTAAAAAATAATATCTCTGTGCAGAGATTGCGGGTGGTTGCAAACCGCTATGCCATTTGTTTAGGGATCTGGCAGCGCCAGCAGCGAGAAGAGGAAAGCTGTACTCTTAAGCTTCCTTTGCTTGGGGGGAAGACCCATTGCAATTAGTGGGACGAGCTTCCAAAACACGTGTTTGGCCGGAGGGTGATGAAGAAACCCAGGGCCGCGCCGCGCTTCGACCTTGCTAGGAAGAGGGAATGCTATGCTATGGGAGCCGGGAAAGGGAAGTCGGTTCGCTCACTTCCTCTTTGCTTTAGCCCACCAGTTCCTGTGCTGGGCCTGCGCAGACGACGCGGACTCCTAGGGGCCTGTCGGCGACTTAAAGGAGCCGAGCGCTGTAGCTGTTGACGGCCCTTACAATCCTGGCCAATGCCACGTCTAGGTTTTGTGGACCAACGTGTCCTTGACGCGACCCCTCCCCGCCCGCCGACCCAGTCTCAACCGTGGGTCACCCAGAGAGCGTCTTGCCACCCCGTCGCCAATCGCCTGCCTAAGTCTGCCCCACCTCAGTCATCTGGGTAGCTCTCTCAGGACAGCGCTACGCCTTCCTTCCATGCCAAACGAACAAAGGAAGGTGTTTGGACAGAGCCGGCCCCTTACTGAGTGGGAGAGCAGCTGCCTGCTTTGCAGAAGGTCCCAGGTTCAATCCTCAACAGCATCTCCGGGTAGAGCTGGGAGAGTCCCCTGCCTGGAGAGCCGCTGCCAGTTAGTATATGCAGAAGAATGGGCTGACTGACCATAAGGCAATTTCCTATGTCTCTATAAGCCTCATAAGCTCCGCGCTTATTCGCTCCTCTTCCCGCCGCCCGCCTCTGGGCAGCGCCGCGGCTGAGAGGCCGGCTTGTGCATCTGATAGTCGCAGATGTTGCTGGCGGCCTCTAGGCAGTGGATTGGGCCCAATCCAACGCTCTACGCCAGCAACCAGAGAGCCTGGAGCCCAGGCAAGTTCACCTCTCATTACTTGCCTACTCATGCTCTTCGGGAGATGGCCTGGCGGTTAGGAGCACTGCACCGGTTGTTTGGTCGGGCCGCCTGCCTTTTCCGTCTGGTGGCACAAGGGCAGGCGAGCAAGCGGACACAGTCGCTTGCAGGCACTTGCCCTGCTCCCCTCCCCCCAGCGATGCAACAGTAAGGATTGGGTCCAATGGCCCGCTTCCAACATTACCCTGCCCGCACACACACAGTGAGCACATAGATGAGCCCACAATAAGGCTGATTCCTGTTTCCTTCCCAGTGGCCAGGCTGCCTCTAAGGAGAAGGTAGGTGAGTTGAAAGATCAAAGAAAGGCAGCAGGCAGCTGCTCTTGGCCACGTCATCTACTCACCTGCTTGGGCAAGCACTGATTTTGGCAAGGAGCAGACCTGCCTTTGCTCCTCTGCTATCCGGGGCAGCAGTGCTGGACCCTGGCACCATAGGTGCCCACAACGAGGAAGCAGGTGAGTGAGGAGGAATGCTTGCAGTTCCCTCTCACTCCCCTGCTTTGTCAGCTGGGTGGGCAGCACCTTCTGACTTTGTAAAGAGCAGCTCTTTGACCCCCAGGGCCAGCCCTTCACTCACCTCCTCTCACATCAGCAGCTCTTCTGCCTTCTCCTGCACCTGTAACAATCACCTGTACTTCCTGGATTTATTTTTTTTATTGCTTCCTTATCCACCACTCGGTACCACCCCACAATGGAAAGTGCAAATGTGGCACCAACAGTATTTGCACCTTGAGACATATTTGAAACTCAGAGCATTTCATTTTTATGTGGTCAGGTATTTGCCTGAAATACTCCCCGTGTGTAAATCAAACATGAGATTGTGTCAGAGAAAATAAGAAAATGACCAAACCACCACAGGTGGTAGATATATTAATATGACTTAGCTTTCAGTATTGTTTTGGGAGTTTTACCACCTAGCATGGCAGATCAGCGTACCAGTCAATCAATGGCCCTGTTTCCGCAGTGCTATAACAATGCAGCCACAATTCTGGTTTCACATTCATAGTCATTAACAAATGGAATCCCCATTTCAACCCTTAAATTGGGTTGGTTACAGGTAACAATAAGTGAGTGAACAGAGATAATCACTTTGCATGGTGTGCTTGATAACACCACAATCTGAATTATTTTGCCCAATTGTGAGAATACGTACCGATACTTTAACCTCCTTCCCAGTATTTCTGGTGAGGCATGCTAAGACTTTGCTTGCAAGACAGTATAGGTTAGCAAGTGGTTACATGCACACTGTGGTTGCATTTTCCCAATCATTTGAGCTAATAGCCATTAATGGTGTAGGCTTTCATTCATTTATCTCTCATCTCCTTTTTTTATATTATTGGCTTTTACAAATATCTTCTGATCATGTGTTCCAAGAGCTAGTTGAACTGTATATTGCCCCTTGCTAGTGTAATAGATCCTAAGGGGCAATATAAGGTTCAACTAGTTCATGGAACACATGATCAGAGTATATTGTAAAAGCCAATAATATATATAAAAGGAGGTGAGGTATTAGATAAATGAATGAAGGCCTGGACCCTTAATGGCTATCATGTGTTTCAGAAGGGCTATTAATTGCTACAGAATTGTAATGTATCAGCATTTACACAAATTTATTTTTTATTTTATTTATAAATATATTTTTATACTTCTATTTCATTTTATAAAAACATTAAAGTGGTGTACAACAAATAAAAAACCATACAGTAAAAACCAAAAACAAAGTGTAAAAACAAAGCTCAGCCGTTGTAAAAAGACATCTTAATTGCCTGCATAAGCCTTGCAGAACAGAAAGATTTTCAGCAGGCCTTTAAAGATCAAAACAAAAGGCCCCTGCTGAATCTCTGTTGGCAGAGCATTCCAGAGAATAGAATGCTCGATTTCATGTTAATGTTAAATGAGCCTCCTCGCCAACTTTGAGGACAATCAAAGCCTCTCCTGCTGATGATCTCAGTAATCATGCTGGGATATAAGGGTTCAGGCGATCCTCAAGATACTCTGGGCCTAAGTTGTTCAGGGCTTTGAACCTGCCTTGGTAGTGGATGGGCAGCCAGTGCAGATGTTTTAAGAGTGGTGTCTCATGTTGTCAGCCATGTGCCCCCATCAGCATTGTCTGGCTGCAGCATTTTGCACCAGCTGAAGCTTCTGAACGAGGGCCGAAGGCAGTCCCTCATAGAGCGCATTGCAGTAATCCAGCCTTGAGGTTACCAATTCCTGGACTAAAGTGACCAGGCTATCCCTTCCAAGAACAGCAGTAGGTGACAAACCAGACAAAGCTGGTAACAGGCACTCCTGGCCACAGATGATAGTTGGACCTCTACTGACAAAGATGAATACAGGAGTACTCCTAAGCTAGGGACCTGCTTCTTCAGAGGGAGCGCAGCCCCATCCAGAACAGGTTGTTGTTTGTTGTTGTCATGTGCCTTCAAGTCGATTACGACTCATGGCGAGCCTATGAATCAGCGACCTCCAAGAGCATCTGTCATGAACTACCCTGCTCAGATCTTGTACGTTCAGGTCTGTGGCTTCCTTTATGGAATCAATCCATCTCTTGTTTGGCCTTCCTCTTTTTCTACTCCCTTCTGTTTTTCCCAGCATGATTTTCTTTTCTAGTGAATCATGTCTTCTCATTATGTGTCCAAAGTATGATAACCTCAGTTTCATCATTTTAGCTTCTAGTGACAGTTCTGGTTTAATTTGTTCTAACACCCAATTATTTGTCTTTTTCACAGTCCATGGTATGCGCAAAGCTCTCATCCAGCACCATATTTCAAATGAGTTGATTTTTCTCTTAGCCGCCTTTTTCACTGTCCAACTTTCACATCCATACATAGAGATCGGGAATACCATGGTCTGAATGATCCTGACTTTGGTGTTCAGTGATACGTCTTTGCATTTGAGCACCTTTTCTAGTTCTCTTACAGCTGCCCTCACCAGTCCTAACCTTCTTCTGATTTCTTGACTATTGTCTCCATTTTATTTAATGACTGTGCCGAGGTATTGATAATCCTTGACAGGTTCAATGTCCTCATTGTCAACTGTAAAATTACATAAATCTTCTCAGCCTTTCCAGGATTCAAACACAGTTTGGCCCTCATCCAGTCTACTAAAGCATTCAGACACGGATCCAGAGTGTTCACAGCCTCTCCTGATTCAGTTATTATGGAGAAATGTGGCTGCAGTAGTGCAGCTTGCCCTATACTTCCCCCTGCTGGTAGAAAGCACACATAAATTTCTTTATTATATTTTGTTGGATACTTCTGTCTGTTTTAATAGAAAGCTAGCCTAAGGCTGCAATTCTAACCACACTTGGTTGGAAGTAAATCCTACTAAATTCATTGGAACTTGCTTTTGAGTAAAGGGTTATCTGATACTGCTATCCAATTGTGTTCATGCAGAAAGTCCAAAGATTCAATCTGTGGCATCTCCGGGTAGGGCCGGGAAAAATTCTTGTCTGAAATCCCAGAGAGCTGCTGCCAGTCAGTGTAGACAGTACTGGATTAGATGAATCAATGGCTGCCTCGTTATAGGCTCTTGTCATAAGATAGCCCTGTGCAACCTAGCTCAGGGGTGAGGAACCTTTTTCAGCCGGAGGGCCACGTTCTGAGGCTGGATGCCAGTGGTGAGCGGGGCCAGAGGCAAAAAGTGGATGGAGCAATAGAAATGGCTCTTAGCTTTGTACAGCAGGCTACATTCCAGTCACGCAAGTCAGAGGTGTCAACACCCCCACCTTTCTACATGCCCTTCTCCATCCAGGCAAGCAGGAGGCATTCTCACTGTCCAAGGACACATTCCAATCAGGAGGGTGTGGAGCAGGACCAGGGGTGGGTCACCTGGGGAGAGAGGGTGTGGCCCGGGAAGAGTCCTGAGGGCCAGATAGAGAGGGCTGGAAGGCTGCACTTGGTTCCTGGGCCTGAGGTTCCTCACCATTAGCCTAGTGCAACATTCTGTCTCCAGCACGGGCAAGCCAGATTCAGGGCAAGGCATAAAGACAGCCGCCATCCCCTGTTGTTTTTCATACTGAACCTCTGGGTTTGGAGGTTCCACTTATCTATAATGAATGGCTAATGGCCATTGAAACACGTTTTTCTATATTTACCTAACCTCTATCTTAAAGCAACTACAACCACTACCATGACATCTGGTAGAAATGAATTCCATAGATGAACACATGTCGTTTCCTCTTACATATCTTGATACTTCCTTCCCACTCAAAATATCCCTCTATTACGTATAAATTGCATTTTTTTCAAGATATACACGCTGGGATGATAAAGGGCTCTGTTGTGATTTAAAGCAGGGATGGTGAAACCAGTGGCCCTACAGATGTGGTTTGACTCCAACTCCCATCGGCCCCAGACAACATGGCCGATAGTCAGGGATGATAGGAGTTGCAGTCCAGAGATATCTGTAGGCTACATTTCCTTCTCCCTGATTCAGGCTGCAATTCAAACCCCCAGCTTGTGGGACCTTGTGGATTGGTGCAGCCACCACTGTATTCACACCCAGGCCACTCATGGTGGCAGAGGCAGAAGGTGGGGAGGGGAGGCAGGATGGGCTGGATCCCAGGCACAGTGACTGGGTCCAGATTGGGCCCAAGACTGGCAGGTACCAGCAGTGATCAGCTCAGATTCCAGTGGGTCCCAGGCTGGCTCAGCCCCATTCTCCCCCTACCCCTGGAATGCCCTATTTTGAGATTTTCTGCCAGGCTCCACTGGCAGGGATACAACCAGTGGGTCTTCTGCGTGCCCATACATTTGGTGGCCAGCAGGCCAGCTCAGCAGGCAGAAGCCACAAAGACACGACTGCTCATTCCTAGTCCCCCACAGCACAGCATAATGGGTGTTTGGATTGCTGCCCAAAGAGGGTAGCTGATATATATAGCCTGGTGAGGACTAACAATACACAATATACAAAATTTAAAATGTAAATTAAATATCAGACATTTAAGCGAACATCAGATTAAAAAAAATCAAAGAAGCATTCATTGTACAAAGCCTCCTGAAATACAGCAGTTTTAACTAGGTGTTTGAAAATTAGCAGGGACAGTGCCTGTCTGACATTTAGTGTGCGGGTGTTACACAGATTTGGGCCCACAACACTGAAGGCATGACATCTCATTGACACGAGAACAAGTGTTTTGTCCTCGGTGTTTTGTTCTATTGACTGCTTTTATACTGCAGTGCTTTTATGCATCTGATTCTATGTTGCCTGTCAAAATATACTCTTCCTACAGGATCCTCCGTGGCGCAGAGTGGTAAGCAGTCGAAGCTCTGCTCACGGCTGGAGTTCGATTCCAACAGAAGGAGGAAGTCGAATCTCTGGTAAAAGGGGTCGAGGTCCACTTAGCCTTGTTATGATACTAATGAAAACATAAGGTTCCTTTGTAAAACAAACACATACATTAACAAGCCTTCCATCCACCCGTGGTCGGTAAAATGAGTACCCGGCATATGCTGGGGAGTAAAGAAAGGCCAGGGATGGAACTGGCAATCCCACCCCATATATACGGTCTGCCTTGTAAACGTCGCAAGACGTCACCCTAAGAGTCGGAAACGACTCGCACTATAAGTGCGGGGACACCTTCACCTTTACCATTTTTTTTACAATGGCTTACAGCATATGACAACAATTTAAAGCCATATAAAATCTTAAACAATACATTAATAATAATAGCACCTGTTAAGCATTTCACTTGTTAATCCAATTCCATGTTTTCATTTTGTTGTAATGAACTTTTTGTAAGCTGTTTTAGCAGCCTCCTGAAAGGTGGGATATACAGCAGGAGAAAGACTTACTTAATTGTGTGAAGCCAATAATTTGTTTCTTGCAAACACATTTTTTGAGCAACCAAAAAGGCTACTGTACATGTGGACATCACCAAATGGTCAGTATAGGAATCAAATTGATTATATAATTGTATCAGAAGATGGAGAAATTCCATACTTTCTGCGAAAACAAGACCAGGAGCAGACTGCGATAGAGATCATGAACTGGTAGTATTGAAAATCAGAGTAAAGCTAAAGAAGAACAACAAAGCAATCATAATGCCAAAATACAATTTAAATAACATCCCAGAAGAATTTAAAGATCAAATAAGGCTCAGATTTGAGCCTTTAAACTTAGTTGATAGACAACCAGAACTATGGATTGAAGTCAGAGACATCAGGGAAGAATGCAAAAAGACAATACCTCTAGTTAAAAAGAGAGAAAGATCTCAATGGATGACTGATGAAACTCTTAAAATCGTTAAAGAGAGAAGGAAAGCAAAAGCAAGAGGAGATAGAAACACAGTCAGAACCCTAAATGCAATAATACAGCAACTAGTACATAGGCACAAAGAACGATTACAATAGTTTTTGTACAGAAATAGAAGACAACAAAAAGGGTAGAACAAGAGCCCTATTCCAAAAGATTAGAGAAATTAAAGGGAAATTTAAACCCAGAGTAGGGATGTTGAATAATCAAAAGGGGAACACACTGACTAACCGAGATGAAATAAAAGGAAGTTGGAAGCAATACACTAAAGAACTCTATAAAAGAGATGCAAAGATGACAGTTTCATTCACAAAGGAACCGTATGATGAAGAACCAGAAATTTTAGAACATGAGGTGAAAGCTGCTCTTAGAATACTTGGAAGAAACAAATCACCAGGAACAGATGGCATACCAATAGAGTTGCTACAACCTACTGAGACTGAATCTGTCCAAATTGTGACAAAAATTTGTCAACAAACCTGGAAAACTAAACAATGGCCCACAGACTGGAAACGTTCAATATATATCCCAACTTCAAAGAAAGGGGAACCCAGAGAATGTAGTAATTATCGAACTATTGCCTTAATATCCCATGCAAGTAAAGTAATGCTCAAGATTCTACAACAAAGGCTCTTCCATATATGGAGCAAGAAATGCCAGATGTCCAAGCTGGATTTAGCAAGGGAAGATGTACCAGAGATCATATTGCAAACATACGTTGGATAATGGAACGGACCAAGGAATTTCAGAAGGAAATCACCCTGTGCTTTATAGATTAAACCAAAGCCTCTGATTGTGTAGATCATGAAAAACTATGGAATGCTTTAAAAGCAATGGGAGTGTCACAGCATCTGAATGTCCTGATGCGCAACCTATACTCTGGACAAGAGACTACTGTAAGGACAGAATATGGAGAAACTGATTGGTTCCCCATCGGAAAGGGTGTGAGATGGGTGTATTTTATCACCCTATTTGTTTAACCTATATGCAGAACATATCATACGGAAAGCGTGATTGGACCAAGATGAAGGAGGTGTGAAAATTGGACGGAGAAATATCAATAATTTAAGATATGCAGACGGTACCATACTATTAGCAGAAACCAATAATGATTTGAAACAAATGCTGATGAAAGTTAAAGAGGAAAACACTAAAGCAGGACTACAGCTGAACGTCAAAAAGACTAATGACAACAGAAGATTTATGTAACTTTAAAGTTGACAATGAGAACATTGAACTTGTGAAGGATTATCAATACCTTGGTGCAGTCATTAACCAAAATGGAGACAACAGTCAAGAAATCAGAAGAAGGCTAGGACTGGTGAGGGCAGCTATGAGTGAACTAGAAAAGGTCCTCAAATGCAAAGATGTCTCACTGAACACTCAAGTCAGGATCATTCAGACCATGGTATTCCCGATTTCAATATATGGATGTGAAAGTTGGACAGTGAAAAAAACGGATAAGAGAAAAATCAACTCATTTGAAATGTGGTGTTGGAGGAGAGCTTTGCGGATACCATGGACTGCGAAAAAGAGAAATAATTGGATGTTAGAACAAATTAAACCAGAACTGTCACTAGAAGCTAAAATGATGAATCTAAAGTTATCATACTTTGGACACATCATGAGAAGACATGATTCTGTTGGTCAGTGACGCAGGTTGTGAGACTCACAGACAAGGTTTTTAGCAGAGAGAGAGAAACCTGAAGCAGAAGGGTTAAACTGTGAGAACAGAGTTCCAGACAATCAAGGTCAGTCTGGCTAGCTGAGGGTGTGATAAGCTGGGAACTGGCAGGAACTCGGAGGTGGGGGAAGAATTGTCAATGGAGGAAGATGTCTCTAATGTCTTTGCCTAGTAAAGACTCTTACATGAAACTTGCCTGGCCTGTCTTATTCCTGTTCTAAACGGCTCTTGGACTCATACCACGTCTCACCTACACACGCAGTGCGCTACAGATTCATTAGAAAAGATAATAATCCTGGGGAAAACAGAAGGGAGTAGAAAAAGAGGAAGGCCAAACAAGAGATGGATTGATTCCATAAAGGAAGCCACAGACCTGAACTTACAAGATCTGAGGAGGGGTAGTTCATGACAGATGCTCTTGGAGGTCACTGATTCATAGGCTTGCCATAAGTAGTAATCAACATGAAAGCACATAACAACAACAACAAACTATAGTTATGAATTGCTTGTTATTATTCTCTTCCTTTTCCTTCTTCCAGAATCAGGCAAACAACGTTTATTTATTATTTATTAATAATATTTATTAGTCACTTTCCCCCCAACAAGGAACTCAAAGCGACTTACAAAAAACACACCTGTACTCGAAGTGGCTTACAACAAAAGCAAACAATTACAAAAACAATTTCATAATAAAATAATACAACAGCAGTAATAAAACAACAAATGTCTCAGCAACACAAAAACCAATACTATAAATATAACATTACATTAAACAGGTCACATTATGCCACTTGGCAATATGGCAAAAATAAAAGAATAAAACATGTTGGAATCCAACATCTGAAAGCCCATAGCTTCCCCACCCCTTCAGTATATTATTATAACATAACACTGGGACTTTACTGGTCACAATTTCTTTGGACTTTGGGCATGGTAAAAAACGTTCACATTTGTTGTACACTGGGACAGTTTTGTGACCATTACAATAGATGGGGTTACACTCCCCTTGAAGGAACAGGTTCGTAGTCTGGGGGTGCTTTTCGATCCTTCCCTGTCTCTTGAGGCGCAAGTGGCCTCGGTGGCAAGGAATGCGTTCTACCATCTTCGGTTGGTAGCCCAGCTACGCCCCTATCTGGACAGGGATGACCTCGCCTCAGTTGTTCATGCTCTGGTAACTTCTAGGCTGGATTACTGTAATGTGCTCTACATAGGGCTGCCCTTGAAGACAGTTCGGAAACTTCAGCTAGTGTAAAATGCAGCAGCCAGACTGCTGACGAGGACCAGCCGGTCAGCACATATAACACCTGTTCTGGCCCATTTGCACTGGCTACCTATCTGTTTCTGAGCCAGATTCAAGGTGCTGGTTATGACCTATAAAGCCTTACATGGCGTGGGACCGCAATATCTTGTGGAACGCCTCTCCCACTATGAACCTACCCGGTCACTTCGCTCAGCAACTAAGGCCCTCCTCCGGGTACCAACTCATCAGGAAGCCCGGAGGACAGTTACTCGATCTAGGGCCTTTTCTGTAGTGGCCCCCGAATTGTGGAATAGCCTCCCCGAAGAAATACGCCTGGCGCCTACGCTTCTATCTTTTCGGCGCCAGGTTAAGACCTGGATATGCTCCCAGGCATTTTAATGTGTTTAACTTTTATATTTTTGTTGTTCCTTGTTTGTGTTTATTATGTTTGGTTGATTTTATTACGATATTTTGTATTTTAATCTTTTTGTACACCGCCCAGAGAGCTATTCGCTATGGGCGGTTTAAAAATGAAACAAATAAATAAATAAAAATAAATAAATAAATAAATAGGACAGCATCATTTTTAGATTCCATCACATATTAACATATCTCATGTGGAAGCTGCAGTGCTAAAGTGTCTGACATGTCTGTACAGCACACAATGATTAGATGGACTTGAGCATAAATTAATAACACTACTTACTACAGAGCACAGCCTTGAGTGAATGTATAGGGCATAAGGTCATCCTGACATGGAACAGTTACCTTCTCAATTACATAGGTCACAGCATCAAGATGGTAACTGATATTGGAGAAGACATTATTCCTGGCACCACATGGTGCCTTTCCATGTGGCATTGTGAATCAAAACAATAAGGGCCTTATTTATTCAGTGGTGCTGCTGATATAAATTTTACTGCAGACCATTTATAGCAACATCAAATCTTTTACTGAAGAATATACCTACAAGTATGTAGTTTTTATAACCAGGTCACAAGCTCGCAAAGCAGGCAAGAGTTTTTTTTACCTGAGCTGCACTCAGTTCCATACCTGGTTAAACAATGTAAGTTCATTCATTCATTGGCGATCACTTGTGGCCGAGTAAGATTGTCTTCCTGGGTAAGGTCTTTAGCAGTGGGTCCATAAGTGACTGTGAAGGCCAGTTTTGGATCCACACAGCCTCCCACAAGGAGGACATAGGTTTCCAGATGGGAGATGGTCACGATGATTTGCTTGATGTGCCTTCCGCTTAGCTCATTTGTCCCTTTCGCCCTGTACTCATGCTTCTTCAAAGTCCATAGCACCTTTGATAATGGCCAACCTCCAATTGGGACGCTCATGGGCCCAGGCTTCCCAGTTCTCGATGCTCATGTTACATTTTTTTAGATTAGCTTTGAGAACATCTTTAAACCTCTTTTGCTGTCCACCGACATTCCATTTTCCATCCTTAAGTTGGGAGTAAAGTAGCTGCTTTGGAAGACGGTGATCAGGCATTCGAACAACATGGCCGGTCCAGCGAAGTTGATGTTGGAGGATCATTGTTTCAACACTGGTGGTATTTGCTTCTTCCAATACGCTAACATTAGTCTGTCTATCTTCCCAAGTAATTTGCAGAATTTTCCGGAGGCAGCGTTGGTGGAATCTTTCAAGAAGTTGGGAGTGGTGTTTATAGATGGTCCATGTTTCACAAGTGTACAGTAAGGTCGGTAGTACAATGGCTTTGTAAATAAGCATTTTGGTCTCCCTGCAAATATCCCCATCCTCGAACACGCTATGCTTCATTCGGGAGAATGCGGCACTCGCAGAGCTCAGACGATGCTGAATTTCAGCTTTGATGTCAACTTTTACAGAGAGATGGCTGCCAAGATAAGAAAAGTGATCGGCATTCTCCAGCATCGCACCATTAAGCTGGATTGATGGTACTACAGAGGGATTGGTTCGCAGTTACTGATGAAGCACTTTGGGTTTTTTTGATGTTAAGCGAGAGGCCAAGTTTTTCATATGCTTCTGCAAAGACATTTAGGATAGTTTGCAGATCTTTCTCTGAATGTGCGGAGACTACATTATCATCGGCATATTGAAGTTCTACGACAGAGGTTGTAATTACCTTACTTTTTGCTTTCAGCCTACTGAGATTAAAAAGCTTTCCATCTGTTCGATATGTGATTTCCACACCAGTGGGAAGTTTCCCCTCAACTAGGTGTAGAATCATGGCAATGAAAATAGCAAATAAGGTCGGAGCAATGACTCATCCCTGTTTGACGCCCGATCCCACTTTGAATGGATCACTTTGAGAGCCATTGTTATCCAAAATTGTTGCTGTCATGTCGTCATGAAGGAGTCACAAAATATTCACAAATTTATCAGGGCATCCAATTTTCAGAAGGATGGTCCAGAGAGCAGTTCGATTTACAGTATCAAAGGCCTTAGTCACATCAATAAATGCCATATACAGAGGTCGGTTTTGCTCCCTGTATTTTTCTTGAAGCTGTCATGCAGTGAAGATCATGTCCACTGTCCCCCTGGAAGGGCGGAAACCATTTTGGGATTCAGGGAGGATGTCTTCTGAGATAGGTAGGAGGCGATTTGCGAGGATCCTTGCAAGGATTTTACCTGCGGTAGCTAAAAAGCAGATGCCTCGGTAGTTCCCACAATCTGTTCTAGCACCCTTCTTGAAAAGTGTGATAATTATGGTATCCCTAAAGTCTTCTGGGATCTCCTCCCTCATCCAGATTTTTTCGATGAGCTTATGAAGTTGTTGTGTAAATTCAGGCCCACCTTCTTTAAAGACTTCAGCAGGAATCCCATCAGGTCCACTAGCTTTGTTATTCTTCATTTGATTAATGGCTTTACTGACTTCATCCAAATTAGGGGATACTGCAAGCTCATCTCGAATTTGTTGTGGGATTCCCGAGAAGACCTCATCAGCCACAATAGAGTTATGATTAAGGAGGTTGTGGTAATGCTCTTTCCAACGCAGTGCAATAGACTCTTTGTCCTTTAGAAGTTTGGTACCATCTATTGAACGTAAGGGATTTGTACAATAATTTGTTGGTCCATAGATGGCCTTTGTGGCATTAAAAAAGCCCTGTGCATCTTGAGCATCTGCAAAATGCTGGATTTCTTGAGTTTCTTTATCCACCAGGCGTTCTTAAGTTCTCTAGTTCTTCTTTGGACCTCAGCCTTTGTGCTGGCATAGACTTTTTTCTTAGCAGCACAGTTAATGTCTTTCTGCCATATAATGTCTTTCTGCCATATCTGGAAGACTTCCCTTTTCTTGTCAGTGATGTGTTCAATCTCACTATCATTCTCATCAAATCAGTCCTGGTGTTTCTTAGTTTGGTATCCAATATTTTGTTCACATGCTGCAATAATGGAAGTCTTCAGTTTAATCCAGTGTTCCTCAATGGCATGGACGTTCATTTTACGCCTTGGTTTTCTTCCTTGGAGCCTACGTTGAGGAACAATATGAATGACCATAGTGGATCTAATTAATCGGTGATCTGTCCAGCAGTCATCGGCACTCGTCATGGCCCTAGTGAGGAGTACATCACGACGATCTCTGGCACGGACAATTATGTAATCCAGGAGATGCCAGTGCTTCGACCGAGGGTGCTTTCACAATGTTTTAAATTTATCTTTCTAGCGAAAGAGTGTGTTTGTAATAACAAGATTATGCTCTGCACATTTAGTCAGAAGTAGAATTCCATTCAGGTTGCTATTGCCAACTCCTTCTTCCCCAATGGTTTCTGGCCATAAATTAAAATCACGCCCAACTCTTGCATTGAAATCTCCCAGGAGGATAATTTTATCCTCCTTAGGTATCTCTGATAAGATGGTGTCCAGCTGGGTACAAAAATAATGTCTTCATCAGCATCTAATGTTGGTGCATAAGCACTTAGAATAGTTGCCTGCTGTTTTTTGGTGAGTTTTAATTGGAGAGTTGAGAGTCATTCATTAATGCCAGTAGGAACTTCTGACAAGAGCTTCACAGATCATTTTTAATAGCAAAGCCTACTCCATGTATTCATCGTTCTTGTTCAGGCAGTCCTTTCCAGAAGAAGGTGTAGCCTCCTTTTTCTTTCTTCAGTTGTCCCTCTCCTGCTCTTCGAGTTTCTTGGAGTGCTGCTATGTTAATATTAAAATGTCTCAACTCCCTCGCGATGATGGCAGTCCTGCATTCAGGACGTTCAGTATCTGTATTGTCCAGCAATGTCTGTATATTCCACGTTCCAAAGTTCATTTGTCTTTTGCGACCGCTAAGTGGTGACCCTACTGGATGCGGTGATCCAGTCAGGGAGAGAGATGAGGCAGACTATGTTTAGGGCACCTTTTCTAGCCCCCTCCCCATACAGGGTGAGCAGAGTGGATCCTGAATAGGATTGCTCAGTCATGGATGTAGCTGCCGAATTACTCAACTGTCTTGGTCCTTGAGCCAGGACGAGTGAGTCTGTATCCACCGCCCATGTGCTGGTCCATGACTTCCGGATTTCACAGTCCTGCCCCCGTTGTTCGCCATGGGATGTTTGGTTTGGTTTGGTTGGAAGACACCTGTGTATGAATTTGTTTTATGTGGGGAGATCGGTGCACAACAATCAACACACAATCTTGACAGAAAAAAGCTTTGAACCAATGGCATGGATACCATGACGATTGGAAGTCTTTTATCTGCTGCAGCCTTCACCCGCCTTCACAGCCGTTGTAACATACACATTGTTATCCTCCACCTGTTCTGCCATTTAGGACTTTCTTGGATTGTTCTTTATCTGGTTCCTCTCCCTTGACCTTACCACCATGGGTGACCCTGCTGGGAGTACATGACTCCTGACGGCATTGCTCACAGGGTTCATCGGAACACTCAAGCCCACTCACCACTGCAAGGTGACGATCCAGCAAGGGGACAATGTAAGTAAAAAGGCTTTAACCTTGTGTTAGCAATGGCACATTTCTAATAGGGGCATGAGAGTGCTAGCTGGCAGTGATATTCCTACCCTCATATAATGGTAAGAGGTGGCATAGCTTTTCTCCTAGAGGACAGTCTTGCTGTAGGAAGAGATCTGTAGAAAAATGTACTAGATTGCTGGAGAACAGTGGATTTAGCCAACATTACAGTTATTTTGCCACCAGATCAAAACTCATTGATTTGTCCAAGCATTTTAAGTGCTCAAAATGACAAAGTTGATCAGTATCCAGTCTGTTCTGCTTGCTTTTTAAACTGCCCTTATAATTTTTATTTATGATGATGTTGTTTTAGCCTTCATTAGTTTGTTTTCTTTTTCTTTACCTATGTATACCACCCTAACTTAAGAAAGGGAATTGTGACCTGCCTCCCACTAATGTCACAGGATATTTGTGTCAATTTGGTTACCTTTAATATACTATGCTCCTAAGCCCCTCCCCCAGAATGTCCTACCATACCTCAGACATATTTCAGCCTTGCTCCATGGCTCCTGCATGAGGAAGTGGTTTCACATGTCACTAAAGATGTCACAGGCACTATCAAAAATCAAGAAAATCAGTAAAGTTGCACATTCCTTTCAGCACAACTTGCGGCTCATTTTCTTCCTCATGGGACTATGAGCCTCAGAATCAGGACAAAATTATCCCAATGCTTTATCTGACTTGGACTGTGACACGACACAGTGAGGCTGATGAGCTCCCATCTCCCCAACACTCTGCTCCAATGCATCTGTGAATTTTTTTTCCTGCCACTGCTGCCAGAAATCTATGGGCAGGGGTGGGACATTTTGGGTAAATTAAAATGGTAGATGGACTCTGCAAATGGAAGCTGAGCTTGACTCCCATTCACAAGCAGCAGCATCACCCACCCACCACTACTAAAATGGCCATCCGGTGCCTTGGTGAGGGAAGTGGTAAGTGGCGGCACTGCTGGGACAGGACAGTGAGGGGCTTTTCTGAGCCACTGGGGACCTCAGCCATGCCTGACCTGGCCAACCACCAGCACCATGCCTGACCTGGCCAACCACCAGCACCATGCCTGACTGTGCTATATTCCAGTTGTCTAAAGGACGTTGGCTGTAACCCTCTACTCATGGAATTCAGTGAGGCTTCCTTCGGAGTAAACATGTACAGAATTGTCCTGTTAAAAGTAATCTAACTTCATCTTGGCACCCCCTCCTCCCGTTATGATGTCCTATATAAACCATATCAGAAAAAGGGTTCTATGATATCAGAATTGGCTATTCAGCTGATTCCAGAACTCACTACTCACTGAATTATTGCTCCCCCAAGACCAGCTAGAACTTACACTTGGTGAAAAGTCTGTAACTTAGTTACTGGTGGTTTTGTTTTGTTTTTTCTAATTCTCCTCAACTTTGCCCTTGAAACATATCTACAATGTTTATGCATGGCAGCTTTTGTCACCAAAGCAGCAGGCGTCTTAGACAAGAGGTATGAATAGGCTTCTTCATACAGCAAACCTCATAGGTCTTGCACCAATGCAGCCTTCCCCAATCTGGTGCCTTTCAAATATTTTGGTTTATAACTCCTGTCAGCAGCAGCCAGCAAGGCTGATGTTTTGTAGTCTGAAACATCTGGAGGGCACCAGCTTTGGGAAGGCTGCACTAAACTTATTTACCTATGAAAGCAAATGGAATTGCAAAGACCAAACAAATAAACAAACACCCAAGCAGAATGAAGGGCACTTATAGCAAATCAGGCATGGAGTTCTCAACTAGCTTCAGTTTACAATACACCTTACATAACCAAAAATTTGCAATCAGTCATCTCACAACAACCCTTTTATTATAACAAAACGATTCCATATATCACAGTAGGCAGAATATTATGGATTAATCCAGACAGAGAGCCACCTAGTCTTAACCAAGCATCATTTATTTACATGAAATCAGCGGGGCAGGCAAGCATAATAGGAAATGATATGAAAAATCAGCATAAAAGAAAACAATGCATATGGAATTTATTGCGCTGCTCCACTTTGGTGTCACCTGTAAGAATAAAGCAGCACCACTTGCAAATATATGTTATAAAAGAATACACATTCCACAATGCCAAACAGCTCCTTCTTGGGCTCAGATCTAGTCTTGCACTTCATATACACTAATTCAACAATCCCTACAGCAATCCTGTAAGGGCCAAACCACACTTTTACCTTACATGTATCATTTAATGTCTGAGTGTAGTTCTAAAATACAATTCCTGCTGTAAGAACCTCCAATCCAGACTGGGATTGGGATGTGTAGATAGGGGGGGTTAAACCCTTCCCTCCTCCACGTAGGTCCCAACAAATTTGCTCCCCCCCCCCAGCTGCCAATGGGAGCTTCCTTCTTGAGGCAAATGCAGCTGTATACATGGATTGTGGGAGGGCTTCTCTTAGGAACTTGGCAAGGAAGGGCAGGGTTAAAACCTCATCCTGTGCTCTGTAGTCCTGATCCAGATCATGCAATATGATAGTTTAACCCTAAGAATGATTGTCCTCATGTTCAGGAGAAGTGGCAGAGGCTAAGAAATAGCCACTGATTTAATCATTAAACTGAGATTTGAACCATGTACAGTACATGGTAACATTTTCCAAGCGTTATTTCTCTGAGTCCAATAAAAACTTGTGATATACCCCCCTTTTAAGGTTTAGTGCAGGAGTGGGGAGCCTTTTTGGCCCAGTGGGCCGGATCATTATCTCCCTCCACAATCGCAGGCTAACACTGACTTTGATGCCATAATGACATCAGGTGACTGACAGGTGGGTGGCCCTGCTCACCTGTCAAAGCTGGCCCAGAAGGGTAGGGGGAGACAGTGAACAAGCAGGACTCAACTCTGGGTGGGGAGTTCAATCCAGTTTTCTTCTTGGTTCGAGTGTACAGATGAGTTCCCCACAGGGCACACTTTCGCAGCCAAACCAGAAGGACTGAACTCCCCACCCATCAGCTGATGGGTGGGGAGTTCAATCCTACTTTCTGCAGGGATCAGCTGCGATCCAGCCGAGTCTCTGCCTGCTCCATACCTGATGTCAGATATGATGTCAGGTGCAGGGCAGGTGGATGTGGTTTGGGGGGAAATGGCCGGTTTGACCTGTTTAGAATGCAGAAAAATCATTGTTTGTAGATGATGGCGTGGTGAATTGTGTCCAACTCTGCTGCTGCGTAAGCAGAAAAGACACACTCGCAGTCACACAACAGGAATTCCCCTTCCTGTCCTCCCCCTGCAGCCCTCCAGGCACTCTTAAAAGTCTGCAACAGAGGATTGGGGAACTCTCCAGAGCAGGTATTTGGGGTATGTGAAGGGCTACGGGAGGGAGAAGACGAATCCCAGTGCATGAGTGGAATTCTGCTTGCACAGTGCTGCATACAACCAGGGCTTCCCCCTCTTGCCCCCCTTTTTTGGTGACAGTACTCACCAGTATGGAGTACTGGCACCTCTCTTTTTTTTCTGCCCATAGCAGCCATTTTGTGCTGGTACCTACAACACTTCTATCAAGGTATGAGTACCGGCACTTCATTTATTTATTTTTACCAAAAAAAGCACTGGATACCATCCATATGTTATGTTGCAAGATAATCAGGTGATGACATACTTTCTCAAGAACTACAAGCCCCAGAGCAGTGGTTCTTAACCTGTGTTGGGTCATGAACTGCCTCTCTCAAAAAATGCACATAAACACATACACACACAAATGTGTATACAGTTCATTTTATTGCATTGGAAACTAATTTTCTTTGTGCCTGGTTCAAGGACCCCCTGAAGCCCATTATTTATTTTATTTTTACTTATTAAATTTATATCCTACCCTTCCTCAAGGTAGGAGCCCAGGGTGGCAAACAAAAACACTAAAAACATATTTAAAAGAGCCTTTAAACTATATTAAAACAAAACAGCTTTAGAAACATCTTTTTTTTAAAAAAAAAGCTTTAAAAACATCTTAAAAAGCAATTCCAACACAGATGCAGATTGGGATAAAGTCTCTACTTAAAAGGCTTGTTGATCCATGGACCATAGGTTAAGAACCCCTGCCCTAGAGTTTCCTACACAAGCACTGTCTTTCTCTGTATTCCAGAGCAGGATCTGGGCCAGCAACATGCTGGTAATTGTTCTGTTCTAAAACTACCTCTGATTGACTTCAACAAATTTCACAAGCTGTTTTACGACCAAGACACATATAAAGAAAGGGAAAGAAATTTACATGAAAATGCAGTTTGGCGCTTACATAGGACCTACAGCCCCATGTAATATTTCTCCATCCCCAAACACCCACTCCACATTTGGGACCTGCTTATGCCTCATCCTCTTAACTTCTATCATCTCTCTTTGCAACAATATGCTGGTGTAATAGCTGGCACAACAGTGATGTTACGTTAATTTCACAAACATCCTCTGGAACAAATGCTTAGAACCGGGGTGGAGTGAATTTGTTTTGCATTTTAATAGTGACTTCTAGCAAAATAAAATAGATATGCTGTAGGACTACCATATTCCTTATAGTAGCATTCTTGTTGGTTATAGCTTTCACATATTTCATTTGATTCCCTTAATTGTTCTTTTGCTTCATTAGCATAACTACAGTAATTAGAGAATGGAAAGTCCCTTTGTATCTTCTCAGTTCCCACAAAAACAAATCAAAACAAACAACAACAAAACCCAAGCTGTTTCCTGTGCAATTATCTGCTACGGTCTTGCCAAGTTTTCTTTGAGACAAGTGGCCAGGTAGTGGGATGTTCACCACAGTCCGTTTTGTATGTTTACAGTAAGTTTACCAGGTTTGTAAACTGCGTTGCACTTTGGAGGAGGCAAGGTATCCATAAACCCAATAAAGTCCAATAAAAATATACAAGCATGTCCATTTAAAATATGCAAGTGCCAGCGGTTTTATGTTTCAGACTAGGGGATGATGTTCCTGACCCACTGTGCACTGGGTACCATCACTCTACTTTACAAACAATATGCATCTTAAAACATTTCTTCTCTTCCCCTCCCCCCAGCAAGCTTAAGGCCAGTTCCTACAACCAAGATGATATGCTACAAATGTGTGTGTGTGGGGGGGGGGGAGTCCATGATGCAGAGGCTGCTTATGCGTTGTTTCACTGTTCTCTCAGCGTGCAAGATGGCCCACAATGACTGTGTCTGAACTGCTGCTGTGTAGTACAGGTGAACTCAGCTGGGCAAGATATAGAACTATCACATAACCACTTATCATATGCTGAATTTTGTATGTATCCAAGCAACTTACATTCCTGGGCCAGCATCTTGTGCATTTTTACTATATAACTAGTGAAAAACTTTTTAAAGAATGTTAGGACTGCCAACTGTGCATTCATGATCAATTTGTCAAATGTGTAAAGAATGCACACTGATAGTACATTTTATCTGATATGAGCAAATATGATAAATAGCACTGATGCAAGCAGATAAGTACCTAATGCAGGCTGAAATGCAAGGCAAAACAATGAAAACATTTTTACAGCCTGCTGAGAATGTCTATCTTTATCTATACATTTAAAATTTCCCTATTGAATAGCATATTTTCCCATTACCTCTTCATTCTATATCAATAAAAGAACTAGATGTGTGTGGATGCTATGCTAGATATTGTGACTAAGCTTTTTAGTAGAGGGTTCACCTTCCCACAGAACACTGTTGTTGGAATGATTGATATTTGTATGTGTGTGTTAGCCTGGTACAGGCTTGCACATTTTGCGATCCATCAAGCTGAACAAAGCCCACTAGCCCTGTATTGCTGGCCTGCAAAGTACCTGACAATAGTTCCAGGGAGGCAGCTGTTGTTAAGCCATTGCAAGTGCTCCATGGTGGGAGGATTTTTGCAGTTGCAGAACAGGAGACATTGTGATCCCCTGATGGATTGCCATGTATGGTTAGTGCAGTAGTGTTTGCTTTTGTGGATCACAACAACAACTTGTGTGGGTCTGACCTGCCGGCTAATATACTGTAGCTCATGTTCTGTGTTAAGAACCTAGGAAATGGCCTTATGCCAAGTCAGGCCACATCTGGTTCAGTATTGTCTACAGCAGGGATTGTTCCCTCCAGATGTTGGACTACAACTCCCACCAGCTCCAGCCAGCATGGCCAATGCCCAGGGATGAAGGGAATTGTAGTCCAGCAACATCTGGAGGACACCACATTAGCTACTCTAGTCTACATTAAAAAACAATCCTTTCAGACCAAAAAAAGTTAGCTACCCCTGGCCTACCCTTGGGAAGGGTCGTAAGTAACTCAGTCTTAGAACAGAAGGTCCCAGGTTCAGTCCCAGCACCTCAAGGTAGGGCTCAGAGAGATCCCTGTCTGAAATCCTAGAGAGCCATTGCCAGTATTGAGCTAGATAGGCCAATGATCTGAATTCAGTGTAAGATGTACCACTAACCAGCAGCAGCTCTCTCCAGGGATTACGACAGGTGTTTCCCAGTTCTATGTGGTAATGTCAGGGACTGAACCTGGAAGCCTTTGCATGTGAAGCATGTATGGTATCACTAAGCTATAGCCCCACTCTATTACTTATAATATATATAACCACCAACAATAACTAGGAATAGCATCTGTAATGGATACAGTTATGTGCCCTCAGCAGATGCATAATGTGGAAATCAACAGACAAAGTGCACTGTCTCAGTGCTTATCTTGGTTCAGTGGAGAAAGTGTTGGACTCTAACTTAGTAAATGTGGGTTCAAGTCCTTCTTATCCATAACTTGGGTAGACAGCCCTGGTTGCTATCTTTTAGGCTCAGTTTGCCATTTGCACATAGCACCTCCTCTACTCCATTCGGTGAGCCACTTCCATTTCTGACCCTCATCAGCCCCCCACCAATGACATAAAAAGCATCCACTTCAGCCACCACTTCGATTACTCACAGAGAGAAGCTTGTTGCACCTTTACTCTGTTCAGAATGAAAGGGAGGATGGATGTCCAGTCCTGGCATCCAGTAAAAGATGGGCATGTCTGACGAGGCATTTTCAGTGCAGAAGAGGCTGAGCCAGTACAAGCAGGAACTGACCAAGGAAAACAGTCCTTAATGCATTGTGGATTTTTGATTAGATATATGCTGAGACCTTTTGTGGCTGCCATAGGAGGTACTGGTGGGCACACTGGCACCTGCACACACCATGTTGGTAAACACTGATAAGCCCTCTGAGCAGGTACCACATAACCTTTATGTTCTCTTGACTGGTACCAAATACATAACTAGTAGCAATATTCATGTTTAATCTGTATGGGATGACAGTCATAAAATACTTCTTGCAATAAAAGTACTATATACAACTGATTAATAAACATCTACATTTAAAGTGCATCCAACACACATTTAAAGTGCATGTTGTTGTTGTTGTTGTTATGTGCCTTCAAGTCGATTACTACTTATGGCGACCCTATGAATAATCTGTCGTGAATCACCCTGTTCAGATCTTGTAAGTTCAGGTCTGTGGCTTCCTTTATGGAATCAATCCATCTCTTGTTTGGCCTTCCTCTTTTTCTATTTCCTTCTGTTTTTCCCAGCATTATTGCATTTTCTAGTGAATCATATCTTCTCATGATGTGTCCAAAGTATGATAACCTCAGTTTCATCATTTTAGCTTCTAGTGACAGTTCTGCTTTAATTTGTTCTAACACCCAATTATTTGTCTTTTTTGCAGTCCATGGTATGTGCAAAGCTCTCCTCCAACACCACATTTCAAATGATTAAAGTGCATGACTCCCCCCCCCAAGAATCATGGGAAATGTAGTTTGTTATGGGTGCTGGGGAGCTGTAGCTCTGTGAGGGGAAACCACAGTTCCCAGGATTTTTTTTGAGAAGTAATGTGCTTTAAGTGTGCATTGGATGTGCTTCGAATATATGGTGTGGATTTGCTCTATGTTGTGGGGAAGTTTGGAGAACAAAACCTGATGCTATAATCAGATAGCAACACTAGAGGGCAGCAAAGTGCATGCCATTGGAAAAATACATAATACTGTCTAGGATTAGTCAAAGAAACAGATGTGCAAGTAAAAGCTTTTTCCCCTCTTGACCTGTACACCTGACATGGTGTATGGAACAAGTAAAATCTTTTTATTTAGCCTGCACCAGGATTTTAGTCATTGTGCCATACATTAATGCAGCAGCAAACTGAGTTTGACACCAAGTGAACACTCAAGAATGATACACATTCAGATTTTACATTTTCAAGGTGATCCCAAAACCAATATGAGAAAATTATATAACACTAATGCAATGATGATGATGATGATCATAATAACGTTGATGGTGATAATAGCTACTACAAAAATTAATATCTGTGGATGTGTGCATTGCAAGACCTATGTACTAGGAAGTATGGGATTCAGCCCTCCAAATTAATTTCAGAGGTGGAGGCTATCAATGGATAGTGATTGCCCGTAAACAAGCAATGCACTTCACCATTTTGATCTCCTTTTTGTTCATAATAATCTCATGTTCTTATAATAATCATATAAGATAGGCTGCTAATGTTCACATTTTGCAGATGAGGCAGTGACATGCCAAAGTCCCTAATTGTGCACATGCTCACTTTTATTTGTTGTGGAGTTAACCCATCCCAGTTTATTTGGCACTATATCATATACCAAGACATCTGCTGCCTAATACTGTTCCAGTATTGGAATTGTTCCCTTGCCTTTACAAGGCTGTTGGGCTATTCTGGAATGGCTGAAGTGTCATGTGCATGGCTGTGGCTTCTGCTTTCTGCGATCCTCCTCCATGTCTGCTTTCTTTGATTTTAAACACACACACACACACACAAACATTCACTCACAGTTGTCCAATTATGCATTCTTCCACCTTTTGAGTATTTTATTCTTCCTCATGAAGAGCATTGTGGCTGAATAAACACTATTACGTAAAATTTAAATAATGATAAAGGAAAAAAATACAATCATGTCCTAAAAACTGTGATTGCATCTGCTCCTTTTGTATTTTCCTGTTTGTTATCATGATTATTGTTGTTGAACATGAGTGATCACAGCACCTTTTTGCAGCATTCTAAGAAGCCATGGGAAACAAACTCCTCTTAAATCTGGTAGGGCAAGGGCCTGACTAGATCAGGAGCTAATGGGCTCAGTGCTGATTTTAAACAAATGAAACTGGCAGGTTACTTGACACATCTGAGAACTGATGCAGGAGGGGCTGGAAGAAGTGTGTGTGTGTGGGTCCGTATACAAGCTGCACCATTTTTGAAGTAGGGTTGACCATACCCCCTAGACAACATGAAGCAGCTGCTTCAGACAACATATTCAAAAGGGGAAGCCATGTTTTGGTTACAGAACAACAAACAACAAACAAACAAACAAAAAACACCACTGAAAGATCTGGCACAGATATGGGCAGGGATCATGCTTTCAAGAAGGGCAAATGAGTTTATGTACAATGGTACATGCATGTAGTAGACAAACATGAAGGTCCTAAACATCAGCAAACATCTGTCTCTCCTTTTCCCACCTCCTTTCTTGGTTGTTTGACATTGTTGTTTTCCAATTGTAGTCCTCCTAATTATCTCCAGGGCATGTGCATATTTATAACTATGCTCAACTGTAGTCGTTGGTCTGCCACAAAACTAAATAGGGCATTAGAGATCAGTGATGGAATATCTTATCTTGTTTTCTAAAGCATCTCTCTGTGTGTGTGCATGTGCGCACGTGAGAAAGAGAGCGCAATGGGTTAGGATAGTGCTGTTGGGGGGGATACACCCTTTCTCCCTGACCTCTTTTCCCAATATAAATTGTCCCTCCCAGTTATGTGCCTTGTTAGGGGAAACATATGTGTACAATAGAAGAATGCATACCCATCAGTGATTCACAGTTTAAAATAGGGATGCTCTTGTTTATTTGTTCTATTGTTACGCCAAGGATCAGTGCCTGTGTCCCTCCACCCCCACCTCCCTACTCACCTATAATCATTTAATATTAGTCACACACAGTAGAATTTACCAGTTTACTCGATAGTCGCAAAAATATTTGTGCAGCATATGATTGTACTGACAGATATCTTTGCTTTGAAAAGCTTTCATTATTTGTTGTATGACTTCAGGTTCTATGATTGCAGAAGAAGTAAGTATTTCTAAAAGGACAATTATGTCATATTACGCTGATCTGGTTTTTGAACATGGTTTAAAACCTGATCACTTCCAATGGGGGGGGGGGGCAGGAATCTCATACATAAATTCAGAACCAAGAAGCATCAAGGTCAAATTATGATGGCACAATTGTTAAGATGATTGTTTGCATGAATGGAAACTGGAGCATCCAAAGCAGTGTATAAACCTTAAATCAACATTAAGCAACGAGGTGAGTTCTACACTTCATGGCAGTTGTTAATACAGCCATCCTATTATTGATAAGCCAGTTAATGTAGTGTGATAAAATAACTGGGTTACTGCCTCTAAGCGGGGGGGGGGGGGTTGCATGCCAGCAAAAAGGTGTGGGAGGGAGCCAGCCAGCTCTCAGCTGGGCATGCTTTTATGCTGCAGCTCAGGCCTCCCAGGGACTCCAGGGACCAATGGGCAGCCCAATGGGCCTGTGCGAGAAAACTTTCTCCCTCCCTCCATTTTCTGTTGACTGTCCTGGGCTGTGGGCGCATTGGTGCAGTGGCTTCCCCTTCCTCTCCCCCTTCTTCAACTGCAGTCATTCTTGCTGTGGGTAGCGTTGGTTGCTGGTTAATGGGGTTGGGAAGGAATTTGACTCATGGCTTTAATTGGCTGTTCAGCTGTGAGGTTTTTCATCTTCCCCATAGCAAGGCTGTGTGTGTATCAATTTGTTGGCTACACCAATCTGTCACAACTTTCCACTGGCAGGTGAAAGCACTGGGCAGGATCCATAACTCATGAGGGAATCTCCATAATGGTCTTGGGATGTCATAAAAAAGCTTCTGGTCCAGTCAGGGGGCCCACTCCCAGGTTGCTTGTGGGACCTACCTGCTTGCCACCTCCTCTGGTATCCCAGCAGGTGGGCTGAGCGGTACAAAACCCGGGATGTCCTGTTACCAATAAAGTTGTGGCCATGTTTAACCTACACTCTCGTCTCTGGCTCATTATTGGTCCCAGACCCTGTCCTTCACATGGATGTGGCTGGCATGCAAACCCATTCTCATTAAATTAATAAGTGATAGCTTTGAACCTCATTATTAATTCAGTGGTTTCATGGTGCTGCCCCCCTGCAAACAAATCAGAATGAATGCTCAGTAAACTGGTCATCTAGAAGAACCCTGCATCTGCAGTAAGGTCTGGTCTCTATGTCTGTATCTCTGTTATGTGGCCTGTTGTTCCTGGTGAGTAGCAGTTTTAAGCTGAGGGGTGGTATGTCTATAAGCAAGTACAGGCCTGTCACTCAAGGCGTGTGAGATGGTGTTGTCCAGGATGAGTTGTAGATCATTGGTGATACAGTTGAGTGCCGTAAGAGCTGCGTTAAGTGAACTTGAGAATGCAGCCTGTGTGTGTAAAACAGCATTCCATATTCTGGGTAATTTCATATTTTAATGCCAGATCGTATATGATTGTTGGGAAAGAAGAAAAGAAAGAAGCATTGAAAATAATGTAGTCTGTTGGGTATGATCTAGCCAAAGTTAAAAATACTTTGATTTCAGTGAGAAATCAGTCTCACTGATTTCCATGCTGAAACACATGTGCAACCCTTTCCTATTGAAGTACATGGGATTTTAAAAGTGTTTAATTTTGGCAAAATTGTTCCCATTGTATTTTACTGGGTCAACTTTTTCCACAAGAACTTTTGAGCAACACCAATTTATTTATTAGATTTATATCCTGTCTTTTCTCCCAGTAGGAGCCCAGGGGTGGTGGTGGCAGCAGAGTAGTCGATAAGACAGACATCCTGGCATTGGTAATCTAATTAGCAAGGTATGTGTGGGGTTGTTGCATACTTCCAGGCCCACTTTCATTTTGAGTATGGAGGTGGAACCTGTGTAGATGTGGTTGATGAAAGGGAGAAGAAATTTTGAATTAAGCAAAGCTCTGCTTTTATAAAACCTAAGAAACATACAGATACTTTGAATGTCTGAGTGCCTGTACCAGTGGAATACTGGAGGAACTTGTAAAACTTGCTGCAACAGTATTTAGAACTGAGCATGTGGTGTGAAAGACTCCTTTTCCTAACATTTTGGCTTCTTGTTTTTCTCCACCCACCACATATCTGAAATATATCGAATACAGTATGTAATAGTTAACCGTACTGCTGCCCTAACTTACTTTATGTTTGTTGCTATTTTGTGTTTTTATTATGTTTTTATATTGATTGTGTATTTTTATTGTTTTTATTATATTTGTAAGCTGTGCTGAGCTCTGTTTTTAACAGCAGAAGGGCAGGATATAAATCCTCTTAATCAATCAATAAATACTCCATAGTGTTGGAAACTAGAGTCTAGGCATTTAAGGCTGAAAATGTTGCTTTTTAAAAAGAGATTTCTCACATCTTTCCCCAGTTTTTGGTGGTAATTCCTGTAGTGAAAGCGGGGAGCCCCTCCCCGTCTGCTCTCACTGTCCTAGAAGTCAATCCCCAGCCTTGGGCAATTGATCCCAGCAAATCCTGGTTTGCCAAGGTTGTGCACATCAACACCAACCCTGCAAGGTAGTACTGCCACCACCCTTCAACTGGTTAGCTACTCTGCGGCGAAGGGAACCCCAGAGCCCACTAAAACACCCGAGCCTCTCAAGACCAGAGTCTAGATACACTCCTGGCCCCTTCTGAAGTCTTAGGTAAAAATGTTTCTCTGTTACACGGTAGTTGTGGTCAAATGGCAAGGACTGAATTTAGGAACTAACCCCTTTCTCTGGAATAAACACACGTTGGTTTAAAGTAACTAAAGTTTATTAAAAAGAAAATAAGAAAAGCATAAAAAGGTTACAAAAAGCAAAAAGGTACAACCAAATAATTTGTAGCAGCAAATTGAATCCTAAAACCATACACCCAAACGGGTAAAGTATTCAGTAGAAAAGATAAAGGAAAGTTTCTTGGCACAAATCAAAATAACAAAGCTGTTTGCCTAGCTATACTTACAAGAGCATAGGATCTCTCAATGAATAGCCTTCTTCCCCTCAGGGAGTTGCAAGTCAAGATGTAAATGGAGCCACAACAGAACATCACCATAGGCAAGGTGGTGCTCCAAAGTGGGACACAAACCCAGAGTTCTGAGCCTCCTCTTACGGAGGAAAATTCCCTCCCAGCCGGAGACAATTAACCAATTAACATTTTCATCAAAGGGATGAAAAAACAATGTTCCCACAGCACCTGGCGCCTTCTCTTGGTTTCCCATAACAAAACAAGGAGTTTTACGGCCTTGACGGAACCAGGCCCCTTCCACTGATAAGAAGGTGCAAAATTACTGTAAGCGGGTACAGCTGTGTTATAAAAATTACCAAGTCACAGTGATGAAAGAACATCAAAGATTTAACTGCTTGCTAGCAAGCTAACAAGGAAGATGTCAAGGGGAAGAATTCCCCATAAGGCTTTGGGAGTTAGCCATTTTAACTGCAGGCCAGGGTAAGGCTGGCAAGCTGGCATGACAATTCCTAGGCACAAAAACAAGACAACTGGACAATCCAAATATTATGCAAATAATTCACATAATATGCACATAATATGCAAATTAGCCTGCCTGGATTTGTGGAACTGGAATACGGCAACCCTAAGAGTACAGAATGTCACAGTTAGTAGCAAGCAACATAGTAAAGGCACTTGTGTGATTCTTGATAGTGTTAGGAATACAGAATAATGTTTAAAACTGGCTCATTTCAAACAACTGGGCCAAAAGCTCTCTGTCTCCCTTCCTTTGCAAAATTCTGCAGTCTCCACAAATAAGAAACCACCTATTCAAAAGTTGACAAATTGCAGAGGAATATTCAAATGATGGCATATTTTTACTCTGTAATTATCATCATATATAGTGAACTCTGAGTGCTGAAGCTTATGTACCCAGACAGCACCATTTACAAAACAACAGGGCTTGGAGGACGCTAATGAGAGCTGATCTTATTGAACAGGCATGGAATGTTGACTGGACTACTGGGGGGCACGGTGGGGTGGGGCTGGGAAATGCAGAGAAGGTAAGGGATGGGGTAGAATTCCAATTCAGTTTGCATTTAAAAGTGTACTTACCTAATTTATACTTTTTGGAAAAAAACACATGAACGAAAATCCAGCCATCCTTCAAAATTTGCAGTTCTCTGAATTTTGCAGTGCAGTCTTCCACCCAAGAAATGTGCACTAAAAGTGCATGCACTATGGTAATGTGTGCATGTAAATGAATATATTAGTGATAACACTAAAAGTACATTATATTAGAGAACATTGCCTTGCAAAAATGGGGATATTAAGCAAAATTGCATGCCAAAATGTGTATGTTCAGAGAAATTTGCACTAAAATGCTGATGCATTTTCACAAGGACATTTTTTTAAAATCGCAAACTGATGTGGAAGTGCAAAGAACTGAATTTAAGATTGGGAAAATGGGAAACTGAGAAATGGATAAATTTACCCATTCCTAAAAGGAGGGGAGGAGGTTGGAATTGAATATATATCATGGAAAAGGGCATGTCAGAAGCTGGGTAGGATCCTGAATAGGAGCACCCCACACTGCAACATTTTGTTATAGGTCCCACTTGTTAACTTGAACTACTTATCATCACCACTTACTCGTTCTGTTTTCAATGTCACTAACAGAGATTTTCCTTTGTATCCTTCAGCACAATCCCTAATGCATAGGATGGGGACAGAAATTATTAAAACTAGGTCTGGAGACTAAGAAGAGAACAGAGTAATCAAAACAAATATGAGATGAGGGGCAGATAATGAAAGGGATAGAAAGGGGAAGATTTATATAAAAGGGGTAGAAGATTCTCAACCACCTGCACGAGAGTCAGCAGGAAGTCATTGTTAGGATGACAAACTCCACAGTTGCCATGGACTCAAAGGGTCATGTGAATTATCTTCTGTAAAATCAGATTGATCCAAGCCTTTTTGGGAATTGCCAGTTTCTTAATTGTATGAGTCATCAGATATAAGGGCACTAGATATTACAGATACAGTCAATTCATACCAATACATAAAACAAGCCATATTTAAAACATCTTTCTATAAACCGTTATAGTTTTGTGTCCGTTTGCCAGTCTGTTCTTCTCTTGACCCTCTTTGTTAGCATGGACAGGAGTGGTCCCAGAAAAGCTGAGATGGAAGAGTACGTAATAGGCTTTGTTTGGGAGGAAGCTGCCATCTTTCACCTGGGAGATATATTCTCCGCCACTTAATTTTCTTTGCCAAGTAAAAGGCTACAGCAACAAAGTGATGAGCATGTATTCTCATGCTTCTACAGAGAAGAGAGACAGGCCAATATGAGGGGTGAGTGTCTGGTCTCCCATTAAGAACAGGCCAGGCGGCCAGGCTCATGCTGGGGAACATCCCAGAGGGAGTTCAGTGCGATGCCACCCTGAAGCTTCAGTAAGAAAAACAACAACCACAAGCAGCTCTCCCAAGGTTGTGTGGGCAGGCTGCTGCCTTGTGATTTATCACCCAGACCCTTGGAAGCTCTCGAAACCTGGGGCCTAAGTGCTGCTGAATAGTGGCATTAATTACTATTAAAAACACACATTTATATCTCTCTCACCTCCTTTAAATCCTGTGAAATTAGATTCCCGCCCCTCCCCTCCAGCCTCAAGTGGCAGTTCGGGGTGCTTTATGGGCCTATAAAGCCTTGCAGTGCCTGCAGCCCATACTGGTTTTTATTTATGAGGCCTCTAACACGCTTTCTGGCTCCACTATCAGAGTCCCCTGATGATTTCATTTCAGTTTCCCTCGGATGAAATGATTCCCTACAGCCCCTGCAGCTTTGAGAGTTTTTGGAGGCAGGGTAGTATAAAGGGTATGTGGAGCTGGTAAGAGACCAAAGTAATTTGCTACATTCACCCAGCATAGAGTTGCTTAGAGTGCCACAAACACACTTGGAGTGTGTTTAGAATTGAGACTTGTGGTTACATGGTAATCCTTTACCATTGGCAATAACAGAGTAAATATTCAGCTTCTTGCAGGGATTACAACAGGGTGGTTCAAGGCTATGTGGGGCCTGCTCTTTTTCCATCATTCCCTCTAAGAGCAAACTTGGGTGGTTGAGTGCCTGTCAGTTTGGAAATGAAATGGAGGCCACCCAAAAATGTAGTGGTTCCTATGTACTGGGGGTGGGAGTCCATAAGTATGCAGTATATTAGTAAATTAAAAGGATTTTAAAAACAAAACACCCAATGGCCTGATAAGGACCTGCAATTTCCAAAGCCTATAGAAAATGTACATGGCAGTTGGGAGTGGGATAGGGTTGCCATATTGGCAACCCTATCCCAGTTCCAGAAATCCAGGCAGGCTAATTTGCATATTTTGAAAATTATTTGCTAATTATGCAAATTAAGCACATTATTGGTTACATTGTCCAGTTGTTTGTTTTTTCATTCACAGTGGCAGTATTTACCTTTACTAACAAACTATGATATAGAAATTAACCTAGGCATGCTTTGGGCTCCTATACCCCTCTTCACCCTGACAAAGTTGCAAGATCTAAAAATGCACATGAAATATCCTTGCAACTGCTGCAGAGTAGGTGGGGCATATTAAGCCCAAGGCTGCCCAAGGCTCACCAAGACTCCTTCCTTTGATGATAAATTACTGTTATTGTTACCCACCCACCCCCCAAAAAACTACAGCCATTCTGGGCCTTGTTTGATCACCCTTGGGATTTTTTTCTTGCCCAGTATTAGTACAGTGTTCTGTTTCAGTCACTAAGCATTTTACATTACTTCAACGTATGGTAACTTCAGTTCAGTTTTTTAGGAATTACATTTGTACAGTGAATATGTGTGTGTTTGCAGTATGGTGGTTAGACTTTAAATAAGTGTTGTTTGTGATGCTGTGTGTGACTTGTACAGTGGATTTCTCTTTGCTGTGAACTGTTCTGTATAAATTTTGGAGCCTGAATTATGTGTGGAGAAAGTTATCATACTTTGGACACATCATGAGAAGACATGATTCACTAGAAAAGACAATAATGCTGGGAAAAACAGAAGGGGGTAGAAAAAGAGGAAGGCCAAACAAGAGATGGATTGATCCCATAAAGGAAGCCACCGACATGAACTTACAAGATCTGAACAGGGTGGTTCCTGACAGAAGCTCTTGGAGGTCACTGATTCATAGAGTCGCCATAAGTCATAATCTACTTGAAGGCACATAACAAGAAGGATATGTATTAAAAATACTTTTTAGCCTTTTCTAAATTGCTGAGCAGAGGCTCTGTCAGGAAACAGGATGAGCAAGGCTGCATTCCAACACAACTTTACTTGGGAGTAAGCACAGGGTGGGGTCAGGGCGGAAAAATGCAAATACTAATACCTCAACCTTTTCTACAGAGAGGGTTAGTTTTATATCTTGTATTTGTTCAGGGGAGGGAGCATTTGGTGGATTCAAACCCCTTTATTCCATCCTCCATGATGGCAGGAACACCCTCCCATTGCTTTCACCACTTAGGATACATACCCTGAGGCAACTGAGATGAAGGCTGCTTCTGCTTGCTGACTCAGCCAGAAAGTCTATGGGTAAGGGGCAGAGCTGCATGCGTTGATCAAATGAGCATGCACAGTTTTCTAAACTGCTAGATTCTGCATATGCTGCAGGCAGGCAGATTTAAACAGCTGTGGTGTCCCTCATTGGCTAAGAACAATGGAAGGTGGGAATAGGCTAATTTCTCACAAAATGGGCAGAAAACTGCCTCCACATTTCGCCTTGAACCTCTGGACCCACAAGGGCTAGAGACTTGCTTTTTTGACAAAAATGAAAGCTGGGAATCCGGGCCACCAAATGGGGCAAGCTAGCACTGGGTAGCATGCTAGAATCTGGGTAAAACCTGGCTATCTGGGCAATATGGCAACTCTAGGATGGGAGGGGATGGGGAGAAACAGAAAACGGGTGGATATTTGCCTGCTCCAAACCCCTAACACCTATAGTAAGAATCTGGAAGGGAGGGGGATTAGGGTTGAGAAGGAAAAATCCCCTGCCTGAAATATAAAGGGATGTATCCTGGAGCAAGTAGGGGTACACTGCAACATTTTGTTGTAGGTCTCACTGGTTATATCTATTTAATCTTTTTTAAAACCATAAACCGCTCATAGAGCTTCAGCTATGGAGCGGTATATAAATGTAATAAATCAAATCAAATCAAATAAAACAGTTTCTGGGCTCCTTCCTTCAGAATCACACTTACATGACCAGGAAATGGAACCCAAAGTGGGGTTATGCAGCTAGGAGAAATTCAATTCAGTGCGCATTTAAAAGCAGAATCTATTAAATTCGCACTTTATGAAAAGTATGAGAACTGAAACACAACCATCCTTCAAAATGTGCACATATATGAATTTTGCAATGCAGTTCTCCAGCCAAACAAAGTTTACAAAAATGTATATATTAACAGAATCTGTGCATAAAAACAAACATATTAGTAAAAATAACATACAAAAGCATTTGGATAAATTTCTACCCTTTATGCCATTGAAGTGATGTTTTTAAGGATTTTATGGATATGCTTACGTCTGGTTCTTTGTATGTTTTTGTATTTTTAAGTCTCTGTTTCATTTTGTGTATGCTTTGTGTTTTTAAATCTATGTAATCCGCCTTAGGACCTGCATTCCGGGTGAGAGGCAAACAAAATAATTTATTATTATTATTAAAATGCATTATGTTAGGATAAATTGCTTGCAAAAATGTGTTCATTAGTAAAAATTGCATACAAAAATATGACTATTAAGAGAAATCTGCACTAAAGTGCAGAAGAATTTTCATGAGGATTTTTAAAAAATAAATTTGCAAATTGCTGCAGAAATGTGGAGAACTGAATTTCAAAATGGAAAGATGAGAAACTGAGAGAACCAAAATTGATAGATCTTTCCATCCCTAGACTGGAGAGAGACCATAACCGTCTTTGGTAAACAGCAGGGTTTGCAGATTTTGGTGTGCTTTAAAAATCTGCAAAATCCATTTAGCCAGAGACTATAGGGAGAGAAAATGTGGTTTTTGCAGCCCACCACATATGTTAACATGCCTGTAACAAGGAGGAATGAATTGGGTCTAAGAAACCAAACTGCCCTGGAGTGATGCCTGAATAGATTTCTGTGTGCCTGTCGTGGCTATCTGTGAGCTATGAGAAGAAAGAACAAAAGTAACCAAGAAGTGACATACTTTTCAGGACTCTCTTCTTTAATTTCCCTGCCACTTGTTATGACCTCAGAACACTTCCAGCTTCAGACGTTCCAGGAGCGCATATCTCCTTGGGGAATTGGCCAAATTTGTGCACAAAAGCCAGTCTGCTAGGTGGAAATTGATAGATCTCTGCCTCCAATCTCCTCAGGCTGAGCATGTTAATTTATAGATTGGATCTGTCACTCCTGATATATGATATCCCTCTTCCCTAATGCTGCCTTCAAAATGAGTTTTTAAGACTTGGTCATCTGGAGAAACCTGCACTGGTAGGGGGTTACTTATTCTCTTGCTCTGGTGTGTTCAGAACGGGGGTTAACCCAGTGGCTAAGAGCATGAGGAGAAGTCCTTATTTTAAATTTTATCTCTCACCCATGAACTTACTGGCTGGTCATAGACAAGCCACTATGCTTCTGTGTCAGGGATGGCTCTACCATTAGGCTGCCTCAGGAAACAGACTGAGTGGCAGTGAGTTATTGGGGTCAGGTCTATGTGTCCCTCACAGCCTGCCCAGCACCCTCTAAGTCATCGGCTGCCCTCAGGTGCTGTGGAGGATGCTGTCCTAGTATCAGTATTGAGTTAAGTTTCAACTGCTACTCCAGTAATCTTCTGTACCTGGAATGGGTGGTGTCACCATTTTGTCCTTTGCCTCAGGCAGAAAAAATTATTGGGCCAGCCCTATTCAGTATCCCCTCCACAACAATCTGTGATATAGTTATAGTTCACTAATAGGCAAAAAACCTTGCAGTTTAAGAACATACCTATAGCCCACAGATATTTCTATCAAACTTTAAAAAGCAGGGAAATTGGGCAGCTACAGTGAATGCACCAGGGGAGCAGGACACTTGACCTCCTCTCTGAGATATTGTACTGCCCTACAAATATGTAAAAATGCAAACACAGTTTGGGTTGGTCTTTCACAGTCCAATCCACTTGCTGTGTAGCTTGGAAGAATTTGGTAATATGTGCCTCTGAGCATATGGTGAGTGGTGGCAACACCTGCCGTCTCCAAAGATGGAGAATTACATTTCTGTATGTTTGTTGGTGTTCCTCTTTCTTTGCTTCTTTCCTGTGTTACTATTGTTTCTACAAAGAATCTAATCTAGAAATTTTTATTCCCCTCTTTATTCATCCTAGAAACCTGTATCAAATTTATTTTTATTAATTTCAAAGCCTTTTTATTGGTCAATGTCATATGATGGTGAAGACAGCCTTTTGAGTTTCAAATTGGAGGTTATGTTCTATTTCGGGTGCATTAACAGTTGAATCTGAAACTGCATTTTGATGTAAAATGAGACTGATGACAATATGTTGCTACTTAAGCAATGACTCTAGCTGTTGGAAAACAAACAAACTTTGCCTTCCCAATATGCATGTTTTCAGCCTGCTATGTTTAAACCACGTCATTTAAGGAAAGGTGGGCATGGACAATTAAAAACAGAGCACATCTAGAAATTTGCTAGAATATATTTCACCTCCTACAGTTTTATCTTGTGCAAACTGAGACACTCTGGATGTCCACTGGAGACTATTCTGAGTGCTATTCCACAACTGTTTTTGGAGTTTTTGGAGTTTTTTAGTGTATATTTTGCAAGGTATTGCTGTGCTTCACATATTCACAGAAACATCAGCAAAAGAAAATGATTTACTATAGGAAATTTCACTAAAATTGCAAAGTAAATCAAACATATTTAAAGTGACTATCTGAACTATATCAACTGTATCTTAATATTATTGCTTCCTCCCTGCTAAAACAAGATCAGCAACAGCACAGCATCAGCACTGCTGATTGCAGGTGTTACCACCACTCACCATATACTCAGAGGCACATATTACCAAATTCTTCCAAGCTACACAGGAAGTGGATTGGACTGTGAAAGACAAACCCAAATTGTGTTTGCATTTTGACCAATTTGTAGGGCAGTCCAATATCTCACAGAGGAGGTCAGGTCTCCTGCTCCTCTGGTGCATTCGCTATAGATGCCCAATTTCCCTGCTTTTAAAAGTTTAATAGAAATATCCGTGGGCTGTAGGTACGTTCTTAAGCTGCAAGGTGTTTTGCCTAGAAGTGAATTTCTCTGCTTTTTAATCTGGGAGGTAAGAAATGGGATCCTGGGCAAGTTTGCTGAGAATGGATAGATTTACTCCCCTGCAATCATGCTTAGGATAGGTGAAACTGACCACAGGGGATGGTGAGGGGAGGAAGAGGAGGAGGGAGGTGATGAAGGGCAGAGGGGAGGAAGGGGATGGGAGCAGGCAGGAGGGGGAGGGGAGGAGAAGGGCAGGTTTGATCATTTGCATGTTTATTGAGAAGTGGGATTTATTCCCATGCAATCATGCTTAGGATAGGTAAAACTGACCGGGGGAGGGGGAGGGAGGGCTGGAGTGGGCAGGGGAGGAAGAAGAGAGGGGGGGAAGGGAGGGGAGAGGAGAGGGGAAGAAGGGGAAAGGCAGGTCTGATCATTAGCATACTTACTGAGTTCAATGGGATTTACTCCCATGCAGTCATGGTTAGGATAGGTAAAACTGACCATGGGGAAAGAAGAGGGGGAGGGAGGAGGAGAGGGAATGAGAAAGGGGGGAAAGGGGAGGGGAAGGAGGGGGAGGGGGAAGGAGGGAATTGAAGGGGGATGGTAGAGGCAAAAGGGAGGTGATGGGAGGATGGAGGAGGGTAGGGTAGGTTGGATCAATTGCATGCTTATTGAGTTCAATGGGATTTACTCCTGTGCAATCATGCTTAGGTAAAACTGACCAAGGGGAAGAGGAGGAGGTGAGGGGGAGGAGGAAGGAGGGGATTGGAAGTGGAGGGGGAAGGAGGGGTAAAGGAAGAGGGAGAGAAGGGTCAAGAGGGAGGGGATAGGAGGGAGGAGAAGGGAGGTTTTTTATCATTTGCATACTTTTTTAGTTTAATGGGATTTATTTCTGTGCAATCATGTTTAGGATAGGTGAAACTGACCCGGGGGAGGGGCAGGGAGGGGAGGAGAATGGGGAGAGGAGGAGATTGGTTGGGTGGGCAAAAGGGAAGCCTCTTTCCTTTCCAAAAGGAAAACATTGTGAACAGTATCATTGCTTTTCAGCATGTTCCCCACTTTTTTGTTCTACAGCAGGCACATGTAGCCTACCACCCAAAGTTAAACCAAAGCTGTCCCTGGCCACATCCACACCAGATCTTTATTTCACTTTGGTCAGTCATGGCTTCTCTCAAAGAATCCTGGGAAGTGTAGTTAGTGAAGGGTGCTGAAAGTTGCTAGGAGACACCCTGTTCCCCTCACAGACCTTCAATCAGAGTGGCTGACTGTTAAACCAGTCTGGCCACTGGAGCTCTGTCAGGGGAATAGGAGTCTCTCCTCTCAGCATCCTTCACAAACTACACTTCCTAGCATTCTTTGGAGGGAGCCAAGTGAAATAAAGGTCTGGTGTGGGTGTGGCCAAAGCTGTGTCTGGCTTTTAGAACACTGACAGTTGGTTCTTACTGAGCATGCCCAATATTATCACTGAGTTCAATGTAAAATTTCTTAAATTAATTAAAAATCAGCCAGGCATTTAAAAAAAAAATTAAATTGCAGAAGATGAAGGTCAGAGTATGGGGCAAGGTCAGTAATCGGATTACAGATACGCTGTGAACATGGCTGATTTTGAATTAATTTCAACAAATTTTGAGAACTCTGAGAGAAAAAAGTCCAAAGGGGGTCTGGGGTTTTTCTCTCTCTTTTTACCCTTTGAACACACAATTCTCTGACTGTTTTGTGTATCGCCATGAAAATTTAGAGGGTTGTTGAGCAAGCGTTTCTGAGTTCAAGACAGAGTTCAAGTTTTGTAAGGTTTTGTTTTGAAATGAGCTTATGGGAAGCATCAGAATGGCATGGGGGGTATTTTCAATTTAACATTGCAGAATGTGAAAAATCCACCCAGGCTATAGTATACAGCCACTCTCGTGGCTGTATAAATAGCACTGGCCTACAGTAACAGAGCAGCTGCAGTGATTGATTCATTATTTCATTTATCTCCCACCTTTCCTCCAAGGAGCCCAAAGTGGCATACAGATATGTTTCTACCCCTCCCCATTTTGTCCTCACAACAACCCTGTGAGATAGATTAGGCTGAGAGACTGACTAGCCTAATGTCACCCAGTGAGCTTCATGGCAGAGCGGGGATTTGAATCCTGGTCTCCCAGGTCCCAGACTGACACTCTAACCACTACACGGGCTCTACTGAGCTAATATATGGGAAGTTCTTTGGACATTTAGAAAAAGCAGTATATAAGTACTAAGTATATATAGTTGGATGTGAAATCAGCCTTCTGCAGGGCAGCCAAACTATACTCTTAGACTCCTAAGAGGGCATTGTCCAGAGCCAGCCTCTCAACAACAGTGTTGCTGTTGCTTATTGGGATGATGAGGCAACAGGTCAGAATGGTGCTCCTGCTTATGACACCTTGGTCTCACTGGTGCTGTGTCCTGCCCTGCCCTGCCCTGTCCCGCCCCATCCCGGTAAGAAATAGCAACAGTGCTGTTGGGAGGCCAGCTCTGTGCCTCTCACCAGTCCTGTGTAAAGCACCTCTAACTTGCCAAACACTCTCTTTTGCAAATCACTTCTTTCCCAGGCTGCTTTGCAGCTGTCAGTGGGATCTTACCTATATCTGCTGCTGAATGTCTGATTTGGTCCTGAGGGGTACAAAATTGCTCTGGTGAATGGTCAGATGTCACAATCAGTGGAGCATCATGGGCAGGGTGCAAGCAGCCATCACAAGCTGAAAGGCTGAACCATAGTGTCTTGCCTTTGGCTCCATAGTGTGCTTAGTAGTTGAGCAGGGGTTTTCTCTCTTGCAGGACAGTTTCTGTTTCCTACTATGGATGTTATATTTCTAATAGGCAGGGAAAGTCTCTGGCAATCTTTCTCTTCTGGCAATTTCTCCCAAGAGCATCTGTTTGCCAAGAGATTTGCTTTTGCAGATATTTATAAAATACATGGATCATAATTGCTAACACTTTCTCCCTCAGGGCATTGAAAAGGAGTGAATAACTGAATACCTAAGTTAAGAAATCCTCCAAGAAAAAAGCTCTTTTAAACAAAGTCTTTTTTGGGTGTGGGGGATGTGGGGGAGCACATACTCTGACATAGTCAGAATGTGGCTCCTTGTCTACTGGATTGCAGCTGTTGCAGGCAGCTCTCTCTCACGTGGCTGGAATGGTGCTCCTTGCTAGGTGGCGCAGATAAAAAAAAGGCAAGGCAGGCATCCCTGGGTGCATTTTGGAAGAAGCCTTCAAGTGGTCTGTGTGCAAGGCTTACCTGACCATTTCAGACATGCATATTGTTAGTTTTGAATAAAGGTTTGCCGAAATATGTTGAACTGCTCTTCTTTTTTGTGGTGTAGGAACCTATCCTTATTCTTTCCATGTTATTCTTACCTCTGGTACCAAAGTTTCTGTTAAAGAAGTAATGTCCAGGAACACATGTACTTCCTTAACGGAGGTATTACTGTATTACAGTGTCTGGCTGGATACAGTTAAGATTTATTCTGGTCACTATTTTTCCTTTCCACTAGGTGGCACCAATAGTTTCTTCTTCAGAGGCTGCTTGAGGGGTTTTCCCAGCATCACTACTATGGTTTTTACTATAAGATCTTATGCTTTATTGCTGTAGCCTAGTATGATGACACGGGCTTTTGTGGGATCTGATAGGCAAGGTAATAGAGCTGATTATTCTACTATTGGTCAGACAAAGTATTTGATGCATATGGAGCAATTCCCAGGTTTGGCTGCCCAGGGGCAGGCTTTCTAACTGTGGATCGTGATAGTTCACGTGTGTTCAATTTATGGGTACACAGCATGGGAACGATTGCTGCCTTGATCATTGTGCCTCTATTTGGGGGCTTGCACTTTAGGGTACTCCCTCTAATATTTCTTATACGAAATTAGATACACCTGCTCTATGCTATGTGAAATATTAACTCCTTATAGTGTGGTACAAAGTGAGTGTTAAAAAAACAAACCATTTCAATTTGGTGACTGGCATGCCCATTAAAAACTTTGGACAGCTTGATTAAAATTTGCATTTCCTGCTATCAGTAATACACATATAGTATGGACATTTTAGTACCACAATACGTTAATCTCTTGGAGGTCAAAGAAATGAAATCAGAGTTTAAAATCTCTATATTTTTCAGTGTGACATTTATATTTAGCTTCTCATATTCTTAGAAAGATTGTTAGGCCTTTTGAAAGCTGCTGTTTTACCTCTGAAACAGCTGTATCTGAAGGATATGCATCAGTGTTAGGGACAAATTAAGTACTTAACAGCCACTAGTTCACACACTAGGAATTAAGTACTGCATTTATTAAACAGGTACAGACTGCTGTTCTAGGAGACGATTCAGGATGACATTCTACTTCAGGCAACAGAGCTTGTTGACTCCTAACATGCCTTGCTAATTAACATACAGAATGCCTTGGCAAATATTTTCTCTGAAAAACAGGAATGCAGTTATGATGCTGAGGTTGGCTAATAGTTCCTAGTTCCTTATTTGCAGGAAAGTTTGAAACAGAGCTCTATCTATCAACTTAATATGGAACTAAAGTTTATATCCCCCTCTAGGATGCACACCTTAGCGTGCTGAGGGGGTTTGAGAGTGCTGAAGAAGCTGAGAGCAATGCCGTCGAGAGTCTAGACCAAGAGGCTAGAGGCACCCAAGGTGAAATGGACAAAGCTGAGACACCAGACTAAGGTGCATCCAAACTCAGAAGAAGGCAATGGTAAACCACCTCTGAATACCTCTTACCACAAAAACCCTATGAACAGAGTATCCAAAATGCAACACGAGATAATGCTGGAACATGAGACCCCCAGGTCAGAAGGCACTCAATGAGCTACTGGAGAAGAACAAGGGACAGGCACGAGTAGCACTGTGACTAATGACTCAGCTGGGTCAAAGCCGAAAGGAAGCCCAGAGGTTGATGCACACAGATGTGAAAGGAGAGTCTGGAGTTGTATGATGCACACAATAGGAACATGGAATGTGAGAAGCATGAACCAGGGAAAGTTAAAAATTGTCAAGCAAGAAATGGAACGCATCAACATTACAATACTTGGTGTGAGTGAATTAAAATGGACAGGAATGGGACATTTTCAATCAGGCAACTACAAAATATTTTATGCAGGAAATGAGAAATTAAGAAGAAACGGGGTTGTTTTAATAGTGAGAAGTGATGTAGCAAAAACAATTAAGAGCTATAACGCAATGTCTGAGCAAGTTATAGCAATGAGATTAAACGTGAAACCTATTAACATAACCATCATCCAAGTCTGCGCTCAAATGGCAAATGCAGAAGGAGAGGAATTGGAGAGATTTTACGCAGAAGTACAGGAAGAAATTGATCACACACCAAAACAAGATGTGCTGATAATCCTGGGGGACTGGAATGCAAAAGTAGGGAACAGAGAAGAACTAGAAATTGTGGGGAAATGGGGCTTAGGAGATAGAAATGAAACAGGAGAAAGACTTACTGAATTCTGTGAAGCCAATAATTTGTTTCTCGCCAACACATTTTTTGAACAACCAAAAAACTGACTGTAGAAAGACATCACCAAATGGTCAATATAGGAATCAAATTGATTATATAATTGGTAGCAGAAGATGGAGAAGTTCCATACTTTCTGCAAAAACAAGACCAGGAGCAGACTGTGGTACAGATCATGAACTGGTCACATCGAAAATCAGAGCAAAGCTAAAGAAGAACAACAAAGCAATCATAATGCCAAAATACAATTTAAATAACATCCTATAAGAATATAAAGATCAAATAAGGCACAGATTTGAGGCTTTAAACTTAGTTGACAGAGAACCAGAAGAACTATGGAGTGAAGTCAGAGACATTATCAGGGAAGAATGCAAAAAGACAATACCTCTAGTTAAGAAGAAAGACCTCAATGGGTGACTGAAGAAACTCTTAAAATGGTTAAAGAGAGAAGGAAAGCAAAAGCAAAAGGAGATAGAAACACTGTTAGAACCCTAAATGCAACAATACAGCGACTAGTACGTAGGGACAAGGAGAGCTATTACAATAGTTATTGTATAGAAATGGAAGAGGACAACAAAAAGTCCTATTCCAAAAGATTAGAGAAATTAAAGGGAGATTTAAACGAAGAGTAGGGATGTTAAATAATCAACAGGGGAACACACTGACTGACCGAGATGAAATAAAAGGAAGATGGAAGCAATACACTGAAGAACTCTATAAAAGAGATGCAAAGATGACAGATTCATTCACAGAGGAACCATATGATGAAGAACCAGAAATTTTAGAACATGAGGTAAAAGCTGCTCTTAGAATACTTGGAAGAAACAAATCACCAGGAACAGCTGGCATACCAATAGAGTTGCGACTCAATCTGTCCAAAGTTTGACAAAAATTTGTCAACAAACATGGAAAACTAAACAATGGCCCACAGACTGGAAGCGTTCAATATATATCCCAATTCCAAAGAAAGAGAATCCCAGGGAATGCAGTAATTATCGAACTATTGCCTTAATATCCCATGCAAGTAAAGTAATGCTCAAGATTCTACAACAAAGGCTCTTACCATATATGGAGCAAGAAATGCCAGAAGTCCAAGCTGGATTTAGAAATGGAACATGTACCAGAGACCATATGACAAACATACATTGGATAATGGAACGGACCAAGGAATTTCAGAAGGAAATCACCCTGTGCTTTATAGATTACAGCAAAGCCTTTGATTGTGTAGATCATGAAAACTATGGAATGCTTAAAAGTAATGGGGGTGCGACAGCATCTGATTGTCCCTATGCGCAACCTATACTCTGGACAAGAGGCTACCGTAAGGACAGAATATGGAGAAATCGATTGGTTCCCCATCGGAAAGGGTGTGAGACAGGGGTGTATTTTATCACCTTACTTCTTTAATCTATACGCAGAACATATCATATGGAAAGCAGGATTGGACCAAGATGAAGGAGGTGTGAAAATTGGACGGAGAAATATCAATAATTTAAGATATGCAGACGATACCATACTACTAGCAGAAACCAGTAATGATTTGAAACAAATGCTGATGGAAGTTAAAGAGGAAAGCACAAAAGCAGGACTACAGCTGAACATCAAGAAGACTAAAGTAATGACAACAGAGGTTTTATGTAACTTTAAAGTTGACAATGAAGACATTGAACTTGTCAAGGATTATCAATACCTTGGTACAGTCATTAACCAAAATGGAGACAATAGTCAAGAAATCAGAAGAAGGCTAGGACTGGGAGGGCAGCTATGAGAGAACTAGAAAAAGTCCTCAGATGCAAAGATGTCTCACTGAACACTAAAGTCAGGATCATTCAGACCATGGTATTCCCGATCTCTACGTCTGGATGTGAAAGTTGGACAGTGAAAAAAGCAGATAAGAGAAAAATCAACTCATTTGAAATGTGGTGTTGGAGGAGAGCTTTGTGCATACCATGGACTGCGAAAAAGACAAATAATTGGGTGTTAGAATAAATTAAACCAGAACTATCACTAGAAGCTAAAATGATGACACTGAGGTTATCATACTTTGGACACATAATGAGAAGGCATGATTCACTAGAAAAGACAATAATGCTGGGAAAAAGAGGAAGGCCAAACAAGAGATGGATTGATTCCATAAAGGAAGCCACAGACCTGAACTTACAAGATCTGAACAGGGTGATTCACGACAGATTATTCATAGGGTCGCCATAAGTAGTAATCGACTGAAGGCACATAACAACAACAACAACAACATGCACTTTAAATGTGTGTTGGATGCACTTTAAATGTAGATGTTTATTAATCAGTTGTATATAGTACTTTTATTGCAAGTATTTTATGTCATCCCATACAGATTAAACATGATTTAACGCCAAACAAGAGATGAATTGATTCCATAAAGGAAGCCACAGACCTGAACCTACAAGATCTGAACAGGGTGGTTCGCAACAGATGCTATTGGAGGTGACTGATTCATAGGGTTGCCGTAACGATGTCCCTGATGAAGTGTGCCTGGCGCCAACACTGTTATCTTTTTCGGTGCCAGGTGAAGACTTTCCTCTTCTCCCAGGCATTTTAGCATGTGTTTTAAAATTGTTTTTAAAAAAATTTAAATTGTTTTTTTTGTGTTTTAAAATTTGTATATTTGTTTTTAATGTTTTTAATTGCTGTGAACCGCCCAGAGATTGTCGGCTATGGGGCGGTATATAAATGTAATAAATAAATAAATAATAAATAAAATAAGTCGTAATTGACTTGAAGGTACATAACAACAACAACAAAAGTTTATATGCCTCTGAATCTTACCCCATAACCTCTCTTTTTGTGACTGGCGAACTCTCCCCTTTGAAACTTTCAAAAAAAAATTCCTATAACAATATTGATAAATGTATCATATGAACTGGCTCGTTGTGGCTTCAGGTAGCAGCGATTCCTGCAGTCATGATAGCTTTAGAAAGCCATTGAAATTGCTGCCAGCTGCATCTTTGATTGGCCAGACCACATGATACATTTATCCGTGTTACCTGTGTGACCAAGAACAGAGAGAATTACATGTATGTGCAAAAATTTTGTGTAAACTGGATCTCTATCAGATGGCAACCTTAAGATGGAATGGGCTGTCAGAAGACTCTGCCAGAGACCTTTTAACCAGGGCTATCTGAAGATTAGCAGTGCTGTTCTTGCTGAACTCTTGATTAGACACAATTCAAAAATTAGGAATATAGTTTTCGAATCAGTTCAGGTTTCACATTTTCCTCTTGGAGGGACTGAGCTAAGGTTTGGATTGTAAAGCAAAGGTAATGAAAGATGGCTCTGTAAAAGGTATTTTGGGACAAAGAGACAGTGTGTGTACCCAAGGAAATGGATTAAAAACTGAAAAGTTTTACCTAGATCTTTTCAGGTTTTAACTCTTTAGTTATCACTCTTTAGTGAAAATTGCCTACATTTTCTTTGCAATAATGGGGGCTAGAAGCATGCTATGTTCAACACTTTAAAAATCCTACAGAATTTTCCTAGAAGTTTATGGTAGAGCTAGAGTCTGAATTATTATTATTTATTTATTTATTTATTTATTTATTTAATTAATTAATTAATTTATTAGTCGCCCATCTGGCTGGTTGTCCAGCCACTCTGGGCGACGTACAAGATAAAACAATACATTAAAACATTAAAATTTAAAACCATAACAGTAAGAAACCTAACCCACCCCAAAAGCCTGCCTGAAGAGCCAGGTCTTCAAGGCCCGGCAGAAGCTTATCATAGAATTAGATGCTCATTATGTGATTTATGGTGCAATTGAGCCTTACAGATTGCTAGAGTTCCAAGGTGTACCACTATGTGGTTTAAGAAACAGTTCTAGAAAAGACCTGATTCATAGGGGATTCGTACAAACTTTTCCAGTTTTAGCATTCAGTCTGTGTTTTGTACTGTGTGACAAGGCTCATAGCTGCCTAACAGGAATTGATGGCTTTGTGTTTCCAGAGCCAACAGTGTATGATTGTAGCTCCCAGCCACAGAGTGGCAGTGAGAAATGTGGGAGGGGGTGAGAAAAGGGATGGCTTGTTCGTTCCTTCTTTTCCGATTCACCCTCCCCATCGCTCCACATTCTCTAAGAGGTGGGGATTTTGGAAGGCATTTGGCAGTGGAAAGCTATGCAATAATGTCCGCATGGCAGAAAGATGAACTTTAAGAATGGGGCAGAACAGCCAGGGGTTTTGTAGGGCAGGGTCTTGGGGGCCAGCCAACCTCTCTGACAGAAAACCCTGTAGACTTTGCCTATGAGCCCTGGATTTGAGGACTGCACAGGCCTGGACTTCCCAGTGTCACTGTCTTGCAGCCCCAGTTCCCATTCTGTAATAAATGGGATCTCTCATTTTGCCTCGTAGTGAATAATGTAAAGGAATACAAAGCATTTTATATATTTAAAGCACTATAGAACAGTCTTGCACATAGATGGAGAAAGGCTACTAGATTCTCTGCCTGATTTTCCTGTATTCCATTCTATTCATCTGCCATCTTCTGTGTCATCATTTTTGACATTTGGTATAGAAAATGCTTTATTTTAACTAAACAAAACTTTCCTATTAGATCATTGAATAAACGCAACTAACAAGCTGTTTCTGCAGGGTCTGGCAGCAAAAGCCACCCAAAACCTTTCAAATATACACCTGTTAACACTACCTACCACCAATAGTTATCGGCTACCTACAAAGTGCATTTCCATCTGACTTGTCAGAAATTCGTATGCTTTTCCTGTCACAATTAGTTCTTATGTTCTCTAAAGAGGGGTGTGTGGGTGTGTGTGTGTCTCAAATCTGCTCAGAAACTGCATCTTCTCACCTGGAAGCCATGTCTGCTAAATCCAAAATGTTTGTGGGAGGCTGTGCTTACTTTGCACTCAGCACATGTGCAGAGGAATGATATATTACTGCACCATGTTCTGGAGATTAACTGAGGTGATTCCATAGCAATGGATGGGTGAAGCTACCAATTTCAGTTTCTGTAATCTTAAATTTAGTTTTCCATGTTTCCATGTCAGTCTGCAATTTTTTAAAACGTTCTCATGAAAACTCATGTTACTGGCAAGACTAGCCCCCTTGCCAGTGAATGCATAGGGCTGAGGGTTCTTGCTTTCTCCCTTCCTCCATGTCTACACAGAGTCCTTGCATATTGAACATTAGGTCACCTAAGCTCACAGGTTATCAATAGCAGTTGTCTAGTGTAGGTGGAGAATAGAGGTGACCCCACTCAAGAATTCTTGAGTCTTGGGAGGTACCAGAAATTTTCTATCTGGGAGTCAGAGTTCAGATAGCAGAACTGTCTTTATAATGTATGCTATTTATTCATATCAATGTTAGAATTGCTTAATATGTTTTTAATAATGTTTTTAACCCTTTTTAAAAGTTGTTTTTTTTAAAATGTTTTTAATGCTGTTTTGTTTTAATGTATTTTAAGATCTGTTTTATGATGTTTTAAAGTGTTTTTAGCTCTTTGTTTGCCACCCTGGGCTCCTGCTGGGAGGAAGGGCGGGATACAAATTAAATAATAAATAAATAAATAAATAAAAATATCTTGTACACTACAACTAATAAAATGCATTCTAAGCAGCCTTAGCCATCATTGCAGAAACAGAAAACAGAAAAATATAAATATATATGTCAGCATAAAAGAAATTGCTGGATATCCATTTAACATCGAAGTATAAAACTCTGAAGGCACATCTTAGTTAAAAGAAGTTACAATAGTTGTGTTGCGCTGTGTGTATTTGTGTGCTTAATTTAGTTTAAAGCAATACCACAGCAGCAGAGTAACAGCAGATGTTGAAATGCGAGTGTGCCAGCGTGTGCGTGCGTTTACCTAAGAAAGCAGGCTTTTACCCTGCATCAGCATCACTGAGACTGGAGTCTTAGTAAAATAAGAAAAGCTACTTTATTTATAGAAATACATTATAGATAGAAAAGCAAACCTAGTTCTAACTAGCTAGCTAAGTTGGAGGCATAACGCCCAGGTGTAGGGGTTAGCCTCATGGCTTGGAGACAGCAGAGACAAAGGGATGTCTCCTCTCTCCCGGACAGTCGGAGGACAAAGGAGTGGAAAGGGCGGAAGGAGGAGGGGCAGGTAAGCTTCCCTAAAGACATAACAGTCTAGCGACAGAAGGAAGTCAGTCAGAGCATCACAGGTAAAGGTAAACAAGCCTATCCATCTGGAGGACTCTATCTCCCTTCTGGAACATAAACAAAAGAACAAAATAGGAGTTGCTCCTGCCCCACTTCCAACACCCCTTTTCAACGAGTGTTGGTTCAGCCCACGAGATTCGTCTTGTCCCGCAGCTTGCGATGTCTTGACTTTCCCCAACGCCTTCATGAGAGCGTCTGCAGTCATGTCTTCTGTTGGACAATACTCCATCTTGAGTAGTCCTCTGCGGTAGGTAGGTGGTTCATGCCTGTGTGCCTGGTGTGTGAACTCACCCCTTCTAACTCCAAGAGTCTGTTGCATCCTTGCTTGCTTCCCAGTCCCTTTTGGCTGGCAAGCTGGTTTTTCAGCACAGGTATCTCACTGCTACCACCACATCTGGCTTGGTAACAGTACTGATATACAGACTTTTCTTTAGCATTTGTCTTTTTCTTGAATTTCCTCTTGTACCCTGCAGCTTTCTTTCCTTGAGGAAGCTTGGTCAGTGTCCAAACATTACTTTGGTGTAGAGATTCCAGCTCTTGCTTGGCTGGCTGCCTCCACCTCTCAGCTTCAGCTTTGGGTAAGTCTTCAATCTCTTTCCAGGTCTCTGGTTCTGGAAGTTCATCTCTTATGAGGTAAGCAAGTCTCTCTGGTGGTACACCTCTGTTGGTGCATTCGGAGCATCTGGGTGCTGGCGCTTCAGCTGCCCCTTCTGGCTCTGATGCCTGTTGTGGCTCAGTTGCCTCTTCTGGCTCAGATTCTTCACCTTCCTCTGCAGGTATATTGTTATACCTTCTGTGGTGGAAGAATAACTCAGCTTCTTCTTCAATTTCGCTGTCATCTGTTTGGTGTGGCACTCCTTCTGGTCAGTGTGCGCACTTTCTTTCATAACAATGGACAGCTCTGCATACTTCAACTTTGCCAGTTTGGAGATCTATTACTCTGTATCCCTTTTGCTTTGGAGAATATCCAATGAATATTACTTCCCTGGCAGTGTTGTCAAGTTTGGATCTCTTTTCTTTTGGGATGTGCACAAAGGCCTTGCACCCAAATACATGAAGGTGAGACATATTTGGTATCCTATCATGCCACAGTTCAAATGGTGTTTTGTTGGTTGCAGATGCAGGAAGTCGGTTCTGCAGGTAAGTGGCAGTAACCGCAGCTTCTCCCCAGTACTCCTTGGGTAACTGCACATCTTCCAGCAAGGAATGAACCATTTGTTCAAGGGTCCTGTTCATTCTCTTCGAGACCCCATTCTGCTCTGGGTTGTATGCAACTGTAGTCCGGTGCTCTATGCCTTCCTCACGGAGAAAGTCTTGCATAGCTCTAGACACATACTCCCCTCCATTGTCAGATCTTATGATCTGTGGCTTTCTGCCAAATTTGTTGGACACAATCCTAACATAGCCATTCAGTTTTTGAAGTGCTTGACTTTTCTCCTTTATTAGATACATTGTAGTATATCTGGAGTAGTCATCTATAAAAGTCAGCATGTATAAATTTCCACCTTGGGAAGGCACTCTCATTGGCCCACAAAGATCAGTGTGAATTAGCCCTAGATACTTTTTGGTTTTCCTCTCACTTTTCTTAGGAAATTTTGTCTTCACACTTTTGGTTTTAATACAGTACTCGCAAATTTGTGTACAATTGCACTGTTTCATTTTAATGCCTCTTGCCAAATTCTTTCTCTAGAGCAGTGACTAGTTAAGCTGGCATGTCCCATCCTTCTATGTCAGATATGCAAGCACTCAGAATCACTGGTTTCCTTGACCACATTTGCATTCATTGTTTCCAATTATTCTAAAATTAAAAGTCCATTTTTCACTTTTGCAGTGCAACTTATTACTCCTTTATCTAGAACATGGCAAAATTCTCCACTCGTATGAAGCTCGTCTCCAAATTCCATTATTCTAGTCACACTTATTAAATTGTCCTTAAAATCTGGAACATAGACAGCTTTTCAGTTCTATCTTTCTTTGCCCATGTGGCACTCTGCATAACAATTCAACTGTACCAATTCCTTCACAGTAAATTTCTTGTCCAGACGCTGTAAGTATCTTTTGCTTGTGATTTTTAAAACTTTTAAACAGCTTTCTATCAATTATAATATGTGAGGTGGATTCTGAGTCAATTAATAATCTGTTTTTACAATCACTCTTGCCCTGATAGGACACATAGCTAAAAGTCTGTTTCCTGCTTTCTCTGCCTAAGGGCATCTCTGACTTCAGCCGGCCTCTGTTTGAAGTTAGGCTTAGGAGTTTTGCATATGAAACCTCTGTTGCTGTGTTTGTCTCTGCCCTTTTGTGGATTCAGGTGGTGACTCATACTTTTGTCCCTTTCATGTCTGCCTGTAGCAAGGTTTGCTTCTTGAAACAGACCTTTCTCTTCCTGCCTTTCTCTAAAGTCTTGGTCTTTTAAATATGATACAAGCTGACTCAGACTTTGATCAGAACTTTCTAGCACGAAGGAAATTAATTTATGGTCCTGATTAAGAGAGCTTAAAAGCAATTCTTTCTTTAATTCTTCATCCAGGACTCTGCCACACCTTTCCAATTTTGCTAAAAGTTCTGAAAACTTTTCTATGTATTTGTTCAGGCTCCCTCTTTCAGTAGTTTCCTTTAGAGAAAATAACTCTTTGTAAAGAAACATGATGTGGCTCTTTGTTTTCTTGTTATAGATTTCTCCTAATTTGTCATATATTTCCTTTACACTGTTACATCCTGCACAGAAATTTAATGCTTCGTCTGATAGAGCAGAAATAAGCAAGGATTTTACTTTTGCATGCTTACGTTTCCATGAAGCCATTGCATTTGCATCCTCAGCCAATGGTTCAGGATCAGTCAGAATTCCTTTCAAGTTTTCTCTTTTGAGGAAGGCTGTGAACCTTATATCCCATAATTTGTAGTTATCTTTTTCAAGCCTTGGAACGCATCTCTCGAGTGTTGAAACTTCAGCTATCCTTTCTATCTTTGTTCTGCTTTTCTTTCTAACTTAAAGTCTCCCTTGTAAATTACACACAAGTACTTTTAGCTTCAGCTACAACTTGCATTCAACTTAGTTTGCTGGGCCCATAACCCTTGTTGCGCAGTGTGTATTTGTGTGCTTAATTTAGTTTAAAGCAACACCACAGCAGCAGAGTAATAGCAGATGTTGAAATGCGAGTGTGCCAGCGTGTGCGTGCGTGCGTTTACCTAAGAAAGCAGGCTTTTACCCTGCATCAGCATCACTGAGACTGGAGTCTTAATAAAATAAGAAAAGCTGCTTTATTTATAGAAATACATTATAGATAGAAAAGCAAACCTAGTTCTAACTAACTAGCTAAGTTGGAGGCATAACGCCCAGGTGCAGGGGTTAGCCTCATGGCTTGGAGACAGCAGAGACAAAGGGATGTCTCCTCTCTCCCGGACAGTCGGAGGACAAAGGAGTGGAAAGGGTGGAAGGAGGAGGGGCAGGTAAGCTTCCCTAAAGACATAACAGTCTAGCGACAGAAGGAAGTCAGTCAGAGCATCACAGGTAAAGGTAAACAAGCCTATCCATCTGGAGGACTCTATCTCCCTTCTGGAACATAAACAAAAGAACAAAACAGGAGTTGCTCCTGCCCCACTTCCAGCAAGTTGAAGGACTGAGTTAAACTCTAAGTCATACCACAGAGACAAAGTACATGGAAATAAAAAGGTAAAGGTGTCCCCACACTTATAGTGCGAGTCATTTCTGACTCTTAGGGTGACGTCTTGCGACGTTTACTAGGCAGACCATATATATGGGGTGCGATTGCCAGTTCCTTCCCCGGCCTTTCTTTACCCCCCAGCATATGCCAGGTACTCATTTTATCGACTACGGATGGATGGAAGGCTGAGTGGACCTTGACCCCTTTTACCGGAGATTCGACTTCCTCCTTCCGTTGGAATTGAACTCCGGCCGTGAGCAGAGCTTCGGCTGCGTTACCGCCGCTTACCACTCTGCGCCACAGAGGGCTTAACATGGAAATACATGTCACAATACATCACCCATCAGATATCATGGATGGAATAGATGCATGGTTCTCTCCTGCTTTTTTTAACCCCCCCAGCAGAGCTGTGGGGCTCTGAGTGCTATAAAACCTGGCCTTTTATACACTTTCTTTTCTAAGGTGTTCCCATGGTCTTACCTGCTTTTTGCTACTTCTCATTAGGCTCATCAGATGCTCCTGGTGAGTCTTCCTTCTCAACTAGTCTGCTTAACCTCTCCATATAAGGATTTCCTCTTACTTCATATTGACAATTTACATGACACACTGGCTGGCTGCCCAGACCTGTTATCTTGTACCATACTCAACTTCATGAGAAAATAATGCTTTGTCTATTCCAGTTGTTTCTCTGGAAAATTACAGCTGTAGCCAGGAGATGGAGGAAAAAGGGGGCAGTTTCAAACTACTCCTGTTTCACTGTTTGGCTCTTATGCATACGGAAGACTTTATAAACTATTTCAATAATTCTTAAGCATCTTCTAAGCAAATCTAAGTGTATGTAAATGATTTCAGCACATTATATAAATATATTTTAAGCCATTATCTGGGCTTTCCTTTTACACACATCAGCATTTTAGTGCAAATTTCTTCCAGTATACATGTTGGTGTGCAACTTTGCCTAATATACACTTTTTTGCAAAGCAATTTCCCCTAATATATGCATTTTATATACTTTACCCTAGTGTGCACTATATTTTGGACACATTACTCATCTGGAGAACTGCAGTGCAAAATTCAGAGAAATGCAGATTTTGAAAGATGGCTGTGTTTCAATTTGTGTATTGTTTCAGAAAGTGTGAATTAGGTAGGTTCACCTTTAAATGCTAACTGAATCTAATTTCTCTGTCCTCATCCCTATTCATAGCTCAGATAAAGCCCTGCACGTGGCATGCCCCTCTCGAAATACAAATGGGGTGTTATGTTAGAACATAAAAACATCAGAAGAGCCTGCTGGATTAGTCCAGTGGTCCATCTAGTCTAGCATCCTTGTTCTCACAGTGGCCAACCAGATGCCCATGGGAAGCTTACAAGCTCAATCTCTGAGCACAACACTCTCCATCCTGTGGTTTCTAGCAACTGGTATTCAAAATAGGGTTGCCAGGTTCTTGGCCCGAGACTGATCCTGTATCTTTAGGAGAAGAGAAAGTCAGCCAAGTGCAGGTGTTCTTGCCAGAGCTTGGAAGTAACTAGTTACAAGTAAAGAATTACTTGTAATTCATTACATTTTTGAGTAACGAGTGGGTAATTCCTTTACATTTTGATTGTAATAGAACTAGGAGTAATTTTACTATTTTTGTGGAGTAATTGTAACTTTTCCAGAATTACTTTTGGGCATTACTTGGGGGGAGGGAGCAGGGGAAGTCTTCTGCTCCTCTGATATGTGGATGAAAATCATGTGCCTCAAACTGGGCTTCTGTGCAGCATCGCTCCTCCCTCTTGCTCTGTGAGTGGGTAGGAGGCAACGAGGGAGGAGGTGCAAAGTGAGATGGGGTGGAGTGGAGAAAACAATTATTTAAAAAAATGGATAGTGGTAGTAAAGAATGGAGTGGAGGAGAAAAGTAGCCGGAAGGCAAGAACATGGATAAAGGAGGAGAAGGAGGCAGCAGCAGAATGGAGATAAAGAACTGTGGAGGTGAAAGATGACTGTGTGTGTGTGTGTGTGTGTGAGTGTGTGTGTGAGTGTGAGTGTGAGTGTGAGTGTGAGTGAGAGAGAGAGAGAGAGAGAGAGAGAGAGAGAGAGAGAATACTGTGTTTGAACTTGGTACACAAACTGGACTCCACCACCCTCTCTGGCTACTGTGCTGCATTTGCAGTATTTTAACATTTTTGCATCTCAGGGGAAAATGTTTGCTTGAGTGAGTGTCCCTTAGTTGGTGGCAGGGCAGGGTCTGGGAGGTGTTTAAGTGAGAGAGATTATGCTTGCTGGCTGCCAGGCCCAGCCTCCCAAAGGTCTTCTGTATCTTTAACAGTAGTGCAAGGGGAAGGGAGAATTCCACCTTGTGGTTTTTCCCATTACAGAGTTGCAACAACACCTGCATTTGGCTGACTTTCTCTTCTCCTAAAGATACAGGATCAGTCTCAGGCCATGGACTTGGCAACCCTAATTCAAAAGCAAAAGTGCTTCTGACTGTGGAGGTAGAACATATTCACTAGGAATAGCAGCCACTGCATCCTCCATGAATTTGTCTAATCCTCTTTTAAAGCCATCCAGATTGGTGGCCATCACTGCCTCTTGTGGGAGCAAATTCCAAAGTTTAACTATGTGCTGCAAGAAGAATTGCTTTCTTTGGAATCTTCCAACATTCAGCTTCATAGGATGTCGACGGGTTCAAGTGTTGTTCTGGTAGAATTTCCAAGTACACTATTGTTTATTTTATTTATTTGAAATATTTTCATACCACCCTTCATCAAAGTTGATTCTTTGGTGGTTTACAAAACAGTGTAAGAGCAACAAACAAAACAACAAAAACTAACCAACAATTCAAAATACAATGTGCTAAAACAGACCACAAATAAAAGTGGAGGGTAAAAAGAAGTCAGAAACAGTACTTAAAACGTTGGGATGGCCAAAACCTTTTTTTTTTTGCCTGACACCTAAAAAATAATAACTTTGGCACTGGGGGCAGGGGGCTCTTTGGGGACAGAATTATATAACTGGAACATTATAGCCAAAAAAACCTCCTCCCCTTCTTGGTATATACTAGCAAAGTTTGGAGAGCCTGTTCCTAAGCAAGTTGGGGGTTTATTCAAGCCAAACATGCATAGCTGGTTAGTCTGACTATTAGGGGTAAATTCTGTATATTACTTTTCTTCTATAGTTGCTGGGCCTATCTACTAGGTACATTTGGAAAGCCTTCTTGGGAAGTTCTGTGTGCCACAACTTGATTCTTTTTGATGGCCTAGATAAAGTATGCCTTCAAGGGAGGCATTGGTAAACCCCCTCTGAATACCGCTTACCATGAACACCCTATTCATAGGGTCGCCATAAGTCGGAATCAACTTGAAGGCAGTCCATTTCCATTTCAGATAAAGCATGATTGTAGCTGTGTCTGCCAGATCTTTCAATATGAGGGCTAGTTTAATCTGTATCACTGGACAGAACCTCAGACTAGATAGAGCATGTGGCTGGCTCAGAGCCAAACTAGATGAGATGCCATGAACACATACATGCCACAAGGGGCAGAGATGACCACTGTGATGCCCCTGTAATGTTTGTATAATATTTATGGTAAGTGCTGTTTTTGTAGGTTAAATATAGTAAGTAGAGTGAGTTGGGAGGGGGGAGTATACATGATGGAATGTTGAGGAATGCTGTGTTGTGATTGGCTGAGTGTCTGGGTGATTGAATGTATATATGAGAGAATGACAGTTGGTCAGAGAGTTCAGTTCTGGTTTTGAGTTGGTGAGGGGTGGATGTGTATTTAGACGGGTAGTGAGGCAGGTTTAGGAAAAGTATATGAAGTAAGACAAACTATAATATGTTGAAGATAATTTGTATGTAACCACACGCATGACAACTGAATTCAAAGTAATCTTGTTTATTCCCAGTCTTATTTAATAAATCTGTTTGGTTAAACAACACGCCTGATCCTTGGCTGGGTTCATACAGAGGAGAAGGGTGGGCACAGCAAAACCCAAAGCTGGAACCAGTATCTACGGTGGCAGCGGTGAATGGTTAGTGTATCAGCAACAGGTATCCAAAGGCAACCCAGGGCTGTAGTCTTTAAAGGCAGAAAGATACGGGGTGGGTGGGTTGTGGCCTGAAAGTGTACCTAGACACTTAATAGCAATCTGTTAAAGGAGGAGACTAAGGCAAAGTCCCAGGGCAGTATTGTTTTCCAGTGTGTCAGGTAGTGACACCTAGTGGTGGGATTGTGAGAGATCTGTGCCGGGGCCAGCGAAAGAGAGGAGATCTGACAACCACCAACTTGGATGGTTTTAAAAAGAAGATTAGATAAATTCATGGAGGATAAGGCTATCAATGTAAAATCTTGCAGCTCACTGGAGAAAAAAATCAAAATAGCGGAAAGTGGTAAATAAATTAAATATGTAACCTGCATCATGAATCAATTTGTTCTGTTCTTTTCATTTTACCCAGAGCTGCTTTATGCTTTCCCTTCACTGAGCTGATAACTGGCTTCAGAATATAGATCATGCTTTGCACAGAATCCACATGGCCTTGACTATTATTGCATGGATTCACATAAAGGCAATGTTACAGACAGAAGCTCAGATACTTGAGGATGAGTGCCTGTTGTACCCCTGGGCTACAGAAAGAGATCTATATACCATGAGGCTTTGCATCCTGAGATTCTTCCTAAAAAGGTGAGAAAATGTCTCCTCTGGAGGAATGGTGATCTGTTCCCTGGTGTGTTATGCCAACAGCTGCAAGAGCTGTGATGCTGTCCAAAGGAGGCAGGAACAGTGGGGGCTGAGCCAAGGGTGAAGCTGCTGAGAGCATGCCAATGAGGTCACCTCCCTCCTGCTACCATTCCAGCCGACTGCACAAGGGCATTATCACCCTAATTATATTTGTACTTTTTAATCTGTGGCTGTCGTTGGAGTGTCGCTGAACAGCCTTGCGCCCAGAATATTAACCACATCATTATGGGGGAATTAAAAAATCCAGGCATCCTGAAAAATAGGCAAAGCAAGGTAGATGGTGAGGTCACAAAGATGTAGTCAGGGTGGAGGCTGCACTGTTAGCTTCACTGAAATGGACTTTGCAAAGTGACTGTAGCTCAGGTGAGGAAGTGGACAAGAGATCAAGTCCTCCTTGATGTGCAGAGTTGATTGTAAGCTGGGCGGCAGGAAAGCAGTACAATGATTAGCCCTTAGATTAAAGAAAAACACTCTCTCTGTAAACTAACCATAGTTTGGTAGTATCTTGGGCTCATCTTCTTCCAATCTTCTCCTTTTTCCCCTTTGTTTTTCTGGGCCACTCTCCAATCCCAGTCTTTTTTCTTAGGTCCCCCTGCTGCATTTGACCTAGTACTTTCTCAGGCACCTGCTTGGTCTATCCCTCTTTGCTTAAGCCCCTTTGCCTCTCTCTTCTGTAAGATTAAAGCAGCTCAGCCAATGACATACAGAAAGTAATGCTTTGCATACAGAGGGTCCCCCGTTCAATCCCTGGCATTTCCAAGCAGGGCTGGGAGAGACCCCTGCCTGAAACCCTGGAAAGCTGCTGCCAATCAGTGTTACTGGACTCCTGCTGGGAGGAAGGGTGGGATTTAAATCTAATACATAAATAAATAAATAGTAAAATAAACAGTACTGAGCTAGATGGAGCAATGGTCTGACTCAGTACAAGGCAGCTTCCTATGTTTCTCGGATGAATGAGACCAAAGGCCTGTGTAGTCCAGCATCCTGTTTCCCAGTATCCAACCAGATTCCCATGGGAATCCCACAAGTAATAGTTCTTTCTTTTTTGTGATCTCCAACAGCTGGTATTGAGAGACGTGCATCCTCTGATCCTGGAGGTATTAGAAAGTCCTAAATGGCTTCAGCTCAGATTACCTGAAAAATCATTCCAACCTATACCTACCCATACCTTAAGATCCTCTTTGGAGGCCCTGCTCCATGGAACCCCACCAAGTGAATTCAAGCAGGTAACTGCAAAGGAGAGGGACTTTTTAGTCCTGGGACCAAGGGATGCCCTAACCGCTAGGCAAAGTGAGGTGACTGTCTCAGGTGGCAGATGTTGTGGGGGAAGCAGTGGAAACTCCCTTACTGTTTCTGCTAAACCCCACCGGTCATCTTCTCTGTTGGAGGACAAAGCTGTGTTAGCTACAAGGTATGTCCTAGCCCCGTTCAACTAGCCTGCTGCCTCAAATGCAGTGGCAAACACTACTCTATCAACACTGTTGAATTAAGATATAACTTTGAGTCCAGTTGGTGTCTCTACATACAGTGGAAAGGGGCACCACTTTGTCCTTTGCTTCAGGCAGCAAAATGTTTCCTGCTATCTCTGTATGGAACCTCAGTTATAGAAGAACCTCCCAGAGAGGCTCTCGTTGTGTCTTCTTTATGGTCATTCTTGCACCAAATGAAGGCCCTTTAACCCTTCCCTCTAATTTTATACTTGTCCTTGCCCCTCTAACTTTCATTGGGCCTTAGTTCCTGTTTTGACCCCCCCTTCCCTGGTTTGTTTCTAACATTGCTTTGTTTATAATGTTTTTCATAACCACATGGAAGGGTTGATGTCCAGAAATTGCTTTTGTATCTTGATATTGTTTTATTTTACTGTTTTATACCTGTATTCTTTTACTGCTTATATTAATAAAAATTAAAACAATATAATTTTTTTTAAAAAAAGAAGCTGGAGGGCAGTTTTCATCACAGCACTAATTTTAGTATATATCATGATTTATAATATATTTTTTTAATTTTAGAGGGTTGCTTGTGTTTTAGTATGATGTGAGTTGCCTTGGGAGAGTTAGCCCTGAGAGGCAGCTTACATCTGCTGAAACAAACAAAATAAATGTATGTGTTGTGGGGAGTGGGGAATGACACATTAAAGATGCTTTCCTTCTCCCCAGGAGTATGGGAGGTCTTGGTCTAAAATTGATTTCTACCTAGGTTAACCTGTGGCACGTGTCTCCCATGGAAAGTGAGAGGCCCCTCATTCTACTAGATACATCCTTCCCTTTTTCTGCCAAGCCCACCATCAGGCCCACCCTCTATGTCCTCTGGTGCGAAAGCACTGAGTGTTAATTCCACACTAACAGGGGTTTTGTGAGCCTAACGGCCTGATAAACATAATTGAATCTTATGGATTGCCCTGGTGTTATTACATGGAGCCATTGAGGGGAGTTAATGGGAGCTAAAGTGCCGCTGTAATTCCTCCTGCCTTTGCAGTAGCATTGTGGCTGCTCCTTGGGAGTTGCATGCTGGCTTTGCCTCACTGCAAGCCATATCTCTCTGTGTGTGTTAACCTCAGAGAGAGAGAGAGAGACTACTTCTGGATTATGACAAGAATACTCCTTTGTACTTAAAAGTTTCTCTGTTATTCACTGAACATTAGAATGAGAACTGATCTCTTGTAAGAACCCTGGGATGTAGCAGGCAGCTTGTCCTCACCGAGTGGGACAGGGTGCACAACATGGAGCCTAGCCTAGCCATGTGAGATGTTTGGATGACACAATGCTTTCAGTTTGTCTCTGAGGCCACCTTTCAGACACTCTTCTATGCTTGTGTAGTTAATTTCAGCCTTTAATAAATGAGATGTTTTTCCCCGAAGTCATCCTTGATTTATTCAGTATTAAAATGCTAATCCCAAGAGGATATTAGTAGACTAAATCCAGCACATAGGATCTGCCTGAAGAGCCAAGAGTCAGCAACAACAACTATTCTCATTCATTCTGGGCAGTTGAAATGTAGTCACTGAATAAAGGTTCGGTCACAGCCAACCCGCCTTCTGGGGAAAAGAGAAAACGTCTGCGATGAAGTGCTTCCAAACTAGGGGAAACCAGTGGTTTGGGGCCGATATTTTCCTTTCAGGATCCACTCCATCCCAGATGTTGTTCAATAAAGGCTTTAACTTTGTTACATGTGTTGTTGCTAGGGAGAGGTAGATAAGAGCTCACTGTCCCTCACTCCAGTATAATCTGACTCTGGAGGGGTGGGTAGCTCTGAAGGGGTGGGCCTCTCCACTGTCTGCTCAGTTGGGTTCCCTGGACTGTGAGGGAGACAGCCCTTTCAGGGTGCACAAGGAGGTCTGGTGCTGCCACCAAGGAGTATGAGGCAGTCAGTTGGGGAGGGGGGATGAGGAGGGGGAGGCCAATAAGGTCTGTTGTGATGCTTTGTGGCAGGGCTGGCATTTAGGGCAAAAAAATGAGGGGGAGAGAATGGTTATATGGGTTTTCAGGGGAAGTCCCCCCCAAAGGGCTGATTGGCCCATGCAGGAGCCAGACTATTGGTTCATGCAGGTTTCCTCCTGATTGACTTAGCTGTGCCAGAGGGTTCGTGGACTCCATCTTTTCTCTTTTGAGTTTGCACTCTGGATTTGAATCTGGAGCCCGCTACATGTGAGACCTGAGCTTTTCTACCTGGTTAGGGCTCTTTCTACAGCCCCTTGTGTCTATGATTTGGTGCTGAAGCTTGCAATGATGGTGGGGGTAAGACAGATGCCCCATGATGTGGCTGTTTCCTGTCTGCTGCTGGAGTTGAGTGGGTATGGAATTGTCCTGTAGTGTTTGCATGATGAGGTCCAGGGATCTCACATACTGTTTTCTGCCAGGCTTGCAAAAAGTAATTAAGGGCATTTCTTTCTCCCCTTCTCCTGGTAAAACTCAAACACACACCTCTTGTTTCCCAACCCTATGCATTATGCAGCAAGCCACAAGAAGTTGCTGCCATCAGTGTGTGTTTCTGGATTCCCTTGTTACATGTCTTGGCTCGTCCCTCTGGCTGTTTTGCAAAAGAGTTTTTTCCTCCCTGCCTTAGCATACAGCATGGTAGAGTGGCACCTCTCACCTGACCTCCGGTAGGTCACATTGTTGCTGCTCACTGGGAGGTAGTGTGGGAGGGAGCAAGGCAGTGGCAAGGTTGGCAGAGTGCAAATGCACCAACAGGAATACCAGATTGGCTTTACCAGTGCATTTTCACCACACCGATCTCCCTACCATCTTCCTCTTCCACTTCTACCTCCCAGTGAGCAGCAGCAACGTAACCAGCTTGAGGTCAAGTGAGCGGCACTTCTCCACCATGCCATCTGCTACTGCCTCAGTGAGTCTTGAAACTTCCTTCCCTTTTATGTGTTGTGCTCCAAAATTGTGTTTGTATGGTACATAAGGGGACTTGAATTCCCACCTGGAGAGATGCCTGGGAACTGACGGTAATGGAGTTGTTGCTGCTTATACCACTGGGGCACAGGGTGATGTTGTGCATGGTGTGATGCAGGGAGATGAACTGGGGGCATGTCTCCCCAAGAGAGGAAATTCTTCACCTGAAAAGAGAACACCAATGTGTACAAGCAAATTTGGAAGTATAGGTGCCAATTTAGAAATAACTGCTATCATTTGAATAGAAATACAATGCATCTCATCATGATGGGGAAGACTATAACCAGGTGACCCTTGGACTGGTCTGCTCAATGGGCTGTCCACGTGCTAACTGTTGATGGGCAATTCCAAGGCCTCTGCTCTCTCGTCTTACACTTCTTTTGCTTTTAAATGGACTTGGACTAGACAGCCCTTCAAACAAAGGACACCTTCAAAATAGGACTGTCCACTGTGCATGGGCAGCATATGGACATCTTTGCCATCACACACCATGATTGGTAGTGGCTGGCAGTGTTGCCATGGACACTGGGGGCTGAGCTGTTATTTTAGAGCCATTCTGGGATTTTCTAAGTTTTCTAAGTTTCCAGTTGCCGGAAGCCTCAGGAGGGGAGAGTGTTCTTGCACTCGGGTCCTGCTTGCGGGCTTCCCCCAGGCACCTGGTTGGCCACTGTGAGAACAGGATGCTGGACTAGATGGGCCACTGGCCTGATCCAGCAGGCTCTTCTTATGTTCTTATGTTCTTATGTTTTCCCTTCTCCGTCCAGGCTGAACATGGAAATGGCATTATACTTCGTTCCTCCACTATGCAATTGGAGTATAGGTTTGTTTTGCCCAATTCATATCTTATTGGGTTACAGAACTACACCTATAGGAGATTCAGGGTTACATGCACAACTTTTAATGGGCAGAGGTTTGAGAACTCGACTATCTGTCCTAGCACCATTTTTGCGACCTCAATTTGTTGAAGAAGAGATACAAGCATGGAAACATAATTATGACAAAGGCTCAGAGATTTTACATCATTTGCATAGGGGATACCCCCAAAAAAACTGAATTTGGCAACCTGCAAAAGTGACTGAGGCATGTACGAGGTTGCAAGATCATATTTGGTTCAGTCCGATGATGCAGCCACGAGGAACAGAAGAGATCTGAAGAGTCATGAGCCAATTGTGTATGAAACAACTGATGCAGATGTACTGTATTTACAACAGCCTAGGGTATCAAAACAGAACAAACAAAGTTGTTGCAGCAGAAAATGCCAATGAGACTTCAGAGAGCTTTGAAATTGGACACAGATATCTGCAATTACATCAAGAGGCAAAGTGATAAAACCTATTAGGTATAGAAAGTGATATTTTCTATAAGAGGGAAGATGTAATGATAATAGGAACCAAAATGCCCTGTGAGTTAATAAATATACAGAGGAATACCAGCAGAAAATTGACACTTAGGACTCAGGATTTTCCTAGGATTCTTTGCAGGGAGTGTGGGGGTGGGAAAATGTGCTTTAAATGTATGATGTGCATACACAGCCTAAGTAACATTTGCTTGTTTGCTACTTCAGTTTGGCATCAAGGTTGCAGTAGTAAATATTATATCAGAGTTTTCTCTGGGGACCTTAAAAACATGCAGCCAAGTCCTTCTACTTCCCATCCCTACTGATCTGCCTTGTGCCATGCCTAGAATAAACAAGCTCTTCCAACTGGAATAAGCCACTGGGAACTTAATTGGAGTTTCCTGACAGCTGGAGATTTATTAGCTTAGGCCAAATCTTCTTGGCCCAGATTTCATCAGCCTGATCTCTCTGAAGGAGAAGAGGAGATGCCACAATACCCCAGATGTGGGCACAGATGTTCCATTTGCTACTTGGACGCCATCCTTGTTTTGGCCTCAGTCATTTCCAGGAATGGACTGAATTTCTTATATGAGAACATCCCAATGTCAATGCTATGCTGAATTATTCTGTAAGTGCTCAAAACATCCGTTTTGCAATGATGAAATGAATGAATAGAGGGGAGCTGAATGTGTAATATTACACACCAGAACAAAATGCAGGAACTCATCTTGTTCATTTCTGGAATACAGAAACAGATGTGTGTGGGGTGGTGGTCCTTCTCCATTCTGAAGCTAATTTACATGTTTTTTGCTATGTGCGAAACCACTTGGAACAACCATATGGAGATAAGGTCACATGAAAAGCTATTAGTGTGAAGTAGCTTTCCTCACAGTTTGGACAATTTCCTTGCAAACCCACATTGTGATGGTGGCCAAACCAATGAGGACCTGCTTCCCAGAAACAGAGAATGTCACATGTTTGTGTTTCGAGCACCTTAACAATGCCACAGTAACAGCCATTTACTTATCTCCTTTCTGCCTTCTCCTGTTTTTGGATCACAACAGAAATTATCACAGATCTCTTTTCTAAATGTTATGGTGCTAATTCTATTGTGCTAGAATTAACCTGCCTGTGTCCTGACTTACAGCAGAATAGAGCAGAGACAGATGGTTATGTTTGGCAGAAGAACATGCTGGGTATAGGGGGAAAACAGGCCATCACCCCAAATTGCATTGCCACATTACATCTTACTGTCATCTTTCAGCAACAAGTAGCCAAGCTTTACCATCGCTTAAGAGCTCTTGTGTGGTGGAAGCACCATTGGTGTGAAAAATCAGGACATGGAATGCAAACAGCAAAAGCTCATGGAATGCAGTGCAGACTGCACCACCTCTTTATCATTTATTTGTATTTTGCAACTATCTTTTAGTTTTATACTTAACACAACTTTGCTTTGCTTCCTTCCTTTGGTATGTCACTTTCAGCATTCAGATCTAACCTGCTAGCCTGGGCAATGGTTATCTCAGATCTCATGGTGGCTCAGCACTCTTTCATGTGCTGGGCTTTCCTTTATCAGAGAAACCTCTGGGAACTTTTTTTTTTAATAAACTGGCCTTTGAAGATGTTAGTTGCCATGGCAGCTTGCTTCTTTAAAGGGGCCCTTTTTTTTGCTTGATGTTGAGAGTTCCTGTAACCATAACAACCAGGCCCTTCTCTCCTGCTCAGTCCTTGACTTGGGTTCTGTGTTGGGTTGCAGCCTCCAAACCATGAGTCCTGCGATTTCTCTGATAAGAGCACTAGAGGTGTGAGCATTGGTGGTGAAATCTCAAAAGAGGGCTAGATCCTTAGTCTCCGTCACCCTGAATCCTCTGGCCATCATCTTCTGAAAAGAGGATTCCTTGCTCCAATAATGCTAAGCATTCATCTGATAGGATGAGAGGAAATTGCTACAATCATCCAGTTCCTCCAGTTCAGGAATCTTCCAGACAATCTATCTATTGAGCATTCATTTTGATCTACTTGCACAAATCTTACTTGGAGAGATTATATCAGGATAGATTATATCCGGTTTTGATTGAGCAGTCTTTCTGGTTTGTTTGCTGAGAAGTAATACAACAATGAGCATCCATCCTGAATTGCTTGCATGGTGTTTATATGTCTTCCAATTAATTGTTCGTTCATTCCACACTTGTCAATGTGTTTCCCTGTCACTTTCCTACCTGCAAAAAGCCTGTTTCTTTTTCAAAGTGGATTTGTTGCTCTAGAGCAGCCTTTCCCAACCAGTGTGCCTCCAGATGTTGTTGGACCACAACTCCCATCAGCCTCAGCCAGCATTGCCAATGGTCAGGAAAGATGGGAGTTGTGGTCCAACAACATCTGGAGGCACACTGGTTGGGAAAGGCTGCTCTAGAGCTTTAATCCACTTTAAGTGCGCAAACCTAAATTTCCAGTATATGCTTGAAGCCTTCCCACAAGAGTCTGGAGGCACCCATAGACACATTCCCAATATATTCAGATTTCCTCAGGGATTTAGCATGCTATAATTTTGAGTACTATATGAAACTACAAGACAAATCCTAGTCACTGTAGTTTAGCTTGGTGCTCATGCCTCCTCCAACCACCAAATGTCATTCCTTCTCATAGAATATTTATATACATCTTTTTATATACAGCTTGGTTGTAGTAGAGGTGAAGTGGTACTGTGATGCTGATGGAGATGTTAATGGGAGCAGCTCACAGGCTATTCCCCAGAGTGTGTTCCAACAAACTCACCTGATAATGGGCTGCTCTGCACTTGGAAGACTGCAACATCTTAATCCATTGGCGACATCTTCAAAGGATGGCACACACCATAGTATTTTTATCGACTGTAGTTTTTAATATTAACATGCAAACATTGCAAACCAAAAACAAACAACCCCCTCCATTCCTTTCTCTCTCCACCTCTCATTCTATGTAAAAGAAATTACACTCCAACCAACACAATGTTTTTCAATTAAAATGTGGTCAATATCAGTAACTTAACCACCATTCCCCCTTATTGTACGTGACCTAAGCTGATTTCTGCAAAGGCTGTCAGAACATCTAAACCTTGGGTGTGTCCACACCACGTTTTACATGTGGACTATAACCATGCTTGGTTCACTACTTCTAACCAGGCATTGACATGGTGTTATAATCTGGTCATTGTCCTCCTGAGTTTCCCCCAAGTTTGTCTGTCTTTAGACTGCAGAAAACTACAGTTCCTGGCAAGAAATGTTTGCTGGGGAACATGGGATTTGTAGTTTCTTCTGAAGCATCATTTCCATTTATCTCTCATGAGCCCTCTACATTGCTGATTACCTCTCCCCCTTCTCAAATGTACGGGTTTTTTGGTGGTGTTTTTTTTTCCTGAGAAGAGGGATCAGAGTCCAAGGATGGAAGAAGAAATAAGTACACTTTACCTAGGCTTGGGGAGGGATCTAGAGTGCCTGGCAGTGCATAGCATGGGATGGGATGGGGAACGGAGCCTAATAGTACATAATGCTTGAGGATATTTATACAAACCTATTTCCTTGTACTTTGCAGCCTTGCCCAACTTGGTGCCTACAGCCGTTTTAGACTACAACTCTCATCATACTTGACTATTGACCATGCTGACTTGCACTGATGGGAGTTGTAGTCCAAAACTCTGGAGGGCACCAGGTTGGGAATAGCTACCTGGGATGTCCAGAGATTGTAAGATTTTCTGGGACCAATCAGAAGCAGGGCCCCATCTGGGACAGAGAGGGAGCAAGTACTTATGCAACAAATGATTGCTTTTCAAATCTGAGAGACAGCTATGTGCCACCTTATGTCAGATTCTCTTTAAAGAACTATGAATCCATGGTACGTGTCTATACTGACTTCAGAGAAATAATCCTTGTGCACAGGGGAGCTGAGGGGGGCTCATCCCTCACTGGGAGATCCATGTAAGAGCTGGTGATTTTAAGTATTTCTTTAAAAAAATCCTTGCTTTCTCAGAGGTTCCACGCCCCCTTGCAGTTTATGCCCAAGCACAACTCTGTCCTCATGCCCCATAATAGTTAACAGTTGGCATTTTTCTGCAACACTTATTGTAAATGCCTCAGTTAAACAATTTCCCTACAGATCATTGAACAGCTTCTGGGAAGAGCTCAAAGGAGTCTCTGTATTTAACATCTCCTTAATCTCTTTGGTCTCCCCTAGTCAGCTGTGACTCCTCTCTGATCAGTCTTCTGCAAGATGCCACAGAACCCCTGTGTCCTTTCAAAAGAAGTCCTGAGCTTTGGAGTGTCTTAGGCAGGAAAAAACAGGCAATAGCAGGGCATAAATATGATCTCTTTAGGATAGAACCCTGTGTGATGTTTTCTGATTCACAGCCCCGTGTAGGAGGCTTGTGCCAGGCACATTGCAGGCTGGTGGCAGGCACTTTCTAGTCTCACAAAAGACCCATTGATCTTGACAGTATTGCCAGATTATCACTTTGCAGTCTTTGGCCTGGTTCACACATAGTGCTAAACCATGGTTTATTAAATTATGGTTTATTTAGCTGTGGCTTAGAGTTATGTGTGAACCCTCCTAGCAGCTTAACAGTTGACTTTCCGATCATCCGCCCTCTCTGTGTCCACCAGCAGCGGTGCCAGAGGAGGGAAGAAGCCCACAATCCCCTTGGATAAACTGAGCAGGAAAAGTGAGGAGGGAAGGAAGGCCTTGCCTCCAGAATCTATTGCTGCTGTTGTGGTGGATGGTGGATGGTGACCACTTATAGATTGTCCAAAATTAGGAAATGCAGGAAGACAAAAGGGGGTGCATACTAATTGATATGTGTATGTATATGTGCAAATCTGTGGGTCACCTTGGTGAGAAAAGTGACCAAAATTATAATAAGTGATAATTATACAAATACAAAAATACTTGTGGGTCTCAAAAACTGGTATTCAGAGACACACTGCTTCCAACACTGGAGGTAGAACATCGCCATTGTGGCTAGTAGCCATTAGTAGCCTTACCCTTCATGAAGCTGTCTAATCCTCTTTTAAAGCCATCCAAAGCGGTGGCCCTCACTGCCTCCTGTGGAAGTGAATCCCATAGTTTAACTATAAGCTGTGTGAAGAAATACCTCCTTTTGTCCGTCCTAAATCTTCCAACGTTCAGTATAATTGGATGGCCCTGGGTTCTAGTATTATTATGAAAGGGGAAGAAAACAACACAAATCGTAGAGCTGTAATCTGGCAATTCTAGAGGTGCAGGGGTACAAAATATTCTTATGAAGAAAAGACCCGAGCATTCTATGGGAAGACTGGAAGCAGTGGATGGCCTTAGCTTCCAAGGACCTCTAGGGCTCCACATAATGTGTTTTGTAAATAACTGCCCTAAACAACGTTGTACAACAAACTAACAGTATTGTTGCAGCATTTGGCCAGGACTCAATACTAACATACAGGATCAAAATTGTGGTTGAAGTCAAAACATAAACCAATACAAGTACTGAGCTAAATGGATGAAACTTCAGTCATCATGGCAGAAGGCCAGGTTGGAGGATCAAAGCAAACAAGTCAGTCTTTAAAGCAAGGGCAGAGAAACTGTAGTCCTGCAGATGTTGCTGGATAAGAAGAAGAAGAAGAAGAAAGAACATAAGATGAGCCTGCTGGATACAACTCTCATAGTCCCTGACTGTTCACCATGCTGGATGGGGCTGATGGGAGTCTGACTACATATGGAAGGTCACAGATTCCCCCAACCCATGCTTTAGAAAGAAGCATCTGGAGAGAACTGGATGAAAGCTGGAGTAGTAAATAGCTGGTTGTTTAGAGCACTGTTCTTCAACCTTGTGTCCCAGATGTTGTCAGACTATTACTCCCATCAACCCCAGCCAATTTAGCCAATGGCTAAGGATGATGGGTGTTGTAGTCCAGCAACATCTGGGGACCCAAGGTTGAAGAACAGTGGCTTAAAAGACATGAGGTCACAATTAAGCCCCGGCTCGAACATCCGATTTATTAAATATTCATCCTGATTTGCTTCCACAAGGCTTACGTGGAGTTTAGATTATATCCCGTCTTTACTGAGCATTCATCTTTATTGAGGAGTTGTACAACAATAAGCATTCATCCTGCGTGGCGGCTACTCGACGGTTGGAAAGTGACCATTTAAGAGTGGCTGGCGTGGGGGTTTGGTCTTTACTGCCACTGACATCTACAGGGATAACAGTACACAGAAAACCTCTGCATCCTTCCAGCTATAGTATCTGTAGATTTTTATCTCTTTCCAGAATCCCTTTGGTCCTGCTTGGCTTTATTTCTGGAGCAGCAAGACAGTGGAAAATTGAATCTGAATCCCTCTGGATTCACTTCTGCCATACTAGCTGCTGTGGAGCCAAGACTAACTGAGATAGCATCCCTGGCTGCAGCAGTTCCAATTAACACAGCCCTGCTTGCTTTAGCAATTACCTGCTGATGGCTCACAGCCCACATCCAGATGGAGATCAGCTGGCAGAGTTTAAAACAAGCAGGCTGAGGAGTTTGACTAACAAACAATCCTCTAAGGCAACTGTCTGTGGCATACTGCTGATCTAGAGCAAACTCTTTTCCAGAATGTGCATGGCTGGCTGGGGCTACTACACAGGACAAGTAGATCCTAAAAATGGTGGCAACATGCTCTGTATTTTTGCATTTTAGAGAAGCAGATATTCCCCTGCATACTGCAATGTGCTTTGATATGGCCCAATATTTCTATGGAGGCTCAAACTGCACATAACTGGAGTTCTGAAATTCTTTCCTGTAAGTTTTTTTTTAATTAACACAAATGACCTGGAGCAGGCTGTATCTGAACAGAAGAATAATACATCAGACAACCTGTTTATTGAGCATTCATCCTGATTTGTTTGCAGGGAGATTAGACAACACTGGCTATTTAATGAGCATTCACTCTGATTTGTTTGCAGGGGAGGGTTAGATGATGTTTCATTAAAGCAAATGTTATCCCACACTTTCCAGTGCATTTATGTGTCACTTTCCTTAGGAAAGTGGGTTTGTTGCGCAAGACCTCCTAATCAACTATGATTGCACAATCTGATTTGGCCAGAATGTGATTTAATCCCACCTGAATCACAGTCTGGAGGCATCCACTACTTAACTCTTTCCCCTTCAGCCCTTTTCCAGCTAAAAAGTATCCTTCCCAAGCTGCCTTTTCACCTGCAGGGGAAAATATATGTCATTCCCATGCAACATATTGGAATCAGTCTGATTTTTCATCAAACTGCAGCTCCAAATTCCACTGTTAATGCACCGAAAATAGAAATAAAGCATAACCTCCAATTTGAAACACAAAAAGCTTTCTTCACCATCATATGACATTGACCAATAAAAAGGCTTTGAAATTAATAAAAATAAATTTGACACAGATTTCTAGAATGAATAATGAGGGAAATAAATTTTTCTAGTGTAGATTCTCTGTAGAAACATTAATAACACAGGAAAGAAGCAAAGTAAGAAGAACACCAGCAAACATACAAAAATATAATTCTCTATCTTTGGAGATGGCAAGTGTTGCCACCACTCACTATATGCTCAGAGGCACATGTTACCAAATTCTTCCAAGCTACACAGGAAGTGGATTGGACTGTGAAAGACCAACCCAAACTGTGTTTGCATTTTGACCAATTTGTAGGGCAGTACAATATCTCCGAGAGGAGTTCAGGTCTCCTGCTCCCCTGGTGCATTCACTATAGCTGCCCAATTTCCCTGCTTTTTAAAGTTTGATAGAATAGCTGTGGGCTATAGGTATGTTCTTAAACCGCAAGGTTTTTTGCCTATTAGTGAATAGAGATTGGCTGTTAGATCCAGACTGTGTAAATGAGGCAAACTATACATGGTGTTCAGTTGAGTGTAGTTTGTTCTCAATGCTTTTTTTTTTCTTTTACAAAATACAGCTGTAGACTTTGGGGTGGCCAAGAGTTAGATTGGGACCTACTGGTAGATCTCTGGGTGATTTGAAGTAAAGCGGCAAAAATGTCCAAGTCCCAAATATTTAACAATGACAACAATAATAAAATGTCTCCCTCTTCCTGTTATACTTCTGACGTGAAGAAAGTGTGAATATGTGTGTTTGAAGGATATAACCAATTAATTTTTGTGTGGACGGACTGTAAGCTCCATTCAGTTCTGATACTTAAAACCAAATTCAGAGTTGTTTGATTTTGTCTGTCTTTTGTACCTGACTGTGGTTGTTGGGGTTCTCTGAGTTCTAGTAAGAAACCAAGTGCAACCTGCAAACCTGAAATCTGCCCTCTCCAGCTATAGTAGAAGATACATATGGGTGGAGCAACTTCTTAACCCTATCCTCTCCAAATGTTTTCTCACTAAAATTGTCCCCCAAATATGTCCCATAGAGCAAAACACATGGGGCCAGGTATCATTTCCTACATATGGGTTGTGGTGGTGGAGAGAAGCAGCGTGGGGGCTGTGGACAGGTTTTAGTGGAAAAACTGCTGGAGAGGAAAGGGTTAAGCTGTTTCTCCTTCATTCCACACAGACCTTGTGCTTTAGATTATAGTTTCCATGGCTGTGTTTTGTAAATGAAAAGAGCCAGGCATAAACAACATACAACAAATAATCACATGTAGTCTGGCCCTTAAGCACATGAACTCTTCCCCTATGGCTAGTTTAGCACTGCAGCAATAGCTGGAAGTGGACAGGAAGGCACTGCATGAAAGAGGGAGGGAGTGAGGGGCTGTAGCTCAGTGGCAGAGCACCTGCCTTGCGTGCAGAAGTTGGCAGGTTCAATCCCCAGCATCTCCAGGTAGGCCTGAGAGAGAACCCTGATTGTAAACCCTGGAGATTTGCTACCAGCCAGTGTAGGCAGTATTGGCCTGACTGTATATAAGGCACCTTCCCATGTTCCTAGGTTTTGGACTCTGATATGCATACTGATACTGCTGTTTCTTCTCCTGATGCTTGGATTAGCCGAAATCGGCACAGGGCATATGTCAGTCCCCATGCATTTGTGGGTGTCAGACATACTAAATCATGCCTGACACACACACAAAAAGGGCTCTGCCTGGAATTAGGCCTAGACACAGAAATGGAGCAGGAGGCTGTATATAGAAAGGATGATAAAACACGCTTGTTCTGTAGTTGTATCAATTTTTCAGTGACATGTGTGATATCTGCAAGTGGAGATAACAATATTGATGTAAGAGCCTTGTATGTGCACTGAATAGGTCATAGGCAGATGATAGCACTAACCAAATATTAGCGTAATTAAACAACAGATGATAAGTGCGACAGAGGAAAATCACACTCCAGAAGGGAAAATTTTTTCTTTCAAGGCCAACAATATTGGCTTTGAACAACCTACATGTCCTCTAGTGAATGTCCTAGACATATCCAAGTATTTGTTGTTATATGCCTTCAAGTTGATTATGACTTATAGCAACCCTATGAATCAGTGACCTCCAATAGCATCTGTCATGAACCACCCTGTTCAGATCTTGCAAGTTCAGCTCTGTGGCTTCCTTTATGGAATTAATCCATCTCTTGTTTGGCCTTCCTCTTTTACTACTCCCTTCTGTTTTCCCCAGCATTATTGTCTTTTCTAGTGAATCATGTCATCTCATTATGTGTCCAAAGTATGATAACCTCAGTTATTAATGTAGAACTATAATGTTCTTCCTTAGGGCAGGTGGGGGGAACTGCCTTTATGTCTTGCCAACCAATGCTGGTTCCATACAAGGGTGAAACAACATGCTATGTTATTCTTCCCCCTCCCTCAGAAGTTTCCTGATTCTTTTCCCTGAGGGCTCTCATTTATTTCCAACTGAGGGAAGACTGGGGAGGGGATGGGAAGGGGGATGTTTGACCCTTTATTTCTGAGCCATCTGTCAAAACTGCCTCCCCTGCAGCTGCATTTTCCCCCAAGAAATAAAAGTTACTGGTCGTAGGTATCCATGGGAGGAAGGAAGGGGCAGTCCCCCTGCAATGAATAATCCCCAGATTCTCAGCTCTCATTTGAAAATAATAGTTTGGGTAGAGACACTCTCATTGTTCTGCCAGTTCCAGTGCATCTCCACCTCTCTTTTCTGAAAACGGGGGCACATGATGCTAGTCAAACCCCATCCCCTTTTATTGTAAAACCGGATGGGATCGGCTTGAGGTTTGTTTTTTTTAATTGCTTCAAAGATTTCACGACTGATTGGCAGATCGACCTGTTCTGCCTCCAGGTGCGGCCAATGGAAAAGCTTTGCTATAGGCATTTGTGAAAGAGGCAAACTGTACAGGCACTATTCTTCTCACTTGTTTTATGAGAGAAACTAGCCTGCTCCCACCTTTCAGCATTTACTTTATCCACACATCCCACCTCTGCTCTGGAAAAACTACTGAAGACATCCATGATACCAGTGGTCCCATTATTATCTTGTATTTCTCAAGGAGAAAAGAACCCGGGGCAGGGGAGAGCAATTTTGTGCAAAGAAATTTGGGAGGGAAAGGGTTTGTTTATTCATTTACCTAAACACACGTACAGGCACAAACCACAATGATCCACACGCAGGCAGGCAAGCACACCACTCTTCTCACCCCTCCAGTGCAGAGTTGTTCAGTGCTGCAGTGGGTTGGTTTTCCCTCTGTTAGAGCACTGAGGGTAAGGATGGGAGGAGGAGCTATCAATTTTGGTTCATTCAGCTTCTCATTTTTCCCATCTGAAAGTCACTTCTGCGCATTTTATAATTTTTTAAAAAAGATCCTCCTGAAAATTATTCAGCATTTTACTGCAAGTTTCTCCTAATTAACACATTTTTGTAGGCAGTTTTGACTAACGTACACATTTTTGCAAGCAATTCCTCCTAATATTATTTGTATGCTACTTTCACTAGTATATTCACTTTTATGCTGTTGTGGAAATGATCCCAAAGTAGGCGCCAAGCAAGCCTCTCTGGGGATAGTATTCCACAGCCAGGGTGCCATCACCGAAATGCCTTTTCCTTACTAGCCACCCACTGCACATATGGTTAGACATCTGGGCAGGAACATATGGTTAGACATCTCTACCCCTCCTGGTCCTTTGCTTAATCCAAAGCCTACTGCAGTTTTCATTCCTGAATGAAAGAGGGGGAAACTATGGAAGTACATGGAACATATAGTTGCATCCTAAGTGAGTCCTAAATGCCACACTTTCATATTTGGCACACCGTGGTGGTGCTTTGAGCAGTGCTTTGCAGGATGGAGGAGAGGGAGCAGCAAAGCTAGCACTGAAGTGGAAAGGTCCCCCCCCCCCCAGAGTGGGTGGGTGAAGAAAGATAAAATAGTTCCAGAAACTGCAGGGTCCAGGGCAGGGAAAGAGGAATTATTTTAATACTTGATCTTGGCAACAAAATGAATAAGGCCAAAGCTGGCAAAGAAAACTGTTATATGAAGGCACTGTACTAAGTCAGGTCACTTCCAGATGACCTGTTTATTGACCATTTATTCTGATTTGTTTGTGGGAAGATTAGATAATATTGCTTCAAAGCGAGTGTTATTCCATGCTTATAAGTGCTTTCTCCTGTCACTTTCCTTATCATGAAAAACAATCTGATCTTTTGAGAAGCGGGTTTGGCAAGAATTCCAGATCAATTTTAATTCATTATATTGCACAGCCTAAATTTGTTGCTATGTGATTGAATCCCGCCTGAAAATTGTGACCGCCTAGGTGCCCCCTCAAATCATTGGCCCTAATACCGGGAGCCTTTTTAACCTGATACCTTCTGCATGCAAAATAAATAGACTACCAACATATTGTAAGGCACCTGTTGCTTTAACCTAACCATTCAGGCAGTAGGGCCTAGGCATACCTTAGGCTCTGTGCCACTTGGCAACTCTCAGGCGGTGGGAGCTAGTAGACTGATTCTTGCTCCTCTGCAGCAGCATCAGATAATGGACAGAAGGGTATTCTGGAGCAGATCATCAGCCCAGCCTAGCCAGAGGATCTGAAGAGCCAACAAAAGCCAAACTGGCCTTCTGTAATTGTTGGCTCAGGCTTACTTTCTCAATCTGTTAGATCAGAAGTAGGGAACTTTAGGTCCGCATGTCCAATTTGGCTTGGCAGGGGTCCTGATTTGGCCCTAAGAGGCTGTTTGACCCAAGCCACACCCACTTGCTCTACGCTGACATCTTATGTGACAAGGTGTGGGGCAGGTAAGGACATGGGTCCCTGCTGAAAGCATGAGTTGCAGATGCCTGAGCCTTTGCCTGTCTGGGTTGATTTCAAACCACACAGGCAAAGGAAATGGGGCTTGCATGCTGCTGATCAGCTGATCAGCCATGTCTGCAACCCAGGGCCAGCTCCAAAGGGCAGCTAGGTGAGGCCCTGGCTGAGGGCTCCTGGGGCTACAAGGGCCCCTGAGGGGCCCCTCCAGTCCCCTTCCACGATGCAAGGCACTTCAGAGCCGCCCACCATTCCCTCGCTCCACATACCTTTCTGTGCTGACTTAATTTGCGGCTGTGCGCAGTGTGCACGCAGCACTACCATTAACCAATATGGTGGCTGAGGTTTCCCTAAGGTGCTGATGCCCCTGCTGCCATCTTGGTTAATGGCAGAGATGCATGTATGCAGCATGCATGAGTGCCATCAACCAAGATGGTGGCGGAGGCTTCAGCCCCTTAGGGAAACCTTGGCCACCATCTTGGTTAATGGTAGTGCTGCACATGCAGCCCACATAGCCACAAAAGACAGGAGACAAGTAGTTGGGGGTGCATGTGGCTACACGTGCATGCGCATGCACATGCCGGGGCCCAGGGCAAGCTGGTGCCCAAGGGCCCCAACATGCCTGGGACCGGCCCTGCTGCAACCCCAGAGCCTTTGCCTGCATAGTTCGGTTTAAAACAGTGTGGGCACAGGGAAACGCTTCACCTGATGTCATGGTGATGTCAGGTCACTGACAAGTGGGCGACCTTACGCAGAATGGCCTGATGGGGGGGCAGGTTAGCTTCTGGCCCACTGGCCAAATCCATTTCCCCACACCTGCATTAGATGAACTACAGGATAGAGCAGGGATGGGCAGCCTGTATGTCCCTCTAGATGTTGTTGAACTACAACTCCCATCATCCCTGAACAGTGGCCACACTGGCTGAAGGTAATGGGAGCTAGAATCTAACTAAATGTGGAAGGACGCAGGTTGTCCACCCCTGTGCTGGAGCTTGCTTCTTCTGTTACCTTCTGAAAATTTGCCTGCCTGCTTGCCTGTACATCTCCTGCGTCTGTCCCTTTGGACTTTGTGTTATTTGCCTTTGGCCCTTCTAGGCCCTCCAACTGGTTGCTTGCAGGTCCTGATCCCTATGCCCTGGACTATAGCCCTGTGAAAGGGATTGAAACATCAGTGTTGCTGCTCAGTGTACAGAATCCCTTAGAGCAGGGATAGGGACCTTGTGGTCCTCCAGTTGATGTTGGACTACAGCTCCCATCGTCCTTGACCATTGGCCATGCTGGCTGGGGCTGATGGGAGGAGGGTACCAGGTTCCCCATCCTTGAGGTACAGATTGCTAACAGTCCCTTCCTCTAGCCTGGTGCTCAAATTATGGAAGGAAAAAGGAGAGTACTTAATGAAATTCACTAGCAAATCACTCTACTTTAACATTTCGTCTAACATACCCCCATCAACTTATAAAAACATTAGCGAAGGGGACCACTGTTGAAAGCCCCATCTGTGTCCCCGCCCCCATAAGTCAAGCACTGCTCTGGCTTTCCTCTTAAAGTGCACCTATGGTGTGAAACATTTAGCAGAGTCCACTGAAAGTATAATAAGGGGCTTGGCCAACTGCTCCTCCTTTTCCTCTGGCTGGAGCATCACTTGTAGTTTGGGGTTTATGTCATCTCCAGTCCCTCTCCAGCCTGCAAGGATGGAACAGGTGATACTCTGGATTGAGGAGTATCTCCAGAGGCATCCCCTAAGCTCTAACAAAAGGGTCCAGCACTTTACTGAGCTTTATGGAGAAACAAACACTCTCTTGTTCCCTTCCAAAAACGTGCTGATTATGTTTCCAGTGACACAGCCTTGTGGTGTATAACATCTAGGGTTGCCAGGTCCGTGGCCTGAGACTGATCTTGTATCTTTAGGAGAAGAGAAGGTCAGCCAAGTGCAGGTGTTCTTGCAACCCTGTAATGGGAAAAACCACAAGGTGGAATTCTCCCTCAGCTCTCCACAACTTTTAAAGATACAGAAGACCTCTTGGAGGCTGGGCCTGGCAACCAAGAGGTCTTCTGTATCTTTAAAAGTTGTGGAGGGGGAAGGGAGAATTCCACCTTGTGGTTTTTCCCATTACAGAGTTGCAAGAACACCTGCACTTGGCTGACTTTCTCTTCTCCTAAAGATACAGGATCAGTCTCAGGCCAAGAACCTGGCAACCCTAAACATCACTTGAGACTGCTACCTCTTTCATCTCCTCAGGGCAGAAGCCTCACCTCACAGTCTGAAGGGCAATCCTTTTTTTTTTTAATATAAATTTTTATTCAGATTTCTAAAACAAAACAAAACAAAAAGAAAAAGAACAAATTAATAACTAATACAATAAAAATATTGACTTCCGATTTGTCTTAAATCAGCTATAGGTCTATAGTATATAACAAACCTGTCCCTTAATATATTACAAAATCACTTTCCTCCAGTGGTTATCTTGGTTAATCATTAAATCTCATTAACATCATATCATTTTATTCTTTCCACAAAAGGTCAAAGAGAGGTTTCCAGTCCTTGAGAAATATTTCTATCGGTTTTTCTCCAAATAGACATGTCAATTAATCCATCTATTCAAGTCTAATAAATCCAGTAGTTTCAACAGCTATTCTTCCATTATCAGTGTTAGTTCCATCTTCCATCGTCCATCCTTGCACACATAATTCTGCTGTCATAGTCATATAGTAAAAGTCTGATAGGAATTTCCTTCATCACAAATATTTTCTTGCCATCAATTCTGACTGTGTTACTGAAATATTGTTGTAAAATCATATCTCTGTTCTTCTTTTTTACGGGGTGCACTAGCACATCTCTTGAGAGTTTTTCCATTGTCACATATCTGGAATTAATTCTATAAACTTTCTCTATCTCAGGTTCCATCAGATCATTCCAGTCCAGAAATTTTTTTGAAACATTGATAAATTTATCTCTGATATCTAGTCTGAAGGGCAATCCTGGCAGATTTCTGCATCTAATAAACTGCTGGGCACATGGCATCAACAAGAGTTGCTTTGTTTGCCTGTCTCTATGGCTACAGAAGAAAGGATTTCTGTCAGCCAACCAGATGCCTTTGTGTCTGACTCGCAAACTATGCTAGCTTAGACTTTGTTTCATGAATGAGAGATGTCAATAGAATTCCAGGTGATGCAGCAAGCAAGGGCATTTGGGAATTCAGGAGGAGGTGCTTTCCCCATTGTGTCAGCCAGCTGTTTTGATTACTCAAACTTCCTGATGATTTTTGGATCAAAAAAAAAATCTCACAATGCTTGTAACAGCCATAATTAATTTCATGTCCAAGATAAATAGGAAAGATAGATATTAGGTAGGAAGTGGGACAGGAGAGAAATTTGACTGTTTGCAATTAAAACCAAATCTATCAAATTTGTGCTTTTCAAAAGAATATGAGAACTGAAACACAGACATCCTTCAAAATTTGCACATATCTGAATTTTGCTATTCCATTCTCCGACCAACCAATGTTTACAAAAATGCAGATGTTAGGGGAAAGTGTGCATAAAAATGAATATATTAGTGAAAATAACATACCAAAATGCATTATATTAGGAGGAATTGTTTGACAAAATTTCATTAGTCATACCTGCATACAATGTGTTTTATTAGGAGAAATTTGTTCTAAATTGCTAAAGAATTTTCATGAGAATTTTTACTTTTTTCCGCCCTCAATTTGCTGCAGACTGGAAAATGAGAAACTGAGAGAACTGAAATTGACAGATCCTTTTATCCCTAGCAGTAGGTAAGTCACCCTAGAAGCAGATTCACTAATAGGTAAAAACAACCTTATGATTTAAGAACATACCTATAGCCAACAGATGTTTCTATGTAGCTTTAAAAAGCGGGGAAATTGGGCAGCTATAGTGAATGCACCAGGGGAACAGAGACCTGACTTCCTCTCTGAGATATTGTACTGCCCTACAAATGTGTAAAACTGCAAACACAATTTGGGTTGGTCTTTCAGCTTCTTGGAATAATTTGGTAACATGTGCCTCTGAGCATATGGTGAGTAGTGGAAATACCTGCAATCAGCCCAAACAACAGAAACAAGACATGTGCTGTGCTGTGCTGATCTTGTTTTAGCAGAGAGGAAGCAATACAATTAAGATAGTTGATGTAGTTCAGATATCCACTTTAAATATGTTTGATTTACTTTGCAATTTTAGTGAAGTTTCCTATGTTAAATTATTTCTTTTGCTTCTGTTTCTGTGAATATGTGAAGTACAGCAACACTGCATAATTTATAGTAAGAAAAAAAACTCCAAAAACAATTGTGGAATAATGGCACTTACTATTCTGCAAAATGGTCTCCAGTGGACATGAGGCGTGTCTTAGTTTGCACAAGATAAAACAGTAGGAGGTGAAATATATTCTAGCAAATTTCTAGGTGTGCTCTATGTTTTTAATTGACTATGCCCATCCTTCCTTAAGTGGAGTGGTTTAAGCTTAGCAGACTGAACTCATGCATCTTGGGCAGGCCAAGTTTGTTTTTCCCAACAACTAGATTCATTGCTTAAGTAGCAAAGTATTTTAATCAGTCTAATTTTACATCAAAGCTGCAGTTTCAGATTCAACTGCTGATGCACCCAAAATACTAACAAAACCTCCAGTTTGAAACACAAAAGGCTGTCTTCACCATCATATGACACTGTCCAGTAAAATGCTTTGAAATTTATAAAAATAAATTTGACAGAGATTTCTAGGACAAATAATGAGATAAATATAATTTTCTAGGTTAGATTCTCTGTAGAAACAGCACTAACACAGGAAAGAAGCAAAGAAGAACACCAACAAACATAACAAAAATATAATTCTAATTTCCTAAAAGACACCAAAGTCTCTGCTGGCCTTTTTTCTCTCGGTAAGTGCAGGGACCCCTAGAGATCTCTCACCGCTCAGAGATTGGGGTAGCACACAACAGTATTCTTGGTGACTTCCATACACTGATCTTGAGTCTAAATCAGCAGTGGGGAACCTCCAGCTGTAATTAGGTCTGGTGTGTACATATGAGGTCAGATGTAGGGCAGGTAAAGATGTGCCTGCTTGCCTAAAGTGGAGTTTGCAGGCACCACTAATCAGCTGGTCTTGGGCACTTGCAAAGCCCTGTGCCTTTGCTCAAGTGGTTTGATTTCAAACTGTGCAGCCAAAGGAAAATATATCACTGATGTCATGGTGATGTCAGGTGATGGACAGGTGGGCTGCGGGGGTTAGGCTATCAAAGGATCTGACCTACTGACTGAAAAAAATCCCCACCTCTGGTCTAAATCAATGGATGGATGGGAGACTGCCAAGAAAAAAAAAAATCCTGCTGTTTCACCAGAAAGAACTCCCACCTATGGCAGCAGTACCATATAAAGCAGAGATCTTTATGGTAGCAGGAATATCCTTCAGCCTACTCCCTGGGCAGAGTGCTGAGGCAGGTTGTATCTGACAGGCTGGTGCTGGCAGTAGATTGATATCCTTTTTCTTCTTGATAAGGATCTGAAGCCTCCTTTGGATTTCACAAACAATTCTTTTAGCCTTCCCGATTGTTCCTTCCAAGCACTGAAGAATCCCTGGAGATACATGAATTGTGGGACTGCAGGCACTTGCTAGCTGCTATTGACAGAGATGATGGAAAAGCTACAGGAGTAGCTGTCATTTCTTCCTGTTTGTGTTTTGTTCTTGGGCTATCAGCAGGCCATTTTTTGCCAGACACCCATCATTCTTCTGTAGTTCAGCCTGGTGCTGTCTTTTAGCCTGCTGAGGAACATGCTGGCTTGGAACTACTTTCACAGATGATTCCCACTTAGGACTCAACTAGGATTTCCTGCCCAGAGTTCCTCTGTGGCCCTTCCTGTCTGGGCTAGCCAGTTCTACTATTAAACAGAGTAAGGCAGCCACTTCAGGCAGTTGGCTCTGGGCATCATGAAGGTGCATAAGAATATAACAAGAGCCTTTTGGGTCAGGCCAATGGCCCATCTAGCCCAGCATCCTGTTCTCACAGTGGCCAATGAGATGCCTGTGGGAAACTCGCAAGCAGGACCTGAGTGCAACAGCACTCTGCCCTCCCGTGATTTTCAGTATTCAGAAGCATACTATGATAGTGGAGCTAGAACATAGCCACCATGGTTATTTTCATTTATTATTTATTTAATTTCTAACCTACCCTTCTTCCCGAAGGAGCCCAGGGCAGCAAACATGTCATCATAGCCTGACCACTGTTGTCCATGCACTGGTAATCTCCAGGCTGAATTACTGTAATGCGCTGTATGTGGGGCTGCCCTTGAGGTTAGTCTGGAAGCTGCAACTGGTGCAAAATGCTGCAGCAAGACTGCTCACTGGGGCAGGGTATCGCCAACATATCACCCTGCTGCTGAAAGAATTGCACTGGCTGCCCATTTGCTACCGGGCCAAGTTCAAAGTTCTAGTCTTGGTGTACAAAGCCCTATACAGTTCGGGACCAGGATACCTGAAAGACCGTCTTACCCCTTATATACCCAGCTGATCACTGCACTCTGCAGGTGAGGGCCTCCTGCAGATACCATCTTATCAGGAGGTTCATTCTGCACAATATAGGAAATGGACCTTTAGTGTGGCGGCACCTACCCTGTGGAACTCCCTCCCCTTAAATATTAGGCAGGCGCCATCTCTGCTATCTTTTTGGCGCCTTTTGAAGACTTTCCTCTTCCAACAAGCCTTTTAAGTTGAGACCTATCCCAGTCTGCGTCTGTGTTAGAATTGCTTTTAATATGTTTTCTTTGATAATGTTTTTAACCCTTTTTTAAAAAGATGTTTTTAAAAGTCTTTAAAAAGTGTTTTTAATGTTGTTTTGTTTTAATGTATTTTAAGGTCTTTTTATGATGTTTTAAAGTGTTTTTAGCGTTTCTGTTTGCCACCCTGGGCTCCTGCTAGGAGGAAGGGCGGGATATAAATCAAATAATAAATATAAATAAATAAATAAATAAAAACAACGGAACAACAAGGAAAAAAGAGCAGTTAAAAACATTCATTCTTCCACGAGTGATCTTGCTTTTTTTAAAAAAAGAATATTTTTATTATTTTTAAACAAGAGAAAACAGCAGCGCAGAACTTTACTGTACAATACAAGGACATGAATTAACAACAACATAATTCAAATGTGAAAAGAAAACAAAGATAAAGAATATCAATGAACAGAAATAAAAATAAAGAGGAAGCGGTAGATTACATTTCATTCAGGTTAATATAGTATATTGAGAGTAATTGTGCAGCTGACATTCATTTATGTTGCAACATACCATAAATTTCACCTGAAAATTCCCAATTATGTGAAGAACTAGTTTCTCATAAATAAAAAGTATAAGCTCAAATGGAAAGAACTTTAAAAGGCAAAAGGTCATAAACTAATGAAAACAGAAAAAATGCTTATCCAAGAGCCAGACCATGTCTCCAGAATGTGAACTATTCTGCAGTGTGGATACCATGAGCTTGTATATAGTTGACGCTCACACAATGTTTAAAACTGTAGAAAGTGTACATTATTTGCATTTGGAGATGTAGGTAGGAGCTACATGTATATTTGCAATTTGTATTGGATTCTGAGGCTGTAATCCTACATACAATTAACTGGGACTGGGAGTAAGGCCTATTGAACTCAGTAAGACTTACTTCTGAGTAGATCTGCATAGAATTGCTCACCAGCACTCCCCTCCCTCCCTCCATGGGTCACCATTAGGGTTGCCAGGTTCAGGGCCTGAGACTGATCCTGTATCTTTAGGAGAAGAGAAAGTCAGCCAAGTACAGGTGTTCTTGCAACACTGTAATGGGAAAAACCACAAGGTGGAATTCTCCCTCCTCCCTGCACAACTTTTAAAGATACAGAAGACCTCTTGGAGGCCGAGCCTGGCAACCCTAGTCACCATCCTTCCCTTCCCCCTCCCATGGACCACCAGCCCTCCCTCCCCCCTTGGCCCCACACACCACCCTCCCTCTCTTCCTCCATCCCATCCACCCACCCACTCACCCACTGAAGCCAGCCTCTGCCCCTTTCACTTGCTTGCTGACTTACTCACCTGTGTGCCATCACTGCTGGGCGCCTCATGTGCTTCTGCAACCTCGGTTGCCTCATCCCACTGCCATTGCCACCACCACCCCACCTTGCCTCACCTCGCAGTGTCATGCTACTTGTGAACGCTTCTGCACAGCACACACCTGTGCAGAAGAGTTCACAGGCAGTGACACTTAGAAAAATATTAGAAAAATATATAGTAAGATATATACCTTTTTAATGTGTCTTGTAAAAGGCAGGTGAGCTGTTTCCTCTCCAAAATTTTGACAGGTGATTATGTCTCTTGGGTACAATATATTTAAGTACCATTGCCTTTCTATGCTTTATGTTCCATGTTTTTTGTAAAGGCAGTGCTTGATTCCTAAGCCCACCTAGTATGCGCAGAGATAGGATATTGTGCTACTTACTAATGTGACCATTACACTCGACCAGAACTGGTGAGCCTCTGGCCCACAGGCCTAATTAAGCCTGGCACGAGTTCCACTTTGTCCCAATGAGGCCATTTCTTCGTACCACACCCATCTGCCACATGCCTGATGTGAATCGAAACAGAAAAATGTTTGTTTGCAGGTGTGGTTTGACTCCAAACTGTACCTGCAAAGAGACTTCTACGAGATATCACTATAACCACCAATTAAACCTGCCCACCTGTGCAAGTGAATCCATGGGGGAATAAGGGATCTGACCCACTATCAGAATCAAGTCCGCCCCGCACTAGAGATCCTGAGGGCCAGAGAGCCTCTGGGGTTAAGACTCCCTCCCTCTGATCTAAAGAAATGGCTTGGATTGGGAGGGATGGGAAAGTTTATTCAGGCCCTTACATAGTAAATAATGTATAACTCAGGCATTGTTCTGTTTTCAGCTCTTTTAAGGTTTCTCAGAGCCCTTGGCAGGCAAAGGAGTATAGAAGATAAAATGTAGTATCGGGTATATGAGCTAAGCCAGACATTGGCTTGGAAAGTGCGATGGTAGGTAGAATTGTGGTCAGCTCAATTCCAATATGATGATATTGTACAGCTGACACTTTTAGTATATCTTTGCTTTCTCTTTTTGAAAGGTGTGTAGCATCATAGTCTTATCCCTTTTAAGAAGCCTATATATATATACAGTGTATTTTAAGAGTACATGTTATGGCATATTTTAATACCTTATAATTGCTATGTTATCAACACAAGTTAGATTAAGTTTAGGTTTATAGAATTTTTGAAGCACGTCTCACAACAAAAAGTCCTAAAGTGATTTACAACAATAAAATACAGTAATAAAAATATATGAACATATTAAAACAAAAGTCAACGCAAGTCAATCAGTCATTTCTCCCTTTTCAAACAAAGGCATTTGTATCGTTAATAAGCCTGTCTAGTGAATGGACCCGGGTTCCCACATCTCTGGATATTGCCCTTGAAACCTCCAGTTAACATTTGAGAAAAGACAACAGAGATGCCTCCCAGCTAGGGTTGCCAGGTTCAGGGCCTGAGATTGATCCTGTATCTTTAGGAGAAGAGAAAGTCAGCCAAGTGCAGGTGTTCTTGCAACACCGTAATGGGAAAAACCACAAGGTGGAATTCTCCCTTCCCCCTGCACAACTTTTAAAGATAAAGAAGACCTCTTGGAGGCTGGGCCTGGCTTGTTTCACCTACCTTTCTTTTGTCTCCTGTTGCTGCGTGTACTGCGCGCACAGGGCTGCCATCGACCAAGATGGCAGCAGAGGGTCTTCTAAGGGGCTGATATCCCCGCCGCCATCTTGGTTGATGGCAACCCTGCGTGCAGCCTCAGAAAACAGGTGAGACAGGTAGGTGAAGCGAGCAAAAGCATAGACAGCCTGAAAGCTCCCTCCCTGTAATCCACGGCAGAGACCCTGCTGCAGATCACAGAAGGGGAGCGCTACTCCCCCATCCTAATGAGGGGCCCTTCAGGGGCCCCTGTGGGCCGGGGGGGGCTCAGCTAGGGCCCAACTTGGCAGACCTTTGGTGCTGGCCCTGTGTATATCATAGTATCATAGAATCGTAGAGTTGGAAGGGGCCTATAAAGCCATCGAGTCCAATCCCCTGCTCAATTCAGGAATTAAAGCATATAACTGCCCCAATGTCATCGTGAGCACAAATCATCATGAATGCACAATCAAAAGGGCTTCTGGAGGGACCCACAGTGTGTAGAATCAGTGAGTTATGCAGGTGACCCTGAGCAGTAATCACATGTGGTAATCACAGGGGGAAGTGGCTGTCCTCCATAAAAAAATGTAGGGGGCTTCTTCGCAAGTGTGTGTGTATGTTGTGATATCTGTATTTAAAATGTATTGCACCCAGATTCCAGTCAGGCAGTTGGGACTTGGGACCCAACATCATCTTTGCTCTTCTCTTGAGTACCAGGGTGCTGCTACGGCACAGTTTTCATCCTGTCATGCCATTCCTGGCACCAGCTGTGCATTAAGAAGTCAGGGCTCCTCCAGACGTCTTATTTATTGCGCATCCATCTGAATTTGCTTGCATAAAGCCTACTCAGAGGTTAGATTATATCTGGTCTTTATTGAGCTCTCATTCTGATTTCTTTGCAGGGAGGTTATACGACAATAAGCACTTATCTGGCATCAATCCAGATTTGCTTCTGAGGTGTTTATATGCCTTTCCATAAATCATTTGTTCATTCCACACTTTTCAGTGCATTTTTCCTGTCACTTTTGTAGCCGCAAAAAGTATTTTTCTTTCTTAAAGTGGATTTGTTGTGGTAGGGCAACAGAGCACTTTAATCCACTTAAATTGCACAAGCCTGAATTTCCTTTCCTGTGCTTGAACCTCTCCTGCAAAATATTGACAGTCTATAAGCACCCCTTATGTCTGAGTAAACATACTCTGGATCTTGCTTGGAGGCTGCCATCCTAGGCCAGTAATGTGCCATCCACCTTTTCCTTTGCCATTGGAATAGGCACTGCAGGCTTGCAGTGAGGAATATATACAGCACTGTCTAAAGTGCAATGAGGAACTACAGTTATAATTCCACTTCTAGCCGATGGTGAGAAGAGCAAGGCCTCAGCAGTGCTTAAGGGCCCTAGTGTGGAAAGAACCTCATTCTGATTTGTTCCAGTCTTATTTCACTCACTGGCTCTGAGTGGCAAAGGGCTGATGTCTCTGCAAGGAAAGCAAATCTGAAGCCCATTGACCTTGCCTTTGCAGAAGCTATAACGGGGCATGAGGCTGTTACTGTCTTCCTTTGCAATTCACCTTGAGTGCTGCTTGGCTGTGGAGTACGAGCGCAATCAGGCGACTGCACCCTGCCCAGTCAAATGCGGCTGCTTCCATGAGCCCCAAACTCCCCAATGCAATTTTATCCCAATCCATCCCATGATTACTCGTAATTAAACAAATAAATCTCAATTCTAATTAATATCTGCAACAGGATTTATGTGACGAGCCACAGCAGGATGCGTGTTTCCAGTCGTTGCACAATTTATTGTGCCTTGTGGGTAAATATCGGCAACCTGAGTCGATAAACCTAATGGTGATGGAGATCGCCTGTCTCTGTCTTCCAGGACTTAACCCTCTCCTGGTGTTTTTGGTCCATCTCACTTCCCTTTCTCAGCCCCCTTTTGTCTCCCTGCATGATACTGGAAGGTATATGCACTGTAGTGTGTCGGATGAGAGGAGCTAATGAACTGAACTTCATCCAGACAAGGTGGAGGTGCTGTTGGGGATGGGTTGTTCAGAAGATTAGGGTGATGTTTTGTGTTCTGGATGGGGCCCTATACCCCATTAAGGATCAGGGACACAGTTCTGGGGTTGCTGTCAGATCATCCAACCCTTACTTTGGGTTTTCAGGTAGCATCTGTGGCACGAAACAGCTTTCACCAATTTAGTTTGGTGAGCCAACTACAACCCCTCCCCTCCTCCCACTGGACAGATATAGCCTTGCCATAATTATCCATGCTCTCATAATGCTTAGGCTAGATGTCTGTAACTTTATTATATATGCGGCTGCCTTTCAGTATTAGCCAAGCGCATTACCCCAGTCTTCACTGCCTTCCAGTTTGTTTCTGGGCACAATTAAAAGTGCTAGTTTTAACCCATGAAGTCCCATGTGGCCTGCAGCCAGAGTATCTGAAGGACCATCTCCTTCCATAGGAACCTGCTTCCACTTCCTTTCAGGCCAGGTGCTCCTTTCTTCTGAGGTTAGCTGGTTATCAATCAGGATGACACGGCTGACCCTACCATTAAGCAAAGTGAGGCAACTGCCTTGGGCAGCAGATGCTGGGAGGTGGGGAGCAGCAACAATGTGTTGCAGGACACAGATGTGCATGCCTTGCAGCCTGCCTTGTACCCCCTAAGCTACCTTGTTACCCTCAGGTGCAGTGGATGATGCTGGTCTATCACCAGTGTTGAACTAAGATTCAACTGAACTTACATTCTGGGCTCAATTCAAGGAGCTGGTACTTACAACACCCTAAATCAGAGATGGGCAACCTGTGGCCTGTGCTGGCCCACCAGGTCTCCCTATTTTGCCCGTGAGGCTGTTTTTCATAAACCACTTCCCTCTGTCCCCCCCCACCGGACATCATATGTAATGTCAAGTGTGGGGCAAGTACTGAAGTGGCTACAAGAGAACAATGGGGAGCTTAAAGTGAACTCCCAATTGTTCCTTTGCTGGAGCAAGGCACATTCCTCCCCCACCCATCAGCTAATGGGTGGGGAAAGCACAACTTGCTTCAGTAGCACCAAGTAGTTCCCACTGAAACTGTTGCTAAAATGAAGGGGGAAAGCTTAGTTTGAGCAGCAGTTTCGATGCAAACCATTTGGTGCTATTGGAGCAGCAAGGTCTCTTGCACTGTAGTTCCAAAGTGCTCGACAACCAGCTGTGCAACAGACTTTGAGAGGTAGATGGGACAACCTACCTGGCAATCATCTGACAACATTATGACCTCAGGTGACTGACAGGTGGATTGTCTCACCCATGTGTCAAAGTTGGTTTGCCAAGGGTGGGGCCAGATAAAAGGATCTGGCTAGCTGGGCCAAAAGGTTTCCCCACCCCTGCCCTAAATGTCTTAAGGCCAAAATATCTGGCCTTTTCCCATATATAGATTTCTCATGTCACATCTTGTTTGACCCTCAGATGAGCATTTTCTGCAATAAGCATATTTTTATTTTTATTTATTTATTTATTTAATTACATTTTTAAACCGCCCTATAGCAACAAGCTCTCAGGGCGGTGTACAAAAGATAAAAACAGGTTAAAACACAAATAAACATGAAAACAATACAGTATAAAAAATATATAAACAAAATTAAGACAAAGACAAATTAAAGTAGAATTTAAAATGCCTGGGCAAAGAGGTAGGTCTTTACCTGGCGCCGAAAAGATAACAAAGAAGGCGCCAGGCGTATCTCGTCAGGGAGGGCATTCCATAACTCAGGGGCCACCACCGAGAAGGCCCTAGCTCTAGTTATTACTCTCTGGGCCTCCATATGCGTTGGAACCCGGAGAAGGGCCTTCGACGTCAGGCGCAGTGAACGGGCTGGTACTTAGCAGGAGAGGCGTTCCACCAGGTATTGCAGTCCAATGCCGTTAAGGGCTTTATAGGTAAGAACCAACACTTTGAATCTGGCCCGGAAACATATTGGTAGCCAGTGCAGCTGGGCCAGGACAGGAGTTATATGATCATATTTTTTAGTCCCGGTAAGAACTCTGGCCGCAGCATTCTGCACTAGCTGAAGTTTCCGAACCGTCTTCAGAGGTAACCCTACGTAGAGTGCATTACAGTAGTCCAATCTAGAGGTTACCAGAGCATGGATAACTGTCCAGATAGGGTCGTAGTTGGGCTACCAGCCGAAGCTGGTAGAACGCATTCCGTGCCACCGAGGCTACCTGAGCCTCCAGTGACAGGAGCGGATCTAATAAGACCCCCAAACTACGGACTTGCTCCTTTAGGGGGAGTGTAACCCCATCTAGGGCAGGTCGGACATCAACCATCTGGGCAGAGAGCTCCCCCACCAACAGCATCTCAGTCTTGTCAGGATTGAGTCTCAGTTTATTAGCTCTCATCCAGTCCATTATCGCGGCCAGGCAGTGGTTTAGTACATCAACAGCCTCACCTGAAGAAGATGAAAAGGAGAAGTAGAGCTGCGTATCATCAGCATATTGCTGGAAACGCACTCCAAATCTCCTTATGACCTCACCCAGCGGCTTCATATAGATATTAAAAAGCATGGGGGACAGAACCGACCCCTGTGGGACCCCATTCAAGGGTGAATGCATGGTGCACACATGAATGCCTAAGCACTGGAGGGGAAATGGGCCTTAGCTCAGTGGCAGAACACTTGCTTTGCATGTAGAATGTCCTGGGTCCAGTCCTTGCCATCTCCAGCTCAAAATGTCCAAGCAGCAGGTTCTGTGAAAGACTACTACCAGAAACCCTGGCGAGCTGCTGCTAACCCTGGGCTGGGAGGACAAATAATCTGACCAGGTATAAGGCAGCTTTCTGTGTGGGTATCTGTCTGGGAGCTTGATTGGCTGCAGCTATGTCCTCTGAATGTTCTGGAATATTGAAAGAAACACTGGTTGTAGCCACAACAAATGAGATTGCTGCATGAAGTGTGAAGATGCTTTCTCAGTACTGTGTTAGAAATTAATTTCTGATATAGTCAGGGCTCTTCTCACTCCACTTAATTCTACGGTGGGAAATTGCTTCACATGTTGCAGCAGAAGATGGTGCTCTGTGTTTTTTCACCATATCTTTTCTGTCACATCTAAAGGGCATTTGCATGTTTGAAAATATGCACCCAAGAGGAGCCTCAACCAATTACAGCTCCCTGGGATGCATTTATTTAATATCTTCAGACACACACTCTTCACACAATATATAAAAAAAGAATTGAGCCATGGTAGAAATTCAGAGTTCTGTGAACCATCTCTTACTGTCTGTTTACTACCCTTTCTGCTTGCTTGTTTTGACCTAACCTTCCCCTTCTGCTACTGACAACTTTTGTTGTCCCTATAGCCTTCTGCTGCTTATATCTTCTCCTATTAGCCTTCCCTGTCATTGAAAGTCTGTATAATGGTCGCTTGCATAACCTTTCTGGAGGCAAACCTGGAGATTGTATGGCACAATTCCTCCGCTGAGGAATGCACAGATTGTATGCCCCATTACTATCTATCTTTGATACTGTGTAAATAAAAGGTAGCATTCACTTTAGAAGACTCTCAACGGAATTGGACAGCACTTGCTAATAGAAACACTGGTAAAATCCACTACTTATTATTTTTAGGGGTATTTAAAGACACTTTTCCAAGTAAACCCAATTAATGAATAGTTATTTTTTTTTAAACTGCAGCCAATATGGTAATTGCATGCAATTGGTGAAGCATCTGTTAATGAATGCTATATTAAAATCTTTAAAAAACACTAAAGTGTAGAAACCTCTACATGATAACAATAGGGAGCTACCTTATTCTGAGTCAGACCATGGTCTATTTAGCTGAGGATTGCCTACACTGACTCACAGTATCTCCCCAGGGACTCCCAGCCCTGCCTGGAGATGCGGGGAATTGAATAAGGGCCTCTTGAAGTGCAAAGCATGTGCTTTACCACTGAGCTATGGTCATACAATCATCAAATAGTAGAGTTGGAAGGGGCCTATAAGACCATCGAGGCCAACCCCCTGCTCAATGCAGAAATCACTTAAATTGAAGGTCCATCATCTTAAGCTCAATGGTGGAATTGTAAGACACAAATGTCAACAACAACAACAATAATAGCCTGAGCTTTCTGGAACTCAGTTTCAACACTGGAATTTGTTTTACTTTTTTCAGGGCCAAACCCAAGCACGGAAAGCCTGGGGCAAATTTAGACATGATGTTTGTCACCCCCAAGACATATCAAGAAGACTGTGGCACAAGGGGAAGGAGGCTTAACCCTTTGCTCTTCCTGCAATCTGTTAACATCAATCCTCCGATTGCTTATAGCAGGCATAGGGGGTCCAGTTCAGATTGGGGTTGTGGCAGTGGCAAAAGGTTAAAGCCATTGCCATGGCTTCAGTCTGGCTCTTCCCTGCACCATTTATATTCTTAAATACAAATATTGTACACCAGAGCAAATGATGTGACAAATATCACATCTAGTTTGGCCCTAAATCTGAACAAGTCGATATTGGACTCTGTCAGACCCCCACCTGCGATCTGGTCTTGTAATGGATCTCTCCCACTGGCCCCGGCACAGGTCTTGCACATTCCCACCACTTGACACTCTGTAATGCAATACTGCCCTGAGACTGTGCCTTAGTCTCCTCCACAGATTGCTACGTAGTGTCTGGGCCACACACACCCTGTATCTTTCTGCCTTTAAAGATGACAGCCCTGGGTTGCTTTGGATACCTGTTGCTGGTTACACTGTCCCTTCACCGCTGCCACCATTGATACTGTTCCCAGCTTTGGTATTTGCTCTGCCCACCCTTCTGGTCTGTAATATCCCAGCCAAGGATCAGGCGTGTTGTTAAACCAAACTATTTATTTATTAACATAAGCAATAAACAAGATTACTTTAAGTTCAGTCAACATGAATGTGGTTCCATATAATATTCTCTTTATCTTAGTCCTAAAACCTGCCTCACTACTCGCCTAAACACAAATCCACCCCTCCAAAACCCAGAACCAACAACTAACCAACCGTCATTCTCTCATTTATACATTCAATCACCCAGACGCTCAGCCAATCACAACTCAGCATTCTTCAACATTCCAAGCCATGTACTCCCCCCTCTCACTCACTCTACTTACCACAATTACTCTACAAAACGGACACTAAGCATAATTACTATACAACATTTACAGGGGCATCACAGACTCCCCTGCCACTGAATAACCCACACTCAGGATAGGTTAGTGGCTGTGTAATTCATCAGACTGGCTTGAGCCCCAGCACCTTTCTTTGTAAGAAAGGAAGTTAACCACTGCAACTTACAGAGAAACAAAAAGACCACAAGGTGTTTAATGAACTAAGACTGAGGGCACGCTAGTCACTTCAAAAGCAGTAAGAGTGGTTTTTCTGGCTGTGTTTGAAGAGACTCTGCCTTTGGCTGGACACACCTCCCTTCCCCACTGCTGACTTCAGATCTTTCAGGACTGCCCACAGCCAAGCGTTGGGCAAATCATTGTCTCTGCCTGAGCTTTCCATTGGCCACACTTGGAAGGGCAACAGATTGATCTACCAATCAGTTGCAAAATGAACCTGCATTAAAAAAACCCTGCAATTGAGCTGTTCCGACTAGGTTTTATAGTAAAAAGGGGAGGGGTTTGACTAGTGTCTTGTGTCTCCATTTTCAGAAAACAGAGGTGGAGATGCACTGGAACCAACACAATAGTAAGTGTGTCTCTACCCTTAGTGTAAGATATAATTGCTACTGTTCTCGGCAATTGGCTCAGATGTTTACAGTGATGTGCATATTATGATAAAGCACTCCAGGGATACATTGGCCCAAATAACAAAATGCATTCCAAACATTGTGAATCTAGGTAGATTGCTTAGGGAACATTAACAGTAAGGAGAGTGTCCTGAGGTCATTTAATTGTGAGAACCTGTTTACCTAAGCAATTGTTTAAGGACAGGGAATGTGAGAATGAATATCTGAATAAACTCAATAAGGGATTGAAGGGGTTATTAAGAAGGCTTCAGGAGTGCTAACTAAGAGGAATGTAATTGTTTTAAGAGAAAGAAGGGGTGGAGGGAATCTCACTAGGACAGCCATGTGAAGTTGTGGAGTTATCCTGCAAGGTGGGTATATCAAGCAATACTTAAGCATGAAGAAAGGTACATCCTATATTGGAATCTTCATGGGAACAGAATGAACAAGTTGAAAATAAGGCTGCAATCCTAAATGGTCTTACTGTAGAGTGCAGCACCAATTTACCAGTATAAGCAGTAGAGTCCAGTAGCGTTTTAGCTTGTGTATCAGTGCCAGTCGCCGACCGAAATAATAGACCATCAGCCAAGTCTTTAAGAAAACAAAACTTTACTGTTTTCACACCGTGCTCCGTCTCTTGCTCACCAACCAACTCTATAATGCTTTCCTATTACCCCCACACCTCTGCGTGCTCTTTGAAGCCTTTTTATTGCTGCTTCACTTATCAGTTACAGCTGCAGCCTGACCTTGGGCGTTTCTGCCAAGTGCTGTCAATTACCGGCTTCACTGTGTCTTTAACTCCTAACAGTCTTGTCTGGAACTGGCTGTGTTGCCCACCTAAGCCTGACACTTACTTGGGAGTAATGTTGAATATTGTGGGATTTACTTTTGTCTCAACATACACAGGATTGCACTGTAACACACTGTTTTCTGTTTCTATGTATTCTCTGATTGTGAGGATGAACTTCTTGTATTGAGGTTACCTTGGATTAACCAAAAACAAGAGAATTATAACAGAAACCCACCTCTCCAGGGCATAGCCTGAAGACACATGATGCAGCCACCTCTGACCTGGATATGAGACTACCTGGGAATCCTGAGTGTGATCTCTCAAGTTCTAGGGCAAAAAAAGAGATTGGATATAAAAAAAAAAATGACATGCAGTATGATCATGTAATGTCCACTAACAAGTAAAGCCCCCCCCAGACTGGGTCTTTTTGGAGAGGGGGTATTCTGTAATAAATAAATATGAATAAACTGCCTCTTTTCAGTGAAGCCTTTGGCCTCAACTGTGGGCCTCTCCAGTCTGGTTGGGTTTTTTTGCAGGTATATTTTGCAACATATCATTGATGCAGTAATAGTGCATTAGTGGTGAATTTACACTAGACTGTCCACACATCATTCTGCTTCATTAGTCATTTTGCCATGCTTCTTCAATGTTATTTCATTATGACAATCAGGAGAGGCATTCTTGCACTACAGTGCTTCAAAAGCAGTACAACAATCTCTCTCCCCCATGAACATTTTTGGTTTAAAAAGTTCCAGGATTTCAGCAGGACGTTACAGGACATGCACTGATTGGAAACAAAGCAGCGTGTTCATTTTAAAACTTTTGCAGATACAAACAAAGTGTGATCACGTATTACCTCCCCTATACCATTATGAGCACAATGAATGCACACAATAAAAAGGATGATTGAAGAGGCCCTATGTACCACTGAGTTCAATGAAACTTGTTCCTGTCTAAGTGTGTATAGGATTTCACCCTTAACTAGCCAGGTGATGTGACCCCTGGATATTCTCCAAAGCAGGAGCCTTGAATTTTGCCTCAGAATTGCTCCTAGCAATAGAATGAACAGATGAAGAAGAGGGCAGAGCTCCAATATTTTAAAGAGTTGTGTAGAAGAAGGAATTTCAGTAAGTGGCTCTTCTCTGCCTCTTGCATGAGAAGCTAGATCTGCAAATACAAAGAAAGCATCACCCTACTTGTGTGCAGCTGTTAGGGTTATAAGAGTCTTGTCCCCCTTTGCATCTGGCCATCCACTGAAGCTACAAGGAACAGCACAGTGTAGGCTGTTTTGCATCCACATAGGTGGAGATGATATTTGCCATCGACAAAGCTTCCGTTGTTTTCTTTTTCTGAGGTTTCCATGGTGTTTAGCTGGGAGTGAAGTAGCTACTTCCCAGCTCTTGCTCTAGCTAGAGGTTCATTAGTATTTAAATCAGCTCATAAATATTCTATCTGAATTTCATCCTTAAGTAAGCCTGCCATAGACCTGACACCCTGCTATCATTTGCTACATTGCGTTGCCCACGGTACCATCATTCTTCTTCTTCCTCTTGGGTGAGTAAGGTTTCTAGAGGAGGTTTGGGGTGCTGCTTCACCAGTCATGCTTATATATTAGTGCTTCCATTTTTTGGCAAAATATATTCCACATTCCCATAGGCAAACCATCATGATGGGCAGAAAATTCAACAGGTACTTTTGTGGGGGAAGATTGCAGGGATAGGGAAAGATCCACTTGTTGAATTCATCACCCCAGTCTCCATTTATGAGCTCCAAGAAACTCACTTAAGAAGGTTTCTGAAATGATGCTCCGTAGGAAGGAAAGAGGAAGTGGATAAAGCCGTGATCTTGTCATATATGTTTTCATCCTGAATTCTGAATGTATTGCCCTCTGCTTGCTTACATGGCAGAGTTGGGAAGCCCAGCTGAATAAATCGCCAACACAGGGAGATCCTACAGTCTTTCTGACCAAGGGGGAGCAGGAGTTGGCACAATGGGAAAATTTTGTGTGAGAGAAGAAGGGATGTAGGATGCCGAAGATCCTAGATTCAATCCCTGTAGGGCTGGGAAAGACTCCTGCCTGCATTGCTGGAGAGGGCTGCTGCCAGTCAGTGTAACAATTCTTGTTACCTCACTCATTATTATCAGCTTTGCAACAGGCTGACCAGTCTTGCTGCTCCTGGGACTGCCTTCAAGGTTGCCACAAGAGCAAGAACATTACCTCCCCCCCCCCATATTGTCATTTTTCTGGCTCCTACTATTGCTTACCCACATGGAGAGACAGGTGAGGGTCTGTGGCCAGGATGAGTATGTATTCGGAGATGTTGATTCTTCTTAGGGTGAGAGCCTGATACTGGGATAGCTTTTGGTTCTTCTGATGAGAGAAGCAGGAAGTAATTGGTATTTATATTAGACACACGTTTAAAATATTTGTTTCTCCTTTGGGGGAGGAATGGGAGAAATGTCATGGCCAAGTCAGTTTGAAAGTTGGATAAAATGGTTTTTATATCCTTCAGGGTGAAAGCCTTCTATTGGGGGTACATGCCCCCCCTGCAAGTGAGAGACAGGGAGGAGTGCTTCATGTGAATATTTTATTTAGGAGGGTGTTTGTGTGTTGTTGCTTGCTTGTATGTCAGTACTTGTCCAGGATTTCCCAGGTCTCATGGCATAGACACTTAAGTGTTGTTGACTGAGGATGCAGGATTGTATTATGGGAGTGCTTGCAGAGTGGAGAATGTGATTTGAAGGTGTGCTAGAATAGTAAGTTTGAGTATGAGGGTTTAGAGTATTGATGTGCTTGATTGATGTGAGTGTGTTGATCATGTAAGGGTGTGCCTGAGTGAAACTGAATGGGATGTATTTTTAGCTGGACTTAGATTAAGTTGTGTTTTTGTTGTACAGGGGGCTAGGATTTTAACTGAACTGGTTTAATTGTGTGATTGATCTGTCTTATGGTGGATTAGGAAGAGTGAGTTAATTTTTCTTTTGCCTTATTGTCAATCATGTTATTTAAAAGTGTGAAATGGGTATTTTTTAGCTGATTTTCAATTGTAATATTCTATTTCCTGATATTTAGAGAACATTTTGTTTAGCCTTTTACTATATTTTACAAAGTGGAATTTTCCTTGGGCTGCATCTAATGCTGCTTCCTTTTCCTCCTGCATCCCCCCTCAAAAAATCTGCTCCAGAGGGTCCTCCAACCCTCTGGAGCTGATTTTGAGGGTGCACAGGGGAGGGAGGCTGGAGGAGGCAGGAGAGGAAGAGGAAGTTTTGTTGCACACATGGAAGCCTGTTGTGTAAGTGGGGCTGTTCCACTTGGTGGTAGAGTGTCTGCCTTGCATGCAGAAGGCCCCAGGTTCAATTCCCAGCATCTCCAGGTAGGGCTGGGAATGTCACCTTATCTGAAATCCTGGAGAGCTGCCAGTTATTGTAGACAGTGCTGAGTAAGATGGACTATTGAGTCTGACTCAGTTCAAGGCAGCTTCCTTTGTAACTATATAGACCCTTGAATTTTTCTAGCTGATTTTTATGCATAATGTTTATGTTGATGCTATAGAGGATGCTCTGTTTCAGAGAGGGAGAACCTGTGGCCCTCCAGATGTTACTCCATCATTCCTGACCATTAGCCATGCTGGCTGGGATTGTTGGAGTTGGAATCCGACATCTGAAGGGTCAGAGCTTCCCCATCCCTGCTCTGTTTAGTTAATTGTGCCTTACTGAACGTGAAAATCTTCTGGTATTTTATGTATGTATGTATATATTTAATTAATTAATTTATGAATAGCTTCACATGAGGCATCTTCAAGCAATGTACAATATAAATATTTGATGTCTTTATGCTGTAAACTGCTTAGAGATTTGTTTCAATATAAGCGGTATATAAATTGCCAATAAATAGAAAATAAAATCTCAGCTGGATAAACCAATGGTCTGACGTGGTCCAAGGCATCTTCCTAAGTCCCCATAGCACTGTGACAGGGCATATCCTCTCGCATGCACAACGTCCCTGGGCTCCTCACTTGAAGGACTGCGTGCAACAGGATTGGGATAGACCTCTGCTTGAAGACTTGCTACCAGTTACAGCGGGCAATGTTGGGCAAGATTAACCAATGGTCTCAAGACAGTAAAACTTTCCTCTTCCATTTCAGTGCCTCAAAAAAGTCCAGGTTCTGCAGGAAGAGACTTAGAGATCAGCAAAAAATTTCATCTGGATGATCTCAGTAGGCTTTTTAACTTGAGACCCTTGCTGACTGATAGCTGTAAGGGATGTTGGCACACGTGAAGATCTCAGCTCACTACATACAGGAACACGTTCAAAATATGGCTTGAGGTAGGCTCAGTGAGCAATCTGGAACATTCCATAATGCCATTTTGGAGCATTCACACAAGACTGGGCACCATGCTAAAAAATGTCAGCTCACTGTGAAGGCTTCTTCATGACACCGCCACTTTATTGACCTAGTATTTAGTTCAACATCCTTAAAGAATGAGGTGTGCATAGCCCAGATTTTTAGGATTATTTCTTACTGGCATTTTGCAAAACTGCAATGTGCGTTATATGCCTATTTATCTGGTTATCAGCTTTTGTAAAAGATAATAAATGACACTGCAAACCACTAGCATAAGAAAACATGCCTTTTAAAAAAGGACTTTTAATACTGAGCACCTCTGCTGTCAGTGTCACTGAACACCCTGCCCTGTTTCGGGAGAACCTAAGTGCTGGCAGAAAGTGCTCATCATGACTGGGACACTATGAAGATTATTCTTATTCTTACTCTTACTCATTTGATTTATTTCCCGCCCTTCCTCCTAAAGGAGCCAGGTCTTTACATCCCAATTCTAATTCTAAGCATTTAAACTCCAGGTTAACCAATATCTGCAGACAGGATCTTAAACTATACACAAGTACAAATGAGTATCTTAGGCTCCTGCCAGTCAACCTGTTTATTGAGCGTTCATTCTGATTTGTTTGCAGGGAGATTAGACAACAATGGCCATTTCATGAGCATTCATCCTGAGGTTTTTTGCTAGAGTCTAGGTGATATTGTGTCAAAGCATAACCCCAAACTTTCCACTGGGTTTTGTCATCATTTTCCTTATCACAGAAAGTCTGATCTTTTGGGGAAGGGAGTGTGTTGCACAAGACCTCCTAACCAACTGTAATTGCGCAACCTGAATTTGCTGGTATGTGACTGAATCCCACCAAAAAACAACAAGTCTGGAAGCACCCTAATTTTCACAAGATATATAGTTTATCTCAGTGTCTCCCAAAACATGGCTGTGACCATAATAAGGATCACATATCAGCCGATGGGGACCGGGGACTATATTAGAATCTGAGCGTTCACCCTTTCTCAGCCTCATGATGACCCAGTGCCCCACCTGTCCTCATATTTCTGTGCAGCCCCATCTCGGAATAGTTCTTTCTTTGTCTACTTCTATGTATAGCCATATATCTCACTCTCTTTGCTGTTCTCAGATGATGTGTATTTGAGCTGAACCCAAGCCCATCATAAATTCAAGGGCCAAAGGAGAGATATTTCAAGTTCCAAGTCCTGGCTTGGATAAGAAATACAACTGGAAACTCACACAATCATGGTGGGATTTAGGACATTAAGGGAAATGAGACACAGCAGAAAAGGTTATGCACACATTACATAAAGTCAGTAATCTGTGATTCATTGACTTCTGGGTGACATCCCTGTGTTCATTGCTACCTTAGAGTGATGAAAAATGAGCGAAAGACTGAGGGAGCAAAGGAGGAGTTGCCTGAGCAATCAAAGTCTCACCCTCCACCCCCACTACTGGAATAAGCCTCCAGCCATCATGGAGATGACTGAAAGGTTGCTAGACAGCAAGCAAAGAATGGTCTGCTGGATATTAAGACCCTGGCTGAGCAGGTAGATAGGCCAGATGGTGGTCTTCCCCAAGCCAAATTTGGCCCAGGGCTGCTTACTGCCAGCTCCTGTCCAAGGCACTGCATGCCAACAGGATTTTTTTGCCTCCATCACTTTGCCATCTGACTGTTGGGAATTAGGAGACTCCCATTACAGATGATGGGCTTTGGCCCTTCAGTATTAAGGCAGTCACATGAATACTCCTGCACCTTTACTAACCATGTAGAAGATGGAATTTCAAGCCACGCTTGCTGAAATTCTTTCTACTACACCAGCGGTAGCTAACTTGTGCCCTTCCAGATATTATTCCAGACAATCCTGACTATTGGCTATGCTGACTGGGTCTGATGGGAAACAGGTCAGCCATCCCAGTTCTACACAACTTTTAGTAATGGAGGTGCCCTGACCACTTCTACTGCTGTCCCTGATCACCTCATCCTCCATGAATTTGTCTAATTCTCTTTTAAAGCCATCCAAGGACCCCTGAGCCTGGGGAGCCAAGTTCTTCCCACACTCCCTCATCTGTTTTAAATTTGCCTTTACACCCTCTTTACCCCTTTTGTACCCCAATCTTATTGGCCAATATTAAGCATCAGTACAAACATTTATGTGAAAGAAGTTAATCAAATATAGTGACTCTGTAAAGTGATGAATAAGCTTTTTTTCTCTAGATAAGTAGAGGATCCACCCTGGTTTCTTGTTTGTTTTATTTATTGATTATTTGATTTATATGCCACCCTTCCTCCCAGCAGGAGCCCATGTTTTCCATGGGGAGATATATGATAACCATGACCACCAGCAGCAGCAGCAGCAACATCCCTCATTTTTCAGGGTTGAGGATCTGATCTGAATGGTCCAATGCAAAAGAAGATAGTGGGCTCCTGGTTGTGTAGAAGAAGGAATTTCAACATGTTTAGCTTATTCACTCTTCTACATGACTTTTAAAGGTGAAGAAACCTTGTTCTCTTTTGCATCTGGTAATGGAGGTTTATCCATCAGGGTCCAACCTGATCTGGCAGTGGTGGCTTGCCCAACCAACCTCACTTTGCTCTCAGTCAGCTCCCATCTGCTTGCCTTTTTATTTACCACCAGCAGTCCAGGGTGTGGATGGGCCAAAACTGACACTGCTTTACCTACTGCTGGCATCCCTGCCTTCCACCCCACCAGTCCCAATGGGCACCAGCCACCACAGGCATCTGGCCACCATACTTGCTTCTGTGAAGTGACAATTACTTGATAAGCAGATGCTTTTCTCTAACACTGTATTTCCATGCAGATAAATGCTTCAGCTGCTGAATTTCTGCCTGCCATTCAGCTGATAAAGGCCTGAGAAGAGAAGATGGCAGCACCGTTAGCAGAAATCTGGCATACATGTCACAGGCTAGAGAAGATCCTTTGCTACCTAGCCAGCTTCAATCTTTTCATCAATGTGGAAAGAGTTCCCTGTAGTATGCATGCTTAAATGTATATGGGGTGGGGACCCTGCCACCAGTCTACTGATTCCACAACTAAATTGCCAGCTTCCAAAAATAAAAGTTGGGAACATTTTAGGGGGCACATTGCTGCCCTCTATTGGTTGGAACAAGAATGTCACCATTAGTGCAGGTTATTACCTAAAGTCTCATTTTAGAAAGAAAGATGTTGCCTTTTAGAACAAGAGATGTGGAATATTAGCCCAAGTGAAATTCATCATATTAATGGCTAATAGTATGCAATTTATCACTGTAGTTTTGCTTTGGAAAGGCTTTTTGCAGGTGCTTTAGACAGTGTGAAAGACTGGATGAGCTGCCACTGCAGTCATTAAATCAAAAGTTTGAAAATAAAGGGTAGTCTGATGGCTACAGTCCTTCTGTGGATGGTTTTGAAATGGGATGACTATGATCTATAACAGAGAACATTCACTTAAAATAAAACGCAGCTGGTAGCTCTAACTTTTAAGAAGGGTACAAGAAAACTGGAGAGGATTCAAAGATTGTTTTGTTAAAAATAACCATGAATTTGGAATTCAACTTAGATATTCTGTTTCAAATATATCTCCTTAACCCAGGGGTATTGATAAAGCTGTATGATAAGGTTTTACAAATAATGCTCCTCCCAAAGGGAGGGGGACAAACAAAAATAACTCAAAATGTAGGAAACTTTAATGCAATAATCAGCGCAAGGCATTTTGTTGGAAATGTTTCTCAGCGGCACTGAAAGAACTTGGCTTCTGCAAGGGAAAGTCCTGTCTCAGTAACCTATTAGAATTCTTTGAGAGTGTCAACAAGCATATAGATAGAGGTGATCCAGTGGACATAGTGTACTTAGACTTTCAAAAAGCGTTTGACAAGGTACCTCACCAAAGGCTTCTGAGGAAGCTTAGCAGTCATGGAATAAGAGGAGAGGTCCTCTTGTGGATAAGGAATTGGTTAAGAAGCAGAAAGCAGAGAGTAGGAATAAACGGACAGTTCTCCCAATGGAGGGCTGTAGAAAGTGGAGTCCCTCAAGGATCGGTATTGGGACCTGTACTTTTCAACTTGTTCATTAATGACCTAGAATTAGGAGTGAGCAGTGAAGTGGCCAGGTTTGCTGATGACACTAAATTGTTCAGGGTTGTTAAAACAAAAAGGGATTGCGAAGAGCTCCAAAAAGACCTCTCCAAACTGAGTGAATGGGCAGAGAAATGGCAAATGCAATTCAATATAAACAAGTGTAAAATTATGCATATTGGAGCAAAAAATCTGAATTTCACATATACGCTCATGGGGTCTGAACTGGCGGTGACCGACCAGGAGAGAGACCTCAGGGTTGTAGTGGACAGCACGATGAAAATGTCGACCCAGTGTGCGGCAGCTGTGAAAAAGGCAAATTCCATGCTAGCGATAATTAGGAAAGGTATTGAAAATAAAACAGCCGATATCATAATGCCATTGTAGAAATCTATGGTGCGGCCGCATTTGGAATACTGTGTACAGTTCTGGTCGCCTCATCTCAAAAAGGATATTATAGAGTTGGAAAAGGTTCAGAAGAGGGCAACCAGAATGATCAAGGGGATGGAGCGACTCCCTTACGAGGAAAGGTTGCAGCATTTGGGGCTTTTTAGTTTAGAGAAAAGGCGGGTCAGAGGAGACATGATAGAAGTGTATAAAATTATGCATGGCATTGAGAAAGTGGATAGAGAAAAGTTCTTCTCCCTCTCTCATAATACTAGAACTCGTGGACATTCAAAGAAGCTGAATGTTGGAAGATTCAGGACAGACAAAAGGAAGTACTTCTTTACTCAGCGCATAGTTAAACTATGGAATTTGCTCCCACAAGATGCAGTAATGGCCACCAGCTTGGACGGCTTTAAAAGAAGATTAGACAAATTCATGGAGGACAGGGCTATCAATGGCTACTAGCCATGATGGCTGTGCTCTGCCACCCTAGTCAGAGGCAGCATGCTTCTGAAAACCAGTTGCCGGAAGCCTCAGGAGGGGAGAATGTTCTTGCACTCGGGTCCTGCTTGCGGGCTTCCCCCAGGCACCTGGTTGGCCACTGTGAGAACAGGATGCTGGACTAGATGGGCCACTGGCCTGATCCAGCAGGCTCTTCTTATGTTCTTATGTTCTTAACTGCAAACAAAAATATAAAAATAACCATAAAGGACAGGTTAAGGCAGGTGCAGCTAGGGATGGGGGAGAAATGTGATTCAGAGCACATTTATGGGCTAACCTACCTAATCTGCATTTTGCGAAACAAGATGTGGACCAAAACAAGCCATCCTTCAAATTTTACGGTTAAGTTACAGTTAAGTTACTCCAAAAACCCCAAACAACTAACGTGCCTACAAGGTGCTGGTCTTGGCTGCTGCACACCTAAGTAGCCTAAAACAACATTAAAAATACACACACACACACACACACACAGAGGTAGTAGAATAATTCTTTTTATCCATAAGATAGCAGTGGTGGTCTCTACGCTGGTAAGGGAGGCAGGGAGGGAGGCAGAGGCCACTACTCACATCTTTGCACGTCAAACCAAGTGCACCCCCTGCACAATCTCAGCCAGCAAGCTCCATCTCTTTTACTCAACCACCTCCCAGATCCTGCCCTGCCCCCAACTAAGACACTCCCACCCAGAAAAACATTTTCCCCTGGGGTGCAAAAAAGTTAAGACAATGCAAATGCAGCAAAGTAGCCAGGGAGGGTGGTGGAGGCATGCCAAGTGCAAACACAGTATTCACACACACACACACACACACACACACACCCTTTCTCTCTCCACTCCCTTCTTCTCCACCACCATCCATTTTTTAAACAATTGTTTTCTCCACTTCAGCCCTGTCTTGCTCTCCACTTCCTCCCTCGTCACCTCCTAAACACCCACAGAGTACAAGGGAAGAGCGACACAGCGCAGAAGCCCAGTTTGAGGCACATGATTTTCATCCACAAATCAGAGGAGCAGAAGACTTCTGCTTCCCCAGTAACGCCTGAAAGTAATGCTGGAAACATTACAATTAATCCTCAAAAGTAATAAAATTACTCCTATTACACTCAAATTTAAAGAAATTCCCCACTTCTTCCTCAAAAAAGTAATAAATTCATTTTTGTACTACTTTCAAGCTCTGCATACAACTCATCTGTTCAATTACTGTCATATCTTTGTAAGAGGAGCCAGCTAAAAATCTATTCCTTCTGCCATACAGCACAAATCAATTGGTGAAAGGTGGGTTTTGATTTTGTTATTTATTTATTTCAATAATCAAACCATTTATATTAGATCTTTAGTGGAAGGGCAACCCTTTTTAAAAAAAATAATGATGCTGAAGAGGGAAAATAGCTTGAGGCAGACTTTTAAATTTTGAGTAGTGTTAGGGTCCAATGACTGTTGTGCATGTGTATGTCTATATATATATATATTTGTAGATATCAAAATAGTTTGGGAATTTGTAGTGTAAACTTCTGATGTTAACTGTGGATTAATATTGTGAGCTTAGATCTGTGTAAATGTTATTTTCCCTGGGATTTATGTCTTATTACTAGTATTTTCAAAAAATATTTATACTGCTGCCTTTACTACTAGACTACGTGGGGAAATCAAATGAAGAAGTTAAGAGAAAATAAGGTGGAAAGGAAAACACGACAGAAGCTTTCAAATGTCTACAAGACTGCCTTAGTCAAATATTTTCCAGCCTGAAAGGTCAAGAGAAGGAAGATTACACTGGATGACAAGATATGGGTTATCTTTATAGGAACAGGTTGGAGGCCTTAACATCTCCCTAGCTGTTCATGTGGGTAGACAGGGAGGTTTAGATTCTCCTTTCATGGAGGTGTTAAACAGGAGGATGAGATCTGTTACGAATCTGATCATTTTTGCTAATCCTGAATAGTGTGGGAGTACAGGAGCAAACACTGGCAGGAAGCCTAGACAAGCTGGGAAACTGTTCACTAAGTATCTACACAACAAGAGCAGCAGACTTGGCCAGGTGGCCTGGACCGGCAGGGACCTGTCCAACAGAGTTTGGGTTATCAGGAGCTGGGTTAGGAAAAATAGCATCCTCTTTTTCTGGAGGACTTTTTGCTGGGTTTGGCATAGGGACAGGCAAAAAATTTGATTCAGTTCACATTTCAAGCAGAATTTATCAAATGTTGCATTTTCCAAAACAATATGATAACCAAAACCCAGCCATTCTTTGAACTTCACATTTATCTGAATTTTGCGATGCAGTTCGTCAACCCAACAACATTTACAAAATGCATATGCTAGGGGAATGTGGGTATAAAAATGAATATATGAGTGAAAATTATATATAAAATGTATTATATTACAAGAAAGTGCTTGCAGAAATGTGTACATTAGTCAAAACTGCCTTCAAAAATGTGTTTTTTAAAAGGAGGAATTAGCACTAAAGTGCTGGAGAATTTTCTTGAGGACTTTTTTTAAAAAGTGCAGATTGAATTTAAGATTGGAAAAATGAAAAACTGAGAGAACCAAAATTGACAGAACTTTCTAGTTTGTAGTCCAGAAATGCTGATCAGTCCTGACAATTATCTCTGAGGCAGGTTCTTTCTGGAGGGAGTTAGGATGTGATGCATCTACACAGTGCTGGATTTTGGCATAAGCTAAACAAGCTATAGCTTAGGGCCTCACAATCCGCCCGGCCCTCAAAAAATTTCAGAATTTTTTTGGGGGGCTTTTAAAATTTTATGTGTACTGAATATATATATATGGTGTAATTTTTTAACAAAGGGCCTCCAAGCTTTTTATAGCTTAGGGCCTCACCAAGTCTAAATCCGGCACTGCATCTACACCTAACCTCCCTCAGCTGAACTGGGAATATGCTGGTGTAAATACTCTATTCTGCCAGTCCCATCCTTCCATTGTAAACTTCCACATCTGTTGGCAGGCAGCTCAGATATACACTCAGCAAAACAAAAACAACCCCCCCCGAAAAGGGATGTGCTGAGGACATGGAAGGGGTGAGATGCAAGCAGAGTCAGGTTATGCCATATTCAAATTCTGCGCAGTTCATGTGTCTGCTCCCACAACTGGGCAGAAGTTATACCAGCAGAAGAGGTGATGTAATTCACAAAGCTCCATAGACGGCCCAGTAGTGCAAATTCAGGCGTAGGGCCCACCTGCAAGATACATCCACACCATCCTGAAGGAGCTCTCTGGGTGCAATATAAACACCAACCAATCAGAGTGCATCACCACTATAGGGATGAGGGAGCAATTCAATTTAGTTCACTTTTCAAGCTGAATCTATCAAATTCACACTTTCTGAAACAATATGAGAATTGAAACATAGCCATCCTTCAAAATTCACACATCCAAATTTTGTGATGCAGTTCTTCAGCCAAACAATAATTGTAAAAATGCATATATTGGGAGATGTGCATAAAATGCATATATTTGTGAAGATATGATGCATTATGGTAGGAGAAATTGCTTGCAAAAATGTGTACGCTAGTTAAAACTGCATGCAAATATATGTTTATTAAGAGAAATTCACACTAAAATGCTGAAGAATTTCCAGGGCGCTTTAAAAAAAATAAAATAGCAAGTTGCTGCAGAAATGTGCAGGACTGAATTTAAAACTGGAAAAATGAGAAACGAAGAGAACAGAAATTGACAGATCATTCCATCGCTACCACCAGGATATAAACCACACATGCACCATCCTTACTTCACATGCCTCTCACAATACAACATACCGCTTCATGAGCTCCTTTTGTGGGGAATTTCCACTCCGGGGAGCACCATGGCGAATGGCACTTTGTGAGGAGCATCCTGCACAAACACCTGATATTTTGAGCATCTTTGGGCAAAGTTAGCTCCTGAGATCAGGGGAACAAGCAATACAAATGCTAACACCTCTCCCCCAAGCTTTCACAGGAGCTGGAGAAACTGACTGTGTTGGCAGTGGGCTGAGAGATCTCCCCCTTCTCTGCAACCTGATCCAGCAGGTGGCTGGCATGGCAGCTGCCTGAGGTGGCCATGGCAGGGGTGGTCGTGGTGCAACCAGCTTGGAGGAGGCAGTGGCTGGGAAGGAGGTACCTGCTGTCCATGCCTACAGAGTTGCTATTTATTTCGATAGTGCCATCGATGTACATGGCACTTTACAAAGAATGAATAAACAACAAATAAAAACACGTCCCTACCACAAACGCGTACAATCTAACTAAAAATAAAAGGAGAACACAGAGGGAAGGAAAGAGGCTAAAACAGATACGGAACAAGTCAAACTCTTCAGATATACACATATTTTGGATATGGAGAATTATAAACCAAGATTCCAAAGGCTTTGGGAAAAAGAAAGATTTTTAGCTGAGATTTAAAAACAGTCATTGAAGAAGCTGTCCACAAGTGCTCCGGGAGATGCTTCCAGGAGTACAGAGCGGCAAGGGTAAATGGATGCAGCTGAGCTAGGAGTTGTGTTCAGGGTGTTTTTAAGGGCCATGCTTGTTCTGCCTGTCTCTGCTCTGAGACTTTGGAGCTCTGTATCTTCTTCCATGCTTGCAATAAATGTTCCTTTAGCATCTTCTTGTGTGAGATTGTTCCTTGTTTTCAGGCACGTGTGTGTTTGTTGACACCATCTAGCTGTGTTTGGGATGGTTGTGGAGGTTGTGATTTCAAGACGCTAGGAGGTTTCAGAGACCGCACTGTATATGTTTACAGTGTCATGCTTGGTCATGTTGTTTCTGTGTGAGTGTCTGTGAGTGTCCTTGCATGTGGTGGGCATGCCTCATGTGTCTGGTGGGTGATGTTTGCTAGTTGGATGATGCTGGCGGTGTTGCTCTGGATGCCATGTACATGTTTGTATTTCCTCTGCTGGGCTCAGATGCTTTCTGTTGGCTGTAGTTTCTCCCAGCTGCTTCTGAACGAGGTTTAGATATAGCTGGTGTATCTTTGGCAGGTGCCCCTTTTCTATAGTTTGGATGATTCCGTGGGTCATGCTCAGAGTAGTCCAACTTGAGTTTCATGGGCCTACTGTGATTTTGATTTAGTTAGATACGACTCTTAATGTGGAGGTCCTACTCTCCACCACAGGCACATTTGTCACCCAAATTTGCACACACATTTCAAGGGGCTGGTTTATATAAAGAGAAGTATCAAGCAGGGAAGATTTCCCATGATAGCATCAATTTTGTTTTATTTTATTTATTTAACAACATTTATATACCGCTTGAATGCAAAGACTCCTAAGCAGTTTTGACTGTAGATGTAGGACTGCCTATCTGAAATCTCTCTCACAAAGAAATCCTGCCCTGTGCACAGAAAATTTAAATGACATGAAGAATACTAGGCTAAACCCTTCTTCTTGCAGGGATGGCCTTTTCCCCCTATGGCAAACCTTTCCGCATGTAACGGGAATGGGTGAATCTGTCAATTTCAGTTTCTCTCACTTTCTCATTTTACCAGTCAGTTTTTCCATATTTGCACATCAGTTTCCAGTGGGTTTTTTTTTTTTTAAAAGTCCTTATGGAAATACATTAGCATTTTAGTGTGAATTTCTTCTAATATATACATATGTTTGTATACAATTTTGCATAATAGACACAGTTTTGCAAAGCAATTTTCCTTAGAATGCTGCATTTTTGTATGTTATTTTCACTCATATGTATTTTTATGCACACTTTACCAGAGTATATGCATTTTTGTACACAATAGTTGGCTGGAGAACTTCATTGCAGAATTTTGAGAAATGTAAATTTCAAAGGATGGCTGTGTTTGGTTTGCATATTGTTTTGGAAAGTGTGAATTAGCTAGGTTCACCTTTAGATGCAAATGAAATCAAATTTCTGTTCCCTACTGGTGCAATACACACTCAGAAGAGCCACAGCTCTGGAAAAGCTTTGCATTCGCTGTTGAGACTGTATAAACTAGCCCAAAGCCTGTGTTTCTGAGATGATCAGAAATAGTACCGCAGTGTTCTCCTCCGCTCAGAGTAAACAGAGGACAACTGTATATTAATGATACTCAATGTAGGTAATGAAAAGCCAGCTGGGAGCAAAAAACAAGGAATGTAAGGAGTTGAGACAATGATTATACTCAGCAAAGAGTTGAGCTAATGAAGCTCCTTGGCCTAATTATTTCAGACCAACCATTCTATCATCTCCAAAGTTTCTGAGTGATGTCTGGCTGGACGTTACTCATCCAGCCTACTGTGACTTTGCCCTCTTCTACTGACTCTTCTACTGAATATGAGTAAGAATTAGAATCAGGGATAAGAGGAAAAATGAAGCCAGCTACTATCATTCAGCCTTACTCCCTCCCACCTATGTTCAACTTGTTTATTATATATACTAATAATAGTGAATTCAGATGACTGGGTGCCGACAGGATAGGAAACAAAACGGAGCTACTGAGAACCAAGAGGGAGGTATCAGCATGCTTGGGGGAACCCCAAGGTATGTAGAAACACAAAATATTTTAAAAGAAACTGAAGGTGGTGTAGAAAATGAATTAACCTGCTTGGCATACATCTTGTAGTATCTTAGAGGCAGGAATGGCTGAATGGAACCCTGAACAGGAAGGAGTTCTGTTAGATAGATAGGGAGGGTACACTGCAACATTTTGTTACAGGTCTCATTTATACATACCAATAGTGCACTCATGCTAGTGTAGATCCTCTTGCAACCAAAATGGTACCATTTACACATAAAAGGGTCATCAGGCTTGAGGGAACCCAAGGTTTGCAGAAGCAGAAAAAAAGTAATAAAAAAAGAAAAACCTGGATATGCAACCGCCTAGCATCCTAGTGAGGACTGAGCATGCCATGAGCTAGTGAGGACTGAGCATGTCATGTGTGTAGTGAGGATGGGGAGAGGAAAACTTAGGGGAAGGAGAGTGGAATCCTGGAAGAAGGCATGGCTGATTGCCTGAAACACTGAACAGCAGCATTCCACATTGCAACATTTTCTGGCAGTGTGTCCTTGTTGTTCTATTAAAAAAAGTATATACAACTCACAATACAATAGAATTGTAGTAGAGTTACAGAATATATAATTGTCTCTATATAATAAGTGACAAGCTATTCCTGTATGATTTAAAAAACAAAATCTTACCAGAACTATTATCTAGGTTGTTACAGTTGTTGTGATCTTTCCTGATGAAAAGCAATATATTAATACCTGAAATAAATAAGTTATATTTTGATTATAATAATAATTCTAAAACCTGTTCCAGCTTTCATAACAAGTCTTTATCCTCCCCTCTCCCCATGATTTCTGCCATTGGCTTTTTATCTGCATATTTTGGCCCTTAAACCATCATCTGCATAGAGTAGTTCTATAACATGCATGAAATACTGTATATGAGATGGGTGAGAGCTTTCACTCCACCACTGTAGCCCCATCCTTATGATTTTCTGTATATCCCATATAGGGATCCACCACGTACACTTCATGCCAGCATTAAACAGAATAAAACAGTAACACATTCCAGGCTTAGGAGCAATTAGTCAGTGTAAAAGAAACTTTTAATTGCACCTATGATTTATTGAGCTGGAGCTGAACAATTAAGATTCATCCTCAGACATGATCAATGAGCTACAGAGAATGGCCATTTTTTGTGGGTGTGATTGAAGAGCTACTTCCATCTGGGAGGGCTCACACTACATTTGTTCATCTGAAGTGACCATTTATATACTCTCTTTCCTTAACCAGGAAGGCTGTACCATCATGTTTGATGCCATTCCTGCAGGGTTCATGGAGGGAGCTAACTTCAAGTGAGAGAGCTGGGGCCATGGCATTTCCTTACCCATAATTCCTTTCTTGGGTCCCAACATGTACCTTTTATATGTGCTTTGAAATAAGGTTCTCCTCTTTAAAGTTTTAGGGGCACTACTACCAATCAGCCTAAGGTGTAAGATTTACTCCAGCATTAGGGATGGGTTACTTCTACACCTATTCTGTTCCCCCAATAAACTGCTTATTAATGAGCAGATGTCTGCTTGGTTGGCCTAGTCAGTGCTTCAGTACTTTTTTTTTTTGAGGGGGGTGGGACATTCTGGTGCCTGATCTATTTGTTGATTTCATTGTTGATTTGAAGAGTGACTCCCAGCATAATCCTGTGCGTGTCTAGTCAATTCATTGCAAGTTCCATTGGAGTTAGTGAAAATTTCCCTCAGATAAGTGCATTTAGGAGTATAACTTCAGATCTCTTAGTGTAAGTAATGGGTACTGGAGATGCTGATTTTGATCCCGCAAATATTTGAAGGATATCACAATGTGTAGAAAAAGATGCACGACATCATGGATGAAAACTGTGTGAATGCCTGTTTTACTGAAATTATGCAAAACCTTTATATAGTGCTTTTCCTAAGGACCCAAGTGGGTCAGTATTGTTATTCCCCATATTATGACCTCAGGTTATGGCCTTCCTAAACCTACCTAGACTGTTCATACCTCAGACAAAATTTGAATAGGGGATTCACAGTTCATAGCTCATAATCTCAGCCAGAACGATACACTAACTCCAGTGTTTTTGAAGCTGCTCCACTTCCATATCCAGTAATTTCCAGGCAAGGCATTTACAGCTGACTTAGGCTGTAATCATTTACACACTTACCTAGGAGTAAGTCCCATTGAACTCAGTAGGAGTTGCCTCTGAAGTGACTTGCATAGGATTGCACTGGTATACGCATGGAGCTCCCTGTCCTGTGAGTTTCAAGGTGGAGGCTCAGGCTTCTCATTATGTTGACTGTGCTCAAGTTTTCCTTTTTTATCTTTCTTTCTTATCTACCACAGAAAATCTTTGTATCTTCTTGCCAAATGCTTGTCGGTACTTGGAACTGAGATGAACCAGGCGTAAAATGAAAATAAATAGCTAATTCCCCCTAATAATGCCTGATTTCCTGATTTGATATCCCACATTAATTCTAATTACTTATCCAGAGTCAGGGCATTAATCAACATGTTTAAATGTCTTCTCATTTAGCAACACTGATGCACCAAGCAGCTGGCACAGCAATGTGCCCATGTGCTAGCGATGTGCTACTGTCATATTGCCTTGCTTCAGACTGCAGCACCCTCTATGGTTCAAGACTCCTCATCAAGTGGCCAGATATCTTAGCTTTCCCTGGCAGTTGTTGACTAAGTCATTGCTGAGAAAGGTAGCACTCATGGTGGGGCACAGAGCTGTCGAGCCAAGCCAAGTTATTATTACTGATGTAACAGATCAGCATAAAGAACTGAATTGTGGTAGCAGCTAATATCACAGGGTTTTCAGGAAAAGAATTCTCATGTTAGCAGTGGAAGCAATTTTAGGCACACCTAGAAATCTGTGCTGCCCTACAATCCTATTCTCCTTGGCCATTTAATGGCTGGGCGACTGGACTGCTACTGGCTGAAGCCCCCTGCACACGTGAACTGTTTGGGTCAGATGTACTAACTTGAAGGCATCTGATTTCCTAAATCAGCCTTGTGAGGACACACTCTTTATCTGAAGTTTTTATTCTTTTTAAAGAACTGAAATGTGAAATTGATTATATTCTCGCAAAAATATGTAATTTGTCCTAAGATTGGCCCTCCATTTCTGAGTACTGGGAAGTGACTTATGTAACACCATTTTTAAATAGGGATCCAGGGGGGATCCATGAAATTACAGGTCAATTAGCAATGTCTATTCTGGAAAAAATAGTAGAAAGCAACTGCAGATAATATTAATAAGCCTATAGAAGAGCAAGTCTTTCTGAAGAAGAATCAACATGGCTTCTTCGAGGGTAAGTCATGTCTCAGTGACCTTTTAGAGAGTGTCAACAAGCATGTGGATAGTGGTGATCTAGTGAACATTATGTATTTGGACTTTCAGGAAGCTTTGACAAAGATCTTCACCAAGGACTCCTGAGCAAACTTAGAAGTCATGGAATAAGAGGACATGTCTTCTTATGGATCAGTAACTGGTTAAAGAACAGGAAACAGTGGGAAAAAAAGGAACAGTTCTCACATAAGAACATAAGAAGAGCCTGCTGGATCAGGCCAGTGGCCCATCTAGTCCAGCATCCTGTTCTCACAGTGGCCAACCAGATGCCTGGGGGAAGCCCGCAAGCAGGACCCGAGTGCAAGAACACTCTCCCCTCCTGAGGCTTCCGGCAACTGGTTTTCAGAAGCATGCTGCTTCTGACTAGGGTGGCAGAGCAATTAAGGGATGTAAGAAACTGGAACCCCCAAGGATCTCTGTTGGGACCAGCACTTTTTAACTTGTTCATAAATGATCTGGAGGTGGGGGCAAGCAGTGAGGTGGCCATGTTTGCTGATGACACTAAATTGTTCAGGGTGGTAAAAACAGAAAGGGATTGTGTGAAGCTCCGAAAGGATATCTCCAAATTGGATGAATGGACATTAAAATGGCAGATGTGGTTCAAATGTAAGCACGTGTAAAGTGATGCACATTGGGGCAAAAAATCCTAACTTCACATATATAGTAATGAGGTCTGAACTGGCAGTTACAGAATAGGAATGAGATCTTGAGGTCATAGTGGGTAGCTCAATGAAGATGTCAACCTAGTGTCCAGCAGCTGTGAAAAAGGTGGTTTTCATGTTAGGGATTATTAGGAAAGGGATTTAAAATAAAACTGCCAATATCATAATGCACTTATATACATCTATGGTGCAGCCACATTTGAAATACTGTGTATAGTTCTGCTGGTCACACTTCAAAAAGGATACTATACAACTGGAAAAGATGCAGAAAAGGGCAACCAAAATGTTCAAGGGACTGGAGTAACTCCCTTGTGGGGAATGTTTACAACGCTTGCAGCTTTTCAGTTTGGACAAAAAGGTGAGTTAGAGAGGATATTATAGAGATGTATAAAATGACATGTGGTATGGAGAATGTGGACAGAGAAAAGTTTTTCCCCCTCTCTCATAATACTAGAATCATGGACCATCCAATGAAGCTGGACATTTGGAGATTCAAACAGGCAAATTGAAGTATTTTTTTGCAGAGCATAATAAAACAATGGAATTCGCTACCACAAGATGCAGTAATGGCCACCTACTTGGACAGCTTTAAAAGGGAAGATAGACAAACTCCTAGAGAATGAGACTGTCAATGGCTATATTACCTCCAGGATCGGGGGCAATATGCCTCTGAGTACCAGTTGCTGAGACTCACAAGTGGGGAGAATGCTGCTCCATTCAGGTCCTGCTTGTGGGCTTCCCACTGGCATTTAATTTTATTTAATTTGTCTTTGTCTTGATTTTGTTTCTATATTTTACAGTGTATTGTTATCATGTTTATTGTATTTTAATCTGTTTTTACCTTTTGTACACCGCCCTGAGAGCTAGAAAGCTATAGGGCGGTTTAGAAATCTAATAAAATAAAATAAAATAAAAAAATAAATTTGGTTGATCACTGTGAGAACAGGATGCTGGACTACTACAGTAGATGAGCCCTTGGTCTGATCAAGCAGGGCTCATCTTATGATTATTAAGATACTTCACATCATGGTGAATCATCTAAGTGCTGATAGAAGCTCCATGACAACATAGCTTCTCACAGCTGGTTCCAGGTGCCTGGACAAAAGTGAATTACTCAGCAGGGAATAAATATTTCTGAAACAGTGAAAGTGAACTGAGCAAATTGCTCAGGCACTCTGAAGAGCAGCAGCCCTTTAATCAGGCAGGTGGTAGCACTTTTTGCCAGTGTAGGAGCTGCTGATATTCACGGACAGTACGATGAATACGCACCCAAGGATAGCAAGTAAGAGGAGAGGCTTGTACGTGGTTCTTCTCATTAGCTCATGTTCAAGGAGACTTTAAGGACCCACCCATCCACCCATTCACAGCTCTGTCTTTGTCTGCTACTAAGTAGAATCTTGTATTAGAAGAGGAAGGAGATGAGAGCTTCTAAGAGCCTGGCAATGCTACATGGACAGAGAATGAACTGCAATTATCTTTTCCAGAATGCTGCCAATCAGCAGGTAATGTTTATATACTGGGAAAAGCAGTATGCGTGTACTGCATGTACATGCACACATATGTGTGATGTTATATATTTCTCCACACATACCACTTTCCCTGTATATGAGCTTCGGGTATTTAAACATTCACTGCTGAGTACTTTACTTTAAACTTAAGTGCTTAAACTATGGTTATTTATACCAAAGTAACCATATTTTCATAGGTAACCAAAACTAATCTTTCATCCACATCAAAATGAGTTCACATTTTGCACCACTTCTTCTCTATTTGGAGCTCACTTGGCAGGCAGCTTTTAAAGGGTGGATCATTAGAATGGAACTAGCAAAGATGTTTCCAGATCTCAGCAGCAGAAGCAGTGGTGGCTGGTGGCTCCACGTCAATTGGGCAGTGGAATCCACTCTGTTTTAGTCGGGACTTTCAAGGAACTATCGAAAGTGCTTCAGTTCAGACTAAAACCTGGACTCCTGACAAAGAGCCACCAGCCTCCACTGAGTAAAAGGATCGAGACTAATTGGCTGGGATTCTGAAGGTTGTTGCCTGGTGGTGGGTCACAGGATGTGGAGATAAACTGGCTAGCAGTGCTATGTGTCCCTCTGATGCACCTGTCTGCATTTGGCCCTTGCTATGGCCCTTTTTAATTGACAGTGAACTGCATGCCTTGTCCTTTGTGCTATTATTTGCATCTGCTAGCTGTGCTTTTGTTTGCCAGCGGTTGTCTCTTGGGCAGGCAGGCATCTTTTGATCACTCCTTCAGCTCTGGGTGGACTGGCTGTTTGGAAGAAATGGAAGCTGGTTTGTTTTCTCTTATCCATTTCCCCCTGATATTTATCTTTCTCTTCTCTCTCCCCTCCTTTCTTTTTCCTCTTTTTTACTTGAGAGCCAGGCAAAAGCTCCTCCCATTTACCCAGGAGCTCCAGGAGACAAAAATGAGGTTTCATCTTTACAGACTTGCATTTATGTTCTGGTAGCCTCTTACAAAAGGAAGGAAGGAAGAAGTTGCAAGTTGCTTTGCTTATCCATCTCAGAAGGGTGAGTTTCATTTCTTCTGTCTGTTTGAAAGCTGAGTTATTCTCCAGGGATATCTCAAGTCCAAAATGCACCTGTGATGAGTGGGAGAATCATGAACACTACTGTCAGCTGAGGTTTGCCCTGCAGAAATCAAAGAAGGTGTAACGGAAGCTGTATCACTGGGGAGCAACCAAGGGTCTTTCCAAACACTGTGGTTTTCATTGGAGGATGACATAACTGTCATTCACACACGCCAGTGAGTATTTCTGTTGCTGCCAAATTACTGTTTCCTGCTGTCATGGCTAAATTTGGTTTCTGGGAAATGACAATTCTTGCTATAGCAAGTGCAAATATTGTGCTTGTTTTACTGTGAGATACTGATTTGAATTGGACTTGGTATGTGACATAACTGTGAAATGCACTACAAGACAAAGCCTTTTCCTACCTACTCATGCAATTTTGAAAGCTCTCCCATTTCATATTACTTTTGCCACGTTTCTCCCCCTTCATAGACTGGGTGTACTCATTCTGGTGCTCAGGCCCAGGTCTTCAACAAGATACAAAAACAAAACAACAAAACAACCCCAGTCCTCCGTAGCAAGGTTTCCCTCAATAGCAAGGCTATCCCTACTCCCTTCCATTTTGTGACAAGGAGATGCAGGTGCAGGAAACAATGAGAATGCAGGAAGCTGTCTTATACTGAGCCAAACCACTGGTCCATTTAGCTCAGGACTGTCTACAGCAGCCTTTCCCAACTGGTGTGCCTCCAGATGTTGTTGGACCACAACTCCCATCAGCCTCAGCCATTGGCAATGCTATCTGAGGCTGATGGGAGTTGTGGTCCAACAACATCTGGAGGCACACCGGTTGGGAAAGGGTGGTCTACAGTATAGAATCTACAGTGATTGGCAGCAGCTCTCCAGGGTTTTAGGCTGAGGTTTCTCCCAGCCCTGCCTGAAGATGCTGGGGATTGAACCTGGGGCCTTCTGCACTCAAAGCGAATGCTCTATAACTGAGCTACAGTCATTCCCACAGTGTACATCTCATTAAGGTTAGGATTTGACAGGCTGGTATGTAGATTTGTAACAACAGTTATGAAGACGGGTTTATGCTGCAGGTGAAGAATCTGCTGTGATATCTATCTTCCCACTGAAGATTGAAGCATCTATGTAATCCTTCCTAGATCTTTTCATACCAGCCATTCCAAAAGAGCAACAAACCCTTTCCTTAATGGAGCTAAACAAATTCTTCAGGTATATATCAAACTTTATAGGAACGGTTTATTTAGTTATTTGTTTGTTTAAAAGCATTTATACACTGCTTAATGTTTCAAAAATCTCAGAGAGGTATACCACCTAAAAACTAATATATCATTAAAAAGTTAAAACAAAAACATAACCTAAAGCCAATAAAACAGCAATATAAAACACATAAAAGCATATAAAAGTGAATAAAACAACATTTCAGAGGATTCAAACACATAAAACAAGCACCAGTCTTACAGATCAGGGAAAGCCCGGGCAAAAAGATCAGTCATCGCAAGGTGTCTGAAGTGACTGATGGCTGCTGCTTCATGTATGGCAGAGAGAAGGGCATTCCGCAGTACAGGGGCAACAGCAGAAAATGCCCTATGATATTCTGAAAGGTGTGATGCCACACGTAGAATTTCCCCAGATGATCTAAGTGATTTTACAGGTCTATACAAGGGCAGGTGGTCTTTCCAGCAACCTGGTCCCGTATTGTTATCAGACCTCCTTGTTCACGCCAGCAAGCATGTTCTTGCAGAGAGCAGTCTGGCAACTCCATCCTGTTCCCAGCTCTTCTCCTGTGTACCTTTGTGGAGACTTAATTGTGTTTTCCACAGGAATGCTTGACTTTCAGTACAATCTAGACCAGGAGTCACCAACATTGTGCCTGAGGGTGCTGGTGTGCCCACCAATACCTCTTATGGCAACCACAGAAGCTTTCAGGAAATATCCCCTCAAAAATCTACAGTACACACGAAACTGTTGGCTCTTTTTCTCAGTTCCTGTTTGCGCTGGCTCAGATTCTTCTTCATTGAACACACCCTCTTAAACATGCCCACATTTCATTGGATGCCATGACTTGGACACCCACCCTCCATTCTGTTCTGAATAGGGGGAAGGTGGAAAGAACTTCTCTTTGTGAGCCATTGTGGTGGTGGTTGATGTAGGTGCCTTTATACCCCCCCCCACTAATGCAGGTCTGATGGATGGGCATGTTTGAACCATTTTGTGGTCCTATTTTTTTCCTGCTTTTTTAGATATTACAGCCACACCCTCATGGCAGCCATTTTGTGACTGCTGCCCACAGCACTTTCTTAAAATTCCAAATGTGCCCACTAGCCCCAAAAGGTTGGCGACCCCTGATCTGGACTTTAATCCATTGTATCATCAGATAATATAATACAAAATTCTAGTTATTCAGTACTTGATATGGTGGGAATATTAATTAAAAGTAAACAATTTGAGGAAGTTAATGAAATAAAATAAACAATGAAATAAAATATGAAGAAAACTGGAGAAAGACTGGCATCTTCTTCTGAGATACAGTTACTTGGAAGTAACTTTCACTGTGCTTATTTCCAAGCTTAGTTTTGCAGCCTTAAACCAAATTCATTTAATCTCGGATATCCCTTTTTAAGGACTGAGAGTGTTCCTTCCCTAGAGAATATCTGCGATCCCAGGCAGAATGTTAGCTTGGGGTTCTGTCTGCCATGCATATAAGTTTACACTCTTCTTCAGTAATGAGCCAGGCAGCTAGGCTTGGGAGGAGGCCATATCACAGGCCTCCAGATGTTTCCTAGCAGGTTTATTGTATTGTGAACTCAGCTGATCAAAGCTCCTTGTTACCTGCTGATGGGTGGATGCCAATTACTGAGGAGCCTGGAGGAAAGAAATGCCGCCTTCTCAAGCTGTTCCTGGGATGACTAGCCATGAGCTTAAACATCTGGTCATCTTTTTTTTTTAAGATGGCTTTGCCAGAATATAGGCAGCAGTCATTTCCTGATCCTTGAGCATGGGCTAGATGAAGTCTCTGTCTTTTTAAATAAGTGCCCTGGTGATCATAAAGAGTTATGCTATTTTTTTGAACTTTGTGATGTAGGTCATGGTGGGATGCATCAAATCAGAACACGTGTCCTCACAATCACTGCTGGAACCTCAGTTCCACTTGAGTATACCACATCATCAGCCTTCACCTCTTCACTGTTCTCAGTCAATGATTGTATTCCATATAGCAGGGGTGAGGAACCTTTAGCCCTCTATATGCAGCTGGACTCCAACTCCCATCAGATATCCAGCATGGCCAAGGATCAGGGATGATGAGAGCTGTAGTTCAGCAACATCTGGAGGGTCAAAGATTCTCCAACCCTGCCTTATGGCATACTATGCACATCTGTGTCCTCTTTTGGGGGGGCCATTCTTGCTACTTTAGTTGAGAACCATATTTTCCTTTTCATATGTGAACATATTCTCATTTTACTTAGTACTGATATGAGAGAGGCAAACAAACTTTGGAACTACTGCGTTTTATTTATTTATTTATTATTTAATTTATATCCTGCCCTTCCTTCCAGCAGGAGCCCAGGGCGGCAAACAAAAGCAATAAAAACATTTTAAAACATCATAAAAACAGACTTTAAAATACATTAAAACAACACATCTTTAAAAAAGCTTTCAAGACATATTTTTTTTTAACAAAAAGGTTAATTGTTTTTTTTAAAAAACGTTTTAAAAAACATATTAAAAAGCAATTTCAACAAAGATGCAGACTGGGATACAGACTGAGTTATAAACAGTAAGTAACAGACGTGGCCCTGAGGAGCACTCAGCTGTTCTCATTCTCATGGAGGTTAAATACATTTCCAGGGTCTCAACTGCAAATCTAAGCCCAGCCTTTATAGCCATCCCACCTATGTGTGGTACATGGAGAATAAAAGGTGGGATAATAAGTACGTAACTGGATCATAAAGACTGAAGTGCAATTTCAATACAATTGCAAATAAGAACATAAGCAGAATCTGCTGGGTCAAGTCAGTGGCCCATCTAGTCCAGCATCCTGTCTCATAGTAGTGAACCGGATGCCATGGGAAGCCTGCAAGCAGAACCGGAAAGTAAGAGCACTCTCCCCTCCTGTGGCTTCCAGCAACTGGAAATGCTCCAGCAAATGCTCCCCAACTCCACAGTACTGGTAAAATATTCAGCCCAAAGAAGTATGGTTTGAAAGTGAGGAATCGGCTATCAGTTCCTCAGCCTAAATATGCAGCGTATGGATCTAGAGGCAGGGCAGGGCCCCTGAAAGAAGGAAAGCATGCAAGTTTCAGTGCCCCCCAAAGAGGGCCCATCCTACTATTTTTAAAGATCATGAAGCACCCCATATAAATATGATAGCCATTATTTCAAATCCTCAGAAGGCCACAGAATGCACACCAAAGATCCTTAGTCATGTATCAAACCAGCTTCTCAAACCATTTTTTCCCCAAAAACTTGGGTACAGATACCCAAGCCAAAATACAAAATAAATGTATATATCACGAGCTGTGAACGTTGACGCATGTATAAACCACTTCTTTCACTTCAAAAATGCATTAAATGGATGGCTCAATGGGCTCCAGGAAACATGTATTATAAAAATAAAGGTAGCAGTTTCTACACACATGGGCTATTCACAGCTAACGTGGTACATCTCTTTGTTGAAGTTGTGGGTATCAGTAAAAGAGAAAAGAGAATGTGGTGGGAGAAAGAAACCATCCATAATTTCTCAAGAATCTTCAGTGGTTTTTGTTTTGTTTTGGTATATGTTCCCTCTATAGCCAGAGTAACAAACATGGTGCCTGTTAAGGATTCACAAGTTAAAGGTCCTCAGAGTTCAATCATCAAAGGAAAGCTGTGAATTCTCCTTCTCCTTCAGTGTTATCTCCACATGCACTCTCTCGTCTTCACACTTCAACTTTTTGCTCACACCCACATCGGCTGTTCACACGCACCCAGCTGCCTCTGACCTCTGAGCCTAGTCCTTATAGGCTGGTCCCTTCCAGCTTGCCCAACTCTGCAGCTCCAGCTGCTCCAGCTCCCTCACAGTGCCCTCCAAATGCTGCTGGACTACAACTCCCATAATCCCTGACCATTTGCAATGCTAGCTGGGGTCGATGGGAGCTGGAATCTAACAACATTGGGAAGACACCACATTGGCTATTCCTGCTCTGTAATATAGAATACTATAAAGCAGGGCTGTGGAACCTTTGATCCTCCAAATGTTGCTGAACTACAACTCTCATCATCCCTAATCATTGGCCTTGCTGGATATGGCTGATGGTAGTTGGAGTCCAACAACATCTGGAGGGCCAAAGGTTCTCCAGCCCTGCTATAAAACCTATATGGTTTTTTTGGTCCATTTTGGCTGTTTCCACTAAATGCTCTTCTCTATCCATTAGGAATCTAGTCTGGAACTCTCTGTGTCAGTCTGACTCTATCAGAGTTTTTGGTAGGGAGTAGAAATGGGGGAGAAAAGTGAATCAGTTTGCTTTTAAAGCTGAATCTATCACTTTCTGAAACAATATGAGAACCCAAACACAGCCATCCTTTGAAAGTCACATTTATCCAAATGCAATGCAGTTGTCTAACCAATCTTTACAAACATGCATATAGTAGGAGCAAATGTGCATAAAAATGAATATATTAGTGAACATAGCATACAAAAATGAAATATATTAGGAGAAATAGCTTGCTAATGTGTAGTCAAAATGTGCATACAAAAATGTTTATTAGGAGAAAATCATACTAAAATGCTGAAGAATTTTCATGAGGTTTTTAAAAAAAATTGCAAATTGCTGCAGAAATGTGAACTGAATTTAAGACTGGAAAACATGACAAACTGAGAGAACCGACATTGACAGATCCTTTCATCCAGAGTAGGGAGAAGCCAGATCTCCCATAAAGTTCAGTGTGCGATGCACTTTGTAAATATCAAGACCTTTAAGGCAGAGACCTTATTCCAGTCTACATCTGTGTTGGAATTGTTTTTGAGATGTTTTCAAATATATTTTTTTAAAGTTTTTTTAAAAAAAAGATGTCTTGTTTTCAAATGTTTTGCTTTTATGACATTTTAAAAGATATTTTGGTTTTAATATGTTTTATAGATGTTTTTAGCATTTTGTCTTCTGTTTGCCATCTTGGGTTCCTTCTGGGAGGAATGGTGAGATATAAATTTAATAAATTAAAATAATAACTAAATAAATAGAGAGTCTTGCATTTAAGATTTTAAAGAGGCCTCAGATGCCATCATTGTCCAAGTTGATGTAAACATTCTCATCTGCACTCTCATGTTTCTGTTTCCTGAGCATTTTTGCCATTTATACATTGAGTTCACCCCCTTTCCTGAGGACACGTGAGCTCTGATGCATGCAGACAGTTGACCCTGCTTGCAAGGGTTCCCTCAGTTCCCTCCAAGGCTGGTAACAGCTCTTGAGGTGCCAGCACAGAGCTACTCTCTTCACTCAAGGGAATGGTAGGACCAACATGTGATGAACTCTATGTCTGTAATGGTGCTCTGGCTCATTGGTGCCTTAGCCTCCTTGGGTCTGTATTGGATGCATAGCTCTGGGTGACAGCTGTCTTTTAATACTTTCTCATTTCAGTAACAACTTTGTTTTAGGCAAGCCTGTTAAAATCATGTCAAGTCTGCACATGACACTATAAAATGGTGTCTCTTTGGGTAGAATGGGTTTTTTAAAAATGGGAATCCAAAATTGCCTATTTTGTTGATATTGTTTCCATTCACAAACACAAATTTACTGTCTCATGATTTCCCAGTACTGACACTCCCAGCGTTGCCATAACAACAGGCGTTAAGAGCTTGTTGACATTGCCCTGTTGTGCTAATTGCACAATTTCCTGCTGCTGTTATGAGCCAGTTGTTCCCTTTAAAAAGCTGAAATTGCTTTTGGCTGGTCCATTTGTTACCTCGCTGCCTCCTCGGGCCTGGTAAGGGGCTTAAAGGAGAGAACCAATCAGCCAGAAAAGCTCCAGGGAAAGATTGTTTAGCCATGCTGCAAGCAGGTCTAGCTGACACATGGCCGGCACACTGCTATTGGGCTACTGGCACCTTCACACTTGCCAACATTTAGGCTAGAAAATAGGTCCTTTTTTTAAACATTAAGTAACCAAGGAATTCATATTATGAAGAAGCCAAGTGAGAAAGCCACTTCTATAAAGGACTGGTAGCATGTCCTAGCAAAGATATTTTGTAAAATAGATAAGCCTGAGCTGAATGTTTTCTTAGAAGAACTTATGGTTCAAAATCTGGGCTTGAATTTTTTTAAAATTGTTTTAGCAAATCTGTACGTTGTCTTTTTCTGTCATGGAACTTTATATTGAGTTTTCAGGCAACCTGCCATCGAGGCACTGACTAGACCAAGACCTGCTTAGCTTCAGCAGTGTGACTATATAATGGCCCCCAGGGCAACAGGGTTTCTGAACCTGCCTTCTGGCTTAACTTTTTTGATATAGATGCAACCTGATTCAAGGTCCTTCTGGCAATGGTGGTCAGCAGCTGGTGGCCACCATTTTGTCCCTTCAGGCTCTCGCCTAGAATTAAGCAGGGCTGGTGAGTGGTGTGGCTTGGAGAGAGTCCTGTGACCCAGATAGGGATAGAAAGATCTGTCTGGTTTGGTTCTCTCAGTTTCTCATTTTTCCAATGTTACATTCAGTTCTCTACATTTCTATAGCGATCTGCATTTTTTTTAAAAAAATCCTCATGAAAAGTCTCCACCATTTTAGTGTGAATTTCTCCAAATAAACCCATTTTTGTAGGCAGTTTTGACAAAGGTTTACATTTTTGCAAGCCATTTCTCATCATTTCATGCCTTTTTGCATGTTATTTTCATTCATGTATTCATTTTTATGCACACTTTCCCCTAATAAATGCATTTTTGTAAATGTTGTTTAGTTGGCAAACTGCATCCCAAAATCCTAAATGTGAATTTCGAAGGATGGCTGTGTTTTTGTTCTCATATTGTTTTGGAAATTGTGAATTTGATAAATTCTGTTTGAAATGCGAATGAATTGAAATTCTCACCCATTCCTAGACCGCGATAGAGAAGTCTGGAGGTTCCTTATCCTTGGTGTAGTTCATCAGCATCTGGAGGAACACAGGTTCCCCCATTCTTCCTTGAGAGCATTCTCTGAGGAAAAATGGTGCCATTACTAAAACAATTCTCCAGTTTCACAGCTTGTGAATGGGGTGTAAAACAGGGTGGGGGATGGAGAGAATTACCTATAATCTAAAATGACTATTTATGAAATCCTGTAAGTTCATTTGTTTTTATTGTCACACAATAAAATTGTCTGAGAAGTATCAGAACTCAACTTTACCTCAGCACATTCTTTCTTTTGTTTTGTTTATTTTATAAATTTACACAAGTATAAAATATCGACCGTGTACAAAATGAACACAGAAAACCTCAACATATACATGTTAAAAGGCTTATAATACCAAAATAGAAAGATTATACTTATACACAATCAAGTCATTCAAAGATTATCTTGAGTTAGTGACAGATGGGTCCTCATAAGAAGCCACCTCGACTCACATGATGGAACTCTTACTCCCTACTCTACTGTTGGTAATGGCTGTGGTGGCTTAGTGGTGATGGATGTCCTGCTGTACAATTGGCACTCAAAGCAGGTTTAAATCGGCACCTAAGTGAACCCTGGCTCAGATGAAGCTTTGGGGTGGTGGGGTAGAAATGTCTGGCTTTTGTGTGGCTGGAATGTAGCCTATCGTACAAAGTCACATCAATGGCTCCACTCACTTTTTCATCTAGCCCAACCCACTTCTTGTGTTTGGTCCCACCCACCAGTGGCATGTGGGTCCCAGAATGTTGCCTATGAGAGAATGTGGCGTGTGGACTGAGAAATGTGGCATCCAGACTGATCGGGTTCTCCTCCCGATCTACAGGATATCAGAAGAGCCTGATCAAGTAGCAAAGGATACAGCAAGCCAGGTTAGGTGCATATACCTGGCACCATGAAAACAACAGGGAGCAATGATGCAGCAATGAGGTGGGGCGTCATGTCAGCTGAGCAGCATGTGACCAATGGGTGACGATCTGAGTGAAACTGATACAGTGCTGCAATCAAATGCAAAACTCCTCTCTCATTATTCCTGCCTTTGACTGAAATTATCTATCCAGATCATTTTACTTAAGTCTAGAATTTCATTTTAGAAAAAGAAAATAGGAGGAAGTAGGGATGGGGCAGAAATTAAATCCTATTTGCATTTAAAGCCAAATTTATCAAATTTGCTCTTTTGGAAGCAGTATGGGAACCAAAACACAGTCATCCTTCAAACGTTGCACTTATCCAAATTTTGCAATGCAGTTCTCTAACCAATGTTTACAAAATGTATATATTAGGAGATAATGTGTATAAGAATGAATATATTAGTGAAAATAACATGCAAAAACACATTATATTTTAGGAGAAATTGTTTGCAAAAAATGTGTATTTTAGAGCCACAGACAAAAATGTTTTTATTTGGAGAAATTCACACTGAAATGCTGAAGAACTTTCTTTTGTTTTTTTTTAAATAGCAAATTGCTGCAGAAGCCTGGAGAACTGAATATAAGATTAGAAAAATGAGAAACTAAGTGAACTGAAATTGAGAACTTTCCATCTCTTGGAGGAAGTAATCACCTAGCTTTGCTCTGTCTCTTGTGATATCCTTTTAGGCTTGAGACCAGCTGGATTTGGAAAGAAAAGATGAGGTTCAGGATGTTTTTTTTGGGGGGGGGGGAGAATGGTGTTTGCCAGCGGGATTTTCATACTGTCTGGCAGTGAATGCAAGGAAACGAAAGGAGAGACTTGGAAAGCAGTTCTGAGTCTCCTGCCTCCAGGCCAATAGCAGAGGAAGACTCTATTAATTAGTGTCTGGCTCACATCCACCAGCAATGCTCACATTTTCGAAGCTTGCTAGATAGCCTCCAGTTCTCAGCTCACCTGATGGACTTCCCTCTCTGGAAACCTCTGGGCTTAAAAATTGGCTTTGCTAAGACAAAAAGAGTTGTATTCAGCATTCTGGAGATAATTAGTCTCTCTTCTGTCTGAGACACTTGTCTGCTCTCTGGTCAAGATGCCAGAAAGAGTTTTGAAATGGTAGTGAGTCAAAGAAACTACAGAAAGCTTTTGGCATCAGCTTTTGGTGATTCACCTCTCAGCAACTTGTTTCAAAAATAGTTGTGTGAATTTTCCCTGATTCCGTAGGCTTTTCCTATTGTGTGTTGAATATAACATGCCTGTTGGACGATATAAAGCTTAGTCCTGGTTCCTTCTGAAGGGGATGTAAAACAGGAATGGGGAGGCCCTCTAGATGTTGTTCTACTCAAATTTCCATTAGCCCCAGCCAGCATGGTCAATGTTCAAGGGTGATAGGAGCTCCACATCCCTGCTGTGAAAGTTTCTTATAAAATTATGATTATTTATTAAATGTATATCCCACACCTTCCTCCAAAGGAGCTCAGGGTGGTGGCAATCATTCCCAGTCAAAAAGAGTGACTTATTCTTTCAACCCAATACACAGATATATGAGTACAAAATGCATACACAGTATGTTATATATGAAGGATGCCCACTTGCATATATAAATGATCTCTTTCCCCTTTCAGAATATTTGGAAGGGGTGGGATAATAATTTGCTGGTTATTGCTTCCATCACATATTTCAAAGGTGAAAGTGGCAATTTATATATGTGGTGTTCAAAACTGATGCTGTATGTGTGTATTATATTTTGGCATTCATGTGAGAAGCCACATTCATTTGCTCTGTTTAGTGTAAGATTTAGAACTGGTGCTTTCCATATAAAAAACCTAGGCCTAGATTTCCTCCATGATGGATCTGAGGCTTCTGCTCCAGCAGATGACCAGTGCTGTGATCATGCTCAGCATGCAAGTTCTATTGTGGGGTAAGGACAGATGGATCACTTGTTTTTGGACTAAGCCACTATCAGATGTGTTCATTCATAAGTCTGTTATGTCCTGTTTCTGCATTAATCTGTGGAAAAAACAAATCCATACAAAAAGTCACATCTAACATATATTTGAATACATATTTTGAACACATTTTCTCTTAAAATATGCATTTATAAATGTATTTTATTGCAAAATACTCATTTTTAAAGGCATTTGGTATGGTTTTGTTTTAGCCGATACAAACTGAACTGATGCACACCTCCTGGACTAAGGTGTAAAATAGAATATCAGTTTTTGCACATCTCCATTTTAAAATTCAGGATAAGGCAGGCTGCAGATTTTATTTTGTTTGTTCCTTATTTATCAGTATTACATTTATATCTATTTCACCTTTCCTCCAAGTAGCTCAAGGTGGCATTCATGGGTCTCCTTTTCCCCATGTTATCCTCATAGCAACCCTGTGAGATAGGCTGAGAGACAGTGACTGGCCAAAGATCACACAATGAGTTCCATGGCTGATTTTAACCCTGGTTTCTCAGGTTCTAGTCTACTTAATATCCCACTACATCATTCCACATTCTGGAAAAAAGATGTAGAAGATAATAAGCTGTGGGAGGGGAATAATATTTTTCCATAGGCTTGGAAACTTATGAGGGCCCTTGTTAAGAGTTCGGTGTGGCATGTTTAACCAGTTCTGCTGCAATCCTCTACATACTTATTAAGGAGCAATCCCTATGGAATTCAGTAAGGTGTACTTCTGAGTAATGTACAATTTCTTTGACATGAGGAAAAATTATGACAGCAGGGACCCCTTCTGTACCAAGACAAGACACTTGAAAGCTGCAATTCTAAACACACTTACTAAGCCCAAAGAACTCAATAGGACTTACTTCTGAGTAGATACGGTTTGGATTGTTCTGTTGGTAAAGCTTGACTAGGGATCCACTGCAAAGATATCCATATCCAAGCAAGGTTGGCAACCCCCTGCCTGGAATGCCCTGCCCCTAACTTTTAACATGGCTGCTGCAAACTTCTTTTGACCCTTCACTTCAGAAAGAGGTTTGAGAAATCAGTAAGAGTAAGAAGATTCTCTTGCTCACTATTGGGCAAGAAACAAACCATCATCCAACCAACAAGGTGCATCATCAGTGGGTTTAAGGGGGTCAAACTGAGTGCATGGAACCACTGTTGTTGTTTCTATGGATGTAAGGGAGTGAGGTTAAAGGTAAATGAAATGCAAATAGAAAACGGAAAAGGTTTCAAAATAAGTATATAAATAAATACCCTTTTGTTCCTGCCTTGTACCATTAATTATGAGAGTGTCGAAGAAGCTGAGAGTAATGCCGTCAGGAGCCTAGACCAAGAGGCTTGACTCCTAGTGGGGCACCCAAGGCGGAATGGTCAAAGCTGAGACACCAGACTAAGATGCATCCAGACGCAGAGGAAGGCAATGGTAAACCACCTCTGAATACCTCTTACCATGAAAACCCTATGAACAAAGTATCCAAAATGCAACACAAGACAGTGCTGGAAGATGAGACTCCCCCAGGTCAGATGGGACTCAGTGAGCTACTGGGGAAGAACAATGGACAAGCACGAGTATCGCTGTGACTAATGAAGCAACCGGGTCAAAGCCGAAAGGATCCCGGAGGCTGATGCACAAAGATGCAAAAGGAGAGTCTGGAGTTGTCTGACGTACACAATAGGAACATGAAATGTGAAAAGCATGAAGCAGGGAAAGTTAGAAATTGTCAAGCAAGAAATGGAACACATCAACATTACAATACTTGGCGTGAGTGAATTAAAATGGACGGGAATGGGCCATTTTCAATCAGGCAACTACAAAATATTTTATGCAGGAAATGAGAAATTAAGAAGAAACGGAGTTTTAATAATGAGAAGTGATGTAGCAAAAGCAATGAGGAGCTATAATGCAAGGTCTGAGCGAATGATATCAATGAGATTTAACAGGAAACCGATTAACATCATCCAAGTCTACGCTCCAATAGCAAACGCAGAAGAAGGGGAATTGAAGAGATTTTACACAGAGGTAAAGGAAGAAATTGATCACACACCAAAACAAGATGTACTGATAATCATGGGGGACTGGAATGCAAAAGTAGGCAACAGAGAAGAATTAGGAATTGTGGGGAAATGGGGCACAGGAGATAGAAATGAAGCAAGAGAAAGACTTATTGAATTCTGTGAAGCCAATAATTTGTTTCTTGCAAACACATTTTTTTGAGCAACCAAAAAGATGACGGTACAAGTGGATATCACCAAATGGTCAATACAGGAATCAAATTGATTATATAATTGGTAGCAAAAACAAGACCAGGAGCAGACTGCGGTACAGATTTTGAACTGGTAATATTGAAAACCAGAGTAAAGCTAAAGAAGACCAACAAAGCAATCATAATGCCAAAATACAATTTAACTAACATCCCAGAAGTATATAAAGATCAAATAAGGAACAGATTTGAGGCTTTCAACTTAGTTGACAAAGAACCAGAAGAACTATGGAGTGATGTCAGAGACATTATCAGGGAAGAATGCAAAAAGACAATACCTCTAGTTAAAAAGAGAGAAAAATCTCAATGGATGATTGATGAAACTCTTCAAATGGTTAAAAAGAGAAGGAAAGCAAAAGAAAAGGAGATAGAAACATGGTTAGAACCCTAAATGCAATAATACAGTGACTAGTATGTAGGGACAAGGAGAACTATTACAGTAGTTATAGTATAGAAATAGAAGAGGACAATAAAAAGGGTAGAACAAGAGCCCTATTCCAAAAGATTAGAGAAATTAAAGGGAAATTTAAACGAAGAGTAGGGATGTTGAATAATCAACAGAGGAACACACTGACTGACTGAGATAAAATAAAAGGAAGATGGAAGCAATACACTGAAGAACTCTATAAAAGAGATGCAAGGATAACACATTCATTCATGAAGGAACTGTATGATGAAGAACCAGAAATTTTAGAATGTGAGGTGGAAGCTGCTCTTAAAATACTTGGAAGAAACAAATCACCAGGAACAGATGGCATACCAATAGAGTTGTTACAAGCTACTCAGACTGAACCTGTCCACATTTTGTCAGGGAATGCAGTAATTATCGAACTATTGCCTTATCCCATGCAAGTAAAGTAATGCTCAAGATTCTACAACAAAGGCTCTTACCAAATATGGAGCAAGAAATGCCAGACGTCCAAGCTGGATTTAGAAAGGCAAGAGGTATCAGAGATCTTATTGCAAACATACATTGGATAATGGAATGGACCAAGGAATTTCAGAAGGAAATCACCCTATGCTTGATAGATTACAGCAAAGCCTTTGTGTAGATCATGAAAAACTATGAAATGCTTTAAAAGAAATTGGGGTGCCACAGCATCTGATTGTCCTGATGCAGAACCTATACTCTGGACAAGAGGCTACTGTAAGGACAGAATATGGAGAAACCGATTGGTTCCACATCGGAAAGGGTGTGAGACAGGGGTGTATTTTATCACCCTATTTGTTCAATCTATACACAGAACATATCATATGGAAAGTGGGATTAGACCAACATGAAAGAGGTGTGAAACTTGGAGGGAGAAATATCAATAATTTAAGATATGCCCTCCGTGGCGCAGAGTGGTAAGTGGCGGTAACGCAGCCAAAGCTCTGCTCATGGCCGGAGTTCGATTCCAACGGAAGGAGGAAGTCGAATCTCTGGTAAAAAGGGTGAGGGTCCACTCAGCCTTCCATCTATCCATGGTCGGTAAAATGAGTACCCGGCATATGCTGGGGGGTAAAGAAAGGCCAGGGACGGAACTGGCAACCCCACCCCACATATATGGTCTGCCTTGTAAACGTCGCAAGATGTCACCCTAAGAGTCGGAAACGACTCGCACTATAAGTGCGGGGACACCTTTACCTTTTAAAGATATGCAGACAATATCATACTACTAGCAGAAACCAGTAATGATTTGAAATGAATGCTGATGAAAGTTAAAGAGAAAAGCACAAAAGCAGGACTACAGGTGAACATCAGGAAGACTAAAGTAATGACAACAGAAGAGTTATGTAACTTTAAAGTTGACAACAAGGACATTGAACTTGTCAAGGATTATATACCTTGGTACAGTCATTCACCAAAATGGAGACAATAGTCAGAAGAAATCAGAAGAATGCTAAGACTAGGGGAGGGCAGCTATGAGAGAACTAGAAAAAGTGCTCAAATGCAAAGATGTATCACTGAACACTAAAGTTAGGATCATTCAGACCATGGTATTCCCGATCTCTATGTATGGATGTGAAAGTTGGATAGTAAAAAAAGCAGATAAAAGAAGAATCAACTCATTTGAAATGTGGTGTTGGAGGAGAGCTTTGCGCATACCATGGACTGTGAAAAAGACAAATAACTGGGTGTTAGAACAAATTAAACCAGAACTATCACTAGAAGCTAAAATGATGAAACTGAGGTTATCATACTTTGGACACATAATGAGAAGACATGATTCACTAGAAAATATAATAATGCTGGGAAAAACAGAAGGGAGTAGAAAAATAGGAAGACCAAACAAGAGATAGACTGACTCTGTAAAGAAAGCCACAGACCTGATCTTACAAGATCTGAACATGGTGGTTCATGACAGATGCTCTTAGAGGTCACTGATTCATAGGGTCGCAATAAGTCGTAATTGATTTGAAGGCACATAACAACCAACCACAACAAAATTCCTGTGAGTAAGGCAGAAAACTCAGCATCCCACAACCAGTCAGGATTCCTAACCAAAAACCAAAACTAAAAAAATCCTGGCAGACAGTCAGCCAAGGTCACAGAAATCCCCATGCAGTACAACCTGACCTTGGGGCTGTAGTTAGTGCAGAATAGTGTGGCATGATTGCTGACATGAGTGAGACCCTATCAGCACATAAAACCTCTGCTCTGAAATCAGCACTGGTTGCCAATTTGCTACCAGGCCAAGGTTAACGTGTGCTTTTGATGTTACGCGTGCCACATAGTACTTGTTCTGCCCTTGTAAGAAATCAGTCCTTTTGTGTGGTGTCACCTATGCTTTGGAACTCTCTGCCTATTGACATTAGGCAGATGCCTTCATTGTACTCTTTTTCGCACCTGTTAAAAACATTTTTGTTTAGGCAAACCTACCCAGGCATGTAGAAGCTATTGTGTTGTTTATCTGTTGTTAACTCATTGTTGGTTTTATTATTATGAATGTTTTTAAATATCTGTCTTTAACTGTTTTTGCCAATAATTTTATTGTTTTGATTACTTCCGTAAACTGCTTTGAGATGTTTTACAATAAAGCGGTATGTAAATGTTGTAAATAAAATATGTAAGTAAATGTTGGAGTCACTGTGGCCCTTGGGTCTCTTTCCACTTTTAGGAACAAAGGAATCTGCCTTATACAGACTCACACCATTTGGTACCATCTAGTTCAGTACTGATGACATGGACTAGCATTGGCTCTCCATTATTCCAGGCAATAGTCTTTTCCAGAAATTGAAGTTTGACCCTTGCATGCAAATCATATGCCCTACCACTGAGCTACAGCCATTTCCTTGTTTTAAAAAAGTATCTTTTAAAATTGTTCTTTTCAGTTCACTAATGAATGCTCAGCATACTAGGGTAGATACACACCATTCATTTAAAGCACATTCAACATATATTTGAAGCACATGAATCACATCACAGAATCATGGGAACTGTAGTTTGTTAAGGGTGATGAGAACTAAAACTGAAAGGGAAACAACACTTCCCAGGATTCTTTAGGAGGTCATGTGTTTTAAAGGAAGAAATATTTATATAAGCATGACTGTCAAAGATGTTTATTATTTACACAACCTGTAAAGATATTTGTAGTGCAATCCTATGTTTGTTTCCTCAGAAGTAAGTCCCAATGTATTCAATGGGGCTTACTCAAACAGGGAAGCATGCACAGACCTGCAAATGCAAGTGATAAGAAACTTCACTCACCCATCCCAAAATTCAGAATCATGCCACATGAAGCTGTTTTGCAACTTGTTTTTATGGTTATTGGATTGTAAAGGGATTTATTTCTTGTGAGCTGCCTTGGTTTCCAGTCACTCACCCTACCTCACAGGGTTGTTGGGAAGACTCCATATATACACACACACTGGAGATGTAAAACTACATACCCCCCATTTAATAGATTATTGTCAAAACCAATTGGGCATTGCAGAACATTTTTTTAAAAATGAAATCAGTATTAGTTTCCTACGTAATAAAAGCAGTGATACTTATGTAAGCCCTGCCTAATTGCTTTAAAAAATAGGATTGGAGGGGAAGAGACAGATTTACAACACAAACATAAGTTTTTCCTGTGTTCACTCAAATGTCCCATTAATTTATAGCACAATCCTAACCATGTCTACTCAAAAGTAAGTCCTATTGAATTCAGTGGGGTTTATGTGGGATAAGCATTGCAGCTTTACTCCCAGAAAAGTGAGTATTGGATTAAAGTTTCATATTGGGAAGGTTTTCAAAACACTGCCCTCTTCAACAGCCCAGGAAAATTTAAACTGCTGCACACAAGAGAGAAAAAGACGGAAAGCTATATACTTACTCAATTTATGAAACAACAGTTTTCAGATCTTGCAATGTGGTCTTTGTACTGCCTTGTGGTCAACACTTATTGGCTACAAACCTGAAAGGGCGGGGTTAGAGCAGCCAGCTACAACCTCATTTAACAGAAGATGCAGGGGGGTGGCTGACATTTGGTGTATATCCCAAGAACCAGACCACCTAGAAACTTAATTTTTAAAAAAATGAAAGCTGAGAGTCTGGAGATTAAAGTAATTTACCCAGAGAGGACCCCAAAAATCCTGTGTCTTCAGGTGAAAACAGGACACCTAGCAACCCTAGAGTGGGCCTTTTTCATTCCCTTCTGGGCAACATTGGCAGGTGGAGCCAGAGGCAAATGTGGGTGGAGTCACAGCCTTTGTACAATAGGCTTGTTCCGACACATACTCACACCCCCTCTGTATCCTCCATCCAGGCAAACAAGGGGCATTATCAGAGTTCAAGGGAACACTCCAGCCAGGCAAAAATGCAAAGGATACAAAGCAGGCCCAGTGCAAGGTGTGGCCTGCGGAGGGTGTGTGGCCTGGGGAGCGTTCCAACAACCAGACAGAGAGCCTTGAAGGGCTGTATTTGGCCCCTGGGCCTGAGATTCCTTACCCCTGCTCTAATAGTTACTCTTGTTCTTGTCACCACACTGATTTGTTAGACAGTGGAACCCAGAGTGGATTCCACTGCTCCACTGAGGAGCCTCCACTGGTTTACAGTCTTTTTACAAAGGATCCTACTCAGCTTCTGGTATCAGCAGGAGCAGACTAGAAGCTATTTGAATGAGATGGATGATGAAACCAAGAGCAACACAAATAGTATGGATGTGCTCTTTGCTTGTTGACAGCACATTCCATGCATCAAGGATAGAGTGCCTGAAAATAATTTTCTTATGCCTGCCCATTCTCCTGCTTTGTGTACAACGGAGGATGATTCCCAAGGGTCTTCCCTTACATTTGGCTCTTGCACATTGTCTATTTCACTGGGCTTGTCTTATGTTGTAATTCACTCTCCCATTGTGCCCTGTTTAGGCTTGCAATCTTATCGTCATCCACACTCAAGATTAAGTGTAATTTCCCTCTGTTTTCACACTTCAGCTATCACTGAATGGCACAAGGGTATGCTAAAATTATATTGGAGATGTAAAAGCAGGGAGTTGTCAACTAGCTGTAACATGCATGATATTTTTGTAAGGTAGACCCGAGCTTTTCTCTATCTTGGTACATCCAGAAAAAACCCTAAATGAATGTAAGTTTGAATGAGATTTAAGAAGCACGCTCAGTTTCTTCTTCTGCTAGATTTCAGTCCCAGCTGAGTATCCCTTTCTTAAATGAATGCATTTCTTCTGTTTCTGTCTGTCAGAGCTGCCATATGGCAATCTGGAGATTCTCTCTCCCCCCTTTTACATCTGTAGCTAAATTGGGATACAAAACATATGTACCTTCTCCTGCCTCTTCTCTGTTCCCCTGCTAGGGTCTTATCTTCCCTTCCATTGTGTGATGTAGCTGGAGTCCTGAGAAATAAGAAAAGAAACTACCCTGAGATGGTACCTCCTCCGAATGTTGATTTACTCATATAAAACAAAATTTCCAGTGCATTTTGACAAAAAGTCTTCCCCAGAGCCAGTAACTCAGTGGTAAATTTTGAAGAGCAGGATGACATAATGACTATCCTTCATAACCACACCCTGAAGGAGAATTAAAAAATGCAGGTGTGTGTACATATAGCCCCTCCCCCGAAGAACAGAAGTACACAGCATTCCAGCTTGTTAAGATCACCAAATACTAGTCATAGAATGGCAAACTGACCATGTTCTTTCACTTCCTCTTTGCTAATATGTCCACAAACAATAACAAAACTTGAAAGCCTTGCTATCACTTCTCTTGCCAGAGCAAGGAAAATCTGTCAGTTACTCTTGTGTTCCAGCAGATGAGATCATCATTCCTACTCTGAAAATGTCCCAGAGTTGCACTCTCTTACATTCCCTTTCCATTACATCACTGCCCAGGGGCAATATACATATGTTAGAGAACATATGTAGCTCACAGATGTTATGAATAAAATGTGGTTGCACTTTCAACCTGAGTTCTGCTTACACCAAGTTGTGAAAGGGGTGACAAGACAGCTTGACAACCTTACTAACAAATGTATTTTTCTCTCCTGTTGTTCTCAGGTATTCATTACTTTTTAAAAAGAGCCAGTGTCCTCATATTAGAGTCCACAGGTTCAGCTCTATGCCCTTATTATGAAAGAAACCATTAGAAGAACCATTGCCATCGACCATTTCAGTTTCCAAACTGTATTTAGGCCATTTTGCAGTTGACCCTGTTCTAGTAAGCAGCTTCCTCTCTTCCTCAGCTTATCTCTAGATAAGGAAATGTTTTTGTACGCTCTGTCTGCTGGCTCTGATATATGGAATCCTTCCATTGTAGGGGAGAGCGTCTGAATGATCCTTGTGATAACTGTTTTTATGATTCTGTGGCTGGGACTAGATAAAAATGTTGGATTCTATGGTTGTGGCTCCATTGTATTTAACAGGCTCCTGTTCTGCAAACACCCACTTACAGCTGTTTTCTCTCACAAAGATAGCATATAGAACTGCGATGGGGAACCGTTGGCTTCCCAGCTGTTGTTTGACTTCAATAGCTTCATTGGCATGGCTAATGGTTGGGGATGATGGGAGTTGAAGGCCATCAACAGCTGAAGGGACAAAAGTCCCGCATCCCAATCCAGAAGATAGTTTCCCTCAAAGGACACTTTCAGCTAACATTTCAGAATCAGAATCAAGATGTGTCCATGCAGGGGGCCTAAGATTTTTAACTCAGGAAAAAAAGGTAAGTGACAGGGGGTGGATGACAGAGGGCCTAAATATTTTTGCATTCCCAATTTGGAGAAAGTGGATAGAGAGAAGTTTCTCTCTCTCACATAACACTAGAACGCATGGACATTCAATGCAGCTGAATGTTGGAAGATTCAGGCAGACAAAACAACGTTTTCCTCACAGCGTAAAGTTAAAGTATGGAATTTACTCCCACAGATTTGTGATGATGGCCACCATCTTTGGCTTTAAAAGGGGATTAGGCAAACTCATGGAGGATAAGGCTGTCAATGGCTTCTAGCTATGATGGTTGTGTTCTGCCTCCACTGTTGGAGGCAGTTTGTCTCTGAATACAAGTTGTGGGAATCACAAATGGGGAGAGTGCTGTTGCGCTCAGGTCCTGCTGTGGGCTTCCTATAGGCAACTGATTGGCTATTGTGAGAACACGATGCTGAACTAGATACGCTTTGGTTTGGTCCAGTTGGAATTTTTGTCATGCTGTGCAATGGCAAAGTTGATGGAAAGAAGGTTGGTAGTTTTGAAAAAGACTCCTCCATCTCACTAGTGAGAAGATTGGTTTGTTGTAAATTAGTCCTTTCCATCAAGTCTAACCCACCTCAAATCTGTATTAGGAGAGCTGAAGGCTCTAGAAAAGAACTTCCACTTGTATACCTCAGTCTCCCACTCCAGCAGGTGGTGCTATGGCTCCACCTGGAATAATGCACAAGCAGTCAGATGAATGGGAAAAGGGGCAAAGAACTTGTAGCACCTTAAATAACTAATTTTTGTGAGTTTTTGTTGGCAAGAACCTAATTCATCATGTCATGAAGTGGACAAAGAACACAGTGGAGATATATAAGAGCACATGGGAATAGAGATACAGGAAAAGAAAAACCAGTGATACAGAGGCACTCGATTAGTTTCCTTTTTAGTGCTTGCTTGTATATAGTACATGGGAAAACACCACACATTATGTTATAGAGGCTCCTACACCTAAAAATGTTATGTATGTAGTAAATGGGTTTGCAAATATGGGCATTATATGAGTGCACTCACCAGGAAGTTGTGTTTGGCTGCAGCCCTTTTTAAAGTGCACACTTAGAGCAAATCCAGATCTGCCTCTTCATAATGTGTGAAACAGCACATCCTGTGCAGGTCAGATATAGTTATGTGCTGTGCCAACTCCCTGTGGCTTCTATAGATGTGTTATAATGATTCATGGTCTCCGTGGGTACACGTGAATAAGTGGCCCTAAAAGGCATACATTGAGATGCATCCTAATAGCTAAGGTACCATAGAACAGGTGACTGGAAAGAAAGGAATCAATGGGGAGAGCCCCCCTAAAGGTGCACCACCCTGGCCTTTGGTATCTGAGAGAGAGAGATTTTAGGATCCACCCTCGTGACTATAATTTGTTTTGAACTCTTTAATATTTTATTTTTAAATTGCTATAACCCGCCCTGGGATCTTATGGTGACAAGTGGATAAGAAATTGAAATAACAACCACCACCAGATGTAAATAAGATCTTCCCTTTGTGATCCATTCATTTCAGGTCTATTCATAGGCTAAGGACTCTCCACTCCTTATTTAGATCTGAAGGAAGATTTCAGCAGCCCACCAACATTATCACATCAGCTGGGTGGGAAGGCCACCCTGTTGTGTTTGTTGTTAATTTATTATCAGAATAGGCAGGACATTATACTGGATGAAAGATTCTTATAAAGCTTTAAAACAGAAATAAAGCTATATCTCGTGTGAAACAATTATGTTACCCACCCACTCTGTCTCTGTCTGCTCTCACTCCTGCACATTCTCTCATCTTGTTTTATCCTGCAGAGCTGTCTTTTGCAAGTTGAACCAGAGTGATCGCCCAAGACGTATTGCAGCAAAACGGAAGACCAGTGTATAATGTGTGACATGATTGCTTTGTGTTTTCATTATTTTTCGGTCGTCCAGATGACCTCACGAGCTTTTGCACATTTTCGCGCGGTTAAATATGCTTTGGCATAACTGCGAAAAATGCGATTTGCTTGTTTAAATCGGGAATCATCCGCTGTGGCTTCAGCCACTTGGATGCAATACCGCAGACTTTACAGCTGTGGGCGGTTCTTGGGCGTTTCCTTCCCTCATTCCCAGCCAATCACATATTTCCACTTTTGCGCATGTGCGCGAATGTCCGGGGGAAAGCCCAGGAAAAGGGAACCAATCAGAGCAATGGTCCAGTGTTGGGGGGGGGGCTCTGCAACTTCTACTGTGCAGATACAGGAAATATTGGCACAGGAATACCTCACATTAATGTACTCAATGGGACCAGAGCGAGTACATAAACCGAAAATGTCCTTAAAGTGAAGCACTACCTTTTAAAACTTTTTTTTACCTCTCCTTCATGCGGAGCCTCAAAGCCCTGTGCTAAAGCCTCTGCTGCTGCGCTGCTGCGCCTCTCAGCTGATCGTGCCTCCCAGCTGATTTGCGGTGGCGCAATCGCGTCTATTTCCACCCCCACGCGCTAAAGCCTCTGCTGCTGTGCTGCCGCGCCTCCCAGCTGATTGCAATTGTGCCTCCCAGCTGATTTGTGTATGTTAATCGAAGGTCCATATAGCTGGGTATTCCTGTAAGTGGTTTGCTAGAGCATCGCGCTGCGTTTCTGGAGAAATGTGGAATTGCCAGCCATGTGTATCTCCAGAAACGTTAATATGCGTAAAGGTGGAAATGCATACAGTCGATTTTGCGAAATATCGCAAATACAAACTAACAGAAATACAGGTATTATTGGCATATAAGTGGTTTGCACGTTTCTTTTATCAGTGGGAACACCGCAAAGGCTGTGCTGGCCGCTTCAGCGGAGCTTTGCATGGCAGTGCGCAGGGCTCTTTTCTGCCATTTTAATATGGATTTATGGGTGGGGGGAGCGAGTTGTGTAACTAGGGCGCCCTCATCATCTGCAGGGATGCTTTGAGCTGCCCTTGCATGAAACTGACTAGTCTGTTCCCTGCTCTCTTGTCAATTTCAGAGGGGAGATTTTTCTTTTGTTTTTAAAAAATCCCTTTTAAAAATCAGCACGTTAACTCCACGCAAAGTCGACATGGTGATGGCTTGCCCCATTCTCTCTCTAACCCCCCCAATACCTCGCAGAATTGCCTGGATCTCTCAGGCTTTGCACAGCAGCGCACAGGGCTCTTTGCCCGCATTCCCTGCCCGAGCCAAGAGCGGCCACCCGCGGGGGGTGCTGATGGCTTCCCTTGGGGGCAGCATTCCTGGGGAGGAGCTGGGAGCTGCAGCCGAGTGCTGCACTGTAGAAAAGCTCAGCAAAAACACATACATTCGTTTTTGCGTAATATCAAAAATACAAGAGTGGCGAGTGGCAAGGAACTCCATTACTGACACAGGAGATTCAAACTTTTGCGCTCTTATGTTCAAGCGCATGCGTGTTGCTGATTGTGGGTGAATGGGCAGAGAAGCACATGTCAGATTTTGCACACCGATTGGCTGGTAGTGGGTTGTGTTGGAGGCAGAGCTGGGAAAAAGCGAAAAGAATGTGGGGGTCCTCCCGCTGTGTGTGCGGGCGTGAAGAAAGCGGGTTTTTTACATCAGGAAAGAGCGAACAAACAGGTGAGTGGGGACTGTCAGATGACAAAGCAGATATGAAAAACATGGATTATCCCGCTCTGTTTGGATGAGCCCTTAATTTTAAAAGTGGAATAGCATGTCAGGTAAAGAAATGGCTGAAAGATGACCCAACTTTATTCTGAAGAACAGCTAAGATAGTCCAGTAACATTTTTTCAGCAATCCAGCATTTCTATCTGAGGTGTGTATTAATAATCTCTGCGGTTTTGAACTATATGGGATACAGTGTCATTTTATGTCATATTAAATGACTGGATATGGGGAAGGATTCAAAATTCTTGACTTGCTTTCAGTTTAGTCATCTATTCTAGATGGCTTGTGTTTTGTGTAGGAGGAATGCAGCAGATGGGCCCACACCACTGTGGATCTTCAGGATTAAGCTCAGTCTGGATTAACAATGCCCATTATTTCATATCTGAAATTGAGCAGAAATCATAGAGGTTCCCCCTCCCTTCTCCACAACCACTCATTTATTTGTTAAGTTTTGGGGTTCATTTGATATATGAATGCAGGACTGATTTTAAGTGTGATCCAAGAACATGAAGCAGCCCCCTGAACAAACCTCTGAGACAACTCTGTTTCTGATCATTTGCCATGAATTCCAGCACTTTTAATTAGCTGAGTTCCACTGATAACTCTTCTTTTCTCCCTTTGCCCTAGCCCTCTGGCCGTTCCAGATCATTACATGACATGAAGATTTCATATAGGAATTTATTGTATGAAGGTTCCATAATTCTGTTAGGCTGAGGCTGTTTGGACTTAGTTTCATTCTGCGTAATTTGAGATCTGAACCCACTAAGTGAAGAACTAGTGAAGCACCTTCATTCTGTTATTTTTTCATCAGTGCAATCTGTTTTCATTATGGTGGCATTTTAAAATAGGCATGAAGCAACATTCTTATCCACTTTAGGAAGACAAACCTCCGTGTGATCAGCTACTAAGACCCAGCAAGTATACGGACTCCATCTCTTCAGTGAACTGTTCACCATGGGCCAATGATCTCATCTGATCAGTAGTGTAATGGCAAATGAAGAAGTGCAGGGTCCGTTTATGATAGTCACAACACACACCCTTTCCACCTTCCCTTGTCTTCCTTGCGCTCCCTTTAGTCTCATGAGTCTGAACTCCACTACAACAGACATCCCTAGGAACCAATCACCATGAAAGGGAGGCTGTGTGTTAGCTACTGAGAAGAGTCTTCTCAGTGGCTGACACTCCTTTCATTCTGATTGGCTCCAATCAGCATGAAAGGACAAGATCTCTTCTCAGTGGCTAAAATGCTCTGTTTTCATGCTGATTGGCTCATACATAGGGACCTGGCTGGGACCCTGCTCCCAAAAAGTAAGAGGTCTATGACCCCCCATGACCCTGGATGACTACACCCCTGCTGCTGATCAACCAATCCATAGTGGATGAAAGGCTCTACCAATAATAGGAAGAAATAGCAAATACTAATCATTTCATTAGGATGAGAGGTGATATAGCAAGGAGAACATATTGTATGCTTGGCATATGACAGCTCTTTGCTGAAGTGTTTAGGTCTCCTGGATTCAACTGGCATTCATTGCAATAACTTTTGTTCATGATTTTGGGAGTGTGTGTGTGTGCGCACGTTCTGGTCTTACATGGGTTTCATCAGCTATTTCTCATCAGTTCAGTGTTATCTTAAGTGAAAGGTATGGATGAATATCCAGTCCTAGTACCAATATCTGCTCCACATCCTGCCAATCTGATCAAGCTAGCCTTATAGAATATACCATTGGGCATATTCAATGCATCCTATCTAATTGCCTTAATGCTGTAACAAATGCTGTACAATCTGGTGACTATACCCATTCTTACGCCTCTTTTTACTGAACTGATAAATTCCTAACATAGAAGATGGCACAGAACTGTGGATGGATCCTAGATCTAGGGCTGCTTCTAGCATAGTATTTTAAATATAGGCATCTGGGCATCACTACTTGAGTGGTGCCTAACTGATCACCATATTTACAGGATAATTTTCCCTGAAACTAAATGGTCTAATAGGTTGGATTTTGTTCTACATTGTATTGATACAGTAATTTATTTATTAAATTTATATCCTGCCCTACCTCCGAAAAGGATCCCAGGGCTTATGCATGTGCGTGAGCACACACAAACCTACCCACCCCCTAACAAACACAGCTATACATCTATCTCAGTACCGTTTGCACCAGCCTTTCTCAATCTGGTGCCCTCCAGATGGTTTGATCTGAAGCTCCTTACACCTCTAGCCATTGGCTATGTAGATTTTTTGGAATTCTCAGATGTTTTGGACTACAGCTCTGACCATTGGCTGTGCTAGATGGGACTGAAGGCATTTGTAATCCCCAAAATCTGGAAGGCACCAGGTTGGGGAAGACTGGTCTACAAGGGGTGGCAGCAGCTTCCCCCCTCTTTGTTGGAGATGCCAGGGATAGAACTTGGGGCCTTTGGCATGCAAAGCTTGTGCTCAGCCACTGACCTATGTTCTCATCCAATAGTCTAGTCATTCATTCAAATTATTTGCTTGAACAATTTGGAGCTAGCAGCATTATAGGCACCTTGTTTCTCCTACTCTCTGGTTGTGGCATAAGCAATCAGGCAGGAATTATGTGGGCTACTCTCTATATGTGGCTAGGTAGTAATATATGGTTTATTCTGCCTTCAGATGAGGATGGATTTGGTTGCCTTCTGCTCCATTTCAGGCCTATGCTTCCATGTCTTAAGGCAGTGATTCTCAAACTTTTTTGGTTTGCGGTGCACTGTAAAACATATAAAAATTTTCTGGCGCACTTCGTGTACAAAATTAAAAATATATTAATATATTTCTATACAAATGGTTTTTTTCTCATTTTTAAAATATACTTTATAATATTCGCTGCACATCTAGCCACCTCTTGCGGCGCACCAGTGTGTTGCGGCGAAACGTTTGAGAATCACTGTCTTAAGGTATGCCAATGCCCTCCTCTTAGATGAGAATAATGGATACATGTGATGGCACCCCCTTTATGAATGCTTTGCCCAGGGAAAACTGGCAAGTTTCCACATGGATTGCCAGATGCCTTTCTCTTGTTGGGTAAGAGTTCTTTGAAATATGTCCAGGTAAGTGATGAAACTTGACACCAGCTGTGCTAATTAAGTTGCATTATTCAGTGAACAGCAACACTATATAGGCTTAATTCTGCAAAGCAGATGCTGCTTCATCACTCAGTTGTAGGGAGACTCCCTTCTCTAGCTCTTAACAGTAGCTGTGGCTAGGTCACACACTCCCTCCTACTTTGTCTGTTAATGGTGGTATGTGGAATAATGTTGGTATGTGAAGTCTCTTTTAACAATGGACTGCTAGCTCCCTTTGTGCCCTGTGGGCTTTCTCACTTCCCAGGGGCTGGCCTCAGGTGCAGCCAATGAGGATTAATGCATGTGCCATCCTCCTGATAGCCAGCTAATGCATGAGCCAGCCCATTCCCGTGCATCCCTATTTGGACTTGCTGTGGCACTCTTTTGCTATGGGCACTCCTGTAACCTGGAGCCTCCAGCTCCTCCCAGTCTGTTCTCATTAGACTGCCTTTATGCATCCCCTGTTGCATCATCCATTCTCTTAGAGAATTAACTTTAATGCGTCTGCTTATTACTATAGTATATGCTTACATTATATAAAAGCATATTATTAAGCAGTTTCAGACCCTTATCTAGGTTTCAGAAAGGGGCAATTGCTGGATGCCACATATCTCCAGACAATACCATTTCATCTGACAATACCATATTATTGATTTAGTTGATTTCTATTGCCCTGCTTTTAAAGTTTATTTTATGGGCTGTTTCTTTTAATTTATAGCATTGTTGCTGCTATTATTATTATTATTATTATTATTATTATTATTATTATTATTATTATTACATCTGAGCTTCTACTGGGAGGAAGGGCAGAATATAAATTTAATAAATAAATAAAAAATAATAAAAGCCAAGAGCTGTATAATTATATGAAAGATAATAAACCCTGACCACAAGATCACAACTTTAAAAAAATCATAAGGAAACAAGAAGAAAAAAATGGGGAAAAAAGAAAGGGGGAAAAAGGTAGAGGGTATAGGCTTGGGAAGAAAACTGGGTGATATAGAAAATAGTAGAGTTGGAAGAGGCCTATAAGGTCATCAAGCACAACTTCCTGCTCAATGCAGGAATCCAACTTAAAGCATACTCAACAGGTGGCTGTCCAGCTGCCTCTTGAATGCCTTCAGTGTTGGAGAGCCTACCACTTCCCTAGGCAATTGGTTCCATTGCTGTGCAGCTCCAACGGGAAGTTTTTCCTAATGTTCAGCTGAAAAAATCTGGCTTCCTGTATAGTAGTGTATTGGCAAATTCAGAAGTACAGTGTCCCTTCCTGATAGTCAAACTCCACACCCTCACAGCCATGCCCCTTTTCCATTTTCCCTCATCTCTCTTGCTCTCCCTGTCATCTTGCGAGTCCACACTCCACTAGAACAGGTGTCCCTAGCAGGCAATCAGCATGAAAAGGGAGGCTGCATGTTAGCTACTGAGAAGAGTCTTTGCAGTGGCTGACTCACCTCCTTTCACTTTGATTGGCTCCAATCAGCATGAATGGACAAGGACTCTCCTCAGTGGCCAACACGCTCCCCTTTCATGCTAATTGGCTCATACATAGGGACCTGGCTGGGACTTTGCTCCCTGAAAAGTAACAGCATTATGACCCCTTGTGACGCTAGACAACTACACTCCTGTTCCTGTAACCTGAGCCCATTATTCCATGTTCTGCACTCTGGGATGATTGAGAAGAGATCCTGGCCCTCCTCTGTGGGACAACCTTTCAAGTACTTGAAGAGTGCTATCCTATCTCCCCTCAGTCTTCTCTTCTCAAGGCTATGTTAGTCGTATTCAGGTTAGATGCATTAAAATCAACAGACAAATTAAGTCCATTGATTTCAGTGGGTCTACCTTGAATATGATAAACACTGGATATTGCTCATTTCCTTTATTGCATTTTGTTGTATATTTTTATATGCCACATTGATTTTTTTCTTTAAAAAGGCAAACAATAAATCATATTAAAATAATAGTCATACATACGCATATTCATGGTCAAACTCATGTTACATTAATTGTGTGGCTAGCAGCAGGGGATTTTAATTAATTTCTTCTATTTATTTCACTGGAAGTCTAATCCTCCCCAAGCCCACGTGCCAGCTGTAATCCTGATGAAAATTCCTCTTCCCCTGATGCTGCAGTTAGCCTTAGGAAAAAAGTTGCCATTTCTTCCAGTCCAGAGTTTTGCCAAAAATGTATTCCTTCATAATGAAACACACATGCATCATGTTTGCCTGCATCCTCATGACATGTGCCTCAGGGTGGATATGCTGAAAAAGAAAAGGAGATATATTATGTCTAGAACCGAGTAGTGTCTAGTTCTAGGGTGTAGTTTCCAGAAGGAGAATCTAAGGGTAGATTCAAGCCACATGCCAAGGCTACATAGTGCTAAGCTGGGGTTACAGACGCTGCTGCGAGAAACAGTTTCACACATTTTCTGTCAGCAAACTGGAATGAAAGACAGAGTGGGAAACCAAGCGAATGATTTGATTAGGTGTGATATAAAGTATATGGCCTGAGATGCTATTACATTGGGTTTATTGCACTTGTTGGCACGGCAGGAAGGCAACAAGCAGGAGGAAGTTCACAGAGGTGCTGAACTGACAAGGAGTCTATTAACACAGAAGGATTGAGAGTCATACTGGGAAGCTCATCATTCTAATGGTGCCAAGAGAAAGGTGCCTGCACTCCCATTTAGGAATGCCCCTTTAGAATTTCAGTGAGGGTCCAAGTGGCCACAGTCCCCAGTCAAACAGGCAGCCTTTCTTCTCCCAGTCTCCAGTGAGCTTGAGGCCTGAAGTAGCTGGCAAAGAGGTTTGACAGCCAGAGATATGCAGCCATTTAGAATTTCTCCTGGCTTCTTTTCTTGTTTGTTCCCTCCCCACAATAATTATGATGAAAACATCAAGGGGACAATCCTCCTAAGTTCAAAGAGCAAATTCCCCTTGCCCCCCCCACAGAAGAATGTGGTGAATAAATAAATAAATAAATTTCAATTTATTCAATACAACTAAAACATTACAAAAAGATACAATAAGGGCTCCTCCAGATGACCTATTTATTGAGCATCCATCCTGATTTACTTGAATAAAGCTTATGAGGAGGTTAGACCATATCTGGCCGTTACTGAGCACTCATTCAGATTGTTTGTGGGGAGCTTATACAACAATGAGCATTCATTCTGAATTCATCTTGATTTGCTTGCACAGTGGTTATATGTCTTCCTGTTAATCATTTGGTCATCCCATACTTCTCAATGTGTTTTCTTGTCATTTGCCAAATTGCAAAAAATCCAGGTTTTTTTTTAAAGTAGATTTCTTATGCCAGGGCAACAGAGCACTTTAATCCACCACCACCACCACCACAATTTATTACTCACCCATCACCCAAAGGTCCCAGGGTAGGTCACAACAATTTTAAAGACATAATTAAAAACAGATATAAAACCTAAACAACATCACAGAAAATAGGGTGGATTGTGCAAACCTAAATGCCTGGTATGCACTTGAGTCCCTCCCACAAAATACTAACAGTCTAGAGGTGACTTCAGACAGCAGATTTAAATGTGAGCACTCACAGATCTTCTAAACTCAATTCCCCACAAAAGCCTGGATGAACATCTTGTCTGAAAAGATGGCAGTTATGTGCCTTCGTCGATGACGACTTATGTCGACCCTATGAATCAGTGACCTCCAAGAGCTTCTGTCAGGAACCACCCTGCTCAGATCTTGTAAATTCAGGTCTGTGGCTTCCTTTATGGAATCAATCCATCTCTTGTTTGGCCTTCCTCTTTTTCTACTCCCTTCTGTTTTTCCCAGGATTGTTATCTTTTCTAATGAATCATGTCTTCTCATGATGTGTCCAAAGTATGATAACCTCAGTTTCATCATTTTAGCTTCTAGTGACAGTTTTGTTTTAATTTGTTCTAACACCCAATTATTTGTCTTTTTCACAGTCCATGGTATGCACAAAGCTCTCCTCCAATACCACATTGCAAATGAGTTGTTTATTCTGTTATCCACTTTTTTCACTGTCCAACTTTCACATCCATACATAGAGATCAGGAATACCATGGTCTGAATGACCCTGACTTTAGTGTTGAGTGATACATCTTTGCATGTGAGCACCTTTTCTAGATCTCTCATAGCTGCCCTCCCCAGTCCTAGCCTTCTTCTGATTTCTTGACTATTATCTCCATTTTGGTTAACGACTGTACCGAGGTATTGATAATCCTTGACAAGTTCAATGTCCTCATTGTCAAGTGTAAAGTTACATAAATCTTCTGTTGTCATTACTTTAGTTTTCTTGACATTCAGCTGTAGTCCTGCTTTTGTGCTTTCCTCTTTAACGTTCATCAGCATTCATTTCAATGGAGAGATGGCAGTATCAAACCCTTTTCTCTCTGCATAAAAACTAGGTGCCTTGCAGCAAATATGTATGTGGATGCATGGTACGTTAGGGAGGGACACACTTTATCCACCACCTCAAGAAGGGAAGATTGCTGCTTATTTGTTGGTCTGAGGAAAGGGCTGGGCTCTGTTAGAGTGGATACCAATTAGGACAACTGGGATCTTGCTGGCATGGCACCATGAGGGGATATCAGTGCTCCTTATTGATTTTAACAATGTCATTTCACCTTCATACATCCTCCATCTTCTGCACATTCCCCTTTCTCTCTGTAGCAAGAACCTCTTAGTTACGGAGATTGTGATGAGGGATGTTCTCTGATGGTAGTTGGATTTTAACAAGCACATTGACCTGGCCCGGGCTGGCAAGCTCTAGGCAGAAGATTATCTTCAGTTAATTTGGCTTCAAGCAATCCAATTTTTGTTGTAGCTACAGGCTCCCTGACCCCTTGATCTTCACTGTGGAGTCTATTTAATGAGGAAGCCCAAGAGATGGTTTGAAACAACCTTGCCCCCAAATGTTTGTTTGGTAAATCCAATCTCTCACAACCTTACTCTTGTTTTAACAGCATCCTATTTTCAGATAGGTGCAGTATTTACATATAGGCATTCTAAGGGAAGACAGTTCTTACTACTTCTGGTATGGCACAGGTCCTGGGGATAACCCCCCTCCCCTCAGAAGACTGTCCAGAAAACCAGAGTTGGGAAATATAATTCAGCCTCATGATGCCTCCATGCAAACCTGCTGTTGGTCAAGAGTTGTTGTTTTGATGTTTTGATTGTAACAATATGTGCCCTGAGTGGCCTATATGAGCCCTGAGAACTTCCAACCTAACTTTCTTTATTTTAATAAAATTTTAGTTCATGGCTTCACAGGTAAGTTTGGAAGTGCTAGAGAATTAGAAAAAAAACTCGTGAAGAAGAGCTCACATTCATTCTTTGCTTAAGATTTGTCAAAATGTACCACATTTTTTCATACCTGAAAACAAGAATTTCCAAAAAAATTTTTAAAGATGTTTTTAATGCTTTAAAAAATGTTTTTAAAGTTATTATGTTTTAATGTATTTTAAGGTCTGTTTTTATGATGTTTTGATGTGTTTTTAGCGCTTTTGTTTGCTGCCCTGGGCTCCTGCTGGGAGAAAGGGTGGGATATAAATCAAATAATAAATAAATACATTAAATAAATAAATGAGAATATTCTGAAATAAATACAAGAATAAGATGCAATGGAAATGGATCATATGAACATCCAGACGCAAACTGCAAACAGCTCTTAGAGTTGCCACCTGGCTGGATTTAAATAAACATAGTCATGTTGTTTGCCTCTTTTTAAAAAAAAATTATCCTCAATATGTGTAAATGGGTAACTTTTAATCAGCATATATATTAATGAATCAGTATGTGTAAATGAACCTTTTATTTCCTTAGCCAGTAGAGGGAAAGTTATGGCTCTACAGTCTATCCTATAGACCAAGGATGGGGAACCTGTGGACTCATGTCATGCCAGATGTTGTTGGATTCCCAATCTGCATCATCAGACCTTGCCAGCACGGCCAAGGGCCAGCAATGATGGGAGTTGCAGTCCAACAACTTCTAGGGAACCACAGTGGATAAAAGGATCTGTCTTGTTTTAAAATGCATCACATGTATGCTATAATGCTGACTTTAGAGGATTTGAAGCTGTGTGGAGGTGCCCTGAAGTGATTTCTGTGAAGGCATGGGGGTTCATCCATGGGTCTGCTGCATAGCTGTAATGGCTCTAGATGAGGCAGTTTGGGGAGATTAACTCTACTGAACCATGGTAGGGCTTGAGGGCTGAGCAATAAGAAGGGGTTAGTTTCATTTCCTGCATGGAATGGAGGTTTCTGTGTGACCTGTAGGAAATCTATGTACTACCAGTTGCAGAGCTGCTACTTCCATCTGTCCCAGATGATCTCAGGCCCTCAGGATGGAAGCAAGTTGTTCTTTCTCCAGCTGCCCTGCTCTCACCTCCAAGCTCTCCCTTCAAATGTGAGTCTAAGGGCACAAGTAGGCAGCTGCCACCAATGGACCTGCCCCCTCCCACTGCCAAATGGGAGACAGAGGGGAATCTCAGGGTTTCCCTCCACACAGCTCATGGAACCTCTCTTTGTTCCTGAACATTGTTGTGCCCCGCAGTCAGACTGGAAGAGATGTGAGGCTCTGCCTCAGCACACAACCCGACAGGCTGCGCTTCTTCCACCAAGCAGGCCTGTCATCTCTTGTGTGCCTTGGAGACAAGCTGCCTCAAAAATAAACTGGAGCAGCTAACATACTCGGAGCTTGTTACAAATGTGTTAAAATCTAATGGCGAGCATGTGCTTCACACTCCCATGAGCTGAGAGTCAGCAAGTGAGAGACAGAGAAAAGAGGCAGGCAGAGGTGGCTGGAGAAGGACAGGCATGCAGGAGGCAGCAGTGAGACAGGCAGTCTCAAATTCAGGGTCCGAGAGACATAAAGAGCAGAAGCCCCAAATAGCATACTTAGAGAGGCTGACTCTGGTAGTTAACTTTTTGCTTGGGTGTAATCTCCAGATTAAGAAGTACAGACAAGGTACAGACATCTAAAGGAAATGTGTGTGTGTGAGAATAAGAATGCGTGTGTGTGTGTGTGTGTGTGTGTGAGAGAGAGAGAGAGAGAGAGAATTTGTGTAATTTATTACCCCCAAACAGAGACACCCCATACAAAGAAAATAACATGGGTAGTTTGTTGGGACTCTCAGTGAATCCTAATAACCCATCTTCTAAGTCCTTCATCATGTCAAAGGCCCTTTTACCATAGGTAGATTAATAAAAGGGTGCTGACTCCAAGAGACTCCCAACCAAACAAGGCTTAATCTACATTGTCACATTGTCAGTGTAGCATTGTCCACTGTCACTATTCAAGTGCCTACTAGATTCAAGTGCATACTAGGAATTTAGGTTTCCACCATTAAAGTGGATTAAAGTGCTCTGTCGCCCTTAAACAAATCCACTTAAAAAAAACAAAACACAGGCAGACTTTTTTTGGTGAGGAAAGTAACGGAAAAATGCCCTGAAATGTGTGGGAAGAAAAATTGATTAATTGAAATACATATAAACATATGTAAATCAGGATGATTGCTCATTGTCATATAACCGTACTGCAAACAAATCAGACTGAATGTTCAACAAAGACCAAATATATTTTAACCTCTGTGTAAGCTTTGTGCAAACTGAAAACAAGATCTTAAACTTTGCTCTGTTGAGCTTGCTCCAGTGAGCTAGTAGTGGTAATCAAAAAGGGGCAGAGTCAGATAAAAAAAAAATCAATTGGGAAAGTTTATTTAAATCAAAGCATAGAAATGATGAAAATATACAAATTCAGCAATAACTGAAATATAAGGATTTTAAAAATGAGCAAAATATAAGAGAGAAATGAGTAGATGGAAAACAGTATCAGATTGACAAATAAAAACAACTAACCAAACAGCTACCAATAAAGCATGCATATTACTAAGCCCTAAATTGCATCTTCCTGAATATTTTAGCAGTCCAAACTAGTTAAAAGCTTACTAGATTCCAGCCTTCCAGTAGTTTAAGATTAAGAAGTGGGAATTATAGCTACCAATCCAAGCAGGGATCTAAGAAACTGGTTTCTGAGCACTAGGGGAAAGTTGAAAGATGAATCCAGGTTCCAGTGTGTAGGATCCAGAATAGTCTAAATGGGAAATAAGATCAGGTAAAAATAGAGGGAAAATGTTTGGAATTGGAATAGCAAAGTCTGAGCCTCACAAGGGGATAAACAGAAGGTAAAATCAAAATAAAAAGAATTTGGAAGAAATAAAACTATCAAACTATCTTTTCAAAACTGTTCATGAGCCTAACATCCAGACTCAAAAAGGTTAGCTCAGGGCTCATCCAGATGTCTGTATAACGTGCGATATGGTCACTTTGTGCATTCATTAATTTTCGGTAGTCCATATGACGTCGTCCGTTTTTGCACATTTTTGTGTGGTTAAATCAGTTTTTGCAGTACCGCAAAAAATGCGATATGCTTTTTTAAATTGGGAATCATCCGCTGTACCATAAGGCGCTCGGATGCATTACTGTGGACTTTAGAGCTGTGGGCGGTCCATGGGCGTTTCCCCATACCCCTTCACTCATTCCCAGACAATCATGTATTTCCACTTTTGTGCATGTGTGCGAATGTCCGGGGAAAGCCCGGGAAAACTGAACCAATCAGAGCAATGATGTGGTGTTGGGGGGGCTCTGCAACTTCTACTGCGCAGCTACAGCCATTTATTTTTAGCCAGCCTGCGAACTGGGTGGCCGCTCCGGGTGAGATCTGCAATTGTGGTTGTTTGTAAAGCCCCCCTTTTCCTGGCTGGTCTCGCTCAAGTGCGGCTGGTTGGTGCAGGGAGCTCACTTTGCTAGTGCTTTGCAAATGGCCACGGGAAGGAAAGGGAGAAGGAGGGGGGGTGAAGGCAACGGAGCATCAAGTTTTGCCCGAAGTGGTTGGGAAGCTGCTGGGAAGCCTCTCTCGGTAGCTCTTCCCTGACGTTGCCGCCGCCTACGCAGAGAGCAAGAGGCAGGCAGAGCAAGAGCGAGAATGGGGAGGAGCTGGGAGCCGCCACCGAGCACTGCACTCTAGAAAAGCTTGGGGGTCAGGAACCTTGCAGTGGAGCCAGAGGTCCCAGCTGGCATTCTTGCGTGGTATTCGATTTATTAGACATTTGGGGGGGGGAATGAAAGGTACAAGGACAACTTGAATCGAGAATGCACCTGGGCAGGTGTGTGCAAATATGCAGAGTCACAAAGCTGCTGTGCCACCCCAAGAAAAGTTGGTTCTGTAAGAAGGGGGTGCTCCCCGTTAAACTCTCAGCTTTCCTGCCATTCTTTACAAAAGAAGCAAGTAGTAGCAGCTCCTCAATACCCCCCCTTTCCATTCTGTAGAAATAAGCAAACAACAATACTGTACTGGAAGTAATATCATATAAGTGGTTTGCTAGAGCATCTCGGGCACCCGCAACCATACAGACTGGTGGTCTACCTTCCTAGACATGACACATCGTTACTTGCTTGCAGTTCCATGAGAAATAAGTGGAAGTGCCAGGTGTGTTTACCCCCAGAAAATTTAATATGCAAAAAGGCAAAACCACATACATTCGGTTTAGCAATATATCGCAAATGCAAGCAAACAATATAGCAATTATTGTCAGATAAGTGGTTTGCAGTTCTCTTTTATCAGAGGGAACATTTCAAAGCGAAGAGGAAAGGATGTTTAGCAGCTCTAACCTCATTCCCCCTGCATGCCTTTCTGTTACAAATTGTTCCTGGAGAATATGTCCAGCGTGCATGTGTGTGTGCAAAAGGGGGGAAGGGAGGCCCTGGACTCAGCACCACTACCAGCAGCCCCCAAAAATCGAGGGATCCAGCAGCAGCGTGAGGTTCCCTAGCTAGGAAAGGCTGCTAGGCGCTGGGTGGGAGGGGGTGCGAGGGGGGGAGATGGAGATCCCCCTCCCCCAAGCCCTCGCTTGTGAACAATGTTGCCATAAGGGAGGGAAATGTAGCTGCTGCCGCCACCTCCCGCCAAGCTGAGCTCGCTACATTGCGGCGCTTTCTATCCCAAAGCTTCGCCAGTGCAGCTGCTGTGAAGTAGCCTCCTCCACCCCCACCCCCACATGAGCCGAGGAAGCTCAGCATGGCTCCGGCGCTGCTGGGGCTCCTGCTGTTCCTGGGCTCTGGGGTGTCACACGACCCTGTCCAGGTGCCCGTTGGGCTCCAGCTGCCCTCAACTGCACAAGGCAGAAATTTAATAGCTGTAAGTGGAGCTGTACAAGAGCCAAAAACTCGGTGAACTCCATTACAGCCACTACTACCAAACCAACAGGAAATTCAAACTTTCGCACTCTTACGTTCAAGTGCATGCGCATTATTGTGCTTCGGTGCAAAGGGGGAAAGGAGCATACGTCATATTTTGCGGACCAATTGGCTGATAGGGGGTGGTGTTACAGGCAGAACTGGGAAAAAGCGAAAAGAATGTACGGGTCTTCCCGCTGCATGTGCGGGTGAAAAAAAAGCGTATTTTTCAGATCGGAAAAGTGCGAATTTCAGGCAAAGTGGGAACTGTCAGATGACAAAGCGAATACGGAAAATGTGGATTATCAGGGTCAGTTTGAATGAGCCCTCAGAGTAAATGGCCCAGAGCAGCTTCAAAAACTGAAGGACCGACTTGTTCAAAGTAGGAAATCCCTTTTCCTCTCTATTAGAAAAACTTGGAGCTAAGCAAAAATATGGCTGCAGACACACTAGTTGCCTCAAAAGCAGCCAGACCATTTTCTCTGGCTGCATTTTGAATCCCAAGGCTGGACAGATCTCCCTTCCCCACTGCTGATTAGGACCGCCCACAGCAAAGCATTGAGCCAATCACTGTTGTCTTCCTGAGCCTACAGCAAAGTGTTTTCATTGAACACACTTGGAGTGGCACCAGGCTTGATGGCCAATCCGTTTTGAATTCTATGTGAAGCTGACTTCAAGGTAAAACACACTCAAGCTGCAGCTACCAAGTTTTTAGGGTAGGAGGGGCAGAGTTTTACTAGCTTTGTGTGTCCCTGTGTTCAGAAAACGGAGGTGGAGATGCACTGAAGCCACCACAACCTCAAGCGTGTCTCTGCCCTGTAACTAAGCAAAGAAGAAAAAGAAGTCAGTTCTAGTACTGAGGTACAGTCTCTTTTTGATTCTTCTGCACCTCCAAATTTTCCTGACTTCTGATTCACTCTTTTCTCTAACCCCATATTTTCTCACTAAAATTCAGCTGTGTGTTGGTAAATGACATCATGGGCAAATTCCTGTAAAAACAGGTGTTTTATTTTATTTTGTTTTTAATTAATTATTTTTGGGGAGTAACATATTCCTGAGCCTTATCGGGGTACACCCAAAGCTGCTAATGCATCTTTGTATCTGCTTCACCCTGGTACATGATCTCAGCTCGACCAAAGAGTTGCCAAGCCTTCTGTTCTCATGTTCCAGCACTAGGTCCAGGCAGAGACATTTCTGCCCTTAAAGCAGACATTCAGCCTGCTTAAACCATGAGCCAGAATTTTCTTGCTCAAAGTTTGTTTCCATTCTACAGCTTCTGGGGTAATCACCTTCACTATGCATATTCACCTCCCAAAATGAGCTGAGTGACACAAGTAAATCAAAACTGATGTCCTATAAACAGGTTGTCCGGAGGAGCTCAAGTCATGTATTCACAGCTGTTTTGCAAACTCCAAGCCAGTAAGCTAAACTTTTGTTCTCCAAAGTCCAGTCTCTGGGATTCCACTTGTAACCCATTTCCTGGATGAGATGGCTGGCATACATTTTGCCCAGGCTAGGGATGGGAAAATGTGTCAATTGCAGTTCTCTCAGTTTCTCATTTTCCCAATCTTAAATTCAGTTCTCCACATTTCTGTAGCAATTTGCAATTTGTTTTTTTAAAAAAAATCTCCAGCAGTTTAGTGCAGATTTCTCCTAAAAAACACATTTTTGTGGGCACTTTTGACTAATGTACACATTTTTGCAAAGAATTTCTTGTCATATAATGCATTTTATATTTTATTTTCACACATATGCACACTTTCCCTAACATAAGCATGTTTGTGAATATTGTTTGGTTATGAACTGCATTGCAAAATTCGAATAAGTGCGAATTTCAGAGGATGGCTGTGTTTCAGTTTTCATATTGTTTTGGAAAGTGCGAATTTGATAAATTCAGCTTGAGATGCAAACTGAATCACATTTCTCACTTATCCCTAGCCTGGGCCTCATTAGTGATCATACCATCTCCATTACCATTTGGCCACTATACTGCCCATTAGTGTCTGCTTAGACCATGGGGATGACATCTGTTATATGGCTCTCTTATTCACCTGCTTAGATGAACAATCTTAGCCGTTTTGGTAGCAGTGCCAGGACAAGATCGTGCAGTGCGGCACTGATAGACGTTTTGGCTCCCAACAGTTTTGGCTGGTGGCTTTTTAAAGATTGCATTCAGAAAGAGGAAACTGTCAGAGCTTTCCAGAAAGGCATTCTCAGCTCAAGTCTTTCTCTGTTTCTTGTGCATGTACCTATTTGAAAAGAAGAAGTGCCTCCCCCGCCCCCACCAACCCTGAGGCAAAATGCTGCAATATTAATTTTCTGAAGTTCTCAATAAGTTATTGAAGATTAATTTTGGGGAAAGCCAGGGGATGTGATGGATTGGAGCCTAAGCCTGCTTAAATATGCAATATTAAAAATTGATTGTTATCTCTTCTAGTCATACACTCAGCTCCCAGTGACTGGGGCGACAGTCAGGCCTACAGAGAAGCTAGAAATGTACTCACTAAGCCCCAGACCCTGATGAACCGGGATTCTTAATAACTCATGTTTGTGTCATTGTATGTGTTTAAATCAGTGTTATGAGTTTTTGTTTTGTATGTACAGTTGCATAGACTTAGAGCTGAAATGACAGTCTGGCAGTTCATAGTTATGCACATTTCTGGATGCAATGCATTCCCTCCTCTTGTTACCCTATAGCAAGTGTAGCCAATATGGTGTCCTTCAGATGTTGTTGAACTCCCATCAGCCCCAGCCACCATGGCCAAGGGCCAGGGATGATGGGAGTTGTAGTCCAACAGCAACTGGAGAGCACCCTGCCATATATGGGTGGAAGCGGAGATGAAGCTTAAGCTGGCCCAACTTGGGTGACCTCAATGTTGCATTTCTTGGCTTTGTAGCATTCCAGGTGATCAGTACATGAGGCTTAGTTGAGCACTGACAAAGTTAGTTCAGTTTGTTCTTTTCTTTCTTTCAGCTGCTGTCAAAGGAACTAATCCAGTCTGCATGGCCGGATTAGTACATCAGGAGTATGGTTCAGTGAGCCTGTGCAATGTTTGTAGCATTCAGCATGAGGTAAAGTCTTTATTTGATGGTAGCTTGCAACTCAATCCATGTTTTCAAACTACCTGTCAATCCACTTAAACACTGTGTTAAACAGACCCTATTATTTTATTATACAGTAACTGTGGGATGAGTTGTGAGCTCAGTGACACGGCTGCGCAACTATTTCATCACAAATTGAGCCTTTTCAATGTATCCAACCCACATTCTCAAAATGCCAATCTGATTGTCTGAACTGGCCCTGAAGGATTGCCCAGCTATTGGTCCAGGGAGATCTCACATACTTTCCATCAAGCCCTGCTGCTGCTGAACAACTTCTACTCATCTCAGTGGGGAAAAGGAAAGTTCAGTTGCCATGACCGGAAATTGCTCAGCACGATAGCAATGCCCAGTGGTTTGTTGTGAACCGGGACTGGAGCCCACCAGCTGGTTCCATTCTGGCCTCAGGAGCGATGGCCCAAATAGGAGCTGATAATAAATGTGACAGGATCTACTGCCAGCATCTAATCTTTTGTTAGGAGCACAGTCCCTGAAAATCGGTATTACTTATCTGCTGTTCTGCTATATGCTACTGGTCTTTGTTCTTGTTTTCAGCTGCAAGATGGTGCCAGCCAAAAAGGATTCTTCCCCATGCTGAGCCTGACAGTTTCCACCAACCCTGAGATGTTACTAGCCAGTACTGATTTTTTGTGTGTTTTGTTTTAAAAACCCAAACTGCTTGAAGCAGTGTTACTTTATACATCTCCATAAAGAAAGCACTTACTGTGCTACATTCATCTTCTCCAATGTCTCTGATTCAAGGGCCTGAAAGAACATTATAAGCTTTAATGAATTAAGCCTTGTAACTCTCTTTGGAGCTGGATCAGGATCATTATTCCCATGTCACGTTAGAGGGGAAAAGAGAGGGAGGGAAGGAAACAACGCATCTAAAGCAACTCTGTAGGAGTCAGGAAGAAGACTCCCATCTCTCCCAGCCATTGCACACACTTTTATTTTTATTTATTTAAGTGCAGATTTATAAACGGCTTCACAATCAAAAGCTATTGAAGTGATGTACAGTAAGATACAATACAACTGATCAATTGTAACTGTCTGAGCGCCCCTCCACACTATTTATTTTATGCAGATGTATTCTGCAACATATCACTGATGTAATAATAGTGTATTAATGGTGGATTTATACTGGATCATCCATGCATCATTCCACTTTATTAGCTGTTCTGCAATGCTTCCCCAATGTTATTGCATTATTGCTATGTGGAGGGGGACTCTTACCCTATGCCCATCTGGGGAAAACATTAAAATGTAACATTTAATTTAAAGAAAACAGTATATACTTATAGTATACTTATGCAGGGAAAGTAGTTTCATGCTTATCTCTGATCACAAAATATGTTAACAATTCCTCAAATAGTCTTACACAGCTATCTTTAAGATTTGGATAGATCTCCATGGAAAACCCACTCAAGTTCTATACTGATTCCTCAGCTGTGTAAATGGATTAGGACCGATGCAAGGCCTAACACACTTGGACTGCAGGGATTAATTTGCTTCTATCTATCCATCGACCCATATCATATCCATCCAAGATTAGATTCAAAGTGGACTCCATTCTAAAAGCTCTTAGATGTACAAGAAATTATAACAGCAATAATAAAATAAAATGAGAAAAAAGAAGAGCTGAAATAAGAATTTCTGATCTAAAAAATTTAGACACATCTGATCCCCGACATGAAAGATATGCATATCCAGCCTTGCAGTTTATCCCGCCACACTTTTTACATGCCATATTTTCCCCAAGGGTACTATCTCGTCAGTCAATAGGAAGCGCATTTGAATCCCTCTCATGTTTTTTGTGCAATACATACGAATTTGTAAAAGAAACGGAAAGTACACTGAAATGAATGCAGATTTTACATTCCTGTTAGGTCCCAATCACAAGTCCTATTTGTGCATTCTGTTCCCCCATGTTGTTAGAATCATGTGAGGGAGAATGGGGCATGTTGGCTGGCCCCACCTCTTCTGTCACGTCACTGTGCCTTTTTAAAATTTATTATTTATTGCAAATTTATTGAAGAAAGGGGGGGAAAGAAGGGGGAGGGAGAAACCAGCAAAAAAGAGACAGGGAGAGAACACAAAGTAAAGGAAAAACAACAACAACCCATCAGCTCACATTAACAATATAATAAGAATCAATACATCCATCTTAATTTATACACACAGATTGATGTGGTCCATCCAAATGTCCAAATAGGTATCCAAATGAAGATGGTGTTTATAGAAAGTATGTTCACATGTAGCAAGAGCATTAAGATTTTCATATCATTGCATAATAGATGGCATTTATCCTTCCAAGCTCAAAGTAGCTTAGCGACCATAAGTGCTTGTAAAATCAATGTTGTTGTCCTGCCACTAATCCCCATACAACCTCAGTTGAATGGCACTGACCCCTGCACCCACCATGATATGGAAGCGGATCATCTGCAGTGGGAAACCTGCTGGACCTGTGGAGGCTCCCTGTTCCCCACTGCGGACACTTACCTTCCAATGTATTTATTTATCCATTTAAGTATACCCTGCCCTTCTTCCTAAAGAAGCCTAGGGTGGCAATGGGGGTGGGGGGATCCAGTATGGAGGGTGATGGGCTGGGCATGGAGATGTGACAAGGTGGGTGGAACCAGCCTTGATGTCCCTGGTTTCCTTCATACAGTTTTAATTGCATGGGGGAATTGACCACCAGACCAACAGAACTGTTTTACTTTTAACCCTCATGTGCTCCTATTTTTATGAGTTTGCAAGTCTTGTACAACAAGGGCAAGTTCTAATGTTCTGGCCCTTGCATGATCACATTGCTGGAAAGGTTTTTGCAAGGCAGAGGCTCACAGTGGACTGGAAGCTGCTATGCGCAAGAGCTGTTCCCCATCTGGATTAGCCCACCCCTATGCAGAGTCACCAGGCCAGCACCAGCCACCAGCCTAAATGCATGGCACTGATATCAACACTCCCCATCAGTGCAGGTGATGCATGTAGTGAATGGTAATGAATGGCTTTCATATCCATGGCCTCCATGTGGAGACATAGCTGCCACGTGGAAGGACTTTACTAGCCTCTCACATTGGATGGTAATGTGAGAACTAGCTGGGAGACAGCCTGGCAGTCTTTTTTGATTTGTGATCAGATTCCATTCTGGGCTGTACCAGACTGAAAGGAATACACACTCATCCTCTGTCTCCAACCTCCCTCACTGAGCCCTGGGGAAAGGAACATTGAAAGGCATCTGGCATTTCTCTCTGGCTCCTATCAGACACAAAATGATTTCCTATTATAGTGTGCAGACTCTGCTTTCACACAAACTAGCGACTCTGGGCTTGACCTAGTCCTGAGGTTTATCTCTCTAAACACAAGATAAGGCTCAGGTTATTACACTGGGGATATTGTATTCCTGCTTGGTTGTTACATTTCCCTTGAGAATGAATATCTTCCCGCTATCTGTCTTCTTTTTAATGTATAAATTTAGCCAAGAACAAAGATGTGTGCACAAGGTGAGATTAATATGAGCGCTTTGAAATGTGGATCAGAGTGTGGTCTGAAGAAGAGCAAATGGAGAACCCTTCCAAAATGTACTGCCAAACATTTCTGTGTGCAAGGGCCAAAGGACGGAGAGAGCATCAGCAGGGAAGCTATGATCAAAATTCTGAAATAAGAAATGGTTGGTAAACTGGAGCTACGCATCATCTAGGCCAGCCTTTCCCAACCAGCGTGCCTCCAGATGTTGTTGGACCACAACTCCCATCTTTCCTGACCATTGGCAATGCTGGCTGAGGCTGATGGGAGTTGTGGTCCAACAACATCTGGAGGCACACTGGTTGGGAAAGCCTGATCTAGGCAATAGATCAAGGCTCAGTAGAGACACTGTGAAATTGTGCAGGGCTTATATGTTAGAATCAAAATACTGTCTTGTGCATGGAGCAGGAGCCCTCAGAAATCCAGGCCAGGCCTGAGGCTGTTTACCAAAGCTTTTGTGACTGTTCAGCACTTTGTTCTGATTCCATGACTGATTCCTCCCCACCTCTGCCCCAGTCAAGTTATCCAGCTGGGAATAACTTACAAAAAAACCACTTTCTTTGGGCAAGAGTGAGGGTCATAAGTGCTCTTATAGAGGATTCAGGGGTTATTGAGGAGGGGAAAGGATGGGATTCTGGCTACGATCTAGCCTATCTGGGCAGAAAAATAAAGTGTAATAGCCTTGAGGTGTTAGAATGGACTGTACCACTTCAGACAGCAGGTATAAAGTCACATTTAGGAACACTTCCCTAGATAAAAACACACTTGGAGACCTAGTGCAACAGGAAGTATGGTAGAGTAGAACCTTTCTTCATGATGTGCTACTGTGTTTAAAAAAAACTTTCAGGGAGGTTTTCATGGGTAGGAACATTCAAAAGTGGAAAGCCACCCAACTGCAATCTTAAATCTGTATCACCTCAGGATGATGCATTTCAATCTACTGAATGTGTAGACAAGGCCTCAGTTACTTTGGCAGCTGGGATTAGGAGTTCATGACTTACCATCCATCTTGAATGTCCCAAAACTGTTAGTGGTAGCAGATTCCAGACCTGCCTCTTTTAGACATGTGACCAGCATTCCTCTGTCCCTTAATTGTTTCTTTGCACTGCATTTTACGTGAAAGTCCTGTTGACATCCTGTTTAGAAAACCCTGCAGAGAGACAGCCAAGAGAAGGATGCACTCACTTGTTCCCCTTCACATTTTTTCTTCCTGATCCATCATCATTAGCAAAGATAAGCGTCAGAGCCCAAGGTATTAGGCGGCTGTTCATAGATAAATAATTCTTTTCATATTTAATTTACAAGTGGTTATAGACTCTCTTTGGGGTACGCTGGGTTAATTAAGAGCTGAATTAGATGGAGATGCATTTCCCCAAGGAGATGCAATTAAAATTCTCTGACATTAAAAATAATAATAAAAGAACTGTAATTTCCCAATAAACAATGTTTGCTGCGTAAGCTGGTAAGTGGTGACAATTTAAAGTTATTACTAAGACAGGGTATTGCTATGTGTCCTTGTCAAAATCTACAGCCCACAGAGCTAAGGCCCTGTTCAAGTGCACCATTAAAAAGATGCTTTTAGCCCCAGCAGTCTAGTTTGCAAGGAATTGTTGCAGGATTGCTGCAGTTTTCACAAAATTCTTGTGGGAAGGACAGCTAAAACAGTAAGGCAGCATGAGGCCTCTGGGGCGAGTTCTGGACTTTCTGCAATAAATGAATCAAATATGAATTCCAAACTTGTTCAGTCATCACTCCATTAATCCCTCTGTTCTAGGTCACTCTGCTCCAGCCCTTGCTAACCTGGTGCTCTCCTGATGGTTTGGACTACAACTCCCCCTGGCTCACAGATTGGTGAAGCCTGGTCTCCTCTGACTTCCCCAAAGAACTTTCCCAGTCCTGCCACTTGAACCTGAAGCCTTCTCTGTGCAAATGATATTTTCGCCTATTGAGTTGTACCCCATCCCTGATGGTTGACAAGGTGAGAAGGATGGGCTAAATTCATTAGGGCAAGCAAACCCTTGGGACAGTGACTAGGCCCCTTTCCTCCCTGGCATCCACTGCCATTCCTGCCAACATTTAAAAAGCCCAGAGAGATAAATTTAGACTGTGCCTCTGCCTTCTCCTCTGACCCATGCCAAAAACAACACCACAACAACTAGAGACCTAGGAGCCAATCTGGAGAGGCTTGTACTAGTAACCTCTGGTTTGAGGATTAAACTAAATGTGACAATAGAAGGCTTCCATTTTTAAACTTAGGACTGGACTCATCACATACTGAACAAGGGCGATGGGGATCCAGTTTTTATAGCAAAAGAGACACGTGTGTACGCTTGTAGCCCCCACTTACCACCCTGTTGCTCTCCCCTCCAAGTGGTTTTTCTTTCAGTCAAGCTCACTTCTGGTATTATGCTGAAGAGAAAAGCACCTGCGGGAGGTGGACTGGGCAGAAGTTACTGAGGGAAAGCTTAGCATTCTCCACCTGCATGCCTTTTTCACTCGAAAATTTGGACCCTATCCCCTAATTTAGACACAACTGAGGCAGATACTGGTTTAGACAAACATGTCTGCTACAGTGAATTATGGAGTGGTGGAAGTAGGGGATGATCTCATAATGTAATTCACAAGCCTCTGACATGAACTGTGGTCGCCAGTTCAGTTCCAGGACTCAATTTCCCAAACCCAGGGCAATTGATCCTGGCAAGATACAACCTGTGCCGCCTCCCTTACTAGGGCTGAGTAAACCAACAGCAACCCTGCAAGGTAGGTAGACTGCCACCACTCCTTAATCTGGTCACCCACTCTGGGCCAAGGGGAAACCCAAAGTGCTAGAAATAGACCTGCCAAGGATTCAAACAGACAAGAGCCAAACTACACTCCTTGTTGTGGAGCCTTAGACAAATATACAACAGTCTGTGGTTAATTGGCCAAGGTACTGGATTCAGAGCCAAATCCCCTCCTGCAACGAACCCACACTGGTAAATAAGAAGTAGCTTTATTAAATAAAATATAAGTGCACAATTACAGCAGCAAAATGGTTCCTTAAAACCCACACCCCTGAGGGCTAGGTAAAATACAGAGAGTTACAGTCACAAAATAAAATAACAAAACTGTCTAGCCTAGTCTATACTTATAAATAGCTTCATGGTTCCACATCTCCCCAGAGATGTATACCTGGATAGCAGATGGAAGATGGAACCCCACACAGATAGCATCAGCAACCATAAGGGAACAGTGGGGAACAAAGACTAAGGTTTGAATCCTATACTAATGGGAAAATGCCCAGCAACAGCCAGGAATTAATTAGCCAATCAGGGGGTTTTCTGATGATGAAATAGTCTGGGGGTTTTGTGCCTAATGGTCATGCACTCTCCAATCTTCCCAGGCCAAATGGCCTTGAATACCAGTCTCCATTGATAAGCAGGTGTTTTTGCTTGTAGCCTAATTAACTACCTTCAGCTGTGAGAACAGCAAACTCATGCCTCTCAGAGGCCCCATCTCAGATAAGATGTTTCCCCCCCAAACTTCTTTGTCTCGGAGCCATTTTAGAACCAGGCATTCTTGACAGCCTCATTCCTTGATTCCTAAGAAGTAGCATCATAAACAATACGGGGTATCCCCCCCCATTCAAAGACAACTATTCTCATTTCTAGTTTGACCCTAAGGGTTTAACTTTAAACAGCATCAGATTAGAGCTGGAAACAAGCCTCAGTTTCTGAAAAGGTCCAGAACTTGTAGGAAACAATTTTCTGCAAGAGGCAGATCTGTGGCCTGTTGATGACAATGTACTGGGAAGCCAGGGTGGTAATCCTTTCCTCTGTGACACTTTGTATGCTGTAGAACTAGGGCAGACCTGTAGCCTTTGGCCTAATTTCACATAGGAGATGAGTTGGGAAAAATTAGAGGAAAGGGGGTAGCAGAGAGAGAGAGGGGTGGTGGGGGTGGTGGGAAGAGAGGGCAAAGGAGTATTATATGTTGGGAAATGTTGACCTCATGGACTTCTGGGCCTTTTCCCTTCTTTCTTTGGGATGGCCTCAAAGGCACAGTTGTGGCATCTTAATATGCTTAACAGGGTAGAACTAGGGCTCTAGGCAGGGATCTTGGTGCTTGGGGAAAAGAACATAAAACACGTACCTAAAACCTCCAGATGGTTTGGATGTATTTTATTATTTAAAAAAGATGAACAGTTGGAATAAAATGATAAACAAGTACATATAATTTAAATATTTATTTCAACTGCAATAACATTATAATAGCAATGAAATCAAGAACATGAAAAAACCATAATTTTTCAAATGTTTACTTCATTAGTAAATTTGGACGTGATTGTTTTTCTTGCAGCTGTACCTCACCCCATCCCCAAAAACATTCAGTACTGCTCATTACCAATAATCTTACCTAACACATTATAAAAAACATTTTTTAAAATAATCTATATGCATACACACACACCATTAATCATGATTTTGGTGTTCTCTTGAATCAGGCATCTGAGGCAAGGGTCCCACTCACCCCACCCTACTTCTGGTCCTGTCAATAGGATTGGCTTTTCAGGGCCTTTAATATAGGCACGGCTTTGTTGGAAGGAGGGAACAAAGCCTTCTTCCTTTATTTTCTGCTGGCCACCAGACCTGATGCAAAAGGAATGCTATTCTGTCAGCACCAAAAAAAAGAGAGCAGGGAAATAATATCAGGGAGAATCTGCATAGGCTTTGAAACTACTGAAAGGAGGCAAGGATTTGAGCTAAGCCTGGACTCCAGATTTCACAGCACAAAACTAGCAGATGCAGAGCCACACCATAAACCTTAACCTGTGAAGAACTTGGCTGAGTCCTGCACCTGAAGTCTGATTCCATCCTGAGCAGGCACACCTGTTGGCAGGTTTTGAATGCTTAGGCCATAGCCAGGGGGATGTGACCATGCCAGGCTTGCTGTATGGACTGCCAAGAACTCTTTGTCTGAACAGATCTTGCTTTTGAAATTTAATTAAAAACAGGCAAAAACATCTGTTTGTGTGAGGGACCTATTCCCCGCATTTTCAGTGTTGCCTTACAAGGAGACGGAACCAAAGGGACATTTTATCTCCCTGAGCAGACAATAGTATTTGCAAGGCCTTCTGGGTGCAAACATTTTACAAGAGCATATGGTGTCAGTAGCACAAGAAAAATCTGCACTGTCACTGCGTTACTGTGAACCCCTTGTGGGAGACAGTTGCCATCCAATCTGTGATTATTGCAAAATGGACCCATGACCACTGTTAGCTTGTTCCCAGTCTGGTAACTCCAGGACAGGCAGAAACATCAAAGGAAAACACACCAACAGCTTTTTCATTTCCTGTAATTCACACCAGCGAGAAGGGCCAATGGCAAGGATGCAGCTAGTCAGCAAAGACTCTCCTTCCAAGATCACTACTGGGAGTAGTTGTCAAATGCAGCTGCAGACCAGCCTTTATTTTGCTTGTTGCTTCTGTCTTTTGCCAGGGCAAATCCTCTGTAGGCATATGAAAGGACAGAGCCATGAAAGGACAGAGTGCTTTTAAAATAACAATTTAAAACCAGCCTAAACTGGAACTACTTGCTTTATTTTGTGTGCTGATTTTTCCTGCCAAAAAGTACTTCCTGTTTTGGGCAATTGTTGACCTTTACTGTAAACATGTTGTTTCAGTACTATTCTTGTCCATACCATTTTCTTTGCTCTTACTATCCTCCATCTCATTTGTCCTCGCTGCTGTCTAACAATGCATGATGGTAATGGACTCCTGTCAGCAACATCACAAGGCCCCCCACTGCCAATCAGATTAAATGGCAATGTGGGCCACTGAGACTAAAGAGAGTGATGGCAAAGGAGGGGTGGTGGATGATCTCTGAACAATTCACGTGGGAATAGGTGATCCTTTGGGTGCTCAGATACCACAATGATGATGATGATGATAGGATCGCTTTTCTCATCAGGTGACCCAAAGCGATGTTCTTAACCAATTAAAACAAGAGAATCCATAAAACCAAAAAATCTCCTTGACAATTAAAACCTAATTGAAATAAACATAATCAGTACAAATAAAGGGCAAGCATGTCAGTCCAACCTCACCAAAAGAGGTCATCAATGGCCTCTAGGTGTAGAGGAAGGTCTTTACCTGATGCCTAAAGATTGATAAAAATGGCACCAGGCATGCCTCCTTGGAGAGAGAATTCCACAGCTGTGGGGCCATTACTGAAAAGGCGTTTTTTCGTGTTGCCACCCTCCAAACCTCCCATGGAAGGGGCACATGAAGAAGGACTTCCAATAACAATTGCAGGGTCCTGGTTGGTTCATATAAGGAGAGGCCATCCTTGAGATATTGGGGTCCTGCGTCACATAAGGCTTTATATGTCAAAACCAGCACTTTGAATTGAGCCCAGAAACTGGTAGCCAGTGCGATCATGTCAGAAATGGTGTTATATGTTCAGACCGGCTTACCCTAGTCAGCACTCTGGTTGCCAAATTCGGCACCAGCTGTAGTTTCTAAACTGTCTTGAAAGGCAGCCCCATGTATAATTCATTGCAGTAATCTAACCTAGAGGTTACCAGAGCATAGACTACCGAAGTTAGGCTATCCCTGTCCAGATAGGGGTGCAGCTGGGCTACTAGCCGAAGGTGATGGAAGGCACTCTGTGCCACCGAGGCCTTGAGCCTCAAGTAACAACAAAGGATCCAGGAGTACACCCAAGCTACGTATCTGCACCTTCAGAGGGAGTGTGACCCCATCTAGAGCAGGCCACATCCCATCCATCTGATCTAGGCCACTACCCACTAACAGCGCCTCAGTCTTATCTGGATTAAGTTTTAGTTTACTGGCTCTCATCCAGTTCATTACTGAGGCAAGTCATCGATCTAGTACATCCACTGCCACACCTGCAGATGCAAAGGAGAAGTAGAGCTGTGTATCACTAGCATATTACTGACAACGTACTTCAACATTCTGGACGATCCCACTTAGCGGTTTCATGTAGATGTTAAATAGCATGGGGGATAAAATCTAAACCTGTGGAATCCGACCCTGAAGATTCTGATGGGCTGAACAACATAGAACAAACAACCGAGCCGAACAACATTCCCCAAGCACCACCCTCTGAAGATGATCAGCTGAGTAGGACTGGAACCAATGCAAAGCAGTACCTCCCACCCCTAACTCCGACAGCAGCTCCAGGAAAATACCATAGTTGATGGTACTGAAAGCCGTTGAGAGATCATGGAGAATTAACAGGGACACACTCCCCCTGTCTCTCTCCTGACACAGGACACTTCATCATACAGGATGACAAAGGTAGTTTCTGTGCTGATATGGGGCCTAAGCCTAACTGAAAGGACCTAGACAATATAGAGCTTTAAAGATAAGCACCAGCACTTTGAAAGTGCTCAGAAATGGACTGGGAATCGGTGAAGCTGTTTAAGGACTAGTGAGATGAGTTCTATCAACTGGTCACTTATCAGCCTAGTGGTTATATAATTGTAGCTTCTGAGCAGTCAATGAAATGCTTGTGCCTGATAAAACATCACAGGAGTCTTTCAGCTTTGAGTAACCTGTTGGTTTAATAAAATATATCATGCCCTTGATCTATTCTGTCTGTCTTTCTGTGGGTCTGACACAACTGCAAACACTCTGGTCTGCTTTCCCTCTCCCCCTACCTATCCAGCCCCATCATTCCATCAGGCTCAGGCTGTGTCACCGGTGTGCATCTGGGCTGTCAATCTGAGCCAGGGGTATTTCTACATGTGACCCTCTTCTATTCTGATAGCTCCAGCGAGTGCTGTAATGTTAATGACACTGCCTTTTGATATGCAAAGGTAACACTCATTACATCTCTTTCTCACCCCATATCCTCTGAGCTGTTAATTAAGGAGTGTGCGAATTATCAGGGACTGCAAAATAAACCAACAGCGTACGGATGGCTGACCCCCTCCATGCAAAGAAAGGCACTATTTAAATTTACCAGGCTCTGGCCAGCTAATAAATCAAAATCCAGCATGCTGGGACAGTGGGCAGGATACGTTCATCTCAGTGAACATCCTACATAGGCAGGGATGGCAGTACTGAGTAGCATAACTGGAATGTGTATATATTCAGTATATATTCACATAAGTGAATCCCAGTAGAGAAATTATTGTTTACATAATGCAATGTGTTTTACAGATCAGAATAAGAAAAGAGAAAAAGAGAGAGATTGAGAACCCTGCCTGAAGGAGATTACAGTCCCAGTAGTCCAGTTTATTGCACAATAGCCAGCCAGGCTTTTTGCATATACATCAAAAAGACATACACAAACAAAGGGCAAAATAAAAAGAGAGATTAAAAAAGTTAAATCAGTTATATAAACACACTAAAATGATACAAAGATTAATTATTTAAATTAGTAGATTAATTTAAATGACTCTGGGAACATTTATTATCACCAGAACAACTTTCCTCCTCTCTAAGGCTAGTTTAAGATATTGGCAGGAACAGATCTCAGCAGTCAAAGGACATCAAGGGAAGGGCAAAATGTAAATGTACTGCCCTCAAGTCAATTCTGACTTAGAGAGGCAGTGATTGGCCCAAGGTCACCCATGAGCTTCATGGCTATGTGGGGTTCAAACCCTGGTCTTCCAGGTCATAGTCCAACACCTTAACCACTACACCACATTGGCTCTCAAGGAAAGGGCAAGGAAAGGTTAAAGGATGAATGGGGGTGAAGACTGGGGACCAAATTACAAGTTATGGTAGCTGCACAATCCTAGGTATGTCCACTTAAAGATGAGCTTTATGGAGTTCAGTGGGACTTACCCCCAGATATGTGTGTGTATAGGACTGCAGACTAAATGTATGAACATATTTGACATGTCTGAGGTTTTTTTTTTAAATAGCAGCCATGGGGGTTGGGGCCTGATCAAAATCAGGCCTGCAATGTGTAGGGATGGGGTAACTTTCCCTCTTGTGCCAAGGCCCCAATGAATAATGTTCTCTAACACTTCTAACACTGCTAACACTTCTGTATCAGCAAGGAAGTTGCAACAAGAGCAGATTACCTCCTGCAACAAATAGCTGCTTTGGTGAAGTGTTGTTGTTGGTGGACTTTTGCTAGGACAACAGCATGGCCAGTGGATTGGGCTGATGGGAGTTGTAGTTCAAAAAAGTAACTTTTCCAAGCTCGGTGTATACACACACACACACATGTAATTGCGATTAACAAAACAGAGGTTTTTATTGTAGTACCAAAACTTTTTGGCTTCTGCCTTCATCAGATGCTAACATACAAATGCTGTTACCAAGGTGGCAGTTATAGATCTTTGAGGATGGAATGCTCAGAGGGGCTTCCTTTGCAGAAACTAAGTGATGTTTGTACTGTCCTCCAGGTTAAGGCCATGTGGTGCCAATGTGTCCAGAGAGTATATCCAAAAGTTCTATCTCTTAATGCAGCTGAATCTATTGGCATCTCTATAGCTGATATAGAAAAGTTCAACAGGCTGTGGTCCTCAGTGTTGAAATGTTTTGCAACTTGTAATATGTTCTGCCCATCCTACTGCTTTTGACAGCAGCTGTCTTCATGAGGTACACACAGGTGATACAGCATTTGGAGTGACAAGGATGAGACCCAGGATTACTGATAGGTGGCTTACAGCTACTTTCAAAAGCACTAGGACAGGCAGAACGTATTACATCAAACAGAACATCACCTGTAGCCCCTGCAATATAATTTATGTCATCGAATGCAAAAGACCAGGATGTCATATCCAATATGTAGGAAAAACTACGACTGACCTATGCACACGCTTCAGAAACCACAAATCGGCAATGTTGGGGGGAAAAGTGGAGCAACCAGTTGCATCCTTAAAGCTCTATACCTGCCACCTTGGTAACAGCATTTGTATGTTAGCAGCTGATGAAGGTGAAAGCCAAAATGTTTTGGTAGTACAATAAAAACCTCTGTTTTGTTAATCAAATAATATATACATATTTTTAGGTGATTAACGGAATCCTTATAGGGATCCAGAGCAAGTTTGGGTGAAGTTCTGTTTGTTGCTTTCAAAACTCTCTCTCTTTCTCTCTCCCCCCTAGATACATTAAATGCACACATGCATTCCCCATAAAAGGTAGTTTGTTCCCAAGGGATCAAGTCACAGGGTTAATGGAAAACATTCTTCCTATTGGTAAGGGCTCATTTGAACCAAGGTCTTGTATAAGTTGCAGAGGGGTGAGTTCTCTTTAGTACAACTGGAACCCCACAAATGCTGGCCCTAGGATAAACAGCAACCTGGATGAGAAGGAATGCCTTCAGCACCCCCTCTCCGTGGTCAGCTTTGCAGGGCCACCCAGAGGGCCTGATTCAGGTGTGATGTTGAAGGCCCTGATGCTGCTCCCTACAAGGACCCATGCATATTTGTACAAAGCTGGGGGCCACATGTGAGAATTACTGCATGCATGGACTAAATGTGAGAATTCTGACCTGCAGCTCCTCCTTGTTCTGGGATAAAGCAGAATGATAGATGTGCTCCATTTTTTCTTACAAGGGGATAAGGGAATAGGGACTGGGTTGTGTTTCTTCTGAGTACTTTCTCCAAATTCCAACCCCCTTCTGGAGGAGTTTCTTTCTGCTTCCTGGGGCTCAGTCTCACAGGTCTCTGAGGCAGAGGGGCCCTTGCTGTATAGGGGCCTGGGGCAAATTCCCCCCCCCCAATCAGCCTGTTGCCAAGTTGTATGGCTTATGCAGGATTGTAAAACATAGGAGTATAACAGATCCTGCTACTCCCAGGCTTTCGCCCAGCAATGTCTTTGAAAAGGGCCCAGAGCAAACTACCTCTTATTTGCTGCTCTGTTTAGAGTACACTCCTGTTCCAGTTTTAGGATCCTAATGAAGTCTCTGTCATGGCTCTCAAATGATGATTCTCATGGAGTTGTAGGCCTATATTCATTATTATGTTCAGCACACACACAAAATGGCTCATGCTGCAAGCTCTTCTCCCTGAGCTTCAACACTCCCTCCTCAGTTACAAGAAGTAGTCCCTCTGTTGGAGTAGTAGTCTTGCAGGACTGCTGTGGTCAAGGTTATGATAACAGTGCCAACATGATGGGACAAAAAAAAGTGACCAGTCAAGGCTACGACACTGAACTGACAAGCATTTTGCCACCCTAGCTCACTGCAGACAGCACATTAAAAAAACACAGCCACTGAGATCAACTTGGTGCCCCCTTCAGCTAAGTGCCCTGGGCACCCCCCAACTTGCCCACCTCTAAAGCCTGTCCTGCACGTGTGTATTAATGTACAGTTTCCACATATAGGCTCCTGTTCAGACCTTCAGAAGAACACATAGAGTGGGAGAAGCAGCGATGGACATGATTCAGAATCACCACACAGATATGTGCACACATGCACTGAATGTGTGAATGGGGTTAAAAATACACAATAGATCTGGAGGCAGCAAAAACCAAGGAAGTATCTCAGGCAAGGCTGCCAGCTGAGGTAAGGAAGGGTAAGGGTAAGGAAGGAGATGGGTGTTTTGCCAAGGAATGGGGAGGCAGAGAATAGATGGGGTTGGGATTTGAGTGCAAGCCTTTGGAGCAAGAAATCTGATTATCACCACCCCTCCCTTTCCTCATCAGCTTCTGCCCCCAAAGGCCTGTCAAGGTTGAGATATTGCTTTCATCCTGCCATGTCAGCCCATTAACCTTGCCTCAGGCGGAAGGCAAGCTCTGTAGCAGGAATTATCCAGGGCTCACCATCAAGGGCACCCTGTCCTCACCTGCTTTCCCTGCATAGGCAGGAGAACTCTGTCGGGGTTTCTTTTACCACCAGGAAAGGTGACTGAGGCCAGCACGGAGAGAACTCATTCTTTTGCTGCATCTTCATTTGGTCCATAATATCTATGGGATGGTAAATCTCTTTACAGCTATACATTACTTTTGTCCTATGTGTGTATGTGCATTTTCAGAACATTCTATATGTGCTCATAAAATCATGTATACTGCACCTGTATGTTTCTGGCCATGCAATATGTGGCAATTAACACACATATAAAATGTGACGTAGCTTGCTATAGTAACAGAATTGGGGCATAGCTACAGAAGGAAACACCAGTTCTGACAGAACAGCATTCCTGATGCAACATAATGGCATGAGATACAAAGGGCAGACTCGAGCCAGTGTGGTGTAGTGATTAGAGTGTTGGACTAGGATCTGAGAGATCAGAGTTCAAAACTCCACTTGGCTATGAAGCTCATTTAGTGACCGTGGGCCAGGCACAGTCTCTCAGCCTAACCTACCTCACAGGGTTGTTGTGTGGATAATAGAGAGGGAGGAACTGTGTATACCGCCTTGGGCTCTTTGGGTGACAGATGGGATATAAATGTGATATATAAGCAAATAAGAGCTACTGACCTTGACTGTGTAGTGTTATGTGTGAACCCAGACAATGACTGGTCCTTGACTGAGGGACTGTGACTTCTGTAGCATTAGTAGTCATCTTTGCATAGCAGGTCACCACTAAGCTCCATGGCTCAACTCTGACTTCTAGGTGAACCAAGAGTTTCAGGTGCAGAGACTTTATGCTTTTACCACTGAACAGTGTACCTCTATAGCACCTGCCCATGGCTTGTTACTTAGAAAAATATTATCAGAAGAAATGTACTACCTATATCAGTTTGAGAGGCAGAGTATTGATTTTCTGCTAATTCTAGTCCATGATGTTTTCAATCATAGCCTATTATCTCTAGCTTTTTTCAGTTGTGTGGTATGTACGATGGTTAGAGAATCAGACTCAGGCCAAGTTGAAACAAAACTCTCAGCCATAAAGCTTCCTGGTAGACTTTCTCCCAGTATCTCTCACTCTTTCTTCCAGCCGAACCTACCTCACAGGGTTGTTGTGAGGATTTCACAGGATGGAGAAAGACATTTGGAGGGCATGCCTGGGCTGAGTACAGGCACTCTTTTTCCAACTGCAGTGCCAAAGATCAGCAATGTAATTGTTTCCCCAGTTGGTCCTGGGAATAATGATGTGACAATCCTCCTCTTTCTTCCCTAACAGATTTAGTTGCTATTAGAAATGTGAAGGTCCAGAAAAAAACTGGATTTTTTGGGGGGGGACCACTCCCCCAGTTTCCTCCCAGTTTTTCTGTCCCCCCACCCGGGCCTTTGCCTCTCTGATGTCATTTCATAGATTAAGCACTGCTGCCAAGTATAAAAATGCCTTGCTATGTGTGAACCAAAGCCTGCTGAACTGGTGGTGTAAAAATACATGCCTGATTGTATTCCTCAAGTGGCCATTAAGCAACAGCAGAGCCAGGGAGACTATACAATGACAGGTACATGAATGTAGCACGGCACCCTCTCACCATAACTTTCTGAATCATTGTGCGCAGGCCTGGAAGGATGGGCTGTGGGGGGGCCTGGAAGGTGGACGAGCTGTCCGCTTGCCATTTCAACAGGGTTCTGGTGTGTACTGCCAACAGCAGCACCATTTGGGCCCACCAGGTCTATGAGTCTCATTTTTCTCTGTTTAGCTGTACTGCAGGCAGCCCTCTTCACAGCAAGAAGGAAGAGGCAGAGGGCTGTTTGTTTATCCTCCATGCGGCTTTTAAGACAGGCTTTGCACTTGTCTCTCTCCTGTTGGGAAACATGGATTATTGCAAGAACAAGAACCGCCCACTCACTCCACACAGGAAGCTCGTTAGAAATGATACAAATAGCAGGTGCCCTGAAGACAGCAGCAGGCAAAACTGCCTCTCTCCCTGCATTCCTTGGCAAGCACCAAAGGAGTTTCTGATTTATAATGCTCCTTTGCGTGGAGGAGAGAGACTGAACAGGCTGGAACAGGGCTTCAGTGCAAGCCTGTGATCAATCTTCTTAAATTCAAATAGAAGCATAAATAGGATTCTTCTTATGGGTCCTTTGTGTGAACCTGAGGGTGTGTGAAAGGTAGACCTTTCCATATGCCGCATTTGTATATTCATTCATCATGTATTTATAGGAGGGAAAAAACCCACACACCTATCTTTCCCTTCTTTCCATCTGGTTTTTTTTTTTACCAGCACTCTGTCACAGTGATAATATCAAGAGGAGAGGAAAGTAGTTTTCATATCTCAACTTGCCAATTATTGCTTGTATTCAACATAGTGCTAAGGAGATCATTCTGTCAGTGTGCAAGCATTTTTGCTTGCCCAGTGGAAAGATCTCCCCTCTCCCGACCTTCTGGAGCAGATTTAGGGAGGGCATGGGGGGAGAGAGGGGCGAAGGTCCTGTTGCACTAGCAGAAATCCTTGTGCTGGCTTCCGCTAGCAAAGTGGGTTAGTTGAATAAAGCCGTACATGTTGACTAGCCTATTCTCAGCTTTGCATGGTATGACATGGTGATATGTTGAAAAGTTCTGATCTGCTCTATCTAGGGATGGGTGGATAATGTCAATGTTGGTTTCTCTCCATTTCCCATTTTTCCAAATTTAAGTGCAGTTCACATTTCCACATCACTTTGCGATTTTTTTTAAAAAAAAGTCCTCATGAAAATTCATCAGCATTTCAGGGGGAATTCCTATTATAGACATTTTCTATGCAGTTTTTTCTAATATGCACATTTTTGCAAAGCAATATTCCCTAATATAATGTGTTTTTGTATGTTATTTTCACTAATATATGTATTTATATGTACATTTACCCTAGTATATGCATTTTTGTATAAATTGCTTGGCTGGAGAACTGCATTGCAAAATTAGGAGAGGTGCAAATTTTGAAGGACGGCTGTGTTTTGGTTCATGTTTAGAAAACGTTGTTTAGAAAAGTGTGAATGTGGTAAGTTCAATTTAAGTGAGAACAGAATCAAATGTATCCCCCTTCCTTAGCCCTATGCTCAGTGGGTAACAGCACTGAAAATACAATGACCATTTAAAATCATTCCCTCCTTAAAGCCAAGTATTTGCACAAATATAACCCTCCATGTTATTGTTTTGGAAGACCTCCAGGGAAAGGTCAGAGCTTGGGGGCTGCCATTAACATGACTTCCCAGTGTGCCCATGCTGATCTAACTTACTACCCCAAAAGCACCATTGAGAAGCTACTTCACACAGGACATTGCTATATATCATTGTTATTATGTAGAGCCCATATCTAGGCTGAATTGTGTGTGGACTATGCAAGACATACACAGACTGTCATGTGCAATGACAGCACAGATGCCACAGCTGCTTGTACATGCAGAAAAAAAGGGAGTAACCAATGTGGTGCCCTCCAGCTGCTGATGGACTACAACTTTCATGCTCCCATCATCCCTGGCCGTTGGCCATGCCAGCTGGGGTGATGGGAGTTGAGATCCAACATAACTCTAGAGGGCCCAAGGTTCCCCATCACTGAAATAAGAAGAACACTGAAATAAGAAGAAATAAGAAGGTCCATCAATCCCAGCATCCTGTTTCCATTAGCAACCAGCCAGATTATTCCATGAAGCAGGAGTATTGAAGTGTCTGATGTAAGGGATTACTTATGTTATGTTATTATTATTACACACATAGGTTTTAGGCTCTACAAGAAGCGGCAGTATAGAATAGCAGAGGATTATTATCATTAATCACCCACACTGTTCTTCCAGACTATTCATCTTGACCCTGTAACTCAGCCTTGGCTGTGGGACCGTATCAAATGGCATCCTTTAATGTGGTGTGGTGGATCACTGCTGTTGCCTTCGCTTTAATTCCACTGTACAATAATGTAATTGTCTTCTGCAGGACATTCTTCAGCTGATGTCCCGAGCCTCCTTTAATGAATCCTTGCAGCTGATGGCCCATGGTAGCACTACAATTGCTCACTGTAATGCTCTCAAGTTCTTACAATCCCTCAGTATCATCACACTAGCCCATCTCAGGGTTAGATTTGATGCTAATACCCACAACGACACTTCCAAGTCTTGTTTGGTTTGATATCTACTTGCTCAAGTACGTAGAGACTGGCTTAAAAAAAAAAGTAAACGGGGGCATGGAGTGATCAAACTGGGACCATGATAAGCCATGAGGGGGTGGAGGTTTAGATGGGGGAGGCTTCAACTCATTTCTCTCTGCTATGATCCTGATCCTGCTATTTGCATTGGAAGAAAAGCTTCCTTGGTACAGGTGGAACCTTTTCTTCCAAATGCAAGTGCAAACATGACTAGTGGTGTAGTGGTAAATTTTGAAGTACAGGGGCTTATCATGTCAGCCTCCACAGCTACATCCCCAAGTGAGTCCATAGCCATGCCAGCTGACTTTATCCCTATATACACCTCAAAGGACAGCAGTATGCAGCATAATACCCAATTTATTAGGATCCACTGTCAGTAATAAAACAGTGAACTGGCAAAAGGTGGGGCAGTGGTTTGACTCTGGTGGGGGAGACCTGAGTTCACACCCCTGATCACCTGTGAATTTGACTGGGAGACCTTGGGCCAGTCACTGTCTGAGCCTAGCCTTCCCAGTAAAGGGATCATGTGCCAGGCCTGATCTGCAACATTAGCAACTGCTTCTTCAGCATATGATGCTGTGAAAAAAGTCCCGTAGCCACACTCCCCAGTATTGTTTCCTTACTACACCATTGGATCAGGTCCCCTTGATATAGACTGGTTAAAATCAATAAGTGGTATTCAATGCTTGTCCTACTCAGGGCAGACCCATTAAACTGAATAAGCATAACTAACTCATGTTCACTAATTTCAGTGGGTCTGCTTTGAGCAGGCCCTTTGTATCTATGACCTTTGACATTGCAGATGAATACTCTTGGACATCTATCCTTTCACGGGAGGTTTGCAAGAGGATTGTGTCAAATCTGTGGTTTTGCTATGCCGCCATGTTCTGTTCTCCCTTTGATTAGTAGCAAGAAGATACAAACACGAAAGAGTACTTTTCTCTGTTGTTTTCAAGAGACAAGGGCCCTGCCTGCGGGCAGAACTGCTCAGTCTAATGCCTCTGACCTCGAAGTGTGTGGCACTCAGCAATTGATTGCAAGTCAAGCACCCACAGAGACAGTAGCATGTCCTCCTCAAAGGACAGAGATCTTCAAAAGCTCTGTCAAGAGCAAGGATCGATTCTAAGCAAGGGACCTTTGCTTTCTCCTGGAAGTGCAAGAAACTGCTTTACAGCCTGTGGCTGAACTTGAAAGAGAACAAGTCCCACAATCTCAGGGGACATTACGTGACTGGGAGCAGGGAATTGGGGTGGGTGGGTGAAGTAGGAGAGTTGCTAAGGGCAGCAGAACAGGCAAGAGTGAGCATCTGCTGGAGAAAGCACAGCAAATGGGGTTCAAATAGCTCTTGTATCTGACTAGCTGCAACTTCTTGGCTACACAACACCACTTTTGCACAATCTGTTCCAGTTTATACAGTCTATTCCAATTCTGGTGGCCTATTCTGATTTGCATTCCACCTCTAGCATTATTGTACCTATGTTAAAACAATATTATAATCTTACCATAATGTTCCTTAGCACTATGACTTGATGAATGTTGCTGTTGTTGTGATGATAATGATGATGATTTCTTTTACATAACACTTAATGCTAAAATAGGCTTCAAAATGGTTTACAAAATATAAAAACCAATTCCACATTATTAAAATACTCCATAATTAAAAATGCACCATAATTAAATTACAGAATAAAACAATCCCATTAAAACATTAAAATATAAATTCCCATAATTAAAATATGCAATCAACCAATCCCATTAAAGCAATTAATTATTCCTATCTTCCTGAAATGTTGGGCAGATCAGCACACTGCAAAATGATTTTAGCACATTTGAACTGCCATGGTTTTCTTCAGAAAATCCCAGGAATTGTGGTTTAGTGAGGTGCTGAGAATTCTCTGTTAGAAATCTATTTCTCCCTACCCCTAGAACTACAATTCCCAGAAAAGAGGGAAGGGCAATGAAACCAGTTGTCCTCAGGGGACTGTGCTATATCATGAGAGCTGAGGGTGGTGGCGGGGAGATGACTGCTGCTCCCATAAGTCAAAATGATTTTTTTAAAAAAGACATACCTACAGCCAGCTCATATTTATAGTCAAGACACACACACCCAGTTCTTAGAATTTGCCTGCTCCTGTGGCTTAATCCAATCAGACCCCAAGAGTTGCAGGTGGACTCAAATGATTGGAAGATCCTCCCTGAAGGACAGTTTCTTCCATGAAGAAAATGAGCATTTCAGGGGGAAGGGTTTTAGCCTGCCCCACTCCTCATTTTCTAGGTGCAGCTTTTTTTGGTAAGGGGGAACATTTCATTATGCAAGCTCCCACTTGCCGCCTGCAGCGATGCAGCCCAGATACAGGTTTACAACTAGGGTTACCATCATTTTGTCATTTCAAAAAGAGTACATTTGGCTTCGATAAGTGAAAAGTAAGAGTATGCTGTTGCACCATCTCAAAAAGAGTACATGTACTCTTAAAAGAGTACGGTTGGTAACCCTATTTGCAACCTTAGTGAGAACTAGGCCTGGGAGAGAATTCAAATACAACACTATGCAGTCACAGGATTAGTCCCTTGTGAACACAGTGTCAGAGCTGCAAGCCTGCAGTATATAGATTAGTAGGGAAATAATTCATATAACACATTCTCAGGGGCTCTTCGAACAAGATGTCAGCTTCTAAGTAGTGGGAGTTTATAAAAATAAGTAAAGTAACATGCTGGTGTGTGTGTGTGTGTGCGTGTGGGTTAGGGATGTGCTAGAATTCTGCCCAATTCAGATTTTGTACCAAATTTTCCATTAATTTGCTTATTCTGTATTGTTGCAGATTGGAATTTTATTTAGTATTTTTTTGTGGCTATTTTTGAAAACATTTTTTTCAAAAAAAACTCCACCTCTAAAATATTGATACTAAGAGTGATAATTTAATTGATATTTCTTTCATTTGTCAATATTTCTTTTCAAATTATTGATATTTTCTTTAAAAGTATCGAAATCTGGCTTAGTCCAAACTTTCAAGGAGCTGTCCAAGGTGCTGAAGTACCTTGGATTGCTCCTTGAAAGTTCGGACTAAAACTCAGAGCAGATTCCACTGCCCCATTGACACGGAGCCAACAGCTGCCACTGTATAGGAGGCTTAATTCTGTGTATGTATTGAAAACAGCTTTCATGATCTTTTTGTTTGGTATTACAATTTTAGAGCTAGTTTGCCTCCCAAGGCTCTTGGTCAGGGATAGGGAACCTGTGGTCCTCCAGATGTTTCTGGATTCCAACTCCTATCAACTTCACCTGGCATAACCAATGGTGAGGGGTGATTTTTATTCTGTTTTCTTTATTTTATTAAATTTATATCCCACCCTTCTTCCCAAAGGAGCCCAGGGTGGCAAACACATCAGTGATGCAATAAAAATGAAAATGAAAACATATTTAGAACATTTAAACATTTTAAAAAATTAAAAACACCTAAAAACATTTTAAAAAACAATACGCACAGGGGCAGAGCAATCCAAACTATAGAAAGCTAGCAGAATTTACACTGGGGTAAATTATCTTGATGTAACTTACCCCTATTCCAAACTCCATTCAGGAGCAAGGTTGCTGCTGGCTGAGCCAGCCCAAGCCTGGCAAAGGGTAAACAAATCTTTAAAACAGAGTTTGACTTACACCACCCTCCTTGCCAATGTAGCTTTCACTGGCTTGCTAGTCATGTGAAGAGAGATAAGTCTGCCTCACCCCTACCACTCCCCTGGAATGCCTATTTTCAGGACTTACCCTGGCCTTGGCTTTGGCGGCTTCCGTTGAACCAGCTGAACCCTTGCTGAGCTGACTGAGCCAGGAGGGAAGACTTTCATCACCGTATCTTCTTCTGAGCTGGGATAGAGATGCCTATTCCAAACACCATTCATCCTGTTAAGTTGGATTGCTCCTTTAAACAAATTTAAAACAGGTGTAGCCAAAGTATGTGTCTGGATAGGCCCACTGAAACACAAAAGTTTTCAAAAGGTGTCTAAAACAATGTAATGAAGGCATCTGCCTAATGTCAACAGGCAGAGAGTTCCAGAGCATAGGTGCTGCTTTACTAAAGGAATGACTTTTCGCCAGTGCAGAACAATGATGGCAGGTGTATCCGGCAACATCTGAAGGGCCAAACATTAGCCACCCCTGCTCTTGGGGAGTATCAGCTTTCCTGATATCATTCACCGTCATATATGTCTCGCTCAAGGCCAAAGCTCTTCAGGGAGTTGCTGCCTAGTATAGGATAGGGCTTGAGAACATTTACCAACAAACAGAACAGAACAAAAGAAAACAGCCCAAGAGCCCTCCTGGAACAGACCAGAGGTTTATTTAGACCAACATCCTGTTTCCCCACAGTGTTCAGCCAGATGCTTCCAGGAAGTTCACAAGCTGAGTGTGAAGGCAATCACTCTTCAATTTAGGCTGTAGTCCAAGCGACACTTAGTAGGGGTAGAGGAAAGGCCTACTGGATACAATGGAACCGATTTCTGGATTATTATGTTGCTACTGTATTCTATTAGCTGTTTTATATACACGTGGTAGAAAAGCAGGCTGCAAATATTTTCATTAAATATTATATTTTATGAAATATTCTGGTTCATGCTGATCACCAGTATTCCCACTTTATCTGCAGGGAATGAAGAATGAGAAGTAATGACTATATACTGAAATTTGAACTGACCCTCCAAGTCCAAGGCTAATGCTATAGTTTGCAGCATGCATGGATGTTTCTTTGCATTATATCCCATTCATGAATTAGTTCTGTCTGGCTATAACAACCCCAGAGAAGCAGTCTCCCACATGTTTCCTAGCTACAGGGATGGATGTAAACAAACATTTTTCTGTTATTAAAGGAACAGAACAGAAATGGCATCAACATCTCTCTTGGGTTGTGTCACTTCAATAAGAATTCCACAGCTGCTCATTTTGTCTTTGTCTTTGTTTGTCTTTGTGTGTGTGTTTGTGTGTAATGTTCTGGCTCTCTGTATACATCAATGAATGAATATGAGGGCAAATAATATCAACTCATATGTTCCATATGATTGTCTAGTTAAATGAGTGACAAAATGTCTATGACAGTATAAAGCACATAACAGAAGCAGAAAATGCACATTGATGGCATTGTTACTGTAAAAATAACAAAATAGCAAGAAAATAAAATGAGCAATAATGAACTTTATTAATGCATTTTATTTATGTATAAATAATCACAGACTGTAAACAACGAGAAAATATTTTCTCTCCGTTATATGCAAAATAAATACACACACTGTTACCCAGAACTTGATTAACAACATCCCCTGATTATGAGGTTCACACATACATGCACATCACTTGATGAGTACAATATCAAGGGATGACTTGTGTGGGTGAGTGGGCCATTGCAAGAATAACACCACTGATTGATATGATGTGAGATTATATGAATGTTTAATGCTTTTCAGTGGAATAATTTCAAACATTTCAGATATGCAGTCCCATGCATGTCTACTCAAATGTTACTCCCAGATAAGTGGGTATAAAATTGGAGCCTTAGCTATTCGCTTACTTGAGAGTAAGCCCCATTGAACTCAGTGGGACTTCTGACTAGACTTGTATAGAATTGCATGGTTAGTTGCTTGTCATCAAGTGTGAGGTAGTTGAATATAAAGAAATCAAGTAACAATCATGCAATCAGGTACATGTGTGAACCATTTCTGCTGAAAATTGCTGTGTCTGAGTTTATATCAGGTGAGAATGAAAGTACTATATAGGATGGGTATTTTACAAATGCAAACTATAATTTGTGCTTGTTTTTGCCAATCAGTGGAAATGTACAGAATCATAGGATTAGAAGAGACCTTAGAAGCCATCTAGTCCAATGTTCTGCTCAGTGCAGGATCTGCAATTCAAGATAAAACTATAACATTAACAACCCTAACAGATAGCCATCCAGCCTCTGCACCTCCAGCGAAGAAGATCCCATCACCCCACAAGGCAATCTGTTCCACTGTTCAATAGCTCTTACTAGTAGGATGTTTCTCCTAATGTTTAGTATGTGTAAACCAGCTTTAGACTGAGTTGTGTTTTGCAAGGAACCCCCATGATTGCAACTCTTTGGGCATATCTGTAAACAGGCTTCCAGTTCTTCTGATCTGGAGCTTCAGTGCTAAGTCAAAAGCTCATAAATGAGCAGTAGCAAAAGAATGATGTTTCACAAGGGCTTTAAGTGTCATTGATACTACTTTCTATCTGTGGCTTGTGCCACCTGTTCACAGGCCATAATACCCAATATCCATCTGAAGACAGGCATAGAGTGGGAATTTGTATGGGTTGTGCATGGTTAATGTGCAACTTGTGGTTTATGGATGTAATAAGCCTCTATTTAACATGCTTGTTGTGGCTCAGATTATCTCTTGATGTGTTTCGATAAATGGCTATTCTCTTAAATATTATGCCAAGACACCAAATTGTTCCATGAAATGGGTAATATGTTTTTTTTCAATAGCAGAAAAATTTCTAAAGTATCATTCTAAAAACTGCTCTCAATGATGCTTGGCAAAAAGATTTGTTAATTTCCATTTTCAGGCTTTTGCTAGATTCAGTCATGCTGACAGATGTCCGAGCAAAATATATATTAGAGGTTCTTTCCTTGTAGTAAAATTCTAGCTACATTGCTTTTGTAATGCTGGCTTCAAACCCATATTTAGATCAAGCAGAGTCGTAGGAAAGGGCTAGGAATGTGTTCTTTTTCCTATATTCATACCATTTTTAAAAATGAAAATGATGACTGCATTCTCTCTTCTCCCATTCAAAGAGCCCAATGCTACAAAACTGTGAGGGAAGCTGATAGTCACACCTCATGGTTTGCCACAATAATGGCATTTAAAATAGCATGGAGACAGTCCTTCAGTCAAGTGGTACTTCCATTTTGCTCTCTTTATATATTGTAACAATACTCTAGGTGATAAAATTCTAAGAAGCTCTTATTCAATCAAGGCTGATCAAGCTATAAAGGTGGATTTGGGTGCGCATTTTCCACACCCAAAGCTAAGGTTTGGTTTGGTAACTGTAGTGCTCATCGCCACATTTATGCATGCCTTTGTGGTGTAGTTAGGAAATTTTAAACTCTGAACATAATAGTCTGGTGGGGACGGGCTCCTTAAATGGTCATGTGCATTATTTCACCTTTGTTACTTCACTTACTTCAAAATATTATAAGTTGGACCTGCTACATTTGGGGACCTTTCTGCTCATTCTGCTGAGTGGGGCCCTGGATTTCTGCCTTGCTAGAACCACTGATGTCTGTATAAACATGTCTGATGGGCCTGTTTCACTTGGAGCATTACATCTCCTTGAAAATAAGCCCAGCAGCTTTTTAGTGGTATGTTGCTTGAAGCATGCTATAGGTAATAATGGTTTAAGATGCACACTGGTGCACACCATCGGGAGTACCAGAACACCATGCCGACCATTAGGCAGAATGAGGCATACTGAATCAGATCATTGGTCTCTCTTACTAATCATTGTCTGACTTGCAGCTGCTGTCCAGGGTTTCAGGCAGGAGACAACCCAGGCCCTACAAAGAGATGCTTGGGTGTTGAACCTTCTACATGCAAGGCAGCTGCTCTACCACTGAACTGCATTTTTTTCCTTTTTGGCAGCTGCCTCAGGCAGCAGATGCTAGGGGGCAGCATTCCCCTCTGTGGGAGAACAGAGCTGTGTGTGCCACACAGCCTGTTGTACAACCACTAAACTAGCTTGATGCTTTCAGGTACAATGGTGGATACTATCCCATTGTCAGTGTTGAGGTAAGAGTCAATGGCCAGTGTAGTCAGTTTCTGTCTGAGGAAGGGAGGGTGTGCCATCTTGACCTTTGCATCAGGGAGCAAAATGCCTTAGACAGGCCCTGGGGTAGCAGATCTGGTGCCCTAGCCATTGTGCAAGACCAGAATGGATTGGAATTTGGTGGTTCTGCTATGAATTCTCCCTTGCTGCCCCCACAGGATTACTCTGCCTGACAAGTTGAAGAACTTTGTTAATGAAAATGCTACTATGTGTTTGTTGCGGAATCTAATTTTGAATGGCAAAGATCCAATATGAAAGGATACATCGGCATCTGATCATACTGTCATACACTCCCTGGGCTTGGTTTCCTTTGGAAGGAGAGATTATGGGAGATTTAAGAACACATTTTTGTAATATTTGAGTGTTTACAAATGTACAAGATGAACACAACTTAAGATTCCTACACTGCCCTAGGGGTGAGGCAAGGCTGTATTCTAGCCCCTCTTCTTTTTAATCTCTTTATAAACGACTTGAAATATCACTGCCTTTCCCAGGAGTTCCATATCCCTAAAATTGCTGACGTCCGTTGTCCCTTGCTCTTATATGCCGATGACGCTGTACTTTTATCCTTTTCCAAGATTGGCCTCAAACGCATGATAAGAGCCTTTATGTCCTATTGTGATGAAAACCAACTTACTATAAATTTGGACAAAACCAAAATTCTTGTTTTTTCCAAACGAAGAAATCTCCATGTTTGGAAAATCAATGGCTGTCAAATTGACCAAGTCACCCATTACAAATATTTAGGGATAACCTTTCATTCTTCTTTGAGTTGGTTTACACACATTAAAGAGGCAATACTGAAAGCAAAATACTCTGTTAAGAGTTTACTTTGTTTTTTTTATTATAAAGGAGGTTGTTTTGTCCCAGCACTTATTAAATTATTCAACTATAAGATCATACCTCAACTCTCATATGGAGTTCCACTCTGGATCCACTCTATGGATTATACAGTTGAAGCAATTCTTTCTAGTCTACTACGTCGTCTGTTAGGCATCCCGAGATGCGTTCCATCAGCGGCACTCAGGCTTGAATGTGGTCTTGCCTCATTGGAATGCCAGGCCTAGCTAACGACGGCCAATTATTGGGTAAAAATATCTTATAATAATTCACTGGGCCTTCTTTCTGCATATTGGAAAGATTCCAGTCCTTCTTTCTGGAACACCAATATCGAATTAAAACTGCTGAAAATGGGTTTAGCTAAAGAACATCTAATCCAATATTCGCCAAGTGATGCTTTAGTCTTAATTCGTTCTCGTATTAAAGACATTGACTACCAGAACTCAATCTCTAGGGCCACGAAAATATGCTCCCCCTTACATCTAAATTTACCGTTTGAATATGGTAAGATTGGCCCATATCTGCATTTTCTTACCATTCCTAAACTCCGATTAGCCTTCTCCAAAACAAGGTTCAATTGCTTAAATTCCGCAATCCTTGAGGGAAGATTCAATGGAACTCCATATGATCTCCGCATTTGTCCCTGTGGAACTAACAGTATTGAAACTCCTTATCACTGTTTATTTGAATGTACCTTTTATACTCAGATGAGAGATAAATTTCTTAATCCTACATTCTCAATTCCTTATTACCAATCTCCCGATGATATGATTGTTTCTGGTCTTTCCGGTTTAGACAAAGGAATTACTATTCAAGTTGCCAAATTCATCTATGCGGCCCAACTAATCCGTGCTAATATTTAAATCAAATTGTTATGGTTTATTCCAGCATACTGTATATTCCTGCCAGCTGTTTTTAAATTGTTTGTTTTGTACTGTTGAAACGGGTCCTTGACCGCAAATAAAAAATAAAGAATACTACACTGCCCTACATCAGCTCCCCCAGAGAAGTAGCCCCAACAGATCCTTTTCAGAGCACAAAGCTGTCTCATTCTGACTCTAAATGCAGTTTTATTTGGCTCCTTTAAACCTGGGGTGGGGAACTTTTTTCAGCCCAAGGGCCACATTCCCTCAAGCACAGCTTTTTGAGGGCCATGTGCTAGTGGTGGGTGGGGTCAGAAGCAAAAATGGATGGAACAATGGCTGTGACTCTTACTTTTGTCCAGTAGGGTACATTCCATCCACACAAAAGTGAGAGGTTTTTATAACCATTATAACAGTTCAAGGACACATTCCAGCCTAGCAAAAACACGTTCATTTCATTTGAGTTTATTTATTAAAATATGGATGAACCACCTACATATAAAAATATCAAAGTGGCATACAACAATGCATGCAAATACAGTAAAACATAAAATACATAAAAACAACACAAAATAATATGGAGTCTAGTCATTACATTTTGCATCGCAAGAGCTTCTGGACCAGGCCCATGGGCAGCCCCACAATGAGTGCATTGTGGCAGTTCAGTCTTGAGGTTGCCACTGCACGGACTACAGCGGCCAGGCAATCCCAATCCAAACACTGCTGTAGCTGGTGTGCCAGACCCAGCTGGTAAAAGGCTCTCCGAGCCACAGAGTCACTCGAACCTCTAATGAAAAAAATGTATCCAGGAGTACCCCTAAGCTACTTACCTCCTCTTTCACTTGAGGCAGGGTACAGAAAGGCCATTGAGGAATGTATCCTGGATGTGGTGTGTGGCCTGGGAAGAGTCCTCGGGGCCAGACAGAGAGGGCTGAAGGGATGTCCCCTCCATCCAGCTGTAGTGAGATGGGAAATGAATTACCTTTGGCAAAATGTCATTCCCTCCATTCAAAACATTCCAGAATAGTCTCTGTATCAAAGATGCCAACTTTAAGGATTAGCTCCTATTTCCTTTCTCCAATCCCTAAATGGGATCTTGCATTGCTTCAAGGCAAACAGCCGACAGTCCTCTTTGCAGTAATCTGATAGCAAACCCATAACAATGCACACTGGGAAATGCTAGCATTGACTGCTGCAGTTGAAGCACCCCAGTGTTCTATAGCTCTGCTCTACTTGCCAAGCAATGGCATGGGATGTTTTGTGGCTGTAATCATTTGGCATAAGTGAAATACACTATAATGTTTTGAAAGCAGCTGACACCGAGGACCTTCCTTAAGTAAGTGTTATAAATGGGAATATAATTGTGGTTTCTTCTTCACTGGAACTGCGTTGAAGACAGGCAGTTTCACAGTCCATGGACAGGCTCTTTACAGCCCAACCACAATAGGAAAAGGATCACACGTAAGCACCCTTGTGATGGCACAGCAACAACTCATCATGGTTATAAGCTTAGAGTGGTGATCCATGGTATGTTACCTTTTCCAATGTCCCTTTTCTGTCTGCCGTTAGCCCATAGAGCTTCAGTACATTAACTATTTCAGTTTCATTTGATTCTGTGCTTCTTTAACGTCTGGCACAACCCAGCTGGGCCTTTTCTGTCTTTTCTGTGCATTTATATTTTCCAAGGCTTTTCTCCTTAATACTTTGAAGGGAAAATGCTAAACTTCCTTCTAATATTTATCATCTTCTGCTTTAACTTAGCTAAGCCAGAGATTCCTTGGTTGCAATCTAGTTGCACCCAAAACTGAAATGCTCAATGCCTCGTCAGTTGATCCTGGTCCTGATCCTGGCTCATCTTACACCCTTTAACACAATATTTGACGATCTGCTTTCAAAGCCATTGCATTTGAGTCAGAAACAGCTGCAACAGCTGCCAGGCTTGCCTCATTTTAATGCTTCCTCCCCCCCACTCTCAGCCCATTCAGAGCCAACCCCTAATTTCCATCTTGCTAGCTCCCCAAGAGAGGTCTCCCTTGCCCACCCATCACTGCTATACTCCCATCACCATGCCAACGAATTGGATCTCATTGCATGGGGAAGGAAATGCCCCTCCTCTGTCTCGTGGATGGAATAAAATGGGTAGAAAGTGCACTGAAGATTTGCCACTTGTTTGTGGCTGACAAATCAGTCTTGCATTAAGTTTTTAACATGACTAGCTTGCTCTCCTCTGAAGATTGCTCAAGCAGGCGGCAGTGCTGGGAGAGAGGCAGAGGTAAAGAGAACAGACAGAAGGTGCTTGGGAGGGGTGGGATAGAGACAGCTTGTATCTCACCAGAGCAGATGGCATGTGTGAATGTTTGGATGCATCCCCACTGCACAGGCACACTGAAACCCCTCTGTTCGTTAATGCAAAGCAGCTATGCTACTATACAAGTCAAAAGGTTTGGGAGCCTGGGAGGAAGGATAATGCTAGTGGTTCAGGAAGAAAGAAAAGATGAGATGCTGGGCATCCATACAGATTTCTAGTGGTCACATCAACAGAGACTTTGGAAGACCACTATGAAATTTGCTACTTTCTCCTTCAAAGTGTAGGAAAAGAATCTGCTCATTTTCACAGCACGGCATGAACACAAGTGAGGCCACTTTGTGAGTTTGCTTCCTTTTAGCCAGTGTGGTGTAGTGGTTAGAGTGGTGGACTAGGACCTTGGAGGACAGAATTCAAATCCCCACTCAGCCATAAAGCTCATCAGATGACCTTAAAGCAGTCACTCTCCCTCTTTCTATCTCAGCTTCACTTGCCTCCCCAGTTTATTGCAAGGATAAAATATGGAAGAAAGTAGGCCACTTTGAGCTCTTTGGAGGAAAGGTGGAGGAAATGTCATGGTAGTTATATGTTTGAACTCATTGGGAAGGGTGAGTAGCAGGGGAGTGGTTGTTCTTCCCACCTTTCCACATACCCTGCTCCCTAAAATCAATGTTCAAAATTCTGGCTCATTATCAAAGCCTACAGTGTCATTCAGAACTCCACAGTTTGACACTTAAGTCCATCACCAATGTGATGGCTCCCCATGTAATGCTTCTTCTCCTCTCCTTGGTATATAGTACAAGCACTAAGCTCAGGACTTACTGAGAGGCCCCCAAAGATCCAGACTCTGCCACTCTTGGCCCCAGATGATGCAGTGGTTCAGCCTGGTATGGCCAGTCCATGTTATACCTCCACTGTCTACCTCTAGTATTGGAGACAGTATTGCTGGGCATCACAAATGGGGATAGCACTGCTGCATTCAGGTCCAGGTCCTGCTTGTGAGCTTCCTATAGGTGTCTGTTTGCACTCTGGACAAAATGGGCCTTTGGTCTGATCCAGCAGGGCTCTTCCTATTTTCTTCTCTACCTTCTCTAGAATGCAGAGGCAAGGATCAGCTGGAGTGGCTGAGGAAGGCAGGGCTTGTAGAGTACAAAGGTGGGTCCCCGCCTTCCTTTAGCTTGCTCTGTTAGCATGTACATTTCACAAAGAAGGAAAACCAGCCATGAAAGGGTTAACTGACAGTAAAGAGTAAATCAAACCCTCAGGCGATACAGGTGCAGACCCTAAATCACCTAATGACTCAATGACCGTGATGGGCTATAAAGACAGGAAAAGAAAAGGATGTGTTTTTTGGTGTGTGGGGAAGTAAAGAGGAGAAAGACAGACTGTGTAACTTGTGTATTCCATGCTGGAACTGCTTTATGTTATTCTGCTGATAAAAGACTGTATATTTCTACACGTGCGTTGCGTTATCCTTGGCAAGGTGCAAAGCAAGGGAGTGACTACGGTTGGGTACGCCAGTGTATGTCTGCCAGAGCAAACACCAACATGCTCTTCCTTCTCACATGGGGCAGCATGCTGCAGAGGAAGTGGCAGGCGGAGAAACCAGAGCAACTCTCCTGCATTGTCAGGAGGAGCACAAATCAAGGCATGGAAGGAGCTTGAGGGCCCCTCCACAGATGTTCTTTTTCTTGTGCATTCATGATGATTTGTGCTTATGACGCTATCAGGGCGCTCAAGTTTCACCCAAAGATCCCACTTTCAGTACCGTTTGCACCTGCAGGTTCTGAGGCAGTCATACTATTTCATTGCCAATCAGTGCATATCCTATGCCTTCCTGCTGAAATCCTGTAACTTTTCATGCAGTAAATGTTCTGGTTTTTGTTTTATTTTTGTTCTGTTTGCTCTGCTTCTGTTGTGCTATAGCCCCTCCGTAGAGCAACAGGCCACATCCACACCAGACATTTATTCCACTTTAAAAAGTCATGTCTTCTCCCAAAGAATCGTGGGAAGTGTAGTTTGTGAAGGGTGCTAAGTGTTATTTGGCGACTCCTATAGCCCTGACAGAGCTACAATGGCCAGCATGGTTTAACAGTCAGTCCCCTCTTCCCAGAACTGGAGCTCTGTGAGGGCAATAAAGCAGAATAAACACACCGCTAATGCACTGTTATGGTGTCAAGAACAGGTTGTAGAATACACCCACAATAAAACTCCAGTCTGGAGGGGCCCTGAGGTTTGAGGCAAAACAAAGCAAAGTGTCCACTCTTCACAAAATGAAGAGACTGAAGGTTTTCAACCTCACTTAGCTCAGCGTTATCCAACCTTTTTCGACCCAACGCCCCTTTGTAAAATCTTTTTGTGCCCAATGCCCCCTCAGATTAAGTATATGCGAATGCTTCCTATTATACTTAATATACTTAACAACAAACTCATTCAGTTTACCGGCATTGTTTCATTAAACAAGTTCATTTAAACATCACAGAAACAACGAGTAGCGAGTGTGTCCCATTCCTGAAGAAAACCAGCGAATAACTGACTGTCTGTGTCACCCGTTTGCACACGGCACTCATCCATTGGAAGAATGCGCCCTCCACCAATACACCCAGCTTATCAAATGCTCTCTCGTGATTGGTTCCAACATCCCTCAAGACTGCATCGGAACATTACCTAGTGCCGGGGCGTGGCTAATATCCCCATTCCTTGATATGACACTGGCCGCTATTCAGAATTTCTTTACTAAAGAGCACACACTATTTATAGTGTTATTTCCATGAATTGAGACTATTAAATACATTCTAACTGGGGACAAAACAGTTTAAAAATTAATGATTTGTGTATTAAATAAAATTAAACTTATATGCTTCAACTGTTGCATCAGACCGCCAAATGTCAGCGCCCCCCTAATGAACCCAAACGCCCCCCTAATGAACCCAAACGCCCCCTAAAGTTTGTAGTCATGCCAGCGCCCCCCTGAAAGGTTGTAACGCCCCCCAGGGGAGCGCTACCGCCCACGCTGGGAATCGCTGGTCTAGCTTTTAGCTTAAGTTTCCTGGGTCCTTTTCTTATTGTTTGTTTTGTCCCATTTCTCCATTCAAGCAGAGGCCATTTCTTTGGCAACAGGGCAAGCAAAGGCCCCTCATTACCTGCCCTTTGGTTTGAGAAGTAGGATCACACCCACAGCCTGGCTGCACAAACAGACTGGTTCACAACATGTTTTGAAGTATTCTTTTATCAAGGGAAATTTCTTCCAATGCTTCTTGGAAAAAATAGCTTGGGACCATTACTGTTACTTCTCTCATAAGAACATAAGAACATAAGAAGAGCCTGCTGGATCAGGCCAGTGGCCCATCTAGTCCAGCATCCTGTTCTCACAGTGGCCAACCAGGTGCCTGGGGGAAGCCCGCAAGCAGGACCCGAGTGCAAGAACACTCTCCCCTCCTGAGGCTTCCGGCAACTGGTTTTCAGAAGCATGCTGCCTCTGACTAGGGTGGCAGAGCACAGCCATCATGGCTAGTAGCCATTGATAGCCCTGTCCTCCATGAATTTGTCTAATCTTCTTTTAAAGCCGTCCAAGCTGGTGGCCATTACTGCATCTTGTGGGAGCAAATTCCATAGTTTAACTATGCGCTGAGTAAAGAAGTACTTCCTTTTGTCTGTCCTGAATCTTCCAACATTCAGCTTCTTTGAATGTCCACGAGTTCTAGTATTATGAGAGAGGGAGAAGAACTTTTCTCTATCCACTTTCTCAATGCCATGCATAATTTTATACACTTCTATCATGTCTCCTCTGACCCGCCTTTTCTCTAAACTAAAAAGCCCCAAATGCTGCAACCTTTCCTCGTAAGGGAGTCGCTCCATCCCCTTGATCATTCTGGTTGCCCTCTTCTGAACCTTTTCCAACTCTATAATATCCTTTTTGAGATGAGGCGACCAGAACTGTACACAGTATTCCAAATGCGGCCGCACCATAGATTTATACAATGGCATTATGATATCGGCTGTTTTATTTTCAATACCTTTCCTAATTATCGCTAGCATGGAATTTGCCTTTTTCACAGCTGCCGCACACTGGGTCGACATTTTCATTGTGCTGTCCACTACAACCCTGAGGTCTCTCTCCTGGTCGGTCACCGCCAGTTCAGACCCCATGAGCGTATATGTGAAATTCAGATTTTTTGCTCCAATATGCATAATTTTACACTTGTTTATATTGAATTGCATTTGCCATTTTTCTGCCCATTCACTCAGTTTGGAGAGGTCTTTTTGGAGCTCTTCGCAATCCCTTTTTGTTTTAACAACCCTGAACAATTTAGTGTCGTCAGCAAACTTGGCCACTTCACTGCTCACTCCTAATTCTAGGTCATTAATGAACAAGTTGAAAAGTACAGGTCCCAATACCGATCCTTGAGGGACTCCACTTTCTACAGCCCTCCATTGGGAGAACTGTCTGTTTATTCCTACTCTCTGCTTTCTGCTTCTTAACCAATTCCTTATCCACAAGAGGACCTCTCCTCTTATTCCATGACTGCTAAGCTTCCTCAGAAGCCTTTGGTGAGGTACCTTGTCAAACGCTTTTTGAAAGTCTAAGTACACTATGTCCACTGGATCACCTCTATCTATATGCTTGTTGACACTCTCAAAGCATTCTAATAGGTTACTGAGACAGGACTTTCCCTTGCAGAAGCCATGCTGGCTCTGCTTCAGCAAGGCTTGTTCTTCTATGTGCTTAGTTAATCTAGCTTTAATAATACTTTCTACCAGTTTTCCAGGGACAGAAGTTAAGCTATCTGGCCTGTAATTTCCGGGATCCCCTCTGGATCCCTTTTTGAAGATTGGCGTTACATTTGCCACTTTCCAGTACTCAGGCACAGAGGAGGACCCGAGGGACAAGTTACATATTTTAGTTAGCAGATCAGCAATTTCACATTTGAGTTCTTTGAGAACTCTCGGGTGGATGCCATCCGGGCCCGGTGATTTGTCAGTTTTTATATTGTCCATTAAGCTTAGAACTTCCTCTCTCGTTACCACTATTTGTCTCAGTTCCTCAGAATCCCTTCCTGCAAATGTTAGTTCAGGTTCAGGGATCTGCCCTATATCTTCCACTGTGAAGACAGATGCAAAGAATTCATTTAGCTTCTCTGCAATCTCCTTATCGTTCTTTAGTACACCTTTGACTCCCTTATCATCCAAGGGTCCAATCGTCTCCCTAGATGGTCTCCTGCTTTGAATGTATTTATAGAATTTTTTGTTGTTGGTTTTTATGTTCTTAGCAATGTGCTCCTCAAATTCTTTTTTAGCATCCCTTATTGTCTTCTTGCATTTCTTTTGCCAGAGTTTGTGTTCTTTTTTATTTTCTTCATTTGGACAAGACTTCCATTTTTTGAAGGAAGACTTTTTGCCTCTAAGAGCTTCCTTGACTTTGCTCGTTAACCATGCTGGCATCTTCTTGGCCCTGGCAGTACCTTTTCTGATCTGCGGTATGCACTCCAGTTGAGCTTCTAATATAGTGTTTTTAAACAACTTCCAAGCATTTTCGAGTGATGTGACCCTCTGGACTTTGTTTTTCAGCTTTCTTTTTACCAATCCCCTCATTTTTGTGAAGTTTCCTCTTTTGAAGTCAAATGTGACCGTGTTGGATTTTCTTGGCAATTGGCCATTTACATGTATGTTTAATTTAATAGCACTGTGGTCACTGCTCCCAATCGGTTCAACAACACTTACATCTTGCACCAGGTCCCGGTCCCCACTGAGGATTAAGTCCAGGGTTGCCGTCCCTCTGGTCGGTTCCATGACCAACTGGTCTAGGGAATAGTCATTTAGAATATCTAGAAACTTTGCTTCTTTGTCCTGACTGGAACACATATGCAGCCAGTCTATGTCCGGGTAGTTGAAGTCACCCATTACTACCACATTTCCTAGTTTGGATGCTTCCTCAATTTCATATCTCATCTCCAGGTCTCCCTGAGCATTTTGATCAGGGGGACGATAGATCGTTCCCGGTATTAAGTCCCTCCTGGGGCATGGTATCACCACCCACAACGATTCTGTGGAGGAGTCTGCCTCTTTTGGGGTTTTGAGCTTGCTAGATTCAATGCCTTCTTTCATGTATAGAGCGACTCCGCCACCAATACGTCCTTCCCTGTCCTTCCGATATAGTTTATATCCAGGGATAACCGTATCCCACTGGTTTTCTCCATTCCACCAGGTCTCCGTTATGCTCACTATATCAATGCTCTCCTCTAAGACCAAGCACTCCAGTTCTCCCATCTTGGTTCGCAGGCTCCTAGCATTAGCGTACAGGCACTTGTAAGCAGTGTCTCTCTTCAAGTGTCTTTGGCACTTGTGGTTAGGCCTGTGGTAATTTTGCTCTTCTGAATTTATATCCTGTGCCCCTGCTCTCACAATGCCTACTTCTAGGCCTACCCCTTTTAAAATTTCATCATTTCTTTGGTTTTTATCCCGGGGGGAGGTTTATTCCGAACCGGACCTTTCTCAGCTCCTGTCGGGTTTCCCCCCTCAGTCAGTTTAAAAGCTGCTCTGCCACCTTTTTAATTTTAAGTGCCAGCAGTCTGGTTCTATTCTGGTTCAAGTGGAGCCCGTCCCTTTTGTACAGGCCCGGCTTGTCCCAAAAAGTTCCCCAGTGCCTAACAAATCCAAACCCTTCCACCCGACACCATCGTCTCATCCACGCATTGAGACTGTGAAGCTGGGCCTGTCTGGCTGGTCCTGCGCGTGGAACCGGTAGCATTTCAGAGAAAGCCACCTTGGAGGTCCTGGCTTTCAGCATCCTACCTAGCAACCTAAATTTTGCTTCCAGGACCTCACGGCTGCATTTCCCCATGTCGTTGGTGCCAACGTGCACCACGACCACTGACTCCTTCCCAGCACTGTCTACCAAACTATCTAAACGACGGGCGATATCTGCAACCTTCGCACCAGGCAGGCAAAACACCTTGCGGTCTACACGCCCATCACACACCCCACTGTCTATGTTCCTAATTATCGAATCACCCACTACAAGGATCCCTCCACCCCCTGGAGATATATGCTCGGCACGAGAGGATAGCTGCTCATCCCCCAAGGAATGGGTCCCTTCTAAGGGATCGTTCCAGGAAATTCTCATGGATAATGAGAATATCATAGTCCACATATGATGGAGAGCTTCATCCCACCCACACTGGATCCCTTGCCTGTTCAGACAGTTGCAGGGCTACCTTTGGGACGCAAGGACCAGCCAGACAGGCCCAGCTTCGCAGTCTCAATGCGTGGATGAGACGATGGTGTCGGGTGGAAGGGTTTGGATTTGTTAGGCACTGGGGAACTTTTTGGGACAAGCCCGGCCTGTACAAAAGGGACGGGCTCCACTTGAACCAGAATGGAACCAGACTGCTGGCACTTAAAATTAAAAAGGTGGCAGAGCAGCTTTTAAACTGACTGAGGGGTGAAACCCGACAGGAGCTGAGAAAGGTCCGGTTCGGAATAAACCTCCCCCCTGGGATAAAAACCAAAGAAATGATGAAATTTTAAAAGGGGTAGGCCTAGAAGTAGGCATTGTGAGAGCAGGGGCACAGGATATAAATTCAGAAGAGCAAAATTACCACAGGCCTAACCACAAGTGCCAAAGACACTTGAAGAGAGACACTGCTTACAAGTGCCTGTACGCTAATGCTAGGAGCCTGCGAACCAAGATGGGAGAACTGGAGTGCTTGGTCTTAGAGGAGAGCATTGATATAGTGAGCATAACAGAGACCTGGTGGAATGGAGAAAACCAGTGGGATACGGTTATCCCTGGATATAAACTATATCGGAAGGACAGGGAAGGACGTATTGGTGGCGGAGTCGCTCTATACGTGAAAGAAGGCATTGAATCTAGCAAGCTCGAAACCCCAAAAGAGGCAGACTCCTCCACAGAATCATTGTGGGTGGTGATACCATGCCCCAGGAGGGACTTAATACCGGGAACGATCTATCGTCCCCCTGATCAAAATGCTCAGGGAGACCTTGAGATGAGATATGAAATTGAGGAAGCATCCAAACTAGGAAATGTGGTAGTAATGGGTGACTTCAACTACCCGGACATAGACTGGCTGCATATGTGTTCCAGTCAGGACAAAGAAGCAAAGTTTCTAGATATTCTAAATGACTATTCCCTAGACCAGTTGGTCATGGAACCGACCAGAGGGACGGCAACCCTGGACTTAATCCTCAGTGGGGACCGGGACCTGGTGCGAGATGTAAGTGTTGTTGAACCGATTGGGAGCAGTGACCACAGTGCTATTAAATTAAACATACATGTAAATGACCAATTGCCAAGAAAATCCAACACGGTCACATTTGACTTCAAAAGAGGAAACTTCACAAAAATGAGGGGATTGGTAAAAAGAAAGCTGAAAAACAAAGTCCAGAGGGTCACATCACTCGAAAATGCTTGGAAGTTGTTTAAAAACACTATATTAGAAGCTCAACTGGAGTGCATACCGCAGATCAGAAAAGGTACCGCCAGGGCCAAGAAGATGCCAGCATGGTTAACGAGCAAAGTCAAGGAAGCTCTTAGAGGCAAAAAGTCTTCCTTCAAAAAATGGAAGTCTTGTCCGAATGAAGAAAATAAAAAAGAACACAAACTCTGGCAAAAGAAATGCAAGAAGACAATAAGGGATGCTAAAAAAGAATTTGAGGAGCACATTGCTAAGAACATAAAAACCAACAACAAAAAATTCTATAAATACATTCAAAGCAGGAGACCATCTAGGGAGACGATTGGACCCTTGGATGATAAGGGAGTCAAAGGTGTACTAAAGAACGATAAGGAGATTGCAGAGAAGCTAAATGAATTCTTTGCATCTGTCTTCACAGTGGAAGATATAGGGCAGATCCCTGAACCTGAACTAACATTTGCAGGAAGGGATTCTGAGGAACTGAGACAAATAGTGGTAACGAGAGAGGAAGTTCTAAGCTTAATGGACAATATAAAAACTGACAAATCACCGGGCCCGGATGGCATCCACCCGAGAGTTCTCAAAGAACTCAAATGTGAAATTGCTGATCTGCTAACTAAAATATGTAACTTGTCCCTTGGGTCCTCCTCCGTGCCTGAGGACTGGAAAGTGGCAAATGTAACGCCAATCTTCAAAAAGGGATCCAGAGGGGATCCCGGAAGTTACAGGCCAGTTAGCTTAACTTCTGTCCCTGGAAAACTGGTAGAAAGTATTATTAAAGCTAGATTAACTAAGCACATAGAAGAACAAGCCTTGCTGAAGCAGAGCCAGCATGGCTTCTGCAAGGGAAAGTCCTGTCTCAGTAACCTATTAGAATTCTTTGAGAGTGTCAACAAGCATATAGATAGAGGTGATCCAGTGGACATAGTGTACTTAGACTTTCAAAAAGCGTTTGACAAGGTACCTCACCAAAGGCTTCTGAGGAAGCTTAGCAGTCATGGAATAAGAGGAGAGGTCCTCTTGTGGATAAGGAATTGGTTAAGAAGCAGAAAGCAGAGAGTAGGAATAAACGGACAGTTCTCCCAATGGAGGGCTGTAGAAAGTGGAGTCCCTCAAGGATCGGTATTGGGACCTGTACTTTTCAACTTGTTCATTAATGACCTAGAATTAGGAGTGAGCAGTGAAGTGGCCAAGTTTGCTGACGACACTAAATTGTTCAGGGTTGTTAAAACAAAAAGGGATTGCGAAGAGCTCCAAAAAGACCTCTCCAAACTGAGTGAATGGGCAGAAAAATGGCAAATGCAATTCAATATAAACAAGTGTAAAATTATGCATATTGGAGCAAAAAATCTGAATTTCACATATACGCTCATGGGGTCTGAACTGGCGGTGACCGACCAGGAGAGAGACCTCGGGGTTGTCGTGGACAGCACGATGAAAATGTCGACCCAGTGTGCGGCAGCTGTGAAAAAGGCAAATTCCATGCTAGCGATAATTAGGAAAGGTATTGAAAATAAAACAGCCGATATCATAATGCCATTGTATAAATCTATGGTGCGGCCGCATTTGGAATACTGTGTACAGTTCTGGTCGCCTCATCTCAAAAAGGATATTATAGAGTTGGAAAAGGTTCAGAAGAGGGCAACCAGAATGATCAAGGGGATGGAGCGACTCCCTTACGAGGAAAGGTTGCAGCATTTGGGGCTTTTTAGTTTAGAGAAAAGGCGGGTCAGAGGAGACATGATAGAAGTGTATAAAATTATGCATGGCATTGAGAAAGTGGATAGAGAAAAGTTCTTCTCCCTCTCTCATAATACTAGAACTCGTGGACATTCAAAGAAGCTGAATGTTGGAAGATTCAGGACAGACAAAAGGAAGTACTTCTTTACTCAGCGCATAGTTAAACTATGGAATTTGCTCCCACAAGATGCAGTAATGGCCATCAGCTTGGATGGCTTTAAAAGAAGATTAGACAAATTCATGGAGGACAGGGCTATCAATGGCTACTAGCTGTGATGGCTGTGCTCTGCAACCCTAGTCAGAGGCAGCATGCTTCTGAAAACCAGTTGCTGGAAGCCTCAGGAGGGGAGAGTGTTCTTGCACTCGGGTCCTGCTTGCGGGCTTCCCCCAGGCACCTGGTTGGCCACTGTGAGAACAGGATGCTGGACTAGATGGGCCACTGGCCTGATCCAGCAGGCTCTTCTTATGTTCTTATGTTCTTATGTTCTTAAGGCTACCTGTGGGACCTGTTGGGTTATATGTTGACCAGTGTGGCATTAAACAGTGACTGTCACAAACAGTTGTTGCATTACAAAGAAAAGTACAAATGAAATGGCTGAAAGCAGAAGCTAAACAAAAGGTTTTACTTTGTTAGAGTCTGAGAGTCTCAGGTTTTTTGATCACCTTAGGCATTTGGAGCTTGAGGCACAAATAAAAATAAATGGCCACCTCCTCCCTTAGGAGTAATAATGTAATAATAAAGACACTACAATGTGATATACTTTAATACACGCCAGAAGGCAGCTGCCTTCCTCTACCCAGTGGTAGGGCCCGCTCTGCTTCCAGGCAGATTTCTCTCCAACTACTCGCCTAACATTGACAGATTTTTATCTACCATACACCCCCATCCATTTTTCAGACGGTGTCAGTCATTCTGGGAAATCTCTTACTTCTGAGGTTGGTTTAGCATTCATGGATGGAAGTGACAGTCGGCTGGCCTGGCACTGCTAAAAGCTGGGCAGAGCTAATGTGGGCAGGTGCAGCACACAACTTGGTATTTCAGTGTGTGGCAGGTTCCCTGCTATTTTCCAGTGTTGCACAAGTTATGTTAGCTGCTTCATTCCATCCTTTCATCTTCTTGTGCTTTATAACAAGGAGTGCACCCTGCATTGACTGACACATCGGAAACTTAAATTTCCTTTTTCTATATATAGAGAAACATCCATTTTCATTGGATGTTTGCTCAATTAGGTACTATGCTCTAGTTCAGAGGTGGGGAACCTCTGGCCTGACGGCCAAATGCTGCCCTCCAGGCCTCCGCCTGGCCCTTTGGACTCCCCTCAGGCCACACCTCCTCACCAGTTTTTCTCACCAGGCCACATCCCTCACCAATCCTGATTCATACCTTCATTGGTTGTTTTTGCCTGGCTGGAATGTATCCTTGAACTAGGGCTGTGTACTGGATTCATCTGAGTCCCGAGCCAAATTGGCCCTATTTGGAGGGACTCGGGCATTGGACAAGTTGGGTTCAGATGGCCATGGATTGGATTGGATGACCCAGAGCAATCTGTGGCTGTCAGGGGGTGGGGCATCAGGGAAGAAGAGCCAGGCACAGTTGGAAAACCCTGCAGAAAGGTCAAGTCCTTCCTCAGATCCCCACCTGTGTCTTCTGGGAGAAGGTAGGCCCAGCATTGTGCCTGCCTGCCTGATTGATCCCTCTGTGATTTTGCAGAGTGTGGGTGATGGTCTGCAAGTGGCTTTCCTAAAGGAAAGTTGCTTGCTGAGACTTGAGGGATTGATTCTGCAGGATGTGGGTGATGCTCCACTAGTGGCTTTCCTAAAGGAAAATCTCTTGCTGAGCATTACCAGCTAGGGATCACCCCCTCGACTGTTCAGTGAAGGGTCGATTCTTCATGGTGCAGGTGATGCTCTTAAAGCAAAGCCATTTACGGAGCATCACCTGCACAGGATCGACCCCTCCTGGGGGGGTGTCACTGATTCTGGGGGAGGGGGAAGGCATCGTAGCACCTGAATTGATCCCTATCTTGGTTGGGGGGGAGGAGACACAATGTCTCCTTCCCCAGCCTCTCTCCTGGCTATATTGTTAATTAGGGGTTTAAACCCCTAATTAAACATTAGCCCTGTCCCTGAACTTATTCAGGACTGGATCCGGGGTGGGGTGCTAGTCTCCAGGTCAATCCAGGGCAGGTTGGTTTGATGCCCCCCCGCCTCAGAGCCACGGGATGGATGGAGAGGGGTTCTGCACAGCCCTAACAAACTCTGATAATGACACTGGTTTGCCTGGATGGAGAATAGACAGGAGTGGGTAAGTGGGCATAGAAAGTAATCTACTGTACAAAGGTAACATTTACATTAATTGCTGTGTCCCCTTTTGCCTCTAGCCCTATCCCCCGGCATGTGGCCCTTGGGCCAGAAAAGGCTCCCCACCCCACCACTAGTTGTATTAGATGTGAGAAGCAGAGAAAGACTTTTCCCCTTCAAACAAATTCCCAGGGTAGCTCAGCTGAGCCCAGTCTTATCAATTTAAACTCGCTGAATGGACAAAAATGCAGGAGGAGGACACATCCCTCTCCAAAGGATCTTAGAAGGTGAGCAGGCTCATGTGGGAGAATGCAGCCTTTCAGATAACCTGGGTCCAATCCACATGAACCCCCTTTTGTTTGTGAGGTATCGCTATACGAGATATTACAAATGCCACAAATACGAGGTATCACAAATGCAGTTGCCACTCATGGGGCACATGCAGCACACTGTGCACACTACAGTGCTGCATTTCTCTTGCTACACCTTCTGAAATTCCCTTTTCTGCACAGCTATTAAAAGGTGCAGGACAGAAGCCTGTCCTCTTTTGGGCTACTTGTAGGACCAGGATCCAAAGAAGTCTTTTAGGGCATGCTTGAGAACTTTAGCATATTTAGTAAAAATTTTGCTCCCTCTTCCCCACTCTTCAATAGCAGATACACCTGCACATCTCATGCCATATCGTAAACTTGGAAAGCCTCTTGAATTTCCACATAGGTTTGCCATGTGGCGTGGAGGGCTGCTATTTGAAGAACAGAAGGATGTGTGGCACAACTTGTGAGGCCCTTTGGATCCCAGCTAATAAGATGCAATTTTCTTTCTACTGTTCATATCTTTAGCTGTTGCTCCCCCTTCTCCAAATTTCTTGGCCACCACAGGGCCAATACTCTTAACGATAGTAAGCAGTGGGTCTAAAGAGGATATTGTATTTGTCAAAATTCTTCCATCTAGCAACTGTTTTCATTCTATCAGATATTCTAGTTTAAAAGAGTGCCTTCAGCTGTGTCAGTGCTCCTATCTAGGGCTGCCAGAGGTCTAGAATCGCCTCTTATTTCTGGACATTTTAGCTCCTTAGAATACAACAGATGTCTCTTATTTCAGGTCACAGATAGATGTTTGTTACCTCACCAGATTACTGTTAGCCCATAATGGATGTCCCCTATTTTAGACACCACAGATGTAGGACATCCTTTATTTTGGCATCTCTGACAGATCTTCCTAAAGCTGTTAAACAGAAGATCCTTGCATATTGTGGTATGTGAAATAGGCTGAAGAACTGAGTCAGCCTAGGCAGTAGCTGTGGTGTAGTGGCAGGACATGTGATGCTCATGCGGAAGGTCCCAGGTTCAGTCCCCAGCATCTCCAGGTAAGCCTGGGAAAGACCCTTCACTGAGACCCTGGAAACCAGCTGCAAGTCAGTATAGACTAGAGGTGGGGAACATGTGACCCTCCAAATGTTTTTGGACTACCAGTCCCAGCAGCCATTATTCTTGACTGTTGGCCATGCTGGCTGGGGCTGATGGGAGATGGAATTCAGCAACCTCTGGAGTGGCATAGGCTTCCCATCCCTGGTGTAGACAATACTTAGCTAAATGGACCAATGGCTAAAAGGACCAATTACTCACTATAATAATTATAAAAAAATATTATTAATTAAATTTATATTCCACCTTTCATCATCGAACCCATGGTGGCATACATGTGGTTCCCAGGCGGTCTCCCATCCAGGCACTGACCAGACCCAGACTGGATTAGCTTCAGCAAGGTAGTGGCCTCATGTGCCTTCAGGCTATACTCTGGGCCACTTCATATGTTCCTTTGGAGTATGAACACCTGGGAGAGAAAACAGGCACAAGGACAGGAGGAGAGGTTTAACTAAGGGCAATTTGAGGTTCATAGACTGCATGTTCAAGATATGGAGCCAGTATGGAGAGCCCCAGTATAGCATAATGGTAAGAGCCCTAGCTTGGAGGTCTGGGTTCAAATCCTTGATCACCCTTGAAACTCACAGGGTAGACTTGGGCTGGTCATTATCCCTCAGTCCAACCTACCTCACAGGATTGAAAGGACTCTTGTGTTTTATACCTGTGCCCACAGGGCTGGGCTTGACCATAACTCTCCAATGGAGTTCACGCCTAGTGGCAAATGCAGGCTTTGGCAATGTGCAAAGGGGCTGGAGTGGGAATCCAGAAAAATGAGAGTTTGTTGTGCCTAAGCAAATCTGTCAGTTTCCATTTCTCTGTTTCTCATTTTTCCAATCTCCAGTCATCAGCATTTTAGTACTAATTTTCCAACTCTATTATTCTATGAGTCTATGATTCTATTATCTCAAGTTGACCCATCCTGTTCATTCCCATACATGCTACTTTTCACAGAATGGATTTTCTATCAATGAACGTAATCTGTTCAGACTACAGAGTAGATATTTCACCTAGGAGCTTGTGTAACTATTAGTGTGATGGGTGTCTTCAAACAAAACTAAGTGATGGGATCCTGCATTGGCAAAAGGCAACATCAATTTTTAATAGCAAGCATCAGCATTTGTAAAAGTCACATAAGGTGGGAAATCAATAGAGTTCTAAAATGGGCACAACAAAGGAGCAAGCAAAAGGGCTGCCCCTCCTTTCTCCACTAATGGTAGAGAAAACGGTACTGAGTCTGACACTACTCAGAATGGAAGATGAAAGCTCTTGCAGGCAGGGGGTGGGGAGTGTATACTTCTAAGAAGCCTTGTACGGAAAACAATAGGCAACAATAAGAGGTCAAGCCTGGCATAGAAATCTGTAACATGGGCTGAATGTTTTCATCACTTCTTGTTACAGAGGTTCATACCATTTCAGATGTGCAGAAATGGCCCTTTGTACAGCTCTTTCTGGATAGTGTGGACAGATATAGAAAGAAGTCAGGGCTCCTGCACTTTTAATAGCTGCACAGAAGAGAGAATTTCAGCAGGCGTAGGTTGCATGACAAACTATATCTGCTTTAACTCTCTCTTTCATACAGCTAGTAAAGATGCACACAGAAAAATCAGATCTGAACCCATTGCTGACATAAAACCCTCATACAGAAGCACTGCCCATGCACCTTCTTTCCCATCACCAATGTGCTCCCCTCAGTCCAATGAAAAGCTGTTTGGCAGGCTGAGGGGAACATAATTTGCAGCACAAATCAGAGGTGGATTGCAGAAGCATAGAATTTTATAGAATTGTCAGAATAAGCCCTCAGACCACACAGAATGATAATGGTGTCTGTCTCTGTTGCATGTACTTTGGGGTAAACTGCAACCATCTCCCTTTAAAATCAATGCTATATTTGCTATTGTCTTCAACAGGAGTTGGCAAGATATACATTGCAAGGCAATGCTGGCCATGTACTGTATACATTGCATTCTCAATAGTCACAAGTTCAAATCAGACGTCCTCTTCCTGCTGATGGTGGCAATGAGAATCATAGAATAGTAGAGTTGGAAGGGGTCTATAAGGCCATCGAGTTGAACCTCCTGCTCAGTGCAGGAATCCAACTTAAATAATACCCGATAGGTGGCTGACCAGCTGCCTTTTGGATGCCTCCAGTGTTGGAGAGCCCACCACCTCCCTAGGTAAGTGGTTCCATTGTCATACTGCTCTAACAGAAAGTTTTTCCTGATGTTCAGTTGAAATCTGGCTTCCTGAAATTGAGCGCATTATTCTGTGTCCTGAACTCTGGGATGACTGAGAAGAGATCCTGGACCTCCTCTGCGTGACAACCTTTCAAGTACTTGAAAAGTGCTATCAAATCTCCCCTCAAGTCTTCTCTTCTCAAGGCTAAACATGCCCAGTTCTTTCATTCTCTCTTTATAGGTCTTTGTTTCCAGTCCCCTGATTATCCTTCTGCCCTCCTCTGAACCTGTTCCAGTTTGTCTGCATCTTTCTTAAAGTGCAGTGTCCAGAAGTGGACGCAGTACTCAAGATAAGGGCTAACCAGTGCCAAAAAGAGGGGAACTAGTTCTTCATGCAATTTGGAAACTATACTTCTGTTAGATGTGGTGTCAAATAGCTTAATTAAGTATTTTGTATTGGACCATCTTTTTATGGCTGTAGAAGTTCAATGAATTGCTTGACAACAACAACAGCAACTTTATGTTCTTTCTGACATGTTGCAAAAAATCTTTGTAAGACAGAATGAAAAAGAAAGTTATAGTGCAAACTTGGTTGCAAATGCTCATATTTCAGTAGTTACTGAACTTGTTGCAAGGAAGTCAAACTTCTTTCCTGAAAATAGCACTGTTATTACTCAGTTTTGTGGATGATCCTGACCTCTTTCCTCAAGGTGGCACTCCTGTTGTGGGAAAATCACGTTTTCCAGCCATCAGACCACAAATGTTGTTGCTCAGAAAATGTAATCTTTTGTTTCATCTGTAATTTTGACTTGCTGAATGCATCCTCTTTATACCTCAGGTGAGCACTGAACCACTCAAACAGTACCACTTAACTCTCTCTCTTTTTGTTTTTTAAAAAGTCAAACACTAACAAAAATACTACCTTTCCTTCCCCTCCCTGCATAATGCACCCTTCATTTCACAGCCACGTTGTGCTTCTTCTCCAACTCACTTGTCCCATTTAAAATAAAAAGGATTTGTGTCAATTCCACTTCCCTTCTTTTGATACCAAGGGAGTAATATTGACAAAGCCTTGAGCACAGCCTTCCTAAGATCTATAGCATCTCTCCAGGGGAATGTATATAACAGGGAGAAGGGTTTGAATTGGGATTACACAAGGAGTGAAACTGTAATTAGGGTACAATTTTCACAGGTTCATCTGGATAAGTCGTTATGCTTCCAAGACTGATAATGGCATGCTCATGGAACCTTTAACACTACATTGAACGTATTGGACAATGTATTTGACCAGTGAATTTCACGTGAGACCAAAATGCAGGATTGTGACAGGGTTGATAAACATCAAAGCTCCCTCCAACTCCAATGAAGCACTGGCCCAATGAAACATCTCACTGTATTGTATCTTGTTTTCTCTGGAACCAATAAAGCAACTACTGGTCTTTACCAAGGGAAAAGGGAAGCTGGATCCAAAATGACTGCCTGCTTTGTTTATACCCTTCCAGCCCTTAGGGAAGCCCTGCAGCTACACAATTGCATCTTCCTGTTCATGCTAGGATGCCGGCCAGGCTTTGTCAAAGCTGACGTGGCACAGCAGGGAGAAGTCTCCTCTGTTATGCCTTGAGGTAGAGGAGATTCATTCGCATCAGAAGACTCAGAGAGGAGAGCAAGAGCTGAGAGGGGAAAAACATGGGGATGGAAAGTATATTGAGACATCTGGTCTTTTGCCTCCTAGTGCGGGCACTGCTGTGGCTGTAACAGCGTTGCAGAATGTCTTCTTGCATAATAAACATACAGTTTTTGTTCAATTACATGGGATCCAGGCACCTTTCTTCCAGATAGCATATTGGTTGTTGTGATAGTGTATTTCCTCTTCATTCAATCTGAACATTTTGTCACTATGCAATATATGATTTCCCGCTGCAAGCTTGCATGTCCTCTCCACTGTTTTTGCAATACTATACAGCTGCACATGTGTCATGGGATGATGGGACCCTATTTGACATCTTTAGAGAAGAGAGACAAACTCCTTCCCTCCAGATCCACAACTGTTTGTAACTTTCTTTAATTAAAAAAAAACTTATTTAATAGTACAGTACTGAGAGCTCTCCTATTGTCCTGCCCAGAGCGAGACTCACGAGATAGAGACGAGGATTGAATCAATTCCTGTTTTATTAAAGTAACATTGAAGGCAATACGTTTCATAGGCACACTATGCTAGCTCATTGCAATCCCTAACTAGGCTACCTAAGTAAACTCTGCAGCGTGTGAAGGAAGTTGAGTCAGCACCCCTGTCAGGGGGGAGCAGGCTGAAGTAGGAAAGGTCTTCGCCTGCAATCTCTGACTCCTCCGAAGCACCTCCCTCTGACCGAAGCGCTTCTCCTGGTGTCTGGCGCAGGGCGAAAGGGGGCATGCCTCCACTGGCTCATCCAACAACACAGCCTCGATAGGTGCCGACTCGGTTTCAGGAGGTTGGGAAGCGCTTGACATGCCAAGGGGGGAGCTCGAGGGGGGCGGAATTGGCGTGCATGCCAAGACATCCCCCAGCGGCTCTATGGGGGCATCTGGAAGGCTGAGTGTGGTCTTCTTCGGCGGGAGAACTGTCCATGGCAACTGGCACAGTGTCAAACACCCCCCTCCCGCCTCGTCTTCGAAAGTCTCAACTGGCACAGTGTCAAACACACCCTCTGATCCTTCCCCTTGCTCTAGCAGCCGGCACTGATGCTCATCCAGCCCCCCTCCTTGATCCTCCTGAGAGAGCTGGGGCTTGACACCTATGTATCAATTCACAGTGATGCATGGCTTAGTTATATATCATTTGAACTACTGTAGCCCTGTTTTATGTGGAGCTGTCTTTGAAGAGTATTTGGAATCTTAAGCTGCTTCAGAATGCTCCAGCCAGACTGTTGACCCAGACTAGCTGGAAGGAGCATATAGCAACAGCTTCATTGGCTATCATCCCTATCTAGGCATAATTCAGTGTGCTGATTATGACCTACAAAGCTCTACACAACTTGGGACCAAGATCCAACCTACATTAGCATTCCCCCCATAATGCTGCTTCTTGCTTGCTCGCAATTCACACAACACATTCTCCATCCTATAGAAATACTCCAATTTCTGCTGTTTTATTCCATGATTTCTCAGACTAGTTTTATGACTTCTTGTTTTACTTATTGCATTGATCTTGTTTTGTGGATTTCCATGTAAACCAGCTGACCACTATTACTATATTTTCAGTGGGAGTGGTTTGATTCTGCAGAACTTTTTTTTAATGCTACTTTTCAATGTGCACGTTTGCACTTCTGCAGCTGTGCTTAATTTGAAAGCCCTTTTATCCAAATTTTCCCTTTTCAGGGGGAGGAAATGGGTGGGAATGGAATGGGAAGAAATAGCTGTGACTGTGAAGGTAGCTACCTACACATCTTTCTTCTAGCAGCACTTTCCCCATCAACCCAACCCAAATCAGGACCTCATTAAGCACAAAAGGCTGGATCCCCCAAAATGGTTGGTGGGGGGAGAGGTCCTCCCCACTGAGGGCCCCTGGGGTAACAGGGTCCTTTCTCTCTGTGTGTGAGATTCCCCTTCTACATTAACTATTTCTGGGAATCTAGCCTCTTCTTTTCCCTTAAAGTTAAATGTGAGATCGCTCTCTCCATTGACTTGCATTAACTGTCTGAGCAGGTGTGCATGCCAGTAAATAATTTAAATGATTTTTAAGTGACCTTTCAAGCACCAATCACCTCCCATGTGACTTAAGAGCCTCCTACTTTTTATTGCACTCTACAAAGGTACATAGAATAGAATGGTGTTATCCACATGGGAGACACAGCATTGTATTTCGCATAGCATGTTCCACGTGCCCCACGCATTTGTGACAAATACAGTAGAGTAGTGCCTTACAAACAAAGGGGCTTCAGTGTAGATTGGACCCAAGTTATCTGAAAGACTGCATTCTTCCATATGAGTCTGCTCATGTGTCAGGACCCTTCAGAGAGGGCCTTTCTGATTGTTCTGTCAACATCTGAAACACATTTGACAGAAACTCAAGGAAGGGCCAGCTAGCCCCATCTCTGATGACATTCTGCCAGCTGGCAAATATATTTTTTATTAGCCAGACCTCTGGCACATAAAGTGACTTTTAAATATGTTGAAACTTATTTGTAACTGGTTGGTTGTATGGATCTTATTGATGTTTTACCTGCCTTATTTTTTATGTGTTTTTTAAATCTTTGTATCTCACTATATTTTATTCACTAATAGGCAAAAAATCCCCTTGCAGTTTAAGAACATACCTACAACCAACAGATATGTCTATCAAACTTTAAAAAGCAGGGAGATTGGGCAGCTACAGTGAATGCACCAGGGGAGCAGGAGAACTGACCTCTTCTCTGAGATATTATTATTATTATTATTTATTAAATTTCTATACCGCCCCATAGCTGAAGCTCTCTGGGCGGTTTACAATATAAAAATCAATATACAATATGTAATGTACAATTCATATTTGATACAATTAAAAGGAAAAAAATACATCACATTTTAAATAAACATAAGTAAACAATAAATCTCAACAATATACATAACATAATAACAGAATAGATAAAACAAACCAAACATAGCAATTATAACAATATCTACAACATATTCTACAATGTCCCATTGTGCTTCTCCCCACCTTACCCCATCGTCCATAACCAGTAGCACTATAAACATTTCTTCCATTGTCTTCTTTCTCCAAAACAACCCCAAGGCGATGCCAAGTGCAACGCTGAGGCGCGTGCCGAGGCGCTGCCTGAGGCAGCTCTTCCCCCTTCATTTACCTGGAGCAGAAGACACAAAATGAAGGCAGGGTAGGTAAGCGGCAACAGCTGCAGCAGCAACCAGAGTCCTTCCAAACACACACACATATTGTACTGCCCTACAAATTTGTCAAAATTCAAACACAATTTGGGTTGGTCTTTCACAGTCCAATCCACTTCTTGTGTAGCTTGGAAGAATTTGGTAACATGTGCTGAAGTGGGCAGGGGAGGAGGAAGAAGGGAGAGGGGAGGGGAGGAAGAAGGAGGAAGAAGGGAGAGGAGAGGGGGAAAAGGGGAGGGGAGGGGAAGGAGAGAGAGGGAAGGAGAGGGGGAGGGGAAAGGCAGGTATGATAATTTGCATGCTTATTGTGTTCATTGGAATTTACTCCTGTGCAATCATGCTTAGAATAAGTAAAACTGATGGAGGGGGGGACTGGAGAGGGAAGGAGGAAGGGAAGAGAAGGAGGGGGAGGAGCTTGGAAGGGGATGAGGAGTGGGAAGAAGGTGTGAAGGAAGTGGGAGGGAAGGGGCAAAAGGGAGGGGATGGGAGGGAGGATGGGTTTGATCATTTGCATGCTTTTTGAGTTCAATGGGATTTACTCCTGTACAATCATGCTTAGGATAGATGAAACTGACCTGAGGGAAGGGCAGGGAGGGGGAGGAGGGGGAAGGGGAGACAAAGAGAGGAAGGGTAGGGTAGGGACAGAGGGGGAGGGTAGAGGAAGAGATTGGGTGGGCAGGCACTGGGCAGAGGGAAAGCCCCTTATTTATTTATTTATTTATTTATTTATTTATTTATTTATTAAATTTGTTAGTCGCCCATCTGGCTGGTTGTCCAGCCACTCTGGGCGACGTACAAGATAAAAAACAATACATTAAAACGTTAAAATTTAAAGCCATAACAGTAAAAAAAAAAAAACAGTAAAAACCTAACCCACCCCAAAAGCCTGCTGTGAGAAGTGTATATATTGTGTTGCTTTTTCAGAATATTCTAAGGATAAATAAAATATGTGATTTTATTGTTAAGAATAAGTAGTTAATAAATTGATAGATTGTTTGTAATAGATATGCTATAGAAGCTAAAGTTTAACTTAGATGAAGAAAAGGGACTTTTCTTAGAATAGGACATCTGTCTGAAGTCAAATAAAAAGCAGCCAGAACAGACAGATTGCAGTCAAAGTTCCACTTTAAAATAGTAAGGGGATTTACGCTTAAATGATTAAAAGGTGTTTTTATGCTCAGATAATGAAGTAAGATGGCTATCTGGACAATCTGTGGTCAAAGTCTGTTTTAATATAGAAAGGGGGTTTTTGCTTGGCAGAGTCATAGGGAAATTTTACTTTGCTTGTCGTAATGGGAGTGTTCTGAGAATGTTCTGCTTAATTAATGTGCAAGGGAGGGGAGTAAAATACCATATATGGAAAATAATAAATATCGGTATGGGGTAGCTTAAATCTGAGTAATGGGAGATGTAAACAGGGGAGGAGTTTCATGTGACAGGGACAGGCGGCTCTGATAGGCTGTGAACCCTGAAGTACTCTGTCCAATGAGGAAATAGGGGAGGGCGTGAAGCGTCGGGCTAGAGGATAAAAGATTTGTACCAATGTCATTTGGGTGTGTCCGCCTTCTGTTAGACACCCGCTCTTGCAAGAACGAAATAAAGCTTTGAAACTGCTTCACAATTGTCTCTGTCGTGGGTCTTCCACAGGGGACCATTTTGGGGTCTCATAGGGGTTTTTTCCCTTAAGGAAAACCACGTTTCTTACACTGCCTGAAGAGCCAGGTCTTCAAGGCCCGGCGGAAGCCTTTTCCAAAAGGAAAGCACTGTGAACAGTATCATTGTTTTTCAGGGTTTCACCCACCTTTTCATTCTACAGCAGGCACATGTTGCCTCCCACCCAAATTTAAACCAAAGCTGTCTGTGGCCACATCCACACCAGACCTTTATTTCACTTTAGACAGTCATGGCTTCCCCCAAAGAATCCTGGGAAGTATAGTTTGTGAAGGGTGCTGAGAGTTGTTAGGAGAGGCCCTATTCCCCTTACAGAGCTACAATCTCCAGAAGAGGAGCTGGCTGTTAAACCACTCTGGCCTCTGGAGCTCTGTGAGGGGAATAGGAGTCCCCTAACAACTCTCAGCACCCTTCACAAACTACACTTCCCAGGATTCTTTGGGGGAAGCCATGACTGTCTAAAGTGAAATAAAGGTCTGGTGTGGCCACCTGATTAGCCAAGCCAAGCAGCTGTGAATCTGGCTTTTAGAACACTGACAGTTGGTTCTTACTGAGCATGCCCAGCCTTATCATTGACTTCAATCTAAATTTCTTAAATTAATTAAAAATTGGCCAAGCATTTTTTTTAACTTTTAAACTGCAGAAGATGAAGGTCAGAGTATGGGGCAAGGTCAGTAATAGGATTACAGGTACACTGTGAACATGGCTGATTTTTAATTAATTTCAACAGATTATGAGACCACTAAGAAAAAAGTCCAACAGGGGTCTGGACTTTTTTCTCTTGCATTACACTTTGAACTCTCAGTTCTCTCTGAGTGTTTTGTGTATCGCGATTAAAATGTAGAGTGTTGTTAAGCCAGCATTTCTGAGTTCAGGATTATACGTTTTGTAAGTTTTGGTTGAAATAAGCTTATGGGAAGCAGCAGAATGGCATGTGGGTATTTTCAATTTAACATTGCAGAATGTGAAAAATCCATTCTGGCTATAGTATACAGCCACTTTTGTGGCTGTATAATTTGTGTTATTGTTGTTAGCTGCCTTGAGCATCTTTTGTGGAAAGTTTCAAAATAAGTATATAAATAAATACCCTTTTGTTCCTTCCTTGTACCATTATGAGAGTGTCAAAGAAGCTGAGACCAAGAGGCTAGACTCCTAGCAGGTTCACCCAAGGTGAAATGATAAAAGCTGAGACACCAGACTAAGATGCATCCAGACGCAGAGGAAGGCAATGGTAAACCACCTCTGAATACCTCTTACCATGAAAACCCTATGAATAGAGTATCCAAAATGCAACACAAGACTGTGCTGGAAGATGAGACTCCCCCAGGTCAGATGGGACTCAGTGAGCTACTGGGGAAGAACAATGGACAAGCACAAGTACCGCTGTGACTGATGAAGCAACCGGGTCAAAGCCGAAAGGATCCCGGAGGCTGATGCACAAAGATGCAAAAGGAGAGTCTGGAGTTGTCTGACATACACAATAGGAACAACAAATGTGAGAAGCATGAAGCAGGGAAAGATAGAAATTGTCAAGCAAGAAATGGAATGCATTAACATTACAATACTTGGCATGAATGAATTAAAATGGATGGGAGTGGGCCATTTTCAATCAGGCAACTACAAAATATTTTATGAAGAAAATCAGAAATTAACAAGAAATGGGATTGCCTTCATAGTGAGAAGTAATAGAGCAAAAGCAATGAGGAGCTATAATGCAAGGTCTGAGCGAATGATATCAATGAGATTTAATGGGAAACCTATTAACATAACCATCATCCAAGTCTACGCTCCAACGGCAAACACAGAAGAAGAGGAATTGGAGAGATTTTATGCAGAAGTACAGGAAGAAATTGATCATACACCAAAACAATATGTTCTGATGATCATGGGATACTGGAATGCAAAAGTAGGGAACAGAGAAGAACTAGGAATTGTGGGGTAATGGGGCTTAGGAGATAGAAATGAAGCAGGAGAGAGACATATTGAATTCTATGAAGCCAATAATTTATTTCTTGCAAACACATTTTTTGAGCAACCAAAAAGACAACTGTACATGTGGACATCACCAAATGGTCAATATAGGAATCAAATTGATTATATAATTGGTAGCAGGAGATGGAGAAGTTCCATACTTTCTGTGAAAACAACAGGGGCAGACTGCGGTACAGATCATGATCTGGTCATATCAAAAATCAGAGTAATACTAAAGAATAACAACAAAGCAATCATAATGTCAAAATACAATTTAAATAACATCCCAGAAGAATATAAAGATCAAATAAGGAACAGATTTGAGGCTTTAAACGTAGTTGGTAGAGAACCAGAAGAACTATGGAGTGAAGTCAGAAACATTATCAGGGAAGAATGTAAAAAGACAATACCTCCAGTTAAAAAGAGGGAAAGATCTCAATGGATGACTGACGAAACTCTTAAAAAGGTTAAAGAGGGAAGCAAAGCAAAAGGAGATAGAAACACGGTCAGAATTCTAAATGCAATAATACAGCGACTAGTACATAGGGACAAAGAAAAGTATTACAATAGTTATTGTATAGAAATAGAAGAGGACAACAAAAAAATTTGAACAAGAGCCCTTTTGCAAAAGATTAGAGAAATTAAAGGGAAATTTAACCCAAGAGTAGGGTTGTTGAATAATCAACGGGAACACACTGACTGACTGAGATGAAATAAAAGGAAGATGGAAGCAGTTCACCGAAGAACTCTATAAAAGAGATGCCAGGATGACAGATTCATTCACGGAGGAACCATATGATGAAGAATCAGAAATTTTAGAATGTGAGGTGGAAGCTGCTCTTAAAATACTTGGAAGAAACAAATCACCAGGAACAGAGAGCATACCAATACAGTTGCTACAAGTTACTGGGACTGAATCTGTCCAAATGTTGACAAAAAATTGTCAACAAATATGGAAAGCTAAACAATGGCTCACAGACTGGAAGCGATCAATATACATCCCAATTCCAAAGAAAGGGGATCCCAGGGAATGCAGTAATTATCAAACTATTGCCTAAATATCCCATGCAAGTAAAGCAATGATTAAGATTCTACGACAAAGGCTCTTACCATATATGGAGCAGGAAATGCCAGTTGTCCAAGCCGGATTTAGAAAGGGAAGAAGTTCCAGAGATCATATTGCAAACATACTTTGGATAATGGAACAGACCAAAGAATTTCAGAAGAAAATCACCCTGTGTTTTGTAGATTACAGCAAAGTGTTTGATTGTGTAGATCAGCTTTTCCCAACCAGTGTGCCTCCAGATGTTGTTGGACCACAACTCCCATCAGCCTCAGCCAGCATTGCCAATGGGAGGCTGATGGGAGTTGTAGTCCAACAACATCTGGGGGCACACTGGTTGGGAAAGGCTGGTGTAGATCATGAAAAACTATGGAATGCTTTAAAAGAAATGGGGGTGCCACAGCATCTGATTGTCCTGATACACAGGCTATACTCTGGACAAGAGGCTACTGTAAGGACAGAATATGGAGAAACCGATTGGTTCCCACTTGGAAAGGGGGTGAGACAGGGGTGCATTTTATCACCCTATTTCTTTAATCTATACGCAGAACATATCATACAGAAAGCAGGTTTGGACGAAGATGAAGGAGGTGTGAAAATTGGAGGGAGAAATATCAATAATTTAAGATATGCAGACAATAACATACTACTAGCAGAAACCAGTAATGATTTGAAACGAATGCTGGTGAAAGTTAAAGAGGAAAGCACAAAAGCAGAACCACAGCTGAACGTCAAGAAGACTAAAGTAGTGACAACAAGACTTATGTAACTTTAAAGTTGACAGTGAGGACATTGAACTTGTCAAGGATTATCAGTACCTCGGCACAGTCATTAACCAAAACAGAGACAATAGTCAAGAAATCAGAAGAAGGCTAGGACTGGGGAGGGCAACTATGAGAGAACTAGAAAAGATCCTCAAGTGCAAGGATGTATCACTGAACACCAAAGTCAGGATCATTCAGACCATGGTATTCCCGATTTCTATGTATGGATGTGAAAGTTGGACAGTGAAAAAAGCAGATAAGAGAAAAATCAACTCATTTGAAATGTGGTGTTGGAGGAGAGCTTTGCGCATACCATGGACTGCAAAAAAGACAAATAATTGGGTGTTAGAACAAATTAAACCAGAACTGTCACTAGAAGCTAAAATGATGAAACTGAGATTATCATACTTTGGACACATCATGAGAAGACCTGATTCCCTATAAAAGACCATGATGCTGGGAAAAACAGAAGGAAGTAGAAAAAGAGGCAGGCCAAACAAGAGATGGTTTGATTCCATAAAGGAAGCCACAGACCTGAACTTACAAGATCTGAACAGGGTGGTTCACGACAGATGCTCTTGGAGGTCACTGATTCATAGGCTCGCCATAAGTCGCAATCGACTTGAAAGCACAAAACAACAAACCTGCTGGCCCACCTCTCTTGATTCACAGTCTCCTGCTTTTTTCTGTAGTAAGCTCTGAGTATAAGCCTTTCCCCCTCTGAACAAACCACAGGGATAAAACAAGGCTGTTTCCAACATAATTTTGTCATACATCTCAGTGTCGTCATTGCAAGCTAAAGCTGTTTAGACATTCAGTGGTTAACGGAGGTAATGAAGTCTTATGGGTGTGGGTGAGCAGGCCTGTGTCAACAGTGCAGAGCTGGCTTTAGTTTCTAATACTTCTGCTGTTGATCTTGCTGACTACTCACTTGGAATTCCCACAACCTGTTTACCTTATGCTGTCTGGTCTTGCACATATGACCATTGGCAGCCTAGGCAGACAGAGCAAAAGAGTATCATTGTGTCAGCTCCAAGATGCCCTGAATGGCCTCATTGTTTCCTAAAGAAAATTTGACAGAGGGCAGCATTGATATTAGGTGCTACAGTTTATTTACTGTGGATCAACAGAAGGAAAAGATGTACCACTGACACTCTCTAAATCCTGGGCTGATGGTGAGAGACTGATTTGTCTGGATGAGGTAGAGGAAGCAAGCCTGTAGCCATGTTTTGCCAGAATAGGGAGAACATTTTCTGAGAGGGGTAAGTTTTTATTGGTGTGGTATTTTTAAAATAAGCTCCTTAAAATAGGACAGGAAGAAACAAAATCTGACCGGGGGGGGGGAAGAACAATGAAACCTTGAGTGTGGTTTGCCTTTTGCCCCTGATTTTTTTTTTTTGCTGGAAGTGCACTAACTACTCTGTGACCCTCCAAATAGTGGCAAAGCTATTTTTAAACAGTGGGGTGAACAATAATCCAATAGGGTAACTGCCCATCTGCAGAAGCCTTATTCTAGCAATTAGCCTATGTCACTCATATTCCACATGGAAATACTTACCCTGCCCTGTGTGCACGTCAACAGACCCAGTACATGTCTACATACCAGGTAGACCCAACAGATCTACATGAGCCAACACACATATCATACTAATCTCTCAGGAGACTTAACATACCAGAACCAGCCAATCAATGATTTCACTGACCTCTTATTGAGTGTAACTATCATCACTTTATCACATTTTAATATCCAAGCAGAAAAAGATCTATGGCTCCTTTTCAGTGCTGCTGTTCAACTAGCATTTGCATTTGGTACAGATAGTTGAGCACAAAATACACTCTTCTTGCTTCATTTAGGAATGGCACATGTGCATTTAACCTGGCACATCTTTGTGAAATACATTGGAGACTGGGAAAGAATCCAGACCTTGCTTTCATCGTATTTCACTGATAACAATTGTAATTTATTATTGTTGTTGTTGTTGTTGTTGTTATTTGATTTATATCCCACCCTTTCTCCCAGCAGGAGCCCAGGGCGGCAAACAAAAGCACTAAAAACATTGAAACACCATAAAAACAAATTTTAAAACACATTAAAACAAAACATCTTCAAAAAGTGACTTTAAAAAGCTATTAAAACATCTTCTAAGATTAAAAACATTTTAAAAAGAAAGTTTAAGAACCTATTAAAAAGTACTTAAACACATCTGCACCATTTCCAAATGACTCTTGGGACTCTGGCAGCAGAGCTCAGGTGGTTTGCTCCTTGCACCTTTGTGGTTGTATCTGGCAAACATAGGGGACTGCTGACCTTATTTCTGCTGTATTGCAGAGCCTCCACTGCAGATGGTTGGAGAAGGTATTGCTGCGTTCAGCCCAGTGGACATCAGATGACATAAGGAGGCAATAAGTTCCCTTCTGCTCTTATAAAGGGTGCTACAGTTGATTTAGCAAGGTAATTATTGCTCAAATACAGGCCAAATTGCTGATAGACTGACATCTGCTAGACCTCTAGAAAGAGCTGGGAAATCACTGTGTATCAGCTGATGGGTGGTGAGCAAGCCTGCTGGATCAGCTCCATGGGGAGCTCGATTGTGCAACCAATCCCTGCAGAAAGCAGGGTTGAAGTCATTGTTCATCAGATGATGGGTGGTGAGGTCAAGCCTGCTGGACTGGCTGTGTGACCAAGTTTCCCATGGAGAACTCAGTTGTACAGCTGATTCCCACCAAAAGCAGTTTTGGCAGCCCTGTGCAAAGTGCTTGTGCAGTGCTTCCCAAATGCCCAAGGTCCAGCTGGTTGTTGGGCTTTTGGGAAGCATTCCACAAAGTACTTTGCAAGGCCTGTGTTCAGCACTTTCCCCTCTTGGGCTACATTTCCCAAGCACCTGGCAACCAGCTGAATGCTGGATGTTTGAGAAGCGCTGTGCAAAAGACTTTGGCAGGTGGACAAGACAACCCACCAGCCAGTCATCTGATTTAATAATGACATCTTGAGATTGACAGGTGGGTTGTCCCACCCACCTGTCAAAGTTGGCCCATGGGGTGGGGACAGTTATGGATCTGGCCCACTGGGCTAGAAAGGTTCTCCATCCCTGTGCTAATCTCTGTTGAGCTGCCTCTCTACTGAACCATCTGCCTGTCTTCAGGAGAACAGCTCTAAAACTGATGTGACATATATGTAGTTTGTGCTCAGGTACCCGTATCAGTATACAAATTACAGAGTGGGAAGTTTTCCTCAAAGAGGAGCTGAACTGATGTGAATGCACCCCTTTTATATTTAACACAGAAAATTTCCTAAGCTGACAATCAACCCTCGTATAATATAATAGAGAATCCAGTGGATTGAATCTATTGTGGGTCAAGGCCAGACCATCTAGATAATCTAGGGCGATCTTAAACAAATACAAAGGCTTACTCAGGGGGAAATTAATCAAATTACACTAATATGAAAAGAAACACATAGCAAATTATTATTGATAAAATGCTAACAGAATTAAAGATGACAGTATAATGTCAGGGCAAGACAAGGTTAAATAGTTCAGAAAAGTTACTTTTTTGTTTTGGAAAATAGAAATTATTTTCAGGCAGAAAACAAAAGCAAGTATGTCTCTCTGATAGCATCTGGCACCTTGGCCTCCACTCTAGTGTCACCTGAGTACTACAGTGTATAAAGCAGAATTTTCAGCCACTCAGAACTGTTACAGTTGAATTTCAAATTACATTAATGGGTAAGGGATGAGTTATCATGGTGAGGAAGAGATAAGACAGTTGTCTTGATAAGCAGGAAGCATCTGGAGGGGATATCAACATATGAACATAGGAAGCTTAGATGTACCTTATATCATATCAGGCTATTGGAGCATCTAGCCCAGCATTGTATGCACTGACTGCCAGCAACTCTTCAGGGTTTGAAACTGGGGACATTCCCAGTGCTACCCGAAGATGCTAGGAGAAAATACTGAGCGAGCTGAACCGATAGTCTGATTTAGTATAAGGCAGCTTCCTGTGTTCCTACATCTGCCTAATGTCATCATTGAATGGAAGTGAAATCAACAAGGTACATCGGGAGAATGTTTTAAAATAGCTAGGTTGTACCTGTAACTTTGCTGGGATACTAGTGAAAATACAGCTTTGGATACATACAATATAGTTGCACAATTGTCAAGTATACCTGGGCTCGTACTGGAAGGAAGGGCAGAATATAAATCAAATAAGAAATAAATAAATAAGAAATAAGAAGAATACCCAAACAAATATACGCAGAAGGTCACATAATGTTATGATCCTATACTATAGAAACACTACATCCTACTTGGTAATAGTTTGTTTTTTGGTCACCTCACACCTTGAATGGTAAAGCTGACTTTGAACACTTTCTATGATTAGTATTAAGGCAGTTAAAGTAGATAATCACATTTTTATAGTACATTCAGCATCCATATTGTTCTGTGCCTCATTGCCTTTCCTTTCTTATCAAAGTAAGGTATTTAGAGCTTGCAGAGGAAGGAATGCAGAACTTAACCTCAATTAGTCGGGTTTACCCCGCTTCCTCAATATTTTCTTTTAAATTTACATTTTGAGTTATTTTTATTTTCCTTTCAGAGTTGGCTGATTTGATTCTTGTGGAAAGCATGACAATTCAGACTGATATTTTACCACCTCATTAATAAATAAAAAGGAAAAAAAGAAAGAAATCGCATTTTAATTTTATTGGTATTCCACAAAATTGCAGGTTTTGGGCTGTTTTGTCAAACTTTCTCCACATGTTTTCCTTCTCAGAACTAAAACAATAATGAAGAAGAAAGAAGTTTTAAGAAAGAACAAAGCTCAGTGGGTGATGATGATAGGAGTGGCTGCATGTGAGTTTTCAATAGTGGAGAAGAAAAATCAAAAGAATACTATTTTAAAGTACACTGAAATTCACAGTAGACCTCTTCCATTCTGTATTTTTAAAATTCCATAAAGAGGTTTATCACATTTGAAAGATATATCATAATTCTCTTCTTTTCAGATGGGGAACTGTTGAAGAAAGTTGCATACTTTCCTCATGGATACTAAGTGAACCTAGGGCAAAGTAGAGATTTTATCATAGATCTCTCAGGTTCAGCATTGTTGCCTATCCATTGCACAACTACAGCAATATCACCATTATTATGTACATGCTTTGCTTTTCTTTTTTACTCACAACAAAAGCAAATTTCTAAGCTTTCCTTCCTAGTCTCAAAACTCCAGAAACTTGTTTTTATTTTTAAATACAATATTTCCATCTGACTTTCTCCAGATTCTGTTCTCTCTCATGGTAAGATTATTATCATCTACTAGGAGCAGAGATTTCTTCCTATGGCCCTGGATCTATAGATCTAGTTCAGCTGGAAGTCGGCACATGCCCTGGGTCTGTATGTCTGTTTTGGCTTTGCTCTGAGCAGTGAGCAAGTTGCCATTGTAGAAATCAGAGAAAACTGCATTGGTTTAAAGCAGGGTTCCCAAATTGTGGTCAGCAGACCACCACTACTTTGTAAGCTTCATTCAGGTGGTCTGCGGTGTGTCGGTGGATTTGTGGTTGAAGACAGGAGATGATATATCCGTAGCATTAAAAATTCATATTGATTTTTAAAAGCTTTTATTTGTATTGCTTCTTTATTTGTTATGTTCTATTCTATTCTATTCTATTACATTTTGAATTATATGGAATTCAAATTGTAATACAATACATAAGAAATAAAAGAAGCAATAAAAATACAATTGAAAATCACACAGCATTTAGCACAGTACATTACAATTATTACAACAGGCAGAAAAATCTTGAAGTGATCTGCCCAGACCCTCTGCTGTTTTCAAGTGGTCTATGGGAAAGAAAGCTTTGGAACCCCTGGATTAAAGTAAATACTTTCCCACAGAATCATCTGTGTATGGGATTGAACCTGTGCAGGGACTGCAGCATAAATATAAACCTAATTAGTTACTGGACCCGTTGCTATATCCAGCGGTGGCTGGTTCCCATTGGGACTGGTAGGGCAGAAGGCAGGAAGGCCTGGGGTTAGTGAAGCCAGAGCCAATGACAGGCAGATCCAACTAATTCTAGTTTTATCCCCATCCTCTTCCCTGCTTCTACAAAGGCAACACTGAGATTAAAGCCACATTCACGCCACACATTTATTCCACTATTATTCCACTGTAAACAGTCATTCCTTCTCCCAAAGAATTCTGGGAAGAGTAGTTTGTGAAGGGTATAGAGGGTTGTTAGGAGACTCCGATTCCCCTCACAGAGCTACAATTCTCAGAGTTCTGAGAAGAGGGACAGATTCTTAAACCACTCTAGCAATTGTCAATCTGTCCATTTTTCTCTTAGTTTCTCTTTTTCCACCCTCAAGTTCAGTTCTCCAAATGTCTAAAATCAGTTTTTGTTTTTTTAAAGTCCTCATGAAAATTCATCAACATTTTAGTGTGAATTTCTTCTGATATACACATTTTCGCATGGAATTTTGCCTAATATACAAATTTTTGCAGTGCAATTTTCTGTAGTCTAATGCATTTTTGTATGTTATTTTCAGTAATATATACATTTTTATGTTCACTTTACCTTGCTACATTACCTGGCTGCAGAACTGAATGGCAAAATTTAGAGAAATGTAAATTTTGAAGCATGACTGTGTTTCAGTTCTCATATTGTTTTGGAAAGTGTGAATTTGGTAGGTTCGCCTTTAAGTGCAAACTGAATCCAATTTCTCCCCCACCCCACCAATTTCTCCCCACTGAAAGTGTTGAGGGCAACTTTCTCAGATAAGGACAGGTCAGAAGAAGATGGGACTCAAAGGAATGGCTTTTAGAGAAAAACAATCCAGGGTGAATTGTGTGAAGAAGGAGAATACTTCTGAAAGTGTGATCATGTCATCTCTTGGGAGCAGAGAAGGGAAGAGGAGACAGCATGCCCACAGAACTCTTGCCTTTTGCTGAATGGTAAACAGATCCGGCTGCTTCCAGATTTCTTTAGCCTGCTTGTTTGTTTCTGCTGCTAGTCTCTAGTGTCAAAAGCAACAGTGGCACCCTTAGCTCAGGAGCCAGCTGCCTTCCGTGGCATTCATTTGTATGCCATACTGCCTGTTCCTAATTCCTGTCCCGCCAAAAAACAAATGCTGGCTGTGCTGCCTTGCTGCTTGGCTCGGAGAGGGCCCAGATTTTTTGGCAAGGTTATACGGCAATAAAGGGCTTCTTTCTCTCCCCTCCGTATGGTAAACTTGAGCCTGTGTCTGTTTGGTGACTCCCACGAGGGATCTTGAAATTACAGCAACAGCCAGCCTGAGAAAACCCAGTTTGCAATGAGAGGTTACCACAGACTGTAAAAATAGAAAAGTCCATACAGGCAAGAAGGTAGGGACAAGAAGTGGACTAACGACTGATGTGGGGTAAAGCTGCACACTGTACCGGCAAGCCTGGTAATATGGGGCAGGGCAGAGACTCTGGCAGGGGAGAAATGATGGATGGCGGACATGGCTGCCTAATCCTTCCATTGCTGGATGAGTCTTCTTTCTTACTCTCCCCAGCTTACTTCCAGGCCCAGAGCTGGCCATGGGGAAATATAGCGGGGGGCGACATACCTGGGGGAAGGGCATGCATTAGAGGATGAGTTAAGTATGTCCCTTCTTTATTGTGCTGGGATTATGAAGTGTGTGATACCACACAAAAAGTTGGGCATGATTAAAAACCACAAAGTTTTTGGTGAAGTTTGGGGCACTTTTGTTTAGAAAAAAAGGTGAGTAAAGAGGCACATGATAGAAGCCTATAAAAATATGCATGGAGTGGAGAAAGTGGATACAGAGACGATATTCTCCACCATTCATAATACTGTAACCCCAGGTCATCCAATGAAGCTGAACAGTAGAAGATTTAGTACAGACACGAGGAAGTACTGCTTCTCACAGCAGATTGTTAGGGAATTCACTACTGTAGGCCACCAACTTAGATGGCTTTAAAATGGTATTGGATAAATCCATGGAGGATAAAGCTATTAATGGATACTAGAGAATAATAGCAGCAGAAAAAGGCAATTGTGCTCATGTCCTGCCAGAGGTTTCCCACAGACATCTAGATGGCCACTCTAAGAAACAGAATGCTGAACTAAAGAGGCATTTGGCCTGATGCAGTAGGGCTCTTCTTATGTTCTTAGCAGGCAGAACATTTTGGACAGATAGCTTAAATGCTGTCAGAAAGTATGTCAAGTTATAAATCTCTGTTATGTATCACCACTGGTGGAGTGCAAGTCGATAACTCCTCCAAGATGGTATCTCATGTGTCTGTGCCCTGTGAGTGTGTCCAGAACATTCCTCTGGACATTACTATATCCTAGTCTTAAGACTGCCAGCACTATTGTATCTATAATGCCTACTAGCAAAGGCATTCTCTGATTATTGGAGGAACTGATAGACCCTAGTAATGGATACCACCTGCTATGTTGTTTCATTGTGGATATCATCTTGTTCTGGTATGAGGAAAGTCATGGGGATCACCCAAAATGTACCATTGCTTCTTGTGTTGTGGTCTGATGTAACTCTTAAGTTGTAAACAATCTGTTTTTCCTGATCAGTTTCTGCAAAATGCCAATGAGAAAATAAATCTAGCTTATTACTTTCTGTCCTTCCAAAGGTTGTACTAACCAAGGTCAGCCGAGTTCCAGAATAAAATCTTTTACCCTCCGGCCAAAGACATGTTTGAGAAGTGATTTCTCCATCAGGATAAGAAGCATGTATTAGAGAGATATTCCCAGGTGCTCAGTGGTACATGCTGAGCTTATGCCTTACCCTGAAGTTTTAGGGGTGGGGTTTTTTTGTGTGTGTGTGGCATTATTTTAGAAAGCTATTTTCACTGATTCTGTAGGACTGGAATTGTTTGTAGTACTTATTAGAACCATCACTTTTTTCTTTTTCTAGCCTTCTCAGGTTGCATGTATCACAATCCAGTTCTTGGCTGCCCCCAGATGCCTCTTAAATAGTGACCTTAAGTTGGAGGAGCCTGTCTCAGATAACTCATACTCACCAAGCCTGCTTAAGGCACAGTTTGAGGAAAAACAACCTGCAGACCACTCTGAGGTTGAGAACTTGCCAAAAAGGACTCCTCCAGACTGTTTTGGTTTTTTTGCAAGTATTTTCTGCAGTATGTCAATGATGCAATAATAGTGCATTAGTGGTGGATTTATACTGGACTGTCCACACATCATTCCATTATGCTTCCCCAATGTTACAGCATTATTGCCATTTAGAAGGATACTCTTGCCATATAGTATAACAAAAGCCAGACCAACCAACCCCCCACAAGAAATCCCAACATGGAACATTTGTGGTATGAAAAGTTACAGGATTTCAGCAAGAAGCTATGGAACATGCACTGACTGGAAATGAAGCAGCGTGACTGGCACCCCAGACCTCTTTTAGGTACACATAATATTGAAAAAGGAATTGTGTACTGATCCCATCACGAACACAGATAATCATGAATGCACAATAAAAAGGACATCTGGAGAGGCATCCATGGCCAACAACGTAGCCCACTCCAGTGCACAGCCTGCATCCTCTTTCATTTCAGCACACCAGTTGCTTGCTGTGAAAGCCCAGACACAACAGAAAGCATTCCTTTTTTTATCATTAATTTTTATTCAAATTTTCAAAGACACAAAACAAAACAAAACAAAAACAATTAAACAATAAAATAAAATGTTGACTTCCGATTTGTCGCAGATCAGTTATAGGTCTACAATATATAACAATCCTGTCTCTAAAATTATATTATAAAATCACTTTCCTCCAGTAGTTATCTTAATTAATCATCAGATCTCATAAACATTACTTTATTCTTTCCACAAAAAGTCAAAGAGAGGTTTCAATTCCTTGAGAGATATATCTTTCAATTTTTCTCCAAATAAACATGTTGCTTAATCCATCTGATTCAAATCTGTTAAGCCCAATCATTTCAATAGCCATTCTTCCATTATCTGTATTAATTCCATCTTCCATCTTCAATAATCCTGTTAAGTCCAGTAATTTCAGTAGCCATTCTTCCATTATCAGTATCCCATAATAATCTTGTTGTCATAGCCATAGTCCAAATGAACATATTGATTAATCCATCTCGTCAAATCTGTTAGGTCCAATAATTTCCATAACCATTCTTCCATTATCAATATTAATTCCATCTTCCATCTTCAATAGTCCTGTTAAATCCAGTGGTTTCAGTATCCATTCATCCATTATCAGTATCCCATGATGATCTTGCTGTCATAGCCATAGTCATATAACAAGAGTCTGATGGGAATTTCCCCCATCACAAATATGTCCTTGCCATCAATTCTGAATATGTTGCTGAAATATTGTTGTAAAGTCACATCTCTGCTCTTCTTTTTTACAAAATGCACTGGCTCATCTCTTAAAAGTTTTTCCATTGTCACATATTTGTAGTTAATTCCATAAATTTTTTCTATGTCAAGCCCCATCACATCATTCCAGTCAAGAATTCTGAATATGTTGCTGAAATATTGCTGCAAAGTCATATCTCTGTTCTTCTTTTTTACAAAATGCACTGGCTCATCTCTTAAGAGTTTCTCCACTGTCACATATCTGTAGCCAACTCCATAGATTTTTTCTATGTCAAGCTCCATCACATCATTCCAGTCCAGAAAACTATCCAAGACATTGATAACTTTACCACCAAAATCTTCATTAATTTCTTCAGAGACAACGTTGAATTCCAAACAGTAAACTTTATTTCTAACATCCATAAACTCCAAATCTTTTTCCAATTTCACATTTGTTCCAATCTCCAGGGCTTGTAGCTTCCCTTTAATTTTTCTTTTCTCATCTCTAATCTCATCAAACACCTCTCTCACAGAATCCCCTATTTCTTTAAGCTCCTGCGTCATTTTGTTAAATTCAATTTTCATTTCCTGTCTACCCTGTCTCAGGGTTTATTTCGTTATCTCAATCTCACCCATTATTTTCTGAAACATAATTTCTTCCATGGTCTCAATCACTTTCCTGGTTGTCATTCTTAAAACCACAGAAACAAAAATTATTTCAGCCACAATTGGGTTAATATTACAGGCTTGCTGACATCAGTGTAGACAATACAGCCTGCCTTATCTTTTATGTGTTCAGGAATACAAAACAAACTTAGTTCCCAACATCAAAACAATTAGTGGCGTCATGAACAAGCAGATTCGTCAAAATGAAATAGACTCAAAAAATAATAATTTTTTTCCCCTCCTCGAAATAGAAATCCCTCTTCCGTTGGTATCTTTAGAATGCACCTCCAGGACAGCTTTTTGCAATAAAAACAAATATAAGCTTTTTCAATTTCTTTCCTCCTTAATTTCGTGAGTAAAAGAGAAAAGCCATAACTCACCCAGAAGTTCTTCACAGCTGATTCATTGACAAATCTCTTTTTTGCTGCAACAATTTAAACCAAGTGAAAAAAGAAGATAGAAAGAAGGATGCTTATCTGCCTGTTAGAGTCCGTTTTTCTTTGAAGAAAAGATAAACGTGTCGTTGTAATCAGCTAGAGCTTGATGAAAGTCCATCCGGCATTGCAGTTTGAACCTTCTCTCATAAATAAATGAAATCCAGTCCTCCCCACAAAAACAGGCTTTGTGGTTAATCTCTACGTTTCTCCCTGTCCGGGAGAAAATCTTTACCAGTCAAAAAGAACATTTTGACTGATTTTAAAACTGAAAAAGCTTCTTCTGAGACGAGAGCTCGACTCAGAAGCAGCACAGGCAAAGCAACCCTTCCCGGAAGTCCAACAGAAAGCATTCCTGAGGCCACTAGGAGGTGCTAGAGTGCAAGGATCCAATCCAGGCCTCTGCCTTTAGGAACTTTTTGGGTAACAGTTTAGGGACCTATCAGGCCTGTTCTCGTATTTAGACTCAGTTGAGTTCTAGCTCTTTTCAGAGCAATACTTATGATGTCTGAGAGCTCTCCTAGGTCCTGTAGATCCAGCCATTGGTTTTCTTACAACTGCTATTTTTCTTGATTCTTACTCCAGTCCAGAACTCAAAGCCTCAGCCATCCTTCTATAATGGACACACTATTACACAGAGGCATCAACTCTGCAGAAATTTTGATGATGTACTTCAATCACTCTTGCTCTATGTTTGCAGGATATGTGTTGCATATTGAGGTATTATTCTATATTGGTGTGTGTGTGATGGGGACAAGGATGTGTTAAGGAAAGTCCTGCCTCAGGGTAAGGCAGTTGTGCTGTTTTTAAATATATGATTCTGTAACACAATAAAAGTTTCAATTGAGATATTGTTCACATTGAGCAAGGGGAAAGAGCATTCCTGCTGTTTTCTGAACTAAGCCCTTAGGATATACATAGGGTTTGGATGAGGTTCTTTGAAACCACAAATACCTTTAAGCAAATTCCAAAAATCAACACGCCAAAAAAAATAAATCTTAATGAAGGAACAGCTCCTAGAACAGATGGTCAGAGTATCTGTACACTGTATAAACAACTACCACATTCCTTATTCATGTCAAATAGGGGATAGCCATTTCCAGTATGCAATGCAGGAAGGGAAAAGATGGACAAATGAAGAATAATTCTAATATATACACAGAATATGTAATGCTTGTGAGAGGTTTGTATGCATTAAATTCATGTGCCCGTCTAGACCTATAGTTACTTTGAATCGAGATACATGATACAATATATTTCATGGGCTCTAACTAATTTTCAAGCCTCACAGCCACTCTTCAGGTTTTAATCTCAAGACCCCTTTGGTCTTTTCTTGCTCCATGAGAAATCAAATTACAGGAAATGAAAAGCATTACATAGGCCTTGCCCCTTCCGTTGCCTGCGGACTAGACCCAAGCCCATATGGTTCAGCACTAGGTCTACAAAGCAGTGGTCAGTCGGAGGATCTTGGGAAGCAACATCCTCTGTTGTGTCTGTCTGCAGCATTCAGCAGTTAGAAAGCTATTGTATTTTAAATTCTTAGGGAAGTTTAGACAGGCAGTGATCTCATAGAAATGTTGACTTTGCCAGATGGTACATTGTGTGTGCTTTATGGAAAATGTTAACTACATAAGCTGTGATGTAAGGTCAACATTTAGAGAAGGAAACTAAATATATACAAATTGAATGTCTGATGAGTGTCTGTTTCAAACACCTCGCCATGGGGACAGGTGTTTCTTCTGCTGGGCAAGAACAAAGCTTGTTTTGCTGGCTCAATGGCCTAGGGCTTTTTAAAAGAACTTTTAATTGATGGCTGTGTGGAGCAGGATCAATGGGAAAATACTAAAAAGCCCAGCATGAAAAATAAGAGTAAAAATGTAAATAATTTATCACAGAAATAAAATGAGTGAGGAATCACGTTTATTATTATTTTCCTTACTGCAAGGTAGGCTCCCCTTCCTATACCCATCATCCTATATAGTTAGATCCTCAAGGAATTGTACTGTGTGAAAGAATCAGAGCATTCAGCTTATTTTGTGTGTTATTTTTATTTTATTGTTTTTAATTAACTGTTGTGAGGCATCTTGAGTATTACATAGAAAAGTCAGGCTTGTTGTTTTAAATAAATAAATAGATAAGCTAGCATGCATTCAACAAGCCTCTTTTTCTTATGGAGAACATTTCTAGATTATTCACACAACTCTATTATTCCTAATCTCTCTTTTATTCTCTAAGCCTCTGTTGAACATTTTTATAGCCTCAAGTGGTAGGGGCTTTTAATGGCTAGTAGAAGTACGATTTATTTATTTATATATTTATTTAATTAAATTAATATCCCACCCTTCTTCCCAGAAGGAGCCCAGGGCGGCAAACGAAAACACTAAAATCACTCTAAAACAACTTAAAAACAAAAGACTTTAAAATATATTAAAACAAAACATCTTAAAAACATCTTTTAAAACAAACAAGTTTAAAACATCTTAAAAACCAATTCCAACATAGATACAGACTGGGTTAAGGTCTCTGCTTAAAAGGCTTGTTGAAAGAGGAAGATCTTCAGTAAGTGCCAAAAAGATAACGGAGATGGCAACTGTCTAATATTTAAGGAGAGGGAATTCCAAAGTGTCAGTGCCACAACACTAAAGGTCAGCTTCCTATGTTCTGCAGAATGGACCTCCTGATAAGATGGTATCTGCACAAGGCCCTCACCTGCAGAGCGCAATGACCAACTGGATATGTAAGGAGTAAGATGATCTTTCAAGTATCCTGGTCCCAAGCTGTATAGGGCTTTATACACCAAAACCAGAACCTTGAACTTAGCCTGGTAGCTTGAACTTGGCCTGGTAGTTTTCAAGTAGCTTGAAAACACCTGTGTTGCAGGCCCCAGGATGACGGGAGTTGGAAAGTCCTAGTGAAATTCTGTTATAAATGTTGCTTCTCAGGAGCTGAGAAAAGAGGTTTGTGTGTGGTGGAATGAGTGAGTATGGAAGAGAGTGTGAGCTAGTGTCAACATCCTAAATCAAATGAGGGTCTGTTAGGGATGGATGACAACTTTGTTCATTTCACATTTTAATATGAGCCTACCAAATGTTTATTTCTGGAATAAATAAATAAATAATACCAAGTGTTTACTTCTGGAACCAATATGTGAACTGAAACACAGCTCTCCTTTGAAATTCACACTTCACCAAATTTTGTGATGCAGTTCTCCAATGACAGAATGCATACAAAAATGTGCATGTTAGTGAAAGGTCTACAAAAAATGCAGATGTTAGTGAAAATAACTTACAAAAATGAATTTGACTAGGAGATAATTGCTTTCAAAAATGTATATACTAGGCAATGTTCCATACAAAAATGTGTGTATTAGGAGAAATGTGCACAAAAATGCTTACAGATTGTTGTGTTAACTTAAACAAAATCACAAACGTATGTGGAAATGGTGTGAAGTGTACATAAAATGGGAAAAATGAAAAAGGGAGAGAAACTGAAAATGACAGATTTGTCCATCCCTTGAGCCCATCAGTCTAGTGTCAAATGATGGTGTCAAAAACGGTATGAGTGGCACTAGTAGGCATTTCAGTGACCAAGGAAAATATATTTAAAAAGTAACCATTGCAGCAAAAACAGATAAAATAGACACCTTAGCCCTGCAAAATGGCCACTGGGAATTCAGCCAATGCCTCCAAAAGAGAGACAGCAATTTCACAAAGTTCTTTTCTTTATTTCCTGAAATTAAATGAAGGTGACTTTATATTGTCCTGGCAGCTGTGAAAAGCAAAAAGAGACACTTTTCAAATTGTATTTCATTATAAAAATCCCTTCTTGAAATTCAGGAACATTTGAGACGTGAGTCAGGATTCCAGTGTTCAATGAACAAACAACTCAAACCCAAACCTTAACAATGGATTTGGAATCAGGTGACAGAATTCTGCCTATTCTGTGGGATGCTAAATAAATATGCCTAGACATATGTGAGCCTGCCTGGTCTCAGACATTTCTGACTACTAAGCAGCATGTTCCTCTGGGACCTAGAGTATTTCTAAATGCAGTGTTAATTATTACTTTAATTCTTTATAACCTCTTGGACTTCACATTTATTTATTTATTTATTTATTTATTTATTTATTACATTTATATACCACCCCATAGCTGAAGCTCTCTGGGCAGTTTACAGCAATTAAAAACATTAAAAACAAATATACAAATTTTAAAACAAAAACAATTTAAAACAAAACACAATTTTAAAAATGTTAAAAACAATTTAAAAACACATGCTAAAATACCTGGGAGAAGAGGAAAGTCACATTAAACAAACACTAAACAAGATAGGACTCATAAAAACGAATGTTGCCATTACTGTATCCAGAATTATAAATGTGCTCCCACTTTTACCTGCCAGAATACAGCAAGAGATGTAAGTCCCTTATTCAAATACATTGGTGGGGGTGGGTGATGGGTGGGGAGGAGAAATGTTTGGAGATGCTGGAAAGAAACATCTTTCCTATTTTTAGATAACTGACTTGGGTCACCTTGAAATTCACAGAACAATTCACTGAAAAACACTAAACAAGATTTCACATAACTGAACGTCAATTTAAAGTCTTGACTTTCTTATTCAGCTAAGATCCTTGGCTAAGGTGGATTCCTCCAGAATATTTTAAATTATTGTTTCAGTATAAATTACATGTGGAAGACTTTTCTTCCTGTAGATGAAGGGCAGCTTCTAAACACATCACATCACAGATCCAGTGTGCTTATAGAAGGCAAGTATTATTTCCAGCACACCCAATCAGTGCAAAATGATGACAAGACAGGCAAAAACAAAAACAAAAATCTTCAGCGAATTGGCATTAGGGAAGTCACTAGAGTGGACGAATGATGTCCTTCTGCTCCATATTAAAGGTTTGCCCCTGGCAGTTCATAATACAGATTTCTGACTGGCAGCCTACAGCAGTCCCATCCTTTCCTTTCCCTAGGAACTGTTTGCTTTGATTTTTCAGCACCACTCAGATGCTAGGTTTTGTCCTGTTGCAAACTCATGAGAAATTCCATGCTTCCGTGTTCCCCCAGTTTTGCCATTCAGTGGCAAAAATATCAGAAAGCCACGCACCAAGGTGCATTTTTCTGAACTAGTTTTCACTCGGTGATGCAACATCCTGGATCAAACTAACTTAACTATAATCTAACATAGTTGGGTGCTGTTCAAGTAGGGGCTCATGGAGCACTCCAGATTATTTGTAATGCCCAGCGCTGACCCAGACTAGTGCTGTGTTGTAACTGACCCATAACTAAGCAAGTTGAGTCACAACCTTTTCAAACAGGGAGGTGACATGTTACTGGTGTGTTGTCTCAAACTTTCAGTCTTCTGGAAGCAAGGGCTATGAGGTATCTATGGAAAACTCCTCAGTAGTTGACCATATGTGATAGTACTGCAGCCAGGGGTCATCTTAGACCCCTTACATTTTTGGAAGCAGGGTCCCAGCCAGGTCACTAAGTATGAGCTAATCATCATGAAAGGGGAGCATGTTAGCCACTGAGAAGAGTGCTTGTCCTTTCATGCTGATTGGAGCCAATCAGTGTGAAAGGAGGTGAGTCAGCCACTGAGAAGACTCAGTAGCTAACACACAGTCTCCCCTTTCATGCTGGGCTCCTACAGATGTCTGTTGTAGTGGAGTGTGGACTTGGAGACAACACGGAGAGGAAGAGAGATGAGGGAAATTGGAAAAGGTGGTGGGGCTGTGAGGGGGTGTGGTGTGACTATCATGAAGGGATCCTGCACTCCTGAATTTGCGACTATACTACGGACTGCAGCATCAGAAAAAAAGTTAGGGAGGGCCAAGAAGGGGTGAAGCAGATTCTCTGGGGAAAGTTTTGTCTCCCATATAAAGCCTTTCAAAGCAGAAACACCTTTGTTTCACATTAATGTGTTGATAATTAAATAAATACACTCAGAAGCAAGCTATACTGATTTCAGCAAGATTTATGTTTGGCTAAGTATGTTTAAGATTGCAGTCTTAATTTAAAATTCTAATTAAGATTCTATTAATGTTTTTATTTAGGGACAAACTGCACATTATGGGAAAGAACTGTAATTGGATCTCCCAACGTATTTTTCTTTTCCTAAAAGCCTCTGCAGGGTGCCCCGAATTGGTTGTGGGCTGCAGTGTGGGATCGGTTCCAGCTTCTTCCTTCTGATGAAGTGGACAAGGTGCTTTCAACCTTAAAGCCAACCACTTGCTTACTCGACCCTTGCCCGTCGTGGCTCATTATGAGCTGCAAGGACAGACTGGGTGAGGGGATCAAGATGGTGGTAAATACGTCCCTGGAAGAGGGAGTAATGCCATCAGCTCTTGAGGCAGTAATAAAACCAATTCTAAAGAAGCCCTCCTTGGATCCCCAAGATCTGAACAACTTTCGCCCAGTCTCAAATCTGCCATTCCTGGGCAAGGCGGTTGAGCGGGTGGTGGCGAAGCAGTTGCAAGTGCATTTGGAGGAAGCGGATTATCTGGATCCATTCCAATCAGGCTTCAAGCCTGGACATGGGACTGAAACGGCCTTGGTTGCCTTGGTGAATGATATGAGGAGGGCATTGGATAGGGGCGAATGCACCTTCCTTGTCCTCCTGGATCTCTCAGCGGGTTTTGGTACCGTTGACCACAGTATCCTTCTGGACCGCCTGAAGAGGTTAGGCATAGGGGGCACTGTATTGCAGTGATTCCGTTCCTTCCTCTCTGGTAGGTAGCAGAGAGTGGCATTGGGGGATGAGGTTTTGGATCCTTGGCCTCTCACTTGTGGGGTGCCACAGGGCTCCATCCTCTCCTCAATGCTGTTCAACATCTATATAAAGCCGCTGGGGGCTATCATCAGAAGATCTGGGCTGCAGTGTCACCAGTATGCTGATGACATGCAGCTCTATCTCTCATTCAAATCTTCAGCGAGGTTGGCTGTAGAAACCCTGTCCAAGTGCCTGGAGTCGGTGAGTGGCTGGATGGGAGGGAATAAGCTGAAGCTGAACCCTGACAAAACCGAGGTACTCTTTGTGGGAGACAAGGGAAGGTTGGGGGGTGTTGACCTGGTGCTCAATGGGGTACAATTGCCCCTGAAAGACCAGGTCTGCAGCCTGGAGGTCATTCTTGACTCCCAGCTGTCCATGGAGGCTCAGGTCTCGGCTGTGAGCCGGACGGCACTGTATCAACTCCATCTGATACGGAGGCTGCACCCCTACCTTCCCAACCATCTGCTCCCATCTGTGGCACATGCCCTGGTCTCCTCTCACCTAGACTACTGTAATGCACTCTACATGGGGTTACCCTTGAAAACGGTCCGGTAGCTGCAACTGGTACAGAATGTGGTGGCTCGCCTGATTAAAGGCAGCCGCCGACGAGATCAGATCACTCCAGTGCTGAAGGAGTTGCACTGGTTACCGGTTGTTTTCTGGGCCCAATTCAAGGTGTTGGTTCTGACTTTTAAAACCCTATACGGTTTCAGCCCAGTGTATCTGAAGGAGCGCCTCCAACATAATCAGGGATGCCGCTCAACAAGATCAGCCTCAAAAGGCCTTCTCTCTATCCCACCAGTTAAAACAGCTAGACTGGTGAGAACTAGGGAGAGGGCTTTTTCAATTGTGGCCCCCACTTTGTGGAATTCCCTCCCAAATGATCTCCGCCATGCCCCCTCTATGATGAGCTTCCGCCGGGCCTTGAAGACCTGGCTCTTCAGGCAGGCTTTTGGGGTGGGTTAGGTTTTATTATTATTGTTGAGATTTTTAATGTTTTAATGTATTTGTATGTTTTTATTTTGTACGTCGCCCAGAGTGGCTGGACAGCCAGACAGATGGGCGACTAATAAATTTAATAAATAAATAAAAACAATTTCATCTCATATTGATGTCTCCCATGCAAATTCTTCCCCGCCCCCAGGCAATGTAGGGGGGAAAATACAGGGACCACACCTTCTCCTGTCTCCTCTTAGAAGAAAATAGGGCTGTGCTCTGTATTTGAACAAATCACAAATATCAAACCAAACAGGGCCAATTCAGGCCTTTTTCTATTTTGTCCAAATCAGATTGAAGCAGCTACAGATCTCTACAGAGCAGATTGGCTAGTCCCAAATTGTTTGGGGGAGATTTGTACAGACCTGTAGCTCAAAATAGTCTCTAACAAAACCAGAAAGGGTGTCTCTGAAATGAAGCAATTACAACACCATAAAGGAGAACATCAGGGTAGGGAGAGTGGGAGGAAGGCTAGAATGCTATCAGCCCACCCAACACTCTCCAATCACAGAGCTTGGAAGGGGTGAAGTCTTAAAATGCAGAACTCTTTTGTAAGTTCTGTGTCTTAGAAATATTTGGTGGGGGTTGGGTGGCATTTGTTCAACTTGTGTATGGTTTCTCTTCTTTCCAAATCAATCCCAGACCCATCCTTATATAATTTTTTTTAAAGTTTGTTTTTGTTATTTTTTAATTTATTTGATTCTGATTGCTAAGAATTATTATTAAACCTGATGGGCATATTTAACCACAGCTTTCTGAGATCAGTGTTGTTGTTTTCCAGTTGCTACCCAAAAACAATAAGAAGCTTGTGTGGTTACACATATTATTATTATTATTATTATTATTATTATTATTATTATTATTATTAGTAGTAGTAGTAGTAGTAGTAGTAGTATTAGCCAGCCAAACCCTGTGGGTATATTAGCTAGCATTCTGAGTTAATAATAATAATAATAATTTCCAATTGCTAACCACAATGAATATTATTAATATTAAATAGTATTAATTTTTCTCTCACTCACTACTGCTGTTGGCAATCTGCCCCCTATATGACAGGGTCTTTTGTAAAAAAAATATTCCTTGGAAAAAGCAACATTTAAAGGTGGCTATCATGAAAACCCCTGGAGCTACCCATGTGAAATTTGGCAGGGTTAATCTCCTCTATAGAAGCTACCATGTCCCCAAATTTCATGCCCCTGTGTGCATGTTATATTCCTGGTGCTGCCAGCCCATGCCTGCCTAATGCTACCCACTCGTTTCTAGTATTGCAAATCTAATTTTTAAAAACCCTTTGAAGAAAGGAATAGGAAAACACAGGAGGTGAGAACTGGCATGACTGAGCACTCACAGTCTTTTAAAAATATTTTGGAAAAAGCTGAATTTAAAGGTGGTTACCATGAAAAAAAACTGGAGCAACCCACCATGTGTCTTTCTTTCCTTTCCCACAGGCAGGATCATCCAAAATGTTTGTGACAAAGTGTTCCAGTCCTTTTGCTGTTAAAACTCCTTAGTGCGTAGGAACATAGGAAGCTGCCTCATAATGGTCCATCTAGTTCAGTACTATCTACCTTGACTGGCCGTGACTCTCCAGGGTTTCAGGCAGGAGTCTGCCAGACCCTACCTGGAGATACTGAGGATTGAATCTGGGACCTTCTGCATTCAAAGAAGATGCTCTACCAGTGAGCTATGGCCCTTTCCCGAATTTTCTCTATGTCTCAGCAAAAACTGTAGGAAGCCATTGTTACTAGCTGGAACTAAGGCAGAATGTATCAAAGTATACACGAATGTATCAGCAGAGGGGGTGAAGTGCTTGCTCATAAACCATTTCATACATTCTGCCAAAGTCCTGAGTTTCTGCCAGCAGCCAAGGCAAACAGTTTGGATAGCACTCTGCCAACAAAGCAGGGACAAAGGATGGTAAAGACCATTTTCTGGGTGGGCTCTTGCTCACCTTTATATACACCCTACCCCAGCACTGCCTGTGGTACTGGGCCATTGGTGTAGGTACAAAAGTAACTATTCAGCTACAAAAGTCACGAACCACACTTTTGTGAACTGAACCAGATATTCCTCAGCCTGACAGCGTTAATAACCAACAGGTCTTTTATAGGTAAGCAGCTTTACTTTAGCAATCTATATCATGGGCGGTATTCAACAAAATACTTGTGCTATTGCAATGCGTTTTCCCTTCTTCTCTCCCCACGTTCTCCCCAAATCTGCTGCGGAGGGTTGGGGAAAACCCCAGAATAGTTTTAGGGGGCGTACAGGGGGAGGAGGGGGGAAAGCTCTTCATTTGCAAGGAGAAATCCTTGCGCTGATGGAATGTTCACCTTAGTACTATGTTGAATGCAGCCCCATGTCAGCTCAACTTGGACTGCTGAAGTGGAATGTAAGAATTAGGCTGAACAAGTGCTTATCTGGGGGTAAGTCCTATTAAATTTAATGGTTCTTCTGAGAAGGCATGTGTAAAATTGCACTCTGAGGAAATTTTAATAAGATCTAGGGCTCATTTATGGAAAGTTTCTTTCTGGGTTGTACAGCATGTAAAGATGTTTTCTTCTCTGGGTCTTGACCATGTTATGCCATTCTGTAAATGGGACACTGTTTCAGGTGTGAGGCCACAAGTAAACAGTCACCATGACAAGCTTCACACAGTTACCATAAGGATATAACAAGGGGAAGGGGACCTGCTTCCCAGGCATACTGTGTACACTTCTAGGACTAAACCAAGAACATGAAAAGATGAATTCTCACAGGCTCAGTAAATCCCCTTCAAATGGGGAAAAAGGTTGGGTCTGCCAGTTTGAAATGCAGTAAACTCTGGGATCACAAGGCCATTTTGAGAGAAGAGTTTAGTAAAGCCCTTCAGTTCTGGTCTGGAAATAATCCAATAGGTCTAAAATATTTCTAGTGTTCCTTCAGTAGATCTGGTTCTTCTCACCTTCATTGGTTATCAGTTGGTTTCTGGAGCCAATTTTAAATGCTGCTTGTGTAAGCTATAACGTTTATGTGGCTTGGGACATCAGTACCTTATGGAAGGCTTCCTTCTGTATATACCTACCTGTATACTCTCTGGTCTTCTATAGAGGCCCTTCTCTGAGTGTCCTCTCTGTCCAATGTTTGGAGGGTGGCCATGACAGAGAGGGGTTTTGTTGGTGGTGGCCTCTTGGCTATGGAGTGCTCTCCCTAAGGAAACTCACCAGATGTCCACATTGCCCTCTTTCTGCCTTTGGCTAAGACTTTTTTGGTTCTTCCAAACATCTTAGAAAACACATTAGTTTAGTCCTTGTGGAATGGCTAGTGGTTTAACTCCTGTGTTTGCTGGCTTTTTTTTAATAGCTCCTGTGATTTGCTTTGATTTTATAGTATTGGTTGTTTGATTTGGGTGTTATACTGGATCAGATTTTTTATTGTGGATTACTATGTAATTGTTGTGTTTTATAACACCTAGAAAATTTGTTTATAAGGTGTCTAACAGGTATAAATAATAAATAAATATTAATTTCATTGACCCAGGATGGTACTATAGACATCAGCATAGGCATCCTGCTGAATCTTTCTGAAGTCTTTTTAGAGCCACTCTCCTGAAATAGTCTGCATTAGGGTTTCCAAAGTGGTCTGTATTGACCCCCTGGGGTTATTGGGACCGTACAGAGGGTGAATAAAGCCATGGGGGCCAAAAAGGGTCTAGGAGTGTAAAAGAAGTTTAAGAGGAATAGTGCAAAAAAAAAAAATTAATTAGGAACGATGAGCCTCAGAAATAAATGACATGGGCATTTACAGATTACACCACCCTTCCAATGAGAAACTTCTGTATTTAATAAGATGATTCCACAATACAACAAAATTGTATCCAGGAGTTTTATTTCATTTACATTCCTAAGAGTTTGGGTTGGGGTAGAGGACAACGTTATAAGCTCATCAAGGGGTCAATGAACTCAGACGTTTGGTCTAGGTGTAAGGAGGTAAGCCTGGAATAGAGCTAATTCCTGACTTTCGAGGTAACCCTAATAGAGAGAAGCTTGCTGGCAGCTCCACAGTATACGCGAGAGGCCAGCTACACTTTTTTGTATGAATTTGGCCTCTTCTCAGCGAGCCAGGCAGCGCCCCATAATGGCCAGACACAACTGCTGCTTCGGACAGCGCGCGCTCCCCCACAGTCTCCCCGCTCAGCATCTTTAGCTCGTGGATGCCTTTAAGACTATCTGGAAGCATGAAAGTGTCCGCTGGTTGGATAGAGCGCGGTGATCACAGCAGCTCGCGCCGGGATCCGATGCCACTGAATTACCTCAGACTGAATTGGTCTGGCGCGAGACTTCTCGCGCCAAATTCTTTTTGCCTGAAAGGAACCGAGCCGCACAGGGGAGGCCCGGCGGGAGTCCTTCCCTTTCTATGCTGACCCCGGAGATGGGCCGGCGGCTGTTTCTGCTGCAGATGGCTCCGTGAAAGAAGATCCCTGCTGCTGCCGCCGCCGCCGCCTAACCCGTTTCCTTACTGCTGCCCACTCTAAGAAGGGCTCAGGCTCCATCGGCTCTCCGGGGAAGACAGGTAGGCAGGCGACGGACAGCTCAAGAGACCGAAGAGCGACAGAGACTCCCGTTCTCGCAGCGAGGAGAGCCCGGTTCGACTGGAAAGGAGAACGCGGGACCTTCCCCCACTTCCGGGGGTTTGGGCACTGGCAGCACCAACCACAGAGCGTGTTCTCCTTCGCCGGGCCGACTCTGCCCGCCTCGCAGCCCCCGCTGGAGCGTCTGAGGGAAGGAAGCGGGGGCAGCGTGTGACTAGCGCTGCAGAAAGAAGGGAGGAAGCGCGGTTAGAGGAAGCGGTGCGGGCACGGAGGGGGAAGTAGGACAAGCCCCGCCGCTAAAGCTGCGCGTGGGTCTCCTCCTTTGCTGGTCGCGCGTGCGTCGTGCGAGGGGGGGCGCTGGCGAGAGCAAGAGCTCAGCCCCGAGGAGAGACACACAGGAGGATGGTCCTCCCGCTGTGGCCGCTCGCTGGGACGGAGGGAGCCTGAGCTGCGGATAGAGAGGAGGAGACGCGGCCGGCAGCAGCAACAGCAGCGACTCTGGCTGGAAACCCGTGAGATGAGGCGGAGACCCGCCGCTGCTGTGCCCAGAGCGGCCCCGCGTTTCCGAAGGTAGCTTGCTGGAGTGGGGAGGCAGGACGTGACGGGGGCTCATCCCAGGTCCGTCTCGCCCGGGACGGGAAGAGGCATCCAGGATGCCGGTTCTCTGGCCAACGCAAGCGGGAGTAGGGATCCCCCCCCTTTTTAGCGAGAAATGCCGCGTGAGTGGAGCAGTTAGGCAGTGGTGGGTGAGACGTGATGCTTCGGGTTGATGATTCCTGGGCACTGAGTAGGGAAATAGGAATGTACTTTTTCGGTTTGGGGAGCACATTCGAAGCAGCCTAAGACGGGCTACACACAACACGAGTCTTGCGGCAGCGCCTTAAAAAGCGAGCAGGTTTCTAACGTGGCACGAGCTTTCCTGGACTAGCGGCCAATTCGTGCATTCTGAAGGGAGTGGGCTCTACAGCCCACGAAAGCTTATACTATACTGTTTGTCTTTAAGGTGTGTTTGCTGTGGCAGGCTCATGCACCTCGCACTCCAGAATTTAACACAGGTTAGTTTTCCCTTACCCTCCATAATGACTTAGCTGCACTTCACAGTCCAGCATGGCTTAAGTAAATGATTGGAGTCTCCCTCACTCCCATAGTAGTAGATCCTCCCCCAACTTCTGTAGTAGTAGTAGTAGTAGTAGTAATATAACTACTTTTTTAGCATAGGTAGCAGTTACTATGGATCAATTAATATGAAGTGCAAAGGTGGGATGGCCTGTATGTGGTGGTGCAGGAGGTTGAGAGGGTTGATCCACAGGTATAGAGGGTGGTGTGGTGGTGGTGGTGGGAAGACTTTCTTTATGTTACTGCATAGACACGTGGGATTTACTGTGTTGGCTTAGAAGGAGGAGTCTCTCATCCAGGTACAGGCATCTGGCTTTTTGAAAGAGGAGGCTTCAAGGAACCCGAGCATGATCTCCAGTTTTGTTAAGCTAGTGCCAAGGGACGACTCTGAATGATTCCAAATGGAAGTTTTTGGGAATAGGTTGGCCTTGCTTGTGATATGGGACGACAGAGCAACACAGCGCTGGAGAAATGCATGGGATGGGTCAGGTAAGGGCACCCACAACTTAATATTCCTCTTTTAGGATTCCTTCTTCAGCCCGCCAAGGGGTAGCAATTTCCAGTCTTATCCTGGGCCTGGAGCCTGGGCTGGAGTGGAGGCTCTAGAGGATTTGTGCTTTTAGTGGGCAACAGTGGGACTCTGTAATGCTTTCTCAGCTTTGTTATCCCTTTGTTTTCTGATGTAATTAAGCTAACAGATGGAGTCCCCAAGCTCAGTGCTTAGATCAGCCCTTCTAATTTCTTAGTCTCTATCTACAGTTCTTTCCCTGGTGGATTAGGATTTCCCCAGCTTGCATTTTCAAAATGGCACTAGTAGCGCCCCTTATTTGATTTTGGAGGAAGCAAAACATATGCCTTTCATCTTGGTTAGAAATGAGCACTAGCAAAAGAAAGCATTTTGGTTTCTTTTGGGCAACAATTTGTGGGGAGGAAATGAAACATTTTGCTGAAATGGAAACATTCTTGTGTCCCAGAGTGGTCTGGAACATGGAGATAAGTGAAACTGAAATACCCTTCCAAACAATCAATTTATGGCACAACAAGAAAAATAAAGTAGTTGCTTCTGTTGTGTCAGATTCTTTGACATCTTCCCTTAAGAAATTGCAATTGTGTTGCATTTCCCCAGTACTCTGAGAGCCATCTACTGTTCTTTGGAAGGGGCCAATCTTTCCCCCGGCTGGTGGGCTATTCTAAGTGATTATGAGTTCTAAGTGAAACCTGATTGTGTGAGAGTTGTGAGCACTTACTGGATAAAACATGTGAACTCACCCACCCTCAAACGTCTAATACATAGGTCTCAACTGGAACAGGCTTAAGGCAAAATAGAGAAATGCTGTTTGTCAGTGCCCCCTCCCCAAGCAAGTCTTCAGACTTTGCCCTGAGAACAGACAGTTCCACCTTGCCTACAGATTTCCTCTGTGCAAGCTATTTGCCCTGGAATCCACACCATCCAGTCTACGCTCCCTTTCACTAAGGCAGTCCTCTCTGCAGCAAGGCTATCCCACATCCATAATGGGTGGTTTGGATTTCTCAATATTGCCTTTGAATATGAATTCTGCAAAAGCAATATGTGAAACAGACATATTAAGTTGCCTGTATTTCATTTAAGCCCTTGCGAAATGGTCTAAGGAAATATTGTTAAAACAAAAATTTAGCAAAAACCCTAGCACCATAAAACCCACAGGATTTTAGTGAACTTGTTCAGCCTTTGCAAACCTAGTACCCTACAGATGTTTGGACTGCAACTCCCATCAGGCCCAGCTAGTCCAAAACATCTGGAGGGCACAAGGTTGGTGAAGGCTGGACTAGTTCATAATCCAGAACATAACAGTTTCTTAGCACCAAGTCAAAATAATAAATTATTTCTGCTTCCAGAATTCTCTCTAGAAGAGGTATCACAATTCCAGAGTTCTCTTTATTTTTTCCAAGGGTTTAATCCATCAGCCTAAGTGCCAAGATGTCAGGGTGTGTGTGAGAAAGGGGATAAGGAAGGAGCTCTTATCAATATCCAGCAAAGGATATTTATTAAGCAGAGTTCTTCAACCTTGGGTCACTAGATATTGTTGGACTTTGACTCCTGTGGTCCCCAGCCAGATTAGACAATGGTCAGGGATGATGGGAATTGTGATCCAATAACATTTGGGACCCACGGCCGAAGCAGGCTAATTTATAGTCTTTTTACTCTGCCCTGTAACAGAGTTCCCATTGTGGCTCACAAGAAGAAATAAAGCTATTTAAAATGAAATGACAGTAAAGTACAAACACGTTATTAAAATAATCAAGATTAAATCAAGACAGAAAAAAAGGCCTGGGTCTTTTGCAAGGCACAAAAGATGTTTTCCAGGCACTGAAATGATTTCTAGGTAGGTGCTATGTGAGCATTTCTGAGGAGGCCATTTCAAAGGCAGGGTGCCTGTACTGGGAATGTAGTCTTTCCAGTAGGCACTCACCAGCACTCACTTGATGGAGGGCACTTGGAGAAGGCTCTGAAGATGATCTCAAGGTATGGGTAGGTACATGTGGAGAGAAGCAGTCCTTTTGGTTCTCTGGTCTCAAGTCTTGAAGCCTTAAAGGTCAAAAATACCTTGAACTGGGCACAAAAATGGACTGTGAGCCCGTGAAGACGATGAAACACTGGTCTGATGTGCTCACATTGCCCAGTCCCAGTTAAGTCATTTTATAGCCATGTTATGAATTTTATGGGCCATTTTCAAAAATAGTACAATGCACTGCAGTTCTCCAACTATGAATGAAGCTACCTCTTAGCAGTGGGTGTCCTAGAGAGAAAAGCTCCATATTATAATTAAAGCTTAAGCTGCTAAAGCAACCAGCTGTTTGGTGCACAAGAAGAAAGATTCTTGTCTAAAGCAGGCTGTTGATAGCTATTCAAAAGGGATCCCAGTTATTTTAAATGGGCATTTGCTAGATATACTGCCATGTAGATGCGAAGAATGCTCTGAAGTAGTGGTACTGGAGAGTGTGGGACTGAGAGGGAAACCAGGAAGAACTGTGTAAGGCAGGTTGAAGCTGAGGAAGAAAAGATTTAAGACGCAGGCTGCTGGTTTTGATAGTAAAGCATTTGCATTGTTTAGGAGTGGAGTTTGGTATGAATGCAAATGATGCTTATTCCTCATAGAGGACAATCACTGTCCTAAATAATGTTTAGTAGCTATTCTTTAAATTTAGATGTATGACCTACCTAATCCAAAGGGCTGGGGGTGGGGGGTGGGGATGGGGTGGGGGGTTCCAGTATTGCAAAGTACAAAGAGAGTCCCCTAGGCCAAAAAACAGTCTAATGGCCATTCTAGATGTTACATGGGATACTATATGGTTCCCAGCCCCATTTACCCTTCATCATGAAAAGCAGGGGCTGGGGCCATTTACAGGTCATGGTAACAGGGAGGGGTAGTTAATGGTTTTCCCACCTGCTGATTCCCTCCAAGTATTTTCCCAGGCAATATGTAATCCCCCTCCTCCTCCAGCAAGGATTGCTTCTAGTTTTGGAGCCCAGCTAATGAGGGTGTATGGATTGGACAAGCAGCAATTTCAATGAGTACAGGAGGAGTGCAAGGAGGTACTTACTACCTGCTGATTCTCCCTGGCACATCTGTCCCTGAATTCTTTAATATATTGGCAAACATGGGGTTTCGGACCATATGGTTCCCAAGAATGCCTATTTCGGTCCCTTAAAAATAACTTTCTGATGTTACTTTTTTATTAGTCATGGTTTTTATTGGGAAAAGCTAGAAATTTAATTCACTAATAGGCAAAAACCCTTGCGGTTTAAGAACATACCTATAGCCCACAGATATTTCTATCAAACTTTAAAAAGCAGGGAAATTGGGCAGCTACAGTGAATGCACCAGGAGAGCAGGAGACCTGACCTCCTCTCTGAGATATTGGACTGCCCTACAAATGTGTCAAAATGCAAACACAGTTTGGGTTGGTCTTTCACAGTCCAATCCACTTCCTGTGTAGCTTGGAAGAATTTGGTAACATACCTCTGAGCATATGGTGAGTGGTGGCAACAACTGCCATCTCCAAAGATGGAGAATTATATTTTTGTATGTATGTTGGTGTTCTTACTTTGCTTCTTTCCCATGTTACTAATGTTTCTACAGAGAATCTAATCTAGAAAATTTTATTTCTCTCATTTTTCATCCTAGAAATCTGTGTCAAATTTATTTTTATTAATTTCAAAGCCTTTTTATTGGTCAATGTCATATGATGGTGAAGACAGCCTTTTGTGTTTCAAATTGGAGGTTATGTTCTATTTCTATTTTGGGTGCATTAACAGTTGAATCTGAAACTTCAGTTTGATGTAAAATCAGACTGATTACAATATGTTGCTCCTTCAGCAATGACTCTAGCTGTTGGAAAAAAGAGGATGCATGTTTTCAGCCTGCTATGTTTAAACCATTTCATTTAAGGCAAGGTGGGCACTGTCAATTAAAAACATAGAGCACACCTCGAATTTTGCTAGAATATATTTCACCTCCCACTGTTTTATCTTGTGCAAATTGAGACACTCCTGATGTCCACTGGAGACTATTCTGCAGAATAGTCGGTGCCATTATTCCACAATTATTTTTGGACTTTTTTTAGTGTAAATTTTGCAAAGTGTTTCTGTACTTCACATATTCACAGAAACAGAAACAAAAGAAAATGATTTCCTATAGGAAACGTCACTAAAATTGCAAAGTAAATCAGACATATTTAAAATGACCATCTGAACTATATAAACTGTCTTAATAATGTTGATTCTTCCCTGCTAAAACAAGATCAGCACAGCACGTCTTCTTACTATTATTTGGGCTGATTGCAGGTGTTGCCACCACTCACCATATGCTCAGAGGCATGTTACCAAATTCTTCCAAGCTACACAGCAAGTGTATTGGACTATGAAAGACCAACCCAAATTGTGTTTGCATTTTTATAAATGTGTAGGGCAGTACGATATCTCAGAGAGGAGGTCAGGTGTCCTGCTCCCCTGGTGCATTCACTGTAGCTGCCCAATTTCCTTGCTTTTTAAAGTTTGATAGAAATATCTGTGGGCTATTGATACATTCTTAAACTGCACGTTTTTTTTGCCTATTAGTGAATTTCTCTGCTTTTTAAACCGGGAGGTAAGAAATGGGATCCTGTGGGAGTTTGCTGAGAATGGATTGATCATTTGCATGCTTATTGAGTTCAGTGGGATTTACTCCCCTGCAATCATGCTTCGGATAGATGAAACTGACCACAGGGGATGGGGAGAGGAAAAGGAGGGAGAGGAGGAAGGGCAGAGGGATGGGAGCAGGCAGGAGGGGAAGGGGAGGAGAAGGACAGGTTTGATCATTTGCATGTTTATTGAGTTCAGTGGGATTTACTTCTGTGTAATCATGCTTAGGATAAGTAAAACTGACCGGGGGAGAGGGAGGGCTGGAGTGTGCAGGGGAGGAGGAAGAGGGGAGGGGAGGAGGAAGGGAGAGGAGAGGGGAAGGAGGGGAAAGGCAGGTCTGATGATTTTCATGCTTATTGGGTTCAATGGGATTTATTCCTACGCAATCATGGTTAGGATAGGTAAAACTGACCATGGGGCGGAGGGGGGAGGAGGAAGGGGAAGGAGCGGATTGGAGGGGGCAAAGGAAGGGGGAGGGGAGGGCAGGTTTGATCATTTGCATGCTTATAGAGTTCAGTGGCATTTGTGCAATCATGCTTAAGATAGGTAAAACTGACCATGGGGAGGAGGAGGGGAGTGGGGGAAGGGGAAGGGGAAGGAGAGGAGTTGAAAGGGAAGGAGGGGACTTGAAGGAGATGGGGATGGGGAGGGGGCAAAGAAAGGGGGAGGGAAGGGGCAAGAGGGAGGGGATAGGGAGAGGAGAAGGGAGGGTGGATTTGATCATTTGCATACTTTTTGAGTTCAATGGGATTTATTTCTGTGCAATCATATTTGAAAATGGAAATTGAGTGCCTTCAACTTGATCCCAACTTATGGCGACCCTATGAATAGGGTTTCCATGGTAAACGGTATTCAGAGGTGGTTTTACCATTGCCTGCCTCTGAGGCTGAGAGGCAGTGACTGGCCCAAGGTCACCCAGTGAGCTTCATGACTGTGTGGGGATTTGAACCCTGGTCTCCCAGGTCGTAGTCCAACACTGACCTGGGGGAGGAGCAGGGAGGGTAGGAGGAGGGGGAGGGGAGGAGATTGGGTGGGTGGGCACTGGGCAGAGGGGAAGCCCCTTACCTATCCAAAAGAAAAACATTGTGAACAGTATCATTGCTTTTCAGTGTTTCCCCCACCTTTTTATTCTACAGCAGGCACATGTAGCCTCCCACCCAAATTTAAACCAAAGCTGTCCCTGGCCACATCTACATCAGGCCTTTATTTCACTTTTGACAGTCGTGGCTTAGAGGATCCTGGGAAGTGTAGTTAGTGAAGGGTTCTGAGAGTTGCTAGGAGATGCCCTGTTCCCCTCACAGACCTTCAGTCAGAGTGGCTGACTGTTAAACCACTCTGGCCACTGAAGCTCTGTCAGTGGAATAGGAGTCTCCTCTCAGCACCCTTCACAAACTACATTTCCCAGGATTCTTTGGGGGAAGCCATGACTGTCTCACGTGATATCAAAGTCTGGTGTGGGTGTGGCCCCCTGATTAGGCAAGCCCAGCAGCTGTGAGTCTGGCTTTTAGAACACTGACAGTTGGTTCTTACTGAGCATGCCTGACACTATCATTGGGTTCAAGCCAAAATTTCTCAAATTAATGAAAAATCAGCGAGGCATTTTTTCAACTTTTAAACTGCAGATGATGAAGGTCAGAGTATGGGGCAAGGTCAGTAATAGGATTCCAGGTACTCTGTGAACATGGCTGATTTTTAATGAATTTCAACATATTATGAGAACACTGACAGAAAAAAGTCCAAAAGGGCTCTCGGGTTTTTTCCTCTCTTTTTAGATTTGAACTCTCGATTCTCTCTGACTGTTTTGTGTATCGCCATGAAAATTTACAGGGTTGTTAAGCAAGTGTTTCTGAGTTCAGGACTTTAAGTTTTGTAAGGTTTTGTTTTGAAATGAGCTTATGGGAAGCATCAGAATGGCATGGGGGCTATTTTCAATTTAACATTGCGGAATGTGAAAAATCCACGCTGGCTATAGTATATAGCTACTCTTGTGGCTGTATAATTCATGGACATCTCTGTATTGTGTGAACAGTAGTATTATAAGAGTCTGAGACACATCTCTGGCAAAATGCTGTGAAGTATCTCTGCTGTTCTGACTGTTCAAATTTGCATTACCATCTTATTCTTCACATGTTCCAAATATGTGCACCTGTGGCCATTTTCTCACTGTTTCACCTTGATTGCTTTTAGAATGGAATGGTGCTCATCTGGCTCCAAATCAAGAAATGTCCTTTCTTTCTCTAATCCCAGCCATTCCCAAGTCTCTGCTTCCCTGAGTACATCTCGTACAAAGTGACAAATGTATCATCAAATACATTCCTATCAATTCCTCTCCCCCTTATATGGCTTGTCTTCCTCCACCACCACCCCAGTTCCACTTTCCTGAATTCCTTATAAGGGACAATTCTCTAAATTATTCCTTCCACTACTGCCTGGCACCTCTTGTTCTAGGGTTGAGATACTTGCACCAACTAAAACAAAAACCTATTTTGTCTTAATTTTAAGGAAAGGGGAAATTATATTTAATCTCGTGTGCATTGTGGTCCCAAGAATCATAATTCACACAACAAAATGAGGGGACGCTTATAGCTTGGTTCCAAAGTATTCCACAGGCAAGATAGAAATAGCTACTTCAAGGACAGAGGTTGCTGGGAGTAATAAAGTGAATGCAGAATGCACCCTAAAACATCAAGGAAATGCTTTTAACAGTGGGCAGGAGTTAGCACAGGTGAGCATTGCCTTTACAAGTTTTATTCAGCAGAGGTAGGCTTATTCCAGGAATGTGAAAGTTTAAGTTGACTCTGCTGGGATTTGAACCTGCTAGTGCAGAGGATTAACTGACTTGTGCTGAACATGAAAAAAACCCATGGAAATTTCCTAGCAAGATTGGAGGCAACCCTACTCCTTAATTTTAAAATTTGTTGAATTCTAATTATTTATAATATCAAACAGTTTCCACCACATACTCCTTCCACTCATCCTTATCCTAACTAGTATATAAAAGGAATTATTATCAAGGCAGTATCTCAAGGGAGAGGGGCAACCTTGAACTTGGTGAAAAGGTTCCTTTTTCCTTAAAACTGTTTGGGGTTACCCTGATTGATAAATTCACTTGATAGGTGAATTTGGTCCAGTGATTTGCATACAGATTTTGCCAGATAGGATGGTGCCTGCAGTACTGCTAAGATGCGAGGTTTTGGGCTGATTTAACACAGGATTTCTAAGTTTGATCCCCCCCCTTTTTTTCTTAGTCAGGCAACAGCATTTTCAGCCAGCAATCCCAGCTAGCACTGTCCTGCCCCTATGGTTTTTCAGATATGCAAAGAATAAAACCGTGTCAGAACTCTAACTCTTGCCATTAAACCTTGCTATCTCCCCTGCCTGCAAGGCAGCAGCATTTCATTTCAAGAAACAAAGTTATCATTCAGTCAGGCCATTAACGCAAGCAGCAAAGCCACAGTTTGCTCACTTCTAACAGGATTTTTTTTTTTTTGCAAACCCAACAGCTTCTTGTCTGTGATAGTAGCGCCAATTGGAAAAAACATTTTAGGAGTGGAAAGGAGAGTATAGCTGCCTGGTTAGATGAACAGTATTGCCAGGAGGCCATGCTGATCTCTAGGATGCCTCTGTTCCAGTGATGTCTAATGTAAACCTTCCTTGGGCTCGAGCATGTCTGGAAACCACATAGTTTGACTCTGAAAACCTAGTCTCTAAATCCTCAGCATGAGGGACATGGATATAACTACTTAGTGACGAGGGAAGGGCACTATGTGTATGTTTTATTTATTTATTTATTTATTTGATAGATACCCACCCTTCCTCCCAGTAGGAGCCCAGGGCGGTATGTTTCAGAGGCAATGTTTCATTGCCAACAATTTTGGAATTGCAAAAAACCCCCAGTCTTAACTATCCCTTCAAAAGGGAGATGTAGGTTCTGCACTAGCCAGTGTTGCCACTGCAACAGACAAAAGAGGATTGGGGTAAATTGTTGTCAAGAATAGGGTGTCATGGCATGGTCTTGTTTGGCCCCAGAGCCTCTCCTGACCTTATGCAGCACAGTGATCGCAGCAGCAATGACTCTGGCATCTTGTACATATTTCCCATTTAACAATTTCCCATCTGCATTCATGCAGCATACAGCTGACCATTGATACAGTGAAAAGTGCATGTATGGGTTGCACATGGCTAATGAGTGTGTGTGTGTAAGCTATTCTTGCCTATGATACACTCAAGTTCTAGGACCTAACAGCAGCTTCTGGAATTGATTCAAAGTGAGCCTCCATTGAAATTAAGCACTGAAGCTGGTTCCTCTAGTCTTCCTTTGGCAGTGGCCCATAAAGATAGAAGGGGGCATGTATAGAATAGACTCATCCTGTTCTAGATTCCTGTGTGTCTTTGCAGAGCAAGAGTACTATTGCTTTAAAAAGATGGTAGCAAGGTTGGGAGCCTGCCCTTTGTAAACAGAGTTTCCTATGGAAATGGGTTAATATTCCACTTGACGGTCACAATCCATGTTTAAATTTATCCAAATTAGTGGGCTTTTCTGGTCCCATTCTCTGTCTTGCAGATATATATGTGTGTGCCTGTATGCTCGCATGCACGCACATGCACACACACACACACACACACACACACGTAGCAATGTGGGAATTGGTCCTGTCTGTCAGATGGGAAAGACTTTACATGATAGACCCTGCTTATATACACACTTGCCACAGTAAGCAACTCTTACAAATAGGGCCTGTGCCATACTTGCTGTTGTTTTCTGGGGGTGAGCCTTGGCTCAGATTAAGGCCTGCCGGTTCCTCAGCTTCGCAGGAAAGCAAAGTTAGAGGCAAAAGCATGGTCTAGCAGTCCAGTGGGTAGAATACTGGATGTTGATGGCTCTGAAAGATTCAGGATTTAAGTCTCACCTCATCACTGGGAGATTACTGGGGTGGTCTTGGAAGTCTGTTAACTTACAGGTTCAGTTCCCCACTGGCAAAATGGGCATGAAACTGACACAGATTGTTGAGAAGCTGAATCTGAACACAGATTATTGAGAAGCTGAATGAGATAATAAAAGAAATGTGGCTACCTGCCTTGCACCACCAGACTTAGATGGCCAATAAAGCTAAAATAATATCACTTAACCTTGTAAAAGAGCAATGGGCTCTACAGATAGAAGATACTGGGAGTTAATAAATCATCTTTTGTTGTTGAAAGGCACTCAGCATGCTTCTGGGAGATTTTGTGTGCAATGGAAGTAAATTTCTGTTTATCCATTTTAAAAAAATCCCTTTGACAAATGCTCTGGTTTAAATGTACAATCGGAAGATATTTGGAAATACAATGTAGTTTCATTTTTCTGAAAGGCATGTGCTATAGCAAGAAGTGTTCCAGTAATTGAAAGTTTGTTACTTAGTGAAGGGGAGATAACAGTGAGATTTGTACTGTATGTGCTCCAGATGCAGACTTGAGTCTTGGATGTGGTGATGTGTATGTTCTGGTGATGTATATATTCAAGTGTACAAAAGTGACTGGAGGTTTGGTTGAGTCTGTCTTGTCTTTTAGCCTGGTGTGTGCCTTCCTGTAGGCTTGCTGCAGTTATGACTCCCAAATGCTTCAGGACTTGATTGTTGGGTGGAAGAATTTGAATTGTGACTCTGGAGTAGGCTTGTGCCATGTGTGCCCTTGTGTTCCTCTCTGTGTGTACACAACATTGTGTGGGGTGTATGTGTGTCAGCTTGTCAGGAGCCCTTCTGTTCTCATTTCTTCAGCATCCTAAGTCTCCTAGAGGTTTTGTTATTGACAGTCATGTTTAGAGCCAGCCCCAAAGTCCTGAGTCACTGTATTGTTTCCATGGAAACAGACTTGTTCACTATAATCGGTTTTAGGGGTAGTGAAAATATAGTACAGATGCTGCTAGGAGCTGGGCCACTGCCAGAATCCTACTGGCAAAAGAGATGCAGGATTTCATAGTGTTGGGTGAAGGGCTCATACTTTATCCTCAACAGCAACTGCAAGCAGGTTATGTTTTGTGAAATCCTGCTTCTTGGTTCAGAGACTGGTATGGCTCTCTCTCTCTCTCTCTCTCTCTCTCTCTCTGTGTGTGTGTGTGTGTGTGTGTGTGAGAGAGAGAGAGAGAGAGAGAGAGAGAGAAGTCACACAGTTTCCAGATATGCATTGTAATAATGCTATTTCCATACCTTACTTGTTGCTATGAAAGTTTCCCTTTCTTTTTCTCAGGGTTGTTGTTGCCAGCAAGCCAAGGAGCAAAACAAGGTACCATGTATACGATTGTATTTACAATGCTGGGATGGGTGAGGAATAGTGAAACTAACCAGCCAGCCAGCATCAGGTGCCACAGTGTCTGTTGGGAATAGTGTGTGTGGATGTGTGTGAAGGGGAGAAAGCTAATTCCCAAGAGAGGGTATCTATTGTAGCAGTGAGAAAATTATATCTGAAATAATAAAGAAGTCAATACCAAGCTTCAGTAAAAAATCATGTGCTAATAATTATACTCACTTTCCCAGGCCAATGTTCACCATACATGGTGGGTTGAAGTGCCTTTCCTAGTAGGGATGCAGCCAGTGTAGGAATAAAGAAGGGAAGGAAGCAATGTAAATCTACCCAAAAAATTAATGAGAAATGTGAGCTAATGGGAAATGTGACATTAATCTAAAATACTGTGTGAGAGACAAAGTAGCCATCATCGCTAGGGCTTGGGTGGGACGTGAAAGGAGGGACTGACATAAAAATTATCTCAAACAAACCAGCCTGTCAGCAATATGGTTCTTTCATATGACTTCGATTTCAAAATATTGGCTATATAACCCGATGCTCCATGACATTAAGTGAAAACCTGTGAATATTTGAGTTAAGGGCAGCGGCTGATTTATAGGGCAGAACACCCCACCTACCCAGAGCTGAGTCACTCACACCAATCAGTGAGTAGGCTTGCTATGTTTTCCCATTCTACTTAGTTTGAGATGGACAGAGCCCAACTCTTAAGGTGGCAATGATGGAACTGTCTTGCTTCAGCACTTTTGCAGCTAGTAATGCCTATATGGGAAGCATTGATGTAGGTACTGCACATATTTGTATTTTGTTGCATGTACCCTCTCTGGGAAGGTGTGTTTTATAGTGCATGTATGCTACATATTTGAATATAGTAATCTCCATATGGGTTGAGAAGTATTTGTACTTCGTAGCTGGACCAATGCATGCTTCACACATTATTAGTCCTGCATTGTCTAACTTTAACCATTGTGTGGAAAACTAGAAATGAAGTGTTACTTTGAAATGGTTAAAATTGGGCCAGATTATGTGGATGCACAGTATAGCCAGTAACTAGCTATATGGAGAAATGCCTATAGAGTCTGGGTTTTTGGTGACAATTACACCACCTTGATAACAGGAGAAAAATAGAGACCAATTTTAAAATTATGTTGATAAGATTAAGAGAGGTTAATTGAGTAGAAATTAAAGAAGGATAACTATATTTCCTTAGGCTGCCCTGACAACCATTTGTCCCAGGCCATAGCTGAACTCACCCCTTAGTAGAGTTTGTGAAGTCCAATGCTGGGCTCTAGTGACTGATGCTGAAGTGTCTGTGTGACAGTGTTGCTTGCACTGAGAAGCAAAAGAACTTAGCATAGCCCATCCCTGGGTGAAACAACGTACTTAAAACACTTTCTTTAAGCATTAAATGCAGGAATCTGGCAGCTGAGGACTCCGCAAGCTTCTTTGTGTCTGAAATTGAAAAATGTTCAGTTGTGAGGGCATGGGCCATATTGATTCCTGTGATAAAGTGCAAAGTGGACAGTTCATTTGGCTGCAGCTGATTACTGTCCGTTGGCTGGGTTTCAGATTTGCTTTTGATACTGTTTAATGTGATATTAGGTGGATTTGCAGCTAGGTATGAACAATCATACCCAGCAAGTGCTTATTAATAGCTCTGCATCAACCTGGAGTGGAGTGCCAGGACTCTGTCTTAGATCCTGTCTTCAACATTTTTATAAATAACTTGGATGAGGCTGTAGAGGGAATGTTTATCAAATCTGCAGAAGACAAAAAGCTGGGTGGGATAGTTAACACCATAGAAAAGAGGTTCTTAAACTGGTTCGTGGACCACCAGTGGTCTGTGAGCTTCATTCATGTGGTCCATGGCATGTCCTCATTAAACATTCATATTGATTTTGAATTGCTTCTTTTTTTCTTATAATGTATTTTATTCTATTACAATATGAATTCTAAGGGATGCAAATTCTAATGCCTTAAAATACAATATGAGAAATAAAGGAAGCGATAAAAATACAATTAAACGTCATACAGCATCTAGCACAGTGCATTACAATTACTACAACAGGCAGAAAAAATAAGTTGCCTGCCAAGACCATCAGCAATTTTCAAGTGGTCCGTGGGGGAAAAGGTTTGGGAAGCACTGCCATGGAAGGTTCAAAATCAAGATTCAGAATGATCTTGACAGACTGAAACACTGGATAAAACCAACAAGATGAACGTCGGCAGAGACAAATGTAAAGCTCTGCATTTAGATACAAAGAAGCAAAGGTATAAATACAGGATGGGGGAATCTGGCCCTACACAGTACATATGAAAAATATTTAAAATGTCTTAGCTGATCACAAGTCGATCATGAGCCAGCAGTGTAATGCAGCTGCTAAAAATACAAACGCAATCTTAAAAGAAACCGTGTCCAGATCACAGGAAGTGATAGCTTTACTCTAGGCTATATCTGGCTGCATCTGGAACACTGTGCTTAGTTCTGGATAATGTCATGAGTCACTTAGCACCATCAGGCACAGACCTGGGATGGCACCCTCTGGAGGAAGATAAAGAGGCAGATGAGGAATGGGGAGGGGAGGCTGAGACACAGAGCAAAGCCTGTTTGGGGAAAGTCTGCCCTTGTCAGATGGTAATGCTAGAACAGGAGTCACGGCTGCTTCTTCCCTCCCTCTGGGGGAGGGAGCGACGTGGGAAGCTGGGAAGAGCTGGAGCTATGGTCTGGGATAGCTGAAAAGGATTCAGAGGAGAAAGTAGGTCCAATGATGTCACCCAGGGGTAGGCAGCCCCTTTGTCAGTGGGAACAGATGTATTTGCCCCAACGGAGTGCACACCTGTAAGCTAGACATGCTCGTAAGGCTAATTCATGTGAGCAGGCCATGTGCCACACCTCAACTATAAAGATTGCTGAGTGGGCATGAAAACTTGTTGGGACAATGTCACTTCTCCTGTATTGTTTTGAACATTGTGTCTTGATCTTGAATTCTGGACCTCCTGGTCTTGCTCCAAGCTCAGTTAATTCCTCCATCCCATTTATAGGAACTCTAGAACTGAGGGCATGTGCATGCTGCATAAGAACGTGCACTCAATGCTTGATGCAAGTGCCTTTTTGGGGTGCTGTACACATGATGTCATCCCTGTCGCACACTATTTGTCGATCTAAAGCCCATTCTGCTGGAATGGTTATAATCCATTTTGTGCCAATAATGTACTTCTCAAGTGCTTGCTGCATACATGAATACACAGAGAGTGTGTTTAATTTGTCTATGAATGAAATAGGCATAGTAGGAAGCAGTACAGTAACTTAGCTGCCTCTGTATACTGATATATATCCATATAACCCTCTGTATCAGTATATCAACATGCCAGTTTCCAGCACCTCTCTTTCAAAAGACTGTGAAAAATAAATTAAAAAAGAAAAAGAACTGTGGAAACGCCAGTTGTTTGTGTCTGTACACCTGTGTGTACAAACACAGTTACTACCTGCTGCTTTAGATGACATTATTGTGTGCACAATAGCAAACTGCTATGTGAAAAACAACTCCTGTGTGTTTCAAAGGCTACAAGTGTACACAGCCTGAGTTAACTCTTGCCTGCTGCTGCACCTGTATCGTCCTCTGCTTTAATAAAGGTATTTTCCTTATAAGTGCCTCTGCTGCTGTGCCTTGGGTGGGAGCTAGGACAGCTGCCATGTTTTAAGAAGGGCATTAACAACCCGGAGTGTGTCCAGAAGAGGGTGACCAGGATGGTGAAGGTTTGAAACCAAGTCCTATGAGGAATGGTTGAAAAAGCTGCATATGTTTAGCCTGGAGAAGAGGTGTTTTAAGAGGAGATGTGATAATTGTCTGCAAGTATTTAAAGAGCTGCCATGCAGAAGATGGGGCAGAGTTGTTCCTTGGTCCCTTCAGAGGACAAGACTAAAATTAATAGGTGAAAATTGCAGCAAATTATGCGTATTAGAAGAATTTCAGGGATTCAGCATTTGAAGAAATTACCTAATGGTAAGAGCTGTTTGTCAGTGGAATAGACTGCTTTGGGAGATGGTAGGATCTCCTTCACTGGAAGTAATTAAGCAGTGGTTGGATAGCCACCTGGCAGGGATGTTGTAGTTGCATCTTGCATTGCAGATCTTGCATTGAGCAGGGTTGGACTAGATGACCTCTGAGGTCCCTTACAAGTCTATGATTTTATGTCCCTGCTTAACATAGAGCTTTGTATGTGGACCAGCTTATATTTTTCTAGAAATCAAGCAGTGTTATATGCCAAGTGGTGTTTGAGGTAATGGCTGCCTTTGTCTTCACATGAATTGAGATGATCAACTGCCATGGCTGAACTACAGAGTTTTTGTACCTCGTTTTCCTGTTCTATACAGCAGGCGTGGCTAATCATTTTCAGCCTGAGGGCCGCAATGCCCCATTGCAAGCTCCCTCTAGGGCCACATGCCTTGGGATGTAGTTATGTGGTGTGGACACCCCACAATCTCATTCGCAGAAGCGGGCAGGTGCACACACACTCTCTCACACACAGAGGCACATGCAGGAAGGTGATCTTTCCTAGCAACTTATGCCCAAGAGGGTGGCACAGCGGAGTGGGGAACAAGTCTTCTTCACAGGAGGGTCATTCAGATTCCATATGGTGCACCTATTGGTGAAATCCCCTATCTGCCTAGGTACACTCCAGAACGTTTGGTCTAAATGCATTTCAAGCCTCGAAGAGGGGTGTGTGGGGAGTTATCAGAGCCCCTTGCCCCAAGAAACCTGCTGAGCCTCTGTATAGCTGCATGTTCTGTGGGCCTCATCAGCAGAAGTGGAGCAAAGGAGTGTGTCCAGAGCCAGCAGCAATGTGGGAAACAGACCTGTCCATCCACTGTGCTCTAATCTTAATTGCCCCATCCCTGTGGCTTTTTTACACCCCTCACCCCAGATATTCTAGTTTGGACCCAAAGAAGAGTGAAAATATGATTAGGCTACTATGTCTCTAGCACTGTTGTACAACAGTGTTGGAAATTTTGCAACTTTGCCAGTGTGGTGTAGTGGTTAAGGTGTTGGGCTACGACAGGTTTCGAATCCCCACACAGCCATGAAGCGCACTGGGTGACCTTGGGCCAGTTACTGCCTCTCAGCCTCATGATAACCCGTGTCGCCATAAGTCAGAATTGACTTGAAGGCAGTACAAGCCCAAGTCACTATAAGAGGCTCCAAGGACCAGGTTCAGATATTCACAAATAACAAGTCTGGCCTTGTGCAGGCTTCCTTTGGGGACTGACCAAGATGCATTTTTTAAGTGTATCTAACTGTAATCAGTATGGAGTGTTTCTTGCTAAACAATTAAGAGATTGACAGTCTCTCCTTACTCATAAATAGTTTTCTATGATTTCTTACTGGTTTTTGAATGAGTGACTATACATTTTCACTGAGTTAAAAAAAGCCTATTTGTGATGGAAGTGCCGTCTTATAAAAACTTAATTGCAAACATGACAATGCATTAATTTCCTGGGCAGATATAACACAATTTTCATTGGTGTAGGAGAGAAACTTCCCATAGCTGTCAAGAATGCTATCATAAAGTTTATGAGAAGCCTCTGGAGTCAGGCAGTGCTTCAATGTCAGTGCCAAATGCAAGTTTCTGATGGAGAACATCCTTGTTATTACCACAGTTCCTCTTCTAAAATAGTCAGGTGTATCTTTATCATCCAGAGTTTCTCAACTCCATGTCAATTTAACTTGTACTGTAGCATTTCTGATTTTATTTGAACAACTTTGTGCAAATGAATCCATACTATATTTGAAACGGTAGAGGTGTTGTGATCCAAGAATAAAGTCCATCAAAAAGTAAAGAGTGTGAAACAAAACATGAAATAAAACTGGACTGGAGATTGGTAGTGAGGCTTGAGGGTAAGAGAGATTTAGAAACAAATTTGACATTTGTTTCCATTTCAACAGCATGGCAACCCCTTTTTTGTTCCTATTAAATTCATGCCTATATCAACATAAAACCTTTTAGATGATGGCTAGTAAGAAGATAGCCACCAGAGGGCAGGAGTCAGTGCTCTGTTGAAGAACTTTACCAAATATGCATATTAAAAGCTCGGATTGGCCAGAAGTCACTCTACTATACAGATGAGCTCCTGATTGCTATACTGTTCTACTTCACTTTCCACATGGCCAGGAGCAAGAAGACTAAAGCTGGAGTTTCTCCCTCTATCTCTTGCATGCACCAGCAACCCCCCTTTTCAGAATCTTTGGGATAAACTAAGAGAGACTATGCTAGAAGTGCTCTGGAGCTGGGACAAGACTTAGTTGTAAAATGAAGGATTCTGAGTGGAGTATGTGCAAGATTGTGCATCTTGGAATGAGTCAACAGCTGTCAGCCCTCCGTGTCTGCTAAGCAAAGCACACTAATACTGTAAATTATTTTTTTTTATTTTCAGGGGCTGGTTTTCAGGGGCTTCCCCAATGTAGGGCAGCTGACTTCTAGCAAAACAAAGGAAGAGAACAAGCTATTGATAAATGACAGCCTTCCTTCCTTCCTGCTTTAGAACCACAAACATAGCAGATAGTAGAACTATGGGCCAGGCAGCTATACAGGAGACATGAAAAGTTCTGATCTATAAAGCCCTACATGGCTTGGGACAAAGGTATCTGATGGACCACCTCCCATATCAGCTTGTCTGCTTATTGGGAAAATATGTGGAGGCCCTCTTGGTAGTTCCAAACCTATATTTGATTGAGGCAAATGGGAAGACCTTCTCCGTTGCTGCACCCAGGCTTTGGAGCTCCCTACCTACTTGTTGGCTTTGTACTGCAGCATTAAAACCTTCCTGTTTAGGAATTCATTTGGCCTAAGGTTCTAGGTTCAATTGTTGGCTTCTCCAGATAAAAGGGTCATAGGTGATGAGAGAAGCCTGTGCCCTAGACCCTGGAGAGCTATAGCCAGTCAGAGTTGACAACACTGGGTAAGATGGACAAGTCTGACCTGATATAAGACAGCTTACTATGTTTCTGTGGAATGAAATATATATCCCTTGGACCCTAGAGGCTGGTTCTTTCAGAGGGTTCTAGATTAGTTAAGGAAAATCTTTTGAAATTTTGGTGTTAACCTGGTAACCTTAACAATGATGAAAGATTTCAGGTAAACAATTGCAGGAGCATTCCCAGCATTTCTGCCTCCTGGGCATATCTCACATTGAGAGGTGTATTCCAGCTAGTCAAGTTTCCAACTTTCTAATTCATATTTCCTAACTAAGCTTGTATACTAATAATTATAGCATCTAAATAAAATGCATTTTTGTAACTAAACAGAGCCTTTATACTATCCAGGAGCATAATCCAAACATTGGGTTATTCAACCTATATGCCTCTTGCCCTACAGAATTTATAACTGCTTAGGGAAGCAATTGTAAGGATTTCTGCTTGGCTCTCCATTTCCACATGCAGGGGATCTAAGCAGCAACATTTACTGGAAGACAAGAACACAAACCATTTTAGAAGAAAGGGGTTAGTAGGCAGAACAGTGTTTCTACATGACATGAAAAATAAATATCCATGCTGTTTGATAGCTAGACTTAATATAAATTGAACAATAATAAATGCATGACCCATTGTGTCATATTTGTAATGTTTGATTTCAGACATAAAAGGGTAACCCCATTTTGTGTGGTCTCATTAAAAAGCAAGAGTGTGGTGTAGTGGTTAGTGTGTTGGACTACGACCTGGGAGACCAGGGTTCGAATCCCCACATAGCCATGAAGCTCACTGGGTGACCTTGGGCCAGTCACTGCCTCTCAGCCTCATGAAAACCCTGTTCATAGGGTCGCCATAAGTCGGAATCGACCTGAAGGCAGTATATTTACATACATTGTTTGACTGAGAGTAATGGGTTCACTTTTAAGTGATTATACGTGTAGACCTTGAATGAAAGGCAAGCATATTAAATATCCATTTAAACTGGGTTATTTTTAAGAGACACTAATAAAACTGGAAACATAAACTTGATTGAAATAAAGAAATTGAATTAAAAACAACAACAACAACATTGCCCTTTTTATTTAGCCTGTTCCAATTTAATCTCTGTAGAAATTTATGTGGTAAGATCCTTGGGGCAGTGACTATTTGCTTGTGCTCCTTTGGAAAAGTGATGTGTGCACTGATGATACTCTTAATCTTAGGTTTGGGGAGTCAGTACGGTAACTGGTTCCAGGCATAGTTTTGGGGTGTAGCTACTGCAATCAGATTTGCCCAGCTACTGGCCAGCCAGAGTTGGGTTGTTCTGCATTACACCTGCCATCCTGATTTGTGGCAGCAACATCTGGTTCTTGTCTTGCAGTGTCTTATTTATACATACCTCCAGGGGAAAAATGTCTGGTGGTGTAACAGATTTATTGGAGCTGGGATTAAATCCTGAAAAAGTAAAACACTGGTGGTTCAAACTAGCCTCTAGGCCACAAAAATCAGCCCTGCCCTGTCCTTATATAACTGGCACAGATGAGACTGACAGCATCTTCCCCCCCCCCCCAGACATGCAATAGTCTGCCAACTGCAGAGTCCTCTCTTGGGAGAAATCACCAGGAACTTTGTGTTTTTCTAGCTCCGGCAGGAATTTTAATATGCTAAAGCCACAGGAGCTTTGAGGCTGAACAGGCACTGCATACTAACACACCCTTAGCCAATCGAGCTTCCTGAAGCTGCACTATGTGCAGAGATGTTGTCAGCTCCAGAAATTCCCTTGTCTGTCCGTGTTGTCTGTCAGCTGCTGTTCTTGCTCTCTCATTAGGGGTGGGTGGTGTTGAGTGTTAATGGGCAGCAAGGGGTGAAGGGGAGCCGTTTGAGGAGACATGAGATTTGTGCGCACATGAATTACACTGCTAGAGTAAAATGTTTGGGTATTTAAATTAAGCAATGCTGAGAGTAGCTACTGTGTAGCAATGCTGAGAGTAGCAAGGCATGAGCTTTTTGGGAGTGGGAGGAGGAAGGCTTCTGCACAGAGAGAAAACAATTGTCCAAGGAGAACATTCTCAAGCGCCTGCTTGCAGCAGGGCAGTTTAAAAATATTTGGGTAAATTAATCTGGGATTTGCCTGGCATTTGCTGTCAGCATTTTGTTTTCAGCAGTCCAGCCCTGTGAGCTTTAGTTGCTGCTGTGTAACAGCCATTTCTTACTGCAGCAGCAAACGCATCCTCTGCTCTGCAAGTGGGGCACAGAAGTCCCACTCAACACTAGCTGCTCTGTGTTTCCTCTTAGGGCTATGTCGTGCTTTATGCAGTGGCAAATCTGCCTCTCATCATGCAGCTGTTGGAGTTTTGCAGTCAATCTTCTTGACAGGTGTACATGCACAATACCTGTGTTTGGTAATGTGTTTGTCACATCCATAGTTTTTTAAAAATGCAATTTGTAGTGCATTTTATGGTCATATTTTATGCATGTTGTGTGTGATGTCACCCCAACTGCTAGGGAATTACTCTTGGCCAACAGGATCTGGCATAGTGGGCTGTCACCAGCACTTTTCTTCTTCTAACCCTCAACATGTATCAGCTATGTAACACCTGGGAGAGAAGTGCATGTGAGAGGGAGGGCTAAATTACATGTGTGCACATGCCAAGACACTACTTGGCTGTGTAATAGCTACACTTAAAGAAGCAAACAGCTGTGGGGAAATCAGGACCATGGCACAGAGGGAGAGGGTTTAACTAAATTTTTTATATTGCATATGATGGTCCTAACAAAAATTGTTCTCCCAAAGTTGCTCTTTGGCTTGGGAGTGAAGCTTCCACTGGATCCCAGAAACACACTTGGAAAAAAACGATTGCATAACTTCATGACATGCTGTGCCTTAAATGTAGTTTGGCCCAGAGGGAGCACAAGATGGAGTGCTTGTGGAAGCCCTGGTATTGTTCATGTACCATTTCTGGCAGCTACTGTGCTGGGACTAGGGTCAGTTTTGATTGCCAGTGGAGGGGCTAGTTAAGTGCAGTGTAGGAGGCAGAGTGTTCGACTGAATTCAGGTTCAGTTGCTACCTCAACCAGGTTTGTTGTGACAATAAAATGAGGGGACAACTATGTCTTTTGAAGAACAGTGGGATAAAATTATAATTTATAATGAAAGAATATTGCCTTGGTTCACTAAGAACAGGAGGGGGCTATAATCCGCTCGCTTGGTATGGTGCCTCCTAGGGCTGTTAGGAATTCTCACTGGCGGTTGAAGCACATTGCTAGCAAACTTGTGGGGGGACACACACAAAGGCAACAATACAAAAAATGTAATGGAATGCATCAGCGTATAACTGGCAATCTGTTCACCAAGCCTCCACAATATGTGGTCCAGGGATACTATGACATAAGATGGCCTGTCATGCGCTTGACAACCTTGTTCTTACATACCCAGTCAAGTGTGTGGGGTGGTACATCTCAAGTTGTAAAAGCTTGCTTTAATATAGACCACAAGGTTGTTGGAGAGTAAAACAAAAACCTATTGTAACCTTGAGTGCCTGAGCTAGGATGAAAAGAATTAAAATATAAAAAATATCTACAGAACAGAAACCCTTAATTAAAAATCTTGAGTACCTCTGCAGTTGTAAACTTTATCTGCTTTTTCTTTCCACTCAAGTCCCAGAACCTTCATTTTTGAAAAGTTTTGTCATATTTAAATAAATATGGCCAAGGCCAAGTTGGTGCTCACTGACTTACTGAGGTAATGAAGACTGGGGCCCAGCTTTGGAAGAGATAAAAAGGTGGCCAGTTTTAAATTTTTTCTTTTTGTGCACATTGAGGGTGATTCCTCAGAGAAGTCAAAGGAACCAGTTATTGTATTCCAATATGAGGAGCGTCAGAACATAATTCCTCTTCAGCTCCTTTTTGATCATGCCATTGATATGTGTGGGGTGCATGGTCTATGCCTGCAGAAATCACATTTCTCCTTTCTCTAGACTACATCTTATAATGCTTTTTTTTGTACCTGGACAGAAGACATCGAGTTCATTAGTACACGTACCTGGCATGAATTGTGACTCACATATTTTAATTGTTACTTTTCTTGGTAAAATACAGGGAAGCATAATCAGCTCTTTTCTCAACTGCAGCTTCCAGATATTTTGCTGAGAGAAAAAGCAGTGATTTAAAGACATGTGCCATTCATAATTTGCACTTGGCTGTCTTTACCAGAGTACGTAAAGAAATAACTCCTGCAGTGAATTGTAACTTAAATCAGAGCAGCTATAAGGAAAGAAGATGGGACACTTAAAAAACAGAAGCCCTTTGTCCAGCCCTGGCCATGCAGTGAAGCACTGTCCCACTGCTGAACTGGCCTTCTTCCCTAGAAGGGGTAGACACGAAATGTTATCATAAATTGAATATGATGCTAGTTTGGGTAGGAGGAAATGGGCTGGGTGAGTCAGGGCCTGCTTCTTGCTGTAATACCTATATGAAGCACTGTGGTTCTAGTCTTGCACTGCAGGTGATGAAGCTAAAAGCAGCTGTCCATGTATGCATCAGTACTGCCCCTTCCTTTTGACTGCCTGCCTCGGCATACAAAACACTGCTGATGCATTAATCAAGTTCTAAGATAATCAAGAGAGGGATGAATAGGATCAGTTGCATTCCAGCTAGCTTCAGTTTACCTGCTCTATCAGCAAAGAGGCAAGAACAGTATTCTCTTTGCCTCAGGAAAGCAGCACTCTGGATGGAGCTCATAAGAAGCTGAAATCATAGTTTATGAAAGAAAGCATGGTTTGCAGATCCACAGATGAGCTGCAGGACGTGCTAGTTGTAGCACAGGGACTCGCCCTTCTCCTTAGGTTCCTATAACTGTAAGGAAAGAGTCTATATTGCTGAGAATTACTCTGCACTATAGAGGAAATGAAGAGTAAGGTAGCAAGATGGGATGCATAGCGGCCTGAATTATTAAGACATACAAGGGGTTAGAATGTTTTTATAATGCTAACATGCTGTGTTACAAGCAGCATGGCTCCCTATTGGTACCAGGGTAGAGCAGTCTTAAATTCTGGGAAGTACCTCCTCTTGGTCCTCCAATTAGAATGACTTCATGGACTTGGGCTTCCTGTCAGCTTCCAGACCAGTCCTGGCTGGTAAAAAAAGTAGTCTGATCCCTGAGTTCAAAATGATCATGTTTTCCTAACCTTGCACAAGGAGCAGCTAGCAGGGCTGTGCCACAGAGTGGTATCACTGCCATACTAGGATGGCGCAATAGTGGGCAGGGCAACTGCAAGGGTGGGGCAGCACAGGCGCACCAGCGTGAGTGCTGGATTGGCTCCACTGGGGCACCCGCCCTGCCCTTACTGCTGCCCTGCCCCACCCCATCCCAGCCAGTGGCATCAACACCACTGTTGGGTGGCCAGGTCTGTTTCAGTGTCACATCCAACCAGCTGGTCCCGCCTTGCACCAAAGTAACTTCAGACAATATCAGAAAACTGCCTCCAAGGAGCAAGTTGCTGCATCACCCAAAAGGCAAGTGTGCCGCTTTTCCAGATCCATCAGTGGAACCAAAGGAAGAGCTAGGGCATGTTGTGTTCACAATGTACTAAACCTGGCAACATCTGCGGTCAAGCCCTTCCTTGCAGGTGATGAGGGCAGTGAGGAATAGGTGGGGAGAGCCAGGAGCCAACTCCCATTCTCCCATGGTGGTAAGGGCTGTAGTTCCATGTCTCCTGGCTAGCCTCACTGGTGGAGAGGGGGAAAGCAGAGAAGGAAAACAAAGAAAAAATGAAGATACTCCTGTGGTAAAATGAAAAGACCCCAGGAGCAGGAGAAGTCTGACCCTCTTGCCTTGCTGGAGGCACAGTCAAGACTGGAAGTAGATGGGAGGGTTTCCTCCACTTCTGGACAGCCAACCACTTTTTTTCAAAAATGACCTGCCTCCAACGTGAGTTAAATCTTTGTGTGCTTCATTCACTCCTGACAGAGAATAATAGTTCTCATCTACTCGGACAGCAAAGCCTGCAGAGGCCTTTGTGTGTCAATCAAAAGAGAGGCACGTCTTTCGTTCTCCAATAGGATGCCAGCAAGATCATAGTCAAGGTTGTCAAAGATGAACATCTGGGACCAACCCCCTAACCCCAGGACAATTATCCTGGATAAAGGCACACTCCATGCCTCTCCTTACCAGGGTAGAGTTAATCCCAGTGCCAACTCTGTGAGGTAATAATAATAATAATAATAAAATTTAATTTATGTGTCGCCTATCTGGCCGATGGCCACTCTAGGCGATGTACATGTAAACAGTTAAAACACAATGTGATAAAATACATTAATACAATATATAAACAATACAGCAGCAACAACAATATTAGTGCAGGGTAAGAGGCATTTCAGTCATAAAAGTTAACCCTCCCCGGAAATCCCAAAGGCCTGTTGAAAGAGCCAGGTCTTTAAGGCTTTACGAAATACATTTAGGGAAGAGGCGTGCCGTAGATCTTGTGGGAGGAAGTTCCAAAGGGTGGGGGCCGCCACTGAGAATGCCCTCTCTCTAGTTCCCGCCAATCTAGCTGTTTTTGTCGGCGGGATTGAGAGAAGGCCCTGTGTGGCTGATCTTGTCGGGCGGCATAATTGGTGGCGTTGTAGGCGCTCCTTTAGATAAACTGGGCCGAGACCGTATAGGAATTTAAAGGTTAATACCAACACCTTGAATTGGGCCCGGAAGACAACTGGAAGCCAGTGTAGATCGAACAACACTGGTGTGATGTGATCCCGGCGGCAACTGTTCGTAAGTAGTCGAGCTGCCGCGTTTTGTATAAGTTGTAGTTTCCGGACCGTTTTCAAGGGTAACCCCACGTAGAGCGCATTACAGTAATCCAATCGAGAGGTGACCAGGGCGTGTACTACCAGTGGGAGCTGATGAACAGGAAGGTAGGGTTGCAGCCTTCGTATGAGGTGTAGTTGATACCAGGCTGCCCGGCTCACTGCCGAAATCTGAGCCTCCATGGACAGCCTGGAATCAAGCACAACCCCAAGGCTGCGGACCTGGTCCTTCAGGGGTAGACTCACCCCATTGAACTTCAGGTCAACATCTCCCAACCTTCTCTTGTCCCCCACGAGTAGCACCTCGGTCTTATCGGGGTTCAACTTCAGCTTGTTCCTTCCCATCCATCCACTCACGGATTCCAGGCACTTGGACAAGGTCTCCACAGCCAACTCTGGTGAAGATTTAAACGAGAGATAGAGCTGAGTGTCATCCGCATATTGGTGACACTGCAGCCCAAATCTCCTAATGATTGTCCCCAGTGGCTTCATATAAATGTTAAATAGCATGGGAGAGAGGATAGAGACCTGTGGCACACCACAATTGAGAGGCCAAGGGTCTGAAACCTCCTCCCCCAATGCTACCTGTTGGTACCTATCGGAGAGAAAGGAACGGAACCACTGTAATACAGTGCCTCCAATTCCCAATCCCTCCAGGCGCTGTAAAAGGATACTGTGGTCGACAGTATCAAAAGCCGCTGAGAGATTGAGGAGGACAAGAAAGGTGAATTCTCCCCTATCTAATGCCCTCCTCATATCATCTACCAGAGCGACCAAGGCTGTTTCAGTTCCGTGACCAGTCCTGAAACCCGATTGGTATGGATCCAAGTAATCCGTTTCATCCAAGTGTGTCGACAACTGGTTGGCCACCACTCGCTCAATGACCTTGCCCAAGAATGGTAGGTTCGAAATTGGGCGAAAGTTATTGAAAACTTGGGGATCCAAGGAGGGCTTCTTCAAGATGGGCTTTACAATTGCCTCCTTGAAGGCTGATGGCATCACACCCTCTTTCAAGGATGCGTTTACCACCGCTTTAATCCCCTTGCCCAATTTCTCTCTGCAGCTCATAAGGAGCCACGATGGGCAAGGATCAGTTAGGCAAGTGGTAGGCTTCACAGTCGAAAGCACCTTGTCCACATCCTCAGAAGGGAGAAGCTGAAACCGATCCCAACTTACCGGCATGAAACTGGCCAACTCTGGTTCACTTACTGTATCCACGGCACACGGGATCGAGCTCCGTAAGTGTTCGATTTTATCGGCGAAGTGCTTTGCCAATATGTCACAGGAGGCCTTTGACTGTTCCAAGGGTTCCTGGGCAACTGGACCGACCAGGCTTCGGACCACCTGGAACAGCCTCCTGGGACAGCACTCCACAGACACAATAGAGGCAGCAAAGAAAGCCTTCTTTCCTGCCTTTATTGCCACTTGGTAGGCAGCTACTGCTGCTCTAACCTGTGTCCGGACATCTTCGGAGCGGGATTTCCGCCACCGGCATTCTAGTCGTCTCACCTCCTGTCTCAGAGTACGCAACTGTGGTGTATACCACGGTGCTAACTGAGTTCTATTCAGGGGGAGAGGACGTTTCGGAGCCACCCGGTCTAATGCCCTGGTGATCCCATCATTCCACTCCCTCACCAGGGTTTCGACCGGGCGACCTTCAGCAGGTTCCAAATCCCCTAGCGCAGTCAGGAATCCATCTGGATCCATCAGGCGCCTGGGGCAGACCATTCTAATAGGTCCTTCGCCCCTGCGGAGGGGGCGTGGCATTGAGAAGTCTATGTTTACCAGGTAGTGATCTGACCATGACACAGGGGTGGAATAAACCACTCCCAACTTCAGAGCACTTCTCTCCCAGGACAAACACAAGGTCGAGAGCATGACCGGCTACATGGGTGGGCCCAATATTACTAAGGTGCAGTTCCCAGGAAGCCATGGTTTCCAGGAAATCCCAAGGGGCTCCAGTGAGAGTGGTCTCGGCATGCACGTTGAAGTCACCCAGCACTAACAATTCTGGGGGCAACGCCCGTACAGCCGAGACCACCTCCAGCACCTCAGCCAGGGAGTCTGCTGTGCAGCGGGGTGGGCGGTACACTAGCAGGATCCCCAAACTGCCCTTCGGGCCCAACCTCCAGTACATACAATCAACAAATTGAGTCCTATGGAGAGGAGGTCTGGCAAAAACCAAAGACTCGATAGATGACTGCCACGCCCCCTCCCCGCCTTCCCACCCTCGGCTGCTGTGCGTAACGGAAACCTGGTGGACATATGGCCTCAAGAATGGGAGCAGAGGCCTCGTCCAACCAAGTCTCCGTAATACATGCCAGGTCTGCCCGCTCATCCAAGATCATATCATGGATGAGCGAAGTTTTTTGTGCCACAGACCTGGCATTACATAACAGCAGTCGAAGGTCGGTAGGAACCTTGCGTCCCCCAGTTTTCGTCTGGTTCTGGGCCGACCCGGAACAGGGGATGGGTATAATGCATCTATCCCCTGTTCCCCTATTCTGGCGTGGTCTGCCAGCAGCACCTTTCCAGCGCCTGCCGCCCAATCTTTCTATAACTTGGCCCCTCACCTCCCTCCCTGGCTTGCACATGCCTCTATCCCTATCTGCCAGTCAACAGGCCACCCACCCTAAAACAATATTGGTCCGGAGACCCGCCTCCGTACCCTATAACAACTGTAAATTGATTAAGTTAAATTAAAATAAATTAAACTAAATCAATATAAACACACACTCACACACGACTGACACAGCCACACAAATACAAGGTAAGTAGACTGCCACCACCCCTGAACTTGGTTTCCCACTTGGAGTCAAGGGGAACTCAGATCACTAATGAGACTGACAGATTCCCAAGAGCAAGAGCCAAACTTTTACACTCATTACGCTGGAGCCTCCACCAAACCCAATCCAGTAGTCAGTAGTTTTGTAGTCAAGGTACTGGTTTCTGAGCCACAGCCCCAAGTAACACACGCCAAGTAATATGAGGTAGTTTTTGAAATATGATAAAAGTGCATATAAAAGAGCAGCATAGAAATTCCTTTAAGCCCAGTACTCTGGAACAGAGTTAGGTATAGTCAACACATAAACAAAATACAATGAGAAACTTTAACACAAAGCCAAAATAACAAAGCTTACCTAGCCTAAGCTAGAATACTTGCAATCAGGAAAAGTATAAGACCCGGTCCCCATTGGCTCCGTATACCACTGGACATCACATAGGTAAGTCAATACGGAATGGGACAATTTGATGAAAGTTAGCCCCTCTTTTATGGAAATTTGCCCAGGAACAGCGAGAGGGCCAATTAGCCAATCATGACACCTCTTGATGATGGAATAGCCTGGACGTTCACCGCAAGGCCGGGCCTACTAATTTATAGCTACTCAGGCCTCCTGACCTTGGTACCGGGCACTATAGATAAGATTCAGTTGCCTCCCTTCTTGGTTAATGAGCTGCAGCTGGACTATGCGATACCTCCTGATTTTTCTCAGCTTAGAGCATCACAGGAACCTATGCAGAATTTTCCCCACAATCCCTTAAGGCCGGGCCATTTTACTTTCACCAACGTCACACACCCCTTTTGGGAAGATGAAAACTGGGAGTTGATGCAGACTCACATTTTCATCTTGGGTGTAGTGAGCAGTAATACACAGAACTTACACACAGCAAATACACAATACAAATAAATGTTGTAAATATATAACTATCCCAATATGCACAGTTACAAGCACAATATTTATTTAAAACACTTCCAAGTAGTTTCTTATAAAACTCCTAAAAAGTAGGAGGACTTAAAACATGCAAAATTCATAAAAAAGAAAAATATTTTTTTTGACAAAAGGATGATCCAGCTCAGGTAAAAACAGAAATAGGTCAATTCAGCCATAAAATCAGTCATCTGGAATATAGGCTCGGGACAAGCTATCAGTGACAACATTGTCTCTGCCCTTAATATGGGAAACAGAAAAAACAAAATCTTGCAAGGCCAAACTCCATTGTAGGAGTTTTCCATTGATTGGAGTTTTTCATCTTGGACAGCCAACAAAGTGGAGGATGGTTGGTTTGCAGATGAAAACGCCTTCCCCATAAATATGGGCGAAGTCAGTGCAGAGCCCTCAAAATAACCAAACATTCCTTTCTTATGGTGGCTAAATTTCACTCCCTGGGTAGCAGCTTCTTATTGAGATAAGCAATAGGATGCAGATTTCCCTCTGCATCAGACTGCATCAAAGCACAGCCAATTCCAACCTCTGATGCATCAGTTAGGACCACAAAAGGAGCATCAAAATCAGATAGGATATTGAACTAATAAGGCCTTCAAAACCTCAAATGCTTGTTGACACTGGTCAGAGCACTGGACTCAATGGGGCTGACATTTCTTGCAAAGGTCCATCAGGGGAGCAGCCACGCTACTAAACTGGGGCACAAATCTCCTATAGTACCCACCCAGACCCATAAAAGACTGGACCTGCTTCTTGGTGTGGGGTACAGGCCAATTTTGAATGGCTTCTGTTTTAGTATCCAGGGGTTTAACCTTACCCCCACCCATGTGATGGCCAAGATAAATCACTTCCTCCAAACCAAACTGACGCTTCTGGGCCTGCACTTTGAATCCTTTGGAAGACAGCAGACAGGTGTTTTAACATGGGAATCCCAGTCTGAACTAAAAATTGCAATATCGTCAAAGTCAGCACAAGCAAAACCACTCAACACATTCAGCATGGTGTTAATTAACCTCTGGAAGGTAGAAGGTCCACCCCGGACCCCGAAAGGTAGCACCTTGAACTGGAACATTCCCATGTGGGCCACAAAGGCAGATTTAAGGGCAGCATCAATTCCCCTTGGTGAAGTCCAAAGTTGTAATGAATTTAGGACTTCCCAACTGTTCAATCAAATGCTCCATTCTAGGCAGAGGTAGGGGTCAATTTGGGAGATGGAATTCAGCTTCCACACAGAATCTGATTTCCCCTTCCTCTTTTTTAGACACCAACATGGGGGATGACCTAAGACTCATAGATGGTTATATTATCCCCAACTCCAACATGGCTTGAAACTCTCGCTCCACCATCACATCATGCTGTCCAGAAGCACAATATGGCTGAGACTGTATAGGTGGATGGTCACCTATAATAATAGAGCGAGTAGCAAGCTGAGTCTTGCCAGGCCTGCTAGAAAACACATCCTTAAACTTGGTCAGGACTTGGAACAACTGGGACTGTTGTTCAAGAGTCAGAGTCTCAGGTAGGAGGGCTTCTGTTATTCCTCCCTGCTATTGACTCTCAGCTTCTAAATCCATGAAGTCTTCCCCACCTTCCTTCACAGTTCAGGCCAACATCAAATTACTCCTAGACCGGTACTGCTTCATCATATTAACATGAAATACACATGGTTTCTTGGTAGACTGGAGGTAGGCCAACAAATAATTGGTACTATTCAACTTCTCGCACTACCAGTGACCTTCCCAGATTACAGGGTGGACTTGAAATCATACAGAGCTTTCTGCTGTGCCTAAGCCCCCTCTAGATGTTCTTGGGACACTCCCCAAATGTCCTTCAGAGTGTTTTGCAACCTCTGCAGATAGGTGACCACTGAAACAGGAGTAGAGCTCAACTTTCCCTCCCATTCAGCCTTCGGAGGGACAGAGGACCATGCACCTCCCTCCCAAAAAGCAAAAAGTTAGGGGGAAAGCCTAGGCTTTCCTGGGGGGGGGCATCCCAATATGCAAACCTGAAGTAAGGCAAAGCCACATCCCACGCTGCAGGATGCTTTAACATATAAGCTTTTAACAGGCGAGTAATAGCTAAATTGAGTCTTTCACATAGTCTATTTGTCTGATGACAGGCCACCGCTGAAATTATATGCTCTACCCCAGCAGCTTCCCACAGCTTCTTGATCAACTTAGCTACAAACCCTGCCCCTTGATCTGAGAGCAAAGTCTTTGGGAACTCCAGCCATGAAAAAATTCCAAGCATCTTAGCTATGCTGCTAGCAGTAATGCTAGATAATGGGATGGCTCCCCATAGCGAGTAGCATAGTCCACACACATTAGAATAAACCGCTTATCTGACATGGTAGCTAGAAACGGACCTACTATGTCCACGGCCAGTTTTTCAAAAGGCTCTGTCACACTCAGACACTTGCAGGGGTGCTTTAGGATGATCTCAAGGGCTCCCAACCCTCTGGCACACATCACAAGTCCCACAGAATTTGTGCACAGCTTTTGCCACTAGGAGCCAATAAAAACGATGATCTGCACTAAAGTCTTTTTAACTCCCATGTGAGCTCCGAAGACCGACTCATGAGCCGGTTGCAACACAGAAGCTCGATAGGCTTGAGGTACAACCAGTTTGTCATGTAGGGGCCCACTCCACTGCATTGCCTTCGGGAATAAACACCCAGTATAACAGTCCATTTCTCCAATAAAACTGAAGCTTCACTGATTTTGACAAAGTCTCTGGGGCATTAGTAGCCAACTTACAACATTCCTCCAACTTGGGTCCATTTGTAAAGCTTGTTGAAACTCAGCACAATGCACAGTCCCATTCTCTAGCAGTTTCTCACCTTCCTTGGCCATAAACTTATTAGCACAGGAATTTAAAGCCGCTGGACCATCCGCCTCCTCTTCCACTTAGCTGGTGTTGCTATGGCAACAGGCTCTTCAGATTAGGAGTCCTGAGAAAGCTACTCTGCTGGGCTGTTTTCTGAAGCAACTACAGCCTCCTCTAACTGCTTACTTTGGCTCCGAATTATGGGCTACATTAAAAATTGTTTGAATGCCAAGTTATTTCCTGTCAAACATTTCCAACCTCCATGATGGTGCACAAGCATGTCATACTCCCCTTCCCAGCCCTTGTACCAGATAGGGATCCCAGCCATTGCAACCATGACATCTGGAGATCCATAGGGGGAAATAGTGTATGTAACCCCCTTCAAAAATATTTATTTATTTATTATTTGATTTATATCCCACCCTTCCTCCTAGCAGGAGCCCAGGGTGGCAAGCGAAAGCACTAAAAATACTTTAAAACATCATAAAAACACAGTTTAAAATACATTAAAATAAAACATCTTTAAAAAAATTTTTAAAACAGCTTTCAAAACATCTTTTTTTATAAAAAAAGTTTAAAAAATATTTAAAAACATATTAAAAAGCAATTCCAACACAGACACAGACTGGGATAAGGTCTCAACCTAAAAGGGTTGTTGAAAGAGGAAGGTCTTCAATAGGCACTGAAAAGATAACAGAGATGGCACTTGTCTAATATTTAAGGGGAGGGAATTCCATAGGGTAGGTGCCGCCGCACTAAACATCCATTTCCTATGTTGTGCAGAACGGACCTCCTGATAAGATGGTATCAGCAGGAGGCCCTAACCTGCAGAGCACAGTGATCGACTGGATATATAAGGGATAAGATGGTCTTTCAGATATCCTGTTCCCAAGCTGAATAGGGCTATGTACACCAAAACTAGAACCTTGAACTTGGCCTGGTAGCAAATGGGCAGCAAGTGCAATTCTTTCTGCACTGGCATGACATGTTTATTATTTATTTATTTATTATTTGATTTATATCCCACCCTTCCTCCCAGCAGGAGCCCAGGGCAGCAAACACAAGCACTAAAAACACTTTAAAACATCATAAAAACAGACTTTAAAATACATTAAAACAAAACAACTTTAAAAATGTTTTTTAAGAAAGCTTTGAAGACATCTTAAAAAAAAAGGTTAAAAACATATTGGATTTTTTAAAAAAGATTTAAAAACATATTAAAAAGCAATTCCAGCACAGAAGCAGACTGGGATAAGATCTCAACTTAAAAGGCTTGTTGAAAGAGGAAGGTCTTCAATATGCGCCAAAAAGATAACAGAGATGGCATCTGTCTAATATTTAAGGGTAGGGAGTTCCACAGGGTAGGTGCTGCCACACTAAAGGTCTGTTTCCTATGTTGTGCAGGATGGACCTCCTGATAAGATGGTATCTGCAGGAGGCCCTCACCTGCAGAGTGCAGTGATCGACTGGCTATATAAGGGATAAGACGGTATTTCAGGTATCCTGGTCCTGAGCTGTATAGGGCTTTGTACGCCAAAACTAGAACCTTGAACTTGGTCTGGTAGCAAATGGGTAGCCAGTGCAATTCTTTCAGCAGCAGGGTGACATGTTGGTGATATCCTGCCCCAGTGAGCAGTCTTGCAGCTGCATTTTGCACCAGCTGCAGCTTCCGGACAAACCTCAAGGGCAGCCTCACCTAGAGTGCATTACAGTAATCCAGCCTGGAGATTACCAGTGCATGAACAACAGTGGTCAGGCTATCCTGGTCCAGAAACGGCCACAACTATCTTACCAGCCAAAGCTGGTAAAAGGCGCTCCTAGCCACTGAGATCACCTAGGCCTCTAGTGACAATGATGGATCTAGAAGCACCCACAAACTGCTCTTTCAGAGGGAGTATGACTCCATCCAAAGCAGGCAACTGACCAATTATCTGAACTCAGGAACCACCAACCCACAGCACCTCCATCTTCCTAGGATTCAGACTCAGTTTATTGGTCCTCATCCAACCCACCACCAAGTCCAGACAGTGGTCCAGGGCTTGCATGGCCTCTCCCGATTCAGATGTTACAGAGAAGCAGAGCTGGGTATCATCAGTGTACTGCTGACACTTTGCCCCAAATCTCCTGATGACTGTTCCCAAGGGCTTCATATAGATGTTAAACAGTATGGGGGACAAGATGGTACCCTGCAGTGGCCCACAACACAACTGCCAGGGGGGCAAAAGACAATCACCCAATGCTGTTATCTGAAAACGACCCTGGAGATAGGATCGGAACCTCTGTAAAACAGTGCCTCCATCTCACCAAGTCGGCCCAGAAGGATACCATGGTCAATGGTATCAAAAGCCAGTGAGCGATCAAGTAAGAGTAACAGGGTCGCACTCCCCCCCTGTCAAAGATGAATGCCTGGGGCCAACCCCCTAACCCCAGGGCAATTGTCCTGGATAAAGGAACACCCCATACCTCTCCTTACCAAGGCTGAGTTAATCCCAACGGCAACCCTGTAAGGTAGGTACACTGCTCCTACCCCGGAACTTGGTTTCCCACTCTGAGTCAAGGGAAACTCAGAGCACCAACGAGACTGACAGAGATTCTCAAGAGCAAGAGCCAAACTTTTACACTCACTGCTCTGGAGCCTCCAGCCAAACCCAATCCAGTAGTCAGTAGCTTTGTAGTCAATGTACTGGTTTCAGAGCCACAGCCCCAAGTAACACACACCAAGTAAATGAGGTTGTTTATGAAATATGATAAAAGTGCATATAAGACAGCAGCATACAAATTCCTTTAAGTCCAATACTATGGGACAGAGTTAAGCATAGTCAACACATAAACAAAATACAATGGGAAGCTTCAAAACCAGCCCAAAATAACAAAAGTTACTTAGCCTAAACTAGAATACTCACAATCAGGAAAAGTATAAGAGCCAGTCCCCTCTTGGCTCCGTATACCACTAGACATCACATAGGTAAGTCAATATGGAATGGGACAATTTGATGAAAGCTAGCCCCTCTAGTCTGCGTCTGTGTTAGAATTGCTTAATATGTTTTTAATAATGTTTTTAACCCTTTTTTAAAGTTGTTTTTTAAAAATGTTTTTAATGCTGTTTTGTTTTAATGTATTTTAAGTTCTGTTTTTATGATGTTTTAAAGTGTTTTTAGTGCTTGTGTTTGCTGCCCTGGGCTCCTGCTGGGAAGAAGGGTGGGACACAAATTAAATAATAAATAATAAATAATAAATTTGCCCAGGAACAGCGAGAGGGCTAATTAGCCAAACATGACACCTCTTGATGATGGAATAGTCCAAAAGTTCACCGCAAGGCCAGGCCTACTAATTTACGGCTACTCAGGCCTCCTGACCTTGGCACTACAGATAAGATTCAGTTGCCTCCCTTCTTGGCTAATGAGCTGTAGCTGGACTATACGAGACACCCAGATTTTTCTCAGCTTACAGCATCGCAGGAACCTATGCAGAATATTCCCCACAATCCCTATAGGCTGGGCCATTTTACTTTGGCCAACCTTGCTGTTCTTGACAAAGGTGGTAGTGGATTTAACCACATTTCCAAGCAATCTGTATACCAGAAATGAGATTACCACAGCAAACTACGTTATCATATATTATAGACTTTCAAACAATCAGAGCTGATGCTCCATTCCTATTTATATAGAAACATGTTTCGAAGTAAGAGTTTGTTTATTCTGCAGCTATTATGATGAGTAGAGCAGGATTGGGTGCTTATTGCTAAAGGGTGAAATAAAGAGGTAACTTAAAGTGATCTGAAAAAATATCTACCCTAAGTTACTCTTTACTAACTATACTCACAATCATAGTGGCTATTTTTGTTTTGTTTTTCTTGAATACTTGATGGCAAAGGATGAAATCAGCCCTAGAGGATTGCTGTGCACACTACAGCTAACTGGCTAACTGGCCGGCCACCCAGGCTGTAACTCAGGACTAATTTCTGATTTTCCAAATGCATCCTGCTCACCATGAGGCCTTTTCAGGGTTTCTGGGCAGAAAAATCAACCCAGCAACCAGTAAGAAAAAATCCATTTGCTTTCCACAATTAGTTTCCAACCACTTAGTTAGTCCTTTATACAGTAACCAATTAAAACATTTTCTCTTGATTGTCTAACATGAAGGAAAACATAAAGGTCAGGAATAAGACTAGAAGGAAAGGCCCTGAAAAAAGAGTTAACACGTTTGGTATCCCCCTGTTCACTGTATCCTTAACATCCTTTTTTCTTATGAAACAAAAAAATATGCCAATCATTTAATTCCTGGCATTCATACTAAATTTTCTGTTAAATTGACATTTACACAGGCCATTGTGCAAGTTAACAGAGTATCTGCATTGAGGAGAAGTCGTGAGGGGGAAGGCCCTGCCTTTCCCTTCTATCACTGGGTCTTCACATCCTCTCCACCAGTGAGTAGGGGTGCATTGGTTGATGCTTTGCACCTCCCCCCAAAATGCCCCACCTAGAAATGTGGCTGCCCCATCAAACAAGGAAGGCTGGCTATAGGGCTGTATCAATCTCCCACATATACCATACTTATTCCCAGAATTGATTTTTAAGTTTTATAGGTCTGATGAGATTGTTCTTACTTTTTCTCTGCCCAGATTCCTATCATCCAAAGAAGAATGAATGGCACAACCCGGTTTCTATTTTGCCAAGATGCACGTTTTTTGAACCCAAGACTGGCATTCTATTCATCATTAGTAGTAGTGGGGTTAAATAACTCATGGTGGGTCTGTGGGGCTGTGCCTGCTGCCCTGCCCCCATTGTCCCTGTTGGCTTCATTTCTGACTGCCATGTGTTGAGCAGAAACATTTGAAGGGGACTTCTAAGCATGTTCAGTTGAAAGTGCTTATTCTTGAAATTGGTAATTGATTGCACAGGATTTCTGATTGCAGGGAGGCTTCTCATCACATTTAGCTGAACACAGTTAGAAGCAACCATGCTTAGAAGTCTCCTTAGACGTACATGCGCTGGAAGTAGAGCCTGCAGGGATGTGGTCATGGAGAAATTGTATGGCCTGTGCAGCCCGACACACCCCTACACATGCTATTTAATTATTTAATTCTAGTTCTAATAATCTTTTTTATATCTGATAAATGATCTTCTTTGGGCTTCATGGATTCTCCTTTTGTGGTGATTAGATGGTTGAGAAATGTCATTTGTCTAGGTATTCAGACCTTGGGTCATTTTATATGGCATATAACTCATTCCTTGAGAGGTTAGGGCTTGCCTTTTGATTGAGTTGGGGTGTGTGTGTGGCAGTAACTGGGAAATCTGTGTATTCATTACGCATTATAACACCTGCTTGGAGGAAGGGTGGGATAGAAATCAAATAATACATACATACATATATACATACACACACACATCAGGCTCCTCTGATGTAGCCTTTGGTTGACAAGTTGTCCAAAATTATGTTTCTGGCAAATGAAAGAATATAATCTCTTAAAATATACTGCTTGTAAACATCCCAGAACTAAAAACTTCTCCACCACAGATGCATCAGAGAAAGGAAAATCTGAGCCTACTCCAAATTTCTATTCTTGGAGGTTCTGTGGTTGAGCAGTCTTCCCTCTTATGAAAGAGAGAAAAAAGCCCTGACAATCTCTAGCCAGATCATGGCAGTGGTTTCTGGAATATTGTTTTGGGGTGTCAACAATTATCAGTATTGAACAGATAGTTTGCGTTTCAATGGGATGTCTGTTTCTGTTCATTGTCTGGGAGCCTCTTAGTGCATTTATGCACCAAATGATATTGTATCTCTGTGTGTGTATGTGTATATGTATGTGAATGTGAGTATGAGTACAGATAGATAGATAGATAGATAGATAGATAGATAGATAGATAGATAGATAGATAGATAGATAGATAGATAGATAGATAGATAGATAGAGGGATAGATAGATAGATAGATAGATAGATAGATAGATAGATAGATAGATAGATAGATAGATAGATAGATAGATAGATATGGTGAGAGCTAAGTGGCTTCCTTCCAAGCTTTGGGTTTGGTTTAGGAGCTGAGGGAAAGTTTTTCCCTTGGTGTTCTTGCTAGCGTAGTGATGTAGAACCTCCATCCCACAGTCTGAATGTGGCCTTCCCAGCCTCCCTACCTGGTCCCCAGACTATGCTACCATTCCCCAGGTCACTCCCCTCACTGGCTCTGCTTGGCACCCTCCTTGAGTGCTTTTGGCTGACTTGACTGTGACCTTGAACTGTGATAATGCCTCTTAATTGACTAGATGGAGAGACATTATGCTTGTCATAATGTACCTCCCCCCCTTTCCTTATCTATCCCAGGCATTGCAAAAATAAAACAAAACAAAATAAATGTCATTCTACAAAACTCCAGACTTTGCTGTTAGAAAACATTTTAAATAGATCAAGCTCATATATGAGGCTTTTGTCTGTCTTGCTTAATTTATTCTTAAGAGGTTGCAGAATACAGCATTATTCATACCCAAATCCAGATTTCAAAGATACCCACTTATGGGAGTCTCATATTCAACCAGGTTTATTCTCTTGTGTTGCAGATACTAAAACAACCTGTGAAGAATCTCCATGAAGGTGACCAGCCATGCAATGTTCTTGGAAGGCTGTCCTCCTACTTGCTTTGGCCTCCATTGCTATCCAGTACACAGCTATCCGTACTTTCACAACCAAGTCCTTTCACAGCTGCCCTGTGCCTAACCCAACAAACTGTAGCCTGAATCAGGAGATTGAATCAGCTGACAGACTGTGTGATGAAAGCCCCACCCTTGCGTATAACCTCTCCAAGAAGACACATGTCCTTATCTTGGCCACCACTAGAAGTGGCTCTTCTTTTGTTGGGCAGCTCTTTAATCAGCACTTTGATGTCTTCTATTTATTTGAGCCCCTTTATCATGTCCAGTACACCTTGATCCCAAAGCTGACACAGACAAAGGGCTCAACAGACCGACGGATCATGCTGGGTGCTGGCCGAGATTTGTTGAGAAGCCTCTATGACTGTGATCTTTACTTCTTAGAAAATTACATCAAACCCCAGCCAGTGAATCATACAACGGATAGGCTGTTCCGGAGGGGGGCCAGCAAAGCTCTATGCTCCCCACCAGTTTGTGAGACATTGACACCAATTGATATTCCCCTGGAAGAAGGGGACTGTGTGAAAAAATGTGGCACTTTGAACCTGACACTGGCCACTGAATCATGTAAGGATCACGGACATGTTGCTATCAAAACAGTGCGGGTGCCAGAGGTCAATGACCTCCGAGCCTTGGTGGAGGACCCCAGGCTCAATTTGAAAATTATACAACTGGTGAGGGACCCCAGGGGCATCCTGGCTTCCAGGAGTGAGACATTCCGGGACACCTACAGACTTTGGCGGATCTGGGATGGCACAGGCAGGAGGCCTTATAACTTGGATGTAACCCAGCTCACCACTGTCTGTGAGGACTTTTTGAACTCTGTTTCCACCGGTCTAAATCGGCCTCCTTGGCTCAAGGGCAAATATATGCTGGTGAGGTATGAAGATCTGGCCAGAAATCCCTTAAAAAAGACTGAGGAGATGTATGAATTCCTTGGTATTCCCATGGACAGCAACGTGGAACGATGGATACAGAACAACACAAGAGGAGACAGATCTGCAGCTAAACACAAGTATGGGACTGTCCGAAACTCAGCAGCAACTGCAGAGAAATGGCGTTTCCGCCTGTCCTATGAAATTGTGGCATTCACACAGAATGCGTGCCAGCAAGTGTTGGTACAGCTGGGTTACAAACTGGTGTCCTCGGAGGAGGAATTAAAGAATCTGTCCATCAGCCTGGTGGAAGAAAGGGATTTCTTGCCTTTCTGGTAATGCAGACATTAGAGGCTTGTGTTTTAATGCTGATGCGAGCCATTTCTAACTATTGCCTTACTTTTCTTCTCCCTGCCTACTCTCTGATATTTGCACTAATTCTTGAATGGGAGTCTCAGAAAGAGTTAAGATGAAGAAGGTGCCCCCTCTCAGACCATTATATGGATTATGAGTATTGGGTCTCAGAGCTAAACAAACAAACAAACAAACAAACGAACAAACAAACAAACAAACAAACTGTGGATGGGTAGCAATGTTTACAAATCACACACATAACAATGTATAAAAGGGAAAAAAAAGTAACCCTCAGGCTTTCCACACTGAAGGGCACCTGGGGGGATATACTTTTGCACTGTTTACTTTTACAATGTAAGAGGTAACTATAAATATATATATATATAAATATATATATATGTCTAATTTATGAATAGTGTTGTCACCTCCCGCCTAACTCCTCCTGATTATGAGCAGGTTTTACTGTTAGTTGAATGTGGAATAGTTTCCTTGTTTTTAATCTTGTTTTGATATGTATGAGTCATGTTATCAGGCTGGTCGCTGATCCATGGTTTGTTTAGTAACACCTATGACATTTCTTTGTGCAAAGAAAGAAAGAAAGAAAGAGAGAAAGTGGTTTGCTGAACAGCAACTACAAAACTTTAATGCTTTATCTCTGTGTTCTGCAAATAAAGAATTCAATAAAATCAATTATTCCTGGAGGGACAAATTCGCCAGGCCAGGCTCAATGGATTGTCAGACCATTTACTTCTCCTCAGCATGAGCATAATGTTGAAGTGGAAAAGGAAGAATGCATGTGACTACACCTGTAAAAGATCCAAAGATGGATGAGAGAATGAATGATGGTTGGGCAGGCTGATTGTCTGATTGAAAGTGACAAAAGGGAGAAATAATGACAGTTTCATGATCCATATGCATTTTAACCTCCTGCCTTTTTAATGTGTAGTAAATTAAAACTAGTTTTCTTTTAATTCTTCTTGTTATAGTTATATCAATATAACAAGAACAATTATGAGATAACTCAGAAGTCTTAGTGCGCTCAAGAATTCCCACTACGCTGGCACTTTTTGTTTTGGCTGGATGTTGAACCATCAAGCACGTTGTTGGAGGACTTAAAGCTCAGCTGGAGAGCATATACCTGTATGCATAATGTCCCAGGTCAGTCCCCAGTATATCCAGTTAAAAGGATTTGAGGCAGCTGGCAAATACTTCTGCTGAAACCTTGGAGAGTTGGTGTCAGCTAGATAAGACAATGCCAGAATAGACGGACCAATGGTCTGACTCAGTATAAGGCAGCTTCATGTGTTCATTCCCCCCTATTTGCCCTGACACTCTTGAAAATGCTGATTCACCTCATCAGTTGCCTTCTTCCCAATCTGAGTGCTTTCAGTAGTCAGCTGAAGTGATTGGCTACAGCTCTTCTAGAACCTTAGGAACTAGTCTAGCCTGGCTAACTTTTTTAGATCTCAGCAAAGGAGCCCCGGAAGCTCATATAGAATCCCCAGCTTCCGCCCAATACAATCACTAGTGCTCTTTGCAGGATGCCATGATATTAAACAATTTTGAAATCATTTTAAACAGTGGGTTTATCTGCACTATAGATTTTAATTGACTTCACAGTCATTCCCTCTCCACAGGGAACCTGGGCATTTGGGGGCAGGTCTAGGTCTCTAACAGAGAATTCTCTCCCCATTTATCAAAGAACCATCAGGATTCTTTGAGGGAACTCCTGAGAATTAAAATGGACATTAAAAAATACAAATTTGTACTATAGCTAGCCTCTGGTCTTCTTTTAAAGGTCAGTTACATAAATAGATGCGGGGTCAAAGGATACACATAGCATCAGAGGTGCTGCCAGGCTTAAGTGGGACCTGAGCAAGATGCCTTCTGGGGTCTCCCATGCTCACACTCTCTTGCCACCTCAGTGTCACTTGCTCTGCTCCCCAGCTCCTTCCTTCCTGCCACTTGGAAAGTAGGGCAGGGAAGGAGGGGAATGAATCCCTTTATCTTTACTCTGTTCATACCTGCTCATTCCCCTTCCATAGGAACATAGGAAGCTGCCTTGTGCTGAGTCCATCTAGCTGAGGATTGTCTATGTTGACTGGCAGCAGCTCTCCAGGTTTCAGGTAGGGAACATTTCCAGCCCTCACTGGAGGTACTGGGGATTGAACCTGGGACCTTCTACATGCAAAGCAGACACTATACCATTGAGCTGCAGACCTTACCTGGTAAGTGGGGAGAGGGATGCAAAAGACTCAATTTTTCTTTCTTCTTACAAAGTAAAGAACAAAGGACACATTCCCCAGCCCCACTCTATTCTCCAGCTTGCCAGTCAGCCTGCACAAAGGAAGAACTGGTCCCTGTTGCTCTTTTCAAAACTTTTTTCAGCGATTGTCTGGCTCCAGCACACCCAACAACCTCTGTCAAGACTTTTGAGGAAAGCAACAGAGACCTGCTCCTTCCTGCCCATGTACTTTCCAGTTAGTCTTTCCCTCTCCACCCTATTATCAGGTAGTGTGACTGTCATTGCAATGTCTTTCGCTTCCTTTGTTAACAGAGAGGGCACACTGCAGAATCATAGAATAGTAGATTTGGAAGGTGCCTTTAAGGCCATCGAGTCCAACCCCCTGCTCAATGCAGGAATCCAAATTAAAGCATACCTGACAGGTGGCTGTCCAGCTGCCTCTTGAATGCCTCCTGTGTTGGAGATCCCACCACCACCTCCCTAGGTAAGTGGTTCCATTATCATACTGCTACAACAGGAAGTTTTTCCTGATGATCAGCTGAAATCTGGTTCCCTGTAACTTGAGCCCATTGTTGTGTGTCCTGTGCTCTGGGATGATTGAGAAAAGATCCTGGCCCTGCTCTGTGTGACAACATTTCAGATACTTGCAGAGTGCTATCACATCTCCCTTCAGTCTTTTCAAGGCTAAACATTCCCAGTTCTTTCAGTCTTTCCTCATAGGACTTTGTTTCCAGTCCTCTGATCATCTTTGTTACCCTCCTCTGAACCTGTTCCAGTTTGTCTGCATCCTTCTTAGAGTATGGTGTCCAGAAATGGATGCAGTACTCAAGATGAGGCCTAACCAGGGCTGAATAGAACTAGAACTTCACACAATGTGGAAACTATACTTCTGTTTATGCAGACTAAAATTTGCCTTTTTTGAGCCACATCGCACTGTTGGCTCATATTCAGCTTGTAATCAACAACAATTCCAAGATTCTTCTGGCAGGTAGTATTGCTGAGCCAAGTATCCCCTATTTTATAACTGTGCATTTGTTTTTTTTTCCCTTGGTGTAGAACTTTGCACTTATCCCTGTTAAATTTCATTCTGTTGTTTTCAGCCCAATGCTCCAGCCTATCAAGAATTTTGAGTTTTGTTTCTGTCTTCCAGGGTATCAGCTGTCCCTGCCAATTTTATATCATCTGCAGATTTGATAAGCATTCCCTGAACCTCCTCATCCAAGTTATTGATAAAAACATTGAAGAGAAATGGGAACCAAGCCTTGCAGTATTGCACTTGTTACCTCCCCCCAGTTTGAGAAGGGACAATTGAGAAGCACTCTTTGAGTATGATTCTGTAGCCAACTGTGGAATCACCTGATCGTTGTTCCATCCAGCCCACCTTTAGCTAGTTTGCTAATCAGATTATCATGGTGCATTTACAGATTGACTGCTTTATAATCTGCTCCAGAATTTTCCCAGGGATTGATATCCTGCTGACTGGTTAGTAGTTCCTAGGTTGCTCCTTTTTGCCCTTTTTGAAGATAGGGACAAGATTAGCCCTCGACCAGTCATCCAGCATGTCACCCATCCTTTCACAAAGTGGTTCCGAGAGTTCTTCAGTCAGTTCCTTCAATATTCTAGGATGCAGTTCATTGGGTTCTGCAGATTTGAACTTGTTCAAAGTGATTAGGTATTCCTTGACCATTTGCCTATCAATCTCAAGCTGCAATCCTGCCCCTTCAACTTCACATTTGCCAGGAGGATCGTAGACCCTCTTTTGGGAGAAGACTGAGCCAAAATAGGAATTGAGCACTTCTGCCTTTTCTTCATCATCTTTTATCATTTTGCCATCCACACTGAGTAGGTGTACCACCATTTCTTTTCTATGTCTTTTCTATGGATGTACATGAAGAAAGCTTTTTTGTTGCCTTTAGCACCTCTTGCTAACCATGGGCTCATTCTCAGCTTTAGTCTTCCTGATGCCATCCCTGCAATTCTCTAAGCCTGTGGTGAAATCACATTGGCTCCTTCTACTGTCTTCCACCTTTTTTCCTTGTTGGAATTGTTTGCCATTGTGCCTTTAGAATTTCCTTTTTTAGAAACTCCCACCCATCTTGGACTCCTTTTCTCATTAGGGTTCTCATTACTTGCCATGGATCCTTTTCTGAGAAACATACATGCAGCATCTAAAACAAAAATGCATTTTCTTCAGAACTATTCATATGCAAATTTATCCAGATTTAATTGATTAATCAATCAATTAAAATTGATACAATTAATTCACTTCAATTTCTTTATTTGAGTGACAGCGCTAGTTTTGTATAGTGAAAAGGCCTTGGCATGTAAAAATCTCAGCTGTTACTACTGTATTTTTGTTAATTGCAGTGCCATTCTTTGTCCCCCAAATGGAAAAGAGATAAGTGAGAAGCACGTATATTCACACGAGAAGCTTACAGCAGCTGCCTGCCATTCCTGCTGTTCAACTCCAACAAGCCTTAAGCTTATTATAGAGGAGAGTTACAGTATGCCAAAAAGGGAATTCCCATGTTAACATAATTTCTTCCCCCAACAGTATTAGTGGCTATTTGCTTGCCTGACACTGTTCTAAGTGATCATTTTTTATTTTAAAAGGAGATATTTTTACTGTACTCATGCAAAATTGTTGCAGAAATTATATTAAAACAACTTTTTATGAACAAGGCTTATTTGACACTTGGTGATCTTTGATGCCAGTTAAAAGAAAATGACAAATTAGCTATGCCTAAAACCAAACATGATGAACTATAAACTAGCTTGACTACTTGCCTCTGCACTTTTTTTTTGTAGTTAATTAAATTTCTTTAGAAACGTTTACCTTTCATCAGAGTGGCACACTCCTTACTTCAGTTGCGGAAGAATTTCTATCAGGCCAACTTGGCTGGAGATTTTTACCTCCCTTGTAGCATCTGACACAGTTCTTGTACTAGAACCATCAACCCTTGTTTTATTGTACAGTGCTCTTGCTGGCATCCCTGGCATTTTTCACTTTGTTTGGTTCTGTTTTTTGCTTCTGACATGCTAAAATAATATTTATTTATTTAATTAATTTGTATCCCACCCTTCCTCCCAGCAGGAGCCCAGGGCGGCAAACAAAGCACTAAAACACTTTAAAACATTATAAAAACAGATCTTAAAATATATTAAAACAAAACAAAGTTAAAAACATTTTAAAAAAACTTTAAAAAAGGGTTAAAAACATTATTAAAACATATTCAACAATTCTGACACAGACGCAGACTGGGATAGGTCTCAACTTAAAAGGCTTGTTGAAAGAGGAAAGTCTTCAAAAGGCACCGAAAAGATAGCACAGATGGCGCCTGCCTAATATTCAAAGGGAGGGAATTCCACAGGGTAGGTGCCGCCACACTAAAGGTCCATTTCCTATATTGTGCAGAATGAACCTCCTGATAAGATGGTATCTGCAGGAGGCCCTCACCTGCAGAGCACAGTGATCGACTGGGCATATAAGGGGTAAGACGGTCTTTCAGGTATCCTGGTCCCGAGCTGTATAGGGCTTTGTATGCCAAAACTAGAACCTTGAACTTGGCCCGGTAGCAAATGGGCAGCCAGTGCAGTTCTTTCAGCAGCAGGGTGACATGTTGGCGATACCCTGTTCCAGTGAGCAGTCTCGCCGCCGCATTTTGCACCAGCTGCAGCTTCCGGACCAACCTCAAGGGCAGCCCCACATAGAGCGCATTACAGTAATCCAGCCTGGAGGTTACCAGTGCATGGACAACAGTGGTCAGGCTATCCCGGTCCAGGAACGGCCGTAGCTGTCTCACCAGCCGAAGCTGGTAAAAGGCACTCCTAGCCACTGAGGTCACCTGGGCCTCTAGCGACAAAGAGGGATCCAGGAGCAGCCCCAGGCTATGGACCTGCTCTTTCAGAGGGAGTATGACCCCATCCAAACCAGGCAACTGACCAATTATCTGAACTCAGGAACCACCAACCCACAGCACCTCCGTCTTACTGGGATTCACACTCAGTTTATTGGCCCTCATCCAGCCCACCACCGAGTCCAGGCAGCGGTCCAGGGCTTGCATGGCCTCTCCTGATTCAGATGTTACGGAAAAATAGAGTTGGCATACTGCTGACACCTCACCCCAAATCTCCTGATGATCCCAAGGGCTTCATATAGATGTTAAACAGCATGGAGGACAAGATGGTACCCTGCGGCATTCCACAGCACAAATGCCAGGGGGCCGAAAGACAGTCACCCAATGCTATTCTCAGAGAGCGACATTGGAGGTAGGATCAGAACAGAGCTTGGAAAAGTTACTTTTTTGAACTACAACTCCCATCAGCCCAATCCAGTGGCCATGCTGGCTGGAGCTGATGGGAGTTGTAGTTTGAAAAAGTAACTTTTCCAAGCTCTGGATGGAACCACTGTAAAACAGTGCCTCCAATACCCAGCTCACCAAGTCAGCCCAGAAGAATACCATGGTCAATGGTATCAAAAGCCAGTGAGAGATCAAGTAAGAACAACAGGGTCATACTCCCCCTGTCCTTCTCCCAATAAAGGTCATTTATCAGGGCGACCAAGGCTGATTCAGTTCCATAACCAGGCCGGAACCCAGACTGGGATGGGTGAACATAATAGAAACTTGTTTGGATACTGTCAGGGGCTCATGACTCAGTGGAAGGTTAGAGTGGTCTAGATCATCTTTGAGTTCAGAGTAAAAGCCAGTCTAGATTTTACCCTTCACTATAGTAATTGGCATCCTTGTGGCAAGTTTGCTATTATCCTATCTAGCTATATCTTGGGGAAGGGAGGGAAACTCATAATGTGAGTCAGTGGCATTACACAAGTTGTTTCTCTACCCACAACCCATGTAAACAGCTACTAGAGTGGAGTGGGGGAACCTCACTGCATGGTGTTCAGCCACATGACTAATGTTGCTCCATGGTATAGCTGGCAAGAGGAAAACTCACCATAAGACCATCAGTCCCCATGGTGAAAGGAATGTAAGGCAGGCACTGAGCTGCAATGCAAGAAGACAATTGCAGTAAGGAGTTGATAAATACTGGAATGCAACTGGATCTAATGAAAGCCTCAATGGTAGGACAGAGCATGCTGAAGGTCTGCAAACTGCTCATAAAAGAACACAGTAGAGTTCCATAGGGTCTCACCTTCTGTTTAGAGGAACAGTTTCTACCTGGAGTTGTGATAAATCTCCTGACAGAATATCGAGCTGGGGCCCTGTAAGCTATGTACCTGAAGGCAGAAAGTCATTAGGAGTTCGTACTGGCTGCTCATAGGATCACCTAAATGTAGGGAAGAAAGACTACACAGTTCCATTAATTTTTCTTCCATGGCCTTTGAAAGGGCAGAAGCATCAATTGCTGCAGTGTATACCCATCTTGCTGAAGGTATTTCACAAGGTGCCTTCCCAGCCTGAAAGATGGAAACCCATTTTAAGTGGGAATGGCTGTGAAAGGTCAGCAGAAAAATGAGTTTGGTGGCCTCACCCCTGGGCTTCTAGAAAAATTAGTAGGGCATTATAAATCATCTGTGTTGTCAAGAGAGGGATGGAGCTGGCAACCATGCAGGAGAATGAAGAGAAAGGAAGTTGCCTACAAAAAATCTTGTATTTTCAGGCACTCCAGCAGAGTGTTCTTTAAAGAACATGAATGTGTTTGATCTGGGTGCTGTTTGTACCATAAGAAGGACCCTGCTGGATCAGGCCAATGACCCATTTTGTCCAGCATCCTGTACTCACAATGGCCAATTCTCTATCAGTCCATGTAGTAGGTGCAGGCAACTCTTAGCTGTGTCCATTCTACATAACATAGAGTGCACAAACCAACCCTTACATAGCTTTGTACTTTTGGACAGGGATGGTTTTTCACACTTCTCAACAAGTGTAATAACAGGATTCGAGCAAACTTCTATATATATCAAAGTGACAAACCCTTGGCCCTCTGGGCCTCTCTATCCAGCTTTTGGGACTCTCCCCTAGGCCATGCCCTCTTCCATGGCCACACTCCCAAGCTATGCCCCTTACTACCCTGCTGTGCACTCTCATTGAGAGCTGTTGCCTGACTGGAATGTGTCATTGAAATGTTATAATGCCTTTTGCTGGCCTGGATGGGGAGTGGTGTGTGTCTGTGTGTGTGTGTAGAAACCACTTATTTTTCATGTTACTGGAATATAGTCTAATGTACAAAGATAAGAGTCATATCCATTATTTCACCTATTTTTGCCTCTGGCCCTGTTCACCACTGGCACGCAGCTCCCATAATGTTGCCAATGTGGCTGTTGAACTGAAAAAGGTTCTCCACCCCTGATGGAGATTATCCCTTAATGCAGATAAAATGGGGTGGACAATAGGTTGTAGCCCTTTCTACAGCTGAGGAAACATAGAATGTTGCCTTATACTGAGAACTTTGGTTCATCTAGCTCAGTATTGTTTGCAATGAGCATCAGTGGCTCTTAAGGGTTCTGGACAGGAGTCTTTTTTAACCCTAGAGATGCCAGGGATTGAATTTGAGATTGTCCGCATGCAAAAATGGTTCTTCAGCCTCTCACAGGCAGTGTGGGACCAGCATTCAATACATCAGTATTAGATATCTCACATTATGGAACCAAATTACTTAGAAGGAGAAACGAAATGGGTTTCTAGAATAGCCAGGATTGTAGATTGGGTTCCTAGCTGTAGAGCTGGGCACTTAATGTTGTAGTAGGGCAGCACCTGCTATTCAGCTGTAGAGGTCCTGGCATAGGCAACTCTGCATGAATCAAACACAGTAACAGTGCAATCCTATGCATGTTTTACTTGGAATGCTCAAATGAGCTCACTCATTTGTTAGAGATAGTATCGCCATGGTGATTCATGCATTGGTAACCTCAAGACTTAATTATTGCAATGCATTCTATGGGGGACTGCCCTTGGGCATGGTCTGGAGCAGGGCCAGCCCCAGGCATGCTGGAGCCCTTGCGTACCAGCCTGCCCTGGGCCCCTCTGCCCCCCCTCCGCGATCTGCAGAACTAAAGCATTTGTGGACCGCAAGACAGGTGCTTCCGTGCCTCCTGCCATCCCCCCGCTATCACCACGCTTCACCTACCTTTCCGTTGTTTTCTGCGGCACGCGCAGGTTTGCCATCAATCAAGATGGTGGCTGAGGTTTCCCTAAGGGGCTGAATCCTGTGCCGCCATTTTGGTTGATGGCAGCAATGCGTGTGTGTAGCACGCATGCGTGCTATCAGCCAAGATGGCGGCAGAGACTTCAGCCCCTTAAGGAAACCTCGGCTGCCATCTTTATTGATGGCAAATCTGTGCGCCGCAAAAAACAACGGAAAGGTAGGTAAAGCAGGAGAATAGCAGGGGGATGGCGGTCCGTGGATGCTTCCGCGAATCACAGAAGGAGAGCGGAGGGCCCCCTTTAGCTCCAGGGGCCCTCGGGCCAGTGCCCCACCTGGCCACCCTTTAGAACCGGCCCTGGTCTGGAGGCTCCAGTTTGTGCAAAATGCTGTGGCTAAACTGTTGATCAGGGCAGATTATCGCAGTGGTGCTAGGACATAACCAGCGCTCAGAAACTTTCACTGGTTGTCCATATGCTACTGGGCCAGGTCCAAGGTTCTTTTGATAATTTATAAGGCCCTTAACAACTTGGGTCCAGCATATCTCTGGGACTGCCTGATCCCTTATATCCCAGCCTGATCACAAAGGTCTTTAGGGAGTCAGCAATTCCCCATGGTTCAGATCCATGACCTGTATTCACCATAAAATAATAGAATTGTAGAGTTGGATGGGGCCTATAAGGCCATCAAGTTCAACCCCTGTTCAATGCAGGAATCAAACTTAAAAGCATACTAACAGCTGGCTGTCCAGCTGCCTCTTGAATGCAGCCTGTGTTGGAGAGCCCACCACCTCCCTTGGTAATTGGTTCCATTGTCGTACGGCTTTAACAGGAAGTTTTTCATGATGTTCAGTCAAAATCTGGCTTCTTATGCAGGAACCATGCATTCAATATTGTTGGACCAATTTTATGGAACTCCCTTCCATTTGAGGTGAGACATGCCTTCTTCCCTGTTGAACTTCCAGTGTCTACTGAAGACTTTAAAAATTCCAGCAGGCATTTTAACAGAATGCATAACTTTGATTTTATCATATTAACTGATTTTATTTCCATTGAGTTTTTTTGTACACAGCTTAGAGACAAGTTATTAAGTGGTATATAAATTGTCAAAATAAAATAATTAATAAATACTCCCAGATAACTGTCCATAGGATTGCAGCCTACATTTTCCTGTGAAGCCATTGGCAGCTGATATACATTGAGAAGTTTCTTTTCTGATGTAAATAATTGGCTTGATTGGCCTATTAATATTTACTCAAGCAAATTAATCCTTTAGCAGGCACTTTACTGTAGTCTAAAGATAAAGGTATCCCCGCACTTGTAGTGCAAGTCATTTCCGACTCTGAGGGTGACGTCTTGCGACGTTTACTAGGCAGACCGTATACATGGGGTGGGATTGCCAGTTCCTTCCCCAGCCTTTCTTTACCCCCCAGCATATGCCGGGTACTCATTTTACCGACCACAAATGGATGGAAGGCTGAGTGGACCTTGACCCCTTTTACTGGAGATTCGACTTCCTCCTTCTGTTGGAATCGAACTCCGGCCATGAGCAGAGCTTTCGGCTGTGTTGCCGCGGCTTACCACTCTGCGCCACGGAGGATCTTTACTGTAGTCTAGTTACTCAATAATAGTGTTAGAAAACCTTTATTCTCTGGGTTGGCCTGCTTTATGCAGGGATAGAGAAATGCTAAATATCCCAGAGTAACTTCTCTGCAACTCATTTTAAACTACATCAAGCTTTAACAATATTCCTTATTATCAAAACAGTGTGCTGTGCTCTCTGCCAGAAAAGTATTCAGAGATTGTACAACCGGAACATAAAATTTGGTGTCCCATCAAACAAATTTGCTCTTAATTTTCATGTAGGTTATATCATGAACCCGTGGCTTTCAGCTAATTTGGATTCTTTCTGACAGTGATCTCTGTGGTGGGAAAGAGGTGGGAAAAAGTAGGCTGTGTTGCCAGAGGAAGAAAGCCATATGGGAAACACAGCATTATGGCAGCTGGGAATTAGGAACCTGAGGGACATTGGCTTATTTATGAAGCACTCTTATGATGATAAGGAGCAAGAGCAGTTGGGAGACAATGGCCAAACACAATGAGAGTCGATACAAAAAAGGAGGGGACAATATTCATGAAACGTTTCAGCAACTTTTACACAATAAGGTAAAAGTGTACTCTTATCCACAGCAAGGGCAATAGTTATCCAGAAAGCATGGTCTTCACTCTAAATTGGTTTTGTTTGTCTTCAGTGATGTCATCAAGTAGCCAAAACTGAATTGCTGTCCAACATTGTGATGCCATTATGTTCAATACATAACACCAGATTGTTTAAGATCACTCAAGGAAGAAAGCACGGAGAGATGGCATCAGAGTAGCCATTGGGAGGAGAAAGAGTGGCTGTGAACAATTGCAAATAACACTGCAAATAGGTTTTTTTTGGGGGGTGGGGAGTTTGAGGGGGATAGGCATGTCATTACCAACCTCCTAATTTTCTTATTTATTAATTTGGTTAGTCAGCCTCCATCACTGCCCTCTCCCTGAACACTGAAACAGAAGAACATAAACAGACCTTTTCCCCTGGTTTCAATGGTGAATCAGAGTAGCATCACACGCTTTAAAAAATGTCCATAGCTATACATGAAATAACACACAGCATAGTTGCATAAATGTCATGGACATTTACTAGATAATGCTCATGGTTTATGATATCACTGGTAATCTTCACCTCTCATATGCACCATTGTGAAGATTTCCTTTCTATAACTTTTTTTTTAAAAAAAACTTTACAAGTTGAGTGCTCCTTGACCATAGCTCACAAGAGCAGGAACACTTATGTAGTCCTTTAAAAAGAAGAGGTGGGTGACAATTGAGAATTCCCACCTTCTGCAGCAGTGCATCGCCAGTTCATGGCCTTTCCCCCTTTTACTGAATTTTCTCAGTTCTGCTGACTTCCTCTCCTTCCCCTCCTCCTCTGAACTGCACAACTTCTGTGTTTAATCATAAAGTGGCCACAGGCTATCCCTTTGCAACACAGCTATCTCCCCTGCAGTGAGGCTCTCTGCCCGCTATGCCCGCTGTATGGACACAATGGAATTTTCCTCCTTATTTCCTTCAGCTGAAGACAAGGATCAAACACAACACAGGAGCTATATTTCAAAAATTTATTATCTTTAAAATACAGAGATGAATATTTACTGAAGGACATGGCAGAACAAATCCATTCTTCAAACAAAGGGGTGGAGAGTAACCATCAAACCTAGAAACAAACTACCTATGTTTTAATAATGAAGAGTTGATGCTTGTCTCACCATCATGCTCCCTAGATGCTCTAGGGTGCTCTAGATCAGGAACGGGGAACCTTTGGCCCTCCAGATGTTGCTGAAGTACAATTCCCATCAGACCCAGCAAGACTGGCCAATGGCCAGGGGTGATGGGAGTTGTAGTTCAACAACATCCACTACTGCTCTAGATGCCAGAGTTGTGTCAGTTTCAACTAACTGGATGATGTTTCTCAAGGTGGAAACTCTTGTAAGAAAAAATGGAGGAGGGTTATATGAAAACAGAAATGGGTAACCTTTGATGGAACCCCAGATTTCTTAAGACCAGTACTCATCCAAGACGTTTTGCTGCCTGAAGTGGAGCATGAAATCCCCCACTCTATTTTGAAATATCAGTTAGATATCAATCACTGCCTTCATCCATTCCCCTAAATTCTGCCACCTGAAAAACATGCTGCTTCTTGCTGCATGGTAGGGCCAGCCTCTTTCACAAATGATGTGAAAAAATGCCTTTGAGCCTCTCTCACACAAGGAGCTGACTTGAACTTAACATGCTGCTGAGCTAGGATTTGGCTCGGGAAGGAGTGTGAAATAATAAAAGAGTTCCTCTTAGCATGTTGCAAATAGCTTCCCCTCATCACTGATCACAGCCAACTCTGAACCATAATTTAAGGGTGTTGCATGCTTTGCATCCAGACTCTCAGCTTTCATTTTTTAAAAATATTAAGTTTCTAGGTGGTCTGATTCAAGAGATATACACCAAACCATCAATCACCCCTGCAACTTCTGTTAAATGAGTTTGTAGCTGGCTGCTCTAGCTCTGCCGTTTCAGGTTTGTAACAATAAGTGAAGTCAGGGTTGTGCTTGACAAGGCAGTAGCTAGACCCCATTGCAAGGCCAGAAAACTGTTTTTTCTTCCTGCTTATCTGAAAATCTCATAAATCAAGTGTATATAGCTTTAAGTCTTTTTCTCTCTTGTGTGCAGAAGTCAAACGTGCCACAGCATTCTGCTCTTACTGCAGCCCCTGGGTCAGGTTGTGCTGCATGGGGATTTCTGTGACCTTGGCTGACTGGCTGCCAGGATTTTTTTAGTTTTGGTTTTTGGTTAGGAATCCTGACTGGATGTGGGATGCTGAGTTTTCTACCTTACCCATAGGAATCTTGTTGTGGTTGGTATGGTATTGCATTTAGGAAATCATCACTGTCTTCTGTTTTTCTTTTCCTATTTGCATTTCATTTACCTTTAACCTCACTCCCTTACATCCATAGAAGCAACAACAGTGGTTCCAAGCACTCAGCTCAACCCCCTTAAACCCACTGATGATGCATCGTTGTTTGCATGAAGGTTTGTTTCTTGCCCAATAATGGTAAAAGAGAATTCACATACTGGGAAGTGTGGCTGCAATTGTTATTGTTCCCAAGCTGCTGCCTGTGAAGGTAGATCAAACCATGTGTGTTTTCTCTCCGTCAATTATTACTCACTGGAATTGGGTTGGCTGTCAAAATGAGTTTGTAGCAGCCCACAAGGTAGACAGAAAAGAGCAGAGAATCTTCTTACTCTTATTCCTTTCTCAAACCTCTTTTTTTTCATTAATTTTTTTATTCAAAGTTTCAAAAAAACAAAACAAAACAAAACAAAACAAAAACAAATTAATAACTAATACAATAAAATAAAATGTTGACTTCCGATTTGTCGCAGATCAGTTATAGGTCTATAATATATAACAAACCTGTCTCTTAATATATTACAAAATCACTTTCCTCCAGTAGTTATCTTAATTAATCATCAAATCTCATTAACATCACTTTATTCTTTCTGCAAAAAGTCAAAGAGAGGTTTCTAGTCCTTGAGAAATATATCCATCGATTTTTCTCCAAATAAACATGTTGATTAATCCATCTCATCAAGTCTGCTAGGTCCAGTAATTTCAATAGCCATTCTTCCATTATCAGTGTTAATTCCATCTTCCATCTTCCATCCTTGCATCCATAATAATCTTGCTGTCATAGTCATAGTCATATAATAAGAGTCTGATGGGAATTTCCTTCCTCACAAATATTTCCTTGCCATCAATTCTGAATGTGTTACTGAAACGTTGTTGTAAAGTCATATCTCTGTTCCTCTTTTTTACGAAATGCACTAGCACATCTCTTGAGAGTTTTTCCATTGTCACATATCTGTAATTAATTCTATAAATTTTCTCTATTTCAAGCTCCATCACATCATTCCAGTCCAGAATTTTTTTGGAAACATTGATAGCTTTATCTCTGATAAAGTTTTTTATCGGAGCCCCAGGCTGTATCAGCTTGTCCTGAGCTGTGTGCAAAGAGCATAAAAGGAAATTTCTTGTATTTGTAGGTCTGAGACTTCATATAGCAAAAGTGACTCAACGGTTGTGGAATGTGGTACCTGTTTAAACTCGTGCCTGGCAAGGGCATGAGCTGAAGAGCGAGAGCAAAAGGGTTCTCATACTGCGGCTCTCAGTTTGAGCACACGATTCTGGCCTCTAAGGCATTAATGGAGTGCCCCAGCTTACTGGTGGAGAAGGAAAGTATAGTCGCTGGATGGTTTCAACACAATGCATCTTCAGATCCCAGACCATGGACATACAACTTGTGCTACTGCAGATCACTTTGTGCATTGTCCTTAGGATGGCGGTGCTACCCCCGGTTGTGGATATTGTGGGTGGGTGGAATGATTGTGGGTGCTCCCTGGTGAGAGGAGGGAGCTCCAAGGGTGGGGAGTGTGTAGCATTGCCCCACCTTTTGGTGAGAGTGTACGTTGTGGTGGTAGCAGCAGAAGTGGGAGTGATGCTGCGACCTGTACACACACGCTCGTTTGTTTGGCAGATGGGGTTGTTTGTCTTCCTGATACCTTTGTGTTGTAATTTGTTAGCAGTGATTGTGATTTATTATATTAGTCATTTCAGGTTATATTGATGTTTAAGATTTTTTAAAAAACATGTTTGGTATTGTCTTAAATGTGTAATTCAATTTTTATGATGTTTAATGTTAATATTTAAGATGTTAATGTTTACGATGGTTTCTTTTCAAATCGTCCAAAATGGATAATTTTTTTTTATTTTTTTTTTCAACACTGTAAACCGCTTAGAGGCTTCTTTTCAAGTATAAAGCGGTATACAAATCAAATAAATAAATAAATATCTTCATCAATTTCTTCAGGGACAACGCTGAATTCCAAACAGTAATCTTTATCTCTAAGATCCATAAACTCCAAATCTTTTTCTAGTTCCACATTTGATATATCTGTTCCAATCTCCAGGACTTGCATCTTCCCTTTAATTTTTCTTTCTTCTTCTATTACTTGTCTAGTTATATGTTTGATCTCATCAACCTCCTCTCTCATAAAATCCCCTATTTCTTTCAGCTCCTGCTTCATTTTGCCAAATTCAATTTTCATCTCTTGTTTGCCATGTCTAAGTTCTTGTTTCGTTATCACAATCTCATCCATTATTTTCTGAAACATATTTACTTCCAGGGTCTCAGCCACTTTCTTAATTGTCATTTTTAAAACCAAGAAGAAAAAAAAAACCCTTCAATTTCCAATATAGCACTATTCCCAAGCAAAGAGCAATTTATTTCTTTTTCCAGCAACAAAGGAGTTAATATTCCAAACCTGATGACATCATAATGTAGACAGCACAAACTGCCTTATCTCTTATGTGTCCAAGAATGCAAAACAAATTTAGTTCACAGCATCCAAATAGTTAGTGGCATAAAGAACAAGCAGATTCGTCAAAATGAAGTAGACCAGAAAAAATAGTCCCAGACATATAATACTCAAAAGTTCATATAAATCAAAATTTTTCTCCTCAGATTAGATATCTCTCATCCGTTTGTATCTTTATAATTCTCAATTCCAGGCCAGCTTTTTGCAATAAAAACAAAGATAAGCTATTTCGATTTCCTTCCGCCTTAATTCCGTGTATAAAAGAGAAAAGTTATAACTCACCCAGGGATTCTTTACTGCTGATTCTTTTAACAAATCTCTTTTACTGCAACAATTTAAGCCAAATGATAAGGATAGAAAGAAGAATGCTTGCCTGTTAAAATCTGTTTTTCTTTGAAGAAAAGAAAAACGTCTCACTTAATCAGTTTGAGCTTGCTTGAAATTCCTTGGCTCCGTCCGACGTTGCTGGCTGGTCCTTCGTTCATAGGCAATCCTAATGAATTCAAGTCCCCCAACAAACACAACGAAGCTTGTGGATGATCTCTTCGTTTCTCCCTTGCCTGGGAGAAAGTTTTTACCAGTCAAAAAAAAAAAACACCTTTTGACTGGTTTTAAAACTGAAAAAGCTTCCTCTGAGATGAGAGCTCATCTCAGAGGCAGGCACAAGCGAAGCAATCCTTCCCAGAAGTCCCTTTCTCAAACCTCTTTCTGAAGTGAAGGATCAAATCTGTAAAGAAGTTTGGAGCAGCCATGTTAAAAGGTATGGACAGGGCACTCCAGGCAGGGGGTTGCCATCCTTGCTTGGATATGGATATCTTTGCAGAGGATCCCTAGTCAAGCTTTACCAACAGCACAATCCTAACCATATCTACTCAGAAGTAAGTCCTATTGAGTTCTATGGGGCTTAATAAGTGTGTTTAGAATTGTAGCCTTCAGGGATGTATTTACTCCTGAGTGCTGCTATCTAACATCTCCACAACACTAGGCTCCTTCCTTCCTACAATGGCCTTCTGGTGACTGCCCTGCCCTGAGGGCACTTAAATCCTTCTTGCCAGAAGCAAGTAGGCTAGATTAAATATTCCCTACCCAGACGCTATCTTTTAGCTAAGATTTCTGTCTTTATTTCCAATTAGAGAAATGATTTGTTTGAATTGTATGCTCTGAGCAACTTTGGTTGATGGTTCATGTATCATCCTGAATGAAATCACTAGGGCCCTCCTCTGTGACATCACTATGGCCCATCCCCATGACATCACTATGACCTGTCCTGTGACCTCACTAGGGACCACCCCCAAAATCTGAGACTTTGGGATGCTTCTGACCTGGCAACCCTTCCTTGCATAGGTGTGGGGATGTTGTCTTCAGTGGGCCACATGGCCAGTTAGCAAACATGCACTTGCAACACACTGATACTCTCATTCCCTTCCTTGGGTGCTGTATCATGTCTTCCTCAGGTAAGGATATGGACCCCTCTCTTCCTCAGCAGCGGCCAGATACTATGCCCCAACCTCATGCCTCACTGGCCACATGACTTTAAGGAAAGTCCAGGTGGCCATTGGCCAACCCAAGCAGAATGACAGATGGGTGCCCTACCAGGATATAGCTCCATCCCCAAGTTTTTCTTCCAGTTTGTCCAAAGAGATGGTGCACAATGCCCACAACTTCCAACTAGAAACTGAAGCACCTACATTGCCCCTCAGAGGGTGGATGAAGTTCTCCTATGTATGATGGTATGAATGTGGGCGTGTGTGTGGAGGGAGGACAGTTGTGACTCCAGTCTAAACAATTGATAGCCAATTTGTTCTCCCCTTGGTGTGTTTGTTTGCAATGCAAATGGTCTTGTGTTGAGGAAGATTGGGGACTATGTGATCTGTTGAAAGGAAGGATCTAGTTGGCCTTGTCCTCCTCCTTTGTGGTGAAATGGACTTTGTTGGCCACTGCACTGCCCACACCTTCCACGCCACTGCCCACTGCTGAGACACTGCCCTTCATTAGTCTGACACTGGCTGCAGGGATGCTTGTCACTGCTGTTTTGGTGAATTCCAAGCTTTTGCTCCCAACCCAAGCCACTCCCCTCCAGTGTTGCCCCCACAGTTCTTCGGGTGATACTGTATAGGCCTCCTGTCACTCTCCAGATCATGCCAGAGTGTTGCTCTGGGTGGTCTTTTCTGAAGTCTGCAAGGCAGATAAAAGAATCACAATTTAGAAAAGAGTTAGACACTTCTCTCCTAGTAGTTCTCTGGAATACTGCGTTCAGTTCTGGGCGCCTCATTTTAAGAAAGATATAGACAAGTTGGAGCGGGTTCAGAAGAGGGCGACGAGGATGATAGCCGGTATGGAGAACAAGTCTTATGAGGAAAGGTTGAAGGAACTTGGCATGTTCAGTCTGGTGAAGAGAAGGCTGAGGGGTGACATGATTGCACTCTTTAAGTACCTGAAGGGCTGTCACATAGAGGAGGGTACAGATTTGTTCACTGCTGCCCCAGAGGGTAGGACTAGGTCTAATGGTTTTAAGTTGCAGGAGCGTAGATTCAGATTGGACATTAGAAGGAACTTCTTGACAGTAAGGGCAGTTCGGCAATGGAACCGACTGCCTAGGGAGGTGGTGGGATCCCCTTCGCTGGATGTCTTCAAGCAGAGGCTGGACAGCTATCTGCGGGAGATGCACTAGCTGTGGATTTCCTGCTGTGAGCAGGGGGTTGGACTCGATGGCCTACAAGGCCCCTTCCAACTCTATCATTCTATGATTCTAGTTCTGCGCAGTTTCAATTTTGTGGCATGTTTCATTGCCAGATAGTAGAAATGCCAAGATTTCTCAGTACTTTGTCTCACTCCTTCAGCTAGACCTTCTACTGGAGCATCACTGCATATCTGGACAATGTTGTGACCAGCCAATGGAAGCCTGTACCTATTCATGATGGGGCACATTAAATTTAAACCAGGAATTTGTCTATACCTCTGCACCAGCAAGAGGTAGCTTCATCATGACAGGTACTGCGAGAAACAGTTGTCATGTATTTTAATTAATGTATTTAAAAGATTTTTAGACTATTTACATATAACCTTCACAATTTATCATGTTGAGTAAATCACAATACAACTGAAAATACAATAAAGCCACATAATATTAATCTAACTAAAAACAGCGCAAGATAAACAAAATACCCAACATAGCATAGTCAGATTAAAACTAGAGCAATCCAACAGTTAGCTATTAAAAGTCACAGTAAAAAGCGGAGTCTTTAAAGCCTGCTTAATAATATGAAGAGAAAGAGGCTGTCTAATTTCATATGGAATCATATTCCATAGTTGTGGGGCCACAGCTGAGAAGGCTCTGTTCCGTGTCGAATTATATAGGGTTGGAAATCTTTCCAGCTTTGTTCTGCCTGCTTTGTGGATTACACTGGTATTACCTGATTAGGTATTTGTAATGTATATATGATATACACTGTGCAGTAGATTGATTTTGACATTCCTCTTGACTACAGTGTGCCTACAGTAGCCCAGTGCAGAGATAATGTTAAGCCAAACCATGGCTTAGCACCAATGAACAAATGTGTAGGTTCCTGGAAAGAAAGCAGAGTCATTTTACTCCTCCCCAGTCCTTCCGCTGCTGCACTGCTGTGAGCTAAGCTATGGTTTGGCTTAGTGTTATGTCTGAACCAGGGCTCATGGTTTAGCTCTTCCAGACAAACCACAAGCAGTAAGTCAGAGAACAAACCTTGGCTATAGCTCTTGGTTTGTCTGGAGTTACATAAACTATGAGTCTGTGTTTGGATATAACCCTAAGCCAAACCATGGCTTAGTTCACAGAAGCTTAATAATGTCCTTTTATCTTCTGATATATTTTTTTAAAACCATACAATAGCAAATTTAAAATGTAAGTTGCTTTGAGACAATTTTTGTAGGAAGCAGCCAATAAATAATAATAATAATAATAATAATAATAATAATATATTGGAGTGAAAATGTACCAAGGCAAACATCTATCCCATCCTATATTAATATTTTGAAATGAAATATTGGTATTTTGAAAGGAAATAATAAAGGAAAAGAAAGTGGCTTCACCACCTCCTCCTCCTCCTCCTCTGCTGTGACTGAGGCTGGTCGGTTTTTATGTTAGCAAGCAGAAGCTGGCTGTTTTCCTTCTGGAAAAGAAAGGGGGAAAGCAGCTTTTAGTACCCCCGATCCCCCACCTCCTCCTTGGCAAATCCCAGAGTCCTTAACTCTCTAGTCTTTAGGCTTCACTTTTAATCATTTAACAGGTTAATGCTACAGAGATTAGAAGGCAAGGGTAGAGAATCTCACCCACGTTAAGGACTCTCTAGAGACCTTCTAGGGCTAGGCTTGGTTTTTAATCTTTATAATAGGTTTGCTTTGCTTCCTGTGCGGGAGCTTGGATTATTTGAGTGGAAGGGGGTGGCACAGACAGACAGACAGACAGACTGAGAGCTATACTGCTGTGCTGTGCTTTGAGTAAAATCAATAAAAGAACAATATATTTGAGGGGGGGGAATCTGGTGTTGGGTGAAAGCCGCTGAAGTTTGGAGCAAACAGGATCGCTCCACAAATGTGCAGACAATTGAACAATCTGGTGCTAAATCTGAATACAGTGGAATTGTTGCCCATCTCTAGTGGGGCAGCTGCTTTTCTCCTTCTTCCGCAACACAATTCAGATCTATGGGCACAAGCCGAACCCCCACCAGTGGGTCTTTGTGGAGCAACAGAGCTACCACAATATCTGCAGCCCAAAAGAGGGTAGTGGGGGCAGGATTATTGGCCCCATCTCTGTGCCAGCTCCAGGCTGGTGCAGCAACTGGGCCTAGATCAGGCCTGATGTTGGCCAATGACAACAGCAAGACTGGCTCAGGATCCTGGGAATCCTGGGCTGCCTCAGCCCTGCCCTCAGATTGCCCCATTTGGGGGATTTCCCATCCCCCACCAGAGTGATACTGTCAGCAAGCCTCCCACCCAACTTTGTGGTAACTGGTTGAAGAGCACTGGCAGAGCTGAGTGGAGACGTATCTTCACTCAGTCCTATCCCCTTGCCCCCCAGCCCAGCATAAGCAAGGTGTGAATTGCTCTGCCCATCTTTTGTGTAGCTGGAAATGTAACCAAAATTCTTTTGATTGGTTGAAAACTTGGCAACTCAGGCCACTAGCTATACAGCAACAAGTAATTTTTTTACAATAAGGGAGAGTATAATTTTAACTTGGAAACAACGGCTTGGAAAATACCTGTTTGGAATCCAGCTTGCCAGATATTGTGTGAAACAGGTTTCTTTTGTTCCCTGAGCATGTAATTATGCCTACCTGAAATAGACCAGCATTTTTTGGAACTATTATAATGCTAAGTATCTTGCCCTGATAAAACCTTTTCCATCTTTAGATAAATCAGTATTTTAGCTGCTTTTGTGATCTTTTTTAATTTTCTTAAATGCCTGATTTCATATTCTATTTCCTCTGATTAACTCTTTTTCTTTAAGGTTACATATTTTGTTTGCCCTATTTAAGACCCTACCAGTTAGTGCACTTATCTGCTTGGCACTATGCTACTTCAATAGGTTAACCTAGACTAGACAATAGTGAGATAGGAATGGCTCCTCAACTTAAATGAGAAAGGTATATATAGACGTCAATGTCAGTCTCAGGTATTCCATTTTTATGTGTGTGAGCCTTATACATTATGGCAGAATTAGCGCCAATATGAAATTTGGTCACTTTATTCTGACAGTTCCAAACAGTCAACCCAACACAGCCACCCTAGAGAAATGATCCTGTATGGAAGCACTAAGAGGGATGAAATGACCCAACCACTCTGTGCCAGACATGTCAGCACTTAAATCTTTCTGAGAAGACTAGGGGTGAGGAACCTTTTTCAGGCAAAGGGCCACATTCCCTTCTGGGAAACCTTTGGGCAGAGGGTGACATTCCAGTAGTGGGTGAGCCCAGAGGCAAACATGGGCTGAGGAATGAATGTAATGTTTACTTTTGTATAGTAGGCCAGTTTCTACACACAATCACACACCCCTCTCCATCTTCCACCCAGGCAAACAAGAGTCATAATCAGAGTTAAAGGACACTTTCCAGTCAGACAAAAACACTCAAGGGTGGTATGAAGCAAGACCTGCGACTGGAGTAGCTTGGGGAAAGAGGGCACGGCTGAGAAGGGGGTGGCGGCCTGGGGACAGTCCCAAACACCAGACAGAGGTTCCCACCCCAGTGTAGAAGTTTGGGTGGTCAGGTCTTTAACCAGAGATGATGACCATCTGTTTCAAAGCTGTACAGTGCTGAGTCTGCAGCTCCTGCACGAAATACCCCTCTGTGCTCCCACTCCCTTTGCTCACTCTCCTCTCCCACCAGCTATTGCAAGCAGCATTTCAGTTTTGCAGGCAGAAGAGGTGGACAGATTAATGGAAAGTGGGGTAAATATTGTGGAGGGGCAGGTGCCGCCTATGCAAAATAAAATGTAAATAAGTTTATTTCGGTCAATGCCAGCTCAGTCAGAGAAGCTGACAGGCAGCACACCAGCAGCAACCCTAGTTTACTGTCCCCTTGGCCCGACACCAGGTGCAGGCCCTCACAGCCAGCTCCAAGACAAAGTGGTTTCCTGGTGACAGAGATAGAAGTTTTGTAGACCACAGCAACTCCTCCCCCCTGTCCCTGCAGCCTTTGCTGGTGTTGCACCGAGTATCCAGGTGGGCAAAACTCCTCCCAGCTCATCCATCCGGGTCTCGGTAATGCACACCAAATCGGCACCTTTATCCACGATCAAATAATATTTGAGTGTGGTTTTATTGCGTACTGATCTACCATTAAACAACAACACACACAGGCCAGTGGGCAGAGCAGATGAGGAATGAGGATCACATCCATGAGAGGAGTGGCAGGAAGGAACAAGGCACAGATAGCCTTGCCCTTTCCTTCTATGGTAATTCACCACCTCCCCATGGTTGTACTTCCCTCTATCCGTGATCGCTGAAATTGGGGTGGCATCACCCATGCCCCTCCTTACTAAGACTCCTCCTAAACACCTGATATGGACCCAATAAGAGCCCACCAACAAAACCTACCTGAGCCAATTCTCCCAGCAGGCCTCTGCGAAAATTTCGAACAGTCAGACCCACTCAATATTTTTCACACAGGGTACATCTACTCCCCCCCCCCGTCTCACACCCTGGGAGGTCCAGCCATCTGCCAGTTACACACTCTCACTCTGTAGGCATCTGGCGACTTTCTCCTATCATTCAGTTCATTGCACAGGCTCTCACCCTGCGCAGGAACTACACATGAGCCATACGCCCTCCCCGCTACCAATCTAGAGTGGTTAGAAACAAAAGCTCCAAGTATGGGTTGTAAGCCATACAAATATATCCTTAGTTTGCTATGGTGACTCTGGGACAGCACTCTTTTCTCTAGGTCTTAGTTTGAGCCAGGGCACATTTTTCTTTAGTCCAGGAGTGGGGAACCTGTGATCCTCCAGATGTTGCTGGACTATAACTCCCATGTTCCTCAACCACTGGCCATGCTGAATGGGGCTGGTGGGAGTTGGAGTCAAATAACAACTGGAAGCCACCAGGTTTTCCATCTCTGCTTTAGTTTCAATTTCAGTGCCACATATTACTATGTTACATCTGAAGTAGCATGAGAATACTTTTGCAAGCTCTCTGCTGAGTAACCCCAGTAATTTGGGATTAGATGCTATAGTTTCCACAGAGACTGGACCCTTTTTTCCAAGGAGATAATCCTCTGGAAAGTTACAGAGTTCTTTCTCATCTCTTCTCTGCTGAGAGTGCCCACTGCTCAGTTTAAATGCAGCAAGACCTCCAGTAGGGGGGCTTTTAAGTGGGATGGGTTTCCTGTGTCCTGGGTAAGCTGTAAAGAGGTGAATGGTGAGCTGTTGAAAGCCTGCATAAGAATGTGACATAATGATGCCACAGAGCCCAGATCAGAGGTCCTGTCAGAAGTATTCAGCTCCTTGGCAAAGAGAACCACAGTGACCCTGTTTGTGCTTTTAAGTGTGGGACTCTGCTGAGCAGATACGTCCTTAAGCACTTTATACAGTCCACAGATCGCACACAACCAGAAGTCCCTATCACAAACAAAGGCAGAGTCTGAGAAAAACAGCTCAGTGGTAGAGTCACATGGAAAGCATCCTGTTCTCAACCATATCCAAGGGGTGGGGGAATGAATAGACCCTGGGTGTCCAATTAGATGCTGTCAGCACCTCACCCACTGCACTGACCCTGGCAAGGAGTATCTGCTGAGAATAACTCTCTGTATGTGGTTGAATCTTGGATACTGTTCCTTTCCTCTGAACTTCAGATGTCAACATGTTTCAATCTGTGCTTGTGGCAGAGCCCTGCTGGAGGGTGAGAGTTAGTCACTGTTTCTTTAAGCGGGAGCTTCTTTCTCACCAACGGCTGGCTTAGCTGAAAGGCATCCAAAATGTTTGTTTTTTGAACATAATTAATATGCCCAGAAAACTGTCAGTTTAGCTCAGAAAAACACCTTTTGACGTCTTTCCACCCTTTTTTATTTTTAGTGCAGATTGAATTCAATATTGATTCAGTCAGTGGATTTCCTCAGCTCATGAGCAAAGGCCTTGGGAACATCACAAAGCAGGTGCTGAATAGATAATGGAATCACAGAGCCTTAGAATGCTTCACATAGCGCCTGGAGATGTCGGAGCAACACGTTCTGTCCAAAGCCTACTGATCTCACACGTTGTCCTACCAGTCCCTCATTCTCATCCTTGCTTGCTTCTGCAAGTGTGGTGTAGTGATTAGAGTGTCAAACTAAGATCTGGGTTCAAATCCTCCTTCATACATTATGCTCACTGGATGAACTTTAGCCACTCATTGTGTCTCAGCCTAGTCACTTCACAGGATTGTTGTGAGGATAAAATGGGGAGGTGGGAAAGCATGTGTGCCACCTTGAACTCCTTGAAGGAAAGGTGGGATAGAACTATAATAAATATATAAATAAAAACTACTTATCTTAGCAGGGACCGACGTTATGAGCTTTGGGAGAAGTGGCTACCCCTTCATATCTTGTAGGGGACTTTGTGAAGTATTCTAATGTACACTAAAAACAGGCCAAATGTTCCTGGAGCCATCTCCAGGAAGCTGGGCTGTGTGAAGATGGCTGGGGTCGTGATGAAAGTGGTGGTATTCAGACCTCCACATGCAGCCCTATAGTGGACTTCTACTGGAAGAAGATGAGACACAGTGAGGTTACAAGGCTTCCAATATAAGATGAGCTAGATCTCTATACCAAGACATTCAGGAACTTTTTAAAAAGTTTGCTTCTCCAAAGTTTTCCAAAAGTGGTCCTCAGGTTGAACATATGTAAGATCTTTTCTAGGATCCTGATAAATGCACGTCTCACCATGGAGTGATTCAGTGGGAAATAGCTGTATGAATCTACCCACAGCTTTGTCTTAAGGATTAAAAACTGCCTGGGTTGCTGATTTCTCATCCTGTCACAGCTTGGCAGTTCCAAGGCTTGAGTAATATGCTAATATAGCATTTCCTACTCAGTCAACACAAATCAGTCATTGGATCTGGCGGTTGCTGGCTCTTAGTTATGGCTAACTAAGTTCTGAAATGTTCCATATAATCACTGCATGCCATCCACCAATCACTGCAGGCCATCCACATTGCATCTTTATAGGGAGTGGTGCTAGCACCTAACTTCATACACTGCTGGCCCAAGATATTTTTGCACCTGGTGTGGAAAGTCAACATGACACTCATACCTGTGGGGACTACAGCTTAGCTGTCATTATGGGAAAACTGTTTCTGTGATGTACTGCTTCAGAATTCAGGTATAGGTCCTCACATGATGGGAGACTCACCTATGGTGGGAAAATATTATGTTGAGAAAACATACAAAGAAGTTTCTAGCATCTTAAGGCCTGACCTATTTATTATGGCATAAGCTTTCATGAACTAAAGTTCACTTCATCAAACTCTAGTTCATGAATGCTTAGGCCATAATAAAATTGGTTAGTCTGTTGTAGCAAAACTAAGTACAAGTCTTGTAGTGTCTTAAAGGCTAACACTGCTACCTCTTTGGCAGTTGGGGAAAAGATTCATACTCACAGAAACCTACCACAGCAGGAAGAAGGTTAAGCTAAACCCTTTCCCTCAATATTTAGTTGTGTCATTGTTTGTTCAAAGGACACCATTTTCTTGTACAAAGAGCTTTCAGTCATATGAGTCCCCAACTGCAGCCTTTCTCAGCTCACTGAGAATTAGGGCTATAACTGAGCTGGAGGTTGGAAACAGAAAAAATGGCACCCCCTCCACAATACTGGTGCCCATACCGAGCTTCATAATGCTTTGTGGTAAGACTGGCCCTGCTCAAAAATAGCAAGGGGAAAGAATGAACTTGTCAGGAATTATTGTTACTCATGGCTTAAGGTGTTAGAAAGTTTCAATAAATCTCTCATTGTTCATATCTATATCTGAAGGGTCTGGATTGGAAAACAAAATTTAAAAACAAATGTTCATATCCAACTTCTTATGCTCATTCTGTAGGAAGTTAAAATCCATGTGGGCTACATCTGTCTAATAACATTGGTATCCTGTAAGGCAGGGATGAAGAATTTCTGGACCACTACCTGTTGTTGGACTACAACTCCTATCAGCCTCAGCTAACATGGCCAATGGTCAGGGATGATGGAAGTTGTTGTTCAGCAACATCTGGAGACCTACAGGTTCATCCTCCTCCTGTAAGGGCACATAGAGAAAGTAGGAAATCCTCTGTTTCTGAAATGACCACAGTCCTTCTCTTTGCTCATAAAACCATGGGGCAGTAAGTAAATTAACAGTAATATTTATTTATGGCATAAGGCAGAGAGTTTTCACAGGGAAAATGTACATAAAAATCAAGGCCACCCCAGAAAGAACATAAAAAGGTAAAAGAAATACCCTATTCTGATTGGCTGGAAAGTATGTTAGGCTAGGAGTGCTTGCATCGCTGCAGCAAACACTCCCTCACTGTCTCCGCTCAGCTTGTCTTGAAGAACTGCAATAAACCCCCATAGTAAGCTGTCATGTAAGATAAGCATCGGATTTACTGTGCAAATTAGTCTCTCAGACAATGGAGTGAGCGAAGCATTTTGGTGGCACGGAGGAGCCCAGATTGAGAAAGAGATACAGACAGCAGAGATGAAAACAGCACAAAATAATCAGAGAGATACAGACACACAGCCAGCCCAGGAAGCAAATTTGATTCCCTTGAGCTTGCTGCTGCTGCTGCTGCTGCTATGGCAAACTCTCCACCATCTGTCAAGCTTTTTCCTTTCAATCAATGACCTGGCCTTTCCAAGGGTTGCTTCAGTTTCACCTCACTCAAAGCCAATTTAGAGGAGAAGGAGAAAAAGAAAGAGGATGGGACATACACACACATCCCCGCGTACATGTGCTAGTTCTCCCTTTGGGGTCAGTGCCCACATACGGTACTCTCTTTAGTGGGGGGGGGAGGGGGCTGCCTGCTCCCGATCAATTCCTGTGCAGAGTTTGATGATACAGACAAAGCTGCCCTGTCTGACAGATCCTGGGAGCGTGCTTTGTAAGGAGCATGTTGTGAGTGACAGAACGGCAACGGCAGATTTACCACTTTCCATTATATATGATGAGAAAATGGAATTCTTACTCCAAGTTCCTATAACTATAGCATGAAGAAGGGCAAGAACACTGGGATTGCATGTTCTGTTTACTTGTTGCAGTTATCCATGGTAACAGGATAGCTTTCTCCTTAAAAAGAAAAGTGGGCAAGGCTTGCCTGCTTGCAAATAATTGCAAATCTAAACACTGTTCATTGAGGACTCTTTCTGAAACAACAAAACAAAGGCTTTGGAACAGGATCCTGAGCGTGCCAGCTTGCAAAGGAGTGGGCAAGTAGATGGTGCGAAAAGCTTTGATTGTTCAACTCTACTCCACAGTGAAGCAATACTAAAAGGTACCTAGCAGTGGTGATGGAAAGATCTGCCATTTTTGGTTCTCTCAGTTTCTCATTTTTTCCAGTCATAAATTCATTCTTCCATATCTGTACAGCAATTTGTGATTTTATTTTTTAAAAAATCCTCATGAAGCATTTTCAGCATTTTAGTGTGAATTTCTCCTACTAAACACATTTTTGTATGTAGTTTTGTCTAATGCACACATTTTTGCAAGCAATTTCTTCTAATGCATTTTAGTATGTTATTTTCACTAATATATGCATTTTTATGGACATTTTCCCCTAATATATGCATTTTTGTAAACATTGGTTGGTTGGATAGTGAGTAGGGTTGCCAGGTTCAGGGCCTGAGACTGATCCTGTATCTTTAGAAGAAGAGAAAGTCAGTCAAGTGCAGGTGTTCTTGCAACACTGTAATGGGAAAAACCACAAGGTGGAATTCTCCCTTCCCCCTGCACAACTTTTAAAGATACAGAAGACCTCTTGGAGGTTGGGCTCAGATGACCTCAGTGGCTAGGAGTGCCTTTTACCAGTTTTGGCTGGTAAGACAGTTGCAACCATTTCTGGACCAGGATAGCCTGACCACTGTTGGCCATGCACTGGTAACCTCCAGGCTGGATTACTGTAATGTGCTCTATGTGGGGCTGCCCTTGAGGTTGGTCCAGAAGCTGCAGCTGGTGCAAAATGCAATGGCGCAACTGTGCACTGGGGCAGGGCATAGCCAACATGTCATCCCACTGCTGAAAGAATTGCACTGGCTGCCCATTTGCTACTGGGCCAAGTTCAAGGTTCTAGTTTTGGTGTACAAAGCCCTATACAGCTTGGGACCAGAATACCTGAAAGATTGTCTTACCCCTTATATACCCAGTTGATAACTGTGCTCTGCAGGTGAGAGCCTCTTGCAGATACCATCTTATCAGGAGGTCTGTTCCACACAACATAGGAAGCGGATCTTTAGTGTTGTGGCACCTATTCTTTGGAATTCCCTCCCCTTAAATTTTAGACAGATGCCATCTCTGTTATCTTTTTGGCACATACTGAAGACCTTCCTCTTTCAACAAGCCTTTTAAATAGAGACCTTATCCCAATCTGCATCTGTGCTGGAACTGCTTTTTAAGATGTTTTTAAAACTTTTTAAAAATGTTTTAAAATATGTTTTAACATGTGTTTAAAGATGTTTTGGTTTAATATATTTTAAAGTCTGTTTTAAGATGTTTTAGAATGTTTTGTTTACCACCATGGGCTCCTTCTGGGAGGAAGGGTGGGACAGAAATTTAATAATAAATAAAAATCAAATAAATAATGTGTGGGATCAAGATTTTTGCATGCAGGGGCAAATTTTTCCAAATGATTGCCAACATAAGAAAAGCCAGATAGAAAACTATATTGACTTTTCAAATATGTATCTATCTATTTCCATGGTTTCCCAATAACATATGTTCTCTGGGCAGCTCTACCCTGTATTTAAAGGTGGAAAAGTGGTTGCTGTTAACATGGACTAGATATGAACTGGCAGTTAAAGTCTGTACCATCCACCTACCCACTCCTTGCCAAAAGCAGAACGAACAGTGGGCAGTAATGGTACTTTTCCAGTACTATTTTTTTCTGTGAAGAAATTTCCATTTCTAAATCTGCATAACATATCATATGCTACAGCATATATTATGTTATATAGTATATACAGTATCAGCATTTCCCAAGCTGCTGCTCTCCAGATATTTTGGACTACAACTCCTGTCAGCCACAGCCAGTAGGGTCAGTGGTCGGGGTGATGGTAGCTGTGGTTCAAAACATAGTATAGTATAGTATAGTATAGTATAGTATAGTATGCTATGCTATGCTATGCTATGCTATGGCAACAAAATGGATGTAAACAATACCATTCAGTGGGGTGTGTGCTGGCCACAATTTGTATCTGGGAAGCAAATGAGCTGTTTCAGAGTCTCTCTGTGTCTTTCCAGTTTAACTTGCTATTCAGGACTGAATTATATCTGTTTTTTTAAAAAGCTCTGTTGTTCCTCATTCACCACAATGGGAAATCTAAAAAAATCTATAATTTCCCCCCTTTCACATAAGTCAATGAAATTTGCAGGCAAAGCAGCCCCTTTAGAGTGGATTAAGCCTGCCATATTGTAGGCAGAGACATGTGAGACCCCTTTACAGTTTGGGCCCCTTTTATTTTTTCTGCCAGAATTGGATGCAATTTGAAGGCATGGTTACCCCTTTTGGGGGAAGAAGCCTGTCAAATGTAGGTCCAGAGTGAAGCTGCAGTGGTTCTCCTGCAAGGGCAGACTTTATCATTTTGGAGCCAACTCAGTACAACAGGAATAATTGTGGTGTGCATCGAAAAAAGAGCATGGATTCCTAGGAAACACTGGGGTGTGGAAAATATCACCCTCCCAGCAAGAACCCTATTACCTCAAGCGCCATTGATGGGCTTCTGTCCCTCACCACATATTTTTTTGGGACACAGCCTCTTGTCTCTGGGAGAGGGAGATCTCTCCATTTACTTGTATGGGGAAGGCATAGATCCATGTGAAAAACATAGCATTAAAATTTACTTCAACAACCTTCTTCCAAATCTCTGTGAGTGGAGTGCCCTGGGAAAATTCATTGTGATTAAAACCTAAATCTGTCAGTCAAAATGAAAGACATCCCCATCTTTCCACCACCTCTCTTCACTCAAGCTCAACATGTTTGCCTATTCAGCGTGCTTTTTTTTAAAAAAAATGCATCATTCACTTTAAAAGTTCGAGTACACAGAGTGAGGCTGTGAACATATTAGTTATGTACAGCAAAGTGTTTCCATTGGCCACACCTGGAGGGGAATGGGTTGATCTGCTGATCAGTAGCAAAACCTCTTTGAAGCTATTTTTTTTTTTAAAAAACACCCAAGCTGATCCCACCAGGGTTTACAGTAAAAAAGGGTGGGGTTTGACTAGCGTCCTGTGCTCCCATTTTCAGAAAAGAGGTGGAAACACACTGGAACTGGCAGAGCAGTAAGTATGACTTTACCCGTACTTGGGAGGTTAGGGAGGTTATGATCCAACTCAAGATGCCTTGTTAATTGCACAATCAGACTTAGGTATGTGAAAAACTCACTTGAATCCCCTCTTTCACCCCATAATTTGGGAAGTGCACATTGCTGTTGCACACCGCCACCAGTCAGGCAGGGCAGTTTCAAAGTGGCAATATACATTTTTTTGCAAGTGACTGTGCCTAGGAAGATAATTTTATATATCACACACAGCTTCTTGGGTGTGCTAAAATGAGTTTAACAGTTTTTAGTGCCGTCATTGTTTTTCTTATCATTTAAACAATGTAAGGGAACTGTACACTTTTGAGTTGTTGTGTATTAATTAAAATATTCCATTGTTGTTGTTATGTGCCTTCAAGTCGATTATGACTTATGGCGACCCTATGAATCAGTGACCTCCAAGAGCATCTGTCATGAACTACCCTGCTCAGATCTTGTAAGTTCAGGTCTGTGGCTTCCTTTATGGAATCAATCCATCTCTTGTTTGGCCTTCCTCTTTTTCTACTCCCTTCTGTTTTTCCTAGCATTATTGTCTTTTCTAATGAATCATGTCTTCTCATTATGTGTCTAAAGTATGATAACCCCAGCTTCATCATTTTAGCTGCTAGTGAAAGTTCTGGTTTAATTTGTTCTAACACCCAATTATTTGTCTTTTTCGCAGTCCATGGTATGTGCAAAGCTCTCCTCCAAAAAATATTCCATACATGAAGTGAAATGTTTAATTTATTAGAATGTAACATTTCAACCACATTAATGCTCTTTATTGGCTCCCCCGTAGCTCAAATATTTTACTTCAAGTTCTTTTGGCTATTGGGGTTAAAAAAAAACCTTTTGCAGTATTAAGGCTGCACTCCAAATCATTCCCTCTCTTTCTGGATGGGGCTTATGGAGCAGCAAGACCACCACTGCAAGGCGGCAGGGTGGTAAGGTTGTTGCACCAGGCTGTAGCTGGCACAGCAATTGTGCCTGTATCAACTCAAGATCCAACAGATCCCAGGCTTGCTCAGCCTCTACCATTCCCACTGCTGGAATGGACCATTTCAGGGCCTTTTCTGGCTGCTGCTGGCAGGCATCCCACCAGTGGTACTCCCACCAACCTGCATGTTTGATGGACAGAGGGGTGTATGCCATACCAATGGAGTGGCACTTACGTTATTCCAGTGGTGGCTTGGGGGAGCCCAGCTTTGCTGGGAGAACTGAGCAAAGGGACACCTCTGACCAATCCACCCCTCCCTTTGTCTGGTGGTGGAAAGGGCTTTGGATTGCTTTGTTATACAGCACAAAAAATTAACACAGTGTACTTATTTAGTAAACAAATACTAATTATAAATGAAATACACTAAATCAGATTGATTGTAGGGCATTATCTAGAAAAAATGCGGATTCAAATTTTTTTAGAAAACCCACATCACTGATTATCAGGATGATATTCCTGACCTACTTTCCAAGTCAGTGAAGCTCCAGTCTCCTTTTAAGAGGGAAGTGACAGCAGAGATTCTAAGTTAACAGGTCTGCTCTGGTCTTTTGACATGGACTGAATAGCCAGGGAAAGTGAGGGGCAAACGTAGCTATCAATATGACCATTAGGAAGAAAAACAAAACAAAAAAATTGTGTAAGAGCACTTGAAAGCTTTTAACAGTGCTGAGCATATTGGCCAGAGCGGCTCAGAGTTTGCTGTTTCCATTGACTTTAGCTGGGTCAATATTAAGCAATTCTGAAAATCTCATCACATTCTGCTGAACACAAACACCAGACAGTTTAATTCTATACTTGGTGGCATCACTGGAAATGACTACCCACTGCTCTATACTCAATTTTGTTCAAAATGTAGTTCAAAAATTGTGTCCCCCTGAACCCCCCCTTATATCTCTGAACTGCTGTAAAGTAAGACATATACCATAGTTAGCATAATAGGATTCAGAAGCGATTTGGTTCTGCTCATGATTTCTGCCAACCATTAGCTAAGAAGCAGGGACATCAAGACTCTAACTCAACGAGGAACTTAGACTATCAGCAGAGGTTTACAAAAAGTGGGCTTTTAAGCCCAAAATGGGAAATGCTTGCCAAACATTTACTCATATGCCGAACAGACTGAGGGCCAACATAGATCTGATGTAGGAAATCTATAATTAGATCTCCTAACATTTAGATCTCCCAACGTCTTTTTAAGTCTTAAAAGCAGCCATGCCCTCATCCCTGAAATTACACCAGAGCAGTGGCTCTCTGAGATGCAGTTTTGACCTTTTCCTTCCTGCTGTTTCCCTACAGAAATCCTTCTCCCTCACAAAACTTGGCTGCTCAGCTCCAAGTTTTCCTGGATGAATTGGATTATTTAGACCCTTTTCAATCAGGCTTCAGGCCTGGTCATGGGGCAGAGACTGCCTTGGTCACTCTGCATCAGACAGGGGGAGTGCATCCCTGTTGGTGCTGCTGGACCTCTCGGTAGCCTTTGATACCATCGACCATGGTATTCTTCTGGGCCGTCCAGCTGAGATAGGATTGAGAGGCACTGTTTTATGGTGATTCCAGTCCTACCTGATGGAGAGGACCCAGAAAGTGGTGCTGGGAGACTACTGCTTGACCCCCTGGCCATTGGCCTATGGGGCATGGCAGGGTTCCCTTCCGTCTCCCATGCTCTTTAACGTTTATATGAAACCGCTGGGAGAGGTCATCCGGAGATTTAGTCTGCTCCCTCCCTGATGGTTTTCCAGAGACTTCTGAAAATGATCTTGTTCCGGACAGCCTTTGGGAGGGAGTGAGGGTAGAGCCTGACACTGATTTTATGCCTTCTATGTTAATTTTTACTTCTGTAGTACCACTCCCTATATATATGTATATATGTGTATTAGGGTGGCCAGGTCCGTGGCCTGAGACTGATCCTGTATCTTTAGGAGAAGAGAAAGTCAGCCAAATCCAGGTGTTCTTACAACTCTGTAATGGGAAAAAACACAAGATAGAATTCTCCCTTTCCCCTGCACAACTTTTAAAGATACAGAATTTATTTATTTTATTCATTTAATTCAATTTTTATACCGCCCATAGCAAGGCTCTCTGGGCGGTGTACATCAAATAAAAATATATATTTACATTCAATTTAAAAGCACCTAATCATCAAATCAACAGTTTAAACATACAACAAAAGTAAGGTTAACCTAATAAACCCATATTAAATACAAATCAGAAGTAATTAGAAAGAAAAAAAAGATGGAACATATAACTATCTTTATAGACATTAAATACAAATACTAAAATACTAAAAATATTAAAATGCCTGGGCAAAGAGGAAGGTTTTCACCTGGCGCCGAAAAGATAGTAAAGTAGGCGCCAGGCGTACCTCGTCAGGAAGGGTGTTCCATAGTTCGGGGGCCACTACCGAGAAGGCCCTCTTTCTTGTAGTTGCCTTCCAGGTGTCTTTCTGAGTAGGCACCTGGGGGAGGGCCTTCGATGTTGAGCACAGTGTACGGGTAGGTTCATATCGGGAGAGACGTTCCATCAGGTATTGTGGGCCCGCACCGTGTAAGGCTTTATAGGTTAAAACCAGCACCTTGAATCGGGCCCAGAAACATATAGGCAGTCTCAGTCTTGTCTGGATTGAGCTTCAATTTGTTCGCTCTCATCCAGTCCATTATCGCGGCCAAGCATCAGTTTAGGACCTTGACAGCCTCACCTGAAGAAGATGAAAAGGAGAAGTAGAGCTGCGTATCATCAGCGTACTGATGAGAACGCACTCCAAAACTCCTGATGACAGCACCCAGCGGCTTCATATAAATGTTAAAGAGCATGGGGGACAGAACTGATCCCTGCGGGACTCCATATTGGAGCGCCCAGGGTATCGAGTAGTGCTCCCCAAGCACTACTTTCTGGAGACGACCTGCTAGATAGGAGCGGAACCACTGCCAAGCAGTACCTCTGTTACAAACAAAACGCCCCAGTTCCTTTTAGGGATCCTGGTGGCTTGAGTTTGCTCCCAATACTCACCCAATAGAGTTCAGAAAACGACGAAACAATGATGGAGAAGGAGTATATTTATTACTAACACGTGCACGTGGAGAAACAGCCAAGCCAGTTCTGATTTAAGCTGAGCACAGTCAGCCTTCTTATTAACTTTGATATGTTAATTACATTAGCATCATTATCATCATAACTACATCACTTTCATTTTCCTTACATCACTTTTAATCCATGCCCATCTTTCTCCTAACTCCATATTTGGAAGTTGTTATTCACACTTGTTGTTCTCATTTCAACCTTGGATGTTTCACTCATATCTGATACCTTTTCCTACAAACACAGCTGCATATTGCAACTAAATCTAATATCTCATTTTGCAAGCACAGCTTTAAACAAACAAGGCCAGTCAGCAAATTAGCATTTCTTTTTAACACACACACAAGTAAATTAACTGTAAATTAACTGTGCTACACTTCCCAAAATGAGCAATCTTTATGTTTAACTAAAATAAACAAAATTCAGTGTCACACCTCCAACTCCCAAATCCGCAAGCCTCCCCAGAAGGATACCATGGTCGATGGTATCAAAAGCCGCTGAGAGATCAAGGAGAATCAACAGAGTTACACTCCCTCTGTCTTTCTCCCGACAAAGGTCATCATACAGGGCGACCAAGGCTGTCTCCGTACCAAAACCGGGCCTGAAACCCGATTGAAATGGATCCAGATAATCAGTCTCATCCAAGAGTGCCTGGAGCTGGGATGCAACCACCCTCTCCAGAACCTTGCCCAGGAATGGCACATTTGCTACCGGCCTATAGTTATTTAAATTATCTGGGTCCAGGGAAGATTCCTTCAAAAGCGGTCTCACCACCGCCGCCTTAAGGCAGTGCGGGACCAGTCCCTCACATACTGAGGCATTAATCACTTCCCTGGCCCAGCCGGCAGTGCCATCCCTGCTAGCTTTTATTAGCCAAGAGGGGCAAGGATCTAACACAGACGTGGTTGCACGCACCTGTCCAAGCACCTTGTCAACATCCTCAAGCTGCACCGATTGAAACTCATCCAACAAAATATGGCCAGACTGTGCTCCGGAGACCTCATTTGATTCCACTGCTATAACATTGGAGTCTAAGTCCTGACGAATGCAAGAGATTTTATTCTGGAAGTGCTTGGCAAATTCGTCACATCGAGCTTTAGAAGATTCCATCACATCCTTAGGGCCAGAGTGTAAGAGCCCACTGACAGTTTGAAACAGCTCCGCCGGACGGGAGATAGAGGATTGAGGCAGTGATATGTTGTTTCTTTGCTGCCCGCACCGCCCCACCCCTCTTAGAGGCCGGGCACGGCAACCAAGAGGTCTTCTGTATCTTTAAAAGTTGTGGAGGGGGAAGGGAGAATTCCACCTTGTGGTTTTTCCCATTACAGAGTTGCAAGAACACCTGCACTTGGCTGAATTTCTCTTCTCCTAAAGATACAGGATCAGTCTCAGGCCATGGACCTGGCAACCCTAGTGTGTGTATATATAAATATTGTTTTTTATGTATTTTAATTTATTTTAATGTTTTTGTGATCTTTATTGTGTACAATTTTATTATGTACATATTCAATTTTATTGTAAGCTGCCCTAAGTGCCCTATTATAGGGTAGAAGGGTGGGATAGAAATATTTTAAATATATAAATAAATAAATAAATAATAAAACCTGTTATTAGCCATGAAGGGTTGAAAAAAGCATTAGTGCAATCCTTGCCTGCACAGAAGTAAGTCCTATTTAATTCAGTGGGATCTGCCCCCACATAAGTATGTTTAGGATTGCAGCCTAAGACACATTGGGTTATAGCCAATGAAGTCATGTTGTCAGCTCAAGGACTTTCCTCTGTGCAATGGGACTTCCTTTTCCTCCCTTCTCCCTGTGACCTCATGTCACCCCAATCTGTTCTGGGGTTTTTTCCAACTCTCTGGAGCAGATGGGGGAGTATGGGGGCATACAGGGAGAGGAGGAGAAGAAGTCCTGTTGTGCTGGTGGAAGTCCTTGCAATAATGGCTTTGTTGGATACAATCCTTGGTCAACATATGCAGCAGGGATGGGGAGCCTACAGCCCTCCAGATGTTGTTGGACTACAACTCCTGTCATCCCTGACCATCGGCCAAACTGGCTAGGACTGATGGGAGTTGAAGTCCAACAACATCTGGAGGGTCACAACTTCCCCTGCCCTTGACATTCAGTTTCCTAGGGATCAAATAGGATGTGGTGTTTGCTCAAATTAAAAAGCTAGATAATGTACTTGGTTATCAGTATTGGCAGTTAACAATATGACTGCCAATCAAAATGTTTAATCAGTCAAGTAGATTGTTGGGAGGTGGAACTGTAGCTCTTCTTTGATATCTGTATCCTAAAGACTGGAAGCAAGGTAGCACTGCACAGAAGTTCCCAAAATACACACGACAGAATTGGCAATCTTGACAGGAGCTTTGGTAGTGGACTAGCCTCCTGATTTTGGTATCTATGTAGATGCTTCGTTTGTCTATTGACAGAATAGGGAATTTGCTACAGTGATTTGTAATTGGTTCATATATTTCTGCCTTCTTTGGACTAAAATTAAACAGAGGCACGAAGGCACTGTATTGTTTGGGTGAGGGACTGAACACCTACCAGACATTCCAGGTAACAAGAAAGGCAACAGAAAACATTCTCTCAGCTAAGCTGTGATTTCATCCAGAGAGAGATTTTACACCAGTGATCGCTGCTTTTAGAAGGGTTGTGGGATAAACAGACTAACCCCAAGGAAGATTACATGTTAAGGCTTTCAGGAATTCTTCTGCATCTGTCACTTTGACACAAAGCCTCTCCCCATCTGTGCCTTAAAATTGCAATGCAGCACATGGCAGTACTTGCTTGGCACTTCTTCTGAGTGAAGGCTTTGATGTCTGACACGTTGCGTGGGGAGCAACCCTGTTACACAAGAGCAATAGTAATACATTGAAGAAAACACAGATGAATCTCAAATCCAAGCAGAAATATTTCTCAAGGAATTAGAGCAAAATGTTTTGGATTTGGAGGCTGCCACCTTGTCTTGAGGGCATTCAGAGCCTTTGAGATGAACATTTAGGAATCTCTGTTTGCTCACAGGGACAGGCGTTTATCTGCAGTAACTCTCAATAGCTCTAGTGATGAGATACAGTACTGCCCCTCTGAGCACCGTCAGTGCTCTAGTTTTCCTCTAAGAACAAGGTGATCTCAAACGAGCACTGGAACCAGAGCATTTTGGCATGGGAACAAAAGTAGAAATGATTTGCCCTTGATGTTCCAGTGAAAGTTTTCTAGGAACTGCCCTTTCTCTTGGCTGTGCAATATAGCCCCTGAACAGAAGAAGCCTGGGAGACTCTGAAAAGCAAACTTTCATCTCACTCTGTGGTGTGTGTGTGTGGATGTGTGTATATTAAGCAGAATGTAAACTGAGCAGTTAATGTGCATAATAACCGGCCATTATGCATATTCAATGGGCCCCACAGAGTATGTGCACCTTTCATGAAGAGGGAATTGTGCATTTTTCCTGGTCAATATACATAATCTCCAACAGGCTTTGTTCATATATCACCTGAATTTGTGTGTTCTCTGGTCATTATGCATAATCTTCAACTGGCCTTGGGGAATGTGCATGTATTGCCTGAATTCTGTACATTCTCTGGCTGTTATGCATAATCCCCAACAGGCTTTGGGAAATGTTCATGTGCCCTGCCTCTCCTATATACATCAATAGTGGTAGGCCAGCTGTGCAATGCAAAAGTAGGGAACAGAGAAGAATTAGGAATTGTGGGGAAATGGGGCCTAGGAGACAGAAACGAAGCAGGAGAAAGCCTTATTGAATTCTGTGAAGCCAATAATTTGTTTCTTGCGAACACAGTTTTTGAGCAACCAAAAAGTCGACTATACACGTGGACATCACCAAATGGTCAATATAGGAATCAAATTGATTATATAATTGATAGCAGAAGATTGAGAAGTTCCATACTTTCTGCAAAAACAAGACCAGGAGCAGACTGCGGTACAGATCATGAACTGGTCGTATCGAAAATCAGAGTAAAGCTAAAGAAGACCAACAAAGAAACCATAATGCCAAAATACAATTTAAATAACATCCCAGAAGCATTTAAAGATCAAATAAGGAACAGGTTTGAGGCTTTAAACTTAGTTGACAGAGAACTAGAAGAACTATGGAATAAAGTCAGAGAAGAGTGCAAAAAGACAATACCTCTAGTTAAAAAGAGAGAAAGTCCCCAATGGATGACTGAAGAAACTCTTCAAATGGTTAAAGAGAGAAGGAAAGCAAAAGCAAAAGGCGATAGAAACACAGTCAGAACCCTAAATGCAACAATACAGCGACTAGTACGTAGGGACAAAGACAGCTATTACAATAGTTACTATATAGAAATAGAAGAGGACAACAAAAAGGGTAGAACAAGAGCCCTGTTCCAAAAGATTAGAGAAATGAAAGGGAAATTTAACCCAAGAGTAGGGATGTTGAATAATCAACAGGGGAACACACTGACTGACCGAGATGAAATAAAAGGAAGATGGAAGCAATACACTGAAGAACTCTATAAAAGAGATGCAAGGATGACAGATTCATTCACGGAGAAACCATATGATGAAGAACCAGAAATTTTAGAATGTGAGGTGAAAGCTGCTCTTAAAATCCTTAGAAGAAACAAATCACCAGGAATAGATGGCATACCAATAGAGTTGCTACAAGCTACTGAGACTGAATCAGTCCAAATTTTGACTAAAATCTGTCAAGAAATGTGGAAAACTAAACAATGGCCCACAGACTGGAAGTGTTCCATATACATCCCAATTCCAAAGAAAGGGGATCCCAGGGAATGCAGTAATTATCCGATTGCCTTAATATCCCATGCAAGTAAAGTAATGCTCAAGATTCTACAACAAAGGCTCTTGCCATATATGGAGCGAGAAATGCCAGACATCCAAGATGGCTTTAGAAAGGGAAGAGGTACCAGAGATAATATCGCAAACATACATTGGATAATGGAATGGAGCAAGGAATTTCAGAAGAAAATTACCCTGTGCTTTATAGATTACAGCAAAGCCTTTGACTGTGTAGATCATGAAAAACTATGGAATGCTTTAAAAGAAATGGGGGTGCCACAGCATCTGATTGTCCTGATGCGCAATCTATACTCTGCACAAGAGGCTACTGTAAGGACAGAATATGGAGAAACCGATTGGTTCCCCATTGGAAAGGGTGTGAGACGGGTGTATTTTATCACTCTATTTATTTAATCTACACGCAGAACATATCATATGGAAAGCTAGATTAGACCAAGAAGAAGGAGGTGTGAAAATTGGAGGGAGAAATATCAATAATTTAAGATATGCAGACTATACCATACTCTTAGCAGAAACCAGTAATGATTTGAAATGAATGCTGATGAAAGTTAAAGAGGAAAGTACAAAAGCAGGACTACAGCTGAATGTCAGAAAGTCTAAAGTAATGACAACTGAAGATTTATGCAACTTTACAGAGGTCAATGAGGACATTGAACTAGTCAAGGATTATCAATACCTTGGCACAATCATTAACCAAAATGGAGACAATAGTCAAGAAATCAGAAGAAGGCTAGGACTGGGGAGGGCAGCTGTGAGAGAACTAGAAAAGGTCCTCAAATGTAAAGATGTATCACTGAACACTAAAGTCAGGATCATTCAGACCATGGTATTTCCGATCTCTATGTATGGATGTGAAAGTTGGACAGTGAAAAAAGCTGATAAGAGAAAAATCAACGCATTTGAAATGTGGTGTTGGAGAAGAGCTTTGCGGATACCATGGACTGCAAAAAAAAAAAAAAGACAAATAATTGGGTGTTAGAACAAATTAAACCAGAACTATCCCTAGAAGCTAAAATGATGAAACTGAGGTTATCATACTTTGGACACATAATGAGAAGACATGATTCACTAGAAAAGATAATAATGCTTGGAAAAACAGAAGGAAGTAGAAAAAGAGGAAGGCCAAACAAGAGATGGATTGATTCCATAAAGGAAGCCGCAGACCTGAACTTACAAGATCAGAACAGGGTGGTTCATGACAGATGCTCTTTGAGGTCACTGATTCATAGGGTCGCCATAAGTCGTAGTCGACTTGGAGGCACATAACAACAACAACAACAGCTGTGCAAACTGCATGTTCTGAGCTGGTCGGTCAACATCCTCCCCCTCAACAGCCATTTGGATAAGTAGATATTGACCAGATGCATGTGGCTCATGCAGAGATGCATAGCTCAAATGCACCTAATTCCAAAATAAATGTTCTATGAGCATGGCCTTTAGAAGCTTAGTTATTCCTTCTTCTACAGAGAGTGAAATATCCTATGGACTGTGGTGGATGCAGGTTGCAGGGGTTCTTGTTCCTAACAGGGATTGCTATGCACATTATGCTTACGTGGAGGGCATTGGAATAAATGCCCTCAGAGTTGCTGATCTCTGTTTATTTGTTTATTTTATTTATTGCACTTGTATACCGCCCCATAGCCGAAGCTCTCTGGGCGGTTTACAGCAATCAAAAACATTAAAACAAATATACAATTTAAAACACATATTTTAAAAACAATTTTAAAAACAATTTTAAAATTTAAACAATATAAAAACAATTTAAAACACATGCTAAAATACCTGGGAGAAGAAGAAAGTCTTGACCTGGCGCCAAAAAGATAACAGTGTTGGCGTCAGGCACACCTCGTCATGAAGATCATTCCATAATTTGGGGGCCACCACTGAGAAGGCTCTCTCCCTTGTTGCCACCCTCTGAGCTTCCCTTGGAGTAGGCACCCGGAGGAGGGCCTTTGATCTTGAACGTAGTGTACGGGTGGGTTCGTATCGGGAGAGGCGTTCCATCTGGTATTGTGGTCCCAAGCCGTGTAAGGCTTTATAGGTCAAACCCAGCACCTTGAATTGAGCTCAGAAATATACAGGCAGCCGATGCAAGCCGGCCAGAATTGGTTTTATATGTTCGTACCGTCTGATCCCTGTTACCAATCTGGCTGCTGCATTTTGCACAAGCTGCAGTTTCTGAACCGTCTTCAAAGGCAGCCCCATGTAGAGTGCATTGCAGTAATCTAATTTGGAGGTTACCAGAGCATGGACAACTGAAGCCAGGTTATCCCTGTCCAGATAGGGACGTAGTTGGGTCACCAACCGAAGTTGGTAGAAGGCACTCCGTGCCACCGAGGCTACCTGAGCCTCAAGTGACAGAGATGGTTCTAGGAGAACCCCCAAGCTACAAACTTGCTCCTTCAGGGGGAGTGCAACCCCATCCAGAACAGGTTGGACATCCACCATCTGGTCAGAAGAACCACCCACTAGCAGCATCTCAGTCTTGTCTGGATTGAGCCTCAGTTTATTAGCCCTCATCCAGTCCATTGTCGCAGCCAGGCACTGGTACAGCACATTGACAGCCTCACCTGAAGAAGATGAAAAGGAGAAATAGAGCTGCGTGTCATCAGCATACTGATCGCAACGCACTCCAAAGCTCCGGATGACCGCACCCAACGGTTTCATGTAGATGTAGAACAGCATGGGGGACAGAACTGACCCTTGCAGAACCCCATACTGGAGAGTCCAGGGTGCTGAGTAATGTTCCCCAAGCACCACCTTCTAGAGGCGACCTGCCAAGTAGGAGTGGAACCACCGCAATGCAGTACCTCCCACTCCCAACTCAGCCAGTCTCCACAGAAGGATACCGTGGTCGATGGTATCGAAAGCCGCTGAGAGATCAAGGAGAATCAACAGAGTCACACTCCCCGTCTCTTTCCCGACAAAGGTCATCATACAGGGCAACCAAGGCTGTTTCCGTGCCAAAACCAGGCCTGAAAACTGACTGAAATGGATCCAGATAATCGGTCTCATCCAAGAGTGTCTGGAGCTGGCCTGCAACCACTCATTCCAGGACCTTGCCCAGGAATGGAACATTTGCTACCGGCCTATAATTAAGATTTTCTGGGTCCAGGGAGGGTTTCTTCAGGAGTGGTCTCACTACTGCCTCTTTCAGGCAGCCAGGGACCACCTCCTCTCACAGAGAGGCATTAATCACTTCCCTGGCCCAGCTGGCTGTTCCATTCCTGCTAGCTTTTATTAGCCAAGAAGGGCAAGGATCCAGCACAGAAGTGGTTGCACGAACCTGTTCAAGCACCCTGTCAACATCCTCAAGCCGCACCAACTGAAACTCATCCAAGAAATTGGGACAAGGCTGTGCTCTGGATACCTCGCTTGATTCACCTGCTATAACACTGGAGTCTAAGTCCTGGTGGATGCTAAAGATTTTATCCTGGAAGTGCCTAGCAAATTCATTACAGCGGGCCTCAGGTGGTTCTACCATGTCCCTGGGCCAGCGTGTAATAGCCCCCGGACAATTCTGAAGAGCTCCGCTGGGCGGCAGATTGATGATTCGATAGTGGCAGCAAAATATTGGGTTTTTTGCTGCCCTCACTGCCCCTAAATACAGCTTACCATAGGCACTTACCAGTGTATAATTGCATCCACTAGGAGTTTGTCTCCATCTGCACTAGAGCCATCTCATTATATTGTTTCATCGCTCTCAGCTCTGGGGTATACCATGGAGCCGTACGAGCTCTACACAGGAGAGGGTGCTCAGGAGCAATCATGTCAACCACCCGGGTCATTTCTGTATTCCACAGTTCAACCAGGGTTGTGTAGACAGGCCTGGAATAAGTTTTTCAGATGTTTTAAAGGTATGCTGCCACATATATGCATCCTTGGAACACAGGGGGCAGAGGAGAGTTGTCCAACTGTCAATTCAGTCCAGATATGGCCCTCGCCCTCCATGATTTGTAAGTCTTCTAATATCAAAATGTGTAAGTGTAGGCTAGTTAGTTTATTTAAAGACTAACAACACTCTTTACTCCCACAGTGACACCCTGGAGATACTTCCATGTACCAGCTCATTGTTTTGTAGATCTGCCTGTCACCCATTGAGTAATCATCATGTCAGGACACCTAGGTTCCGCCTGTGACAAGTACAGCAGAGGTATAGCCTGCTGCTGCTCTTATTCAGATGACGTGCAACCTCCAGAGACTAGTGATTTCAGGTCTTCAGCAAATCCACTATAGAGGAACAGATGTTAGCAAAGCATTCCACAATTCTAGTTTCCCTTGAATTATCTGGAGGAGCAGCAATCTCATTAGAAAATATTGGAGCAATTCTTGGATTTTTTTTAGGTAAAAAAAAAAACACATTTTCAGCAGCCCCCCCCCCGTCTTGACTTTTCCCTAGCAATAGGGTTGTCCTTCAGGATATACCTGTGTACCTATGGCTGTCTACAAATGCCTATTCTGTGTAGAGATGTCAGCAAATTTTAGCCAAAGTGGAATTCCAGCTCCATTTGGGGATTCAGTAAGTTACCACTATGGAATTCTGTCAAAGTTGGTGGGAAAATTACCAAATGTATCACATGTTCCACCTGGATCTGTTGCTACCAAACTATTTTGTGCTCACCCATTCAACAGGCTCCTAGACATTCAGCTCAATATCCTGATTCATCTTAAAACAAGACTGAAGCCTCTAAACTCTCTGTTCCAGTCCCTGAGAAAGGTTAGCATTTAGCCCTTAGGCTGTGTACACACTAACCCGTTTGTAGCACAAAAATGTAGTTTTTCTCAGTCCAGAATTGTTCGTGCTTATCTTCAATGTGCTGCTTTCAATCTAGATTGATTCTAGATCCTGGGCTCTACAGTGGCAGGTATGGTTACTTAATGCAAATTTGAAAAAACTCCCCTTGGTTAGGTTATCCATGCCTTTTCCTCCCTGTACATGCCCTAGGTGAATGAAAAAGGAAGTGGCGAGTGCAAACTTGGTATATGCCCACCCATAACTTCATTGGGCAAATGTTGATATCCCCATTGCCTTGACCGTCTACATCTGTTTTCAAATGGACACACTGTGGGGTAATGCAGAATCAATCTGTAATGAGCTTTTATTTTTTCAAGAAGTGCATTTCAGGCAAAAAATATGCAGTAGATCTAGATTGTGTGTGGAAAGTGTAGAAAAAACAAGTACTCAGTCTCCATTGACTCTAGAATAAAACATCGGGGGTGCACAGCTTCTGATTCAATACTATTTTCTGTAAGTATGTTAATAAGTGCTTGCCTGATTCTACTCATGGTTATAGAAAGGTACATGTACATTTTGAACTAACTATATCACGCAACACAAACCTGTAATGTCTACTCAGAAGGAAGTCCCATTGAGTTCGATGAGGCTTCCTCACAAGCAAATAGGTGTAGGATTGCAGCCTCAGTTTAGTCATTGATAGGGCAATAGTGCACTTTGTAACAGACACCTGTTATAGAAGTTGTGGCTTTTTAAAAAAAAGGTGGGATCCTCCGTGGCTCAGAGTGGTAAGCGGCGGTAACGCAGCCGAAGCTCTGCTCATGGCCGGAGTTCGATTCCAACGGAAGGAGGAAGTCGAATCTCCGGTAAAAGGGGTCGAGGTCCACTCAGTCTTCCATCCATCTGTGGTCGGTAAAATGAGTACCCAGCATATGCTGGGGGGTAAAGAAAAGGCCAGGGACGGAACTGGCAATCCCACCCCATATATATGGTCTGCCTAGTAAACGTTGCAAGACGTCACCCTAAGAGTTGGAAACGACTCGCACTGCAAGTGCGGGGACACCTTTACCTTTGTTTCATATTGCTGCTGCTCTCCCTACACACTAGTATAGCAGCTCTGTTGTGATATACTCTTCACACATGTTCTAGTCTTACATTAACAGACTGTTCATATAAATGGATTGCTCATTCATAAATTGTGGTCCCATCATTAAAACCTTGGAAGAAGAGAAGTGTGCTCATGTCCCCCAACAGATCTGCAAAGCACATTTCCCTTTTGTTCCACTTTGAAGCAGGAAAGGCAAGGCTGAGAAATACAATTTTCCTTTAGGATCTGTTACTTTCTACCCCATGGCAATCCATGTTTTAATTGTACTTTAACATAAACTGTTCTGGAATTTGAGGGCAGTATGGAAAATCAAATCCATACATGCATATATACATAATAGAATCCCTGGGTTCATCTAGCCCAGAATTTCTATTGGCCAGTATTTTACTAGCCTGGACTGGTTGGTTCTTTTTAAGTGAATATTTGAGTGAATATAAGTCATTGCAAGTTCCATGATAAAACTGCAACATCCCAAGCTAGAAGGTAAATTTGAGTACAGACTGGTGATCTCTGATCATACTTTTCTTTCCCCATTTTGCTAAGCAGATGGTGGGTGGCTGCATCTGGATTATATCCAAAAAACAGAGCCTGTCTTTAGTTGTATATGTTACATCATTGTCCTATAGATCACCCTCTATTTTGCAGCCATTGTTTTAGTCTCCAGTTATGCCCTAGTCACTGGACTTTGTCTTCCGTTAATAAGTGAGGCTACATGGTGTCTAGCCAACTCCACGAGCTAGAGGGAGCCCCAGCTGACGAAGCGTCAAGGCGAGTTAAGCAGCAGAGCGAGTTCAGCAGCAGGGCGAGGAGGCCAGGGCCCCCTACTCTGCCCGTCTGTTCCCTGACCTCAACTAAATCGCAGTCTCCAACCCATTGACGTAATAAACCTTAAACAAAACTATGCAGGTAAGAAGCCAGCAGGGGTGTGGGGGCTTTCCAGTGTTTTGCACCGTCTGCAGCATGTACGACTATCTGCCTGTTGGACAGAAGTCGTGGGTGTGCTCTCGGTGCAATGAGCTCCTGGCTCTCCGGGAACGACTTCATTTCCTTGAGGCCAAGGTGGCGGACCTGGAAAAGCTGAGAGAGGCAGAGAGGTGTGTGGAGGAGGCCTTCAGGGACGTTATAGCTGTGTCCCACTCCAACGATGATAGCTCTCCTGCTATCATGGACAACGATGGTCTCGGGGAAGGAGAGCATCCAGCTGAGGAAGAGGGAAACGATCCCTTAGAAGGGACCCATTCCTTGGGGGATGAGCAGCTATCCTCTTGTGCTGAGGATATATCTCCAGGGGGTGGAGGGATCCTTGTAGTGGGTGATTCGATCATTAGGAACATAGACAGTGGGGTGTGTGATGGGCGTGTAGACCGCAAGGTGTTTTGCCTGCCTGGTGCAAAGGTTGCGGATATCGCCCGTCGTTTAGATAGTTTGGTAGACAGTGCTGGGAAGAGGTCAGTGGTCGTGGTGCACGTTGGCACCAACAACATGGGGAAATGCAGCCGTGAGGTCCTGGAAGCAAAATTTAGGTTGCTAGGTAGGATGCTGAAAGCCAGGACCTCCAAGGTGGCTTTCTCTGAAATGCTACCGGTTCCACGCGCAGGACCAGCCAGACAGGCCCAGCTTCGCAGTCTCAATGCGTGGATGAGACGATGGTGTCGGGTGGAAGGGTTTGGATTTGTTAGGCACTGGGGAACATTTTGGGACAAGCCGGGCCTGTACAAAAGGGACAGGCTCCACTTGAACCAGAATGGAACCAGACTGCTGGCACTTAAAATTAAAAAGGTGGCAGAGCAGCTTTTAAACTGACTGAGGGGGGAAACCCGACAGGAGCTGAGAAAGGTCCGGTTCGGAATAAACCTCCCCCCTGGGATAAAAACCAAAGAAATGATGAAATTTTAAAAGGGGTAGGCCTAGAAGTAGGCATTGTGAGAGCAGGGGCACAGGATATAAATTCAGAAGAGCAAAATTACCACAGGCCTAACCACAAGTGCCAAAGACACTTGAAGAGAGACACTGCTTACAAGTGCCTGTACGCTAATGCTTGGAGCCTCCAAACCAAGATGGGAGAACTGGAGTGCTTGGTCTTAGAGGAGAGCATTGATATAGTGAGCATAACGGAGACCTGGTGGAATGGAGAAAACCAGTGGGATACGGTTATCCCTGGATATCAACTATATCGGAAGGACAGGGAAGGACGTATTGGTGGCGGAGTCGCTCTATACGTGAAAGAAGGCATTGAATCCAGCAAGCTCGAAACCCCAAAAGAGGCAGACTCCTCCACAGAATCGTTGTGGGTGGTGATACCATGCCCCAGGAGGGACTTAATACTGGGAACGATCTATCGTCCCCCTGATCAAAATGCTCAGGGAGACCTTGAGATGAGATATGAAATTGAGGAAGCATCCAAACTAGGAAATGTGGTAGTAATGGGTGACTTCAACTACCCGGACATAGACTGGCTGCATATGTGTTCCAGTCAGGACAAAGAAGCAAAGTTTCTAGATATTCTAAATGACTATTCCCTAGACCAGTTGGTCATGGAACCAACCAGAGGGACGGCAACCCTGGACTTAATCCTCAGTGGGGACCGGGACCTGGTGCAAGATGTAAGTGTTGTTGAACCGATTGGGAACAGTGACCACAGTGCTATTAAATTAAACATACATGTAACTGACCAATTGCCAAGAAAATCCAACACGGTCACATTTGACTTCAAAAGAGGAAACTTCACAAAAATGAGGGGATTGGTAAAAAGAAAGCTGAAAAACAAAGTCCAGAGGGTCACATCACTCGAAAATGCTTGGAAGTTGTTTAAAAACACTATATTAGAAGCTCAACTGGAGTGCATACTGCAGATCAGAAAAGGTACCGCCAGGGCCAAGAAGATGCCAGCATGGTTAACGAGCAAAGTCAAGGAAGCTCTTAGAGGCAAAAAGTCTTCCTTCAAAAAATGGAAGTCTTATCCAAATGAAGAAAATAAAAAAGAACACAAACTCTGGCAAAAGAAATGCAAGAAGACAATAAGGGATGCTAAAAAAGAATTTGAGGAGCACATTGCTAAGAACATAAAAACCAACAACAAAAAATTCTATAAATACATTCAAAGCAGGAGACCATCTAGGGAGACGATTGGACCCTTGGATGATAAGGGAGTCAAAGGTGTACTAAAGAACGATAAGGAGATTGCAGAGAAGCTAAATGAATTCTTTGCATCTGCCTTCACAGTGGAAGATATAGGGCAGATCCCTGAACCTGAACTAACATTTGCAGGAAGGGATTCTGAGGAACTGAGACAAATAGTGGTAACGAGAGAGGAAGTTCTAAGCTTAATGGACAATATAAAAACTGACAAATCACCGGGCCCGGATGGCATCCACCCGAGAGTTCTCAAAGAACTCAAAGGTGAAATTGCTGATCTGCTAACTAAAATATGTAACTTGTCCCTTGGGTCCTCCTCCGTGCCTGAGGACTGGAAAGTGGCAAATGTAACGCCAATCTTCAAAAAGGGATCCAGAGGGGATCCTGGATATTACAGGCCAGTTAGCTTAACTTCTGTCCCTGGAAAACTGGTAGAAAGTATGATTAAAGCTAGATTAACTAAGCACATAGAAGAACAAGCCTTGCTGAAGCAGAGCCAGCATGGCTTCTGCAAGGGAAAGTCCTGTCTCAGTAACCTATTAGAATTCTTTGAGAGTGTCAACAAGCATATAGATAGAGGTGATCCAGTGGACATAGTGTACTTAGACTCAAAAAGCGTTTGACAAGGTACCTCACCAAAGGCTTCTGAGGAAGCTTAGCAGTCATGGAATAAGAGGAGAGGTCCTCTTGTGGATAAGAAATTGGTTAAGAAGCAGAAAGCAGAGACTAGGAATAAACGGACAGTTCTCCCAATGGAGGGCTGTAGAAAGTGGAGTCCCTCAAGGATCGGTATTGGGACCTGTACTTTTCAACTTGTTCATTAATGACCTAGAATTAGGAGTGAGCAGTGAAGTGGCCAAGTTTGCTGACGACACTAAATTGTTCAGGGTTGTTAAAACAAAAAGGGATTGCGAAGAGCTCCAAAAAGACCTCTCCAAACTGAGTGAATGGGCAGAAAAATGGCAAATGCAATTCAATATAAACAAGTGTAAAATTATGCATATTGGAGCAAAAAATCTTAATTTCACATATACGCTCATGGGGTCTGAACTGGCGGTGACCGACCAGGAGAGAGACCTCGGGGTTGTAGTGGACAGCACGATGAAAATGTCGACCCAGTGTGCGGCAGCTGTGAAAAAGGCAAATTCCATGCTAGCGATAATTAGGAAAGGTATTGAAAATAAAACAGCCGATATCATAATGCCGTTGTATAAATCTATGGTGCGGCCGCATTTGGAATACTGTGTACAGTTCTGGTCGCCTCATCTCAAAAAGGATATTATAGAGTTGGAAAAGGTTCAGAAGAGGGCAACCAGAATGATCAAGGGGATGGAGCGACTCCCTTATGAGGAAAGGTTGCAGCATTTGGGGCTTTTTGGTTTAGAGAAAAGGCGGGTCAGAGGAGACATGATGGAAGTGTATAAAATTGTGCATGGCATTGAGAAAGTGGATAGAGAAAAGTTCTTCTCCCTCTCTCATAATACTAGAACTCGTGGACATTCAAAGAAGCTGAATGTTGGAAGATTCAGGACAGACAAAAGGAAGTACTTCTTTACTCAGCGCATAGTTAAACTATGGAATTTGCTCCCACAAGATGCAGTAATGGCCACCAGCTTGGACGGCTTTAAAAGAAGATTAGACAAATTCATGGAGGACAGGGCTATCAATGGCTACTAGCCATGATGGCTGTGCTCTGCCACCCTAGTCAGAGGCAGCATGCTTCTGAAAACCAGTTGCCGGAAGCCTCAGGAGGGGAGAGTGTTCTTGCACTCGGGTCCTGCTTGCAGGCTTCCCCCAGGCACCTGGTTGGCCACTGTGAGAACAGGATGCTGGACTAGATGGGCCACTGGCCTGATCCAGCAGGCTCTTCTTATGTTCTTATGTTCTTAACTGGCTGTTAATTTGTCTATTGGACACATTCAGGAGATTTTCTTCCTCCTGCTGCCATTACAAATTCACCTCCACTTGAAATGGATTATTATCTAACATAGGACAGGGATAGGGAACCTGTGGCACTCTAGATGTTGTTGGACTGCAACTCCCATCAGCCCCAGTGAGCATGGCCAATGGTGACCGGAGCTGTGAGTCAAACAACATTTGGAGGACCATAGGGCCCCCCACCCCTGGCACAGAAGAAGAAGAAGAAGAAAGGAATTGCCAGTTCTCCTAAAGGTGCCAGCTGGAAGTCTGACACTATAAACACACTAGTCGCCAGATCAAAGCATTTCCATTAGCCACAGCTGGAGGGGGAACCGGTTGATCTGCCGATCAGTTGTGAAATCTCTTTGAAGCAGATTTTTTTTAAAAAAAACACACTCAAGCTGCTTCCACCAGGTTTTACAGTAAAAAGGGGTGGGGTTTGACTAGTATTGTGTACTCCTGTTTTCAGAAAAGAGAGGTGGAGATACACTGGAACCTGTAGAACAGTGAGTGTGTTTTTACCCTTAGTTTACTTCACTCATCCTCACTTTTCTTGCACTTGGCAAAGAGGGAGGCAAGGTATCTTATTTTAAAATCTTTGTTGGGAAGGCACCATCCATGATGGACTTTGCTCCCAGCTGCTGCCATTTACAATGGCCTGATAAAATGGGAGCAGTCTCAGCACTTTTATGGAGTGATTCCTGTCTGAAGGGATCTTCAGTACTTTCTAAAAGCCAACCACTCTGAAGGTGAAGGATCTGAAGGTGAAGGGAGGATCTAATTATTTAGAGAAGCAATGTAGAGATGCTGTTATCCACTGAAATAATAACATCCAGTTTATTTATTTTAAAAAACCCAATCTTTTAACTTGATATCTTAATATTTCAGTGTATAATGGTAACTTTATTGGACTTATGAAATCAGATCAGAATATAGGTTTCATACTAAATTGATAGTGAATTTCGTTCAGGAGCATAAAGCACCATGTGGGACTGCAGTTTAATTCTCCTCCCTCCCTCTTTCTTTTCACTTTCTTTGAATTTCTGTGATTTACTTCTTATTGTAGGGATGGCAGCCTGTTCATAGGACTGCCTGTGGAGTACTGTCATCCCTCCCCCCCCGTCTTTAAAATAATATTTCAAAGTTATGTTACAGGAACTTTTCTGAATCTGCTTGGACATTAGAAAAGAACAGGCTAGCAGACAATGAGCAGGAGGAGGTCGTGTGTGTGCAAAAATGAAGTGGGTGCTGTCAGGAGCAGCAGCAGCAGCAGCTGCTGCTACTGCCAAAACATGCACCTACAGGGAGATGCTGCTTGTCAAAATGAAGGATGAGAGTATGTCAGCTTCCCTATGCAGTCAGTGGCTTGGATAGTGATCACTTGCTGCTAGTTATACTTGCTTGCTAGGGCCAATTTCCATTGTCAAGGGGACTGCAGAGGAGATGGGGGTGGGAGAAAGGCAGGGAGATGCAGGCTGACATCTGGTGCATGATGGAAGGAGTAGACATTCAGAGTAGACAGACTGTCATGCAAGCAGTTTCTTTCGTTCTGCCCTTCCCCAGGAAGCAAGAAGGCTCATAACTCTTTGACCCTGACCCTCAGTGCTCATGGAATGCAGCTGCATTAGTGACCTTGGGGCAAATATTTTAAGCAGACTGACACCAGCATGTGTGTGTGCATGTGTAAGAAAGAGAGAAGCTTTGCAGGAAGTCAAATATTGTTCTTTGCCAGCACATTGTTGGAGCTTTTTTATGGGTTAGGATGCTCGGCAGATGCTGGGGTGCTCAGCAAAGCTGGAGAGGGCCTATTCCACACAGCTGTGATCTGAGTAGCGACGGGCTCTATATCTGCAATAATCGGATTTGCAATTGGATTATTTCTGAAATTATCTTTGCAGAGAGAATTTTAAAGTAGTAACTCTCTGTCCCTGGTTTCTGATTCATTCTTCTTCTTTTTATTCATTTTTTAAAAATTCTCTTTGAAATTATCAATAGTGTGATACTTTTATCCATCTACTTTCTATGTGAGCTCTTCAAATGTGTACTCCTTTTCATTGATGTCAGTGAAGAGACAGAAAGCAGCAGGGGGGAATGAGGTGTTGATTGCAAGCAGCAGGGGGGAAGACACTGAATTGATTATCTGCTTTAATCTGCTCTGCAGTGCACTTGAAAAGGAATGTAAACAGGCAATAATTACAGAGTTCAGAATAAAGACTGATAGCAGTGCAGACTCGTGAATAAATAGTGATTATAATATTGATAATTCTCTGCAAAGCATATATGGGAAAAATGGAAAGATATTGGAGGAAAAATGAATTGGATTGTTAATGACCACTTGGGGGCCACACTTAAAAATGGAATGTTAAAAACAGAACTGCTGCAGGGGTGAGACTGTGCTGGAACCATCAAGGGCAAGTTTTTCCACCTGCCTTGCCCCACCCCTCTGCCTGGACCTTATAAGGAGGAGCTACAGACTGGGAGGTACTGCTGTAGGGGTGAGACTGGGACTATCAAGGAGCAAGCTTGTCCATCTGCTTTGCCCCCTCACCCTTGCTCTTTGTGACATTTTTCTGTGGACTCTCCTTTACCAGGAAGATGAAGTTTAGCTGTTGTTGCTTTTTAGAAATGCTAGGATTTTGTTGGCTTGAATTTTTGTAAATTGTATTGTTTTTATTTGTATTTTGTTTTTGTGATTGTGTGTAAGCCGCCTTGGGGCCTTTTGGGCCAAAAGGCGGCCTAGAAATAAACCATAACATAACATAATGTAAAAAAGGAGAGGATTCCATCCCTAGTTATGAGTCTGTCATGATGTGTGGTGTGAATAGGGATGCTTGAGGAATCCAATCTTTGCACATTCGCATATGAAAGGATCTGATCTGCCCTTCCCAAACAAATGTTTGGATTGAAATTCAGCCATCCATCACATTTCACATTTCTCCAGATTAGTTCTCAGCTCAGAATTGTATCCAAATTTATTTAAAAATGTATATTTTGAGATAAAATATGTGTTGAAATGCGTTTGAGATAAAATATATTTGGAAGTGTGAATTTTAAGATGAAATAAACTTATGTATGTATCTACATGTGAATTTGCATACAGATTTTATTGTAAATAACAAATTAATGCAGAAATCAGGTGGTATTGACTTACAGCACAGTCCTATACATGTCTATTAAGACGTAAGTCTCACTCTTAAAGGGATTTACTCCCAGGTAGGTAGGTAGGTAGGTACATATGTGGAATATATGTGGAAATGACATGGACTGGAAATAGACTGATCCATAAGTCCTTATTTGTGAAGCAGTTGCACTTAGGTGTAATAGCCATTGGCTCTGAATAAATCCACTGAACAGATTAAATGTGCAAGAGAAACCAGGAAATAAGAACGACAAAATCCATTTAAAATGCACAGTTAAGAGGCAACCCACCACCACCACCATAGGGTAGCCCTATATCTGCTGGTCTTTCTTTCTCCACTTCTGGAAGATAAGTCATTTCAGTAAAGAAGGTTTGAGGAGGATTTGTGGTCTGTGGGGGTGGAAGTGTTGAATCCCCATTCTCTGCCATTTTCTGGCACTTTCAAAGATTGCTGACTTTCTCTGTATGAATGCCTAGGATGTCCTCCGCTGTGCCTGCCTATTGTGCATGAAAAGGTTATTTGCTACACTAGAAGCCTCATCTGCTTAGAAGGAACTGAGGAGTCCAGAACACAGTTGCCTTTGATGAAGAGACATAAAAACATTTCTCTCCCCACCCCCCTGAGCTTATAGCTTTGCAGGCAGCAGTTTGCAGGAAAGATGTGTGTGCTTTGGTTCACAATGCTACTAGAGAATAAGAGAGGGGGTAGTGGATGCAGGGGGAAATCAGTCATCAAACAAGAAGTGGTAAAGACATTCAGATCACTTCTCAATTTCCAGAGTCACTGATGCTGTGAAGATGTATGTTGTACGAGTACATTCTTGTCACTTGATTTGGGGCAGTGACTTGGCTTGGGACAAAGTTAAGGTTGACTGACTTATTTTTACTGTGTCTTTTTAACCTAGATCCGATGCAAGGATGTTTCTCACATTTGTGTGTTTTTAAGCAATCTGTCCTATGTCATCCTGTGCTATTTGAGCAAGTGGCTCTTGACATCATAAGGTGGAAATTATCTTTAATCCCAAATTCCACAACTAGGCTCTTCAAATCTGCTTGGACATCTACAATGAGCCAAATATCTATTTATTTGTTTATGATAGGCTGCAGGGACCATCATGGTGTGCTGGGACCATCATGGGGCAAGCATTTCCACCTGCCTTGCCCCACCCCTCTGCCTGGGCCTTATCAGGAGGAGCTGCAGGCTGAGTCGTGCTGCTGCAGGGATGAGACTGTGCTGGTACCATCAAGGGGCAAGCATTTCCATCTGCCTTGCCCCCCACCCCTGCTCTTAGTGACATTTGTTTGGGGACTGTCCTTTACCAGGAAGATGAATGCTTTTGGTTTGCTGTTCCTGTTTTTTTAGCTTTTACATTATTGTTAGTTTTTATTGTTAGTCTCTTAATGTTTTGATGTTTACATGTTCTGCTTTGTACGTCGCTTAGAGTGGCTGACAATTCAGCCAGATAAGCGACTAATAAGTCCAATAAATAAATAAAATATTGATGTAAAAGTAATGCATTTTGAGGAGTCCTTACCAGCTGTCCCTTTCCAGTGGGTATAAGCTGCCTGGGGTCTTGATTGTTCCTCAGTGTGCACTGCCAGACCAGAAGGAGATTCAAATAGTAATTGTACTCCAGAGACACAGAAGAGGCAGTGACAGTGGTTAAAATAAAGTGCTCATACATAAAAATACCTACTGCAAATAATTATTCAAGAATCAAACAGTGAATAGAGATTGGCCCAATTCTAATGTAAAAGAAAAGCCATAGTTTCCTGCTATGTAAATAAAGTATTTAGAAGCCTTGGGTTTGCTCACCCATCCCTTCCCTTCCCTTCCTTTTAGCCTGCAAGAGATCATTTTAAACAAACCTCCATTCCTGGAGTTTGGATATTATTTATTTATTATTGAATTAATATCCCTCCCTGCCTCCCAAGGGAGCCCAGGATAGACTAGGACCTGGGAGACCGGAGTTCAAATCCCCATTCAACCATGAAGCACACTGGGTGACCTTGGGCCAGTCATTGCCTCTCAGCCTAACCTACTTCACAGGGTTGTTGTGGGGATTAAATTAGGAAGGGGAGAACCATGTACGCCACTTTGAACTCCTTGGAGAAAAAGTGGGATATAAATGCAATAATAAATAAATAAACAAGAAAAATACACAATAAAAACAATTAAAAACATTTCAAAACACAACCACAATTAAAAACACATATCATGGGGGGGACACACAACTGTGGTTAATTTAAAACCAGAAGTTGAAGATTCCAAATCTCCAAATCTCCGCACAAAAGAGGAAGAGGGGGGTTGCAGAAGCGTGATGTCTCTTGCAGCTCATTAAAAAAGTAGGAAGCTTCATATTACATCTGAGCCAGCCACTGTCTTATTGATTTGCTAATAACATGCTAATAACCACAGTCACACCTAGGGATGTGGTTTGTTATCTGATTCCATTCCACTTTTCAGTTCATCAAATGGGCTGTCAGTTCCTATTTTCTATAAATTGTGTTCCGCTAGTTATTGCGACTCCTGGTTCTCCCTCTTTTTGTTATTTTTTCCAAAAAAGTACATAATTTTCTGTGTTATTCCTTATGCTGCTATATATTTATTTAATGTATACAGCAGCAGCAGATTACAAAAATTATGTAGGAATAATTATGTAATTCTTGCCTCAGATTTTTTAAAAAATTATGGTGTCACTAACAGTTGCAAATGGCCACAAAGATGTTCGAAGATGAGACGAACTTGCAGATTATCTCAGAATTCGATACCAAATCCGATTTTGCAAATATTCTCTGCTATCCCTAGTGACACCTTAGTTTATTAACATCCACATGCCCTTTTTATTCTTTTCTTCAACTGACTTCTTCCCTCCCTCAACTGGCCCAGAATTGTCATCCCGTTAATACGAGTTTCAGTTCCGTCATTGGTTTATAATGGGTGGGGAATCCCCAGCCTGTGGCTGGATATGGCCTGCAGGGAATTTCATGCCCTCTGGACCCCCCTCCCACCAACCAGTTGCTTACTAGGGAGCAGCTAAGAAGGGAAAGGGATTGGATGTTGTGTAGATTGTATAATTGCAGCCTCTTCATCTGAAGATCTGCTGCAAAAAAGATCAAAGCAGATCAAATGTTTCAGCCTAAAGGTAGACTTGGGAAGCTGGCGGAAGGGGTGCCAGCAGAAGAGGAACCAGTGAGAAGCTCCACAGCATCCATTTCCCTTTTGGGAGCTGCCACACTGGTGGAATGTTGGCTCTGTCAGGAGCTGCACACACTAACGAAAAGGAAAAAGCCAGCTGTCATGAATACCCCTACTGGCAAGTAAGCGCTCCCCATTGACTTCCATTAGCATTATTTTCCTAGACTGACCTTTTTCTCAGTGCAACTTTGGCTCAGACTGGGACCCACAGGAGCACTATGAACAGGAGTTGGATGTTGCATAAGTCCTCCCCCTTGACTCCTCCTCCAACACTCCCCTGGAACGCCCCTTTTCGGGCCTTACGCCAGCTTTCTCTGGCACACCTTCCACCGCACTGGGCTTCCCTGGTGGACCCCCAGCTGAGCTGGCTGGATCCCATGTCTGCCACGGTGGAGGAGCTTCTGCCAGTGGAGCCCAGTGGAGCCTGGTAGAGCCAGGACCCTGCTGGCTCAACCAGGGGTCTGCAATATCCAACTCCCCTCAGCTCAGGGTAAATACAGGTTAGATTGCACCCTTTGTGCCTTCCAAATATGCAATAAATAACTAAATAAAAATCACCTATGCACTTTGCAATTGCATGCATGCAATTTTCAGGATGCAACTACATTTTGAGATGTGAGGCTTTTAACAGATGTATGGCATGGTTTGTAGTTTAGTTGTGTGTTGATGCATTTTCCTGCTGGGTTTACTGAGTTCCTTTTCTCTTTTTTAAAAAACAAGTCTATGGAAAAAATGGAAGGTGAAATTTGTGTGGCATTTCTAAGAATTAAATATGTACCTCAGTATGATGGAACCAGAGCTTGGAAGTAACTCGTTAAAAATAATGAGTTACTTGTAATTCGTTCCTTTTTTAAGTAACGAGGGCGTAACTTCACTACATTTTGCTAGTAATAGAACGACTAGCAATTTCCCTACTTTTTAGCAGTAACTGTAACGTTTCTGACGTTATATTTGGACGTTACTAGGGGCGAGAGGAAGAGGAAGTCTTCTGCTCATGTGATTGGTGGACAGAAGACATGTGCCTCACACTGGAGGTCTCCGCAGCGTCACTCTTCCCTCGTGCTCTGTGTTAGGAGGCACGAGGGAGGAGGTTGTGGAGTGCCGGAGAGAGAAAAAATGGACGAAGAAGGCAGCAGCAGAATGGAGGGGAAGAGAGCTGTGGAAGTGAGTGTCAGGCCCAGGATGTGACTCAGGAACCAGAGCAGCGGTTGTAGTTAATTCGTGTTTTATTAGGGTAATGTCCAAACAAAGACTGCGTTTTCTCATGAAGCAATACAGGGATACAGGTCCTGCGGCATTGGGAGAAAGTTGACAGAGCAAGGGACTTCTTCCCGCCTGTTCTTTAAGAAGGGGCCAAATGGGCGAGCAATCTTTCACTCCTCCTTAACTGCCCCTCAGGTACTGCCCGCCTTCCCCCCCTTCTCTCCTGTCTTTTCAGCTGTCTGCGTGTGCGCGGTGAGGGGGGAAGCATCACCCCCTCCTCTTCTGAAGTTTCTGATTCCAGGATGGGGGATAGGGGAGGGGCTGATGGTAAACTGCCTCCCCGCTTTTCTGCTGTGAGCAGCCCTCCCTCTTCCCCCTCTTGCTCTGAGCCTGAAAGAGGGGGAGGCGTGAGAATGTCCGGGGAGGGCTCAGGCTCCCCGTTGCTAAGTGACCTTATCACTGGCAGTTCCTCTGTTTCATCTTCGCTCCAAAGGGGGGAAGTTCCTCCCCCTTCCCTCTGCCATCCATCCGAATACTCTTCTCCCAACTCTCCGGGATCCAGCTCCCCGGGATTGGGACCCCAGCTCTGCCTTCCGACAGTGAGTGAGGATGGTGTGTGTGCGCGTGTGCCCCGTGCATCCTGCCACCCCACCACTGCTCATACCCCCGCAGCTCCTGCCATCCCCACCACATGTCCTGCTCCTGCCCCTCCGCCGCGCCGCACTTCCTCTTGGAGCCGCTGCCACCGCTGTTCCCCTTCTTTCTCAGGAAGGCTGAGGAGGGCACCCTGGGGCACCAGCCTTCATGCCATTTCCTCTCGTGGCACGCGGCAACTACTTTCTGCTGCCACTGAAACACGTGCCTCGAACAACCCAAGCCGGCTGTGCCTTGTCCCGCTGCGGCTCCCAGGCATGTAGAGCTGCGTAACGCTCCTCCGCAGAGTCTCTTTTGCCGGCCGAGCAAACAGCGGGCGACGGCAATGCTTTCCCTCCACTCCCCAGCTCGCCCAGTCAGAGCTCCCCACGGCGGCTTGCCTCACGGCTGCTGTGCCAGAGTGCGCCTTTCTCTCTTCTCAGATGAGGGAACACACGCAGACAGCCACCCCCCCCGCAGTCTCCGCCGCAAGGCAGGTGGTCGGTCTGTGGGTGTGCCAAGGAGTCCGCTTCATCCTAGTTCTTGTACACCCCTGTTCACAGATGGATTTTTTTTTTTACTGATGTGGGTGGGTGGCTCTATGTGTGTGGAAGCAGAATCATATTCTTTTAGTGACACAACTTGACCCAAGTTGACCTTTGTTGATAAGGAAGGCAGACTTTTAATCAGGGTATGTGTGTTTGTATGTTGGATGTTACATACACGTGTGTGTCTGTGTGTGTCAGAGGAGTTAAAATGAATAGATGTAAGTTCCTTAAGTCCACTGATTTCAATAGGTCTACCTGAGTGTCATCAGCATTGGGTATCATCCATACACACACCCATGAACTGGGCAAATACCTTCTAAAGACACTCAAGTGGCTTCCATTCTTGTTGGCAAATTCCATGACTTGACAAATTGGGGAACATGTAATATGAGGATTTTCTGCATTTACCTTTTCATGTGTCTGCTTTGAAAGCTAAGATCAAGAGTGTTCCCCCACATTTTCTGGTTCCAACACAACACCCGCATTCATCAGTAAGATCAGCTTGATGATGTTGCGAAGAATTTTGTGCACTTGGCCAGTTAGCTGTTTGAATAGTTACGCTCAGGCTGCAATCCTAAACACACTTACTAGGAAGTAAGACCCACTGGAGAAAACAAGACTGATTTCCAAGGTTTGTGTAGTTAGGCTGAATCTTATATACAGGATTGGACTCAGTGGGATTTATATCTGAGTAGCATGCACAGGATTGTGCTGTCAAAACTCTTGTCACTCCCAAAAGCTAAAAAGACTTTTGTAATGCATGACAAAGCAAGTCTGTGTATGAAGCCAGAATCTCCGTCTGAAGACTCAAGCTATCAACAAACTCCCACCCACTCAACAAAGTCATCTTCAATATGCCCAATAGGTTGTTTCAGTCCCAAACTAGAATTTTGTTCATGGGCATAGCTCCTGGCTCCATCTCCAGAGAGTTTTGGCTGGACCAAAATGGGAAAAGCAAGGGTGCCACTTTAGATAACAGTTCCAGAGGTCTTTAAAATATACAGCAAGCTTATCCTGTAATAGCTTTAAAAATATTTTCAGTGATCTCACAAACGATTCCCATTCAGGCAGTGACCAGACCCCAGGCTTACTTTCAGTTCAGGTTGTTGCATCATGTGATCTCAGACCATGCCCTGAGACTGGTCAGAAATACATTTTTAAAGATGTAAGTCATAAGGAAAGAATATAGGGAAAGATCAGTGTGTACATGATGTGTCAATGTTTCCAAAGCAAGTTGTAACTATTTCAAACCTCCCTGAGTTTCTAGTGATTGTCTGTTTTCCCTCTATAAGCTAATAATTAGGTTTCTTAAAACAGTTTTTCAAACTACTTTCCAAATGAGTTATATGCATTGATTTGTAAATCACCAAATCTTGTTCTTGAAAAAATATATTGTTCATTCTTTCACAGTCATCGGAGATTTATACTGTCTTCCACAGATGTTCAAATATAGTTGCTAACAGTTTAAATATTTCCACTGCCTGTGCCTTCAGCACCCTGAGGTGTAAGTCATTAGCACCTGTTGTCTTAAAATCATTAAGATTAGTTCTGCTTTGTTTCTACCCTTACCTGCAACTCTTTCCCTCCAACTACCATGACTAGCATTTTTGCGAAGCTAGAGACAAACCCCCACACTGCTGCCTGGATCTAAGTTGCTATTCAGCAAGAGAACTTTGAGCTTAATTCTATTCTCTGCTAAATAAAATTAGTATTTCATAGGAGAAACTCATTCCACGCCCTCCTCATATGGAGGTTTTATTATGGGAAACTGCAGCTGAAGACCTTGTGACAATGTTAATTTGACAATACGATGTATTGATTTCTCACTTCTGTTCAGACTTGTAGGAATCTATTGACTAAAAAAATTCACTTCAGGTGAATGAGCATCTGTCAAAAGAAAGCAAGCAAGCTTCAGAAAATTATTTGTGGAACTGTTACTGAAAGATTGGTACAACACACACATTTTGCATACCACGGACTGCAAAAAAGACAAATAATTGGGTGTTTGAATAAATTAAACCAGAACTGTCACTAGAAGCTAAAATGGTGAAACTGAGGTTATCATACTTTGGACACATAATGAGAAGACATGTTTCACTAAAAAAGACAATAATGCTGGGGAAAACAGAAGGGAGTAGAAAAAGAGGAAGGCCAAACAAGAGATGGATTGATTCCATAAAGGAAGCCACAGACCTGAACTTACAAGATCTGAACAGGGTGGTTCATGACAGATGCTCTTGGAGGTCACTGATTCATAGGGTCGCCATAAGTCATAATTGACTTGAAGGCACATAATAACAACAACAAAGCTTGCTTCCAAGAGATAACTTTTCTTGCTCTCCCAACAACCAGCTCTTAGAAGCCATAATTCTTAGATAAAACTCCTGGCTAGGCTTGCCTGCCTTTACCTGTGATGCTCTGCCTGACTTCCTTCCCTTGCAGACTGATATGCTTAGGGAAGCTTATCTGCCCTTCCTCCTTCCACCCTTTCCCCCTCTTCTCTTCTTCGACTGTCTGAGAGAGAGGAGACACCTTTGTCTCTGCTCTCTCCCTCTTTGGGGTAACAGCCCACTGGATCAACCCAACTACCCTGAAATGTGAGGTCGGGGTGGGGGGATGTAAGATTCTGTTATGCCATTCTGTTAATCTTATGGATAATTTTTTTTATTCTACTATCCCCTGTGTGTGTGTGTGTGTGTGTGTGTTTATTTTTAATATTGTTTTAGGCTACTTAGATGTGCAGCAGCCAAGGCCAGCACTTTGTAGGAGTTTTTTTTTAAAAAAGTAACTGAAATGTAACTGTAGTGATTACTTTTGAGAAAAAGTAAAGTAATCAGTTACTTTCAGAGCAATTGTAATTGTAATGGTAATTACTACTTTTTTGGGCCAAGTAATTGTAACTGTAATTTATTACTTTTTAAAAGTAATCTTCCAAGCTCTGGATGGAACCAACCCAAGTTCTTACATTTAACTTTTCTAGTAGGTACCCTTCCAGACTCCAACCTGGTATTACAAAATAAATCCTCTCCTAACTGATTATGGGTGCTAGAATAGCTAAAGAACAATTCTGTATATGTTGAAATATATATTTCAATTCTTTATTCAGCCACTTTCTCTGGTGGAGATTCTACAACTTCCTCAAGAACTTGTCAAGAAGACACAGTTGGGCTTATTGTCAATAAGGCCTTCTTAATATTACCCTAAATCTAAAATCATTCCATGTTTGTCCATATATCAGTTTTTAAGGAAGCCTATGTTGATCCATGTCCCTCCTTATTTTTTCCCTAAGATATGACAAAATGTACAGTTGCTTCAGCTGTTTTAAAACACATTTTTAAAAGAAGATTTTAATACAAATGTAATCAATAGTATAGTGGCAAATTCAGATGTGCAAGTTCCCTTCATACATCAGAGCCATGCCCCCTCACAGTCATGATCCCTTCTAAAATTATATAGCCTTTTAAGATTATAGAACAATCTAGCCAGGTTTGAATCCTGCTTTCTGCTTTTCTATCACAGTCACCATGTGACTGTCATTTCTCACTGTCAGAAATACTGCTTGAATTACTGAATTCAGTGTCTACACATATATCTCCTGCTGCTACCAAACTGCTTGATGATGTAGGTGGGATGCTATCATCAGGATTCGCTGTCTCTTCTGCAATTGCACACTTCTCACTCTCCACAACTTGGCTTTTCGCAGTAGGAACTCCTTGCACTCTGATTGGCTCCAATCAGCAGGAAACAACAAGAAAGCAAGTAAGAAGACTCTTCTCAGTGGCTAACATACTCCCCTATCAGGCTGATTGGCTCATAAGATGCTGGAGGCATAGGAACCCTGCTGGGACCTGGCTCCCAAAACAGTAAGGGGTCTAAGACCCCCTAAGACCCATGATGATTACACCCCTGAATGTAATATGTATCAGAAGTAATAACATTTAAAATGTGATGGCAAAAGAGGGCATTGGAAATATTATATTGCCAATTGTTGTCCAGATTATGCAGTCCCTGTTCTCAAAAGACAAGCTATAAGACAATAGGCACACTATATTCCTTTTTACTGGATTAATCTACAACACACTTTATGAGAAGAGAGTAGGGTTACCAGACCTCCAGCTTCCAGCCAGAGACTCAGGCTTTTAGGGGTGCTCTCTGGACCTCCAGTCAGATCACCCCATGTCCCTAAAACTACAGGTTTTTTGAACTCTTGTCCAGCTGCGCATGCATGTTCTAACTTTCACCACACACATGCCAAATCCCCCCAGGCTTCCACTTTCATTGCTGCTTCCTTTGGCACCTTCTTCCTTTTCCTCAGTGGGGATAGGCAAGGGGAGGGGTGCCAACCGCACCCAACGGTCTCCCTCTCTCTGTTTTGCATGTGCACATGCTGCTTTAATATGTGCATGCACGTCACATGACTCTCCCTTGCATACAGAGAGGGCCTTGCGGCAGGACAACCCACCAAGCAGAGGATGGGATGGGAGGGGCTGGGGAAAAACTCCGCTCACCTCCCAAACAAGCACCATGCCACCGTGCATTCTCATTGGCTGGAGCTGATAAAGCTGCTGCCACCCCACAGACTGCTGGGAGATGGAGTCTCAAGCCGAGATGCTGGATATATGCAGTGCTAGGGAAAGGACTCCTTTCCCCAAGAAGCACCATACAGTCACTCTCTTCCCCTGCCTCCTTTTCCCCCCTTTTCCCAAGCACCGGCTACAGCACACTCAGTCTCTGGCTGGGCTGGAGAAGGTGAAACAAGAAATGGCTCTCCCTCCTTTCTTTTTTTCACCTCTGTAGGTAGTGATTTACTTGTGCTACTTGGGCTATAATCCAATACACGTCTACTCAGAAGTAAGCTCCATTGGGTTCAGTGGGATTTACTCCCAGGTAAGTGTGTATTGGATTGTAGTTTAGTCACAAGCTTTGACTTTAGCATTCACACATTCAAGGGGTGGGTCAAAGGATTAGATAGTGCCTAATCTCTGCCAAGGATTCCTCACTTTTATCCCAGGATAAGTAATAAGAGGGTTTTAAGTATTTCTTGGTTACTGTTTTTTGAAGTAGTTTTGTGTGTGCTCATTGTAGAAAGATCAGTGTGTAGGTGTATACATTCCTTTTAAATTTTTGTGGTTTTGGCTCTGGTAAGTTTACCTCTGGCAACTTTATATATTTTTATTTCTTTTCTTTTTTTAAAGGGGGTTATGTTTTTTGTTTTTTTAGGCTTTCTGGATGGTTCTGAATTGCAACTCCCCAGGACCAGAACAATACCTGGAAGTCCTCAGGTTTTCCATGCCTCGTGTATTCCTTCCATGTTTTAATTTTAATTTTTTTGTTTTGGTACTGGGGCCCCATTTGTTAGCTTCGAGAGGAAACCAAGGCAGCTCACAACAAGAAGAAATAAAGATCCATACAATACATTCAAAACGCATCCAACTTGAATTTAAAGTACGTGATTTCCCCCAAAGAATCCTGGAAAGTGTAGTTTCCCCCTCACAGTTAGAGATCCCGCCACCCTTCACAAACTATATTTCCCATGATTCTGTGGTGGGATTCGTGTGCTTCAAATGTGTGTTGAATGTACATTAAATGCATAGTATGGATCTGCCCTACGTATGCTGTTTATTCATTAGTGAGTTGAAAAGAACAATGTTGAAATACATTTTTTTAAACAGGGGAAGGGCTGTGGTAGGGCACATTCTTTGTATGCAAAGGTCCAATGCTGGCATTTCACCAGTTGTGCTTCAGCATTCTGCACTAACTGTAGCTTCCAAGTCAGGTTGTGCTGCATGACAATTTCTGTTACCTTGGCTGACTGGTTTCCAGGACTATGGGATACTGAGTTTTCTGTCTTACTCATAGGAATCTTGTTGTGGTTGGTATGGCATTGCATTTAGGAAATCACTGTTTTTGGTTTTCTTATTTATTTGCATTTCATTTATCTTTGACCTCACATCCATAGAAGCAATAACAGTGGTCCCATACACTCAGCTCAACCCCCTTACACCCACTGATGATGCACCTTGTTGGTTGCATGACGATTTGTTTCTTGCCTAATAGTGGTAAAACAGAATTCACACACTAGGAAATATAGCTTCAGCTGCTATTTTTCCCAAGCTACTGCCTGTGAAGGTAGACCAAACCATGGGTGTTTTCCCCTTGTCAATTATTACTCACTGGATTTGGGTTGTCTGTCAAAGTGAGTTTATAGCCGCCCACAGGGTAGCCACGAAAAGGTAGAAAATCTTCTTAACTGTTACTCATTTCTCAAACCTGTCTCTGCAGTGAAGGATCAAGTCTGTAAAGAAGTTTGGAACATATTTATTTGACTTGTGAAGCACAGTCAAGAGCACTGTGGCGAGTTTTTAAAATTATTATTACTATGATGATGGAACTCTAACCAGTTAGCCTGATCCTATGCATGCTGGCTTCAGCATATTCCTACTACATTCAGTAACACAACCTAAAAACCTCATAGCATCCAATTAATCCAACTACCCAGCTTCAATCCTAAACACACTATGTTCCATTAAATGCAGTGAGATTTGCAAAGCATTCAAAAGTAACTGCGTAATCCCATACATGTCTGGTCAGAAGTAAGTCTCATTGACTTGAATGGGGCTTTTTGCCAAGTAACTGGGAGGGCAGCCTAAGGATGTATGCCTAACTCCACTTATTTAGGAGTAAGCCCCGTTGAATTCAGCAAGACTTACTTCTGAGTTTAGGATTGCGCTGCCAGTCTGCTATCTCCGCCCTGGGCTCCTACTGGGGGAAAGGGCAGGGTATAAACCTAATAAATAAAATAAATAAATAAAATAAAATCTCCTCCTCCTACACTCCGTCTTCAGACTGCGACCAATTGTAGACATTGTGGCAACAACAGCAAGCCAGCTTTGACATCCAGCTTGGTAAAGCATTCTGGAGAACTTGAAAGTTTGCTTGCTATTTTGTGACATTTTGGTTGGTCTTAACAAAGGTATTGCTTGGCTGTGGATTTAGGCATTTTTCCCATGGACCAACACAGCTTCTTTTGCTTTTTGTGTGATTAACTTCAAAATTAGGCTGAGTTGTGCCTTTTAAAGCATTATTTCTTTTTAAGGATTGCACATAATAGGTGAGGCAAGTGCTCTCTAATTAGACAGCTTTCAAAATGCTGGATGTGAGCTCTTGACATTTGTGAAACCGTTTTTCATGGATAGTGGTGGTGTGATGTTCTTTAAATCCTGATTAAATGTGTGGGTGGGTAGTGGATGTAGGTTGGCCTTTTGATGCAAATGACACTGTGCAGACTCTGCAAAACAAGCGCATGCATGAGGAACCTTTTCACAACAAGCATAAGCTGCATGGCCCTCTCTTCTTCCTGTACAGGTGCTTGTATTTCAAATGAGAAGTACAAATGCTAAACTCAACCTTTTTTGTTCTTTCAATCCAGTTACTACAGTGAAAGCACCTTGTTTGTTATTTCTGTTTCTTTTTTATAAAGAGTAATACTGTTTGTAATTTTTGAAAACAACCTTTGGAAGTCACCCACTTCTCTTTTATAAGAGAGATAAATGCCTAAATCCAATTGCTAGTCCCAACTAGAGTAGACCTATTGAATCGATGGGAACTTGGTAAATTGACACTATGTAAATCCCATTGCTTCAGTGGGTCTCTACTCTAGTTGGGACTAGCAATTGGATTATGATTAGCAGATGGATTGGTGATGTAATTTGCCTTTGTTCTCTAAAAGACACTGTTAAATTAAAAAAAGTTTGTTTCTAACCTGGTGCTATTGGTTATTTTCTCTCTGCTCACTTTTTAAAATTTACCTTAATACTAGAGGTAATTGTGTAATTGTGATTGATTTCTTTGAACAGAGACTGATAGAACAGTAGCCAACACATAAAAGTTGCAGTGGCCCATCGATAACTTTGTGGACGATCCCCAGTCAAGTCTTAGCAATAGCACAATGCTAACAGACAGTTGTCAACTGCTTGCCTAGAATGCCCTCTCTTGTCCTTAACATGGCTGCAACCACATCTACTCAGAAGTTAGTCCTATTGAATTCTATGGCGCTTAGTTCCTTAGTAAGCATGTTTAGAATTGCAGCCTTCAGGGACATCCATCTGTACTCCTGAGTGCTCCCATCTAACATCTCTGCAACACTAAGCTCCTTTCTTCCTACAATGGCCTTCTGGTGATTGGCCTGGCCTGAAACCACGTAAACCCTTCTTTCCAGGCTAGGCTAGATTAAATGTTCCCTATCCACGCTCCCTGCTGGTGAGAAGGAATGACCTTGTCACTTTACCTGGATCTGGGAACAGCCTCTTTTAGGTAAGATTTCTAACTTAATTTCCAATCAGAGAATTTTTTTTGTTTGAATGGTATGCTCCAAGCAACTGTGGTTAATATTTATTTATTTATTTATTATGAGATTTGTTAGTCGCCCATCTGGCTGGTTGGCCAGCCACTCTGGGCGACGTACACGTTAAAACAGTATATAAAACAGTTAAAAGTTTAAGAACACAGTAAAACTAGCCCGTTCCAATACTCAATGTATTATGCTTAATGATGGCACCAGTGCCTGCCCCCATGATGTCACCAGGGCCCACCCATGTGACATCACCAGGGCCCACTCTCATGATGTCACCAGGGTCCACCCCTGAAATCTCAGGTTTTGGGATGCTTCTGACCTGGCAACCCTAGAAGAGAGTTATGTAACTTTTTCTTTAGGCCTCTTTTCACTGATTTGGATGCCCAGCAGGTTGCTTCATCCAAGCCTTCCACAGTGTGCCTTGATTCAAAACCCATTTTCATCTTTCATCCTGTATATTTTTCTCTCTGCATTTAATAGCAGGTGTGGGGCGGAGGGAGATTTTAGTTTGGGGTATCAGCAAAGGGTGAAATGATTAATTCTCTCTTCCCTGCTGCATAATCCCAAAGAAAGAAAGAAAGAAGTTCATACCCATCACAGACATGTATACACAGGGCCGGAGCCAGGCATGACTGGGCCTTGGGTACCAGCCTGCCTTGGACCTGTGGTGCCGTAGCCCAACACGCCCCCATACAGTCAGCGCAGGGCTAATATGCCCACCTGTGTACCCCATCCACCTCTCATGTCGTCTCAATGACGTGCCATCAACCAAGATGGCAGTGGGGACACTCGCCCCTTAGGGAATCCCCTGGCACCAACTTGGCTGATGGCAGGCATGCACGCATAGCATTCACACTGATGGGAGAGTTAGGTTGGGCATGCAGGTGGGCTTATTGAAGCCTGTTCTATCTGTATTGGGGGGTGCCTGGGAGCTGACTCTCCATGATCTGCGGCAGGGTCAGGTTGCTGGACTAGATGCTGCTGCAAATCATAGAACAGGAGCCCCACCGTCCCACCCTGAGCCCTCTAGGCATCTTCTGGGCCACAAAGACCCTCTGGTGCAGGCCCTGCCTCTAAAAATCCTCTCTTTTAAAACACACACACACACGCATGTCTCTGCCATTGCAAAGGACTGCATGTCTCAGAAGAAAAATAATGATTAAATAGTTACCTGTAAGTTCTTTGGGGGTGACTGGTACAATGCCCAGTAGAATGAGGCTCCTGGGTGCAACTACATATATGAAAAATCTGCTCTGTAACTTTGGGAAGCCAAAGAGATTAAATACAAAATTGATTCCCTTAGACAATCAACAGCAATGGAGAAAAAGGTTCTTGAAAGAAAAGTCTTCTCCCCCCCCCTCTCTCTTTTCCTCAGAAGGCAGTTTCAACATGCTTAACTATTAGTGAGCATGTTTCTCCATAATTTATTTACACAGAGCATTTTTGTAACTATCAGCTCTTAGGTTAAATAGGAAATTAACTTATTCTTGCTCCCTGATTTGTTCTTCATGTTGTTTAAAAAAAACAAAACACTATCCTTTTAATATGGGCAGCTTGGCTAATAAAAATGGTAAGTGCTGCTAGCAATTATGGCACCACAAATACAGGGCAAACAAGCTGCCTCTCCCTGTAAAGAATCCTCTTCATTCTGAGTAACTATACTGAGAAAACAACATGGTAGAAGCAGTGGGGAAGGATGGTTAAAATGAGCTTTTGCTGTCCCTGTTATCTTTTCGTTCTACAGGAAGGAAAAGCAGATTGGGGACAGCAGTTTTGATCAGCTAACTGTGGAAGGGAAAAGGGTTAAAAGTAGTCATCCTGTCATTCCTTTGTTCAAGCTTGCTGCAGACTCTTGGCTCAATGGCTACTAGTCATGTTGGTTCTAGTTCCTCCATTATCAGAGGCAATAACCTCCAAATTAGATTACTGCAATGCACTTTACATGGGGCTGCCTTTGAAGACGGTTCAGAAACTGCAGCTTGTGCAAAATGCAGCGGCCAGATTGATAGTAGGGACCAGATGGTCCAAACATATAAAACCGATTCTGGCCTGCTTGCATTGGCTGCCTGTATATTTCCGAGCTCAATTCAAGGTGCTGGGTTTGACCTATAAAGCCTTACACGGCTTGGGACCACAATACCTGATGGAACGCCTCTCCCGATACGAACCCACCCGTACACTACATTCAAGATCAAAGGCCCTCCTCTGGGTGCCTACTCCAAGGGAAGCTCAGAGGGTGGCAACAAGGGAGAGGGCTTTCTCAGTGGTGGCCCCCAAATTATGGAATGACCTCAGTGATGAGGTGCGCCTGGCACCAACACTGTTATTTTTTTGGCGCCAGGTCAACACTTTCCTTTTCTCCCAGTCATTTTAGCATGTGTTTTAAATTGTTTTTATATTGTTTTAAATTTTAAAATTGTGTTTTAAATTGTTTTTAAAATATGTGTTTTAAATTGTATATTTGTTTTAATGTTTTTGATTGCTGTAAACCGCCCAGAGAGCTTCAGCTATGGGGCAGTATACAAGTGCAATAAATAAATAAATAAATAAATATGCTAGGGATCATGAGTGGGAAAGTGCCACTGAGCCCATGTCCTGCTTGTGGGCTTTCCATATGCATCTGGTTGGTCACTGTGAGAACAGAATCCTGGTCTAGATGGTCCTTTGGCCTGATGCAGCAAGACTCTTATGTTCTCCTCCTTTTTTTTTGAAGTGACCCATCAGGAGACTGTTCGCATGTCCCCTACACAGTATTATCTTTGGCCCTGAAAACCTCAACTTTGGAGAGCAGGGAGCACGTCTGAGGCATTTTGATATGTCACATGTCATTCAGCTAGTTTCTGGCCCTGTTCTGCTGTGAGCAGATATATATTAATCCCAAGCCACTCAACAGCAAACTATATGCTGCAGGAACATCTCACGGTTGCTACCACCACTGAAAGCTAAAACCTGGATCTGTCTCAACATGGTTAATGATTGCAAAGAAATAGAGAGGCCACAATAATAAAGGCTTTCAATGATCTGTCTCTCTCAGGTACTTATGGGTGAAGAGAGGCCTGGGTACACACTGCTTTAGGGCCACTTGTCAAGAACAAATGGGGTTTTCTTTATTAGTGTTGCTGAGAAGCACCTGAGCTGGCTCCATTTGTACAGCCTTGAACAGGCTGTGCAGAACACAGCCACCTCCCCCATCCTCCAACCTGTGTTGTTCCAAAGGAAGTGACCCATGAAGAAGGAAACAGTGGCAGGCAATGTGTCTTAGCCAATCACAGAACCATGGGAGTAGGCAGGACACAGGAAGGATTTCAAGCCGATGCTGCAGACAGAAGTTACAGATGCATGCAGATCACTGATGCAGATGACACCTCAGCTATGAAGGAGGAGGGGGGGTGTACTTTTGATGAGACCCTTCTCAATAGTCAGTAAGCAAACACTGGTTTTTGCTTGTACAAGACAGCTGTGAACACAGCAGGGCCATGGAACATATCCAAAGGATTGAGACATTTCAGTCGCTCTCAAGCCATGCCCATGTGGCAAAGGAGAATATGCTTTTCAGAAAGCTCTAAAATATATAACTTTTTTTGTAAAACAGACATTGCACAGGTGGATAGCAGAGAGAGCAGGGAGAAATTCAATAAATCTGAATTTGTCAAGTCTGTGCTTTCAGAAACAATATGAGAACTGAAAGACAGCCATCCTTCGAAATTCACACTTATCAAAAATTTGCAATGCAGTTCTCCAAGCCAACAGTGCTTGCAAAAATACATATGTTAGGGCAAAGTGTGCATTAAAATGAATATATTGGTGAAACTAACACACAAAAATTCATTATATTAGGGAAAATTGCTTTGCAAAAATGTGTATATTAGAAAAAATTGCATACAGAATGTTTCTTAGGATACATTTGTGTTAAAATGCTGATGAATTTTCATGAGAATCTGAGATAAATGGACAGATCCTTCCATCCTTAGCAGGGAGACACCATTTCTGTCATATATTGCCTTAAGTTCTTTTTCTTTCCTTCCCAACTACATTGTTTCTCCAGCCTTATTAACAATTTTGTCCGGCATTGTTTCAAATCTGATTAATATTCATTATATCCATGGCACTCTCACTTTTCTGTCAGGCATCCAGGCCTGATCTTAATAGGCTTCACAAAATCCAAAATCAGATCCTATTAGCCAGTCTCTATCAGATGCCTGCAGCACTCACACGGAGCCTTTCTACAAAGCAGTGACATCCGTAAAGGTCTTAATCTGATATGACTGTTCAGTTTTAGCTGTGGAAACAAATAGCAGAGGAACACTTATGGTGGAAGGCTCTGTGGAAGGCTATTGAGTCAAAGATAGAATTGAAGCCAAGAGAGGTGCAACACATTTTCAAAGCCAATGATCCAAAAATATAAGAGATCAATGGTGTTCATTCACTAAATATACTCTTCATCTCATAGAATAAGGTGCTGAAGTACCCTCCAATTATTTTCAGATTCTCCTTTCTAAAAGGCAGTCTTTTTGGCAGACTTCCATATAATAGAGAAATAATCTAATGTATAGGTACAGGGCCAGCGCCAGGCATGCTGGGGTCCTGGCACCCGCACACATGTCCCACCTACCTACCTTTCCCTTGAAGTGAATGCTGCCCACACTGTGTGACATGCCTGCCATCAGCCAAGATGGTGGCTGAGGCTTCCCTAGGAGCTGATGCCTCCGCTGCCATCTTGGTTGATGGCACACATGCGTACTACATGTGCACATACCAGCATTTACTTCAAGGGAGAGGTAGGTGCGTACTGCGGGTCTGCACAGTAGTGGGGGGTGCCTGGGAGCTCCCTCTCTGTGATCCATGGCAGGGTTGGGAGCCAATGCTGCTGCTTATCGCGGAAGGTTTACCCACCCACCCTAAGGAGAGGCCCTCGGCCAGGGGCCATCCTGGCCACCCTCTGGCGCTGGCCTTGTATAGGTATGACAATGTGCATTAATACATAACCTTCCTTCACTTCTGTACAGGTGCAATGTGAAGCAAAGGACAGGAAAGAACAATGAATGTTCACCCTCTTTCACCAAGCTCTGTTTTGTGGCTTTTCATAGGTTATAAACTGCAAGTTTTATTAACACTAACAAGTTTAGACTCTTGCTGGCTCTGAAAAGCTGGTTAAATAAAGCAAGATGGATCCCACTGTGAATTGTGCATCATCATCATTGATGCTTTCTGCTTCTAAGACATTTGCCCCCCAAGTTTTGCACATTACACTACATCCTAGCTTATACTCTGCTGTTGACAATGCAGATTGATTTCAGGAAAGATTTGACATAGTCAAGTTGTAAACACCACCTTACTTTAGAAATGTATACTTCTAATCTTCAGGCCAACACATGAGAACAACATAGGCCTCTGCTGTGTCATATTCACTCTCTCAATCACTTCCAGTGACCCTGGCTCTTAAATAGTTTACCTTTTAAATAGTTGTTGAAAGCAGCTTATTTTCTACTTATGTTTTAGCCATGACCTCCACTAGTCCTTTCGACTTAATTAATGATCTTTCTTCTGTATCAACAATAACGAATAGCTATCTGACAGAAAATTGCTGAACCAACAATCTGGCCTTTTCTGCAGTCAAATTTGATATAGAGATGCACTCTGATGTACTTCTTGCTCTGGGTACTCATGAGCATTAAACCTTGCCAACAATTACCTTGCAGACTTGGTAGACTGTAAAAAAATGTACCTATGTATCCTTCACTTTTCAAATAGCTTATGACAGATCGCTCAACCACCCCAAAGAAGCCATGAAACATTTTCTCAAACTGAAAGGCATCTACTGCTTTTCCATGGGCAGATAAGGAAGTAGTATATGGTGGGCAAACTGATGTGCATGTACCACAGCTTCTGTTCATTTTCTCTACCTATAAGGATACTTCTTGCAAAAGTTTGAAAAAGGGGGAGAATGTATAAAAACAAGCATATATAATAAGACATCTTGCAGAACCAGCATAGCTTCCAAGTTCTGTCTAAGCTTTTTGAGTTCTTTCAGAGTATCAATATACACATGGATAAGGGTGATCCAGTAGATATTGTGTATTTAGACTTTTCAAATGCTTTTGATAACGTCCCTCACCAGAACTCCTGTGTAAACTTAGCACTCATGGAATAAGAGGACAAGTCCTCTTATGGATAAGTACCTGGTTATAGAACAGGAAGCAGAGAGGAGGAATAAATGGGCAGTTCTCACAATGGAGGAATGTAAGCAGTGGATTCCACAAAGGATCAGTATTGGGATCTGTGCTTTTAAACTAGTTCATAAATGATCTGGAGTTAGAGGAGAGCAGCGAAGTGGCCAAGTTTACTGATGACACCAAATTGCTCAGGGTAGTAGGAACCAAAATGGATTGTGAGGAGCTCTAAAAGGATCTCTCCAAACTGGGTAAATGGGCATTAAAATAACAAACACAATTCAAAAAGCAAGGACAAAATGATGCAAATTGGGGCAAAAAATCCAAACTCCACATATATGCTTGTGAGATCTGAACTGGCAGTGACTGACCAGAAGAAAAAAATATTGGAGTCATGGTGGATAGCTCAATAAAAATGGATAGCTCAATGAAAATGTTGACCTAGTGTAGTATTGAAGGTGGTATGCCTCAATACCAGTTTCTGAAGAGCACAAGTGGGAAGAGAGCTGCTTTGCTAATGTCCTGTTTGCAGGCTTCCCATTGGCATCTGATAGGCTGTTGTGCACACAGGATGCTTCTGAACTAGACCAGCCTTTCTTCCAAGAGGGTTCTTTTTATGTTCTCATGTAGAAAAAGCACTTGTTCAGACTCATTTCTCTGAACCACCAAGAACCACCACATAAAGTTCAGATAATCAAAAAGAAGGGAAAATAGAGAGGCATGGAGCTTTACATAAAGGCCTATGCAGGGAACAGAAGGTGGATTTGGATAATCAGAAGATATTGTAATAAGTTTGTAATGTGTGTGTGTGTGTGTGTGTGAATGTTTACTGACTGATCTTGGTAGCAGGAATGCCAGGTGAATTCTGTGTAGGTTAAACAACTAATTTATCTGTTGATAGGCACTATAATGTTTGTGAATTGGGCCCTAAATTACAGGGAATTATTGGCTCTGGCCACAAACACTACTAGGAGCTCCTTGAATTGTGAACAATATTGTGAAGTGGTAACCCTTCAATGAACGATAACCTTTCAGAGACAAAATGGCAGATTTTGAAAGGCACATTTTCTGAAATGGATAGTTATTAACCGCCTCTAAAAGCCTGATGAGGAATATGTGTTATTGGAGAGCCACTGTGAATAAGGGAGAGAAAGTTAAAGGTCAATTCCCCAATCCCTTACATCAAAGTCCGTTCACAGCCTCCATTTCCCCCTCCATCTCTCTTGCCTCTGGGCTATCAACAAATGGATGGGAAGATGACATTCTCATAGGGCCAGATTTGGTCCAGCTATATGGAACTGCTGGTTTCTACACTAAAGAATGATACAGTCTGAAAGCTGTAGTAGCAATTCCCTGAGCCATATTTTGGGTGTACTGTGCTCTAAGTCATAAGCCTGTTTGAAGGGTTTGATGGAGCAGAGCTGCTAATTCCTGAACATCTTCAATTAATGTGAAATTCTTTCTTGCCCTGATCAATAAAAACACTTCTTATCACCATGCAGTAATCACAGCTTGCATGATGGCTAGAAAAATGTAAAGCCTTCAGTCTCCTCTATTGCATTTAATGATAACAGTACAGAAATGTTGCTTCCAAAGCTGTGGCCGCATCACTAATAACACTTACGCAAAAGCAAAGAAGAAAACAACCCCCCCGCCCCGAAAACCATGTTAATTTCAAGCTTCATTTGAAATGCAGTTTGGCAAGGAGAAAAATCAATGTTTGTCCAGTGGAAAAGAAAAACGCTGGTTGGGACCACACTGCTGTTTTCAAGTTTAAGAGGATGTAAAAAATTATGGTACTCAGTAACATTCTCTTAACGGGTAGAATTATTTTCTTATCAGACAAGATATTTGATTTTGAGAAGTTTCATTTTGACAAGAGCTATTTCAGTTCAAGGGACTGTCTGGAAACCGTCCCTTTCTTCATATGTTTTATCAGTCCTGACGCTAGGACCAATTGATTTTCTCCCTTTCTCTAAAGATGTCGTCAATTCAGGTTTGTTTTGATGAATGCCACAATTGCTGGGCCAAATATATATCCACACATTTCCTGGAGGAGTTGATTTTAGGTTTCAGCTCTGCTGGAGAGAAAAAGAACTATTTGTAAATGTCATACCTTGTCTGGCAAAGTCTTACTCATTTTTTGAAAGGAAATCTAAAAGGACTGAGGGTAGAACTTCCAAAGTGTCTACCGTGGTACCTGCTAGAGATCTTATACTCTGCATAGTGCACACAATTAACCCCCTTTTAAATTTAAAAAGTTGCTATTTACTGTAAATAAGAAAGTGATGGCTATTAAAAGACACAGGGAACTTGGTATTCAGTAGATCCTCCTTTTATCATTCTTTGTCAACCTGGTGCCCTCCAGGTGTTTTGGACTGCAATCCCCGTCAGCCGTGCTGGCTGGGGCTGATGGGAATTGTAGTCTAAACCACCTGGAGGGCACTGACTGGCAAAGGCTGGATTACATACACCAGGACTCATCCTACTTTATCTCTTATTGTGTTGATGCAACAGAATCTAATGAATAGCTGCCACCAGATTTCTCTTTTTTATCAACATGTGTTTATACGCTAAAGGTCAAATTCTTGTCTTGGATGCCCACACATGGAATTCTCCACTTAAAGTCAATGGGGTCCCTCAGCACGTGCAGTCAAGCACAAAATCCAGCCCTGAGGGGTTGTTTTCTTCCACAGCTCTGACCCATTCTACTGCATGCATGGTTTCTTCCTTAAAAGGCAGTAAAGTATATTGTTTGGGGGGGGGTTTTGGGGGGGGAGAAGGGATTTAATGGAGAAACAACTAGGTTAAAATGAAAGCAGAGCAATACCCTCTTCTGAACATTCACAATCTTCAGGTCAATGCAGCTAAAAAGGGAGGGGGAAGAAAGTTCAAGCATGACACTTGCATTGAGAAGATATGGAAATGGAAATGAATGCTACAAATTGGACTGTGTCAGCTCTTTCTATACATGTCCAAATATTTGTTGAATCCAGAGCAAACTGGAGAGAGGAGGCTTTGCTGAGCCTATGGACAGAGAGCATCTAGGGCAAACGTTTGCGTGCAGACTGATGAATGGGATCCACACTAGGGTTGCCAAATCAGAAGCATCCTAAACCCTGAGATTTCAGGGGCAGGCCCTAGTGATGTCATTAAGCATATGTTAAGCATCAACCACAGTTGACTGGAGCATACCACTCAAACAAAACCTTTCTCTCATTAGAAATTAAGATAGAAATCTTAGCTAAACGAGCGTGTTCCCAGGTGCAGCTGAAGTGACATGATCATTCCTTCTCACCTGCTTAGGGAGCCTGGGTAGGGAACATTTAACCTAGCCTACTTGTTTCTAGCAAAGTGCCCTCAGACCAGGCCAGTCACCAGAAAGCCACTGTATGAAGAAGGGAGCCTAGTGTTGTGGAGATGTTAGATGGGAGCATTCAGGAGTAAAGATGGCTGCAATTCTAAACACACTTGCTAAGGGTCTAAGCCCCATAGAACTCAACAGGACTAAATTCTGAGTAGATATGGCTTGGATTGTGCTATTAGTAAGGCTTGACTAGGGATCCTCTGCAAAGATATCCATATCAAGCAGGGTTGGCAACCCCCTGCCTGGAATGCCCTGCCTGCCTTTTAACATGGCTGCTGCAAACATTTTTACAGAGTTGACCCTTCACTGCAGAGAGAGGTTTGAGAAATGAGTAAGAGTTATGAGGATTCCCTACCCTTTCCTGCCTACCCTGCGGGCTGCTATAAACTCTGACAGACAAACCAATGCCAGTGAGTAATAATTCCAGAGAGAAAACGCACATGGTTGGGTCTACCTTCACAGGCCATAGCTTGGGAACAACAGCAATTGAAGCCACCCTTGCCAGTATGTGAATTCCTTTTTACTGCAAGAAACAAACCAACATACAAACAACAAGGTGCATCATCAATGGGTTTAAGGAGGTTGAGCTAAGGGCATGGAACCACTGTTGTTGCTTCTATGGATGTAAGAGAGTGAGGTCAGAGGTTAATGAAATGCAAACAGAAAAACAAAAACCAAAGACAGTGATCCTAAATGCAGTATCATACCAACCACAACAAGATTCCTATGAGTAAGGCAGAAAACTCAGTGTCCCACAACCAGTCAGGGTTCCTAACCAAAAAGCAAAACTAAAAGAACCTGGCAGCCAGTCAGCCAAGGTCACAGAAATCCCCATGCAGGACAACCTGACCTGGAGGCTGCAGTTAGTGTAGAATGCTGCAGTACAATTGTTGACATGAGCATAATATCAGCGCATAATACCTCTGCTCTGAAATCTGTACTGGTTGCCAATTTGCTACCAGGCCAAGTATCAAGGTCCATGATACAGGTCTCACATAGTACTTGTTCCGCTCTTGTAAGAAATGGATCCTTTAGTGTGGCAGCACCTGCTCTTTGCAACTCCCTGCCAGTTGACATTAGGCAGGCGCCTTCGTTGTACTCTTTTTGGCATCTGCTAAAAACGTTATTGTTTAGACAAGCCTACCCAGGCAAGTAGAAGCTATTATGCTTTTTATCTGTTTTTAACTCATTGCTGGTTTATTACTGTTAATATTTTTAATACCTGCTTTTAACTATTTTTACCATTAATTTCATTGTTTTAATTCCTTCTGTAAACTGCTTTGAGTTTTTTCCCCAAGAAAGCTATATATAAATGTTGTAGTCCTTGGGCCTCTTTCCTCTTTTAGGAATAAAGGAATCTGACATATACCAAGGCAGGCCATTTGGTACCATCTAGCTCAGTACTGATGACATGGACTAACATTGGTTCTTCTGGATTCCAGGCAATAGTCTTTTCCAGATATTGGATTTTGGACTTTTGCATGGAAAGCATGTGCCCAGCTAGTGAGCTACAGCCCTCCCCCTGTATAAAAAAGTATTGTTTAAAATTGTTCTTTTCAATTCACTAATGAATGTACAGCACACCTAGGGCAGATCCACAACATTCATTTAAAGCACATTCAACACGCATTTGAAGGACATGAATCCCACCACAGAATCATGGGAACTGTAGTTTGTGAAGGGTGGTGGGAACTATAACTATGAGGGGGAAAGTACATTTCCCAGTATTCTTTGGGGGAAGTCATGCGCTTTAAATGTGAGTTGGATGTGCTTGACATGTATTGTGTGGATCTACTTCATAAAATTTGCCTGCATGTAAATCATTTTAATTAATTGTTTAAAATGGGAATGAGCTACAAAGTTTACTGGATGACTATGGGCTATTCACCATCTCTTAGCCTAATGTGCCCCACAGAGGGGGACCATAAGCACCCCAAGGAAGAAGGGCACACTTAAAATATATAGGAAATAATAATGGACAACCATAGTGTGAAATCAAATATTTATAGGGACATAGTATGAAGAAATAGTTATATAAGCATGCATGTCAAAGATGTTCATTATTTACACAACCTGTAAATATATTTATAGTGCAATCTTATGCAGGTTTACTCAGAAGCAAGTCCCAATGTATTCAATGGGGCTTTCTCAAACAGGGAAGCGTGCACAGGACTGCAACCTCAAGTGATAAGGAACTTCACTTGCCCAACTCAGAACCCAGGATCATGCCACTTTAAGCTGTTTTGCAACTGTTTCATACTTGTTTTATGGTTACTGGATTTCAAATGGCATTATTTCTTCTTGTGAGTTGCCTTGGTTTCCAACCCTACCTCACGGCGTTGTTGGAAAGATTCCATACACACACACACTGGAGATATAAAAATATATATACCCCATATAATAGTTTATTGTCAAAACCAGTTGATCATTGCAGAACATTTTTTAAAAAATAAAATCAGTATTAGTTTTCTACAAAATAAAAGCAGCGACACCTAGGTAATCCCTGCCTAACTGCTTTAAAAAATAGAATTGGATGGGAAGAGAAAGATTTGCAACACAAACACAATTTGTTGCCATATACACTCAAAAGTCCCATTGATTTACAGCAAAATCCTAACCATGTCTACTCAAAAGTAAGTCCTATTGAATTCAATGGGGTTTGCTCCCAGTATGTGGGATTAGCATTGCAGCTTTATTCCCAGAAAAGTGAGTATAGGATTAAAGCTTCATGTTGGGAAGGTTTTCAAAACAGGCTATGAATTAAATAAACTGCCCTCTTCAACAACACAGAAAAATTTAAACTTGTTTGACTCCTTAGAAAAGAATAACACATTGTAATGCCATCATAAGCTGTGGCAAGTACACTTTTTCAGTTTTCTGTTCAAAAATTATTTGAAAGAAATATGTATAATATGCTATTTTTTGCAAGTATTTAAAAAACCCTGCAAGTACACTTTTATTATAATCATAACTGAAATTGTTTACTTTGCAACGCCTATCAAAATCCGGCTGTGATCTTCAGTTCTAGATTTCTTGCTATATTATCATAGAGAGAAATGCAATCTTGCTGTTCCTGAAAGTTATGTAATCATTCAACTTCTGATATGCAGACAAGCAGAAAAAGGAAGCTTCTTTTCAGGATTTGCAATGGGTTGTAGCTGTTGCCTGGAGGTCAGCAAATCTCTCATCAATCACAACCCTGACTTCACTTATTGGCTAAAAACCTGAAAGGGCAGATTAGAGCAGCTGACTTCTAACAGAAGTTGTGAAGGGACACGGTATATCTGTTGAACCAGACCACCTAGAAAATTAATTTTTTTAAATGAAAGCTAAGAGTCCAGAGATTGGGGTAACTCACCTGGAGACCCAGAGAGGGGCCTCCAAAATCGAAGTCTCTGGGTGAAAACCAGAGACCCGGCAACCCTAATCCACACATAAATGGTTGCTTGCATATTACTGGATAAAAGCCACTGTCCCCTGAACAACATACTTTTGTTTGTACAGAAGTACAAACCTGCTCACTGAATGGAATCCACACATACGTGTTTACTTGTGCATTTATACTTGTGCTCAAGCAGAAGTACAAAGCTCATCAATGGAAATGATTTACTTATGCACATGGTTTTCAGTGAAACTGGCAAATGTGTGCAGTATCTTAGGAAATGACATATACCTCTGAGCCCTGTGTCATCTCACAAGACCCTGTACTAAGCCCCATGGTCATCCAAAGTTAGGTTGCCCTTTACAAGCACAGGACTTTACCTGTGGTGGCCCCCCATTCTGTGGTAATTGCTCCCAAGGGAAACTTGCCAGGCCCATTTTCTTATCCTTCTAGAAATTAATTTAAACCTTTTAAAAATAAAATAAAATAAAATAAAAATCCACAACTGAGAATTTAGATTTAATGCCAACGTTATTACATTTAATGCCAATCTATTACATTTATATACTGCTTTTTCTTAAAGGATCTCAAGGTAGTGTACCCCTTTTAGTCTCACTATAGCTCTGGGAGGTAGATTAGGTTGAGAAATAGTGTCTTGCCCAACATCACCCAGTGGAGCATCATGGTCAAGTTGGTATGTGAACCCTGGTCTCTCCAGTACTAGTTTGACACTCTAACCACTATACTACACGGGCTCTCATATTTTAATGCTGATTTTACAGTGGATTCTTATTTGTTTAAGGTTAAATTACCTTAGTGTGTTTTAATATGTTTGGGGAGGGGATGTATGTTTTAAGGTTGTTTTTGTATTTTGATATTTATTTTCAAATATTGTTTAAGTCGTCCTGTGGATCCTGTTATGGATAGAAGGGGAACGGAAATTGGGATAGTAAATGAAGAAACAGAAAAATAAATAAACATGTAGCATGTATGTATATATGCTAACATCACACACCTGGGGATTGTAATAAAAGATGATTGCTGAATGTTTACACAAAATATCACTTAAGACACAGTGTGCAAAAAAAAAAAAAAGGCTTTACTGCCCTTGGGAAAAAGAACGAATAACTGTTTCTGCCCTAAATTGACTTAATATTCACAATCTTCTAGTCTGGAATTGAAGCATGGATATTTATGTAATCAGTGGTGGCTGGTGGCTCCATGTCAGTGGGGCAGTGGAATCCGCTCCAGGCTTTAGTCCGAACTTTCAAGGAGCTGTCCAAGGTGCTGAATTACACTGTCCCACTGACATGGAGCCACCAGCCACCACTGTGTTAATGCAGTGATATAATATTTTGTTGTCACTTGTTTTATCTCCATAAATTTATTAATTCTCAATTTGCTGAAACTTGTTCATGTGACATTGATGATCTGTTGATTTCTCATGTTCATAGTTGATTTGGTATAGAATTAGATGTAGCAGTTTCCAAATCAGGGGAACTACTAGCCCCCCTGTATTTGGCACTGGTTAGGCCTCATTTTGAGTACTGCACTCAGTTCTGGACACCACATTTTAAGAAGGATGCAGATAAATTGGAACATGTTCAGAGGAGAGCAACAAGGATGATCAGGGGACTGGAAACAAAGCCCTATGAGGAGAGGCTGAAAGAACTGGGCATGTTTAACCTTGAACACAGGGTTGGACTCAGTGACCTTACAGGCCCCTTCCAACTCTACTATGGTATGATTCTATCAGACTCCTCTGCAAAATGCAGATGAAATAAATTTATCAAAAATATTAAGAACTTGCTAAACATTTTAAGGTTTGCTGTTGCTGCACTTCTATGTTATATGACTATGTAAGGTCCCCTGTGAATATTGCTTTGTATGTTGTTGTTTTCATTCTTACAAACATAAGAAATGCCTCATCTGTTTCCACTTCCTAAATGGTCTAATATTGTCCACATAATATAATGACAATGACTTTTCCACCTGTTTATATCCTTCCTGTTCCATCGATGATCCCTCCCCCTCCTCTTCCATAGTGAGCGACACTTGTCAATGCTGACACATCAGTCCTGCCCCCACCAAATCACTACAATGCAAATGAATTTGCTTTCTTCCCACATTCCTCACATCTGAATATCAGTATTATATATAGCAATGGGCTGGATTCTGTCAGGACATTTGAGGTTTTTTTATTTTAAAATGTCTATTGCACCTTGCAGCCACAGAAGGCTCTCAAGGAAAGAAAGAAAAACATTAAGAGGCCCTTTGAAACAACTATCAAAATGAACTAGTACTGTCAATTAGCAGTATGCTTCTGAATACCAGTTGTGGAACCTGCAGGGAAAGAGCTCTTGCTCTCAGGTCCTGCTTATGGCTTTCTCACAGGCATGTGGCTGGCCACTGTGAGAACAGGATGCTGGACTAGGTGGGCCAATTGGCTCTTCTGAGCTCTTATGTTGCTTTACTAACACCATTCATAGCAGTGTTATCTAGAACTCCAGGTAAATGGCAAATGTCTGACTGAATAGCCAGGATTGTATCAGCTTTTTAAAAAATGGACAAAGAGCAAGTCGAGCAGGACTCTTTTGGAAGTGAGTACCAAAACAAGGGAACCGCAATCATCTAAACATCTTCATTTCCATCTGTACACCTAATTTCAGAAGGTGAGGGAGGGGTGATCTAAGCAGCGTTCCTTACAAGATGGGAAAGAGCATGGAGGACTATGTATTTCCAAGCAACATCCAGCCAAGCCTGCCCAGAGATTGTATCCAACAAAGTCATCCCATGAGTGCAATGACTTCCATGTGTGCAATGGGACTTTTTCTCGCTCTCCCTGTGTTCCCCACATCTGCTCTGGAGGGTTGGGGGAACTCACAGAACAAATCTGGGGGGCACATGGGGGGCACGGGGAGAGAAGAGGGAAAGGAAGTCCTGTTCTGCAGACAGAAGTCATTGTATTACTTGGACAACTTTGCTGGCTACAATCCCAAGTCCTCAGATTTTTGTTTGTACAATTTGTAGTGTTATCAGTATGTGTGCTTGTGTGAGGGATCGATATTAATCTTACTTCTGTCATTACTTGCTAGTTTTTGGAGAGGAGTCCAAACCACAAGAGGCCATCAATTGTCAGCACCTGGTTTCCATTGGTTGCAGTCAAAATAGCACTAAGGCTAAGTTTCAGTCAGTACAAGGATTTCTCCTTGCATGACAGAATGATCTCCCCCTCTCCTCCCCTTGTGTCCCCCTAAATCTGTTTTGGAGTTTCTCCCCAACCCTCCAGAGCAGATTTGGGGATGTCACAGGGCATGCTCAGGGGAGAAGAGGGTGGGAAATCTTCTTGTGCTAATGCTAATCTTTGTGCTAGTGCAAAAAGTTAGCTGAATACCGCCCCATATTTCCATCACATTATGGTATATTGAGAGGCAGGGCATTTTTGATAGTGGCTCCCCAGTTATGGAATCCCTTCCCCACTGAATTGTTCCTATACATGCCTTAAACAGGCCTTAAAAAACCCCATCTGTTCCAGACTGATTTTTCTGGAAGTGTTTTAATTAATTGCTCATCTGTTTAAAAACATATTGAAATGGTCATAGTCACGGATGCTATCTTTTCTCCCTGAAGCTCCCATGTCCCATCAAATCTGCTCTGGAGGGTCCCCCAACCCTGTGGAGCTTATCAGAAGGGTATGCAGAGAGCTGTAGGAAGAGAGGGAATCCTTTCTGCAAATGGTGCCCATATTGCTGGTGGATGGACACTGTTTGATATCACCCTATCCTTTGTAACTATTTAAAGATTTGTTTTCTGATTTCTAAATAACATATTTTATAATGTGTTATGTAAGCCACCTTGGCCCAAAAAGGTAGCCTATAAACATTGTTACAAATGGTCTGAATTTTGTTTTGGGGTTTGGGAATGTAAATGGAAAGGTGAGAGTGAAATATAATCAACAAACTAGCATCCTGTCACTCTTGAAATTTTATCTACCTTTCATTATGACCATCCTCCATATAAGGAGCAGTAGTCAAGATAGAGGTAGCCATGTGCACTATGGGTTTTACTACCTCAGATGTGGCTGTGTATGCATAATGCATACAATACGCGTTTCCAGTTGCAAGTTGATGCCAGTGCTCCCAAGTTGTTCCTCTGTTAATGATGATTAGAAGGGAAAGTAGACACCTCTGGCAAATTCTACTGCATGATGTACACACACCACCATTCATATCGCTATTGACATCAGAATGCCAAGTAATTTTGGAAAATCTGTTAGATCCCATTTTGTATTTAAGGCTTAACAAATTAGCAGCAAACACCAGTGCATGCTCAGCTGGCTTCTCCATTATTAGCAGGTATGTGTCAATCACTAGATGATGGCACACAGGACTGAATGTTTTAGCCAAATCGGCATAACATGTTTGTACCTAAAGCACCCTGTTGGGTCTGTAAATGAATGATATCGAAAGCATGCATGATTCACTTCCAATTTTCAATTCTGATATTTCAAGGAGTTGTATTCAAGTAGAATTTTGAGGAATAAGTGCATGCAAATAAACAAACTCTGTGGAACTCTCTTTTTGCACAAGATTACACTAACTGAAGCAAATTGTATGTATTGAAAGGAAAACCCAACACTTTATAAGACCCGAAATAAGAAAGAAAAGTTGCAGCGTCTCTAATGAATGACTGATTTGAAAGCATCCAGTCATTCCTGGAAGGGAAATAAGGTGAACAATTGCAAAGACCTGTCATCTGTGAAACACGCAGATGTACTATATACTCAAAAACAGATGCCCCAAAATGGCTCTGATTATACTTTTTATTGTCAGCTATTTTTGAAGCATGAAATAGCAAGCTTTAAAGTTTCACAGAACTCTCCATCTATCAGAATGACTTAGTTCAATGCATGATGCAATGTGGTCTGTCTAAAATGTGGAATTTCCTCTGTCTTACTATATGCAAAAGCATTAGCCCTGAAATATCAATATATTGTTGCATGCACCCCAAACTCTGAGTGGTGCGAGTCTTCCAGGGATTCCAGTGCTTACCCAGGGTTCGGCTTCCTTGGAATGAAGGTGACTGGAGACTTTGGTGTCTTTATGATATATGGTTTATTTACACATACATACAACCTGAGCATAAGATGGTGGGGTTCTCAGCATTAACACACCAACAGATCTTCCTTCTAAGCAAGGTTTCTAGGGGAGGCTTCCCAAAACCATAGCTTTGGATTCAGCACAGAGAGCAAGGCAAGCCTCTCTGTGTCTTTCCAGCTCCAAGCCCCACATCAAACTCCCTCAAAATCTACTTACTGCCTCAGCCAGGTGATTGATCCCCCCCCGTTTTACTTTAGTTTAGTTTATAGTTTAGTTATATGACACTTTTTGGCTAAAAGGCCCCCAAAGTGGTGAACAACATATTAAAACATATTACAAAAAAAGAAAAGAAATTACATAAGAAATAACCAGTAAAAATATACAGTAAAAACACAATGCAACAAGAACAATGCAAATGCAATGCAACACAAACAATGCAACACAAACAATGCAAAATGTTTGCAACAAAAACAATGTTTTCTTTGTTTTCAAATGATGCACACAGTTATCACAGCAGACTGTGGTCTCAGGAGAGACATTCCTTCTAGTTCCTATGCAACCCACTGCTTTCCACCAAGTCTTCAGACATGTACACGAGGTTGATTAGTTGAACAAAGAGACTGGCTTGTTCAGAACTATTATCTTATGAAAGGAACTGGTTTGACCAGTTCAGCAAGTCTCTCTAATACAAATTGCATCTCTACAAATAACAAAATCACAGGCAGGAGGGGACCCACAGAAATCATTCAAGCCAACCGCCCATACTATAATAATATTCTGGTTTTGTCTGGTTTTTATGGCAGCTATATAGAGCAGGAGACAGCCAAGATTCAAATCGTCTTCATTAATTTTAATCATAAAACCGACCAAAGCTAAGCTAAATATGGCAAAAAGGACAGGTATAAAAATTAGTATGACATTTTATTTATTTATTTATTTATTTATTTTATTAGATTTATATACCGCCCGACTAGCATTAGCTCTCTGGGCGGTGAACAACAGAATATAAAAATACAAAATATCTCAGATCTCATAATAAATACAGCATAGACATATATAAAACAAGAAATCAAAAACAATTACAACAAAATTTAAAACTAAAACGAGTTACATATTAAAACGCCATAGCAAAGAGGCAAGTCTTAACCTGGCGCCGAAAGGAGAGCAATGTCAGCGCCATACGCACCTCTTTGGGGAGACCGTTCCACAGTTCGGGGGCCACCACTGAGAAGGCCCTAGATCTTGTCACCGTCCTCCGAGCCTCCCTATGAGACGGAACTCGGAGGAGGGCCTTCGATGTGGAGCGTAGTGTACGAGCAGGTTCATATCGGGAGAGGCGTTCCGATAGGTATTGTGGTCCCATGCCGTATAGGGCTTTATAGGTCAAAACCAGCACTTTGAATCTAGCCCGGAAGCATATTGGGAAACCAGTGCAAGCGAGCCAGAACAGGTGTTATGTGTTCCGACCGCCTGGTCCCCGTTATTAATCTGGCCGCTGCATTTTGGACAAGCTGTAGTTTCCGAACTGTCTTCAAAGGCAGCCCTACGTAGAGCGCATTGCAGTAGTCCAGTTGTGAGGTTACCAGAGCATGTACGACTGATGTTAGGTCCTCCCTGCTCAGATAGGGACGTAGCTGGGCTACCAGCCGAAGCTGGTAGAAAGCATTCCGTGCCACCGATGCCACTTGGGCCTCAAGTGACAGGGAAGGATCTAAAAGAACCCCCAGACTATGAACCCAGTCCTTTAGGGGGAGTGTAACCCCATCCAGGACAGGGTGTATATCCACCATCCGATCCGGGAAACCGTTCACCAGCAACATCTCAGTCTTGTCTGGATTGAGCCTCAGTTTGTTAGCTCTCATCCAGTCCATTATCGCAGTCAGGCAACGGTTCAGCACATCGACAGCCTCACCTGAGGAGGATGAAAAGGAGAAATAGAGCTGTGTGTTATCAGCGTACTGGTGGCAATGCACTCCATAGCTCCTGATGACCGCACTCAACGGCTTCATATAGATGTTGAAAAGCATGGGAGACAGAACCAAACCCTGCGGGACTCCACATTGCAGAGCCCACGGTGTCGAGCAATGTTGCCCAAGCACAACCCTCTGGAGACGACCCGGTAAGTAGGAGCGGAACCACTGCCAAACAGTACCCCCGACTCCCAACTCCGCAAGCCTCTCCAGAAGGATACCATGGTCGATGGTATCGAAAGCCGCCGAGAGATCAAGGAGGATCAACAGAGTTACACTCCCTCCGTCCCTCTCCCGACATAGGTCATCATACAGGGCGACCAAGGCTGTCTCAGTGCCGAAACCGGGCCTAAACCCCGATTGAAACAGATCTAGATAATCAGTTTCATCCAATAGCGCCTGGAGCTGGCCAGCAACCACTCGTTCCAAGATCTTGCCCAGGAATGGAACATTTGCTACTGGTCTGTAGCTGTTGAAATTTTCTGGGTCCAAGGAAGTTTTTTTCAGGAGTGGTCTTACTGCTGCCTCCTTCAGACAGCCCGGGACCACTCCCTCTCGTAAAGAGGCATTTATCACTTCCCTGGCCCAACCAGATGTTCCATCCCTGCTAGCTTTTATTAGCCAAGAGGGGCAAGGATCTAGTACCGATGTGGTTGCATGTACCTGTCCAAGCACCTTGTCCACGCACCTTGTCCATGACATCACAATCAGACACATAAAAACACACATTCTTGAGCCCAGTGCAGAAATTACAAAGTACACATTCACCATCATGAACCAGGGTAAATCATCATAGGAACTGTTCTGTGTAGTGACTGTATACACATAAGATTATATGTGCTGTTCCACATACAATGAAAACATATCTATATATAATTTAGTCATCCAAATCACAGAGATGGTATTATAGAGAGGATGATATTCTATAGACTACTCTTACTGCTCCTCATTGCTTGTGTAGTGTTAGCATTTCCTGAGTGGCATAACCCCAGCCAGGTTCTTGCCAATGAGATAAAGGATTTTCCCTATTGGCTGTCTTTATCACCAGCTTCTTACAAATTATGGTGCACTGCTCAGGAGAGTCTTGAGTTGCAGACTCTGAGCCTTCATTTTATTAAATCCCCCCATCCCAAGCTTCATTTTCATGCAGTTTGACACTATCAGTATCGCAATCACAGGGTGTCATACATGTATTTACTTTGAGTTCAATATATAACATAGCAACATCAGGATGCAAACATCAAAAAATCTACTTAGGAATGTTGGTCAGGTTTATTTATTAGCTTTATATCCCACCCTTCCTCCCAGTAGGAGCCCAGTAGGTTAGCATTTCCTTGTATTTTCAGCTAGCTAATGGGAAGTAATTGCCTTTTGAAGGGCAAATCCAGCATTTGTGAAGTTAGTAATATCAGCATATGTAAGCAGGCGGAGTCAAGAGAAAATCATCAGAAGCACCACTGCGATAAATGTGTGTACTAAAAATGAGAACTAACCATTATGTGTTCAAAATAAAAGCACATCTTCATTGTACATGTATTGAATGTGCACATGTTAGAACATCTGAACAGGACTAAAGAATGGAACGTATGTAGTACCAAACTATGGTTTGCATGTTCAAGATAAACCATAGAGAGCCTCTAGCTCACATCTACCTCCCCTCAACTTGCCTACCCACAAGGAGTTCAGAACTTTCGCTTCTATTTTAAACTAAGTGCAGCTTGTTATGACATCCAAATGTGGGCAAACTGCAGTTAGTCTTAAATATGGTTAGTTGAAACAAACCAGCTCCACATCATAAATTTATAAAGCTGGATTATTTTTACTAGCTAAATTAAGATGTTATTCACAATGTAGGGTTCAGACTTAATACTAAACTGTGATTAAATTAAATTGTAAGTCGAGGTTTCCATTCTCCTTGTGGCTGCACAAGCAGACAAAGAATGAGGAGAGTGCATGGCCCTGAGGATTGTTGCAGCTCATCCTTGTAACATTAAACCTTGTAACATCCTTGTAAAACAAATGGTTTAGTGTTATGTGTGAACTGAGCCATCAAGTGAAATAGCTGCTACAAAAATGATGTATTTAAAGCACACATCCTTTCCATTTTATTGAACTGAACATCTGTAGGCTTGGTCTTTGCCCAAAGTTTTTTTGGGATGAATAAGCACGTTTTCTAATTATGTTTTCCTTGTCCCCTTTTCTGTTCCTTCTGTTTGCTGTTCATTTTTAGATTATAAGACAGCTCTTTGTTTCTCTCTTGTCAAGTGTTTAGCACATTTAAATGCATTTAAAAAAATATGATGAAAAAAGACATCAGTGGGTAGATCTCCCCCCCCGCCCATGAACAACAACAGAAATGCCCAGGGTATATTATAACTGTTGTGGAGCACGTTCCTCAATGTATCCTAACTAGAATGATACAGGTAAAAATTGTTTGTTCTTCCCAACATACTTCCATCCTTGTTCAATTTCCTCTCAAGCCACCTTCTTTGCTTAACACACCATTTATCTTTTACCAGCCATTTCTTGCTTTAACAAATGATACTATACAAGACTTACACAAGGACCAAGATCTGATGTTCCTGCTGGCGCCTTGCTTTGTTTGTGCATAGTGATGGTTTCTATACATTATTTATATCTACCCATTTTGGACGTAATATATGATCAATCAATTGGAAAAAAAGGTTTCTCTTTCTGCCTTCAAAATACAGAACTGTCACTGAGAAGTTTCAGCTGACAGAAGCGTCCCTGGTCCTAGCTCTAGATTTTCTTTAGATGATGATGATGAAATTTATTTCCCACCCTTCACCAGTAAGTCCCAGGGCAGGTCACAACAATATAAAACACATTACTAAAAATAGTTTTAAACAGATTACATCTACAACTAGAGAGGGTCCTAGGTATGTCTTCAGATCAAGTGATGAAAGGTTCTCCCTAACAATGCTCATGGACACCCCCCATTAATTTATTTAGTACACTAAAGATTGTATTCAATAAGTCCTACTCAGAATAGACCCTCTGAAATGAATAAACCTAAATTAGTCATGTCTATTAACTTCAATAGGTGTACTCTGATTAACTCTAAGACTGAATATTATTCAATAACATGCTATAAATTATCCTTTTCCTCCACCTTCCCTCCTTGCTTTTGCCTTTTAGGAAGGGAAGCCTTGGTCAGTGGCAAGCTGCTAATCTGTGCACATCATATTAGGGATCCATAGGCACTGACATTTTTGGAATGCTGTTTCCAGGGCCGGTTCTAAAGGGTGGCCAGGTGGGGCACTGGCCCGAGGGCCCCTGGAGCTACAGGGTAACAGGGGGCACCCCTCTGCTCCCCTTCCATGATCCGTGGCAATCCGCAGCCCCCCCATGCCCCCTACTTACCTGTCTTCTGCCTTTTAGTATTGCCCTTAATGAAGATGGCGGCTGCGGTTTCCCTAAAGTACTGAAGTCCCTGCCACCATCTTAGTTGATGGCAGAGATGCGCGTGCATAACACGCATGCATGCCATCAACAAAGATGGCGGCGGAGGCTTCATCCCCTTAGGGATACCGCGGCTGCCATCTTAGTTAATGGCAATAGTAAAAGACAGGAGACAGGTGGGGGGCCCGCGTGCGAGCAAATGCAAACGCACATACACGCCGGGGCCCAGGCAAGCTGATGCCCAAGGGCCCCAGCATGCATGGAGCTGGCCCTGCTTAAGGATATAGTAAAAGGGAAAATAAAGTACGTTCAGAAAATGGGCAGATCCAGAAAACACACAGACATGGGTTTTATTTTACTGGCTACTTCAGAGTACAACATAGAACACAGACCTGAACTTACAAGATCTGAACAGGGTGGTTCACGACAGATGCTCTTGGAGGTCACTGATTCATAGGGTTGCCATAAGTCGTAATCAACTTGAAGGCACATAACAACAACAAATGTTTTCTAAACTGCATCTACCTGATGTTAGAATGTAACTCTTCAGAGTGGCAGTGAAATATGGCTTCCACAGAGATGCCAAAGAAAGTGTATAATATGGGACAAAGTTGCTGCAATGCTTGAGGAAAAGAGTGCTTCAGGAAAAGTGTCACTGAGGTGTACTTGGCAGAGTGTTGAAACTGAAACAGAAAACTGGACTTCAATCCCTCTTCAGCTATGCAATTCACTGGATGACCTTGGGCCTAGCCTAGGGTTACCAGGTATCTGGGTTTTGGCTGGATAGTCCAGCTTTTGGGGATCCCCTTTGAATTTCTGGGTGACTCACCTTAATCTCCAGACTGTCCGCTTCAATTAAAAAAAATTAAGTTTCTAGGTGGTCTGGTTCCTGAGATATACACCAAAACATCAGCCACTCCCCCAACTGTTAAATCTGTTTAACAGATCTGTTATAGCAGCTCATAACTCTAACCCTGCCCTTTCAGGATTGTAGTCAATAAGTGAAGCCAGGGTTGTTATTTGTTGACCCAGGCAGTGCCTAGACTTCATTGAAAAGTCAGAAAATGGTGGTTATGAGATTTTCGGTTGAGTAAGTAAGTATATGGCTTTCAGTTTTTTTCCTCTTCTGTGTAAGAGTCAGACTCTGGGCAGCTGAAGAGAGCAGTGCTTTGAAAACCTTCATAATATGAAAGTATTTAATCCAATACTTGCTTTTCTGGGAGTCAATCAATGCTAATCCCATGTACCTGGAGTAAACCCCATTGAATTCAATAGGATTTACTTTTGAGGAGACATGGTTAGGACTGTGCTATAAATTAATGGGACTTTTGAGTAAACACAGCAAAGAATTGTGTTTGTGTTGTAAATCTTTCTCTTCCTCTCTAATCCTATTTTAAAGCAGTTAGGCAGGGCTTACTTAGGTATCACAGTTTTTATTATGTAGGAAACTAATACTGATTTTTTTAAAAAATGTTCTGCAATGACCAACTGATTTGACAATAAACTACTAAATGGGGTGGATTTTTACACCTGAAAGTGTGTGTGTTTGTGTGTGTGTGTATGAAGTCTTTCCAACAACCCTGTGAGGTAAGGTTGGTGATTGGAAACCAAGGCAGCTCACAATAAGAAATAAATCCCTTTAAAATCCAATAACCATAAAACAAGTATAAACAGTTGCAAAACAGCTTAAAGTGGCATGATTCTGAATTTTGGGTTGGATAAATGAAGTTTATTTTATTTATTTTTTATTATTATTTGATTTATATCCCTCCCTTCCTCCCAGTAGGAGCCCAGGGTGGCAAACAAAAGCACTAAAAACACTTCAAAAATAATAAAAACAGACTTTAAAATATATTAAAACAAAACATCTTTAAAAACATTTTTAAAAGCTTTAAAAACTTCTTTTTTTAAAAAAAGGTTTAAAAACATATTAAAAAGCAATTCCAACACAGACACAGACTGGAATAATGTCTCAACTTAAAAGGTTTGTTAAAAGAACAAGTTCCTTATCACTTGAGGCTGCAGTTTTCTGGACATTTCCCTGCCTGAGTAAGGCTCTTTGAATACATTGGGACTTGCTTCTGAGTAAACAAACATAAGATTGCACTATAAATATCTTTAAAGGCTGTGTAAAGAGCCAGTGTGGTGTAGTGGTTAAAGTGCTGGACTACGACTTGGGAGACCAGGGTTTGAATCCCCACACAGCCATGTAGCTCACTGGGTGACCTTGGGCCAGTCACTGCCTCTCAGCCTCAGAGGGAGGCAATGGTAACCCCTCCTCGAATAACACTTACCAAGAAAACCCTATTCATAGGGTCACCATAAGTCACAATCGACTTGAAGGCAGTCCATTTCCATTTTCAAAAATAAACATATTTGATAGTCATGCTTATATAAATATTTCTTCATATTGTGTCGCAATAAGTATATGATTTCACACTATGGTTGTACAATACTTTCTCTTCCTTGGGGTGGTCATGGTTCTCCATTGTTTTCATCCTGAGGGGCCGATAGGCTGAGAGATGGCGAGTAGCCCATGGTTACCCACTACACTTTATAGCTCATTTCCATTTTGAAAAATTAATTAAAACAATTTACATGCAGGCAAAATTTATTAAATAGATCCATACAATACATTTAAAGCACATCCAACTCACATTTAAAGCACATGACTTCCCCTAAACAATCCTGGGAAGTGTAGTTTCTCATTCACAGTTATAGTTCTCACCATCTTTAACAAACTGCAGTTTCCACGATTCTGTGGTGGGATTCATGTGCTTCATGGGTGATGAATGTGCTTTAAATGAATGATGTGAATCTACCCTAGATATGATGTACATTCAAGAGTGAATTGAAAAGAACAATTTTAAAAGATATTTTTTTAACTGGGGAAGGGTTGTAGCTCATTGGTAGGGCATATGCTTTGCATGGAAAGGTCCAGAATTCAATTTCTGGAAAAGACTATTACCTGGAATCCTGGAGAGCCAATGCTAGTCCATGTCATCAGTACTGAGTTATGTGGTACGAAATGGCCTGAGTCAGTATAAGGCAGATTCCTTTGTTCCTAAAAGTGGGAAGAGACTCAAGGGCCACAGTGACTCCAAAATTTCTTTATGTATTTTATTTAGAACAGTTATATACCGCTTTATTGTAAAAAATCTCAAAGCAGTTTACAGAAAGAATTAAAACAATAAAATTATTGGCAAAACCAGTTAAAGACACGTATTTAAAAACATTCAAAATAATAAAACCAACAATGAGTTAGAAACAGATTTAAAAACACAATAGCTTCTACATGCTTGGATAGGCTTGCCTAAACAAAAATGATTTTAGCAGGTGCTGAAAAGAGGCATCTGTCTAATGTCAATAGGCAAGGAGTTCCAAAACGTAGGTGCTGCCACATTATAGGACTGATTTCTTACAAGAGCAGAACAAGTACTATGTGACACAGCTTGAACTTGGCCTGGTAGCAAATCAGCAACCAATGCAAATTTCAGAGCAGAGGTATTATGTGCTGATAGGATCTCACTCATGTCAGCAATCGTGCCACAGCATTCTGCATTAACTGACTGGCTGCCAGGATTTTTTTAGTTTCGATTTTCAGTTATGAATCCTGCTGAGTTGTCTGCCTTATTCATAGGAATCTTGTTGTGGTTGGTATGGTATTGCATTTAGGAAATCATCACTGTCTTTTGTTTTTCCTTTTCTGTTTGCATTTCATTTACCTTTAACCTCACTCCCTTACATCCACAGAAGCAACAGCAGTGGTTACATGCACTCACCTCAACCCCCTAAAATCCATTGATGACACACCTTGTTGGTTTGTTTCTTGCTCAATAGTGGTAAAAGAGAATTCACATATTTGGAAGTGTGGCTGCAATTGTTGTTCCCAAGCTGCTGCCTGTGAAGGTGGACCAAACCATGTACAGGCGGGCCCCGCTTATACAGTGGGTTCTGTTCCGGACCCCTGCCGTAAAGCGGAAATCGCCGTAAAGCAGAACCCCATTCACTATAATGGGCCGCGTCGCGCAAAAATGACGCAAAAACATCGCAAAACGTCACAAAAGAGCAAAAAATACCTTTAAAATTGAAAATGAAAGCCGCCGCATCAGCGGAATGCCTTAAAGCAGAATGCCGTAAAGTGGGGCCCTACTGCATGTTTTCTCTCTTTCAATTATTAGTCACTGGAATTGGGTTGGCTGTCAAAGTGAGTTTATAGCAGCCCACAGGGTGGACAGGAAGGGTAGAGAATCTTCTTACTCTTACTCATTTCTCAGACCTCTTTCTGAAGTGAAGGGTCAAATCTGTAAAGAAGTTTGGAGCAGCCACATTAAAAGATAAGGGCAGGGCATTCCAGGCAGGGGGTTGCTAACCCTGCTTGGATATGGATGTCTTTGCAGAGGATCCCTAGTCAAGCTTTACCAACAGGACAATCCAAACTATATCTACTCAGAAGTAAGTCCTGTTGAGTTCTATGGGGCTTAGTCCCTTAATAAGTGTGTTTAGAATTGCAGCCTTCAGGGGCATCCATCTTTACTCCCGAATGCTCCAATCTAACATCTCATAGAATAGAATCATAGAATGATAGAGTTGGAAGGGGCCTTGTAGGCCATCGAGTCCAACCCCCTGCTCACAGCAGGAAATCCACAGCTAGAGCATCTCCTGCAGATAGCTGTCCAGCCTCTGCTTGAAGACATCCAGCGAAGGGGATCCCACCACCTCCCTAGGCAGTCGGTTCCATTGCCGAACTGCCCTTACTGTCAAGAAGTTCCTTCTAATGTCCAATCTGAATCTACGCTCCTGCAACTTAAAACCATTAGACCTAGTCCTACCCTCTGGGGCAGCAGTGAACAAATCTGTACCCTCCTCTATGTGACAGCCCTTCAGGTACTTAAAGAGTGCAATCATGTCACCCCTCAGCCTTCTCTTCACCAGACTGAACATGCCAAGTTCCTTCAACCTTTCCTCATAAGACTTGTTCTCCATACCGGCTATCATCCTCGTCGCCCTCTTCTGAACCTGCTCTAACTTGGGGGTGGACACTAGGCTCCTTTCTTCCTACAATGGCCTTCTGGTGACTGGCCTGGCCTGAAGGCACTTAAGCCCCTCTTGCCGAAAGCAAGTAGGCTAGATTAAATGTTCCCTACCCAGGCTCCATCTTGTAGCTAAGATTTCTATCTTAATTTCTAATCAGATTTTTTTTAATTGCATGCTCTAAGCAACTGTGACTGATGCTTAATGTATCATGCTTAATTAGGGCCTGCCCCATGACTTCACTAGGGCCCACAACATGACTTCACTCACGCCCGCCCCTGTAACATCACTTGGGCCCACCCCCTGACATCACTAGGGCCCGCCTCTGAAATCTCAGGGTTTGGGATGCTTCTGACCTGGCAACCCTAGCCTAGCCCCTCTGCTTAAGCTACTCATATCCTGATCCCTCATAGGGTTACTGTGCGGATGAAATGGAATCTAGCCTCACATGCTGGGCTAACCTCTATGGAGGAGCAGTGGTAATAAGTAAGGGACATTCAAACCTTCTATGAATATAGCTTTCACTGCAGGGATGTTCAGAATTTTATAAGGATTGTGTTGCAACACAGCAGCTTAAAAAAGAATCTTTGCCAGACTCAAATTTCTTTACTCAAAGCTTCTTACTCATTCACAGGCCAAGTGGGGTAGATTGAGGTTCATTTGGAGCTTTAGAACTAAATTTGCTATGGTGAAAGGAAGTTGCACTTAGTCATGGAAGATGCTGAAGTGTGATATCCCTACCAGAAAGAATCTGTTTCTGTGTATTCACCATAAAAACCCCACAACACTGCCTGATGAATTTCAAATTATTGGAGTGTTTATAGAAGATTCTTGGTAAGACTAACTATGGCAAGAATCCACAAAAGGGCCATGAATTCACAGGAGAACACATAATGCAGAGCTGGACCTCAAGTTCCCTTTGCCAAAGAGGCAACGTCCTTTTAAAAATCAACAGTGGCATGTGTCTTCAGAAGTGAGAACAGCAGCATAGAAAAAGAAGAAAAACTCAGTACACCTTATTGTCTCCCACAGTCTGTCTTGTCCTCTTTCCTCCTCTCCCTTTCTTCTCTAAAATGGTTTGGAAAAATATATTAATGTAGCTTAAACTGTACAATAATATTATTGTACAAAGATAATACTGTCTTGATGTGAAGGGTTTGATCAACAACATGATTATAAATCCTCAGTGTGTTTATATCAAACCTGTTTGTCTTCTGGGACAGAATATGTACATACAAGACTGGGGTTAAGTTCAACACTTGTCCATCATTCAAATGTCACCTCTTGGCACACATTTGTTTGCAATGGTTACAAAGATGACTCCAGAGGTCCTTGTTCTGGTTTTGTTAAGGGGTCCAAAATGTGAAATTGGAGGAGGAAACTTGGTTGGAACAGCCAATCACTACAAACACTAGGCCATACAAATCCTCCGCAGCTCATAAAACAGACAAATGAACATTTGATAGCAACATCATTTGAGAGAATAGAAGCCCAGTCAGCCTAGCAGTGAAATACAATGGTTACCTGACCTCTTGGAGGAATAGATCTGCAGCGTGCACCAATTATATCCAGTCTGCAGAGTGAAAAACCCTCCAAAATGAGTTCCTGAAGGAAGGAATATAAACCTTTAAACAGGCAAAAATGTATAATGCCCCAAGGCATTGCATTTCAGAGGTCACTGCAGCTGTAGTTTAATTGCCTGTCCTATTAGTACAGCTCAGACATAGAAGATGCGTGTTCCTGTGCACAGGAAGATTTTTTTTGCTATTGACCTGAAGAGAGGTGTTGAATAACTACTAGAAATGCCCATTTTTCACATAGTTATTCAAATTACGTGGCTCCTGTTTTCCTATCTCCAACCTTTGCAAGATAAGGTACCTATGGAACCCGTTGCAGTCAAAACTACGGAGCAGCCAGAGTGTGGGACAGCTGGTGGAAAGAGGATGCCAGAACAGAAAGGCTGAATTGAAAACTCCTAAGCCACAAGATTGTATAATAGGTTTATTCTTTGACACTGTATTACCAGGACAAAGCATATCCCAGACATGACATTCAATTCCAGTGCTGTCAGGACTAATGTTGGATCTCCAACAAACCTACACAAACATTATGTCATATGGATGCATTTATGCATATTCCAACATCGAAGTTGTAAACTGAGTTTTTAAAGTCGGGCTGTCATCTAATCAAAGAAACCTTAGCTGATTAATCATGAGTTTTAGTCAATTAATTGATTAAATATGCATAACTCTGTATATGAATAAAAGAACATGCCTTCTGAATAAGTAAGTCCCCCCTGGTTTCAATGGATTTATTCCCAAAGAAATCTGCAGAATTTCAGAGCCTCCCATCCTTACAAATGCCTAATCATAAATACACATCCTATGCATATATATAATGGTATTTGTGTAACGCTCCTTTTCACCTTCTGCTGAATGCTTGAAGGTTGAGAAGTGACGTCTTGGGGCATGAGTCTGCTTCCCCTCCAAACATTCAGTGTATGCATGGAGAGACAGGTAACGGACAGGGCTTGATACTGCAACATCGAAGGTCCTGTTCTATACTCTCTCTGATCTGACTACAATTGCTGGGAGAATGCAGAGTGAGGTTTCTCCAGCTGACCTCAAGATTAAGCATATAGGGGATGCAGGACCCATGCCATATAGGGTTTAAAGATAAGATCCACCACTGCAAAAAGTATACTGTACAGCTGGTAAAGGTACAGAAAAGGGTAACCAAAATAATGGGGAAGGACTGTATCTCAGTGGCAGAGAATCTGACTTGCATGTAGATCCCTGGCATCTCCAGGTAGGGCTGGGGGTGTCCCTTGCCAGGAGAGCTGCTGCTAGTCAGTGTAGATAACACTGAGCTAGATGGACCAATGGTCTGATTCAATATAAGGCCGTTTCCTACCTTCATATGTTCCTATAATCAAGAGGCTGGAGCAACTCCCCTAGGAGGGAAGGTTACAATATTTGGGGCTTTTTAGCGAGCTACTGAGGAAGAACAAAGGACAAGTACGAGTGGCACTGAGAGTAATGATGCCAGTGGGTCAAAGACGAAAGGAAGCCCAGAGGCTGATGCTCACAGATGCGAAAGGAGAGTTCGGAGTTGTATGACATACACAATGGGAACATGGAATGTGAGAAGTATGAACCAGGGAAAGTTAGAAATTGTCAAGCAACAAATGGAACAAACAAACATAATACTTGGTGTGAGTGAATTAAAATGAACAGGAATGGGACATTTTCAATCCGGCAACTACAAAATATTTTATGCAGGAAATGATAAATTAAGAAGAAACGGGGTTGCTTTAATAGTGAGAACTGATGTAGCAAAAGCAATTAGGAGCTATAACGCAAGGATTGAGCGAGTGATTTCAATGAGATTTAATGGGAAAACTATCAACATAGCCATCATCCAAGTCTATGCTCCAGTTGCAAATGCAGAAGAAGAGGAAATGGAGAAATTTTATGCAGAAGTACAGGAAGAAATTGATCACACACCAAAACAAGACGTTCAGATAATCATGGGGGACTGCAATGCAAAAGAAGAGAACAGAGAAGAACTAGAAATTGTGGGGAAATGGGGGTTAGGAGATAGAAATGAAGAGCAAGGCTTACTGAATTCTGTGAAGCCAATAATTTGTTTATTGCAAACACGTTTTTTGAGCAACTGAAAATACGACTGTACATGTGGACATCACCAAATGGTCAATATAGGAATCAAATTGATTATCTAATTGGTAGCAGAAGATGGAGAAGTTCCATACTTTCTGCGAAAACAAGACCAGGAGCAGACTGCAGTACAGATCATTAACTGGTAATATTGAAAATCAAAGTAAAGCTAAAGAAGATCAACAAGACAATCATAATGCTAAAATACAATTTAAATACCATCCCAGAAGAATATAAAGATCAAATAAGGAACAGATTTGAGGCTTTAAATGTAGTTGATAGAGAACCAGAAGAACTATGGATTGAAGTCAGAGACATTATCAGGGAAGAATGCAAAAAGACAATGCCTCTAAGTAAAAAGAGAGAAAGACCTCAATGGATGACTGAAGAAACTCTTAAAATTGTTAAAGATAGAAGAACAGCAAAAGCCAAAGGAGATTAGAACCCTAAATGCAATAATACAGTGACTAGTATGTAGGGACAAAGAGAACTATTATTTATTTATTTATTATTTATTAAATTTATTAGTCGCCCATCTGGCTGGTTGTCCAGCCACTCTGGGCGACGTACAAGATAAAACAATACATTAAAACATTAAAATTTAAAACCATAATCAGTAAAAAACCTAACCCACCCCAAAAGCCTGCCTGAAGAGCCAGATCTTCAAGGCCCGGCGGAAGCTTATCATAGAAGGGCCATGGCAGAGATCATTTGGGAGAGAGTTCCACAGGATGGGGGCCACTATTGAAAAAGCCCTCTCTCTAGTCCTCACCAGTCTAGCTGTTTTAACCGGTGGGATCGAGAGAAGGTCTTCTGAGGCTGATCTTGTTGAGCGGCATCCCTGACGATGCTGGAGGCGCTCCTTCAGATAGACTGGGCTAAAACCGTATAGGGTTTTAAAGGTCAAAACCAACACCTTGAATTGGGCCTGGTAAACAACCGGTAGCCAGTGCAACTCCTTCAGCACTGGAGTGATGTGATCTTGCCGGTGGCTGCCTTTAATCAGACGAGCCGCCGCATTCTGTACCAGTTGCAGCTTCCAGACCGTTTTCAAGGGTAACCCCATGTAGAGCGCATTACAGTAGTCTAGGCGAGAGGTGACCAGGGCATGTACTACCGGTGGGAGCAGATGGTTGGGAAGGTAGGGGCGCAGCCTCCGTATCAGATGGAGTTGATATAGCGCTGCCCGGCTCACAGCCGAGACTTGAGCCTCCATAGTCAGCTGGGAGTCAAGAATGACCCCCAGGCTGCGGACCTGGTCTTTCAGGGGCAATCGTACCCCATTGAGCACCAGGTCTACATCCCCCAGCCTTCCCTTGTCTCCCACAAACAGTACCTCGGTTTTGTCAGGGTTCAGCTTCAGCTTATTCCTTCCCATCCAGCCACTCACCGACTCCAGGCACTTGGACAGGGTTTCTACAGCCAACCTCGCTGAAGATTTAAATGAGAGATAGAGCTGCGTGTCATCCGCATACTGATGACATTGCAGCCCAAATGTCCTGATGATTGCCCCCAGCGGCTTTATATAGATGTTGAACAGCATCGGGGAGAGGATGGAACCCTGTGGCACCCCACAAGTGAGAGGCCAAGGATCCGAAACCTCATCCTCCAATGCCACTCTTTGGTACCTACCAGAGAGGAAGGAATGGAACCACTGCAATACAGTGCCCCCCATGCCTAACCTCTTCAGGCGGTCCAGGAGGATAACGTGGTCAATGGTATCGAAAGCCGCTGAGAGATCAAGGAGGACAAGGAAGGTGCATTCGCCCCTATCCCACGCCCTCCTCATATCATCTACCAAGGCGACCAAGGCTGTTTCAGTCCCATGTCCAGGCCTGAAGCCCGATTGAAATGGATCCAGATAATCTGCTTCCTCCAAGTGCGCAATTACAATAGTTATTGCATAGAAATAGAAGAGGACAACAAAAAGGGTAGAACAAGAGCCCTGTTCCAAAAGATTAGAGAAATGAAAGGGAAATTTCAAATCATCAAACGTTTATTGCACTGTAGCCATAGGCCATTGCATAGCATACAAAATATCACAACCATTACAATAACATATCAGGTGCAAAAGATTAAATTATCAGGAATCAGATGTTTGTTTTGTAGTTTTAACATACTGAGCTCTAATATGTTTTGCGGCAAGAGCAAAATTAGTAACCGCTATTGTAATCTCTTTGTGGTTGTCTGCCAGCAAATCTGTGATTAAAATATCTGGTGAAAGGCCCTCTCTGGGCTTTATAAAAATCTCTAAAAATTTCTTTCTCGGATTTAAATAAAATGGACAATTTAATATATAATGGACAAGATCTTCAACCTCCTTACAACCGCAAATACAAAAACGTTGCTCCCTCGGAATCCCCTTATATCTGCCCTCTAGGACAGATGTAGACATTGATTGAAACCTAATTTCCGTAAAGGCTTTGCGCTTCAACGGGTTTTGTAAGGTGGTAAAATAAGCAGCTGTAAGAAATTTAGGTTTAAAAAGTGGAAACCATCTCGAATACGGGGATGACAGAATATATAACCTGTCTTGAATCTCATCAAAGTTAAAAACCCAATTGCGAAGTTCCGTTGGCGTAAAAATTTTAAGATCACACGAGGAGAGCTTATAATAATCAATTAATGTTTTTGTTGTTTCTGCCCATCCCCCTTTTTGTAATTGTACCTGCCAACAGTCTTTGACAATTGAGTGGTTGCCCAAAAGTAGTATTTTCCTCCAAAATCGCAAAATTGCTAGGTCAATTTTAGCCCTCAAGGAATGGATTCCCATTTCCATCCTTACATGAGCTGAGGGCGTACCTTTCGGGAGACCCAGAATTTGTTTCAGGAATACATTTTGAATGGTTTCTATAGAAGGCTTTAGCAAGTGGCCCCATATTTCTGCTCCATAAAGTAATTTCGTCAATGCTTTAGCTTTATAGACTTTTATCATTGGAGCAATTTGCTGTCCTCCTCTGTTGTAAAAGAATTTTTTTAGTTGACCTAATATTCTTACACTGGCTAGTTTTATTTCTTCTAATTGTGGTTTCCAGGTGAGAGTTGACAAAAAGGTTATCCCAAGATATTTAAAGGACTGGACTTGTTGCAAACGGATTCCATCCAGTGTCCAGACACTTTTGGTCTTCCTGTATTTTCCGCAAATCATGATTTTCGATTTTGCATGGTTTATCTGGAGGTGTTGACTACCACAAAAATCTTCTAACCTGGCTAACATTCTTTTTAATCCTATTTTATTTAGAGAAAAAAGTACTAAGTCGTCCGCGTATAATAAAACTGATTTTTTTTTCCTCATTATAGAAGGCGGGGAAAAAATTAAAGATGAAAGGGCCGGAACTATATCATTAATAAAATAGTTAAAAAGAAAAGGAGCCAATAAGCACCCTTGTTTCACCCCTTTCCCAGTGAAAATATTTGCTGACAGGGCGCCATTTCTCCCTAATCGTACCCTTACCGTGTTAGCATGGTATAAAGATTTGATAAGCCAAAACAAACGCCTGTCAATATTTGATTTATCTAGTTTATCCCATAGCAACTCCCTGTCTACCGAATCAAAAGCCGCTGCAAAGTCAATAAATCCTATATATAGCGATGGAATTACTCTCTTTACAGCATTATTTATAAGATGGTGCAGAATATATATTTGTTCCATCATACTTCTTCCTTTTCTAAAACCCGCTTGTTCTTGGTGTATAATTGAATGCTTTATTTCCCATTCTATCAGTTTGTTTAACAAAAATCTCCCATATAATTTCGCAGTAATGTCAATTAGGCTGATAGGCCTGTAATTACTGGGATCAGCAGGGTCTCCTTTCTTGAACACGGGAACTATTATACTGGTGCGCCACCCTTGTGGGAAATCACCTGTATTATTAATATGTGTAAAAAGGGCAGCTAATATAGGGCTCCACCATGTCCTATCCATCATAAAAAGCTCAGGGGGTAGCATATCTTTCCCTGGAGCTTTATTCGATTGGAGGGTCAAAATCAGGTCTTCAATTTCGGCACTTGTGACCGGAGGCCATTGAGGTATATCTATACAAGGTTCTAACCGCCCGGGCGTAATTAGAGATGACGCGCCAAATATAAAGTTAAAATGGGCAACCCAGGTATCTGGCAGTATCAGGGGGATAGGTATTATTTTGTCCTGTGCAAAGCCTCTCTGTATCAGGTTCCAGAAATCTGTATCCTTTCGATGTACAATGGCCTGGTCCAGTTCCCTCCAGTTGTCAGCATAGAACTTTAATTTCTTTTCTTTTAGGAGGGTTTTATACACCCTCTTTAGGACGAGTAGGTCCTGTACAACTACAATTGATGGAAATTTACGTACGATTCTAATTTGTGCCGACATTTCTTTCTTTTTAGCTCTGCACTCTCCATCGTACCATGATTTCGCCTCCCTGGTCTCTTTTTTGGGAATAGCCAATGACACATAGTTTTTAAGGGATATTACTACTTGATTGTATATGCTCAGGATATCTTCTGGGTTGGAAATTGCCCTAGAATGGAGGGATATTAAAGGGCTCAATTCTAATGCGTGCTTTATTGACGCTGCAATGTTTATTGACCATTTAATGCGTCTGTTAATCGAAAGGTTATCCAGGATAGGGTTAAACGTGCTCGGACGAAGTGATGAGTGTGAGGTCATTATGTTTATATTTAGAGGGAGGTGATCACTATCAGGTCTATTTATTACCTCCATCCCTCTTACTAGAGGAATTAATGAGGGGGAACCTAGAAAATAATCGAGCACACTCATACCTCTACCTGATATAAACGTATAAAATCCTTGAGATTGGTCTAAATAAGTCCCATTTAAGCAAACTAATTGTTGGGTAAGCAATAGACAAAATAAAGATTTCCCATTTTGATTTATCAGCTTATCTCTTGATGTTCTTGGTAAAATTGGGTACTATTCAAGGGAGACCCCCACTAACTCATGTATATTCGGATAATTCATCCCTAACCTTGCATTAAAATCGCCACAAATTAATAATGGGTGAAGCGGGTAGGCCTGAGCTAACTTTTCTATATACAGTTCTAGTGATGACCAGATACAAGTACGCCTCTGTGCAGAAGAGGGAGCAATATAAACATTCAAACATATAAAAGGTACAGAGTTTCTGCAGGAGATTATTAGGGCCAGGCAAAAATCTGGAGGGGTTTCACTAGGGGATGTCAACGTCACCTCCAATGCAGTGGGTATTAATATTGCCAGACCGCCGCTATTACGGCCCCTCACTGCATACTTCGAGGCAGGAGTAACCCATATTTTAAAGCCTTGCAAAGTAAGTAAGTCCGCCTCCATGATCCATGTCTCTTGTAAGCAAACGATGTCAAAAGATTGGAGAAAATTTATAAAGTCTAAGTCAATTACTTTGTTTTTCCAACCAGCTATGTTCCAAGAGAGACATGATAGATCCGATTGATTGGTATTAGAGAGCTTCCTGTAAGAGGTAGATCTAGATGTTTCCCTTGTTATATCAGATATCACTTCTATCTGTAATTGGTCCCTATTATGGGAGGAAGAACTTAAAAATTCCTGTCAATTACCTGGGTCCGCAATTGGTGTGATTTCTGAAAATTCTGGACTTATTACGCACACGTTCGACAGGAACGGACCCTGAACAGGTTTCTTGTCATTCCATCGAACAGGCTCTTTTCTTATAGGCTCCCTTGCCTCTAAGTTCAAAGCCTGTGTCTGTACCCAGGAAGGAGCTCTCTTCACAGACTCCTGTAAATGCATTGCTGTCAGACGAGCAGCAAGAGCTTCAAATCTCTCAAGTATCTCTGTTCTCTGTTCATGAGGTAGATGGCTGAAGGAAAGAAGCAGCCACTGTTCCTCTTCTATTCCATCAAGAACTCCATCCATAAGCTGTGGCACTTCTCTCCATAGTAGTTTAGTTGGACTTCCATGAGATTTTGCTACTGTGACGTCTTTTTTTGTAATTTTTTCTGTATTCTCAGTTTTCAGATGAATATTAGAGTCATGATATTCAAGGTAATCCTCTTTTTGGGTTTTTTTATTCTGTTGGTAAGAATCGGATGATGGAGTAAATAAGGACGTTCAGAAGCCTAATTTAGGGATTTCTGGTGATTCTAAATTTATCAATGGGCTACAATTCGACTGTCTTTCTGTCCATTGTTGTGTGAGAAGAGTATCGTTCATAAGATTCACTTGATGAGCTTGATTTTCAAAAATTCTTGTGACAGTTATGCCCTGAAAAGTCAAGGCTGTCTTATTTTGTCGAATATACTCCGCCGTATTGCGTGAGTTAAAAGAAATCAGGGCACGGGCCTTTTGTCCATTGTAATACAGATATTCAACCTGTTTAATTTGATAGGATTTTAGAGGCATTAATCGTGCTTCTTGTAATATTTTATTTAGATGTCTTTTCCTTTCATTAAGGGGAATGACTCCTCTAGGTTTAGGGTAATTCAAAAACGCCAATTTACATGAGTTTAATACCAAATTCCAATATGAGGAAGGTTTCGATCCTTTATTTTCTTGCTTTACTTTCACTTGCTCTTCCTCTTTCTCAAGTACATCAAGCCACGGATCTTGTTGTGGAATGTAGTCAGTCTTTCTGGTGTTAGTAAGATAGTTACTTGGTAAGGGTTGAATTGAAGGTACTTCCTCTTCGTGTTGATTGGGTTTGTTATCTTTATTAAGATTTTTTTGGAAAGAGTGGTTTTTTTTCTTTGCGTGTTCTGCTTGTTCTTTATCTAAGAGATCAAAGAGTCTCTTAAAGTTCATTTTATTTCCTTTAGGGTGCTTTTGCGTTTTTATATTTTTACTTTTTTTATCTTTAAAGTACTCCGTCTGGGTCTTCTGTTAGGATTAGTCGCTTTCGACTTAGATTGTTCCTTCCTGGGGTGATTCTCCTGTGTGAGGGTGGATGAATTTACTAAAGGTGGTAGTTCTTTTCCCTTTAACGTAGATGAAGTAATTTATGATTTTTGTTGGAGTTCCACTAATATCGTTAGTAGTTTGTTGAATTCACTTAAGAAAGTCTTTACTTTCTCCAATTCTGCCTCATACATAAAAAGCCACCCCTTCAAGGGTAAATCTTGTCCTAAGTAAAGCTCAGGCTCAGGGGTAAGAGTATTAGATCTTTCTTTGCCTATTGAAAACCCCATTTGGTCATCCTCTAGATGGAAAGATGTCTGTTCTTCCAAATTTGTCTGTAGTGTGACGTCTTTATCATCTATGGGACTTTTTTTAAGTTGCGGGTTATTATCTGTAGAAAGTTCATTTCCTCTGATAGTTAGTGAACTCATTACCTCAGATTCCAGTTGTCTTTCAGCCATTTCTATTTCCTCTGCTAGACTTAAAGCGGTAGGCTCCATTCTCGTATCTTGAAATGAGTTCCTAATATTTATAGACCATTCCAAAGGAGAAAATTCTGGAGAAGGAGCACATTTCTCTTGATAAAATTGAGTTTTACTAGGAAAGAAAGAGGTGTTTTTTGTTTGCGTTTTACACTCCTTGACTGTCGTTTCCATTTCCTGCTGCAAGGAGGGAGTGGGCAACAAATCTTTTTTCCTTCTCTTTGATTTTCTTACTGGAAGGCTTCCAGAACATAAAGGGACACCTAAGGCTTTCCTCCCCCTTCTTGTCAACGCCATGCAGATCTTCCACCTAATCTTTTAACCGCAGTTCAACAGTTCAACAAGCAGACAAGGAAGATAGCAGTAATGATGCAAGCACTCCGTCCTTCACAGCTCTCCCTCCTCTCTTCACACTAAACCACAGTTATGTCATACAGTGAGTATATCTATTTCACTCCTGCTTAGCTCTTCTCCACAAAAAGTATTTAATTGCAATAATTCAAAAGCCTAACATCAAAGAATATACTTATCGGGTCAGAGCTCTTTCTCTATGCTGCCTACCCCGGCGGCCATCTTTTTTTGCCTCGAAAGGGAAATTTAAACCAAGACTAGGAATGTTGAATAATCAACAGTGGAACATGCTGATTGACCGAGATAAAATAAAAGGAAGATGGAGGCAACACACTGAAGAATTATATAAAAGAGATGTAAGGATGACAGATTCATTCACGGAGGAACCATAGGATGAAGAACCAGAAATTTCACAAAGTGAGGTGAAAGCTGCTCTTAAAATACTTGGAAAAAACAAATTACCAGGAATAGATGGCATACCAGTAGAGTTGCTACAAGTTACTGAGACTGAATCTGTCCAAATTTTGACAAAAATTTGTCAACAAATACGGAAAATAAAACAATGGCCCACAGACTGAAAGTGTTCAATATACATCCCAATTCCAAAGAAAGGGGACCCCAGGGAATGCAGTAATTATCGAACCATCACTTTAATATCCCATGCAAGTAAAGTAATGCTCAATATTCTACAACAAAGGCTCTTACCATATATGGAGCGAGAAATGCCAGATGTCCAAGATGGATTTAGCAAGGGAAGAGGTACCAGAGATCATATCACAAACATACATTGGATAATGGAATGGACCAAGGAATTTCAGAAGGAAATCACCCTATGCTTTATAGATTACAGCAAAGCCTTTGTGTAGATCAGGAAAAACTATGGAATGCTTTAAAAGAAATGGGGGTGCCACAGCATCTGATTTTTCTGATGCACAACCTATACTCTGGACAAGAGGCTACTGTAAGGACAGAATATGGAGAAACTGATTGGTTCCCCATTGGAAATGGCCACTGCTGCAATCTGTGAATTTTGTAGAATGGGGGCTAGAAGAACGCCGAAGCCATGTATGTTATCTTTTAGGGAGTGCAAAACCTCACCAAGATCAGGAAACATGAACCACACATTTCTATAGCTGCTAACCATCAATACTTCTGCCTTGTCAGGATTCAGGTTCAACTTGATACTCCACATCCAGCCTATCATGGCATTCATGCAGGGAGCTGTGTGCTGCTTCTGGAATCAACATAAACGAAAAGCAAATATGGGTGTCATCTCCTTTGGGGAGGGGAGAAAGAAGCCTGCATTTTGCAAGCGCTGGCTATGTGTGGGAGAAATCCCTCTTGCAGCTTATGCCTGCATGCAAAAAAGGGGGGAACTGTTTGCCTTGTCTGTGCACATGTGAAACATGGAGCATTTATAAACGCCACTCCCAACTTCTTGAAAAATTCCATCAACACTGCCTCTGGAAAATTCTGCAAATTACTTGAGAAGACAGACAGACTACTGTTAGTGTTTTGGAAGAAGCAAAGACTACCAGTGTTGAAACAATGATCCTTCAACATCAACTTTGCTGGACTGGCCATGTTGTTCAAATGCCTGATCACCGTCTTCCAAAGCAGCTACTTTACTCCCAACTTAAGGATGGAATATCGGTGGACAGCAAAAGAGGTTTAAAAATGTTCTTAAAGTGAATCTAAAAGAATGCAACATGAACATCGACAAGTGGGAAGTCTTGACCCATGAACGTCCCAAATGGAGGTCGGCTATGATCAAAGATGCTGTGGACTTCAAAGAAGCATGAGTACAGGGTGAATGGGACAAACGAGCTAAGCAGAAGGCACATCAAACTAATCCTCATCACGACCATCTTCCATCTGAAAATCTATGGCCTCACTGTGGGAAGCTGTGTGGATCTAGAATTGGCCTCCACAGTCACTTATGTACCCACTGTTAAATACCTCATCTTGGAAGACAATCTTACTCGGCCACGAGTGATCGCCAATGAAAAATGAATGCACATATTCCCAGGAGGCAACAGGCAGGTACAGCCAAACTGAGCAGGATTTAACACCCCAATAATAAGCTGCTGGGGGGAGGGTTAAATGTGGTTTTAGCTTTAGAGGTTAGCTGATCAATAGGTGGTGTGTTTAGGAGAAAATGTCCTTATAGGCCAAATTGGATAGCCAATATTAGCCTGTAAGCTAGAAGTTCTGCATGCTTGCTCTACAGCCGTAAGGCCATCACAGACACCAGAGAGATTAACTATCCTATACTGGAAACAAGAAATGCACCGCACCAAACCAAACCAAATCTGCTGTAGCCTAAAACTGGGTGCGTGCAGTGCAGCTGACTGAGTGCTGAATGGGATGCAGCTGTGGGCACCCAGAGGGCGCTCCATCAGACTTGATGCCTGCCCATAAAAGCAAGCCTAGAGTGAGAGACTAGGGTGATGTCAGCAAGTTCCAGGAGCCTTCTTTGTTGTGATCTTGGGGGTGATCTGTAAGTTTGTTTGGGCCCTGACTGAGATCCAGGAGGCTGAAAAGTGCTGAGTGGGGAAATGAGTCAGAAGAGGAGAAAGTGAGGAAAGGAATAGTGAGAGGAGAAAGAAGGTGCCTATGAGTTATCTTCTTTTCAACTGCCAAACTTCAGGAAGCGGTGGGGGCAGGAGGGAGTGGAAATAATGCACAGGTCAAAAATATTTGCATGTGCCCAGTAACTGAGCAACCGGAGGGAGTAAAATTGTAAAATTAGAGGGCGGGGCCACAAGGAAACAGCAACACTAATCCTTCCCAGAGGAATGCCTACTTGTGTGAATGGAAAACAATGGATTTGCAGCAACCATTGAGCGTGAAGTGTGGACCTGGCACATCTATTATGATGGTACAAGCAGTGCATTTGCTATGAAGAAATGTGTCTGGGAAGAGCTCATCATGTAAAAAGCTATAGAACCCATATACAGCAAAACCCTATGTTGTGATAACAACTCTTGCCAAGTTCCCTGTATTTCCTGATGTTGATCATTGTTTGTGCTGATTTGACTACATTCTCCAAGCAGGTTTGCATAAACAATTCTCCTGGCATTATTCACTCAGCAAAATTCATATTTCATTTCTTCTCTCTGCACAAATTGCCTATGAGCAGGTTGTAAAACTTTCAAGTCTATTTAAAGTTAATAACAAACCTCAACAAATAGCTCTTTATATGTAGATTGGAAGCCCAAACACCAATCACTACAGGCACCGCACTAACTTAATTAACCACCACAGTGCAAATTATGAATTTTACAAATGGTTTGAAAATAATTAGTTTGGAAAGTGAGTATGCATGCTAAATCAACAGCACGGGTAAAATACAAAGGCTGGATTTCTGTCCCAACAGGAAAAGGTGAAATCCCAAGTATTTTTCAATAAAAAACTCTCAAAATACGTCTCTAGTGCCTTATGTGTTTATTGCAAGCATTAGCCAGTGTTTTTGTCTCCTTATTCTTTAAAGAAATTAACCATTTAAAATTTGATTAATTAATTTTACAGAATTAAAATATATATTATCTCAATATAAGTGAAAATGTAAAGCTTGTTAATGAACCAGTTTCCCTTGACTAATCTGAAAAATCTTTTATTGTCTTGCAAGTCCTACTGCTCAAATCTAGAGATTACAACTTGTTTATAGCAATACCTAACAGTACTGAAATATTTTATAGGTATTGGCTTGGATTAACATTTATATTGGCTCTTACTAATCAATTTATTTATTTATTTATTAAATTTATTAGTCGCCCATCTGGCTGGTTGTCCAGCCACTTTGGGCGACGTACAAGATACAATTGCACACAAAATTTCATCTCTCTCACATCATGGCATTCAGGTAAATTCTGAGTATGTAGAATATTAAAATAATAGGAAGTGGATAGGAAATGCGTATATTAAAAGATATATGGCTCTCTATCAACTGTTGATAGAATGTCTTCCCCCCAGTTTGATTTGAAATTTGGCTCAGCAAAAAAGGGAACTATTTCCTCCAAATTGGAAAATGTTGTTGAATCCTGAGCTCAATTCACAGCCAATGGCATAATTAAGAGTGAGGCAGGGAATGAATCCCTCTGTCTAACCCATTATGAGCCCCTTCCCCCGTCTGCTATGGCAGCTTCAGCAGCTTCTGCTGCTTCTTTGGTGGCAGGGCGGGAGGTCTCTGCCTCTTTGTCCCCCTGTCCCCCACTCTCCCCTCATGCCTTCTCAACCTTCCTCCCCTTCCCTTTCTGTCCCTGATGCTGGAAAGCTGCTGTGACACAACATGGATGGAATCTCCAGCGCTGCTATAGCAGAGTTTCAAAAACCATGGAGAGAAGGAGGAAGAGAAAGGAAGACCTCCTTTCCTGCCATTGCTGCAGCTAAGTGTGTGCTTATATGTAGGAGCTCTTTTCAAGTTTTCATTACAATTTGAATTATGGGTGTGAGTGATGGGGAATTCTTTATATACAAACAATAAGCAAAATATATTCTTTTCTAAAGCTATAAAGGTTTATAATATTTTAATAGTTTAGTAACCAGCCAGAACGCTTTTCTCTTTGGAGCTGTCTTCCCTGACTGTGCTGGTATGTATAGTACAGCTTGAACTCTCTAAGATAAGATAACTGAACAAACACTGAACATCTCTGTACTCTCCAAGACAGCAAGAAAGCAAGAAAGCAAGACATGCACGAAGTGGGCATGGAAATTAGAAAACCCATCACAGTGTTCGAGGACAATCAAACGTGCATAAAGATGGCAACGTCAGAGGTGCACACCAAGTGCACAAAACACATAAGCGTCAGGTACCATCATGTGCGAGATAGTGTGCAGAAAGGGTTCATTGCCTTGTCTTACTGTAATACCATGGACATGTTAGCAGACATCCTGACCAAGCCTATCTGTGAAGAAAAGTTTGGTAAACTGGTTCCTAAGCTTGGTGTGTTAGACTTGAACAAACCATGAACTGTATGTAATGATTGTATTTCTGAGATGTTTTGAAATGTATGTAACAAATGTATATTGCATATTGAAATACTGTCTTTATGGAAAAGGTGGGAACTGTAGACTGCTGAGTCTCACTGTCTGGTGATTTTCCAGAAAGACAGAAGTAGAGAAATGACACCTAAGGGTTAAACTGTGTTAAAGGCTGCCAAGGCCGTCTCGAAGCAGATGTGGTTGGCAAGGGCATCGAAAAGATATATAATCCTTGAAACCGAAAGCACAGTGTGGGGGAATAGATTGGGAGAAGTAATTGTGTGGAGAAAGGAGTTTGTTAGGAGAAGCGAAGGAGAGCAATTCATGTCCTCAATTGCGGTGTGCCACAGGGCTCTATCCTTTCTCCCATGCTATTTAACATCTATGTAAAACCGCTGGGAGCTATCATCAGGAGGTTTGGGCTGCAGTGCCACCAATATGCGGATGACACTCAGCTCTACCTCTCATTGAAGTCCTCACCAGAGTCGGCTGTGGAGACCATGTCCAAGTGTCTGGAATCCGTGAGTGGATGGATGGGAAGAAACAGGCTAAAGCTGAATCCTGATAAAACTGAGGTACTGCTCGTGGGAGACAAGGGGGGGTTGGGAAACATCGACCTGGTATTTAATGGGGTAAAATTGCCCCTGAAGGACCAGGTCCGCAGCCTCGGGGTGATCCTTGATTCCAAGCTGTCCATGGAGGCTCAGGTTTCATCGGTGTGCCGGGCAGCTTGGGGTCAATTGCGTCTCATATGAAGACTGCAACCCTACCTTCCTGTCCACCAGCTCCCACTCGTAGTACACACTCTGGTCACCTCTCGTTTAGACTACTGCAATGCGCTCTATGTGGGGTTGCCCTTGAAAACAGTCCGGAAATTACAGCTGGTACAAAATACGGCGGCTCGTCTACTTACGAACACCCGCCGTTATCATATTACCCCAGTGCTGTACAATCTACACTGGCTTCCAGTTATTTTCCGGGCTCAATTCAAGGTGTTGGTATTAACCTATAAATCCCTGTATGGTTTCGGCCCAGTATACCTGATGGAGTGCCTCCAACGTCATAAATTGTGCCGCCCTACAAGATCTGCCACTCAGGGCCTCCTCTCAGTCCCGTCAACTAAAGTGATTGGGTTGGTGAGGACTCGGGAGAGGGCCTTCTCTGTGGCGGCCCCCACGATTTGGAACTCCCAATAGATCTTCGACATGCCCCTTCCTTATATATATTTCGCCGAGGCCTGAAGACTTGGCTTTTCCATCAGGCCTTTATGAACTTGAGACTTCTAAGATGAACTAGCTTCAGAATTGTATTACTGACAACTCTACTAAATATTGTAATTTTGCATTGTGCTGTACTGGTTATATTGTTTTTATTGTGTCATATTTTACCATGTATTTTATTGTGCTTTATTGTACGCCGCCTAGAGTGGCCATTGGCCAGATAGGTGGCCTATAAATTAAAGTTTATTATTTATTATTATGTCTGTTTACCTATTGTCAGTAAAGACTCTTAACTTTAACTGTGACTCCGTGGCTATCTTTCGGCTGGACTATCTACGCTTGGGTACAATCAGGCAACTGGGGTAACATCTGGGCCGCACCGCATCACTACACCACAAGAAAGGATTGCTTTAACTAACATGCTTAGCTCATAGCAAAAATGTACTGGTATGTGAAGTGCTGAACATTACCAAATTGGCTAAGAACATAATGTAGACAGTGTAATGTAGACAGTGTAATGTCTATGTAATGCTGATGTAATGCTCATGCAATGCCTATGTAATGCTGATGTGTAACATCCTAATTGGTATATGCTAAAGTCCTTGTCCTGGAATGTATAAAAACTCCAGGCAAACAGTGCCATGTTGCAGCTTTCCATCCGCTCAAGGGAGACTGACCATGTGCATGTAACCAATAAAGGCCTAACTTTGCTGCAAGCTTATGTCTTCAATTTCCTCAAGGACCCCTGGTCGAGTGAACCTCAAAATTCCCCATCATGAGGTGGCGAGGCAGCTGACTAGTTTCAAACACAGGTGTACCTTGTGAGTGCACCACATTTGTATTCTGAACCTGGTGTAGCAAATATTCCCCTTCTAACCTAGCTGGATCCAGTGACGATGGAAGATTCATAGCTGATATTAATAATATCCCTCAACCAAATTCAGCACAGTTAAACCTAAAACGCTGGGAATAGGCATCCCTTTGTCAATTTGTGATGGCCCCAGCACGATCCACGTTCCTAACCAAGTATCTCCAGACATAAAACTAGAAATGTTAAGCTTACCTTAAAGACATAAAATCTTGGATTAACTACCATCAATTACAAACAATAAAATCGCAATGATAACAAAGCCATAAACTACACATATTGTAAATTGCTAATTGGCTCCAATTAATTGGACAACCCTGTTTTTACAGACACTAAAAAATTTCTAACTGACAGTTTTTGAGCATGTTCAGATACACACCAGAGATGTTCCCATGTCTAAGAGATTTAATGTATGTTATTCTGTAGCTGAAATTTATTGTATTTCTTTCATGTATTCAGATATATTGAGGAATGTACCGTGTTCCTATAATTTAGAATAGTTTGATTGTTCTCTGACAATTGCGATAGTCAGCAATGAGGCTTAGGAATGTATCATAAATTTATAATCTTCAAAGGAAAATTTGGTATAAATATTCCTGCATTTTAGTATCAGATTAGTCTTTTCTTCTGAGAAGGTTCATACCTTGCTTCCTTGCCGAGGTAAGCCTTGAAGATCCTGGTAACTAAAGAGTAATTCTCAGCTCTGCATTAAACCTTTAGAATATGTCATATTAGATCTGTATTGTATTGTGTTATTATTTTAATCACATTTATTTTCTCTTCTGTAATGTTTAATTATGGATCCTCCGTGGCACAGGGTGGTAAGCAGCAGTAATGCAGCCGAAGCTCTGCTCACGGCCGGAGTTCGATTCCAACGAAAGGAGGAAGTTGAATCTCCGGTAAAAGGGGTCGAGGTCCACTCAGCCTTCCATCCATCCGTGGTCAGTAAAATGAGTACCCAGCATATCCCACCCCATATATACGGTCTGCCTAGTAAACGTCGCAAGACGTCACCCTAAGAGTCGGAAACGACTTGCACTACAAGTGCGGGGACACCTTTACCTTTAGACTACAGTAAAGTGCCTGCTAAAGGATTAATTTGCTTGAGTAAATATTAATAAGTCAATCAAGCCAATTATTTACATCAGAAAAGAAACTTCTCAACGTATATCAGCTGCCAATGGCTTCACAGGAAAATGTAGGCTGCAATCCTATGGACAGTTATCTGGGAGTATTGATTAATTATTTTATTTTGACAATTTATATACCACTTAACTTGTCTCTAAGCTGTGTACAAAAAAACTCAATGGAAATAAAATCAGTTAATATGATAAAATCAAAGTTATACATTCTGTTAAAATGCCTGCTGGAATTTTTAAAAAGTCTTCAGTAGACACTTACCTTTCACATTCACATTACAAGCCCAACAGATGCAAGAGATGCTTTACACCTCATGTGTGAAAATGGCCTCAGAATCCGCACTAGTCTGGAATAAAGTTGGCACTAACAGAACAAGTCATTAACACAGGATTAGAATCACTTTCTCAGGCCAAGGTTTCATCTTTGGACCCACCCATACCTAACTGCAAAATCCACATTTTCCATATTTGGTTGGTGGCCTTGAGATCCATACATGTCCTGTTTGTGGTCGGATTATTGTGAAAACCTGATTATCAACCATCCATACGTGTGGGCTTGTTTTTGGTCTCAATTGCTGTAGCATTGGCCACTCCCCTAAGTCCACCCCTTTTCAGTGATTGGTCTATAATGGTCATTTGCTTTTCGCACACGGTTTTGGAAGAGTGCAGAGACAAATATCTTCTTTTTAAATTCCCACGCACATGCAGGTCTGTGGATGTGTTATTGGGTGGGAAAGAGATAGGGGGCTTTGCATATGGTGGAGGAATGCCCATAGACCACCTGTTGTAGGAAAGTCCTTGGCATTGTATCCGAGCGCATGAATATTAACGCAATTGATTATTGATACAGGAAAGCATATCAGTTTTTTTGGTAGTATTTATTTATTATTTGATTTATATCCTGCCCTTCCTCCCAGCAGGAGCCCATTTCTAATGTGGATTTGTGAATGGGAAAATCTGTCTTAGCTTGCAACATCATATGGACGACAGTGAATTAATGAGGACACAAAGCAATATCATTGCAGATTATACAGCCGTATGGACCGGCCCTTTATTTTCAGGTGCCTTTCTAAGATCCATTTCATACAGAATTCCAAATACTTTGATGTCTGCTGTAGTAAACACATACAATGTGAAGGAAGGCAGATGTGCCCAGACATTTGGGGATACTATGTGGCTATGTGCTATGGAGTCAAAATTGACTTCAGTTGCCAAGTGTATATCCAGTCCATGCTTGGAAATGCACATCTCATGATTTATGTTTTTATTTCTACAAACACATGAACACTCTTGGTTCTTGATAAAGTATGAAGTGAGACTCATGCAAAGAAGGATCTAGTTGAATGATCTGCCAAAGAGCAGGGTTATCGATCCAACAGACCAAAATGACACCCACCTAGCAAAAATATCTGTTACAGCTGAAGTAACTCTTATTTTAATATGTAAGCTGCTTTGGAGGAATCTTTATTTGGAGAGATGGCATATAAACTATGGAATTTGCTCCCACAAGATGCAGTAATGGCCACCAGCTTGGATGGCTTTAAAAGAAGATTAGACAAATTTATGGAGGACAGGGCTATCAATGGCTACTAGCCATGATGGCTGTGCTGTGCCACCCTAGTCAGAGGCAGCATGCTTCTGAAAACCAGTTGACGGAAGCCTCAGGAGGGGAGAGTGTTATTGCACTTGAGTCCTGCTTGCGGGCTTCCCCCAGGCACCTGGTTGGCCACTGTGAGAACAGGATGCTGGACTAGATGGGCCACTGGCCTGATCCAGCAGGCTCTTCTTATGTTCTTAATAAATTAAAATGAAATAATGACAGGGAACAAGCATGAACACTGAGAATTCACACATCGAGATAATCATGATAACCTGTAATACGGCAGCTTAGCAAAACATGTTTGTTCATGCTCAAAAAAGAGATAGGGATATACTAAATAGGAAAGCTATTCTGGGATGTTTTTTTAAAAAAAATGTTAAATGGTGTACATGCAAAGTTTGGCACCTTTGCCTTCAGTTCTGCTGAAAGCTTTTAGATGTTAAGTGCTAACTTTCTAAAAATGAGTTACTCAACTGAGATAAACACAGATCATCAAAGTATAAAAGCTTTGGGGTGGTGATGAACTCTTTTAATACTTTCAGACCAAATATAAAATAGGGCATTGCTCCTCCTCTCAGCACTACTTAGTTACTCAACTGCTCTAACTCTTTGAGACTAACATTGAGGCATACCCATGTCCACTTAGACTTAACTTCAATGGGGCTTACTCCAAGGCAAGTGTGAAGACGATTGCAGCCTAAGTAGAGAATCCTAGGTCCACTTCAGACACCTCAAACTGTGTGGTTACAGCAATAGTCTTCATGTCATAGAAAAGCAGGCATATCCTCAGTGGCGTCACTAGGGTTGGTGTCACCTGGTGCGGTAACTCATGGTGTCACCCCCCATGGACCTCCTCCCGTACCAGACCTAGGGTGCCTAGGGGCGGGGCGGCTCTGGGTTAGGGTTGCCATATTCCAGTTCCACAAATCCAGGCAGGCTAATTTGCATATTATGTAAAATATTTGCATATTAATATTTGGATTGTCCAGTTGTTTTGTTTTTGTGCCTAGGAATTACCACCAAAAACTAGGGAAAGATGTGAGAAATCTTTTTTTTAAAAAACTTAACATTTTCAGCCTTAAATGCCTAGACTCTAGTTTCCAACACTATGAAATGTTGATTGATTGATTAAGAGGATTTATATCCTGCCCTTCTGCTGTTAAAAACAGAGCTCAGCACAGCTTACAAATATAATAAAAACAATAAAAATGCACAATCAATATAAAAACATAATAAAAACACAAAATAGCAACAAACATAAAATAAGTCAGGGCAGCAGTACGGTTAACCATTACATATACGATATATTTCAGAGATGTGGTGGGTGGAGAAAAACAAGCCAAAATGTTAGGAAAAGGAGTCTTTCACACCACATGCTCAGTTCTAAATACTGTTGCAGCAAGTTTTACAAGTTCCTCCAGTATTCAACTGGTGCAGGCACTCAGACATTCAAAGTATCTGTATGTTTCTTAGCTTTTATGAAAGCAGAGCTTTGCTTAACTCAAAATTTCTTCTCCCTTTGATCAGCCACATCTACACAGGTTCCACCTCCATACTCAAAATGAAACTGGGCCTGGAAGTATGCAACAACCTCATACATACCTTGCTAATTAGATTATCAATGCCAGGATGTCTGTCTTATCGACTGCTCTCCTGCTCCCCCCCCCGGCATCATGAAAGACCCAGTCCTGGGCTCAGAAAGAAAATAAATATCTGGTCCTCTTCAAAGTACTGATAAGCCTCTTGTTTTAATTAAAATAATAATTATAAGTTCTTGCTCTTATCACTAATGGGAGTTAATTATCTTGCATATGCTGCTGTTGCTTCTATGGCTGTAATGGAGTGAGGTTAAAGACAAGTGAAATGCAAATAGGGGAAAAAAAACACAGAAGGCAGTAACACTTTCCTAAATGTAATACCATACCAACCACAACAAGATTCCTATGTGTAAGGCAGAAAACTAAGCATCTCACAACCAGTCAGGATTCCTAACCAAAAACTAAAAATATGATAAATGAAGAAATATTTATATAAGCATGACTATCAAATATATTTATTATTTACACAAACTGTGAAGATATTTATAGTGCAATCCCAGGTTTATTTATTCAGAAGCAAGTCCCAGTGTATTCAGTGGAACTTACTCAAACAGGGACAGAACTGCAACCTCAGGTGATAAGCAACTTCATTGACACAACCCAAAATTCTGAATCATGCCACTTTATGCTGTTTTGCAACTGTTTATACTTGTTTTTATGGTTATTGGATTTTAAATGGCTTTATTTCTTGTTGTGAGCTGCCTTGGTTTCCAACCCTACCTCACAGGGTTGTTGGAAAGACTACACACACACACACACACACACAAACACACACACACACACACACACACACACACACACACACACACACACACTGCAGATGTATAAATACATACAGCCCATATAATAGTTTATTGTCAAACCAGTTGGTCATTGCAGAAAAATCAGTATTAGTTTTTAAAAAATCAGTATTAGTTTCCTACAGAATAAAAACTGTAATACCTAAGTAAGCCCTGCCTACTTGCTTTAAAATAGGACTGGAGGGGGGGGGGACAGAAAGAGAACACAAACACAATTCTTTTTTACATTCACTCCAAAGTCCCATTGATTTTCAGCACATTCATAACCATGTCTACTCAAAAGTAAATCCTATTGAATTCAATGGGATTTACTCTGGACATATGGGATTAGCAATGCTTTTACCCCCACAAAAGCAAGCATTGGGAAGGTTTTCAAAATACTGCCCAGGATCTGACTCCTACACACAAGAGGGGAAAAAACTGAAATGTATATACTTACCCAATTTATGAGATTTTCAGATAAACGGGGGGGGGACCACCATTTTCTGGCCTTGCAATGAAGTTTACTAGACACTGCCACAGGTCAGCCAAACACTTCACTGATTGCCTGCAATCCTGAATTGGCGGGGTTAAAGCTACGAAGTGCTATACAGTAGTTTAAAAAAAGATTTAACGGGGGGCCTGATGTTTTTATGTGTATCTCGAGAACCAGACCGCCTAGAAACTTTTTTTTTTTTAATGAAAGCTGAGAATCCGGGCCAGCTAAGGGGCTAAACGGGCGCTGGGTGGCATGCAAAGAATCTGGGTAAAACCTGGCTAATCAGGCAATATGGCAACCCTACTCTGGGTGACACCCCCCTCTCATGGTGTCACCCTGGTGCAGTCCACACTCCCCGCACCCAGCTAGTGACGCTGCTGCATATCCTCTTCTCTACCACCATGAACCTAAAATAATGTGTTCACACTTAGAAATGTGTTCCTATTGTCAGGAGGTGATGGGACTCACTGTTATCTCGGCTTCACATCTGTATGCAGCTACTAGGGATGGGGGAGAACCTGGATTCAGTTTGTATTTAAAGCTGAATTGATCACATTTGCATTTTCCAAAACAATATGAGAACCAAAACACAGGCATCCTTCAAAATGCTCACTTATCCAAATTTTGTGATGCAGTTCTCCAGACAAAACAATCCTTACAAAAATGCATATATTAAGGGAAAATGTGCTTAAAAATGAATATATTAGTGAAAATAATATAGAAAAATGCATTATATTATACACATTACAAAAATGTGTACATCAGTCAAAACTGCAGACAAAAATGTGTTTATCTGAAAAAAATTAAAATGCTGAGGATTTTTTAAAAATGGCAGATTGCTTCAGAAATGTGGAGAACAGAATTTAAGACTGGAAAAAATAGAAACGGAGAGAACTGAAACTGACAGATCTTTCCATCCTTAGAGTGCCCTGGGTGATGAGCCTTCAAACTGGAGGCTGCAAAATTCACCAATACAGTGAAGTACCTCAGACTGTGGATTGACTTCTCATTCCCAGGGCAGCCATTAGACATTCTGGGCAGGAAGGAGTATAAGAGGACTTCCTGTTTCAGTTAAGCCTTGCCCAAGCTGCGCTGCCTTCCTGTATCCTGTTGTGATTCTGGCTTTGCCCCTCAACTCCAGTTTCCTTGCTCCTGGTTTCCTATTACTGGTATGGTGAAAGAGGGGCCTGTGGCCACTCCCTTGCCATGTGAAGACTATTGCCCCTGTCTAAACTCAGCCAAAACATTTCACCTTGAAATGTAGGTTGCATCCATGCCATACATTTACAGCACTCTTATATTACAAACAGCCATGGCTTCCCCCAAAGAATCCTGGGAACTGTAGTTTGTTAAGGGTGCTGAGAGTTGTTAGAAGCCCCCACAAAGTGCTACCATTCCCAGCACCTTTACCAAACTACAGTTCCCAGGGTTATATGGGGAAAGTGATGACTGTCAACGTGTTATAAGAGTGCTTTAAATGTATGGTGTGGATGTGACCATAGAAGTCTGAGTACCTAAGCCTGCTGCATTTCAGAAGCCCTATATTAAAGGTTGATATATTTATAGGAAAAAATTTCTGTGCCAAAATAAATAGGAACAGATGTGATTGGCTGGCCACATTCAACCACATTCCATTACAGGCAAATACCCATTTCCCACACCACCCCCTGCCCCACATCACAGAAACAACTGTATCCAAGCTGAGCAAACCCTCATTCCACCCTGGAGAACAAGAGCAGTGTGTGCGTGCGTGTGTGCATGCGTGCATGCACGCAGAAACATCACAACCAAATTGCAGCATTAGCAACCAAAACAGCAACATACAGACACCTGATAAATACAAATGCAAGTTTAGCAACAAGCTGAGCAGATGTTCACATAAAACTACTAGTTTAGTAGTGAAGCTTGCTAGAGTAGAGTGTAAATGGCAGGCTGCCCATTACATAAAGAATAAACTGATTTCAAACTAAAGACTCAACTTTCCTCCATTCTTCAGGAGTGGAGTGGTTGTTCCTCCTTTTTAAAAATTAAAAGGCTCTTTGGAAAATTCCTTCCTCACTCCAAAAGATAGTTATGCCACAGGCAGCAAATCTCCTCAATAAGCCTACCTATACAAATGTTGGTGTCTGTCTAGATAAGCCCACTTGTCTAGCCAATAAAACTGAAGCAGCAATAGGGAAATGCATGCCATAATGACAGCACGTAACTCATTTCCATAGCTACACATTGTTGGGAGCAGAGAGGAAACTGGGCAGCAGCCCTCCGTTTGTCATCATGCCTAGTTCCAGCCTGAGATGGTGTGCCTGGCGTACAACTGAAATTGTATATAGATCATTTCCACCCACCTCCTCGGAGAAGTACTGAAAACCAACTATGAGTGCAGGCATTTCTTTCACCCTCAAGTACATTATCTCTGAAACTTCTTCCAAAGATCAAACTCGTCCCCCGGTTCCTATAAAAGGTCAACCTTTGCAGTGTATCCTACAGAACAATGACATTTCAGGGATCAAGGAAAAGGTTAAAATATTCCTATAAATCTATTCTTGGGACTTTTAGTGCTTCCTAGGCTGAGGGAAATGTCATTTTTTCCCCTCAGGGCTGCCTGATCAAGTAATGGGTCTGATAGGCTTTATGTGATAAACAGAAAGATGCACTTCACTCCCCAGCTCATGCAAATGAAAGCTAATTTAATTTTAAAGCTCATTTATTTATTGAGATTTAATCCAAAACCCCCACATCAAAGCAAATAGAAAACAAAAGCAAATACTATGGAGGGCTTTAATAAACAAAAATTGCAGCAAGTCAAAATAAAACTTGGAAGAGCAGCCTCCACATAATGGTATAAATTATGGCCTTGTAGAGCACCCCGGTCCGTGAAATCCTTTACTCAGCGAGAGTGACGCCAAGCAAATGCTGAGGATTTAATTCAGTCACTTAATGCTCCGTAAATTTGAGCTGGCATTGAATTTTGAGATTTGGAGTGCAGTGGCTAGACTTATAGTGATGAGGTGGAGCAGCTTTTGTGGTATGAAAAGCACCCATTCCTTTGCCGGGCTCCCAAGGGTCTATTTCTAGATTTTAAAATTAAATGAGTTTATGGTTCCCACTCACTTCTTAACTGGCACTAAATTACATTCACACAGATGGCAAATGTTCTACACAGGGGACAGACGGTGGCAGTGCAGAAGAGACAATGTGTGTAAAATAAGTCCCTCTATTCTTCCTTTTCCACAGCTTAGCATCTCCCCATCTCCCCAAGTTCTCATTACTGCAATGGCTCATTTTCGGCTGTTTTAGACCAGCCTTAACCACAAGCTACCATCTTCCTATTTGGTGCCGTGTGGCTGCATTCTTTACAAGCTAACTGTGTCCTCTTGCTGCTCACGGGTTACACGTTTCTCCCGTGTCTGTTATTTTCCTCAGCCAGACAGGAGGAAAACTGAGCAATGTCACAGCTAGAAGGGTGGCCAAGCCCTTCCTGCATCTGAATGTGTGGGGATTTGGCCAGGCCAGCAGCAGCATATCTTACTGGGTACTCTGGACAAACTGAATGCACACCAGAATACTACCGGAATCTTCAATCCCATCAGGAACAATGCAAGATAAGAACATAAGAAGAGCCTGCTGGATCAGGCCAGTGGCCCATCTAGTCCAGCATCCTGTTCTCACAGTGGCCAACCAGGTGCCTGGGGGAAGCCCGCAAGCAGGACCCGAGTGCAAGAACACTCTCCCCTCCTGAGGCTTCCGGTAACTGGTTTTCAGAAGCATGCTGCCTCTGACTAGGGTGGCACAGCACAGCCATCATGGCTAGTAGCCATTGATAGCCCTGTCCTCCATGAATTTGTCTAATCTTCTTTTAAAGCCATCCAAGCTGGTGGCCATTACTGCATCTTGTGGGAGCAAATTCCATAGTTTAACTATGCGCTGAGTAAAGAAGTACTTCCTTTTGTCTGTCCTGAATCTTCCAACATCCAGCTTCTTTGAATGTCCACGAGTTCTAGTATTATGAGAGAGGGAGAAGAACTTTTCTCTATCCACTTTCTCAATGCCATGCATAATTTTATACACTTCTATCATGTCTCCTCTGACCCGCCTTTTCTCTAAACTAAAAAGCCCCAAATGCTGCAACCTTTCCTCGTAAGGGAGTCGCTCCATTCCCTTGATCATTCTGGTTGCCCTCTTCTGAACCTTTTCCAACTCTATAATATCCTTTTTGAGATGAGGCGACCAGAACTGTACACAGTATTCCAAATGCGGCCGCACCATAGATTTATACAACGGCATTATGATATTGGCTGTTTTATTTTCAATACCTTTCCTAATTATCCCTAGCATGGAATTTGCCTTTTTCACAGCTGCTGCACCCTGGGTCGATATTTTCATCGTGCTGTCCACTACAACCCCGAGGTCTCTTTCCTGGTCGGTCACCGCCAGTTCAGACCCCATGAGCATATATGTGAAATGAAGATTTTTTGCTCCAATATGCATAATTTTACACTTGTTTATACTGAATTGCATTTGCCATTTTTCCGCCCATTCACAGTTTGGAGAGGTCTTTTTGGAGCTCTTCGCAATCCCTTTTTGTTTTAACAACCCTGAACAATTTAGTGTCGTCAGCAAACTTGGCCACTTCACTGCTCACTTCTAATTCTAGGTCATTAATTAACAAGTTGAAAAGTACAGGTCCCAATACCGATCCTTGAGGGACTCCACTTTCTACAGCCCTCCATTGGGAGAACTGTCCGTTTATTCCTACTCTCTGCTTTCTGCTTCTTAACCAATTCCTTATCCACAAGAGGACCTCTCCTCTTATTCCATGACTGCTAAGCTTCCTCAGAAGTCTTTGGTGAGGTACCTTGTCAAAAGCTTTTTGAAAGTCTAAGTACACTATGTCCACTGGATCACCTCTATCTATATGCTTGTTGACACTCTCAAAGAATTCTAATAGGTTACTGAGACAGGACTTTCCCTTGCAGAAGCCATGCTGGCTCTGCTTCAACAAAGCTTGTTCTTCTATGTGCTTAGTTAATCTAGCTTTAATCATACTTTCTACCAGTTTTCCAGGGACAGAAGTTAAGCTAACGGGCCTGTAATTTCCGGGATCCCCCCTAGATCCCTTTTTGAATATTGGCATTACATTTGCCATTTTCCAGTCCTCAGGCACCAAGGAGGACCCGAGGGACAAGTTACATATTTTAGTTAGCAGATCAGCAATTTCAAATTTGAGTTCTTTGAGAACTCTCGGGTGGATGCCATCCGGGCCTGGTGATTTGTCAGTTTTTATATTGTCCATTAAGCCTAGAACTTCCTCTCTTGTTACCACTATTTGTCTCAGTTCCTCAGAATCCCTTCCTGCAAATGTTAGTTCAGGTTCAGGGATCTGCCCTATATTTTCCACTGTAAAGACAGATGCAAAGAATTCATTTAGCTTCTCTGCAATCTCCTTATCGTTCTTTAGTACACCTTTGACTCTCTTATCATCCAAGGGTCCAATTGCCTCCCTAGATGGTCTCCTGCTTTGAATGTATTTATAGAATTTTTTGTTGTTGGTTTTTATGTTCTCAGCAATGTGCTCCTCAAATTCTTTTTTAGCATCCCTTATTGTTTTCTTGCATTTCTTTTGCCAGAGTTTGTGTTCATTTTTATTGTCTCAGTCATGCCCTGTTCCCAGCCCAGGAAAATTTGGCATTGTTCTAGGTCAGTGTGTACCTTCATTGTTGTTTTGGATTACCAGAGATGAGATGCAGACAAGAGGTTTGCTTACAAAGAGTTAAAATTTATTGAGTAACTTACAGCATTCAGCCAAGTATTTCCAATAAAAGTGGATCAGCCACACAGCTCTGCAGTAGCTGGTGTCAGACTGAACACCCATACTGGGCACAGGTCATGGTTATATAGCATAAATCTTGGCACATATCATTGGCATACACATGAAGTTACATATATGATTAATGAGATTACATACTTTGAAGTAACATATAATGACATCTATTGCATATAATTGGCTGTTCTGACCTTTTCACAGAACACCTTCAAAGCAGGCTAATTATTAGAAAACTATAATATATTTCCTGGAGCACCTTGACATCTTCTCTTGGCAAACTGCATTAGCTACCATCTTTATCTCCATCTTTACTAACAAGCATAGCTCATCATTGACCGTTACTTGACTCGTGTGCTAACAAGCAACAGCTGCACTATCTGCTCATTGACCGTGCTTCGACCCATCCAACATGCTTACCCTTGAATCTATGCCTATCAGAGCTCTCTGAAGTTTAACAAGGTACTTTCCAGCATCATACTGGGCAAGCCAACTATGAAATACCCACTGATAAACATATACTTGAACATATGCCTAATTGGGCTCCTTTGATGCCTTTACACTAACAAGATACATGCCCAGCATCATACTGGGCAAGCCATCATATCCTCATTAGAACACCTAGATTAGACTGCAGGTGGCTATGAGGTGATCTGACATACCCAAGGATGCTGGGGCCTGAAAGGGGAATACAAGCCTCCAGGCAAATCACAACTATATTCTGACTATATTGATCAGCTTAAGGCTATTATAGCTTGCTTAGAATCATTTGCTGGCACAGGGTATACAGTCAGTCTTCCCCAGCCTGGTGCCCTCTAGTTGCTTGGACTACAACTAATCCAAAATAGCTGGAGAGCACCAGGTTGTACAAGGCTGTACTAGGTAAACAGTGGAGGGCTGGTTAATGTAAGGCTTGCTTCTTTAGCCAAGCAATTCTGTATCCATCCTCAGCTCATTTTTGCCACCCTTCTCCTGCAACTCAACTCTGTGTTCCTCTCTACACATTTGTCAATTCTCTGCTCCCCATCCCTCCAACATGACTTTGCCTACATTCACTTATTCATCCCATGTCCAGAAATCATTCCAGAGAATGCAATCAATATTCACTGCTGCCGTTGTTTTCATCCTGCAAATGACACATAACAATACATAATTGATGGGGTCCCCCTCCTTGTTTGCACTGCATTTCCCTTGCATTGAAATGAATGGTGGGAAATAACCTGATTATAACGTCATTAATTAAGTAATATTTTGCAAGACTAATAACATAGATTTTGTTGGAAGCCAAACTGCAGAAGTACAGAAACAGTGCTGCATGCCCTGAATAGGGAGAGGAATGGAAATCAGTGCCTTCTTACATCCCTGTTTGTTCCCTGCTAATAACAATTAAAAATATAATGATTACCTGACAGTGTTTTATTCCAGCCTTTGTTACTTTGGCGTGGAGTTTTGTCAATGCAACATATCAGTTGTATGTCCATTTCCATAAAGTGAGTGTGGGGCTTTGTCTACAATTTGTTTCCTAAGTTCCTGTTTTGCTTATAAAGGGAGGTTGGAGAAAGTGCATCTACCTTGCAATGCCCCTCTTTATACAGAGAGTGGATTATGGTCAATTTATGCTGAGGGGCACTTTTTTGCCTCATACCAATGATGCTTAAGGACCAAACTAGACATGATGAGACAGCCATGCTTCTTTGTTCACATACTGTTGTCTGTTGTGAACCGCCCAGGGAGCTTCGGCTATGGGGCAGTATATAAATTTAATAAATAAATAAATAAATAAAATACTTGCCTTGTTCACTTAGAAAGTGTGTGTCTGTTAGCAAGCATGCTTTCAAGAGACTACTTTTTACACCAAAGGGATGCACAGGTGAAAGAAGCTGGAGCATACTCCTCCCATTGAATCATAGGAGGCTGTCTTATACTGAGTCAGTCCATTGATCCATTTACCTCAATATTGGCTACATCAAGAGTGGGGAACCATTTTTTCTGTCAAGGGCTGCATTCCTCAGGCGTGATCCATTCAGGTCTGCATGCCTCTGGGTGGTAACACCAGAGTTAGTTGTGGGTGAGGCCTCAGCTTAAACTGGATGCAGCCAGAGCCAAAGGTTGGGGAGGCACCCCCTTAGTCTCCCTGTCTGATATCCTCTTTTCTCTCTTTCTTTCTGACACCCCCTTTCCCTCATTTTCCCCCTCTTTGCCACCCACATGAAACTAGGGCAAGGGCTCTAGGTTCCCCAGATGTGATCTACACTGACAAACAGAGGTTCTCCAGGCTTTCAGACTGGAGTCTTCCAGCCCTGCTTGGAGGTACCAGGGATTGAACCTTGCACCTTTTGCATGTGCTGTACCACTGAGCTATGTCTACCTCCCCCCCACTCTTTACCTCCTCACACTCTTATCAATTCAGGTTGTTTTTTTTGCGTGGCTCCAGTAGTGCCTGAAGCAATCGAGAAAAAGGAAATGTATCAGATGCTCTGCATTTTATCTTTCGCAGGTCTGAACAGGGATGTTTCTTTAATGCTGCTGCCTTACATTTTAATGGTTTTCCTACATATTTTACATTTTAAATGTTTTTTTAGGGTGACTGTTTATGATATTGTTTTCAAGTGTCTTCCTTGATCATCCCCATGAGTTGGGATTTGGGGGCACTGTATTACGGTGATTCCACTCCTATTTATAGGGCCATGTTCAGAGAATAGCACTGGGTGACTATTTATGTATCAACACACTGGCAGTTGTGGAAACTAAGGGCTCATCCAAACGGAGTGGGATAATCCACGTTTTCCATATCCGGTTCATCATCTGATAGTCCTCACTTTGCCTTTGTTCGCTCTTTCCCAATAAAAAGCCCACTTTTTTTGCACCCACACACGCAGCGGGAAGACCCGTACATTCTTTTCGCTTTTTCCCAGCTCCACCTGTAACACCACCCCCTATCAGCCAATTGGCCCGCAAAAATATGACGTATGCTCCTCTCCCCCTTTGCAACAAAGCACAACAAGGTGCATGCGCTTGAACGTATGAGTGCGAAAGTTTGAATTTCCTGATGGTTTGGTAGTAGTGGCTGTAATGGAGTTCCTTGTTGCTCATTACTCTGGAACAGCGTTGGCCGGAGGGGGGTGTCTCCAGGTGCCCCTGACCATCCAGGGGGATTGTGGGCAGTGCAAGGGATCAGCGCTTGTAATCGCTGGGCGAATCCCCCCATAACCCTTGGGCTCATTCACTGCAGGGTTCAGCCCCGGACCGTTATGCAGCTTGGCAGCAGGAATGCTGCCCCTGAGGGAAGCAGACAGCCCCCCCACGGGTGGCCGCTCTTGGCTCGGGCAGGGAATTTGGACAAACAGCCCTGCATGCTGCTGTGTCAATCTGCGCTGAAGCGACCAGCACAGGCTTTGCGGTGTTCCCTCTGATAAAAGAAACATGCAAATCACTTATATGCCTGTAATTCCTGTATTTTTGTTTGTTTGTATTTGCAATATTTTGCACAACCGACTGTATGCTTTTCTACCTTTAACATTTCTGGAGATACACATGATTGCAATTCCACTTATTTCTCCAGAACAGCAAGTAACAATGTGTCATGTCTAGGAAGGTAAACCACCAGTCTCTATGGTTGCGGGTGGCTGAGACGCTCTAGCAAACCACTTATATGCCAATAATTCCTGTGGGTTTTTTGCTTGCCTTTCAGCTCAGCTGGGCTGTGGAGAACCTGCAGGCTGTGGTTGAAATTGACAAGACTCAAAGAGAGTAGCCTTGCAGGCAGGAAAGTGAAATTGACTAAGGGTGCATGAATGTCTGTAATCCAAGAGGAAAGCCTCTATTTCTCTTCTCCCCTCACCCTCTCTCGACTCTGGATGCCTGGAAGCAAAGACCAATACGTTCAAGAAGGGCATTTGATGTGGGGGCTGAGGGGTGGGAGGTGGAGGTTAGGCAAAGATAAATATTTTCTCCCTTGAAATTTTTTACAAACAACCACAATTGCAGATCTCACCCTGAGTGGCTGCCCAGTTTGCAGGCTGTCTAAAAATTAACTGCTGTTGCTGCTTCTGCGCAAATGCGCTTTTTTGCATCTGCACAGTAGAAGTTGCAGGGGGGGGCCCCAACACCACACCATTGCTCTGATAGGTTCCTTTTCCCCGGGCTTTCCCCGGACATTCGCGCACATGCGCAACAGTGGAAATACGTGATTGGCTGAGAATGAGGGAAGGGATATGGGGAACCGCCCATCAAATGCCCACAGCTGTAAAGTCCGCGGTATTGCATCCGAGCACCTGAAGCTACAGCAGATGATTCCCGGTTTAAAAAAGCAAATTGCATGATTTGTGGTATTGCAGGAGTGGATTTAACCGTGTGAAAACGTGCAAAAGCGTGCGGCGTCATATGGACAACCGAAAAATAATGAAAACACAAAGCGATCATGTCACACATTTTACAGTCATCTGGATGAAGTGTTAGTGAGAGTGAGGGAGGAAGAAAGTGTGAATAGCTCCAGGCTACCATTGCTAAGGGGGCTGGGATGTTGGGAAAGGGGCTGGTAAATTGTTGGGAGGTGGCATTTACAGAGAGGCTGAGGAGTTGAACAGGAAAGAAAAGGAGGTGAAGCGTATGAAGGCGATGAGCAAAAAGGAAAAGAGTGTTGCTGGGATCGTGTAGAGTAGATCTGTTGAAGCAGGCAGCAGAGTTCAGAGACTGAATGATACAGCCTGAGCTGCATAGGACAGAACGCTTGCTATGGAGCAGGAGATCAGGCAGTCTGCAGCGCAGGGGGTCAGAGCAGGAATGTTTCCTCATCATGATCCCTAGACAATAACACAGCAACAAACAGGATATAATTTTGTTATACACTGCTCTGATGTTTTGTGTGAAGGGCAGTCTATAAATATTTTTATAAATAAATTTGACACAGTGGACTGAAGGAGCAGCAAAATGTACAGGGAGGAATGCAGGTTTTCAAAATACATATTTAAGGGAAGCTAATTCTTTGTTATATAAAGCTGGTTAAATCTTAAGGGTTTATTTATTTTTATTTCAAACTCAGATGACACTATCAAAACATGGCTTTATATTTGCCACAGAGGTGAGGTTGTTAAAGGTTCAACTCCTTTCACTTGAGGTGTGTATACGTATATATATTCATCCAAGTTCCTCTTTAAAGCTGAATGGGGACAGACACATGAATAATCAAAATGGTTGCCCTCGTCACATTTGGCCCTAAGGAGAGACAGATTGGCAGTGACATCTGAACTCAGGAGGCTCTGGAAATCCTATGGGGAAGCTATCTATTGACACAAGCACCGCCTTTGGCTCAGAAAGTTCTCACTTTCCATGCCAAAGCAACCATTAATACAGAAAAAGCAAGACGACAAGGGAAGACTGACAGCAAATGGGCACATTTAAGGGCAGATCATCTTGCAGGGTTTAATTCACAAAATGCCATCACTGTCAGAGAATTTAAGTCAGGATCTTCCTGCCTCCAGGAAGTGCTGTGGTATTTACTTTTCATTCTGAGGGCTACATCTTCACCTTTGACAGAGACAGGCTGAGTGGAGAGAATTGTCTGCTCAGGATATCAGAAAAGTTATCAGGAATTGAAAGAATACCAAGAAAAATCAATCTCTCCTTCCCCCTAACGAATAAGCCATAATCCTACCTGTATGTAATGTAAAGGATCTTTAGTCCTTACAGTGCTGCCTGGATTAAAGGGAGATTAATGGGGGCGGGGGGAGAGGGGAGAGATTATTATTTCCAAGTGTGAGAAAGACTTCTGCAGCGCTCAAGTACTCCAGTTCAAACTGAGAGGTTTTTTCCAGCAGTCAAGTCTGACAATGAAAAGAAATAATCTGCTTACCCGCAGCTGCCTGACTAAAACCTTTGTAATCAATGGTGACGTGAGAAATATGCACCTCGGCTCAATGGGCTGGGCAAGAGCTTATGAAGGAAATCAGAAGAGCAACCCGATTGTCCCCCTTTAATTTAGAATAAGCTCAGGTTTAAGTGACACTTCAGAGAAGATGGCAGCTGTGGGAAGATATCCATGAACTGTGGGGTGCAGGCATGCTATCAGCATGCAAATGAAGTCAGGAAAAGATGGCTTGTACAGTTTTTTTTAAACAAAGGTAAGAATGAAAAAGTGATAATATACTGGAGAGGTAACCTTACTGCATGCAGATCCATTTGTGAGGCAGTCAAATAGGCTGAACTGGTCAGAGTAAAAATCCAGCAACATAAGATCTTATGCTACATTAAGTGTGTATATAGCACAGTCTTCTCCAGTCTGGTGTCCTTCAGCTGCCTGAGACTACAGCTTCCCAGGTGCTGGCTGGGGCTGATAGGAAGTAGTCCAAAACAGCTGGAGGGCACCAGGCTGGAGAAGATTGATATGGACAACCATATGCCCAACAATACCAATTCTAAAGAGGGGGTTCAATCCAGACTTAAGTCGCGCTTAGAGCAGACCCATTGAAATAAATGGGATTTAAATTTATTTCAGTGGGCTTACTCTTAAGTATAACTATGTAAGGATCCAACCCAGTTTATCTGTGATTTTCAAAACTCGTGAGCACCTGATAGCGGTTTGTGTTGCAGAAACTGAATAAGAATTCAGTACAATAGCCAAAGGCTGGGGTATTCTGGTCGTTATTTTCTCCCTCCAAATGAGATCTAAATAGGTGGATATTAGGGATTAGTTCCAATCTTCTTGTTTTCCGAAAGGATGGTGAAGGATGCCAGAGGAGGGTACTGAACCAGGAATCCCGATAGCAAGGCCCAGCACTCTCACACCTGTATCACTAGCTTTCTATGTCGGCATCAATAAGATTAGCAGGCTAAACTCTCTAGCTGAAAAAGGACCAGGTAGCAGGTGATGGAAAAGTAAGGAAGAAGCCCACTGTGTTTCACAAACAGTAAAGTTTAAGGCAAACTAAGACAACTGTACAATTATCCTGCAGTGTATACAGAGCTTATAACTAGAGGAAACCAAGATGCAAGTAGACAACACTGGCCACAGGGCAGTCGCTGAGAACATGTCTTCTCATGTTCCTAGATCTGAGATTCCAGTGCATGTTTTTAGCCCTGTAGCCAGCCTTCCTTGTTAGGTGGGAGAGCCACATTTCTAGGTAGGACATTTTGGGGGGGGGGAGGTGCATAGCACCAGCCAACCCCCCTCCCCACTGGTGGAAAGAATGTGAAGACCAGGCTAAATGAAGGGGTAGGCAGTGACCTTCCCCTTCACTCCTCCTTCACGAAGAAAGAGTTGGCTATGTATATGTTGCTTTAACAAAATTTAGTATGAACACCAGGAATTAAAATACTGGCATATTTTTGGTTTCATGAGAAAAAAGGATATTAAGGATACAGTGAACAGGGAGATACCAACATGTGTTAACTCCTCCTTAAGGGTCCCTCCTTCTAGCCTTGTTCCTGCCCTTTTGATTTTCCTTCCTGCTGGACAATCAAGTGTAAACTTTTTAACTGGTTGCTATATAAAGGACTAGCTAAGCAACTGGAAATTAGTTGTGGAAAGCAATTGAATTTTTTTGGTTGCTGGGTTGATTTTTCTGCCCAGAAACCCTGTAAATGCCTCATGCTGAACTGCACACTTTGGTAAAATCAGAAATTAGGCTTCAGGTACAGCCTAAATGTCCTGCCAGCCAGCTAACTGTAGTGTGCACAGTAGTGTAGCTATTCCTCTAGGGCTGTTTCATCCTTTGCCATTGAGTGCTACAGAAAAGGAAGAAAAAACCAGCAACTATGATTGTGAGTATAGTGAATCCTTTAAAAGAGTAAAGGGTAACTTAGGATTTGACGTAATAAACCTTAAACAAAACTATGCAGGTAAGAAGCCAGCAGGGGTGTGGGGGCTTTCCAGTGTTTTGCACCGCCTGCAGCATGTACGACTATCTGCCTGTTGGACAGAAGTCGTGGGTGTGCTCTCGGTGCAATGAGCTCCTGGCTCTCCGGGAACGACTTCATTTCCTTGAGGCCAAGGTGGCGGACCTGGAAAAGCTGAGAGAGGCAGAGAGGTGTGTGGAGGAGGCCTTCAGGGACGATATAGCTGTGTCCCACTCCAACGATGATAGCTCTCCTGCTATCATGGACAACGATGGTCTTGGGGAAGGAGAGCATCCAGCTGAGGAAGAGGGAAACGATCCCTTAGAAGGGACCCATTCCTTGGGGGATGAGCAGCTATCCTCTTGTGCTGAGGATATATCTCCAGGGGGTGGAGGGATCCTTGTAGTGGGTGATTCGATCATTAGGAACATAGACAGTGGGGTGTGTGATGGGCGTGTAGACCGCAAGGTGTTTTGCCTGCCTGGTGCAAAGGTTGCGGATATCGCCCGTCGTTTAGATAGTTTGGTAGACAGTGCTGGGAAGGAGTCAGTGGTCGTGGTGCACATTGGCACCAACGACATGGGGAAATGCAGCCGTGAGGTCCTGGAAGCAAAATTTAGGTTGCTAGGTAGGATGCTGAAAGCCAGGACCTCCAAGGTGGCTTTCTCTGAAATGCTACCAGTTCCACGCGCAGGACCAGCCAGACAGGCCCAGCTTCGCAGTCTCAATGCATGGATGAGACGATGGTGTCGGGTGGAAGGGTTTGGATTTGTTAGGCACTGGGGAACATTTTGGGACAAGCCGGGCCTGTACAAAAGGGACGGGCTCCACTTGAACCAGAATGGAACCAGACTGCTGGCACTTAAAATTAAAAAGGTAGCAGAGCAGCTTTTAAACTGACTGAGGGGGGAAACCCAACAGGAGCTGAGAAAGGTCCGGTTCGGAATAAACCTCCCCCCTGGGATAAAAACCAAAGAAATGATGAAATTTTAAAAGGGGTAGGCCTAGAAGTAGGCATTGTGAGAGCAGGGGCACAGGATATAAATTCAGAAGAGCAAAATTACCACAGGCCTAACCACAAGTGCCAAAGACACTTGAAGAGAGACACTGCTTACAAGTGCCTGTACGCTAATGCTTGGAGCCTCCGAACCAAGATGGGAGAACTGGAGTGCTTGGTCTTAGAGAAGAGCATTGATATAGTGAGCATAACGGAGACCTGGTGGAATGGAGAAAACCAGTGGGATACGGTTATCCCTGGATATAAACTATATCGGAAGGACAGGGAAGGACGTATTGGTGGCGGAGTCGCTCTATACGTGAAAGAAGGCATTGAATCCAGCAAGCTCGAAACCCCAAAAGAGGCAGACTCCTCCACAGAATCATTGTGGGTGGTGATACCGTGCCCCAGGAGGGACTTAATACTGGGAACGATCTATCGTCCCCCTGATCAAAATGCTCAGGGAGACCTGGAGATGAGATATGAAATTGAGGAAGCATCCAAACTAGGAAATGTGGTAGTAATGGGTGACTTCAACTACCCGGACATAGACTGGCTGCATATGTGTTCCAGTCATGACAAAGAAGCAAAGTTTCTAGATATTCTAAATGACTATTCCCTAGACCAGTTGGTCATGGAACCTACCAGAGGGACGGCAACCCTGGACTTAATCCTCAGTGGGGACCGGGACCTGGTGCGAGATGTAAGTGTTGTTGAACTGATTGGGAGCAGTGACCACAGTGCTATTAAATTAAACATACATGTAACTGGCCAATTGCCAAGAAAATCCAACACGGTCACATTTGACTTCAAAAGAGGAAACTTCACAAAAATGAGGGGATTGGTAAAAAGAAAGCTGAAAAACAAAGTCCAGAGGGTCACATCACTCGAAAATGCTTGGAAGTTGTTTAAAAACACTATATTAGAAGCTCAACTGGAGTGCATACCGCAGATAAAAAAAGGTACCGCCAGGGCCAAGAAGATGCCAGCATGGTTAACGAGCAAAGTCAAGGAAGCTCTTAGGGGCAAAAAGTCTTCCTTCAGAAAATGGAAGTCTTGTCCGAATGAAGAAAATAAAAAAGAACACAAACTCTGGCAAAAGAAATGCAAGAAGACAATAAAGGATGCTAAAAAAGAATTTGAGGAGCACATTGCTAAGAACATAAAAACCAACAACAAAAAATTCTATAAATACATTCAAAGCAGGAGACCATCTAGGGAGACAATTGGACCCTTGGATGATAAGGGAGTCAAAGGTGTCCTAAAGAACGATAAGGAGATTGCAGAGAAGCTAAATGAATTCTTTGCATCTGTCTTCACAGTGGAAGATATAGGGCAGATCCCTGAACCTGAACTAACATTTGCAGGAAGGGATTCTGAGGAACTAAGACAAATAGTGGTAACGAGAGAGGAAGTTCTAAGCTTAATGGACAATATAAAAACTGACAAATCACTGGGCCCGGATGGCATCCACCCGAGAGTTCTCAAAGAACTCAAAGGTGAAATTGCTGATCTGCTAACTAAAATATGTAACTTGTCCCTCGGGTCCTCCTCCGTGCCTGAGGACTGGAAAGTGGCAAATGTAACACCAATCTTCAAAAAGGGATCCAGAGGGGATCCCGGAAATTACAGGCCAGTTAGCTTAACTTCTGTCCCTGGAAAACTGGTAGAAAGTATGATTAAAGCTAGATTAACTAAGCACATAGAAGAACAAGCCTTGCTGAAGCAGAGCCAGCATGGCTTCTGCAAGGGAAAGTCCTGTCTAAGTAACCTATTAGAATGCTTTGAGAGTGTCAACAAGCATATAGATAGAGGTGATCCAGTGGACATAGTGTACTTAGACTTTCAAAAAGCGTTTGACAAGGTACCTCACCAAAGGCTTCTGAGGAAGCTTAGCAGTCATGGAATAAGAGGAGAGGTCCTCTTGTGGATAAGGAATTGGTTAAGAAGCAGAAAGCAGAGAGTAGGAATAAACGGACAGTTCTCCCAATGGAGGGCTGTAGAAAGTGGAGTCCCTCAAGGATCGGTATTGGGACCTGTACTTTTCAACTTGTTCATTAATGACCTAGAATTAGGAGTGAGCAGTGAAGTGGCCAAGTTTGCTGACGACACTAAATTGTTCAGGGTTGTTAAAACAAAAAGGGATTGCGAAGAGCTCCAAAAAGACCTCTCCAAACTGAGTGAATGGGCGGAAAAATGGCAAATGCAATTCAATATAAACAAGTGTAAAATTATGCATATTGGAGCAAAAAATCTTAATTTCACATATACGCTCATGGGGTCTGAACTGGTGGTGACCGACCAGGAGAGAGACCTCGGGGTTGTAGTGGACAGCACGATGAAAATGTCGACCCAGTGTGCGGCAGCTGTGAAAAAGGCAAATTCCATGCTAGCAATAATTAGGAAAGGTATTGAAAATAAAACAGCCAATATCATAATGCCGTTGTATAAATCTATGGTGCGGCCGCATTTGGAATACTGTGTACAGTTCTGGTCGCCTCATCTCAAAAAGGATATTATAGTGTTGGAAAAGGTTCAAAAGAGGGCAACCAGAATGATCAAGGGGATGGAGCGACTCCCTTACGAGGAAAGGTTGCAGCATTTGGGTCTTTTTAGTTTAGAGAAAAGGCGGGTCAGAGGAGACATGATAGAAGTGTATAAAATTATGCATGGCATTGAGAAAGTGGATAGAGAAAAGTTCTTCTCCCTCTCTCATAATACTAGAACTCGTGGACATTCAAAGAAGCTGAATGTTGGAAGATTCAGGACAGACAAAAGGAAGTACTTCTTTACTCAGCGCATAGTTAAACTATGGAATTTGCTCCCACAAGATGCAGTAATGGCCACCAGCTTGGATGGCTTTAAAAGAAGATTAGACAAATTCATGGAGGACAGGGCTATCAATGGCTACTAGCCGTGATGGCTGTGCTCTGCCACCCTAGTCAGAGGCAGCATGCTTCTGAAAACCAGTTGCCGGAAGCCTCAGGAGGGGAGAGTGTTCTTGCACTCGGGTCCTGCTTGCGGGCTTCCCCCAGGCACCTGGTTGGCCACTGTGAGAACAGGATGCTGGACTAGATGGGCCACTGGCCTGATCCAGCAGGCTTTTCTTATGTTCTTATGTTCTTATGATTTTTTTTTTCAGGTCACTTTAAGTAATCTCTTTACTTCACCCTTTAGCAATAAGCACCCAATCCTGCTCTACTCATAATAAAAACTGCAGTATTAAACAAACTCTTTCTTCTTACTGCAGGCAAACAAAAATGCTTTTATTGCTGGCTGCTTTATTGCTGCTTCTTTATTGCTGAACACAACCAAAACTGAAACTGAAAAGCAGAGCAAAGAAAAGTCGAAGGGGCACAGTCTAACTATAGTGCATAAAACAATGTTCTAATATTTAACTCTTCAAAGGTCATGTTACTATAGTGGCTGTTTTTATCAGGATCATTTCAGTAATTATAGGGTTATTGTGATTATGAAAAATCCACCCTCAGCCAGGAAAAGTCTTGAATTAGTAGACTTTTGGTTGCTCTTCCAGTTGAGGCTTTTGTGCACTTATCCTGTCTTGTTCACTGAATGTTTCAGAGGGTCCTATTTTAAAATTGGTCCCGTTCTTAAAACAAACTATCATTCTTTAAATGGAGGTTGTCATTGTCTGTCATGTCAAAAATTACAAAGACAATTAAAAAATAAAAATGGGGGGGTGGAGGCACAGTTCTGGGGGGGGTCGGTGCCCCTACTTGGTTCACTCTGGATACAGAGCTAATATATTGCCTCCCCCTGCTTCTCTGATAGTTATACACCGCCTTGAAATCTATTCACTAATAGGCAAAAAAAACTTGCAGTTTAAGAACATATCTATAGCTAACAGATATTTCTATCAAACTTTAAAAAGCAGGAAAATTGGGCAGCTATAGTGAATGCACCAGGGAAGCAGGAGACCTGACCTCCTCTCTTAGATATTGTACTGCCCTACAAATTTGTCAAAATGCAAACACAAGCTTTCAGAGAGCCAGCTTTCAGAGAGCGACCGAACAGAGTGAGCTAACAGGAGTTTGACAAAGGAGTTCGACAGGGAGGTCGAGGGGGAGGTCCATAAAAAACAACAACCAAACAAATTACTAATTCTCCTTGTACAGTGCACTGCATACTAGTGGGACTCTCAAGTCTACCCTGAAGTAGGACAGGACAAAGCACAGGCCACTCCAAAACAAGTAGTTAGAAACAAACAAAAGATAGAAGAGAGTATGAATGGGAAGGATTCTCCAGTTCTTGTGACCTGCAAGGTGTGTGCCATGTTTGTTTTCTTGCCTGAGAACAATGTAGTGTACACCTGCAACAAGTGTAGGCTCATGGCACTGTTGGAAGAAATGTGGGAGACCTAGAACGGCGGGTGGCCATATTGAGGACTATAAGAGAAGATGAAGAGTTCTTAGACAGAACACTGGAACAACAGCAGCAAAGAGATGCGGAGGTGGAGGAGCAACAGCATGTGGTAGCAGAAGAGGAGACTGCATTGGAGAGGAATAACAAAGTGGAGGAAACTCCGTGGGAAAGGGTGACAGTTAGGGGCAGAAGAGCTAGAAGACACCCTTCACCAGTGGAACTATGGAACCGCTTTCATCTACTCGAGGATGAGATTGAAGGACAGCTTGTGGTGGAAGAATTACAGGAGACCCCGTGCGACAACGAGCAAGAGGCTGAAGCTCAATCAATCAGGAACAATTAAACCACGCCCCATGACAAGAAGATAAGAGTACTAGTAGTGGGAGACTCCCCACTGCGTGGGATCGAAACCCAAGTATGCCAAGAAGATCTGTGGACTCACCAGGTATGCTGTCTACCAGGAGGATGGATTAGAGATGTGATGGAAAGGTTGCCATCACTCATCAAGCCCACTGGACAGGTATCCCTTTCTCCTCATCCATGTGGGAACAAATGAGACTGCCAAACGGAGCTATGAAGAAATCACATCAGACTTTGAAGCTCTGGGAAGGAAACTCAAGGACTTTGGGGCCCAGACAGTTTTTTCATCCATCCTTCCAGTACTTAGAAGAGGAGTAGAAAGGGAAAGAAAAATACTCCGTGTGAATGAATGGCTACGAAGGTGGTGCAGACGTGAGAGATTTGGATTCTGGGACCATGGGATTTGGTTCCTGGAAGATGGACTGCTGGCAAGTGGTGGGTTGCATCTCACAAGGACTGGGAAGAATGTGTTTGGCCACAGCATGGAGAAGTTCATCAGGAGGGCTTTAAACTGAATCCTAAAGGGGAGGGAGACATAAACTTGGTGGTAACGACTGATGAAGGCTTATGCACAGTAGTGGGACCAAAGAGATCAGCTCTAATAGGGCCCAGTAACAGCCCTCAGAAAAATGTAGTAAGGAAGCCAAGCCATAAATCACATGGTCTTCGATGTCTGTATACTAATGCGCAGAGCATGGGAAACAAGCAGGACGAACTTGAACTCTTAATACAGGAGGGCAATTACGACTTGATAAGTATAACTGAAACTTGGTGGGATGACTCGCATAACTGCAATACAGCAATTGAAGGATACAACTTGTTCAAGAAGAACAGAAGGAATAAAAAGGGAGGTGGAGTTGCGCTATATGTTAAAAATATACATCCCTGCACAGAAATACAGGAAGATGAGCTTGGTAGCTCCACCGAGAGTATCTGGATTAAAATTAATGGGGCAAGTAACAAAAGGAATGTGGTGCTTGGAGTCTATTACTGACCACCCAATCAAGGAGAAGATGAGAATGTAACTTTTGAAAAGCAAATTGCCAATGTTTCGAGGAGGCATGATGTAGTAGTAATGAGGCATTTCAATTATCCCGATATCTGGTGGGAGACAAATTCCAAGAAATTTCTGACTTGTGTTGCAGATAACTTCCTCCTACAGAAAGTGGAGGAAGCAACTAGAGGATCAGCTATCCTGGACTTGATTCTAACCAGTAGAGATGATTTGGTGGATGAAGTGGCAGTTATGGGAACTCTGGGGGAAAGTGACCACACCGTACTTGAATTCTTGATTTTAACAGAAGCAAAAGCTGAGAGTAGCCGTACGCTCACCCTGGACTTCAGGAAAGCTGATTTTAATAGACTCAGAACAATTGTAAGTACTGTTCCATGGCAAGCCACCCTAATGAGAAAAGGAGTCGAAGATGGGTGGGAGTTTCTAAAAAAGGAAATTCTAAAAGCACAATGGCAAGCAATTCCAACAAGGAAAAAGGGGGGGAAACAGCAGAAGAAGCCAATGTGGCTTCACAAAACGCTTAGAGATGACCTGAAAACAAAAAAGGACACATACAGAAAGTGGAAAGAAGGCCAGGCCACAAAGGAAGAGTACAGGCAGGTATCACGGAATTGCAGGGATGGGTCAGGAAGGCTAAAGCTGAGAATGAGCTGAGGCTAGTGGGATGCTAAAAGCAACAAAAAAGCTTTCTTCAGGTATGTCCATAGTTAAAGACAGAGAAAAGAAATGGTGGCACAGTTAAACGAGGAAGGCAAAATGATAACAGATGACAAAGAAAAGGCAGAAGTCCTCAATTCCTACTTTGGTTCAGTCTTCTCCCCAAAAAGGGCCTATGACCCTCCCGGGAAACATGAAGTAGAAGGGTCAGAATTGGACCTTGAGATTGATAGACAAATGGTCAAGGAATACCTAATCACTTTGAATGAATTCAAATCGGCAGGGCCTGATAAACTGCATCCTAGAGTATTGAAGGAACTGGTGAAAAACTCTCAGAACCGCTGTCTATTATCTTTGCGAAATCATGGAGGACCGGTGAAGTGCTGGATGAATAGAGGAGAGCTAATGTTGTCCCTATCTTCAAAAAGGGCAAGAAGGAGGAAATGGGGAACTACAGACCAGTCAGCCTAACATCAATCCCTGGAAAAATTCTGGAGCAGATTATAAATTTTATTATTTTTATTTTTTAAAACGTATATACCGCCCGACTAGCAATAGCTCTCTGGGCGGTGAACATAAATACAATATAGTACAAAAAAAATCACAATCTAAAATCAAATTTCACAATCTAAAAACTGCATAAGCTAAGATCAAATTACAAACATTACAATCATTAACAAAAAAAATTAATTAAAATGCCTCAGAGAAGAGAAAGGTTTTAACTTGGCGCCGAAAGGATGATAGTGTCGGCGCCAAGTGGAACTCCTCGGGGAGACTATTCCATAGTTCAGGGGCCAACACTGAGAAGGCCCTTGATCTTGTCACCGCCCTCCGGGCCTCCCTATGGGTTGGGACCCGGAGGAGGGCCTTCATAGCAGACAGTAGTGCACGAGCCGGTTCATAACGGGAGAGGCGTTCCGACAGATATCGAGGTCCCGCGCCGTATAAGGCTTTATAGGTTAATACCAACACTTTGAATTTGGCCCGGAAGCGTATTGGAAGCCAGTGCAAGCGGACCAGAATAGGTGTTATATGGTCAGATCGCTTCGTTCTTGTTAGCAATCTGGCCGCTGCATTTTGCACCAGCTGTAGCTTCCGAACCGTCTTCAGAGGTAGCCCTACGTAGAGCGCATTACAGTAAAGCAGTCAATCTGTAAGCACCTTGAAAGCAATGCAGTGATTACTAGGAGCCAACATGGATTTATGAAGAACAAATCCTGCCAAACTAATCTCATCTCATTTTTTTATCAGGTAACCTCCCTTGTAGACTGTGGGAATGCTGTGGACATAATATATCTCGACTTCAGCAAAGCTTTTGACAAAGTGCCCCATGATATTCTGATTAGCAAGCTAGCTAAATGTGGACTGGATGGAACAACTATTAGATGGATCCACAGTTGGCTCCAGAATCGTACTCAAAGAGTGCTTATCAATGGTTCCTTCTCAAACTGGGCGGAAGTAACGAGTGGGGTACCACAGGGCTTGGTCCTGGGCCCAGCGCTCTTTAACATTTTTATTAACGACTTGGATGAGGAGGTACAAAGCATGCTTATCAAATTTGCAGATGATACAAAATTGGGGGGCATAGCTAATACTGTGGAAGACAGAAACAAAATTCAAAGGGACCTTGATAGGCTGGAGCATTGGGCTGAAAACAACAGAATGAAATTCAACAGGGATAAATGCAAAGTTCTACACTTAGGAAAAAGAAACCAAATGCACAGTTATAAGATGGGGGATACTTGGCTCAGCAGTATGACATGTGAGAAGGATCTTGGAATTGTCATTGATCACAAACTGAATATGAGCCAACAGTGTGATGTGGCTGCAAAAAAGGCAAATGCTATATTAGGCTGCATTAACAGAAGTATAGTTTCAAAATCACGTGAAGTACTAGTTCCCCTCTATTCAGCACTGGTTAGGCCTCATCTTGAGTACTGTGTCCAGTTCTGGTATCCGCACTTCAAGAAGGATGCAGACAAACTGGAACGGGTTCAGAGGAGGGCAACAAAGATGATCAGGGGACTGGAAACAAAGCCCTATGAAGAGAGACTGAAAGAACTGGGCATGTTTAACCTGGAGAAGAGAAGACTGAGGGGAGATATGATAGCACTCTTCAAGTACATGAAAGGTTGTCACATAGAGGAGGGCTGGGATCTCTTCTCGATCGTCCCAGAGTGCAGGACACGGAATAATGGGCTCAAGCTGTAGGAAGCCAGATTTTGACTGGACATCAGGAATAACTTCCTGTTAGAGCCATACGACAATGGAACCAATTACCTGCAGAGGTAATGGGCTCTCCGACACTGGAGGCATTCAAGAAGCAGCTGGACAGCCATCTGTCGGGAATGCTTTGATGTGGATTCCTGCATTGAGCAGGGGGTTGGACTTGATGGCCTTGTAGGCCCCTTCCAACTCTACTATTCTATGATTCTATGATAATTTGGGTTGGTCCTTCGCAGTCCAATCCACTTCCTGACCGAGGAGGAGGGGAGATGAAAGGGAAGGAGGAAGGGAGGGGAGGAGGGGAATGGAGGGGGAGGGGATTGCTAGGGGAGGTGGAGGGAGGGGCAAAGGGAGGGAAGGGGCAAAAGGTAGGGAATAGGAAGGAGGAGGAGGGGAGGACAGGTTTGATCATTTGCATGCTTCTTGAGTTCAGTGGGATTTACTCCAGTACAATCATGCTTAGGATAGGTGAAACTGACCTGAGGGAGGGGCAGGGAGGGTGGAGGAGGGGGAAGGGGAAGAAGGGTAGGGATAGGGAGGGAGGAGGAGGGGAGGAGATTGGGTGGGCAGGCACTGGACAGAGGGAAAGCCCCTTTCCTTTCCAAAGGAAAGTACTGTGACCAGTATCATTGTTTTTCAGGGTTTCCCCCACCTTTTTATTCTACAGCAGGCAATGTAGTCTCCCACCCAAAGTTAAACCACATCAGACCTTTTTTTCACTTTAGACAGTCATGGCTTCCCCCAAAGAATCTGGGAAGTGTAGTTAGTAAAGGGTGCTGAGAGTTGCTAGGAGAGGCCCTGTTTCCCTCATAGAGCTACAGTTCCCAGAAGAGGGGCTGACTGTTAAACCACTCTGGCCACTGGAGTTCTGTCAGGGAAGTAGGAGTCTCCTAACAACTCTCAGCACCTTTCACAAACCACACTTTCCAGTATTCTTTGGGTGAAGCCATGACTGTCTAAAGTGACATAAAGGTCTGGCATGGGTGTGGCTACCTCATTAGCCGAGCCAAACAGCTGTGAGTCTGACTTTTAGAACACTGACGGTTCTTACTGAGCATGCCCAATGCTATAATAGAGTTCAATGTTAAATTTCTTAAATTAATTAAAAATCAGCCAGGCATTTTTTTTACTATTAAACTGCAGACAACGAAGGTCAGTGTATGGGGCAAGGTCAGTAATAGGATTACAGGTACTTTGTGAACATGTCTGATTTTTAATTAATTTCAACAAATTATGAGATCACTGACAGAAAAGAGTCCAAAAGGGGTCTGGATTTTTTCTTCTTCTTTTACACTTTGAACTCTGGATTCTCTCTGAGTGTTTTGTATATCGTCATGAAAACTTAGAGGGTTGTTAAGCAAGCATTTCTGAGTTCAGGACTATACTTTTTGAAAGGTTTTATTTTGAAATGAACACATGGGATGCAGAAGAATTGCATGGGGAGTATTTTCAATTTACCATTGCAGAATGTGAAAAATTCATGCTGGCTATAGTATTCAGCCACTCTTGTGGCTGTATAGTTTAGTTATCCATGCAGTTTATAAAAGTTAAATACTGACATAACAGCAATTTATATAAAATATAATAAATATAAATTATTTATTTATTTATTATTTATTTATTAAATTTATATACCGCCCGACTAGCAATAGCTCTCTGGGCGGTGAACATAAAATAGCATAAAAATACAATGAATAACAAAATAATACTAAAATACAATCATCAATCCAATACAATAAACATTTAAAAAAGTAAATCAGTGTAACTTAAAATGCTTCAGAGAATAGGAAGGTTTTGACCTGGTGCCGGAAGGAGAGCAGAGTCGGCGCCAGGCGTACTTCCTCGGGGAGACTGTTCCATAGTTCGCGGGCCACCACTGAGAAGGCCCTAGATCTTGTCATCACCCTCCGGGCCTCCCTGTGAGTTGGAACCCAGAGGAGGGCCTTCGTAGCAGAACGTAGTGCACGGGCCGGTTCATATCAGAAGAGGCGTTCCGCAAGGTATCGTGGTCCCGCACCGTATAAGGCTTTATAGGTTAATACCAACACTTTGAATCTAGCCCGGAAACATATTGGCAACCAGTGCAAGCTGGCCAGAACAGGTGTTATATGCTCGGACCGCTTGGTCCTTGTCAGCAATCTGGCCGCCGCATTTTGCACTAGTTGTAGCTTCCGAACTGTCTTCAAAGGTAGCCCTACGTAAAGCGCATTACAGTAATCCAAACGTGAGGTTACCAGAGCATGTACCACTGATGATTATATAAATATAAATTTAGCAACCAGTTAAACAAATACAATTTCAATCAAACCCTAAACATGATGAGCTTCTGAAGAGAGAATGTGCAACAGAATCAACACTATAAAGTTGATGAGAAACTGCTAGAATGAGTGCTACAAATAAGGGACTCCTATGTCTTAAACTCCAAGCAAACAATCATATTTGGGAATGAATGGCTGGTTCAAGAGCCAAGTATAATCCATGAGAATTCAGTATCTGCAGTGTTACATGATGATTAATAGTTTCAAAAATAGTATAAAGGTTCTCAAATAGACATTGGTAAAAATAATACAGACAAGCGGAAAACACCCAGTGAGTAAATGTTTATGCCCAAGAGCTTGCCAAACTAGAGGCATCAAACACCAATCCAATAATTCAAAAGGAATACAAAGCACATTAAAAATAGAGTGGCCATCCTGAGAAAAACTCCACTCCATATATCCAAGCTCCACTCCTTATATCCAAGCAAGACTTGGAGAAAGAATCCTACCCATTCCTTTTAACAAAAAATATAAGAGGGTTTCAGAATGGAAGAAAGGGCCATTGAAGTGGTGAACTCAAGAGACAGGTGGGAAGAATGTACAGATAAAGCAGTAATAGGATATTCTGGGCACTTGGAAGTTGAAAGAAACAGTCCAAATGGGGTCAGTAATGTTTTCTGCTTGGTGGATAATGTTTCAGTTTGATGATAATGGTGGAAGATAGAAAGCTTGTTACATTATGGGGCAGCAGCAGTTTAACAAACAACTGAACAGGAAAGATAGCTGAAGCTGTTGCACAGACTACAAAATTAGATGCACCAGGGCAAGCCACACCAAGTGAGTGGTTTCAGCTGGAAAAGAATATGCTAGGCAGAGAAAGCTGGTAGTTCATGCAGGCAGCACATCCAGAAATCTTTTGTAAATCAACTGTTGTGCTGCTGTTGTCTGCCTAATGGCATTCCTTTATATAATCCTTCTGGTTTTCTTTAAACAACATAAAAAAGGTTTTTCATATATTCTTATTGTGTTATTTTTTTAAAAAAAACTTGAATTACCATGCCAGACCACACTATTTTGAAGTACTAACGCACGCCCCCTTGCACTGGGCATTCATGTAACTCAGGTTCCAAATGATGCCTTCGGCTCATCTGGATGGGAGATATCTGGGAATCCCGACCAAGGACCGCAGATGTGTCTATGGGTGTAACCAGTTTGAGGACATCACCCATTATTTGTTACACTGCCCCCCTGTATGAGGACCCTAGAAGGAAATTTCTAGCCCATTACATCTGTATGCCTATCCATGCTGGGAAAAATTCCCAGGATCTAGTAGTCGAACTTTTAGCCGACAACTGTAAACAAATAACAGTTAAAGTGGCCAACTTCGCCTTGGCCGCTAGGAAGCTATGGGCGAGCCATATTAAGATTTATAATGTTTTATGATTATTCAAACTGGAACTATTTTTAGCCTCCTCAATGTTTATTTGTATTTATCTGTTTTTATACTTTTTGTACTTTGCAAAGTCCTTTGGCTATATGCAATTAAGTTTGTTGTTGTAAAAAACTTGAATGATTTTATAAAGGAATGCCTTTCAGCAGGCAGGAACAACACAACTGCCTTCCTGCAGTGAAGGTGAAGGGGTAAGACTCTTTGAATGTTAATGTTGGGGAAAGAAATTACAGAAATGAATCTAAAGTTAAAGTAAGGTATTATAGTAAAGACACTGTTCTTTTAAAGAAAGTTGGGAGTGTGGATATTGGAGTGAAATATGGCAGGTGTCGATGGGTGTGTTAGAGAGAAATTCCAGGCTCATCACTCAAGAAGTGGAGTACAAAAACTGAAGATGAAGTGTCAAAGTAGGGTACAATTTGTCTGGAGATTAATGATGAATTGTCACGAAACATAAAAGATAAAAGTACTTTAAGAGTCTTTGACTCTTCTATCCCAGGAGTCTGGAATTTTCTTGGTTACATCAAAGGTTGCAGGGGGAAAAAAAAAAGCAACAACACAAATTGTGTGAGCCTCCATGTTACAGGTTGGTGAGAATTAGTGATGTTGCCAAATCTCAGCAACTTGGTAATGATTACCCTTAACATAAGCAAACATTATAGGCCCCTGATTTCAATCCAAGCTGAATGAGAACTCCTCCTTCTTAACCACTTATCTGGCTGCCTCTTTGATGTGGCAGGGAATGACACCTCTCTCCCTTCTTTCTCTCTCTTTTGGCAAATGGAATTCTGCTACAGCTTTCAGGGAGGGAGGAAGAAGAGAGAACCTTGCTCTGTTCCTGCTGCCACTTAGGAGAATGGCGTTCCCGCCTTGTGCGGGGGCGTGTTTGCTGCCATCCCATTATTGAGAAGGCTCGGGAAGGTTCCCGAAGGTTTCCAAGTGGTCAAGTGGGGTCTTTTGACCAATTAGGTGTAGGGATTGAGTGGCTATAAATAAGTCCGCTCCTCCCTAAAAACTTGCCTTTTTTGCCTTGCGGCACCCACCCTCCCTCCCTTGTCAGTATGGGCTCTGCTAGTCGCCAAATGGGACTGAGTAGGAATTTTTTGTTTTGGACGTCCTGATTTCAGAATCTCTTTGATTTTGCCTACTCCATACGGCTAGGTTTGATTCAATTGGCTTGCTGGGAAGGGTTGTGGTGATTCTGGTTTGGCTGGCATGGAATTTGGGCAGGTGAGGTAATTAGGGTTAAATTTGAGGCAGTTGAGGCATTCTGGTAAAGGGCACTCCTTAGGGAACCATCAGGACTTAATGTCTGGTGTGGATCTGGGGAGTGTCCTTGTGGGCCCAGCTTGTGCATCATGGTGAACACCTGTACAGCGGGGCCAGGATGCGGAGGTTGGAACCACATACCTGACTCCAATATCAAGGAGGGATAAGCTTTCCCACATCCTTGACTGGGAGTTAAGGTCCAATGTGACTGACTTGTCTTCTGTATTGGAGGGTCAATTCCCTCACAGCTAGGATGAGCCTCACCTGCCCGAAGTATTTGAAATCAATTAATTGGTTGATTTGAATTTGATTGATTATGTGTTATATTTTAATAAATATAACATTATTCCATATATGTGTCACGAGTCTTCTTTGGTGTGGTGGCAAGGGGAGAGGGGAGAGATGCTGTCCAGCAGGAAGGGGAAAGGTGGCAAAAGCAGCCATCAGGGACATTAATGGACTGGAAGGCTCCCAGACTGGAGGTAGCCAGTACAAGTCAATCTGGAATTCTTTGCTTATAATTGCTTGCCCACACTCTGAATACAGCCCAGGGGAATTTGCCAATCACTACTCAGAATGTCCCTGCTTGTGAAAATAGCTTACTGCTCATGATTCACGGAACTGATCTACACATGAACCAAGGCACATGGTGCAATCGTCAAGGAAACAAATAATCCCATTTCTTGATCTGCATTCTAGGCCAACCCATTTGTGAGAGTATGCACTTCCCAGAGCAAACAAAGTCAAAGGCAACATAGTCAATTAGAAAGACAGGTGACTGTATCAAATTTTCCATTTTACTTTCAAATAGCTCATGCCCATGCCTATGTATCCTGGGCAAACACTACTGTGGGAAAGTCAATTTAGGGCAGATCCACATAAGAGCAGGATCCCAAGTTCAATCTGAGTTAAATCCACAGTTTATCTAAACAAGTTGGCTCCTAACAGTGAATTCAATGTTGCTCCTTCAAGTCCTTAAGCCCCTACTGCCTGCTTCATGAGAGCATTCTGAGGTCCAACATACTGGCACAGCAAACAAATCTCAATCCTCCATCAAAAACAAACCCATGCTCCTCTCCCACCTGTAATATCCTTATGTGGGTCTCTTTCCCAGTCTTCAGTGAGTGGCTGGAAGTGGGGAAGCAGAAGGAAAGTCCTGCTTTTCCTTCTACTCTACAGGCAAGCAACCAAATGCAAACTCTGGATTCCCCCTCTCCCACCTTCCCTCAGATTGCATAGATCATTCTGGTGCCACCTTGCCTGAAGAGAATGCAAACAGAAGCAGCCCATCCAACAGCAAGGCAACAGAGGGGTTGGGTCTGGATTTCCCTTTTTCTTTTCGGAATCTGGATTCACTCTATAAAAAGGGGGAATGGGTTCTGTCCGAGCGCAACATCATGTGAATGATGCCCAGAAATTTTGGACTTGGCCTCAAACTCACTGTAAAGCCCAGTGTGGATTAGTCTTTACTCACAGAGCATTGTGGTTAGGGCCACAGATGCCATAGCTGGTACACATTCCCATGTGAAATAATAGCATGCTCCAGAAGACTTTCTTTCTGTACATTAAGTCACCTTTGTCCCATTACCTTGTTCTTCCTTTGCAAAGTCTTGAATGGACAAGGGCCCTCTCCCCACAACAACCCCCACCCCGTCAGAGCTCTATGGAGGGAGCAAATGGCAGAGCTGGCTTGGTACTCCCTCTCTATAAAGGGCCTTTGCCTGAACTCCACGCAGACAGCAGCAACTTGCTCCCTTGGTTTCTTCTCCCTACAAGGAGGAGCCAGGCCAGAAAGCTACTAGAGGAGACACTTCAATCTTACACTCCCTTTTCCATAATGTAAGTCCAAGGAACAGCCACAGCTCAGTAGCAGAGCATCCGCCTTGGGCGCAGAAGGCCCCAGGTCCAGTCCCAAGCATCTCCAGGGAGGGCTGTGAGAGACCTCTGCGTGAAACCCCTGCTGCCGGAATGCTGCTGCCAGTCAATATAGACAGCACTGTGCTCGATGGACCAACAGTTTGACTCAGGATAACGCAGCTCCCTATGCTCCTGTGTATTCAGAAGGACTGAGACAGTGTGACCAGCAGTAGTGTAGTGGCAAATGCAGAAGTGCAGGGTCCCTTCATGATAGGCACAGCCACACACACTGTTTTTGATGCTGGGTTGAGAATGAGATCCTTGTTAAGCCTTCTCCCACAATAACAGACGTTTCTAGGAGTCAATCAGCATGAAAAGGGGGAGTGTTAGCTACTGAAAAGAGTCTTCTCAGTGGCTGACTCATCTCCTTTCATTCTGATGGGCTCCAATCAGCAGGAAAGGACAAGGAAGCATGTTAGAAGATTCTTCTCAGTGACAAACACACTCCACTTTCATGCTGATTGGTTGTAGGATGCTGGAAATGTAGGATGCTGGTCCCTGCTCCCAAAAAAGTAAGGGGTCTAAGACCCTCCTAGACCCTGGATGACTACACCCCTCTGGCCAGAGAGCATACTGTCAAAACAACAGTTAAATTGATTACTAAATAAAAATATTTACAGAACAAGCATATTAAAAACATGCTGTATACAAATCAAAATGAGATGCAAACCCTGCCTTAGGATGCACAAGGGAAGAGGTGTGGAGGAGGCGTTTGACAATGTCAGAGCAAAATGGTGAGCTGTTGACAGGCATTTACATCCAACTGATGATCTTCTGCTGCTGGTACTCTTGTTGGGATGGGGAGAGAGCAACTACCTAGCTGCCATTGCTACTCTGGGTAGGGCCGGAGCAACCTTCTCCTTACCTCTGCAATTACAGGGCAATTTACTGATGAAGCACCTTTAAAGGACACAATGGCAATAACACTCAAACATAATACCCAGTACTCATGCAGCCTCTTCACAGAGGTTAATGTAGAATTAATAATGAAAAATGCATGATTGTGGAAAAGAACCCCGGTAAAAATTCTATGAGAATGTTTCAAGAAAGGCAGAGACAGGGAGCACAAGGTTGTGTGTGTGTGGTGTGTGTGTGTGAGTGAGTGAGAGAGAGAGAAAATTTGATGCATTTGTTTATAGCATGCGTGGGGGACCTTTTTCAGCATAGGGTTGCATTCCCTCATGGGCAACTTTTGGGAGACTGCATGCCAGTGGCGGGTGGGGCCATAAGCAAAAGTGGGTGGAACAATGAATGTCGTTCTTGTCTTTGTCCAGTAGGCTACATTTTAGCTTTGCAAAAGTCAGAAGACTGTACACACACACCTTTCTCCATCTGCCATCCATGTAAGCAACAGGCATTATCACAGTTCAAGGACCCATTCCAGACTGGCAAAGGAATCTGAGAAGGGTGAACAGTAGGGCCAGTAAAGGATGTGGCCTGGGGAGAACGCCAAAGGGCAGATAGAAAGGCCTTTAGGACCACATTTGGGCCTTGGGCCTAAGGTTCCCCACCCCTGGTCTAGAGTCCAGGTTGTGTAGAACAATGCCAAATACACTGGTTGTTGTTGCTTCTGAATGAGCAACAAGAGACGAGAAAGTGCTTGGCTCATCAGTGTCCACCATGAGAAATGGTAAGCAACCCTAATGAGAAAAAGAGCCCAGGATGTGTGGGAGTTTCTAAAAAAGGAAATTCTAAAGGCTCAATTGTAAACAATTCCAACAAGGAAAAAAAGGTGAAAGGCAGCAGAAGAAGCCAATGTAGCTTCACAAAAAGCTTAGAGATGACCTGAAAACAAAAAAGGACACATATAGGAAGTGGAACGAAGGCCAGGCTAGAAAGAAGAGTACAGACAAGTAGCATGGAATTGCAGGGATGGCATCAGGAAGGCTAAAGCTGAGAATGAGCTGAGGTTAGCGAGGGATGCTAAAAGCATCAAAAAAGCTTTCTTCAGTAAAAGACAAAAAAGTGGTGATACAACTACTCAATGAGGATGGAAAAATGATGATGAAGAAAAGGCAGAAGTCCTCAATTCCTACTTTAGATCAGTCTTCTCCCAAAAGAGGGTCTATGACCCTCCTAGCGAACATGAAGTACAAGTTGAAGGGGCAGGTTGCAGCTTGAGATTGATAGACAAATGGTCAAGGAATACTTAATTACTTTGAATGGGTTCAAATCCCCAGGACCCAATGAACTTCACCCTAGAGTAATGAAGAACTGGCTGAAGAACTCTCAGAATCTCTGGATCCTCAATTGGCTACAGAATCGTACTCAAAGAGTGCTTATCAATGTTTCCTTCTCAAACTGGGGGGGAGGTAATGAGTGGGGTACTGTAGGGCTCAGTCCTGAATCCAGCACTCTCCAACATTTTTATTAATGACTTGGATGAAGAGGTGCAGGGAATGCTTATCAAATTTGCAGATGGTACAAAACTGGGAAGGGTAGCTAATATCCTGGAAGACTAACAAAATTCAAAGTGATCTTGATAGGCCGGAACATTGGGCCGAAAACAACAGAATGAAATTTAACAGGGATAAGTGCAAAATTCTACACCTAGGAAAAGAAACCAGATGCACAGTTATAAGATGGGGGATACTTGGCTCAGGAATACTATATGCGAGAAGGATCTTGCAACTGTTTTTGATCACAAGCTGCATTAACAGAAGTATATTTTCCAAATCATGTGAAGTACTAGTTCCCCTCTATTCAACACTGGTTAGGCCTCATCTTAAGTACTGTGTTCAGTTCTGGACACTGCACTTTAAGAAGGATGCAGACAAACTGGAACAGGTTCAGAGGAGGGCAACAAGGATGATCAGGGGACTGGAATCAAAGCCCTATGAGGAGAGAACTGGGCATGTTTAGCCTTGAGAAGAGAAGAATGAGGGGAGATATGACAGCATCCTTCAAGTACTTGAAAGGTTGTCACACAGATAGGGTTGCCATATTCCAGTTCCACAAATCCGGGCAGGTTAATTTGCATATTATGCAAATTATTTGCATATTATTTGCATATTATGCAAATATTTGCATATTAATATTTGGATTGTCCAGTTGTTTTGTTTTTGTGCCTAGGAATTACCACCAAAAACTGGGGAAAGATGTGAGATTTTTTTTAAGCAACATTTTCAGCCTTAAATGCCTAGACTCTAGTTTCCAACACTATGGAGTATTTATTGATTGATTAAGAGAATTTATATCCTGCCCATTTGCTGTTAAAAACAGAGCTCAGCACAGCTTACAAATATAATAAAAACAATAAAAATACACAATCAATATAAAAACATAATAAAAACACAAAATAGCAACAAACATAAAGTAAGTCAGGGCAGCAGCACGGTTAACCATAACATATACAATATATTTCAGAGATGTGGTGGGTGGAGAAAAACAAGCCAAAATGTTAGGAAAAGGAGTCTTTCACACCACATGCTCAGTTCTAAATACTGTTGCAGCAAGTTTTACAAGTTCCTCCAGTATTCCACTGGTGCAGGCACTCAGACATTCAAAGTATCTGTATGTTTCTTAGGTTTTATAAAAGCAGAGCTTTGCTTAACTCAAAATTTCTCAATCACATCTACACAGGCTCCACCTCCATACTCAAAATGAAACTGGGCCTGGAAGTGTGCAACAACCCCACACATACCTTGCTAATTAGATTACCAATGCCAGGATGTCTGTCTTATCGACTACTCTCCTGCTCCCCCACACACACCGGGCATCATGAAAGACCCAGTTCTGGGCTCAGAAAGAAAATAAATATCTGGTCCTCTTCAAAGTATTGATAAGCCTCTTGTTTTAATTGAAATAATAATTATAAATTCTTGTTCTTATCACTAATGGGAGTTAATTATCTTGCATATGCTGCTGTTGCTTCTATGGCTGTAACGGAGTGAGGTTAAAGATAAGTGAAATGCAAATAGGAAAAAAAAACACAGAAGGCAGTAACACTTTCCTAAATGTAATACCATACCGACCACAACAAGATTCCTATGTGTAAGGCAAAAAACTAAGCATCTCACAACCAGTCAGGATTCCTAACCAAAAACCAAAAATATGATAAATGAAGAAATATGTATTTAAGGATGACTATCAAATATATTTATTATTTACACAAACTGTAAAGATATTTATAGTGCAATCCTAAGTTTATTTATTCAGAAGCAAGTCCCAGCGTATTCAGTGGGGCTTACTCAAACAGGGACAGAACTGCAACCTCAGGTGATAAGCAACTTCATTCACACAGCCCAAAATTCTGAATCATGCCACTTTACTCTGTTTTGCAACTGTTTATACTTGTTTTATGGTCATTGGATTTTAAATGGCTTTATTTCTTGTTGTGAGCTGCCTTGGTTTTCAACCCTACCTCACAGGGGTGTTGGAAAGACTCCATACACACACACACAGCAGATGTATAAATACATACAGCCCATATAATAGTTTATTGTCAAACCAGTTGGTCATTGCAGAAAAATCAGTATTAGTTTTTAAAAAATCAGTATTACTTTCCAACAGAATAAAAACTGTAATACCTAAGTAAGCCCTGCCTACTTGCTTTAAAATAGGACTGGAGGAGAGACAGAAAGAGTTAGAACACAAACATAATTCTTTTTTACATTCACTCCAAAGTCCCATTGATTTTCAGCACATTCATAACCATGTCTACTCAAAGTAAGTCCTATTGAATTAAATGGGATTTACTTTGGGCATATGGGATTAGCATTGCTTTTACAAAAAGCAAGTATTGGGAAGGTTTTCAAAACACTGCCCAAGCTCTGACTCCTGCACACAAGAGGAAAAAAAACTGAAATGTATATACTTACCCAATTTATGAGATTTTCAGATAAACGGGGGGGGGGGGGACCACCATTTTGTTTTCTAGACACTGCCTCAGGTCAATGAAACTGAAACACAATCCCTGATTGGCTGCAATGCTGAACGGGCGGGGTTAAAGCTACAAAGTGCTATAGTACAGTACTGTTTAAAGAAAGATTTAACAGTCGAGGGGGGTGGCTGACGTTTTTATGTATATCTCGAGAACCGGACCACCTAGAAACTTAATTTTTTTTTTAATTAAAGCTGAGAATCCGGGCCACGTAAGCGGCTAGCCGGGCGCCGGGTGGCATGCATAGAATCCGGGTAAAACCCGGCTATCCGGGCAATATGGCAACCCTACACACAGAGGAGGGCCAGGATCTCTTCTCAATCATCCCAGACCGCAGGACTGCAGGGCTCAAGTTACAGGAAGCCAGAGTTTGGTGGGACATTAGGAAAAAAACTGTCAGAGCAGTATGACAATGGAACCAATTACTTAGGGAGGTAGTGGGCTCTCCAACACTGGAGGCATTCAAGAGGCAGCTGGACAACCATCTGTCAGGTATGCTTTAACTTGGATTCCTGCATTGAGCAGGGGGTTAGACTCAGTGACCTTATAGACCCCTTCCAATTCTACTATTCTATGATTCTATGGTTAATCCACACAACTGGTCATAAACTCAAGACACTCATCAATAGATCTTCATATGAAGAAAAAGCTCATTAAAATCAGATGCTGTGTTGAACAGAACTTTCCTGGGAAAAGGCATTACACAATAAGAAAGGAAACTATCCACTGGGTAAACTTGTCCAGAAGCTAGATATTGGACTGTTTAGACCTGTTATATTACACTAAGGGTCAATAACAAATTAATGGGATCAGCGGCCCCATTAATCTTCCTATAATAAACACCAGGTCAAGCAAGCCTCCTCCCTGAGTTTCTTGAAGACATTATATACTGACAGCATATTTGCCTTATAGAACCTAGAATCATATAAAAGTGATTTAAAGGTACTGAATTGGAGACATTCTCTCAAAAACACTGTAGAGGGTAAAATGGCACAGTAAATTAATGCACTTAACCTTAAACCCCTGGAGAATTAAATTAGGTCACTAGCAAAATGCATTTGATGGTTTCTGTAGCATTCTTGGGGTGTGCTTATCCACATCACAAAGGTAACATGCCCTGGAAGTGTTAGCCTCAAGTTCACAAATACATGAATGACAGTTGCCATGTTAGGTCTTTTTAAAAAGTGCTTTCAACCTTATCAGATGTACATGGATAAAAGAGTTAAGAGAGGGGTACAGTTAGGTAAAACAATTGGGAGGCAGAGGGAAGACTTTTCAACATTTGCTCAGACCAATAGAACCATAAAGGCAACAAAATGAAAAAAACCCTGTAGAATCTCCTTTCTACCGAATATTTTCTAGAAACTCCAGGAAAAGAGTAAGACGGATATCAGGTAGAATCTAAGAACAGGAAAGAAGGCTAGATAATCCTTGATGTCACTTCCATTTCCAAAGTTCTACTCCATTAGTACTTACTCCATTAGTACTTACTTAAAATGTCCACCATAAAATGGCTGGAGGTTATGTGAAGGGCTTATATACTGGAAACCCAATGACGGGCACATGGGTATCCTGGTATTCTTGTCAGTAGAGGCCTGGTTGCCTACTGATAGAGGGTGGGTGGACAAATTTGCTATCACAGGGCATTTTCAATCGTGGCCCCCACACCCTGGAACTCTCTGCCTTATGATATTCGCCATGCCCCCTCCCTGCCAAGTTTTCGCCAAGCCTTGAAAACCTGGCTATTCAGGCAGGCCTACAAGATCCCGGGAACAGTCTAATCTTATCTGCCATAGCTATGGGTGGTTTTTAGCTTAATTTTATATTGATTTTTGTGTTATATGAAGTGTATATGTTATATTCTACTTATGTGTACGCCACCTAGAGTGGCCGCTGCCGCGGCCAGATAGGCAGCCTAGAAATAAAATATTTATTTATTATTTATTATTCCATAGTGAGTGGCAACCGTTCATCAATATGGGAAAAGAACAATACTGGAGAGGGCATAAGCATGCCCCATGTAGAATGAAGGACAGATTGTCCAATAGAATTCAGTGAAAGCTATTGAAAGGAGAGACAACAGAGAAATAGGGATGTCAGATAATTATTTTGGAAACAGAAACAGGAGTGGAAATTGCCACAATTCTCATGTTTGTCTGAGGGGAGGAACAGAAATCATGCAGGTGAATATGAAAAGTATTCACTTTTGTCACAGGTTTTCTGTCCGCAAATGTTACGTAAATAAGTGAGTTATTTTCTGCATTGTTTTTGATGTTCCCCTTCCATTGAAATTAATTACGTAATTAATTATGTAGCAGAACAGAAACAGCATTGATTATAACAAACATGGAATGGGATGGAATTTACTCCCTCCTTACATCCCTACAGAGGAATTCAAATGTGAACTGACCAGATCTGCATTTCCTGGACTTAAATGTGCAGACTGGAATGTGTGAAATCCAAAGAATATGTACTTCTCCAAAATTCACAATATAATTCTCAGCTCAAAAAAAGTACCAAAATGATAGGATGAAATGCATTTAACAATGCATACGTTAAGATAAAATAAATATTTAAGTGTGCATTTTGTGATAACGTTGCATTTAAATACAATTTTTGTGTAGTTTTTTTTTAAAAATTGATTAATGTGGAAACAGGATGGAACAAATGTATGAATGTGCACATGAATATATGTGAAATGGACATGGACCAGAAATATACTGATCCATCCCTACTTCCTGCCAACATTAAATATAGCCAGCAGAGGCTGGTCCATTAAAGCAAAAGGGGCTGCTGTAAGTCAGCCCACACTTGCTTGCCTCGTTACTTAACACCAGTCAGGAGTGGCTTTGCCATCATTGGCTGTGGCTCCACCTACTGTTGGTCTCCTTGCCTTCCGCCCCACCAGTACCAATGGGCAGCAGCCACAATGACTACAGGTAATAAGGCTGTGCACTGGATTTGGCCGAGGCCCAAGGCCCGAGTCAGATTGGGCCTATTCTGAGGCATTTGAGCCTCCACTGAGTAGGGTCAAAATAGCTCCAGATCTCTATGGGTCAGGTTGGGCAGTCCAAAGTGATCCAGCGCTACCAGGGGGTGGGGTGTCAGGCAGAAAGGAGAGGCAAACATGCACAGGAGCAGGTTGTTGAGTGGGAAAGGCACTGCTTTGTGGGAGGAGGTAGGTACCTTTCCTGCCCAAACTCTTCTTCCCACCAGGCCTCCCCAAGCTCTGCACGGTATCCAAGTTCCCTTTGCAAGCAGCTTCCACTCATGCAGAGAAGCCACTCACAAAGAAGCAGGACCCAGCAAGATGGAATCCTCCCAGTGATCTGCTGGTAATCAGGAGGATTCATCCTGGTGTTGCCAGTCACTGCTCTTTCACAGGCGGTTTACCTGCATGCAGAGTAGCTGCTTACAAAGAAGCAGTGACCAGTACCGCATCAGCTGCCTACTCTCAAGGAGTAGCATGTTCCACTGCTCCCCTTCAGGCCATACTTTTAAACTCTATATTATGTTAAAATAGCTGAGCTTATATCATCACTGACCTTAAGCATATTTAATGCAAACCAGGGATCTGAAGCCAGCTTCAAAAGCAGGCTACTAGTAAACCTTGATTTGGTTTCATCATAGCATAGGTCTGTGTTGATGTAAGCCTTATCCATTATTAAATCCTGAATGAGGAGAAACTGTGCCATCGTGCAACTAATTACAAATTCCTTAAGGGATCAGGAATGGTAGATGTGCACTGGCATACAATGACCTTGTCTCCTGCTTTAGACAGCACCTGAGAAGTCACATGGTCCCTGCTGAGAAGGGTTCAGGTGAATTAGCCCTTTTAATTTTTTTCACAGGATCACTCATAACTATAAGGACATGCTTCAACATCTGCACAGAATACTCCATCCTATTACAAGAAGACCTTGTTTTAAAGCATGAAATAATTGAGAGATTTGAAGATAAGGGTTGCAACATTCAACTTGGCTTGGTTTTCTCTGGAAGCTGATTTAGGCTTGATTAATTTGTGTTTGATCTGAAGACAGTTTCTGCCGTCTGGTGGTTGCTCACTCTAACCCTCAATAACCCCGATAAAATAGTGTAAAAAGATAGCCTCCTCATATCTTAACACTTGCATTTTGAAATAATTCAGCTTTTAGCTCTCACAGTTAGAGGGAAAAAGCCCTAGGTGTCTGAGGTAGGCTCTGAAAGCTCAGAAACTTAACCACAATTAAAAAGAGTTCAAAGTTTTATATTAAAAACAAAAAATAATAAAATCTTAGGATTAAGCCGATCATGTCTTTGTAGGACCTGACTCACATTTTTTCAAACAGTTGAGGATAGCTAGATCTCCTAACAAATCCTTAAAGAGAGTCTCCACATTCTGTATTAGGAGACCAAAAACTCATTTTGCTGCAGACACAAAACAAATGCTCAAGGGAGCTGAAAATATTTTCCAGAACTGGCCATATCCATATCCAGTCGAGCTACACACATGACAATCTAAATGGAATTCTTTCTACGCAAGGCACAGCAGGCAACCTTAAACTGCTGGATGTTGCGGGGTGAGGGTTGGGGAGAGGAGAATGAGGTTTTAAAGCATACACAAACAAATAGCTCAGTCTTCATTAGTTTTGACTAGATAGTGGCAGCTCAACTGCCAATCAGGTCTGCTTTGACACTCAATGCTGTGCATATTTCACTACAATTTGTCTTTGCTATTGAGTCCTAACCCAGAAACCCAGGCTGTTGTGCAACTGAAACAACTCTCCATTAAAAAGCAATTCAGGCAAGAAGGGTGAAAAGATACTACAGGAGAAGGTTATAATTACACACAGACACTCTTCTCCTTTTTTTGTTTTTGCACAACTCCATGATGGCCTTTTCTTGTGCTGAGCTAAAATGAGATTTGAGTAAGTTTTTGCTGTGAATTTCCATTTCCTATTAAAGATATTGTGACTCTGTACTTCACCAGTGAAATTGCTTAAAACGGCATGAAATTGAAGCCCCCACAAAATGAGTGCAACCTGACAGGTCTGATAATGCAAGTATTGATACCGAGCCTCAACAAGATTAAATTCTGCTGTTTAGAATGAAACAGTTCATAATTAGGGCTGCAAGGTTCTTTATGAGAAATTTAATGGTCTCCACAGAAGGCGTTTAAAAGATCACCAAATGCTATCAAGGATTTCAGAGCACAGAATCAAGATTTTATCTTATGGCAGACAGCTTTCATTGAACAAATGCATCACTTGATAAAGGAACACAAACCTATTAACATGGGATAATTTCCCTTCTTTTTTGTAGGCATTTTGCTATAGGTATTTATATCCCGCCCTTCCTCCCAGTAGGAACCCATCACTCCTTAACACTCATTAACACTCCCAACACTTATAACTAGGAAATTGACATTTGTTGGCCAAGGGAAGCTTTCTGGCAGGTGGAGTACCTGGATAGCTTCAATAATAACAGTATGCATAATGACCAAGAACTTTTTCGCGCTTCTGGTTTTACAACATCTACTTTGTACGCTGTAGCAAGACTGATTCCTAGCATCCGGAGTATCAGCACTGAACCCAGCTGAATAAAAAGACTTATTCTGGATGTGTGTGTGTGTGTGTGTGATACTAATTAAAGTATCATATAATTGCCCAGTGATATCCAAATACTGAACGACTTATAGCTCAAGAACAGAACTCATGTAAACTAATACCTGCTGGTGTAATTAACACATTGGAAAGAAAAAAGAATCAACACACAAAGATTATGCATTTAGAAGAACTCCACTGCATTTCTTTCATCTAAATTTCAAAGTGGATGTCAATGTTGTTTCATATCCACAAAGACAATTATTTCATGCACTGTCAGGTTACTTGCAAATCATCACATACACAGGGATGTACTAGGATACAGGTTTCAAAGCACATTGATATTCTACAATGTTTGTTCTGTGGTAAGTGGAAGGATTGCATTCCCAAATTTGTCTTAAACTTATAACTTTTTTTTAACTTTTCCAAATGATATGGATGAATATGCAATACCAGTTCTTCATGCAATCCTACAAAGGTTATTTGGCTTTCTGAGGTATGATCTTTAGAAATTTAGGCTATGTTCACGCTAGCTTATTTTTATATGGATGGAATGTGATAGCCTCACCCATAAGGAGAGCTACCAGGCTTGGGGTTTATCTATCTGAGGGATTGCTTTTTTCTAATGTATTGAAATCCTTAAGATTTCCCAAGATGATCAGTACCAAAGCTGAACAAAGGCACACAGAAAAATTATCCATAATTAGTCAGAATTCATGGCATGTTCTTCCCATGGAAACTAACCAGAGCCCATATCTGGACATCTTCTAGATACAGGGTAAGACACTTTTTATTTGACTGGCATTTGGTGGCCAGGTAAAGTCCACAAGTCCATGCATGTTAATCTGAGTTTTATATTTTAAATCTGTATATATTTGTAGCATGAGGAATAGGCCCTAAATATTAGTAACACAGATGAGTTGAAATAGAAATAAAATAAGATAAACTAAAAAACAGGGCTATCAACTTATTAAAACTTTTAATTAACTACCTTTAAGATTATTTGAGTGAATTAACTGATTATATTTGCATATATTAACAAACTGTAAAACACAAATTGGAGTTCTCTTCTTGACAATCCTGAAAAAGGCAACAATTAACAATGACTCTTAAGTATTAACATCTTTAATTTTATATTTAAAAGCTATCACTCACTGTAAAAACCAGTGCCTTCAAGAGCCCAGAGTCCTGGCATTTTTGCTCACTGTCAACCCTACCAGTTAACTGAGAGATAATTTAAAACTGCAATCAAGATTATTTATTTATTTATTTATTTATTCAATTTGTATCCCACCCTTCCTCCCAGCAGGAGCCCAGGGTGGCAAACAAAGCACTAAAACACTCTAAAACATCATAAAAACAGGTATTAAAATACATTAAAACAAAACAGAATTAAAAACATTTAAAAAAACTTTAAAGAAAGGTTAAGAACATTATTAAAAAAAATTAAACAATTCTGACACAGATACAGACTGGGATAGCTCTCAACTTAAAAGGCTTGTTGAAAGAGGAAAGTCTTCAAAAGGTGCCGAAAAGATAGCAGAGATGGCGCCTGCCTAATATTCAAAGGGAGGGAGTTCCACAGGGTAGGTGCTGCCACACTAAAGGTCCATTTCCTATATTGTGCAGAACGGACCTCCTGATAAGATGGTATCTGCAGGAGGCCCTCACCAGCAGAGCCCAGTGATCGGCTGGGTATATAAGGGGTAAGACGGTCTTTCATAGGGCTTTGTATGCCAAAAATAGAACCTTGAACTTGGCCCGGTAGCAAATGGGCAGCCAAATTAATTGTACAAGATTAATCATACAAATTAATGTACTAGGATTGCAGCTATAAATAAATGAAGTAAAAATAAATAATATACAGTCACATTGGAAAGGGTTACCCTTAGAATTCCATTGCTGATCATGACTTCCCAGAATTTAGCCTGAAATGGCTAATGTCCGGTATATGAACATTAGAACTGTCATGCTGAATTAACATAGCCTAGCTTTCTGTTTCCAGCAAGGATGTTCATAAATAGGGCAGGATATCCATAGCCAGAAAGTGTTAGTTGTCAAGATGCAACAGTTCCATGCTGAAGAATGCCATCTGTTTCACAAGCACAAGGTTACAGGTGGGCTCCTTAAGGTGGTGAAAATTAAAGCAGGAATCTGTCCAACTCTTGGTCCATCTAGCCCTGTCCACACTGACAGAGAGTGTCTCTCAAGGTTTCAGATGGGGTTTGTTCCCAGCCATTCCTGGAGATGTCAGGATTTGAACCTGGGACCTTTTGCCGGCAAAACACATGCTCTATCACTCAGCTGATAGATGAGGGAATGCACAAGGGGAAAAAATAACAGGACTGCAGTTAACCACATGGGAACAAGTTGGGGGAATCCAATGGTAAAGAACCCCCTCTTCCCTTTTGATTAGGGGACGTACAAGCCAGCAATGCAGAAAAATAGGGAACAGGCTGCATGAGAAAGAATCTGACAGATAAAAGGGAAGGAGAAGGGGGGGAAAGAAGCACGGAAAAGGAACATGAGTGAGTAATGACATTTCTGTTCAGAAGGAACAGAAATATCTCTTTAATTTTTCACTTGCATCTCCCAGTACTAGGAGTGTTACCTATAGCCTTCCTTGCAATGCAAATATACTAGGCAAAGCACACACTGAAAACCACTTCATCAACAATTACCCCTTAAGCTCTTTGACACCCTGGAGCCCTCAGTCAACATGAACTACCCTTCCCTCCCACCCCCTCACCCTTTTGATATGGCCTGGTGAAAGCATTTCCCAAGCTGTGCTTGAAGTGCAGGGTAAAGAAGTGGGATGCTTTTGTTTCAAATTAGGACAGTTTTAAAGAGGTAGGATAGTTCCAGGACCACCTAAAAAGAACTAGGTTGGTATCCCGCCTCATATCACCATTTGAGCAGTACCCCCAAATGTGATGCAAGCACACATTAGTGTGCCCTGAGAAATCACAAGTTCTCTTGTCATTTGGAGGCCCTTTTCACCAGACTCTTTTGCTACAGAAATAGTGAGAGGGAAAGCAACCTTGTAGTGACCCCCCCCCCGCAGAAATGATAATGCAAATCCTGTGTGTATCATCTCAAACCAGGTTGGCAAATATTTTTTTAAACAACACTCAAGAAACTAATAGGGTTTCTGTGTTTTAATAGTCCAATCCTATACATGCCTCCTCAGAAGTAAGATGCACATTTACTCCTAGGTTAATGTGCATGGGATTTTAGCTTAAATGTCTCAGACATCAGCATGAACATAGAATTCATGGCTTTCCTCTAGAAGTTGGGGTTCTCAGTATCCAGCTATGTACACACCATATATTTAAAGCACATTGAAAGCACGTTCATTCCTCTCAAAGAATCCTGGGAGCTATATTTTGTTAAGGAAGCTGGGAACTGCAGCTCTGTGAGAGGTAAACTACAATTCCCAAGATTTTTGGGAGGGGATATGCTTTAAATGTATGGTGTGTACACAGTCCTCTTCTTGGACAGTCACTTGAGACATCTGTGAATGAGAGCCTGTGATGTCCCTGTATTTTAATATCTGTAAATATGGTAAGTGCGGGTTTATTAAGTGATATATGGTAAGTGACTGAGTGAGAGGGGGGAGTTGTGGGGGAGTTGTGGGGGAGTTGTGAGAGTCATGAGTGGAGAGTTATTTGGATGGGTTGGTTGGCAGAGTTCTGAGGGAGGGTTGGATTGTATTTGGCTGGTATTTAGGCAGAATATATAAGACTGGAAACATAAAGAGTGACACTATATGAAACCATAAGCTTGTTAAACATTCCTAAAGTAATCTTGTTATTACCTGGTGTTATCAAATAAATACTTTTATTGGTTTACCAAAAGCCTGATCCTTGGCTGGGGATACACAGACCAGAAGGGAGGGCAGGGTAATTACCAAGGCTGGAGGGAAACAGTATCGAATAAATGGTGGCAGCAGTGAAGAGAGATATTGTAACATCGTCAAGTATCCAGAGCAACCCAGGATTGTATGCTTTATAGACAAAGATACAAGGGGGTTGTGGATGGCAAGGGGACCCAGACACAAAGTAACAAGCCATAGGGAGACTAAGGCGAAGTCTCTAGCAGTATTGTTTACAGGGAGTGACTGGTGGTGCTGCCTAGCAGTGGGATCTTGTGAGATCTGTGCTAAAGTGTGTGAGAGAACAAATAAAAACTGAGATCTTGACAGGTGGTGGCTCTGGTGGGAGCAGAGCTTGGAAAAGTTACTTTTTTGAACTACAACTCTCACCAGCCCAATCCAGTGGTCATGCTGGCTGGGGCTGATGGGAGTTGTAGTTCAAAAAAGTAACTTTTCCAAGCTCTGGGTGGGAGTATCACAGGTAGAGCCAGCTGGTGGGATCGTCACAGAGCCCAAGTACTACAGTTAATACTATATGTCCAGTATTTGTATATGGACATTGTCCACTATATGGACATTAGGATTACCATGCTATGCTGAATTAACGTCACTCATACTGGTTGAGATTTCATTTTATTTTCAACTCATTTCCCTCTTTTTATAGCCCTTAATTCCTCAGCATTTTTCCATATAATTATGCATATGGTTTTACTGGATTGAAGTTATCTGTGCACAATGAAGTAGCCTTAGTTTTCTGGATCTGAGCAGTGGATCTTCTGTGCATATGAATGCCAGAATTTCTCCTCCTTTAAATCAGGCACAGAAGAGGATATGCTGGATCAATCTTGCTCAGAGCATTTTGTGTCTAACAGAGGCCAAGTAGTTGTTTGAAGGAAATTCATCCTCAGCAGGGCAAGGAATCCATCCTCCACTTGTTTCTAGTGACTAGTAGGTACAACTATCCATGCCTTCAATGTTCCTTATATCTAGTAGTTTGGTAATACTCTGAGTCTGAATAAGGACTGTGCTTCTACTGTCATGGCTAATAGCCAGACAGGGTCTGCCTCCCGCTGAGTTCTTGGCTAAGTTTGCCCATCCCATGTTAGAGCTTGTCATCTGATCCATGAGACACTAGAGCCACAGTTCTCCAAATACAAGACAGGGTGAAGCTAGCATGGAAACTGTGTTTGTCTTAAAACTTCCCCACAATAATGTTAGGGTGGAGACAGTTGTAAGAGTTTTAGATCAGACGGTCTTGTTTGGGAGCAATCTCTCTGTGTTCAGTGCAAACATACTTTTCCATTGACAGTTTTAAAAAATGATTTTGCAAATTTGCACTGCAGTTCTGTTTGAACTGGGGGAAGCCTGCTCTAGACAGTGCTAATTGGCTAGTTCCTATAAAATCACCAAAGCACCTTTTCTTCATCCTTCCTCCAAAATACTTGGGGGCGTTTTTTTAAGCATTTTAAAATGTTTTCATTTATGAAAGATAAACATATAAGTGAGCACATGCTGTTTTTGGTTTTAGTCAGATATTTCACTCGCTGGTGATTCTAGGCTTACATCACAGGTGAATGTTGTATTGTTAAACACTGTTTTGTGACTTTTTGAACCACCCTGAAATTTGTCTGGCTGAAGGGTGGAATAGAAATATTTCAACAAACAAAATCTGTCTCCTCTTTGAATATTACAGTATGTCTCTCTTCACCAGGATTTATAGCTATGCTGTTAAATAACCACAATAACTCTGCAGTTAGTTAAGAATATACTAACACTAATTGAGAAGTTCTTTAAAGACATAAGGGAAACAGACATAATATCTAACAAAGCTTATGTGTAGGAGATTTTTAAAAATAGGAGATGCATTCTCTGCGTAATTCAAACGGTTATTAACAAATTTTAATCTGTGATTAAAGGTTTAGTCTTTTTTTTAAAGTCATACACACTTGGGAAGTCAAAATGTGAACATCCTTTTAAAGAATATCCCCAAATGTTTGTGATGTGAAAGTTCATCAAGGTTTTATTGCTTACTTTCTAACCTTTTCATTGAAGATTCATCCCCTTAATACTAAATAATTGATGTCATTGTCCAATCAAATATTAAAGATCCCCAATGATGGAGCTGCTACTTCTGTCTCAAGGTTACTTTGCATCCTGGTAGACTTCATTGTCAACAGTAGTTCCCAAGCACTTGCTTAGATTTTCTTTGATTTTGTTCCATTACTCTTGCACTGAGAGTCTGTTGCAATTAAACTGCAGATCTCAAGCCAATCACTTCTGGGCTAGTTCAACGGAGGTATTTTATGTTTCTTTACTCCTTTCTGACTGAAATACATTTATTACTCTTAGTGTTGCCAAATTTTGCACTGCAGCAAGCAAAATTCGCCAGGGAGTGACTCTAGCCACTTTGTAACCTTCTTTATTTTCCCCCTTCCATCTTGGAATTTTATAATCGTATGTTTTAATAATCTGATCTTGTAATGTCACGTTTTAACAAATTTATCTTGTATTTTCTTACCACATTTTATTGCATTTTATTCTTCTGTATACTAGGATTATCTCTTTTTATGAGAGTTTTATGTCTCTGTTTTATGCTGGTCATTGACCATAACAATAAAGATTTGATTTGATTTGAACAGACATCTACAGGATTAATCTAGAGCCAGCAGTTTCAAGGTTGCAGTTCAACCCACTAAGTAATGTAGATCCTTTCATATATTTATTCAGATTTCCAGCTGGCTCCATTCCAAAGGCTCAAGAGTTAAAAACACATGAATATATTCAAAAAAATACTGTTAAATAATACACAGTATTAAAACCCTACTCTCACCTCACTCTTACTAGCTTGGATCTAACTACATACTAAAAAAAGTGTAGTAAAAGTCCAATGGCTGCATCTATGAGGGGGCATTTTTCAGTGGGAAAGTGGGGTGGGGAAAATGTGTTTAACTGTTCTCTGCTTTCCCCCACAAGGTCTCAAGGACATTCACCATTCATCCCTGCTAGCAAGACCCAGACCAAATAAAAATGGTTTTCTGCCATCGTAGACATTTTTTCTCTGTCCATGGTACTTACAGTCACAGTGGAAGCACAATGCAAAATTTACCTATGAAACAACTGGTGGGATCAAACAGCAAAACAAAAGCAAGCAAAGCAAAAAGAAAGAATGAAAGACACTAGGGCACTAAAATGATGAAATCAACATTTAGCATATAAGACCAGGGCGAGTTTCTCTAATTTAGTACAGAATTAGCAAAAAATATCAGGTTTCTATCTAAAGGTAAAATTCTAGCTGACTTGTCAGAGAAATCCAGTAACCAGGACAACAGTATCACTCATCATGGCAGATTTCTTGCACAAATCATCTTTTGCATTCAAAGCCCAAAGAAATGGTTCCTCTTTGGTTTGAAGGAAAAATAAGTTTTCCGCTCCTGAACTGCTCTTACATACTTGAGCAAGTCTGACTTTAACTTAAAGGTTTTTAATACCTTCCTTGCTAGATGGCTTACCACAGGATTCTAGAGCTATCAGCACTCTTTCTTGGTGATATCTAGGAGATTGTTGGAACAAGTTGCATGTAAGTGGTTATGAAAATTACAACACAAACAGTTTTAGCATTAGGTCCAATTATTGGCTTATACTCCAACAAGAAGCCATTTCTAAACCCATTTAACATAAAGAAGTGCTTAACGTTTCAAAACAATCAAATGCAGGTTATTTGTAAATTTATCTCAGGGGCACATGACATGTAGAAATCTATGATGTATGGAGAAAAGGAAGGGTTTGCTTACACTATTTCTTGAAAGTCAGTGTTGCTGAGTGAAACATAATTTAGAGTGCAGCTGACATGTAATGTTTAAAAAGACAATATCTGAGAATCAGTGTAGATAATTTCAAAATCTGTGCTTGAATGAATCAAATTGCTTTGCTAAAGGCCAAATTTCCCAATTAAAACTTAACTCAGTACAAAAATGTATGAGAAAAGAGATGCTGGATTAAATCTATCCTCTGTTATCATGGTTACCATATATGAAGTGAGTCCCTCTGATCCATCTTCCCTCCTGGTACACCAGGGGTGGTGCACATATCTTGGGTGAATCTTTTTTCCACCAGGTTGATTTTTAAATTTGAACAGATTACCTTGGAGGTTGGCTGACAAACAAATCCCTTGTAACCCTTGTAATTCACTCCCAAGGACTGCACAGAAAGCAAGTGATGCCAACAAAGCCTGGGGATAGTCATTTTGGCATAAATAATCCACTGATGTACAAACACAGGGTTTGCATTTAATTCTGCAGCAGATCAATGATACACATTCAATGCACAATTTTGACACAGAAACCTGCAGCATAGTCCAATCCTTAAATAGAAATATGAAATGGATGAGAAGCAAGCTCAGCATTGCTTTTAAAACAAAGATTTTAAAGAAGCATTATAATCCAATTCATTTTTGAGTCACAAAATGCAACAGCCACACCTACCCTTTTCAGAAATCTTATTTGCACATTTTTCAAAAATTGTTTATGCACTTCCTTTCTTTGCTATGATTTTAAATAATAGGATTTCCTTCTTTGGGCAACACAAGAATAAGCAAGTCTTCTGTTTTGCTGATAAGAATTTATAGTCTAAACAGAGGGTACTCAAACACAGCTGTAAAAGGCCATGACCCATGAATGAATATTTGCTCAGCTGTGCACAGTCCCTTCCAATGAGGTATGCATGCTTCATACCAATACAATGACATTTAGGCTGCAATCCTATATCCACTTAGTAAGCCCCACTGAACACTTTAGAGCTTATTTCTCAGTAGATAGGTATAGGATTGCACTATCAGAAGCATGAGTAGCACTGAGGCTTGCTGTGGAACAGATCTTATGAAGAAACATTAAGGTCTCATTTGTTGAATATTGAACTACATACATATATATGTTGTATACATTTATTTATTTATTTATTTATTTATTGCACTTGTATACTGCCCCATAGCCGAAGCTCTCTAGGCGGTTTACAGCAATCAAAAACATTAAAACAAATACACAATTTAAAAACATATTTTAAAAACAATTTAAAACACAATTTTAAAATTTAAAACAATATAAATACAATTTAAAAACACATGGTAAAATGCCTGGGAGAAGAGGAAAGTTTTGACCTGGCGCCGAGAAGATAACAGTGTTGGTGCCAGGCGCACCTCGTCAGGGAAATCATTCCATAATTTGGGGGCCACCACTGAGAAGGCCCTCTCCCTTGTTGCCAGACTCCCAGCTTCCCTTGGAGTAGGCACCTGGAGGAGGGCCTTTGATGTTGAATGTAGTGTACGGGTAGGTTCGTATCGGGAGAGGCATTCCATCAGGTATATACTATATACAACTGATTCAGTGAGTGCTGAGCTTACATTAATAGATAATACAACCTTAATAGATAATACAACAGCCACGGTTGGTTTCAATACTTGCACTAACAACAGATGGGTCATACTATGTAAGATCGTAAGAAGAGCCCTGCTGGATCAGACCAAAGGCCCAGCTTTCTTGCCTCATAGTGGCCAAGCAGATTTCTAAGGGAACCCCACAAGAGGGAACAGCATGTATAATGTGGGAGTTCCATGATTAGAATGTCTTTTTATTTTATGAATTTATGAAAACCTTCTGGGATGGGAGAAGGGGACTAGATCAGGGCCACAGCACCAAGAGGAGGTATGTGTCTAAGTTTAAGATATTCTTAAGCCCATACATTTTTCCCTCCATGGCTAAGTCCAGCTTGGGAGGGGCAATTATACTAAAGCTCCAGCATGTGGGCAAAGGGTTAGGCCCTCTTCCCATGCAAAATGGCCCTTATCCAAGTGCCTCACTCCCACAGCAGCTTTTTGTAAAATGCATCCAATCACAAAACTCCCATTTCACATGTAGTTTGGGACCCAGTTCCACAGCTCACAACAGTGCTGACAGCAGTCTGAATTTCCCAGCTGAAAGAGTTTTACGACTTCATCGTATGTTTTGTGGCTTTGGAGTCAGCACTGTGAATGGCCCTTCTTTTCTTTAGAATATATTACAGGAACAAAAGAAAATGCCTCAGAGTTTGATCCGCTCACCTCCACCCCATTTTCCACCTAAGGAGGGTCTTCTCACTAGCTGCTTCTTCCATTATTGGGCACACAAATCTCAATTGTGCAAAAGCAAACAAACACATTTTGCTTTTAACAACCTCAAGACTCCCTACACACTAACCAGATTGTCAATAACGAGAGCATATTGTACAAATGGACTAATAGCACAACCTTCATTCAATTGCTTCCAACCATTTTCTGTGCACTCTATTAAAAGCAGCCACTCAGCCAGAATGCCTTAGAAGCCTGTCCAACATCCCTTTCTGATAAAGAGATAGGAACGTGGACTGGTTCAAATCAGTTGACATCTGTCAGTCAGCTCTCCTTGGCACTTTGCTCTGCCATTTCACACATGACACTTATTTTATCTAGGTTGATATAGAAGAAGAAAACAGATATACCTGTGCATATTACTGTGTGAGATCAGACAATGACAGCTTTGCCATGTGTAACAGCGCTTGACAATGGAATATCAATATGTTTCTCTGTGTTGAGAAATACACATGTGGTGTGATCTTTATGTTATCTATGAGTCTGATTGTATATGTATATTTTGTATATCTACAAGTTTGATTCTGTACACTCATGAAGAGCCAATGAAGAGTTTTCTGAAACACAATTACTTTTGTGCTCACAAACTGAGTTCTGTTTATGATGTCACTTTTTTCAGAATGAAACTCAAAGCAACTTACAAAGGAATCTCAAAAACATATTCAAAGATAAAGGTCAAACACAATGCAAAAATATCAAAACAATATATCAAGTAGAACTCAAGAAAAAACAATAAATAAATAAATAAATAATTCTCAAAACAGTATACTGTTTTTGAGTTTTATATGCATTGACAGTAAATGGTGTTTGCTTTTCTCTTTGGTTAATCTTCTGACCTCATGGCTCAGGTCCAAATTGATTTATCCCCTTGATCTGGATGTGCTGGGGATGGTTTTCCACGAATTCACATCACTATTTCCATGTGTGAAGAGTAAGGCCTTGGCAAAACATTCAGATGCTGACCCCCTTCCTGTGTTTTCTCTGCAAGGAGAGATGTGGCTCCCTAAGGAAACAAGACACTAGGTTGAGTTAGAAGAGGAGGAATCCTGACAGAAATGCCTGTTTCTTTTCTATCATTTCTGTCTGACAAATTGGTGACTGTCTGCACATATTACCTGTTGCCTTGGACTGCTTTTGATGTTACTTCTGCCTACTTATTTCTTAGGGAGACAGTCTGCAAGATCCATGTATCCAGTACATCTGATCCTTCAGACTAGGGATTAATTTTTTTTTCATGAAAATTTTTATGAGAAAAATTATGTGTAGAGGGGGGAGGTGGGGGAGTTCACAACTCCCAGTGCTTACCTTTTTTGTTCTCTGCTTGCTACCTGTTTACAGCTGCTTCTTTTCCCAATCGGCAGCTTAGGCACAATAAAAAACAGGCATTTCTCCCTGAGGTTTCCAGTCAGTTAGGGATAACAGTGTGATAGGGATGGGGGAGAAATTCAATTCACACTTAAAGTCAAATTTATCAAATTTACACTTTCTGAAACAATATGAGAACCAAAACGCAGCCATCGTTCAAAATTCACACTTGCCTGAATTTTGCAATGAAGTTCTCCAACCAAGCAACGTTTAAAAAAATGCACATATTAGGGGAAATTGTGCACAGAATGAATCTCAGGGACAATGACACACAAAAATGCATCATATTAGGAGAAAATGCTTGCAAAAATGTGTACATTAGTGAAAACTACATAAAAATCTATTTATTAGGAATAAATTGCACTAAAATGCTGAAGAATTGTCATGAGAAAAAATGGTAAACTGAGAGAACTGAAACTGACAGACCATTCCATCTCTACAGTGTGATGACATTACACCATTAAGAATTGGTTGGATACATGGTGGTGTCACAAAGAGAAATAAGAGTGAGGGTAATGTCTCCTGTCATTGCTCAAAGTGTGCAAATATTTCATTTGTTTTACAGGTTCCCTACAAAACACACACACACCGACATTGGGGGGGGTATTGCGGAGGGGCAACATTTTTTTCTAAATATGCCCTCTTCTATTTCTACTCAGCCGTACTTTGGACATTTTTTAATATGAATGTGCTGACTGTTTTCTTTCCTTCCTCTTTCCCTATTCTTGTTGCTAAGATGTGAGAAAGTAATACCATAGACCTCTGTTTATTTAGATGTATCAGAAATGGAAAGAGGAAGAGAAATTCATCAATTCCATGCTAACGGGGGGGGGAGGCGGAAGTTAGAATTCATGATCAAACTTCTCATGTACTCTGGGCAGGGAAAACATAAAAGCAATGTAATAGTTGTAACTTTTTACAACTTTTTAAAAAATGCTTTAAAAGAAATGAGGGTGCCACAGCATCTGATTGTCCTGATGTGCAACCTATACTCTGGACAACAGGCTACTGTTAGGACAGAATATGGAGAAACCGATTGGTTCCCAATTGGAAAAGGTGTGAGACGGGTGTATTTTATCACCCTATTTATTTAATCTATACGTAGAACATGTCATATGGAAAGCAGGATTGGACCAAAATGGAGGTGTGAAAATTGGAGGGAGAAATATCAATAATTTAAGATATGCAGACAATACCATACCACTAGCAGAAACTAGTAATGATTTGAAATGAATGTTAATGCAAGTTAAAGAGGAAAGCACAAAAGCAGGACTGCAGCTGAATGTCAAGAAACTAAAGTAATGACAACAGAAGAGTTATGCATCTTTAAAGTTGGCAATGAGGACATTGAACTTGTCAAGGATTATCAATACCAGCAGAGTTTCAGCTGGCTTTAAAAAATATGTGACTGAGTCAGGAAGAAAAAGAGCCAGGTGGCAAAATCCTATTTGGATGACAACACAACCTGCTTGTAGCTCTGCAGTCTGAGAAGCCTGTGTCCACAATGAGTTGGCTCATAATGCAGAGGACACACTTCTTTTCCAGTTTATCCCTCTTAAAGGCACAAATATAGCAGGTTAGACTAAAAGACTAAAGTAACGACAACAGAAGATTTATGTAACTTTAGAGTTGACAATGAGGACATTGAACTTGTCAAGGATTATCAATACCTCGGCACAGTCATTAACCAAAATGGAAACAGTAGTCAAGAAATCAGAAGAAGGCTAGGACTGGTGAGGGCAGCTATGAGAGAACTAGAAAAGGTCCTCATATGCAAAGATGTATCACTGAACACTAAAGTCAGGATCATTCAGACCATGGTATTCCCAATCTCTGTATATGGATGTGAAAGTTGGACAGTGAAAAAAGCAGACAGGAGAAAAATCAACTCATTATAAATGTGGTGTTGGAGGAGAGCTTTGCACATACCATGGACTGTGAAAAAGACAAATAATTTGGTGTTAGAACAAATTAAACCAGAACTATGACTAGAAGCTAAAATGATGAAACTGAGGTTATCATACTTTGGACACATCATGAGAAGACATGATTCACTAGAAAAGACCATAATGCTGGGAAAAACAGAAGGGAGTAGAAAAAGAGGAGGGCCAAACAAGAGATGGGTTGATTCCATAAAGGAAGCCACAGACCTGAACTTACAAGATCTGAACAGGGTGGTTCATGACAGATGCTGTTGGAGGTTGCTGATTCATGGGGTCACCATAAGTCGTAATTGACTTGAAGGCTTATAACAACAGCAATAGTTGTAACATATATTTTCATTGCAATGGTTGCTTTTCAAGCACTGGCTTATTTATTTAGCCAGTGTCTGACATGACAGTGAAGAAAGGGGTCAGGGAAAGGGTGATAATGTGGGAAGGGGCATGGTGAGAGGTTGTATGAGTGACAGAAGCCTTCTTATCTATTAAAATTATTTATTAAATTTATTAGTCGCCCATCTGGCTAGTTGTCCAGCCACGCTGGGCGACGCACAACATAAAAACATACAATTCACATTAGAGCCTTAACATTCCAACAATAACACTAAAATCTAACCCACCACAAAGGCCTGCCTGAAGAGCCAGGTTTTCAGGGTCCGGCGGAAGCTCATCATGGAGGGGGCATGGCGGAAGTCATTTGGGAGGGAATTCCATAGAGTGGGTGCCACGACTGAAAAAGCCCTCTCCCTAGTTCTCACCAGTCTAGCTGTTTTAACTGGTGGGACGGAGAGAAGGTCTTTTGAGGCTGATCTTGTTGGGCGGCAACATTGATGATCACATAAGCCCACAGCATGCGGATCCTTGATTTCAAGGAGAAATCCTCTTAGTCTCAAAAACCTCCTGGTGACTGAGATCTTATCTGTATGTTTCTACTTTTCTTCATGCTAAGAGGACTGAAATCATCTGAGAGAAAAGAACCGATACCTTCTCAGCAGACATTCTGCTCAGGGCCAGGAAAATCCAAAATGATGGTAAGCACCTCAGAATGAATGAATATATATATATATATATATATATATATTATACAGCCACAAGAGTGGCTGTATACTATAACCAGCATGGATTTTTCACATTCTGCAATGTTAATACCCCCCAAGCCATTCTGATGCTTCCCAAAAGCTCATTTCAAAACAAAACCTTACAAAATTTATAGTCTTGAACTCAGAAATGCTTGCTTAACAACCCTCTCAATTTTCACGGCGATACACAAAACAGTCAGAGAGAATAGAGAGTTCAAAATCTAAAAAGAGAGAAAAAAACCCCAGAGCCCTTTTGGATTTTTTCTGTCAGAGTTCTCATAATCTATTGAAATTCATTAAAAATCAGCCATGTTCACAGAGTACCTGGAATCCTATTACTGATCTTGCCCCATACCCTGACCTTCATCTTCTGCTGTTTAAACATTAAAAGAATGGCTGGCTGATTTTTAATTAATTGAAGATATTTTGCATTGAACTGAATGATAGCATCAGGCATGCTCAGTAAGAACCAACTGTCAGTGTTCCAAAAGCCAGACTCACAGCTGCTTCGCTTGGCTAATCAGGGGGCCACACCCCTATGAGACTTTGATTTCATGTGAGACAGTCATGGCTTCCAAAGAATCCTGGGAAGTGTAGTTTGTAAAGGGTGCTGAGAGGAGACTCCTATTCCACTGACAGAGCTCCAGTGGCCAGACTGGTTTAACAGTCAGCCACTCTGATTGAAGGTCTGTGAGGGAAACAGCGCATCTCCTAGCAACTTTCAGCACCCTTCACTAACTACACTTCCCAGGATTCTTTGAGAGAAGCCATGACTGTCCAAAGTGAAATAAAGACCTGGTGTGGATGTGGCCAGGGACAGCTTTGGTTTAAATTTGGGTGGGAGGCTACATGTGCCTGCTGTAGAATAAAACAGTGGGGGAAACCCTGAAAAGCAATTATACTGTTCACAATGTTTTTCTTTTGGAAAGAAAATGGGCTTCCCCTCTGCCCAGTGCCCACCCATCCAATCTCCTCCCCTCCCCCTCCTCCTGCCCTCCCTGCCCCTCCCCCAGGTCAGTGTTGAACTATGACCTGGAAGACCAGAGTTCGAATCCCCACACAGCCATGAAGCTCACTGGGTGACGTTGGGCCAGTCACTGCCTCTCAGCCTCAGAATAAGGCAATGGTAGAACCACCTCTCAATACCCTTTACCATGAAAACCCTATTCATAGGGTCACCATAAGTCGGGATCGACTTGAAGGCAGTCCATTTCCATTTTCAAACGTGATTGCACAGAAATAAATCCCACAGAACTCAAAAAGTATACAAATGATCAACCCATCCTCCCTTCTCCTCTGTCCTATCCCTTCCCTCTTGCTCTTTTCTCCCCCTTCCTTTGCCCCTCCCACCCTATCCCCATCCCCTTCTAATCCTCTCCTTCCCCTTCCCCCTCCTCCCTTTCCCCTTCCTCATCCCCATGGTCAGTTTTACCTATCTTAAGCATGATTGCACAGGAGTAAATACCATTGAACTCTATAAGCATGCAAATGATCAAACCTGCCCTCCCCTTCCCCTTCCTTTGCCCCCCCAGTCCGTTCTTTCCTCTTCCCTCTCCCCCTCCTCCTCCCCCATGGTCAGTTTTACCTTTCCTAACCATGATTGCATAGGAGTAAATCCCATTGAACTCAATAAGCATGCAAATGATGACCTGCCTTTCCCCTACTTCCCCTCTCCTCTCTCTTCCTCCTCCCCTCCCTGCTTCCTTATTCTTCCTCCCCTGCCCACTTCAGCCCTCCCTCCCCCCGGTCAGTTTTACCTGTCCTAAGCATGATTGCACGGGAGTAAATTCCACTAAACTCAATCAGCATGAAAATGATCAATCCATTCTCAGCAAACTTGCACAGGATCCCATTTCTTACCTCCCGGTTAAAAAGCAGAGAATTCACTAATAGGCAAAAAACCTTGTGGTTTAAGAACATACCTATAGCCACAGATATTTCTATCAAACTTTTAAAAGCTGGAAATTGGGCAGCTATAGTGAATGCACCAGGGGAGCAGGAGACCTGACCTCCTCTATGAGATATTGTACTGCTCTACAAGTTTGTCAAAATAGAAACACAATTTGGGTTGGTTTTTCACAGTCCAATCCACTTCCTGTGTAGCTTGGAAGAATTTGGTAAGATGTGCCTCTGAGCATATGGTGAGTGGTGGCAACACCTGCAATCAGCCCAAATAACAGAATCAAGTCATGTGCTGTGCTGATCTTGTTTTAGCAGAGAGGCAGCAACATTATTAAGACAGTTGATATAGTTCAGATGGTCACTTAAATATGTCTGATTTACTTTGCAATGTTAGTGAAGTTTCCTATAGGAAATCATTTTCTTTTGTTTCTGTTTCTGTGAATATGTGAAGTACAGCAACACTTTGCAAAATTTACACTAAAAAACCTCCAAAAATAATTATGGAATAATGGCACTGACTATTCTGCAGAATAGTCTCCAGTGGACATCAGGAGTGTCTTAGTTTGCACAAGATAAAACAGTGGGAGGGGAAATATATTGTAGCAACATTCGAGGTGTGCTCTATGTTTTTAATTGACTGTGCCCACCTTGCCTTAAATGAAGTGGTTTAAACATAGCAGGCTGAAAACATGCATCCTCTTTTTTCCAACAGCTAGAGTCATTGCTGAAGTAGCAACATATCGTAATCAGTCTGATTTTACATCAAACTGCAGTTTCAGATTCAACTGTTAATGCACCCAAAATAGAAATAGAATATAACCTCCAATTTGAAACACAAAAGGCTGTCTTCACCATCACATGACATTGACCAATAAAAAGGCTTTGAAATTAATAAAAATAAATTTGACACAGATTTCTAAGATGAATGAGGGAAATAAGGCAGACGCCATCTCTGCTATCTTTGAATATTAGGCAGGTGCCATCTCTGCTATCTTTTCGGTGCCTTTTGAAGACTTTCCTCTTTCAACAAGCCTTTTGAGACCTATCCCAGTCTGCGTCTGTGTGAGAATTGTTTAATATGTTTTTTAATAATGTTTTTAACCCTTTTTTAAAGTTGTTTTTTAAAATGTTTTTAACGCAGTTTTGTTTTAATGTATTTTAAGATCTGTTTTTATGATGTTTTAAAGTGTTTTTAGCACTTTGTTTGCCACCCTGGGCTCCTGCTGGGAGGAAGGGCGGGATACAAATTAAATAATAAATAAATAAATAAATAAATAAAAATAATAAAATTTTCTAGATTAGATCTCTGTAGAAACATTAGTAATACAGGAAAGAAGCGAAGTAAGAAGAACACCAACAAACATACAAAAATATAATTCTCCATCTTCGGTGTTGCCACCACTCACCATAGGCACACGTTACCAAATTCTTCGAAGCTACACAGGAAGTGGATTAGACTGTGAAAGACTAACCCAAATTCTGTTTGCATTTTGACCCATTTGTAGGGCAGTCCAATATCTAAGAGAGGAGGTCAGGTCTCCTGCTCCCCTGGTGCATTCACTATAGCTGCCCAATTTCCCTGCTTTTTAAAGTTTGATAGAAATATCTGTGGGCTATAGGTACGTTCTTAAATGGCAAGGGTTTTTTTTTGCTTATTAGTTAATATATATATATATATATACAAACGTACAAAAACAAAAACAAAAACATGAGCCAGGCTGCAAGATCTTTGCTTGCCATGTACTGCTTGTCTTCAGTGCTTTTGTGTGGAGAACTGGAAACTCTCTTTGACAGACGTTAGGCCTGTAACAACAGAAGTAAGGGAGAGTTTTTAATTGTTTCATTGTTTGTGCTTCCCACAGTGCTGCGCTAGACTATGCCAGTTTTGCTTTTTCTAAAGTAAGTATTTATAGAGTGCCCTGTCAAGGCTCACATCTCTCTTAGCCTTCTCCCACTAACTGTCAAACTGGAAAAGCATCCTGAAATCTCTTGGGGCATCTGTTCTTGCTCCTGTGAGGTATCAACATGCTTGAGAGAACTGCAGAGTACTAAGCTCTTATTCTGAAGGTAATGGAACTGGATGGCCCACTGTGGCCCATTGTGACTGATTCATGCTTTACTCACACAACAACAATACTTTTTCTCCACCTCTTGACCTGGTAACATTAGCTACCTCTTTGCTGGGTTTTGCCTCCCTATTTGCTTTAAATATACAATGCATTCCTTACACTGGCATGATCCTTGGGAAACCTTGCTGTACATTATCTTGTGTGGAGTCTGGGTTCTCACTTCTTTTTGTCATCGAAAAGCTATTTTGGCATCGCCATAGCTATGGGGCAGAACTATTCAAAAGCCTGCAGCAACGTTTCCTCTTCTGAAAGCTGTCTCTCAACATGGTCAGTGGCCAAAGCTGGACAAATGGCCAGTGAGCCAACAGATAAAAGAGAGCTCCACATGTGTTAGCACAGCTGCATGGTACATCAACACAGGCAGTGCATCCAGGGGCATGAGGAAGATTGTATTTTTGTAAGCAGTGCTCTTGAAAGAGCAATTGCAACTACAAGGTAATCAACATGTCTTCAAAAGTATAGTCCAGATTAACTAGATAGCTGTAATGGATTTGGCTACAACTGTTCACAGTGTAGAATGATACAATGTGGAAAGTGAGTTGATGGCCGCTTTGACTATCGAGATGCTGTGAACGATATCCACAATGTTCCAACAAACAGAAGCTGAACCACATAACTGTGTGTTCCAAATGATTACACAAAAGATGCTTCTAGATCTGTAGGGGAGAAGAATGCTCCAAAGGATAGGTGTGCCGATTATGCGCGTCTCATGCTTTCAAACCATATGGGGGCTATGCCAGTCCCTTTGCTAATCCCTGTGACTCCTCACAGGAGGCTGGAGGGTTAGTGGGCTGAACGTAAACTGCTCAGTGCAAAAGCATATGTGGGGATTGTGGTGTAAAACTCCATGCATTGTAGTTCATTTTTCTAGTTCTGTATCTTCATCTTCCAGTTCAGCACCAATTCATATAGCCATTAATGCAGGAAGCTACCATCTGGATGGATTCTGGAACATAATATATTGGAATCATCAACATATATGGATAACAAAGGTGTTCTTGTGGGGAAAATCATTTTTAGCCACAGGACACAAGAAGACCAAGATTCCACACCTCAGAACTGTTGCTTTCCTGATAATATTCCATGCTTGGTACTCTTTAAAATAACAAAATGGTGAGAACTACAATATTCTATAATAAGTCTTTAGATTCTAGATTTAGAACTCCAATATCCTCTTGTCACCTTAGTACAGAAATCCTAAGCATACTTATCAGGAGGTGTGTTCACTGAACTCACTGTAAACTTCTTGTTTCCAGGTAAAACTACTTAGTACCAGGATGCATATATTAAAATATTAAAAAGATCCTTCCCTTGAAAATCAATGAGAAATGTGGTTTTGTGAGGCTGGAAAGAATGTTTCATTACAGAGTCTTAGCTCCTTCATAGACAACCAGTCTGTAGAGTGCCTAAACCAGTGATTCTCAAACAGTGCGCCCAGGCACACAGGTGCGCCCTAAGAGGTGGCTAGGTGTGCCTCAAATATTATGAAAGTATATTTTAAAAATGAGAAGAAACCCATTTGTATAGGGTAAGTAATAGTTTTCTATAGTTTAAGTTATTTTTATTCATAGTTTAAAATATATTAATATATTTTTAATTTTGTACACGAAGTGCGCCAGAAAAGTTTTATATGTTTTACAGTGCGCCATGAACCAAAAAAGTTTGAGAACCACTGGCCTAAACTATGACAACAATTAACCGGTTGTAAATTTGCAGTATGGAAATAAGATCAAATTAAGTGCCTCTTAACTCCCCCCAAAAGAGTCTTTGGTTACAAATTAAGTTGTGTAAAATACAATTTGATAGGCACAAATATGTTGACCAATTATTAACACCAGTATAACAAGTAAAAAAAAAAAACACCCTTGGAAAGGAGGGGGGGAAGACTGTCAAAAATGAAATGAAATATCAGGATATAATAGAAATTTACTTCCAGACAAACTGCATATTAAAAACTAAGATAGAAAATTGGCAGGGTGATTCTACAGTTTTACATTGTCAGCAGCAGCTATGCCAGTGCTACAATGCCAGCATAAGATAGCAGTGATCTAAGCACTCCCAGTAGCAAAGTGTAAAGCAAAACAGTATCAGTAGCAACACTGCCAGACACTCCCACAGAGTCCTGGAAACTGTGCCACCATTCACCAGTCACAATACTGCACACTGATGAACCTCCACAATACATGACATTTTAATATCTGTGTTTCAATCGATGCACCAATCAACACACATCAATGTCAGGCACACCTTTATGATATCACAAAACCCAGTCTTCCCACATAAAATAAACGTTACTGTGGACTCTCCATTGATTTCAATACACATTTTTCCATTTATGCTACCTCTTTGGTACAATGTAGCGATGGGCTCGGTTTCTGCAATAATCTGATTTGCCATCAGATTAATTATTATTTCTGATATTCTTTATCTTTGCAGAGAGAATTTTGAAGTAGCAACTCTCTGCACCTGGTTTCTGATTCATTCTTCTTTTCCCCCCGATTCCTTTTTTAAAATTTGCTTTGAAATCATCGAGTGTGAGTAATACTTTTATCGATCTACTTTCTATGAGAGCTCTTCAAATGTGTATTTCCTTTCACTGATGTCAATGAAGTGTTGATTGTAATTGACAGACAGAAAGCAGCAGGGAGGAATGAGGTGTAGATTGTAAGCAACGGGGGGGGGAGACACTGACTTGATTATCTGCCTTTATCTATCTGCAGTACATTTGAAAAGGAATGTAAACAGGCAATCATTACAAAGTTCAGAATAAAGACTGATACCAGTAGAGATTCGTGAATAATTCTCTGCAAAGAAAAAAAAGAAAAAAAGAGATCGGAAAAATGAAAAGATATCAAGAAAAAAGGAATTGGATCATTAATGACCACAGGGGGCCAAACTTAAAAACAAAACATAAAAAAGGAGAGGATTCCATCCCTAATATAATGTCATGCCATTCTTGAAGATGGGACCAATCTGAGAGAGCAGAGGATTCTGACTAATGCTGCCATTGTTTTCCTGGTATGCTGCATCTGTTTTGCTTTTTTTGTTTTTTAAAATTTCTCCCTCTCCTCTGAAAAAAAGTAACAAAATGCTCCCCTCCCCCAAGTTTGAAGCCTGAGAATAGAGCTGTGAAAATGAAGAGGCATGTTTGACTGTGCTGGCAAATGCGCTCAGTGTGGAGTTCCCTTTGAGGCTGGTCTGGAAACTGCAGCTAGCACAGAACTCAGTGGCTAGATTGTTCAGTGTGCAGCTCACTGTGAATATGTGACACCTTTGCTCAAACATTTGCACTGTCTGCTGATAGGTTACTGGGCTAGGTTGATGGTGAAATTGTTGACATACTAATATTTGTATGTATCTCATGTTGTATTGTATTGGTATTTATTGTGATACACCACCTTGATATTTTATATGAGTGGGCAGTATATTCTTTATAAGTAAGTAAGTAAGTAAGTAAGTAAGTAAGTAAGTAAGTAAATGGACCTGGTAACCTGAAGGAGTGCCTTCTCCAGTAGCAATCTGTCCATTCATTGATTTACAGATCAGGCCATTCTGATTGATCCATCATTTGCACATATGCAACTTGGGGCAACCAGCAGGAGGGCCTTCTCTAAAGTGGCATCCAGTCTCAGGAATCCCCTCTTTCCTGAAGTACGGCAGGTGCCAGCTTTACTAGTATTATGTCATCTGTTGAGACCTATCTTTTTCATCAAACATTGGCTGACTTTACCTAGCTTTTAGTAATGTTTCATATTTTGCTATTGTGGTTGTTGTATCAATGTTTTGAGCTATTGTTGTTTTAATATATGCAGTTTTAATACATTTTGTAAAGTGCTCTAAAATTTGACAGTGAAGGGTGGTAGTGCTTTTTTTGGGTAATGGTTACTCACTGTTATGGAGTACCGGCACCTCTTTTTTTGCTGCCCATGCCAGCAATTTTGTGCTGGAATCCATGATACTTTTATCAAGGTATGAATACCAGCACCACATTAAAAAAAACCCCACTATATATAAATATTTTAAACACATAAATAACACTCTGCCCTGCTGGTGCAACAGAACTGAGTAGCAACCTTCAAGGATCTGCCAAGGAGGAAAGGACATTGTTTTCTTCTTTCACTAACACAGGCACTTCTCATTTGCAGAGTGAGCAGCCGCCTTGAAATAATGTAATAAATAGCCATCCCTGTCTTGACTGTCTCTAGAATAGGTGGTGACATTTCCAGGATGGAGTTACAGCAGGCCTGATTTCATATAACATCCTAATTAAATGCTTGTTATTCATACAAGGGAGGCCTGGTCGTTGAGGTGACACACCGGATAACATGACAAGTTCTCTTGGCCTCCTGACAGCAGCTGCTCCAGTGAGTTAAGGTTAAATAAAGATGAAAACCTGAACTCTAGCAAAGTGATTACAGAAGCGAACTTCCAGGCTCCTACCTACAGGAGGGCCTGGCCCCCTCCCTGCAATTCCAGATTTCACAGAAGAAAGAAAGTAAGCAAGCTGCTAGCCCTGTTCCTTATGAAGAGATAATGGGAAATGTGCAAGCAGGAGTCTGTCCCATTGCCATGAATTGTTCCTGTCCTCAACCAGTTAACTCCTTCCTGACAAGCTCATATGCCATTCCATAAACCTCTCTTGCTCCCTTACCCCTTTCTGTCCGTCTGTCAGGGCCGGATTATCCATTAGGCTTAGTAGGCTGAAGCCTAGGGGCCCGGAGCTCCTGGGGGCCTGTGACCCGTGGAAGCAGGACAGAAGCCGCGGATCGCGGGACAAGAGCTTCCAAACCGCCCACCATCCCTGCGCTTCACTTACCTTTTTCTCCACTGTTTTTTGCGGTTTGCCATCAATGAAGATGGAGGCCGAGGCTTCAGCCCCTTAGGGAAACCTTGGCCGCCATCTTGATTGATAGCAAACCTGTGTGCGCAGTGTGCACAGCTGCAAAAAAAAGCGGAAAGGTAGGTGAAGCAGGGGGGATGGGATGAGACGGGATGGTGGGTGGCTCAGAATCATCCTAGGGGCCCTCCTCAGCTTAATCCGGCCCTGCTGTCTGTCTGTCTTTCTTCTGCACTTAGTATCTGCAGTGACAAGTGAGACAACTGGGTGAAAAAACAGCGAGATCTACATTACGTTAGAACTGCCCACTCTGTATGCGATGGGAAATTTGTAAGTTGGGCCATGGGAATGGGAAACCAGGAGGAGAAAACAAGTGTCCATCAGCCCACCTTTCAATCATTCATTGCAAATCACCTTCCTGCAGTATCCCTGTGTAAAAGAATGTGTGTCTAAGCATGTACATAATGCCTTTCACTCTCCCATTAATAACCCCTGTCAAGCTCCTGTCCTTGCCTCCCCTAGCATCTGAAATTAGGGCTAAAGGAATAAACAGAGCCTAATACTGAAGCAGGGTTACCGCCCCCCTCTATTGGCAAAAGCTCTCATGACTGAAAAGGACTGATGGGAGTAAAACATCCCGACACTGCTTGCTACAGAAAAATAAGGGATCAGGCAATGGATGAATCCTTCTCTTAATTTCAAGGCTGCAGACCGATAAAGCAAGTACTCTTGGGCATGTGCAAAGTGCCTTTCCCATACTACACAGTTAGCCACACACCCCTTCCTAGTTGGCATTAGGATATGTTTCTAGGTCAGAGGGCTTGAGTTGCAGGCAGATGGAGCTCTGATATCTTTCATATTTGTTAATAAAGCCATCTCCCCATACCACCTTTCCCAATACGTTTTTGAATTCTAGTCTAAACATTATCTCAGGCTTATGCTCTCCACCATCACTTGAGAAAAGACAGGTTGAAAAAGACAGGTATACAAGATAAGTTGAAAAAGAGCATGGATATAATAAATCACTTCTCCGTGGATGGTAGATGGCATCCCTGTTACACAAATACACACACTCCCTTCAGAAACCTTAACATTTAAGGAGTCATATATTTGTACTTCTTGTGGCCTCTGGCAGAGTACATGCTTTGTATGCAACACACAGTCACTGGCTTGCATGGCAGGTTATAGATTATAAAGAACCATACTGTGCCCCAAGGAGCTTACAATCTAAAACTCAACATAGGGGAAAGAATAGAGCAAAGGGGGTGGATGGGATGGAGGCAGGGCTAAAGAGAGAAATAACATGTGATTACAAGTGCTGACACTTGGGGCGCAATCCAACTTGTATTTGCACCGGGCTGGGGGGAGTTGGATGTGGCAAACCCCCAGCTGAACTGGCAGGCTCCTGGCACTGCTGGGCTCTGCTGACAAAAGCTCCTTGTCCTGGCTGAGCTGCAGCGCCAGGGATGGCTGGGGATGGCCAGCCTGGCAGATGGAGAACTGGCGGAAGTCAGCGGAAGACCCAAAATGGGGAGTTCAGGGGACGTGGCAGAGGAGAAGCTGGGAGGGGGGACTTACATGTCATCCTCTTTGCATTCAGGGCGCTCCCTCGGGTCCCAATCCAGGTAACATTTCTGCCAGGCAATAGGCCAGCACAGTAAAATAATTTCCATGGTGGTCAATGGGGAGCCCTTATTCCCTGGTAGGGGCATTCACAGAAGCCAGCTTTTGCTTCTCCGGGCCCCACACGTGGCTCCTGACTGCACAAATGTTCAGCCGGCCCAGCGGCTCCCAAACAGGGAGTGGATGCTGCAGAGCTTTCTGCTGGCTCGTCCTCAGCCAGTCCCCTCTTGGCTTCCTATGATCTGGATTGCTTACATTAAGGCACATAAACTAAGGACTTGAGCCAACGGCTTCATGATTTAAGATCCAAGGTTCAGGCTGAAATCCTATACACACTTACCAAGGAGGAAGTCAGTAGAGCTTCTGTGTACACGTACATAGGACTGCATTGTCAACCCCTGGCATCTCCAGGTAGAACCTGGAAAGACTCCTGTCTGAAACCCTGGAGAGCCACCACCAGCTAGTGTGGACAATACTAAATTGGACAGACCAGATCAGACAGCTTGCTATGGTGGGCATGCAGCATGTTACTGACAGAGCAGTCCTAAGTGGGGTCAAGGAGGAGCAGAGTAGCCGATCCACCAGCATGCAGCCTGAGCCCTCCTGGGCCATGATGACTCATTGTGTGTGTTTTCTTTCATTTTTGCTATATCAGCTCATTCCACACAAAATACGCTTTCAAAAGGTGGCAAAAGTATATTCTTTAATCATTCCAAATGGTGAAGGGACAACTAATTTGTGTGAAGTGATCTTGGGTATGCATCCTTAAGTTAGCACAAAAGACTATTTAGAATCTTAATAGTCTCTGGATTCTATGAGAGTCTATAAACTCATATGGGAGGAAATTCTTATTGATATAACAACAACTTCAACAACACAATGACATTTCAGTCATGCTGCTGAGTACATAAACATTCAAGATTTTTCCAATTTATAGTGGGGAAATTCTCAAATTTTGAGCACACAGTTAAGGAACAAAATATTCGATCATCTGTGAGTTGAGTGGTTTAGGTGGGATTGTTGGGCTGGTGGTTTAAGACAAGTGTATTCAAATGCCTTCGGATGCCTTCGAAAAGGTAAGAACAATCTTTGGGTGAAAAAACATGATAACTGGGGCATAACTTTAACAGCCGATGGAGATAAGTATAGCAATGCAAAAGATACAAAACTGGCAATGTGACATAATTTATCAGATCAACCATAAATAGTTAATGAGTATGCATGCTTTTAAGTTCAATTGGACAGCTGCCTTATTCATACACTAACATTAATTGCTCCAATGGAAGACAATTCTGGGGGGGGGGGAATCTGAAGATTCTATTAAATATGCTCAGGTGCTTAGCAACATCAGTGCAATCTTAACAGCATCCCTGCCCTCTCCGTGGCAACACGCTGATGGCACGTTAAAATTCAGAAAGGCAGAGGTTTCCCAAGTCAGTAGGAAGGAGCCAAATAGGAAAGGATTCAATGCCAGGGATGGCTTTCACATGCTTTAAAATTAACAGGCTCTTTTCGGTTCAATTTTTAGTTTGGCACAGGGGCACACAGTGTTTGAGGAAATGCTGGGGGGCACCCAGAGAATTCTCATTTTGGCTCCGAATGGGAGACAAGGTCTCCCTCAAATATTGTTAATTTGTGAAGCTGCCAGGGTGATTGATGCTCTGTGAAATGGCAGCTTTCCTTGTAGCTTACAGAATTGCTATTAATGCAGTCAAAAAACCTTCACTCCTTCAAGGGATCCTCGCACTGAATATGAATAGCACACATCCTTCCTCTCCTGTTTGGGTTACTTTGAAGGATCCTCTGCCTTGGCAAAAAGGTGATCTGGGGAGCAAAGTCTGGCTGCCAATGGGTGCAGCATGGAATGCAAACACAGGGACAGCCACAGTGCATGCACGACTGGCCTTTCCACGGCAAGCATGAGGAACTGTGGGAGCTGCCTTGCAGAAGGCAGACTGTTGGTCTGTCTAGCTCAATGCTTCTTGCTTACCTGGATGGAGGATAAAGAGGGATGTGTGAGTGTGAAGAAACTAGCATACTGTACAACGGTAAAATCCGCACTTATTGCCCTGCCTACTTTTGCCTCTGGCCCTGCCCACCAATGGCATGCAGCTTCTGGAAGGATGACCAAAAGGGAATGTGGTCCCTGGGTTAAAATAGGTTCCCTACCTCTTGCCTACTCTAACCAGCTGGTCTCTGTCCAGGAGTCATTCCTAGCCGTATTTGGAGGTGCCAGCGGATAGACCTGGTGTTCTACACACCACATGTGTGCTTTACAGCTGAGCTACAGTCCTTCCCTTATTAGTTCAGCTTTGTAGTCATTGAAGTTTGGCTAAATAACAGAATACAGATATGAATTTGCATCAGATATGCTTCAGAATCAAGCTGATGTGGTGTCTGCAGCTTATTCAGGGAAAACGAGCATTCCACAAAGTGGGTCTGAAGAGAGATTGCAGGGTTCCTGTAAGGCCCAGATCTTTCAAACCTAGTCAAAATGAGCCACTTCCTTCCAAGTCCTCAATGTGGACAGGTGGATTTTTTTGGGGGGGGGGAGAGGAATCCTTCATTTGCCAGGGCTATCCACAGGTAGAGCAGAATAAATTACTATGTCACAGGGTGGGAGAGAGAAAATTTGATTGCCATTCTCCAGAATGAATTTCAAAGAAAGATCACCTGTAAGGAGAAAACAACCTTTTGACAATGTATACTAAGGGAAAGGTGCCAAAAATTGAGGCAGAAGAATGGAAAATTTTGCTGCTGCTCCCCATTCAAAATGATGGATGAATAAGAAAGGATGGATAAGAACTGTGTGGAAGCAGACTTGAATGCAGAAGAGTATCATAGAAACATAGAGTTGGAAGGGGCTTATAAGGCCATCAAATCCAACCCCCTGCTCAATGTAGGAATCCAAATTAAAGCATACATGGTGGCTGTCCAGCTGCCTCTTGAAGGCCTCCAGGGTTGGAGAGCCTACCACATCTATAGGTAATTGGCTCCATTGTAGTTCCGCTCTAACCAAGAAGTTTCTCCTGATGTTCATTTGAAACCTGGCTTCCTGTAAGTTGAGCCCATTATTCCGTGTCCTGCACTCTGGGATGATCGAGAAGAGATCCTGGCCCTCCTCTAATAAATTTATTTATTCCTAATAAACAAGACCAGAGCATCTGAAGAAACAACCAGAATGCATTCCGAGGACTAGAGCCTTTTGGTCCTTTTGGCTCCTCCCACTGTTGACTTGTTTCTATTCAAACCAGTTATATGCACTTCATTCATTTAAAGAACCAATGCCTGAGCTTACTTGTTTTCTTCCTCATGCCTTTTTTGTCCTTTTTGTGTTGTGTCTTTTAGATCATAAGTCTAGGGGCAGGGGCTGTCTTGTTTGCCATGTAAACCACTCCATGAGTCTTTTTGGCCGAAGAGTGGGGTAAAAATGCTTAAAATGTATAAAAAGTAAATAGTAGTTCAGTTATTACTTACCTTCTTATGCAGGCCAGGGGGAAGCCCTTACTTGACAGACATTGCTTGTGGGGGAGTATAATGTTCAAAAAGTTTCTACTGCGTAAGTAGCCCTCAGCATCTGCTGCATCTACACACCAGTGCTACAGCTGCCTCTAGGAGTATGCAGATGTTGCACACCCTGGGGGCTTCATGTATTGTAAGGTGCTTTTAAATGCTGTGTTCCCTGCCTGCAGTGTAAGCAGGAACATGAGCCTTTTCTATGATCAGCACATGAGGCAAGTCATATTTATTTAATTTGTATCCCGCCCTTCCTCCCAGCAGGAGCCCAGGGTGGCAAACAAAGCACTAAAACACTTTAAAACATCATAAAAACAAATCTTAAAATACATTAAGACAAAACAGCATTAATTTTTTTTAAAAAACTTTTTAAAAAGTTAAAAACATTATTAAAAACATATTAAGCAAATCTGACACAGAGATAGACTGGGATAGCTCTAAACTTAAAAGGCTTGTTGAAAAAGAAAAGTCTTCAAAAGGCGCCGAAAAGATAGCAGAGATTGCGCCTGCCTAATATTCAAAGGGAGGGAATTCCACAGTGTAGGTGCTGCCACACTAAAGGTCCATTTCCTATATTGTACAGAATGAACCTCCTGATAAGATGGTATCTGCAGGAGGCCCTCACCTGCAGAGCGCAGTGATTGACTGGGTATGTAAGGGATAAGATGGTCTTTCAGGTAACCTGGTCCTCAGCTGTATAGGGCTTTGTACACCAAAACTTTAACCTTGAACTTGGCCCAGTAGCAAATGGGCAGCCAGTGCAATTCTTTCAGCAGCGGGGTGACATGTTGACGATACCCAACCAGCTGTAGGGTATAACCCTCTGATGGTCCCAAAAATGTATGGAAGTTGGACATTGACATGGGCACAGTCAATGGGCATGATCAATCCTAATGAGTTTAATTGGGCTTACTCCCAAGGAACTGGATATATGATTGCAGCCTTCATTTGTGATATCTTGTCTTACCTCCCAGATCTCCTCAATTCATGTAGGCTTCCACTTCATGAATAGGGACTGCCTTTTGGTATCTGGGTGGCTTTTCCTAGAGGGTCAAAGTAGATTCCACTCCCAAAGCAATTTGGATATAAAAAGAAATATCAAAAAGTAGAGATGCAGCTCAAATGGGCCTCCTTTGATTTACATGCATAGCAAATGCCAGCTGCTACTGGTGCATAATTTTTTATCCAGATGCTCTGTAATACCCCCCCCCAAACCAGGGGATAACTTTCCTGGAGTAACAGTAAGAATTATGGAGATAGGAGTAGTTCTTGTGAACTGCTCTGGAATGTTATAAATTAAGAATGGTAGATGAATGGATAAAATAAAGAAATAAAGAAATTCATATTGCAAGAATTGTCTATAGTTGGATAAATAATTACCAATAGGCTCTTGACTTTAGTCTTAAAGAAAAATGAGGTAAAGAACTACCAGTGTGTTTTCCAGATAATATGCTCTGCCTTTGCTCCTAGTGGAGAAGGGGCAAAATTGCACTATTCAATTTCCATACATTCAAAGTCCTGCCTGCTCAAGACATATGCACACCAATGTATTCAGGCTTCAGATATGGGATCTGTGCTCGGAAAAAGTGGAAAGTACAGATCATGAGGATAGGGCCTAAGTTGTTGCATCTACTTCCTGTGTTCCAATGTGTTTGTGTGTATGTGTATAACCCTCTGATGGTCCCACAAATGTATGGAAGTTGGACATTGACATGGGCACAGTCAATGGGCATGATCTTGATACTTGCACCATACTCAGGGCTTATATAATTCTAAACATGGGAAGTATCTGCTTATCTATAAAGAATACCTCAAGCTCATTTTCTTTGTGTTTCTTTCAAAATTGTGTTAAATAGATACTACTGGATGCCTGAGCAAGTTAGGATGGTAACACATAGTTAAATGTTGGAGATGTTGGTAGCTTTGGGCCAAACGTTCTCACATGCATTACCACTGGAATGGACTTGAAAATATTATGGGCTGCTGTATTCATTGGCTTCTCAAAAGTCTTGGTTATTTCTGAGTAGGTTTGCACTAGGGCTGTTGAATGAGCTAGATCTATCAATGAAGTGGGCATTCCACCATTTAAAATAAGGGTTATAACCACCATTTAAAATAAATTTCTACCAGCTAAAAGAAGTGGATATCTACAACTCCCCCACCATGCACAAAATGGCTACTTGAGTTCAATCCCACTATCTGAATGGAGACTATGAATGGTTTGGAAAAGGTGTTCTCTCCTTTGAAAAAAGATGGCATCTATGACAGTTTTAATACCCATGTGTGCTTCTTGATTGTGATTATTTTATCTATTTATTCATTTTAGTAACAGTTGCTTTTCACAGAATCATGGATTCTGCTCCCCACCCCCATTTTTTCTGGACTCGGAATAGGTATTGGATTTCTGGAGTACAAATCGATACTGAATTTTGCCATATGTGATCCTTGTCTGTTTTGTTTTCTATGTGTATGCAGATAAGTAATTTTTAACTTGTCATATTTACATGTGTAGTTAGGCAAAAACAACAACGACCCTAGACCTAAAATAAATAAAAAATATAAGGAACACAACAAAATGCCTGGAATAAATCAGTAGCTAGCCACATATGAGTTTCAAAGAGGTTTTTGTGTGTGAAAAAATAACACAACATATTTTCTACACAAATATGTCAGTTTCTTGAATTTTATTAAGAAGCTGAGACAGAGGTGATAACAATCTATATAAGCTATGAATATACCTTTTTTTTATCTCTTGCAAATTTTTCATACCTATACAGGTTCTTTGACATTTACAAATGGGGCTGAGATGGCCTATTGCAATCATCTACCATTCTGGGTAATCCTAAACAAAGTTTAGGAATATGCAGCTACAGGTGACTGAGGTAGATGGATTTTTCCCAGGTGGTTTTGTATGTGGGGGGTCACCTGGCTTTAAATCATAATAGGAAAAGCATCTATTATTTCATTGTTTAACTGAACATGGCATTTCATTTACTAAACCCCCTGGGTTCACACTACCTCCCTTTTTAACCTGGACAGATGATTTCCTCTGAGCAAGTTGAAAGAGATTCTGATATGATTGCCATTGCCAGGTACCTAACACAGAGTACACATCACACATAATACCAGCCTATGAATTCTTCTGGATATTCTTCCTTTTTCTCTCTCTGTTTCCCCTCCTAGCCATTTCCATCCTTTTAAACCAAGCCTGTGTTTATAAAGCAGTCATGCTTTAGTTTCTTTCAGACTAAACTCTGATCTCTCTATTCGTTCTGCTCTGTTTATTTAAAATAAATGTTACTCATACTCACTGAAATTAATGGACTGAACTTCACTGGTTTCAATGGATTTTACTCTGAGTATGACTAACACTGGATATCACCCATGGTTGCTAACATCCCTACATTGGCCATCTCTTACTATAACTTCAGTACTTTCCATCAACTAAAGGGGTGTTCACATGTTCCATTCAATGAGTGTACAATCTCTGTACCTGAGTATACAAGGAGTTGAGATGTACACTTGCTCAGTAATTTACATGTAATGCTCAACAAGTGTACAATCTGTGTACCTGTAAGAACATAAGAACAGAAGAAGATCCTGCTGGATCAGGCCAGTGGCCCATCTAGTCCAGCATCCTGTTCTCAGAGTGGCCAACCAGATGCCCATGGGAAGCCTGCAAGTAGGACTTGAGGGGACTTGAGGATTCCTCCAGCAGCTGGTACTCAGAAGCTTACTGCATCTGTGATGGCAGAGCACAGCCATCATGGCTAGTAGCCATTGATAGTCTTATCCACCATGAATTTGTCTAATCTTCTTTTAAAGCCATTCAAGTTGGTGGCCATCACTTCCTCGAGCGAATTCCATAATTTAACTATGCGCTGCATGAAGAAGTACTTTCTTTTGCCTGTCCTGAATCTTCCAACATTGAGCTTCATTGAATGTCCATGAGTTCTAGTGTTATGAGAAAGGGAGAAAAATATTTCTTTATCTACTTTTTCCATGCATAATTTTATACATTTCTATCATGTTGCCTCTGACTCACCTCTTCTCTAAACTAAAAAGCCCCAAATGCTACACCTTTCCTCATAGGGGAGTCGCTCCATCCCCTTGATCATTCTGGTTGCCCTTTTCTGAGCCTGTTCCAAGTCTACAATGTTCTTTTTGAGGTGAGGCGACCAGAACTGTACAGTGTTCCAAATGCGGCCACACCATAGATTTATACAACAGCATTATGATATCAGCAGTTTTATTTTCAGTACCTTTCATAATGATCCCTAGCATGGATTGCAGCCACCACACACTGGGTCGACAACTTCATCAAGCTATCCACAGCAACCCCAAGGTCTCATTCCTGGTCAGTCGCTGCCAGTTCAGACCCCATGAGCGTATATGTGAAATTAAGATTTTTTGCTCCAACATGCATAATTTGCTTACATTGAATTTCATTTGCCATTTTACTGCCCATTCACTCAGTGTGGAGAGGTCCTTTTGGAGCTCTTCACAATCCCTTTTTGTTTTAACAACCCTGAACAATTTAGTATCATCAGCAAACTTGGCCACCTCACTACTCACCCCTAACTCTAGATCATTTATGAACAAGTTAAAAAGCAGAGGTCCCAATTCCAATCCTTGGGAGATTCCACTTTCTACAGCCCTCCATTGGGAGAACTGTCCATTTATTTCTACTCTCTGCTTCTTGCTTCCTGTATACACAATAGCCGAACTGTGCAAATCAACAAGTGTACACTTGTACATGTGCAGATACAATTTGTACTTGTGTATAGTGTAACAAGTGAACAAGTCTTCACTGAAATCACTTCACCACTATCATCATCATCATCATCATCATCATTATTATTATTATTATTATTATTATTATCCCAGTCGATCACTATGCTTTGCAGGTGAGGACCTCCTGCAGATACCATGTTATCAAGATCCATAGTGCACAACATAAGAAAAGTAAAGGTGTCCCTGCACTTGTAGTGCGAGTCGTTTCCGACTCTTAGGGTGATGTCTTGCGACATTTACTAGGCAGACCATATATATGGGGTGGGATATGCCAGTTCCGTTCCCGGCCTTTCTTTACCCCCCAGCATATGCTGGGTACTCATTTTACCGACCACGGATGGATGGAAGGCTGAGTGGACCTTGACCCCTTTTACCGGAGATTCGGCTTCCTCCTTCTCTTGGAATTGAACTCTGGCTGTGAGCAGAGCTTTGGCTGCGTTACCGCTGCTTACCACTCTGCGCCACGGAGGATCTTACACAACATAAGAAGTGGCCCGTTAATGTAGTGGCACCTATCTTTTGGAATTCCCTCTGCTTAAATATTAGTTAGGCTCCATCTCTGTTATCTTTTTGGTGCCTACTGAAGACAACAACAAGCCTTTTGATTGGTGACCTTATCCGAGACTGCATCTGTGGCGGAATTGTTTTTTAAGATGTTTTTAAAGCTTTTTTTAAATTTTTTTAAAGATGTTTTGTTTAAAAATATTTTAAAACCTGTTTTTATTATGTTTTTAGAGAGTTTTTAGTGTTTTTGTTTGCCGCCCTGGGCTCCTACATGGAGGAAGAGTGGGATACAAATTTAATAAATAAATTAATAACATTATTATTATTATTACTATTACTATACCACTTAATATATATAAAATATCTCTAAGCAGCATACAGAAGGGTAAAACAACAAGTGTTATAAAAATATACAATAATACTCATACATACATAAATATGTAATACAAATTAAAAAATAAATATCAAAACAGTTCCTTGCACTTCTCCACTCAGCTTCTCTCAACCTCCTGGCTCTTACTCAGGACTCCACTGATCCACCCAGGGCCCAACAAACACAAATCCCCCACCAACATCTCAGTGTTCTCATGTACCTCTCTGTTCTCTAACACCCTTTCCCATTTTCATTTCTATGATTTTATTACAAAGAAGAATATGATTTGGCTGACAGTTTTGAAATAAGCCCAAGCATACAATGGTTCTGTTCTCGAAAGTTTTTCACTGCATGGCAAGCTACTGTGATTTTGAGTCAGGAACTGGTGACTTAGCAATGCTGCTGAACTGTGGTTGCATGTATAACAGTACCATTGCTGGAATTAACCCAATTCATCTTTTGCATGCCATTCCAACTGCAAGATGTGCTAAAAGGGGAATATTCTGTACATAGCAACAGATGCATACAATGAGTTTGCCATAGTCTAGGGATGATCAAAATACAGGCTCCCATGGCCACCATGCACCTGCTGGTTGTGTGCATAGTCCTTCAGAGATTTGTTTTTGAGGTGGTAAAGCAAAGGAACAGCTTCAGTCAGCTTTCTGGGCTGGTATAGGGTTGCCTAAACAAAGGAAATACATTTCTGTTGGTTCTGTCAGACCTCTCAGCGGCTTTTGAGACCACTGAGTTAGAGGGACACTCTTCTTTGCTGGTTTTGGTCCCACCTGGAGGACATATTTAAAAAGATGGTGCTAGAGAACTAGTTATTTTATTTTATCTTTATTTAAAGCATTTATTAGCCACTCTTCAAGCCACGGTGTTCAGAGATGCTTATAGACTACTGTTCTTCTTGACCTACGATGTTCCTCAGGGCTGTATCATCTCTTCCCCCCCCATCTTCTTAAACATCTACATGAAACTAAAAGTCATACAGACTTTTGGAGTGTTTCATGAGTAATATATGGATGATATCCAACCCTGTCTCTCCTTGCTCTCATATTTCAGGGAGGTTGCAGAGGCCCTGGGATCTGGGGTCTCGGTTTGAGTGGAAGTGGGCTAACAAACTGAGACAATCTAGACAAGATGGAAATTCTCTCTAGGAAAGTTGATCTGGGATAGGTGATATAGCCTGTTTTGGATAGTGTAGCACCTCCTATGAAGAAAAAGATTTGCTATTTGGGGGTGTTCCTGGACCAAGGGCCCAGTCCTGCCTGGCACCAGCCCTGAGTATTCAGCAACTTCTGTTCCAGAAGAGCTCTAAAGCAGTTTGTGTGCATATCTCTATGGGTAGGGTGTCATAGGGTTGATTGTTCAAGATGAGAGAAGGGGATATCACGTCACTGGCTGCACACACACCATACATTTAAAGCACATCCCCCCAATTTCCAGGACCCTTGCCGGGATTCTTTTGCGGGAGAGAATGTTTTAAATGTGCTTCAAATGTATGATCTGTATGCAGCCATCTGGAATGAGTGGATGAGACTGAACCGTACAGAATGTAATAATGTCTGTCTGTAGATTTCTATAGGCATAGTGCAAATGGTAATAGAATCAATAACTTGACGTTGAAGCTGCTCATCATTACACAACTCATTGCCAGGCCTGTGTTATTTAAATCCATTGTCCCCCAGGGCTCCCCCCAGGATGTGTTTAATCATTGAACTAAATGCAATGATTTCACAGCTGGAAGGTACCTTTTTAAAATCCATTTCACTTAATTATTCTTTTTGTTAATATTAAGCAGGTCTTTTAGACTGACTATTCTTGTCAGTGGAGGAAGCCAAATGGACAGAAGGACCTTCAAGCTCTAGCTCTATGTTCTGCGTCACTAATGATTTTAAGCCTAGTCCTGAGGGGGCTGGCTTCTTCCACAAGGGAGAGGTTTCAGTCTCTCAATTAAACACAGCAGCACTCAGTGTTGTGTGTGGCATTTTGTGCTGAGCCCGCTCCAATGTGGAGGGCTGGTTTTTAAAAGTGCCCTGCTTGCTAATTTTATTGTGGAGGCTGCATAGTGCTATGGCGTTCATCTGATCAGTGCAGACCTCAGACCTCTTGCTTTGGAGTAGAATGTCAGAATTTGATGGAGCAGCCCAAGGGAAATGGCATCTCAGAGATCATTCTTTAAAAGGTTATCAGTTGCACGTCTCTTCTCTCCGGTGCGCCATATGTGTCCAAAGGGAATCAAGTGTCTGGGTTCCCCAGATTTCACCAGTCATTTAATTTAATTTTAAACTTTTTTGAAAACTACCTGTTGAAGGAGATGGCATATTTAGGATCAGATGAAATATAAAGGAGGTGGACAATAAGAGATGGAAGAGTTCCTGGCTGCGTTAAGCAATGGGGAGAGAGTAAACTCCCCTGCAGTACCATGGTCAGCAACACAGATCATTCTGTACCAAGCACATTTGAATAAATTGTATTGTTGTTCGGCCTTTTCCTCGCAAAAGCAATGGTTGGGGGGGGAAGGGAAAGAGGTGTCAATATGGAGATAATGCTGACAACATGAAAACTGAGCGCACAAGAGGCAAAAAGGTCCCAGCAGAACAGCAACTTGCTCAGCTCCGCATTTTCAGAGGAAGCTATGCTAATGTGGGAGAGGCAAATAATTTACAGGAGCAACTCCAGTTTCCTTACACAATCACATGTTTATGGCACTTTTTTTTAGCTGCCACAGGACGTATTCCAGAGATCCTAGCCAAAGGTTGAAACTGTGATGTTCAGCAGCTAAGGAAGAGAGGCAGGTAACTCCTGTTTGATATCAGGAATAACAGTAACATCAGCATCAAAACTGGTGATCTGCGTACTAGATTGAATGACAGTACCATCAATCCTAATGAGTTTAATTGGGCTTACTCCCAAGGAACTGGATATATGATTGCAGCCTTCATTTGTGATATCTTGTCTTACCTCCCAGATCTCCTCAATTCATGTAAGGCTTCCACTTCATGAATAGGGACTGCCTTTTGGTATCTGGGTGGCTTTTCCTAGAGGGTCAAAGTAGATTCCACTCCCAAAGCAATTTGGATATAAAAAGAAATATCAAAAAGTAGAGATGCAGCTCAAATGGGCCTCCTTTGATTTACATGCATAGCAAATGCCAGCTGCTACTGGTGCATAATTTTTTATCCAGATGCTCTGTAATACCCCCCCCCAAACCAGGGGATAACTTTCCTGGAGTAACATTAAGAATTATGGAGATAGGAGTAGTTCTTGTGAACTGCTCTGGAATGTTATAAATTAAGAATGGTAGATGAATGGATAAAATAAAGAAATAAAGAAATTCATATTGCAAGAATTGTCTATAGTTGGATAAATAATTACCAATAGGCTCTTGACTTTAGTCTTAAAGAAAAATGAGGTAAAGAACTACCAGTGTGTTTTCCAGATAATATGCTCTGCCTTTGCTCCTAGTGGAGAAGGGGCAAAATTGCACTATTCAATTTCCATACATTCAAAGTCCTGCCTGCTCAAGACATATGCACACCAATGTATTCAGGCTTCAGATATGGGATCTGTGCTCGGAAAAAGTGGAAAGTACAGATCATGAGGATAGGGCCTAAGTTGTTGCATCTACTTCCTGTGTTCCAATGTGTTTGTGTGTATGTGTATAACCCTCTGATGGTCCCACAAATGTATGGAAGTTGGACATTGACATGGGCACAGTCAATGGGCATGATCTTGATACTTGCACCATACTCAGGGCTTATATAATTCTAAACATGGGAAGTATCTGCTTATCTATAAAGAATACCTCAAGCTCATTTTCTTTGTGTTTCTTTCAAAATTGTGTTAAATAGATACTACTGGATGCCTGAGCAAGTTAGGATGGTAACACATAGTTAAATGTTGGAGATGTTGGTAGCCTTGGGCCAAACGTTCTCACATGCATTACCACTGGAATGGACTTGAAAATATTATGGGCTGCTGTATTCATTAGCTTCTCAAAAGTCTTGGTTATTTCTGAGTAGGTTTGCACTAGGGCTGTTGAATGAGCTAGATCTATCAATGAAGTGGGCATTCCACCATTTAAAATAAGGGTTATAACCACCATTTAAAATAAATTTCTACCAGCTAAAAGAAGTGGATATCTACAACTCCCCCACCATGCACAAAATGGCTACTTGAGTTCAATCCCACTATCTGAATAGAGACTATGGTTTGGAAAAGGTGTTCTTTCCTTTGAAAAAAGATGGCACCTATGACAGTTTTAATACCCATGTGTGCTTCTTGATTGTGATTATTTTATCTATTTATTCATTTTAGTAACAGTTGCTTTTCACAGAATCATGGATTCTGATCCCCACCCCCATTTTTTCTGGACTCGGAATAGGTATTGGATTTCTGGAGTACAAATCGATACTGAATTTTGCCATATGTGATCCTTGTCTGTTTTGTTTTCTATGTGTATGCAGATAGTAATTTTTAACTTGTCATATTTACATATGTAGTTAGGCAAAAACAACAACGACCCTAGACCTAAAATAAATAAAAAATATAGGGAACACAACAAAATGCCTGGAATAAATCAGTAGCTAGCCACATACGAGTTTCAAAGAGGTTTTTGTGTGTGAAAAAATAACACAACATATTTTCTACACAAATATGTCAGTTTCTTGAATTTTATTAAGAAGCTGTGACAGAGGTGATAACAATCTATATAAGCTATGAATATACCTTTTTTTAATCTCTTGCAAATTTTTCATACTTATACAGGTTCTTTGACATTTACAAATGGGGCTGAGATGGCCTATTGCAATCAATACATTAGTTACTTAAAAGCCCAGAAGGTAAAGTGACATGATAAATAAGGAAGACATGAAGATGGGGGAACACTAATGGCCCACCCTATACTAAATGAAAAATTTGTGAAACTAGTAAAGCGGCACGATCTGTGATTCCTACCCTCCCAGCTTGAGATTAGTAGATCAGTAGATGGTGGGATAATTTCTCCATAATATTGATGTTTTCTTTCTCTGATCTGATTTTTAAGAAATGGCAACTTTTTAATGAGGATGGAGGAGGAGCAACAGTCCAGGAAAGCAACAGACCTTTGGCCAAATTGCTGTTTAAATGGTTTGAGTAAGAATGCTCCAGAGGAGCTCTTCTGTGTTTTGGAGCACTGCCTATAATAATTTGTGCACTCAAAGCATTATTGCAGAAGACTGAATTTCTTTATGCCTTGCTTTTGATAATAACACCAACCATAAGAGATAAGATGCAATTCTCTGCCCATTTTATAAAGCTTAAGTACTGAAAAGAGAAGACATTTCGAACAGACTTTAATATTTGGCATCCTCTCATACTCTCTCAACGTAGCTGTGTCTGTTTAATTTTCTGTAAATGGGTCTTTTCTTCTGATACCTGAAGAAAAATTGAAGCGTGTAGACAGTAGAAAGAGAAATTCTAAGTAAGCAGAAGACTGGGCTGGACACATCTCTAGGATGTAACATTATTGCAGCCCATAACAATCTATTGGAATGATATATTACATTATTTCAAGCAAGACTGTAGCAGAAGCCCCACCTCACAGCTTGCCTCTGGTATCCATTTGTTATTATACAACATTTCTCTCTGGGATATTGTGGTTTTCATATTTATCAGTTTTTCCTGCATGGCTGGTCCTCCAAAGTCGATTTCACCATCTAAGCAAAACCAGGCATGTCTCTGGCAGCTATTGGGTGAAATTTTCACTCCATCGAATCAAAGGGGAAAGAACATCATTTTGTTACTATGATGAAGACGCCTTGCACATTTTGACAAACTGAACTCCCTCCAGGGTGCTTACTGGCCATGAAGCTCTTTCATATCTCATTCATTATCAGGGAGAGATGGGAAAATACTTCCTCATTTCTCTCGCATATGAGTAAATTAGTGAAAACCACAGAGACTCGGTTTCATTAAAAGTGATGGAGTGAGACTGGCTGCAGCCTCTGCACATGGGGGACTGGGCTGAGCTGACACAGTGCAGTCTGGCTTGCAATTTGAAAATAAGAGATTACTTGGAGATTTCTTTATCGAAATGCTAACCACCTGCAACAGCAGAGCCCAGAGATGGATTAATGCTGGCAAAATCCTGGGCAGTGGGCTCCAGCTCAAAGCCCCAGAACTATCAGCTGAACTTCAGCCATCTTTCCCAGGCAGCCATCACCATTCAGAATCCCCTACATAAATTTGTGTTTGTCACACTCAGAATCCTTGTTTTTTATTACTCACAACAACCACTGACATAATTTCTCTTAAGCGATGTAAATCAAGTAATAGGAGAAACTCACTTGTTCACATACAGAGATGGCATCTTACCATACTTTTTTTTGGTTTGCTCCATAGAACTAAATAGGAGACTATGGGGAGGGTGGGAAAGCACCCGAAGAACATTAATTGATTCAGTCATCCCTAGCATCGATTTTTCACCAGAGAAGCTCAAACATTGCCAATTCAGAATCAGAACCAAAATATGGCCAATGAGAAGCAGAGGAGAGGTTACCAGCAAGCTCGGGAGAACCCCAAGGTTGGCAGGAGTACAATTTAAAAAATCTTAGGTTAAAAAACAAACCACTAAGGGGGCAAGCCTCTCCCAAAGCAGCCCAATGAAGACTAAGCTTGTTTAATGGTCACAGAAAGCTGGGTGTCTGTTGGGGGAGGAGGAATGGAAAACTGGGAAGGGGATAGAACAGAGTAGAATGGAAGAGGATGTGGCTGGCTGGTGGGCTGTACAGGAGCATTCCACACCCCAACATTTTTTATTTTGCAGATCTCACTTGTTTATACTATTCTTTACCTCAAACTTCTTGCTCCTCCTCCAATGTGAGAGAACTATCAGGAGGACGAACAATAACAAAGGTCCTTTAGTTTTACTTTGAGGAAGATTCTTAGGGTAAATCTACCTCAGATTAAGAAGAAAGAAGTGACTGAGCCCATTCAGCTGAAACAGAAAACAAAGCTAAGAGAGCTGGCTCTGTGGACGTCATTTACTATCATTGCTAGAGGCAGGCAAAAGAAAGAGGAGAGAGCAAGGCCATACGGACAACTTTTTCAAGGGAAGGGGTGGTATACAGTTTCAACATGTCACACATCTGCTACCCCTGGATGCTAGCTAGCTGAGGCTGTCTGATCAGTAGGTCAACAAAAGAGACCCATGTTTTCTCCTTAGAAATTCACAGAAATAGGCTTCTGATCTAAAATGCATCAAAGGCTGCTTTACACCTTTGAGCAAGCCCTTGAACTACATAGGGTCAAAGCTGACTAGCACTGAATAGGCCCAGATGATGCTATGTTATCAATTGCAAGACACAATTGTTAGCTGAGAATAAATATATGAAGCTGCCTTATATTGTGAGACATTGTGGGTCAGCCTAGGTCAGTGGTGTTTACTTCAACCACCAACAGCTTCCCAAGGTCTCAGGTAGGTTTCTTCCCAGCCCTTCCAGCTGAGACCCTTTACAAAGAAATGGTTGAGATTGAATCCAGGACCTTCTCCATGCAAAAGTTATTTCCTTTTACTGAGCTCTGGCCATCTCTCTGGGATGCAAAAGCCTTCAGCAATCATCAGCTGTAATGCCCATGTAAACTATATCACCCAGAGAGAGGACACTGCCTGACCCATTCAAGACAGACATTAAAAAACATGGGAGAGAGAAAGAGGGAAGTCCTTGAACAGTTTCTTGTGGGTTTATAAGTCTTATAAACTTCCCTCAAGTCTACCACTGCACTGTTTTATCAAAGGAATCTGAGACCACATATGTTGTTGGAGAGCATGATTCTGCTACCATATTGTGTGAGGAGGTTCCATTCTGTCTCAAAAGGAAGGCTAAATAAATCCAGGAAGTTAGGCCAAAATTTACTTGAAAGTTCCTGCAGAAACTCTCTATTGGAATGGAAAAGGGAGTGGGTGGTAGTCAATGCTCAGAGAAGGCCCACGGAAGTTAACACACATTACTAACTTAGGTTCATTAATTTCAGCGGCTCTACTCTGAATAGGACTTAGTTGAATACAACCCTGTGTCTCTACCCTCTGTACTCTGCCATGGGGCCTCTTGAAATGGTTAATACTTGTTTATTTATGTATTATATTTTCATGTCACCCAATATCATGAGGTTTTCTGAGTGGCTTAAAATACATATGTAAAACCAAACAAACAATTGAATTACAAAGTAAAACACAAAACTATTACAAAGGGGGGGAACCCTACATAAATACACAAAACAGAATGTCCCCCTCCCATTAAAAACATATTTAAAAACCAGAGCTCTGGACTACCTTTTATTTAAAAAGCCTGGGTGAACGGAAAGGTCTTCGAAAAGACCACAAAGTTGGTACCAATCAAGTCTCCTTGGAAAGTCTATTTCTTAACTCTCATGGGGATCTAAGCCCCATTTTCAATATAGTTTCCACTGAGACTGAGCTGCAGCTAAGTTTTCTAGTCACTTGGATGGCAGGCAGACTTCCAACCACCTTGTAAATATGTAAGTCATTTTGGATGAATGTGAATTTTAGTATGATTTTGTTTTTACAATGCAAGCTCAGAGGGAATGGGATGGAATGAACGTAGGAATCAACAAAAGTGGAAGTGACAAGGACTGGAAATGACTGATCTGTCCATCCCTACCTGGAAATTTTCCTTCTACCCTACTCTTTTCTGAGTTTTTATAATCAAAGGGTATAACTGTCTTAGATCTTCTGAGCGCAGTGAGTCCTCCACACTCATCCTGACTGTCCCGTGTATTTGTTCTGTGGGCAGGCACTGTCTAAGTAATGTTTTGAGAGCTCTCAATTGGGTGTCCATTCTTGCACCCCTGAACTCCAGGGGACTCCAGAAAAGGGGTCTTGCAGTGAGAAACATAGCCTGATACAATCTGGAATCCCGGCTCCGAATGCTCTTTTCAGTACCCTCCACCTCTCAGTGGGCTCTACCTGGTAAAACCTTCTTGCGCCCAAACCTCTTTTTTATCCTTCTTTTTGAATATTCCCCGATGTTAAAGATCCTTTCTCATTTCTGTATTTTCAGATAGAGCATAAGTAAGGAAAGGTATAACTCTTTCTTGCATCAGCTTTCCAAGTCCCATTGTAAGTCTCCTTTCCTTTCCCCCAAAATCCACAGCTGGGCAATACCATTATTAGGAGGACCATCCAAAGTGTCACAAAACAGTGAGCAAGCTTCCAAATTCTTCAGAACTTTTTTTATCAGGCTGGATGTTACAAAAATCCAGTCTTAAGCTGTGATGGGGAAAAAATCCCACATAGTGTTAACAATGGAGGCTGGTGTTCATTAGGATTGGTGGGGTGGAAGGCAGGGAGGCCAACAGTAGATGGATCCAGAGCAAATGCAAGATGGACCCAACTAATTCTGCTTTTGTCCCCATCCTCTACCTTTTGAGTTCTACAAAGGCAACACGGAGATTCAGGAGGAGAAGGTTGACATCCAGTTCGCTCCCTAGACTGGTTGTTAGCAAGACAGGAAGGTGGAGGCTGCCTGAGGACAAACTGATGTTGGTGGCGCAGTGCCTCACTTGCCCTACTGAACCCACCTCCACTGGGTGTTAACTAAATTGGACAACATATAATGGCTCTGGAAACTGGGATCTGATGATTTTAATGTTCAGCTTATTAATTTCCCAGTTCAAGATTCAGGGTAACAAAGGAAGGAAGAAGAAAATGCCTTCTCCATACCACCTGAAAGCATGATGTGAACCAGTATCATAACAATACTTAGCATACAATGATGGCTCTGCAATCTGTGAAATGATGAGCTAATTAATTAGCTGTCTGCTTAAGAGGTCTGGAAGCCTGCATGTGGTGGTGATGCAATCCAAGATGAAATTGCAGACATAGGGTGGCAGCATAGCTAAGTTTGGCTTGGGCCAGTGCTACAAGGCCAGCCTTTCTATGGGTATTCAATTAATCCTCAAATCTGCAAAACCTACGGTCATCTCAGCACAAACAGATCCTCATCATGGTTTAATTGATGCAAAATGTCTTGATCTGGATTTATTGAAGCAAAAACCCTGGCTTCTGCAGAGTTTCAGCTGGCTTTAAAAAATATGTGACTGAGTCAGGAAGAAAAAGAGCCAGGTGGCAAAATCCTATTTGGATGACAACACAACCTGCTTGTAGCTCTGCAGTCTGAGAAGCCTGTGTCCACAATGAGTTGGCTCATAATGCAGAGGACACACTTCTTTTCCAGTTTATCCCTCTTAAAGGCACAAATATAGCAGGTTAGACTAAAAGACTAAAGTAACGACAACAGAAGATTTATGTAACTTTAGAGTTGACAATGAGGACATTGAACTTGTCAAGGATTATCAATACCTCGGCACAGTCATTAACCAAAATGGAGACAATAGTCAAGAAATCAGAAGAAGACTAGGACTGGGGAGGGCAGCTATGAGAGAACTAGAAAAGGTCCTCAAATGCAAAGATGTATCACTCAACAGACTAGGGTTGCCAGGTTTGTGGCCTGAGACTGATCCTGTATCTTTAGGAGAAGAGACAGTCAGCCAAGTGCAGGTGTTCTTGCAACCCTGTAATGAGAAAAACCACAAGGTGGAATTCTTCCTTCCCCTTGCACAATTTTTAAAGATACAAAAGACCTCTTGGTTGCCAGGCCCAGCCTCCAAGAGCTCTTCTGCATCTTTAAAAGTTGTGCAGGGGGAAGGGAGAATTTCACCTTGTGGTTTTTCCCATTACAGGGTTGCAAGAACACCTGCACTTGCCTGACTTTCTTTTCTCCTAAAGATACAGGATCAGTCTCAGGCCAAGAACCTGGCAACCCTACCCAGAAAGCATAGGAAGCTCTGCCAGAGGGGGTTGGAATTTGGAGGAGGAACTCAGAAGCACAATTTGGTCCCTATTTCCTTATCCCCATGTAGGAAAACATGAAGTACATCTTTCATTCTGCTTGATCCCAGGGCAAGTAGGAGATATAGGCAAGAATTCTCACATGCAGCCTGTGCATGCAATAATTCTTGCATGTGGCCCCCAGCTTTTTACACACATGCATGGGTCCTTGTAGGGGGCAGCAGCAGGGTGGATTGATTTATATCAAGGCAATTTAAATCATTGATTTAAATCACGAAGAAAAACCCTTGATTTAAATCAAGTTTGACAAGTATAGTTCTTAACATATTTCTTAAACAATGAAACAAATCTGATTACTAAAACATGTTAATTTACAACTCAGTATAGCATTTTACAAGGAAGGTACACGTCGTGTAATTGTTTGGATAACTTGATTTTTATTAATTTAGGAAATAGTACATAATATTGCCTGTGTCAAGTTACAGATGCAGCAGTGGTACATCAGGAATGGTAAGAACAAAATCACAAATGCAATAGCACTTGTATTTTGTTAAAGTAAATCTTAAATGTTACATAAATGTTTTAACATTGCAATTGCAGCAGTCATCTGGGTTGCTGGCTGATGGAAGTTAAAGAGAAACTTCCACATTTTATTAACTCTTAACAGACAAATTATGACTACACTAAATATACATTGCCCTTAAAATATCTACAACTAGATGTCCTCTTCCCCTCTCCCACTGCCATTTTTATTCATAAACAAAAATATGTGGTTTCCTGCTTTTTCCACTCCTCCTTTTTTGCCCGGGAAAGTTTTCCTGCTTTTTTGTCCATGGAAATAATTTCTTCAAAATATTCCCAGATAGGCTCTCTTTTAGGCCCAGAAGCTATGACATTTCTTCTGTGGCAAAAGTGTGGGGGAATATAGGAAATGGAAACTGTCTGAACTCTAGCGTCTTCCCTTTTTTCTTTCCAGTCCTCTCCACTGTTCCTTTCTACTCTGCCTCCAATGGTCCTTTTTTATATTGTCTCTGCCCTAATTCATCACCATATAACCTCAGAACAACAGTCCCATTCCCATTCAGCCTGTGTCCATGCACATACAACTTTAGTCAGAGAAAAAGAAACTGAAAGTCCAGAACTTCCCAAGAAGCAAGAGCTTGTAGTTTGGCTGGGCGGAGCCATTTCATATCACGAGGTGAAAAACTGAAATGAATGCCCATGTTTTATTGGTAGGTAACTTAATGTGTGTGAGTGTGATAGAGCCATTAATTCATTTTATGAGACTGTAACTGTAGGTTGAGCAGGTTTATTATAAGGTTGAAGTGAATGAGAGGAATTTTCTATTTTACAGAGCTTGGAAGATTACTTTTAAAAAGTAATAAATTACAGTTACAATTACTTGGCCCAAAAAGTAGTAATTACCGTTACAATTACAATTGCTCTGAAAGTAACTGATTACTTTACTTTTTCTCAAAAGTAATCACTACAATTACATTTCAGTTACTTTTTTAAAAAAAACTCCTACAAGGTGCTGGCCTTGGCTGCTGCACATCTAAGAAGCCTAAAACAATATTAAAAATAAACACACACACACAGGGGGTAGTAGAATAAAAAAATTTATCCATAAGATTAACATAATGGCATAACAGAATCTCACATCCCCCCAAGCAATGAAGATACCCCAACTCTTGAAATCAAATTTTACACTTGAAATGCTTTTATAATATGTTTCTGTCATGTCTCAAAAGAACAAGATGCTCAAAGAGCATGTCAGACAAGGAATGTCTTTTTACAGTCATTACGTTGCCACCAGTACTGAACAGGCGTTCTACTGCGGCGCTTGAAGGCATGCCTGTGTTGTGCTGCAAAAAACACCGCAGCACACGTGGAAAGCCATGGAGTGATGACACTTCCCTGCTGGGAGACCTCAGGTACCTCACCAGTTCCTCCTCAGCAGTGTCCACTGCTGACTTCTTGCCCTGGGGCAGAAAGTTAAAGAAGTCATCTGCTAAGTCATCTCCTTCCTGGTCTTTATCTGAAGACTGATCACTGTCCTCATTAAGTACACCCATCTTTATTTCAGCTTTCAACAAGGCTTCCATTGTGTATCTAAGAAAGAGAGAGGATATGTTAACACATATATGTTAGGAAACCATCATCTGCTCTTCATTTCCTGATGCTTGTCATGTCCCCTGGTTCAGGGTCCAGCCTGAGCCTGTGGATGATGACATGGAAGGTAGGAAGGTGACCAAGTCACCACACTCATGGGGCAGCACAGCAGACCCTTAAGGATTATCTGCAGCAACCCAAGGTTGTGATGAGGAGCCCCAGGAAGAAAAGGCCCAGCCCCTGCCTACCACCTTAAGCCCTCTGATGCCTCCCTTGAGACAACATTTCCCTTGGAGTAATCCACCCAAAGGGCTTCCCTAATGTTCTTACTTGTTGGTATGGGTGGTGGCCTGACACGATTCCAGCCGATCTAGTTTGAAGCGAGGGTGTACGCAGGCTGCCAGAAGAGGCAGATCCCTGCCAGATCCCCACCTCTCAAGGGTTGTCTGCTGCTGCTTCAGCATTTTGGGAGGAGGGGTGTCATGCATTGGTTCAGGAAGGCCACATCTCCTTGCCTTTATTGCTTCTTCAATTGCTCTCAGCTTCTCAGGGTGTGCCCTCTGAGGAAGAAGAACAAAGCATGAATCCAAGAAAAAATGGAAGAGGAACTTCACAATTTAAACATAAATAGACAATGGACACTCTTTGAGGACCAGCATGACAAAGGCTTACCTCAAAATGTTTCTTCACATTGGATGGGGGGGAAACAGCTGATCTCAGATTTTTGATCCTTGGAAGGCAGTAATTGCATCGTACAACAACATTTTTCCCACTCTGGCTCACAAATGTACAAGCTTTCTCAAAGCCAAACCATGGTACTTGCTGTTCTGCAGATGTGGCTGTGGGCAACTGGCACTGCTTCATGCCCTCCTCCTCCTCGTGCACAGGGCCTCGTTTCTGAACCTCACTTTCTAGTTTTGCCTCCTCAGGATCAACAAGCTGTGACTCAAGTGGCCGCACTAACTGACTGCTGCTCTCAGCAGCAAAACCTGCAACAGGAGTCTCTGTAATAAACAAGAGATAATGCTCCTATATGGGTGAACTTCAGCTGTGATGTACCCCCATCTCTTCCCCATGCTGCAAGATCCCCCAGTCAGAGTGGAAGTAAGCAGGTCGATAGCACAATTAAAAGAGATCCTATTTGCTCACTGAATAACCCTGCCTGGGCCAGTCTAACCTACTATCTCACAGGGTTGTTGTGAGAACAAAATGAGACTAGGGTTCAAATCCCCACATAGCCATGAAGCTCACTGAGTGACCTTGGGCCAGTCACTGCCTCTCAGCCTCATGAAAACCCTATTCATAGGGTCACCATAAGTTGGAATCAACTTGAAGGCGGTACATATATTTTTTATTTTGAATATGATGATTATGATAATAAATATGCAGCATTTCAAATTAATTCTGTATGAGAAGCATTCCATGCCAAGCTTCGAAAACCAAGGATGAGGTATAAAATGTAGACAAAAATACTTTTGACAAAATGCCGTTTATATTTTATATATATGAGCCTGGGTAGGGAACATTTAATCTAGCCTACTTGCTTTCAGCAAGAAGGGTTAAGTGCCTTAAGAACATAAGAACATAAGAAGAGCCTGCTGGATCAGGCCAGTGGCCCATCTAGTCCAGCATCCTGTTCTCACAGTGGCCAACCAGGTGCCTGGGGGAAGCCCGCAAGCAGGACCCGAGTGCAAGAACACTCTCCCCTCCTGAGGCTTCCGGCAACTGGTTTTCAGAAGCATGCTGCCTCTGACTAGGGTGGCACAGCACAGCCATCATGGCTAGTAGCCATTGATAGCCCTGTCCTCCATGAATTTGTCTAATCTTCTTTTAAAGCCATCCAAGCTGGTGGCCATTACTGCATCCTGTGGGAGCAAATTCCATAGTTTAACTATGCGCTGAGTAAAGAAGTACTTCCTTTTGTCTGTCCTGAATCTTCCAACATTCAGCTTCTTTGAATGTCCACGAGTTCTAGTATTATGAGAGAGGGAGAAGAACTTTTCTCTATCCACTTTCTCAATGCCATGCATAATTTTATACACTTCTATCATGTCTCCTCTGACCCGCCTTTTCTCTAAACTAAAAAGACCCAAATGCTGCAACCTTTCCTCGTAAGGGAGTCGCTCCATCCCCTTGATCATTCTGGTTGCCCTCTTCTGAACCTTTTCCAACTCTATAATATCCTTTTTGAGATGAGGCGACCAGAACTGTACACAGTATTCCAAATGCGGCCGCACCATAGATTTATACAATGGCATTATGATATTGGCTGTTTTATTTTCAATACCTTTCCTAATTATTGCTAGCATAGAATTTGCCTTTTTCACAGCCGCCGCCCACTGGGTCGACATTTTCATCATGCTGTCCACTACAACCCCGAGGTCTCTCTCCTGGTCAGTCACCGCCAGTTCAGACCCCATGAGCGTATATGTGAAATTAAGATTTTTTGCTCCAATATGCATAATTTTACACTTGTTTATATTGAATTGCATTTGCCATTTTTCCGCCCATTCACTCAGTTTGGAGAGGTCTTTTTGGAGCTCTTCGCAATCCCTTTTTGTTTTAACAACCCTGAACAATTTAGTGTCATCAGCAAACTTGGCCACTTCACTGCTCACTCCTAATTCTAGGTCATTAATGAACAAGTTGAAAAGTACAGGTCCCAATACCGATCCTTGAGGGACTCCACTTTCTACAGCCCTCCATTGGGGGAACTGTCCATTTATTCCTACTCTCTGCTTTCTGCTTCTTAACCAATTCCTTCAGGCTAGGGCAGTCACCAGAAGGCCACAACAGAGACAAAGGAGCCTAGTGTTGTGGAGATGTTAGATGGGAGCTTTGGGGAGTAAAGATGGAGGCTCCTGAAGGCTGCAATTCTAAACACACTTACTAAGGGATTAAGCCCCATAGAACTCAACAGGACTGACTTCTAAGTAGATATAGTTTGGACTGTGCTGTTGGTAAACCTTGACTAGGGTTCTTCTGCAAAGACATCCATATCCAAGCAGGGTTGGCAACCCCCTGCCTGGAATACCCTGCCCTTATCTTTTAATGTGGCTGCTCCAAATGTTTTTACAGATTTGACCCTTTACTTCAGAAAGAGGTCTGAAAAATGAGTAAGAGTAAGAAGTATCTTTTAAAATTGTTCTTTTCAATTCACTCTTGAATGAACATCATACCTAGGGCAGATCCACACCATTCCTTTAAAGCACATTCAACACCCATTTGAAGCACATGAATCCCACCACAGAATCATGGGAACTGCAGTTTGTTAAGAGTGGTGAGAACTATAACTGTGAGGGGGAAATGACACTTCCCAGAATTCTTTAGGGGAAGTCATGCACTTTAAATGCGAGTTGGATGTGCTTTACACATATTGTGTGAATCTGCTTAATAAATTTTGCCTGCATGTAAATTGTTTTAATTAATTTTTCAAAATGGAAATGAGCTATAAACTGTAGTGAGTGACCATGGACTACTCACCATCTCTCAGCCTATCTGCCCCTCAGGATGAAAACAGTGGAGAACCATGACTACCCCAAGGCATACTTAAAATGTAAAGGAAGTATTGTACAACCATAGTATGCAATTGGATACTTATAGGGACACAGCATGACAAAACTGGGTGGAAGTAAAAGTTCTACACTTAGGAAAAAGAAACCAAATGCACAGTTATAAGATGGGGGATACTTGGCTCAGCAGTACAACATGCAAGAAGGATCTTGGAATTGTTGTTGATCACAAGCTGAATATGAGCCAACAGTGTGATGTGGCTGCAAAAAAGGCAAATGCTATATCAGGCTGCATTAACAGAAGTATAGTTTCCAAATCATGTGAAGTATTAGTTCCCCTCTATTTAGCACTGGTTAGGCCTCATCTTGAGTGCTGTGTCCAGTTCTGGTCTCTGCACTTCAAGAAGGATGCAGACAAACTGGAACAGGTTCAGAGGAGGGCAACAAGGATGATCAGGGGACTGGAAACAACGCCCTATGAGGAGAGACTGAAGGAACTGGGCATATTTAACCTGGAGATGAGAAGACTGAGGGGAGATATGATAGCACTCTTCAAGTATTTGAAAGGTTGCCACACAGAGGAGGGCCGGGATCTCTTCTCAATGATCCCAGAGTGCAGGACACAGAATAATGGGCTCAAGTTGCAAGAAGCCAGATTTTGACTGGACATCAGGAAAAGCTTCCTAACTGTTAGAGCCATACGACAATGGAACTAATTACTAGAGAGGTAGTGGGATCTCTGACACTGGAGGCATTCAAGAGGCAGCTGGACAGCCATCTGTCGGGAATGCTTTGATTTGGATTCCTGCATTGAGCAGGGGGTTGGACTTGATGGCCTTATAGGCCCCTTCCAACTCTACTATTCTATGATTCTATGAAAATATTTATATAAGCATGACTATCAAATATGTTTATTTATATAACCTGTAAAGATATTTATAGTGCAATCCTATGTTTGTTTACTCAGAAGCAAGTCCCAATGTATTCA